>NC_072797.1:120137500-121387500 GCF_028583425.1 Eublepharis macularius | reverse complement strand
TAAACTACTATCTAGTCTAGACAAGAACATTAACATTAATTAAAACAAATAAAATGATGTAACAATTATTGAAAACACATCTCTGATTTGCAGTGACCAGGTTATAAATTGCCTAGTGGTGTAAGGGTCAGATAACGCTTTTGTAAATAAAACTGTGTAATATTTAAAGATAGGCCAAGGAATAGTATAAGTCTTGTTTCACCTTGTTGTTAGACCATTGTTCATCTTTGGTTAAATAATCAAGTACTGGTAGCCATTGCTCAAGAAAACAAGACTTATGTTTCGGGTTTTCTCTCTGTGCCAGCTGGTCAGAAATCTTCTGCATGACAAAATGATCCCATATGCGACTTCTCCAGTTATTTATGGATGGGATTGATTTTTGTTTCCAGAAGGAAGCTATTGATAATTTCGCTAGTGCCAGAAGTGAGAATATAATATTAAGGCTAGAAGTAGGAATCCCAGGATTTTCCCAATAGCTTAATAATATTACTTCTGGAGACTTAGGTATCACATAACTTGTTATGACCTCAATTTCCTTAATTATTTTATCCCAAAAAGAACTGATGTATTTACATTCCCACCAGCAATGAAAATATGTGCCCAGCTGACCGCATTGCTTCCAACAGGTGGCTGACTGAGATTGATTGACATGATGGAGCTTGATTGGGGTCATATACCAACGTGAAATCAGTTTTATGGTTTGCATCTTGATGTTTATTATATTTGTATGGAAATTATTTGAGTTCCAAATCATGTTCCATGTATCATTTGAAGGGTCAATTTTGCATTCCTTGAACCAAATATTTTGATAAGGGGGGCGTGGCGTCGGAGCCTTTGGGTATGGACGCACATTGAAAGATCTCTGTCTCCTTCCTCCCTGTAAACCCCGGAAAACAGCTGATATCGCTTACCCTGCATTATATATTTGAGAAAGCAGACGCAGAGGGAAAAGAAGATCTATCCAAAATCAGCAAGAAATTTGCAGCAGCTCTTTTACAGCACAACTCAAACTATGCCTCAGGAACACAGCAAGGCCGAGCTATCCAAAATGGCCGACAGGAAACTTGTAGAAACAAATGCAGCAGCAAAAACTAATAACCACTCCCTCGAGGCACAGTTTGCAAAATTTGAAGAAAACCTGCTCAAGCAAATGACGCTGCTCATCCAACCGCTATCTACACAATTAACAGAAATCAAATTAGAACTTCAAAAGACAAATCAAACAGCTGAAAGTGCTATGGAACTTAGTATCATGTCTCAAAGAGACGTAAGACAAATATATAATAAACTAGAACAGCAGGAGGAAAGAATTCTTCACCTGGAAGTGTCAGCTCGTTACAGAAATCTCAAGCTCCGTGGGATTGAAGAGTCCCTTATAGAAAATGAAAATATAATCAGAACATTAACACCTTGGCTATCTAAGCTGCTGGGCATTAAGGAAGGCACAAACCAACTCATAACAAAAGCTTATCGCATTGGATCTTTAAGCCAGCAGAAAAAAAGAAATATGCCGAGAGATATCATTATTGAAGTACCAGATACTAACATCAGGAAGAAAATAATCAATGAAGCAAGATCCAAAGGCTTTCTATTATTCAATAACACCCAGATACAAGTATACAGTGACCTGCCTAATGAAGTTCTCTTAAAGAGAAAAGAACTTAAACCCACAACCGAGACTTTGAGGAGAGCGAAAGTACAATACAAATGGTGGAATTACACGAAACTACTGGTCTATCACAAAGGACATCGTCTTATTGCTTCGGACTACGACTCTGCAGCATCAATGTTAAATGAACTGAACCTAGAAGAACCGATGGAAACAAGCAAACCAAGTCAAAAAAGAAAATTTTCTCAGTCAACATCTTCATCCCTCAGAAGGGAAGTAAAATTTCAGTAAGAGACAATTGATTTAGACACTTAGCCACAATGCTAAAATTTAAGGGAAGCGTTATCATAATACTCTTTATTGAAGATTCAAAACGGGGTAAGAAAGGGAGGGGGGAGTTCGGTCCTTTCAATGTAACTCCTTTTTTAGTTAAGCCCGGTAGGTTTTGGTATATACCAAACTAGTGTGTGAATAGAACACACTAGCTAAAAGGGCTTTGGGGAACAAATCTATTATTTTTGTGCAGTTTGTAACAACTGGCCAGGGGATTTGTGGGAGGGAAAGGATTTGAAATAGATCTCCCATTATTGTGATCTTAGAGCTAATCAACCAAGAGTTCCGTGGGAGGGAAAGATAAGATAACTAGGGAAAGGGGAAAGGGAAACATCAAGGGAGGGGGAGAAATTTCCAAAGCTCATTTGTATTGCTAATTCAGACTTAAAGGGCAAAGTTGGGTGGGTTAGGGAGGAGGAGGGAATAGAAAGGAAAAGAGAGGGGGAAAGGAGGGGGGAAAGGGGGAAAATTAAACGAAATAAGTTGATTTATCTAAACAAAGGATATAAGAAAATAGAACAGAGTAAGGAGTTAGAGAAAAGGAGTGGACAGCTAGGGAAAATCAAATAAATCCTTCTATATTACATTCAAACTACTTAGTGTGAAACTACAACACTGCAAAAAAGAGGGAAAGAAAAGGGTAAGAGGTCAGTGGAAAGGAAATCAAACAATTTATTTTCAATAACTATTTGAAGTGTGAATAAAACACTTCACTAATAGAATCATTTCTCTTATTTTATTTTGGCCTATTTTTGTCTTGAAATAAACAAAAGAGAGAAAAGAGAAAGAGGCAAAGCTTAGAAACGTTCAAGGGTAATTGCTAAGTTATATAAAGCTGAATTCATTGTTCAAGTTAATAAAAATCTCCATAAGTTATAAACACAGAAAATCATTTAACTTTTACTTGTTTAAATTTACTTGATACCTGTACCAAAGAACACTCTAAAGATTATTTATAGATCCTATTGATATAGTCACTACTGCAGCAATTTGTGATCTCTTCAGACAACGTTAGAAGGGAAAGTATATACACCAAGCTTAACAAGTCAAAATAAAACTTTTCAAGTGAACAGGAATTTACTAATCTATTAAAACCTTTAATACTAAGTATCCACAATTCATCTTAGCTACTAAAGATCCTTCATATAAAGCTAGCAAGTTCTTCTAAAAAAAAAAAGTAAAAAAAAAAAGAAAAAAATATTTTGATAAGACAAAATTTTGCATTTTTGTTTTTCTTCCAATAGAATTGAATTGATTTTAGACAGGATACCCTTCTGTCTTACTGATCTTTCTTTTAAGATTCTTTCAAAGCTTGTTAGTGGCTTGCCTATAGATTCTTTGAGTTTTGGCGACTCAAAGAGATGCTTGATCTGAAGATATTCAAACCATGGGGCTCTTATCGTGTTGCCTTGTTCTATTTTTGCTTTTTCTTGTAATTGTTTTTTATCAAGGATATCTATTATTCTAGTTTTATTGTTCAGCCTCCACCATCTGTATGAGTGGTTGCTGAGAGCTGGTGGGAACCAGTGCTGTCCTGCAAACGATGAGACTACAGAGAATGGATGGACTAATTTAGATTTCATTCTGTCCCAGATTTTAATATCGCTTAATAAAAAGGGATTGCTTTTTAGTGTAGAGGGGCGTTCTAAATTCGTGTTCCAAATGCATTCACTTAAACGACTTCCTTGCAGGTAACTCTGTTCAATGTCTTTCCAATCTAGTCCAATTAAATCATTTGCTATTACCACCAGATTTTTCAAATGATTAGCCTCATAGTAGGTTTTCAGATCTGGAAGATTTAGTCCACCTCTGCTGGTTTTTCTTTTTAAAGTTTCCAATGATATTCTGGGTTTTTTATTATTCCAAATGAATTTACTAATTTTAAATTGCCATTGATCAAAATTGTTGTCTGGTATTACGATAGGGATTGCCCGGAACATAAATAGAAATTTTGGGAAAATAAATGATTTGATTAGGTTAATTCTCTCGAGCAAGGTAATTTCCCCCGCATTCTTCTAATATACTGTTGATTGACTGATTGATTTCGCTAAAGTTGATGCTCAGGAGATCATTTAAATTTATAGGTATTTTAATTCCTAGGTACTTCCAATGTTTTTTAACCCATTTGTATTGATAGTTGCTTTTGATGAGATTGGGCAAGTCTGACTGTAAATATATTGGGAAAATTTCACTCTTGTTGCTATTGATGGTTAGGCCTGAGGCTTTTGAGAATTCTTTCATAATTGTCTCTAATTGAGACATTGAAAACACAGGGTCTGAAAGGTAAAGTGCCATATCATCGGCAAACAGAGAAAGTTTGTACTCTTTGTTATTAATATTAACGCCTTTTATGTTGGGAGATGATCTAATATGGTTTGCAAATGGTTCAATAGCCAGAGCAAAAAGAAGTGGGGATAGCGGACATCCCTGTCTAGTGCCTCGAAGTAGATTAATTTTCCCCGACTTATGACCATTAATTTTGATGGAGGTAGTGGGGCTAGCATATAATGACTGAATTGCTCTGAGAAAGTTATCTCAAAAATTCATTTTCCGTAATAGTTCCATAAGGTGAGGGATTTCCACGCAATCAAAAGCTTTTTCCACATCTAACGCCAAAATAAGAGAGTTAAGTTTATTTTGCTTCCCAAAATTAATGATATTCAGTGTTTTTCTTACGTTATCTGTTAGTTGGCGGTTTGGTATAAAGCCAGATTGGTCTTCCTTAATATAGTTAGAAATTATTTTGTTTAATCTGGCTGTTAGGATGGCTGTGAATATTTTCATATCCTGATTCAATAGAGCTATAGGGCGATACGAAGCAGGATTAGTAGCATCCTTTCCTGGTTTTAAGAGAACCACCATTTGTGATTCAGTCCAGGAGGGAGGCATTACACCAAATTCTAATATTGCATTACAAACACTAGTAAGATGAGGGGCCAACTGTTGTGAAAAATTTTTATAATATTCAGCAGGAAATCCATCGTTACCAGGGGACTTACTATTTTTCAAATTTTTAATCACCTCTTGAGTTTCTGTAATTGAGATTTGCTGATCAACCATTTGTTTATGAGCTGTTGTAATCTTATTAAGCAGCCCTGCTTTTCCCAAGTAGTTATTGACAGTTTCTAAATTTGGAGTGTCTGACTTATATAGATTTTTATAAAAATTTTGGAAGACTGCAAGAATAGATTCTGATTTTACTTGAATTTGACCATCCTCATCTCTTATTTGATTTATTAGTCTTGTGGCTCTTTTTCCCCCCACTTTCCAAGAGAGTAATTTCAGATTTTTGGGATTATTTTGCCAATATTTTTGTTTTAGAAAGATTAGATTTTTCTGAATAGTTGTGGTTTCTAGGGCTTCCAATTTTTTCCTTTCATTTAAAAGTTTTTTATAGATTTTCTTATTACATGTTTTTTTATGGGCCTTTTCCAAGTAAGATATTTTCTCCATTAAGTCCAATTTAGTTTTTTCTTTCTTTTTCTTGTAGGCTGAAGCAATTGCAATACACTTGCCCCGAACCACAGCCTTCATTGCATCCCAGATTATTTCAATTGGAACACCACAATTTAAGTTTTGTTTAAAGTAGTTTTGTATTTCTTCTAATATGTCTTTTTGAGCTGCAGCATCAAATAAAAGAAATTTGTTAAGACTCCAATTTGATGTTTTGGTTTTTTGTTCTGAGGGCTTTAATGCGCATTCTACCCATGAGTGGTCAGACCACCTCATTGGGCCTATCTTTGAATTTGAGATATATTGTAGTAGATTTGGAGATGCCAGCAGGTAATCAATCCTGGTATATGTTTCAAATCTGGGGGAAAAATAAGTATAGTCCCTTTCAGTAGGATGTTGATTTCTCCACACATCAACTAGATCTAATTGTTTTAGGATATTAGCAAGATGACTATTTTTAGATGAATTTAGCCCAAGTGAAGTAGATTTGGATTTTCTTTTTTTGTTTTGTTTTGAATGGTCTAGTGTAGGATCAGCTATTAAGTTTAGGTCCCCCCCTAATAAAATGTCCCCCTCCTGAAACACTTTAAGTTTGAAAAAGGTCTCTTTTAAAAATGAAATCTGATTAGAATTGGGAGCATATATTGACGCAAGTGTCAGTTTCTTTGTGTCGAAATTACCCTTAAGGAATAGGTATCTACCTTCCTGGTCCTTTTCTACTACTATATCTTCAGATCTAAAATTCTTCGAAATAAGAATTGCCACCCCTCTGGATTTGGAGTTACCATGAGCTAGGTATTGGTGGTTCCACCAGCTAGATTTGAATACCTGTTTCACCTTTGCTGAAAGATGTGTTTCTTGGAGTAACAAAAAATCTGGACGCTGTTTCAGCAGTGTAGCCTGGACCCTTTTGCATTTAATAACATTATTTAGACCCCGACAGTTTAGAGAAAGAACTTTAAACTCCATTTCCTGTGAAATAAAAAGAAGTCAATAAAACAGGGTTTATATGACTGCAAGGTGCAAACAATCTTTTGAATTTCAAGGTTTTACCCCAACTATAACAAGAACCGGTCAACTATTATGTATTAACTGCAATTTGCAAGAATATAAAATGAGGAAAAAACCTCAATGGAGAGTAGCTGGGAGATGTGAAGAGATTTGAGAAGAGAAAATTCTTAGAGAGAAGGAAGAGAAAAGAAATAGAAAGAAGAGAGATTTAAAAAAAAAGAAAGAAAAAGAAAAAAGAAAGGGAAAAAAGAACAAAGTATAAGAACCCTAACCTCCTTAGTACTTTCAAGGAGGAAACCACCGGAAACCTTCCCTAGTAGGAAAGGGATTGCTAACAATATATCCAGAATCGTGTGCACTGAAACTGGGTTTTGGTCTTTCAACCCAGTATCCGGGGTTTAAACTAAATTAGAGAGCCAACTAGGCCTCACTTCCGTCCACCCCCTCCCACCTTACCCGGCTGCATTTTAAGCTAAATCAGACACCATACAGCGAAACAGGAGAGAAAGTAAGTAATTTTTGAGTGACATTTAAGAAAGGTTGATTGTTTATAAGGAAACTTCTTGCTTCTTTTTCTTTTGTGGGAAAAAGTAGTATTCCGGCAGAAAAAAGAAAGTCTTGCCACCTTCTGCAACTCTTCTTTGGTTTGTTCATGGTGACTCCTTTTGTGGACCTCTATCATCTTTTTTTACTGGTATTTTGCTCCAGTTGTTCAGTGAAGCTCTTGCGTTGTAAACAGCAGTTTTGCTTGGAGAGGTGGTTTGCCAGTCTAGTTGTAGATCTTTAAGTAGTTTGGTGCCAGTTTCCATGTCGTGAGCTTGGTATGTCTTCCCTTGCCAATGTACCAGAATTCTTGATGATGAAGCCCAGCGGTATCTCATTTCAGCCTCATTCAGTTCGTTAATGATCGGCTTTAATTCCCTCCTTTTCGCTAGTGTTTCTGCAGACAGATCTTCAAATATATATATTTTTTTATTTTGATAGGAGAAATATCCTCTCACTCTAGCTTCCTTCATGATCTTTTCTTTTGATCTGTAGTCAGGGAGGTTTATTATTATATCTCTTTGCTGTTGTCTTGATCTTGTATTGATTAGTGACCCCACTCTGTAGGCATGATATTAGGGGGGTTATACCATCCTCCAGTCTTAGTTCTTTTCTAAGCCATTCTGCTATAAATATAGAGAGATCTGTATTGCGTTCTTCATGTTCATCAAAACCTCTGATTTTTATATTATTAGATCTTAAGCTTATTTTCAAGATCTAAGATTTTTTCATGAAGCTGTTCATTTATTGCATGTAGATCATGGATTTCTTTTTGGTTGTCTATAGCTAGTTGCTTAGCATTTTCGGCAGTCTGTGCAATCCGATCAATTGACTCTTTAAGTTCACAAGTCTGGTTTTTAATTGCATTTTCAAGCCTTGTAACTATTTTATTTTCAAGCCGTTCCAGGGCAGTAGTTATTTCTCCCTCTAGAGCCTGAGCTTCATCAGGGTCTTTTGCTGGCTTGGCGGCCTCCATTTTAGCTGGCCCTTGTCGATTTCCCACCGGGGCTTGTTTAGCTTCTATCTGCTCTAAAAAGGATTTTAGGGAAGGGCCGCTTTGATCTGTGGGCTTGTTTTTTCCTTCTCCTGTTTTTCCCATAATTTTTAGAAGCTTACTGCTGTATAGGCGCTTGCAAAAAGCCGCGGTAGGCAGTTAGGGTGCAGAGCGAGGTTTTAGACGTCTGCCATCTTCGCACAACACCCCCTCAATTGGATCCATTTGACTCCACGGGCGAGCATAAATCAGCTCGTTGCCCAAGCAGGAGGGGGTCATGGTGCCCAGACAAGCCCTCAGGATGAGATGGTCTGACCATGGCACTGCTATAGCTTCATCCAGATCCACCTGTATCCCGAACCCAAAGATTAAATCCAGTGTGTGTCCTGCTCGATGTGTGGGCATTGATACAAACTGGGAGAGTCCTAATGCTGCCATGGAGGCTATCATGTCCATGGCCTGTGAGAAGGTAGCATCATCAGCATAGACACTGATGTCCCCTAAGACCAGAAGCCTGGGGTACTCCAAGGCCCAGCCAGCCAACGCCTCTAACAGGCCTGGCACAGCATCTGCTGGTGCGCTGGGCGATCGGTACGCCAGACAGATGGCTATACTCTCCTTGGCATCCCACACCAGGCCTACACAATCAATGCCAGCAATCTTTGGCAAGGGGAGCAGCCTGATGGAGAAAGACTTTCAAATGAGCACCACTACCCCAACAAGACATTTCCCAATATGTAAAACAAATATGAGAAATCTGTACCATAAATGTGTTGGAATATGTGTGTTGCAAGGTCTGAGATTCAGTCATTATGGGGTTAATGTGTTTACCTACCATGCTATCGTTTAGATTGACCTGGAAGGGGAACCTGGCTCAAAGCCAATAATCTGCAAGCCCGGAAAACTTGAGAGTGTTTATAAACTGTTATTGGTCAACAGGTCAGGTGATTTTCTTTCAGGGTCAAGAAGACAGAGGAATAAGAAGATTCTCCATTCAGTTATCCCAGCTCTTTGTTTGTAACCAGTAGTGAGAATGTAGCTCCAGGCATTTGTTATTTTGTAGGCAATCCTGTTAACCTTTTTCCTTTAGAAGTAAATGATTTTAAAAGCTAAACTCGTGTGCTGACTCTCTATTGATTCAAGATCCATTGCACCTCTGAAGAAAAGCTATTTTTTAACCTTTTTCCCCAACATAGTGGACCAGTTGAAGTAATTATTAAGGTGAAAAAGATGCTAGCGGTTCATGTATATTGTTCTTTGAATAACAGCAGTATGGTATGGCTTTGGATAGGCAATATGAGATCATTAACTCTCGAAAAAGGCAAACCTTATGAGTTATATCATCCTGCTTTCAGATAATACTGCCAGTCATTGCTGCATCTCAAAATAGTCTAGGAGACTCAAAGTTATCTCAGAAGTCTCAGTCAACTTGAGAGGAACAATCCTTACTGAAACTACTCCTTTTTAGCTCTCCAGAGAGCCAGCTAAAAAGAAGAAAGCAAACAAACAAAGTAACTGCAGACAAAAGTATCTACTTTTCAAGTACAACATAATTCTCTCTCTCATTGTCTCACAGCAAACATGAGAAGGGGGTGGGAGTAGAAGACACTCTGTTGTGCCAGCCAGGAAAAAGGTGGGGAAATAGCTTCCAATGCTACAAAAAGAAACTTTTCAGCAACTTGAGGAAGCCAAGCAAGAAGTGAGAAGGAAAACAAAAGGGAAAAGGTGGGAAACTGCCTCCAGAGCTAAGAAAAAACCCCACTTCATAGAGCAAACTGTATCCCAGCAACACCAAGAGAAGCGGCAGAGTGGAAAACACTAAATCTTCACAGCTATTCTGCTGTGTCTGGAAAGAAATGGGCAGAAAGTCAGCTTCATGGCTGCAATAAAAGGGAGGAAAGTAGGGAAATTCTACTGTAGCAATGCGCAGAGCATACTTGCTGCAGAGGAACAAGTGCAGGGAAAAATACCTCTGCACTAGAACCTACAACTATATAGTCAAGCTTTTATGGTTTCCTCAAAATCTGAAAATCCTTTAAAGAGTTATGATGACCTCGTGCAATCTTTAAGGCCACTTTCGGTAGGTGCTCGAGAGGGAAAACTGGTCAAGACCAATTTGTCATCTAAACCTTGGTTTGATCAAAGCTGTATTTGTGCTAAAAATGCTTTAATCTATGCCTATAAGCTAGCACTGAGAGCTGATGAAAAGACCAGACAGGATGCATATCGTTCTCTTTCATTTTTAAAAAAGAAATATAAATCACTGGTTGCCCGCTGTAAGAAAGAACATACCAGAAAACTGTGGGCCAATATAATTGAAGCAGCTACGAGCAAAAACTCAGTGGTGTTCTGGAAACTAGTGTCAAACCGTGCCTCCACAGCCGCCTCCTCCTTGGCTTCCTGTATCCCCCCAGATAAATGGACTTCTTTTTTCCAAAAAATGTATGATGATCCTATTCAACCCCCTCCTGCCCTAACAATAGAAAATCTGGCCAAATGCCCCCCAGTTCATGCCGAAGAGGTAAAAGCTTATATTAGCCAGTTAAAGAATGCAAAAGCCCCTGGGCTTGATGGAATATCTCCAGAATTACTAAAAACAAATAAGGACTGGTGGGCAACTTTCCTAGCCTCCCTATTTACTTGTATTGATGAAACCGGCTACATCCCCAATGATTGGGGAATGGCTATAGTAGTCCCCTTCCATAAGAAGGGAAAGAAGGAGGATCCATCCAATTATAGGCCCATCAGCTTACTAAGCATTGTAAGCAAGTTGTCTACAAAACATCTGCTGAAGAAATTTTCAGACTGGCTAGAACAGGAGGATATAATTGCTGATGAGCAAGCTGGGTTTAGAGCTGGCAGGTCAACAATAGATCACTGCCTAGTAATGCAACACCTTGTAGAGAAATATGCTACAGGAGACCAAGCATCACTTTACCAGGCATTTGTTGATTTAAAAGCAGCTTTTGACACAGTCTCTAGAAATAGACTTTGGAGGAAACTGCAGGCCTCCTCTATTGATAGGCAACTGCTGTTCCTTTTTGGGGCTATGCACAAGCAAACTGCCCTGAGTAAGGTGCAGCCGAATTGGGCATTTGACTGACCCCATTCAAACTTACAGGCAGGTGTGCCTTCTAGCCCCCTTTCTGTTTATCTTCTACATCAACAATTTGGTAAACCTTTGGAATGACCCTGGATTGCACCCTCCCAAATTATCAAATAGGTACATTCACATACTGCTCTATGCAGATGATGCTGTACTACTTTCTAGGATCCCCATAGGGCTGAAACGAGCCCTAAAAAAATTCTCCCAATTCTCTGATACTGAACACCTTCTAACTAATTACCAAAAAACTAAGATCCTGGCTTTCAGTAAAAATCCAAAGATCAGACGATGGGAGCTTCAGAGGCATCAGTTAGAACAAGTTACCAGCTTCAAATATTTGGGTGTAGTTTTTCAAGCCTCAGGTACCAAAATAACACATAGCAACTTCATTGCTGATGTGGGAGAAAAAACAGCACACAGTATACTGAAATTCTATCGATCACAAGGGGGGCAGTATGTACCGGCTGCACTCAGATTGTTTAAAGCCAAACCATTGGCCCAATTAGTATACGGATCATTCTTAGGGCTGCCATCCTCCTCTTTCTCTCAGCTTGAGAGAGTGCAGTCCAAATTCCTTAGAGCCCTATTACAAGTGCCCAAATGCATGCCTAACTCATGGGTTAGACTGGAAACAGGAATGTTAAGGGTAGAGGTCAGAATCATCATCCTTTCCATTTTCAAATGGCTGTCAGGATGTCTAAACCTGCAAGGTCTGCTCCCTCTGTTATTCCAAGACAAATTTCAATCTAATTGGCAAAAGGCGACTCTGAAATCCCTGGGAAAATTGGGTCTTTCCCCTCAAAGTTTGCTAGTCATGGGGTTAGACCGAGCAAAATCATTAAGCAGAGAGAAACAGACATTGAAAGACATACAGATTTACTTAGAGCACCAGGTTTTATTTCTTCAGATACTACTAAATATATTGCCGCTCCTGCAGCCTACTTTTACTTTCTTGAATCCAGTAACTTCAGAAGGGCTAGAAGTTCAACTCTACCCTCTGCCGTTCTGTAAGGAAAGTTTAAAGCTGTCCATTACTCTCTTAGGCTTTGCTCCTATCCCCTAAGAGAAATTGACTCAATGGAGCACATCTTCTTTAACTGCCCAAGTCATAGTAAAATTAGAGCAGAAACCATCAGTCCATTAGTAGAAAGATGCCCTGGAAGTTCAAATAAAATCAAACTTGATTATCTTTTGTCTGATCGGAATCACCAGACAACACATCAAGTAGCAAGATTCTGTGGCCAGGTCTACAAGCAACGTAAATCGCATAAGGCAGACTGAATGTATTTTAACCTTTTAAACAACTAAGTTATGATGATCTTATTTTTTTACTCTTATATTTATTCATCGTTCTTCCCCTGTATCCAGTCTCGACTGTTTTTAAACTGATTTGCAAATGGTTTTATATGTACTGGTCACAGACTGTAATAATAAACTTGACTTGACTACCTCTGCACTAAGAACAGCAGAAATACCTGAACCTACTTCATGGGGTGAATTATCCTAGCTACCACCAGAAGAAGCTGAGAAATGGAGAAAAGCGGAGGGTGTGGTGTCGGTGTTGAAGAGAATGATAGCACATTGAAAGAGCTCCGTCTCTCCCATGCCTGAAATTTAAGATTTATGTTGGAAGGGCAAAATAAAAATTTACCCTTCCAACGTAAAGATACACTAAGAGATCCGAAATGCAGATTCATATTTATTAAAGGCACTACAGAAAACCAAACTTACACATTTGGCTAAATTTATGCCCCAAGCCAAGACAGCCTAATGAAATTCTAAAACAAAGTTCATTAGACTACACATGTATCACTTAGTATAATGTGCTCTAAACCATATTTTCATGACAAACCCACAGAAACAGCAGCAACATAATCTAAGAGTATAATGGAGAAAAACAAATAGAAACAGAAGGATTAAAAGTATCCTGCTCACTAGGTTGGAGGCAAGTTCTGACAACAACAGGTCCAACAACAAAGATTCTCAGGTCAAACTCCATGGTCAAGTAACAGATTCCAAAATCAAAGACTGTGACCCGCCAAGGCTCAGGCAGCCAGAACCTAAGAGCTCACCAACAGCCAAGTCCAGAATACCACAATTGTGACTAGCTAATACCATGCTAGCTGCGGCCTTATAAAGGGAGTTTCTCCTACAGGTGAGGCTGGGTTCATTAAGCTTCTTTCTCCAAGCTGGCTCATCTCTGCTACTCAGGAGGAGTAGATCAGATCCTGTACTGGCTCTCCTGACATTTCCTCAGCAGGGGGAAGGCCGTGGGCTGCCAGGCATGCGCTCCTATGCTTGGTCCATGCCTCTGCCCTTACCCTCAGCCTTCGCTGCTCCTGGGGTTCTTTGGGAGACAGTGGCAGGTCTGGCAGCAGGCAGGTCCATGCTAAGGCCACCTGTCTTAATGACACTGTGGTTGCCAACCCTCCTGGAGATCCCCACAAATTACAACTGATCTCCAAATGACAGATTTTAACATTCTCCAAGACATGGAGGCTTCTTAGGCTGGCCTATGTGGAATTATACCCCACATAGGTACTGTCTGGGGTCAGCAGCCCAGCCCCCGGACTTGCTGACAGACAGCGGCAGGGGCAGCCGGGAGACAGCAGTTCAACCACTCTGGCTGGCAAACAGAGCCAGAACCTGCCTACTCCAGGGGGAAGGGGCGAAAGGCCAAAGCCTCAAAAGGCTGGAGGGAGCAGGGAGAAGCCAGCTAGTCCCACCCCCCATGGGGAAGAGAGGGGGCTAAGAAAGCTAGAGGAAAAGGGCCAAGGCAAGGGGAATAGGGACACAGCAACAGCCCAAACAGAGCCCTTACCTTCCAAGGAGGAGAAGCAGCCACTACAGCCAAGAGCCACACCCTGGCTAGAGGACAGCAGCCTGGCTCAGGAGGTGCTAGGAGCCAAGCCCCTTCAGGTGGAGCTGCCACAGGCATTCTGGGGGAGGAGATGGGTAGCCCCGCCCAGCATCAATGAACAGGCAGCACAGTAGCTGGCCAGGGCAGCTCCTCGCAAGCAAGGCCAGGCAGGTTCAGCAGCACAGAAGCCGGCTGGGGCAGCTCCTCGTGAGCAAGGCCAGGCAGGCTCAGCAGCACAGAAGCTGGCTGGGGCAGCTCCTCGTGAGCAAGGCCAAGGAGACCTCAGCTGGGGATGGCTCACATTCAACCCCACCCTGCCAACAAGGCAAGGAAGCCAAGAAGGGATTAGTGGTAGGAGGGAAACACCTGAGGGAAGGCACAGCTGGGCCAAGTCAGGAGAGGGCACAAGCCTAGAAGGAGGGCGGGGCGGGGAAAGGAAGCCCTATATAAGGTGGCTAGGAAGAGCTCTGAGGTGGTGCGTGTGAGTGAGGAGTGATGATGTGGAGGGAGAGCAGTAGGATGCAAGGGTTGAGGCTTGGAGGAGAGTTCTGGAAGGAGGAGATGAAGGAGGACGCAGAGGGTAAGCAGGCCAGGTTGAGCAGGCCAGCGAGTGGACTGAGAGGGAGTCTGGGTGAGGTATACCGCCCCTCCTTCCACAGAGCAGGGTCCTGCAGAGTCCCTGGCCCCCCTGTGATGTCAGGAGCAGACCGCCCAGTGCCACGCCCAGCGGCAGCCGTGGCAAGCCCTGACAGGTACTACCTGACAATTGATGTCAACCAACCTAGAGAACTCTGAGAGTTACAAATGACTTTCAAATGACAAGTTTAAATGATCTCAAACAGAATGGTGGCTTTGGAGTGTGGCTTCTGTGCAATTATACCCCACTGAGGACCCTCGATATTATGATTGCTGTACCTGGAGATCTCCCTCTATTTCAGCTGAACTTCATATGTCCTATTTTACCTAAATTGGAGACAATGGTGGTATTGGGTATTGGCAACTGGGGTGTCTGAAGCACCTCCGCACAGTAGTTGCCAACTTGAGGTTACAGGGGGCTTATATTTTCACCACTTCCTTGTTCAAAGCCATGTCTAATACAGGGTGCTTGGAGGGAGGCCACATTCGAGGACTTAGGTCCAGAATCAGAGACTGGATCAGCACCAGCACATGTCCTCTTGTAGGGGACAGTCTCTGCAGTTCAGGGGTGTGTGATTTGGGGTGATCCAAAAATTGTTTTTGGTTTCAGAGTGCTTATATTTTCACCACTTCCTTATTCAAAGCCATGTCTAATACAGGGTGCTTCGAGGGAGGCCACATTCGCGGCCTTAGGTCCAGAACCAGAGACTGGATCAGCACCAGCACATGTCCTCTTGTAGGGGACAGTCTCTGCAGTTCAGGGGTGCGTGATTTGGAGTGATCCAAAGATCGTTTTGGGTTTCAGAGTGCTTATATATTCACCACTTCCTTAATCAAAGCCATGTCTAATACAGGGTGCTTGGAGAGAGGCCACATTCGAGGCCTTAGGTCCAGAACCAGAGACTGGATCAGCACCAGCACATGTCCTCTTGTAGGGGACAGTCTCTGGAGTTCAACGGTGTATGAATTGGAGTGATCCAAAGATTGTTTTGGGTTTCAGAGTGCTTATATTTTCACCACTTCCTTATTCAAAGCCATGTCTAATACAGAGTGCTTCGAGGGAGGCCACATAGTAGGGCTTAGGTCCAGAACCAGAGACTGGATCAGCACCAGCACATGTCCTCTTGTAGGGGACAATCTCTGGAGTTCAGGGGTGTGTGATCCAGGGTGATCCAAAGATTGTTTTGGGTTTCAGAGAGCTTATATTTTCACCGCTTCCTTATTCAAAGCCATGTCTAATACTGGGTGCTTGGAGAGAGGCCTCATTCGAGGCCTTAGGTCCAAAACCAGAGACTGGATCAGCACCAGCACATGTCCTCTTGTAGGGGACAGTCTCTGGATTTCAGGGGTGTGTGATTTGGGGTGATCCAAAGATTGTTTTGGGTTTCAGAGGGCTTATATTTTCCCCACTTCCATATTCAAAGCCATGTCTAATACAGGGTGCTTGGAGAGAGGCCACATTCGAGGCCTTAGGTCCAGAACCAGAGACTGGATCAGTACCAGCACATGTCCTCTTGTAGGGGACAGTCTCTGCAGTTCAGGGGTGCGTGATTTGGAGTGATCCAAAGATCGTTTTGGGTTTCAGAGGGCTTATATTTTCACCACTTCCTTATTCAAAGCCATGTCTAATACAGGGTGCTTCAAGGGAGGCCACATAGTAGGGCTTAGGTCCAGAACCAGAGACTGGATCAGCACCAGCACATGTCCTCTTGTAGGGGACAATCTCTGGAGTTCAGGGGTGTGTGATTTGGGGTGATCCAAAGATTTTTTTGGGTTTCAGAGTGCTTATATTTTCACCACTTCCTTATTCAAAGCCATGTCTAATACAGGGTGCTTGGAGGGAAGCCACATTCGAGGACTTAGGTCCAGAACCAGAGACTGGATCAGCACCAGCACATGTCCTCTTGTAGGGGACAATCTCTGGAGATCAGGGGTGTGTGATTTGGGGTGATCCAAAGATTTTTTTGGGTTTCAGAGAACTTATATTACCACCACTTCCTTATTCAAAGCCATATCTAATACAGGGTGCTTGGAGGGGGGCCACATTCGAGGACTTAGGTCCAGAACCAGAGACTGGATCAGCACCAGCACATGTCCTCTTGTAGGGGACAGTCTGGAGTTCAGGGGTGTGTGATTTGGGGTGATCCAAAGATTTTTTTGGGTTTCAGAGGGCTTATATATTCACCGCTTCCTTATTCAAAGCCATGTCTAATACTGGGTGCTTGGACAGAGGCCACATTCACAGCCTTAGGTCCAGAACCAGAGACTGGATCAGCACCAGCACATGTCCTCTTGTAGGGGACACTCTCTGGAATTCGGGAGTGTTTGATTTGGGGTGATCCAAAGATTGTTTTGGGTTTCAGAGGGCTTATATTTTCACCACTTCCTTATTCAAAGCCATGTCTAATACAGGGTGCTTGGAGAGAGGCCACATTCGAGGCCTCAGGTCCAGAACCAGAGACTGGATCAGCACCAGCACATGTCCTCTTGTAGGGGACAGTCTCTGCAGTTCAGGGGTGCGTGATTTGGGGTGATCCAAAGATTGTTTTGGGTTTCAGAGGGCTTATATTTTCCCCACTTCCATATTCAAAGCCATGTCCAATACAGGGTGCTTGGAGAGAGGCCACATTCGAGGACTTAGGTCCAGAACCAGAGACTGGATCAGCACCAGCACATGTCCTCTTGTAGGGGACAGTCTCTGGAGTTCAACGGTGTATGATTTGGGGTGATCCAAAGATTGTTTTGGGTTTCAGAGTGCTTATATTTTCACCACTTCCTTATTCAAAGCCATGTCTAATACTGGGTGATTGGAGAGAGGCCACATTCGAGGACTTAGGTCCAGAACCAGAGACTGGATCAGCACCAGCACATGTCCTCTTGTAGGGGACAGTCTCTGGAGTTCAACGGTGTATGATTTGGGGTGATCCAAAGATTGTTTTGGGTTTCAGAGTGCTTATATTTTCACCACTTCCTTATTCAAAGCCATGTCTAATACAGGGTGCTTCGAGGGAGGCCACATAGTAGGGCTTAGGTCCAGAACCAGAGACTGGATCAGCACCAGCACATGTCCTCTTGTAGGGGACAATCTCTGGAGTTCAGGGGTGCCTGATATGGGGTGATCCAAAGATTCTTTTGGGTTTCAGAGGGCTTATATTTTCCCCACTTCCATATTCAAAGCCATGTCTAATACAGGGTGCTTGGAGAGAGGCCACATTCGAGGCCTTAGGTCCAGAACCAGAGACTGGATCAGTACCAGCACATGTCCTCTTGTAGGGGACAGTCTCTGGAGTTCAGGGGTGTGTGATTTGGGGTGATCCAAAGATTGTTTTCGGTTTCAGAGGGCTTATATTTTCCCCACTTCCATATTCAAAGCCATGTCTAATATAGGGTGCTTGGAGAGAGGCCACATTCACGGCCTTAGGTCCAGAACCAGAGACTGGAACAGCACCAGCACATGTCCTCTTGTAGGGGACAGTCTCTGGAGATCAGGGGTGTGTGATTCAGGGTGATCCAAAGATTGTTTTGGGTTTCAGAAGGCTTATATTTTCTCCACTTCCGTATTCAAAGCCATGTCTAATACAGGGTGCTTGGAGGGAGGCGACATTCGAGGAATTAGGTCCAGAACCAGAGACTGGATCAGCACCAGCACATGTCCTCTTGTAGGGGACAGTCTCTGGAGTTCAGGGGTGTGTGATTTGGGGTGATCCAAAGATTGTTTTGGGTTTCAGAGTGCTTATATTTTCACCACTTCCTTATTCAAAGCCATGTCTAATACAGGGTGCTTCGAGGGAGGCCACATAGTAGGGCTTAGGTCCAGAACCAGAGACTGGATCAGCACCAGCACAAGTCCTCTTGTAGGGGACAATCTCTGGAGTTCAGGGGTGTGTGATTTGGGGTGATCCAAAGATTGTTTTGGGTTTCAGAGGGCTTATATTTTCACCACTTCCTTATTCAAAGCCATGTCTAATACAGGGTGCTTGGAGAGAGGCCTCATTCGAGGACTTAGGTCCAGAACCAGAGACTGGATCAGCACCAGCACATGTCCTCTTGTAGGGGACAGTCTCTGGAGATCAGGGGTGTGTGATTCAGGGTGATCCAAAGATTGTTTTGGGTTTCAGAAGGCTTATATTTTCACCACTTCCGTATTCAAAGCCATGTCTAATACAGGGTGCTTGGAGGGAGGCGACATTCGAGGAATTAGGTCCAGAACCAGAGACTGGATCAGCACCAGCACATGTCCTCTTGTAGGGGACAGTCTCTGGAGATCAGGGGTGTGTGATTCAGGGTGATCCAAAGATTGTTTTGGGTTTCAGAAGGCTTATATTTTCACCACTTCCGTATTCAAAGCCATGTCTAATACAGGGTGCTTGGAGGGAGGCGACATTCGAGGAATTAGGTCCAGAACCAGAGACTGGATCAGCACCAGCACATGTCCTCTTGTAGGGGACTTTCTCTGGATTTCAGGGGTGTGTGATTTGGGGTGATCCAAAGATTGTTTTGGGTTTCAGAGTGCTTATATTTTCACCACTTCCTTATTCAAAGCCATGTCTAATACAGGGTGCTTCGAGGGAGGCCACATAGTAGGGCTTAGGTCCAGAACCAGAGACTGGATCAGCACCAGCACATGTCCTCTTGTAGGGGACAGTCTCTGGATTTCAGGGGTGTGTGATTTGGGGTGATCCAAAGATTGTTTTGGGTTTCAGAGGGCTTATATTTTCCCCACTTCCATATTCAAAGCCATGTCTAATACAGGGTGCTTGGAGAGAGGCCACATTCGAGGCCTTAGGTCCAGAACCAGAGACTGGATCAGTACCAGCACATGTCCTCTTGTAGGGGACAGTCTCTGCAGTTCAGGGGTGCGTGATTTGGAGTGATCCAAAGATCGTTTTGGGTTTCAGAGGGCTTATATTTTCACCACTTCCTTATTCAAAGCCATGTCTAATACAGGGTGCTTCAAGGGAGGCCACATAGTAGGGCTTAGGTCCAGAACCAGAGACTGGATCAGCACCAGCACATGTCCTCTTGTAGGGGACAATCTCTGGAGTTCAGGGGTGTGTGATTTGGGGTGATCCAAAGATTTTTTTGGGTTTCAGAGTGCTTATATTTTCACCACTTCCTTATTCAAAGCCATGTCTAATACAGGGTGCTTGGAGGGAAGCCACATTCGAGGACTTAGGTCCAGAACCAGAGACTGGATCAGCACCAGCACATGTCCTCTTGTAGGGGACAATCTCTGGAGATCAGGGGTGTGTGATTTGGGGTGATCCAAAGATTTTTTTGGGTTTCAGAGAACTTATATTACCACCACTTCCTTATTCAAAGCCATATCTAATACAGGGTGCTTGGAGGGGGGCCACATTCGAGGACTTAGGTCCAGAACCAGAGACTGGATCAGCACCAGCACATGTCCTCTTGTAGGGGACAGTCTGGAGTTCAGGGGTGTGTGATTTGGGGTGATCCAAAGATTTTTTTGGGTTTCAGAGGGCTTATATATTCACCGCTTCCTTATTCAAAGCCATGTCTAATACTGGGTGCTTGGACAGAGGCCACATTCACAGCCTTAGGTCCAGAACCAGAGACTGGATCAGCACCAGCACATGTCCTCTTGTAGGGGACACTCTCTGGAATTCGGGAGTGTTTGATTTGGGGTGATCCAAAGATTGTTTTGGGTTTCAGAGGGCTTATATTTTCACCACTTCCTTATTCAAAGCCATGTCTAATACAGGGTGCTTGGAGAGAGGCCACATTCGAGGCCTCAGGTCCAGAACCAGAGACTGGATCAGCACCAGCACATGTCCTCTTGTAGGGGACAGTCTCTGCAGTTCAGGGGTGCGTGATTTGGGGTGATCCAAAGATTGTTTTGGGTTTCAGAGGGCTTATATTTTCCCCACTTCCATATTCAAAGCCATGTCCAATACAGGGTGCTTGGAGAGAGGCCACATTCGAGGACTTAGGTCCAGAACCAGAGACTGGATCAGCACCAGCACATGTCCTCTTGTAGGGGACAGTCTCTGGAGTTCAACGGTGTATGATTTGGGGTGATCCAAAGATTGTTTTGGGTTTCAGAGTGCTTATATTTTCACCACTTCCTTATTCAAAGCCATGTCTAATACTGGGTGATTGGAGAGAGGCCACATTCGAGGACTTAGGTCCAGAACCAGAGACTGGATCAGCACCAGCACATGTCCTCTTGTAGGGGACAGTCTCTGGAGTTCAACGGTGTATGATTTGGGGTGATCCAAAGATTGTTTTGGGTTTCAGAGTGCTTATATTTTCACCACTTCCTTATTCAAAGCCATGTCTAATACAGGGTGCTTCGAGGGAGGCCACATAGTAGGGCTTAGGTCCAGAACCAGAGACTGGATCAGCACCAGCACATGTCCTCTTGTAGGGGACAATCTCTGGAGTTCAGGGGTGCCTGATATGGGGTGATCCAAAGATTCTTTTGGGTTTCAGAGGGCTTATATTTTCCCCACTTCCATATTCAAAGCCATGTCTAATACAGGGTGCTTGGAGAGAGGCCACATTCGAGGCCTTAGGTCCAGAACCAGAGACTGGATCAGTACCAGCACATGTCCTCTTGTAGGGGACAGTCTCTGGAGTTCAGGGGTGTGTGATTTGGGGTGATCCAAAGATTGTTTTCGGTTTCAGAGGGCTTATATTTTCCCCACTTCCATATTCAAAGCCATGTCTAATATAGGGTGCTTGGAGAGAGGCCACATTCACGGCCTTAGGTCCAGAACCAGAGACTGGAACAGCACCAGCACATGTCCTCTTGTAGGGGACAGTCTCTGGAGATCAGGGGTGTGTGATTCAGGGTGATCCAAAGATTGTTTTGGGTTTCAGAAGGCTTATATTTTCTCCACTTCCGTATTCAAAGCCATGTCTAATACAGGGTGCTTGGAGGGAGGCGACATTCGAGGAATTAGGTCCAGAACCAGAGACTGGATCAGCACCAGCACATGTCCTCTTGTAGGGGACAGTCTCTGGAGTTCAGGGGTGTGTGATTTGGGGTGATCCAAAGATTGTTTTGGGTTTCAGAGTGCTTATATTTTCACCACTTCCTTATTCAAAGCCATGTCTAATACAGGGTGCTTCGAGGGAGGCCACATAGTAGGGCTTAGGTCCAGAACCAGAGACTGGATCAGCACCAGCACAAGTCCTCTTGTAGGGGACAATCTCTGGAGTTCAGGGGTGTGTGATTTGGGGTGATCCAAAGATTGTTTTGGGTTTCAGAGGGCTTATATTTTCACCACTTCCTTATTCAAAGCCATGTCTAATACAGGGTGCTTGGAGAGAGGCCTCATTCGAGGACTTAGGTCCAGAACCAGAGACTGGATCAGCACCAGCACATGTCCTCTTGTAGGGGACAGTCTCTGGAGATCAGGGGTGTGTGATTCAGGGTGATCCAAAGATTGTTTTGGGTTTCAGAAGGCTTATATTTTCACCACTTCCGTATTCAAAGCCATGTCTAATACAGGGTGCTTGGAGGGAGGCGACATTCGAGGAATTAGGTCCAGAACCAGAGACTGGATCAGCACCAGCACATGTCCTCTTGTAGGGGACAGTCTCTGGAGATCAGGGGTGTGTGATTCAGGGTGATCCAAAGATTGTTTTGGGTTTCAGAAGGCTTATATTTTCACCACTTCCGTATTCAAAGCCATGTCTAATACAGGGTGCTTGGAGGGAGGCGACATTCGAGGAATTAGGTCCAGAACCAGAGACTGGATCAGCACCAGCACATGTCCTCTTGTAGGGGACTTTCTCTGGATTTCAGGGGTGTGTGATTTGGGGTGATCCAAAGATTGTTTTGGGTTTCAGAGTGCTTATATTTTCACCACTTCCTTATTCAAAGCCATGTCTAATACAGGGTGCTTCGAGGGAGGCCACATAGTAGGGCTTAGGTCCAGAACCAGAGACTGGATCAGCACCAGCACAAGTCCTCTTGTAGGGGACAATCTCTGGAGTTCAGGGGTGTGTGATTTGGGGTGATCCAAAGATTGTTTTGGGTTTCAGAGGGCTTATATTTTCACCACTTCCTTATTCAAAGCCATGTCTAATACAGGGTGCTTGGAGGGAGGCCACATTCGAGGACTTAGGTCCAGAACCAGAGACTGGATCAGCACCAGCACATGTCCTCTTGTAGGGGACAGTCTCTGCAGTTCAGGGGTGTATGATTTGGGGTGATCCAAAGATTGTTTTGGGTTTCAGAGGGCTTATATTTTCACCACTTCCTTATTCAAAGCCATGTCTAATACTGGGTGCTTGGAGACAGGGCACATTTGAGGCCTTAGGTCCAGAACCAGAGACTGGATCAGCACCAGCACATGTCCTCTTGTAGGGGACAGTCTCTGGAGTTCAGGGGTGTGTGATTTGGGGTGATCCAAAGATTGTTTTGGGTTTCAGAGGGCTTATATTTTCCCCACTTCCATATTCAAAGCCATGTCTAATACAGGGTGCTTGGAGAGAGGCCACATTCGAGGCCTTAGGTCCAGAACCAGAGACTGAATCAGCACCAGCACATGTCCTCTTGTAGGGGACAATCTCTGGAGTTCAGGGGTGCCTGATATGGGGTGATCCAAAGATTCTTTTGGGTTTCAGAGGGCTTATATTTTCCCCACTTCCATATTCAAAGCCATGTCTAATACAGGGTGCTTGGAGAGAGGCCACATTCGAGGCCTTAGGTCCAGAACCAGAGACTGGATCAGTACCAGCACATGTCCTCTTGTAGGGGACAGTCTCTGGAGTTCAGGGGTGTGTGATTTGGGGTGATCCAAAGATTGTTTTCGGTTTCAGAGGGCTTATATTTTCCCCACTTCCATATTCAAAGCCATGTCTAATATAGGGTGCTTGGAGAGAGGCCACATTCACGGCCTTAGGTCCAGAACCAGAGACTGGAACAGCACCAGCACATGTCCTCTTGTAGGGGACAGTCTCTGGAGATCAGGGGTGTGTGATTCAGGGTGATCCAAAGATTGTTTTGGGTTTCAGAAGGCTTATATTTTCTCCACTTCCGTATTCAAAGCCATGTCTAATACAGGGTGCTTGGAGGGAGGCGACATTCGAGGAATTAGGTCCAGAACCAGAGACTGGATCAGCACCAGCACATGTCCTCTTGTAGGGGACAGTCTCTGGAGTTCAGGGGTGTGTGATTTGGGGTGATCCAAAGATTGTTTTGGGTTTCAGAGTGCTTATATTTTCACCACTTCCTTATTCAAAGCCATGTCTAATACAGGGTGCTTCGAGGGAGGCCACATAGTAGGGCTTAGGTCCAGAACCAGAGACTGGATCAGCACCAGCACAAGTCCTCTTGTAGGGGACAATCTCTGGAGTTCAGGGGTGTGTGATTTGGGGTGATCCAAAGATTGTTTTGGGTTTCAGAGGGCTTATATTTTCACCACTTCCTTATTCAAAGCCATGTCTAATACAGGGTGCTTGGAGAGAGGCCTCATTCGAGGACTTAGGTCCAGAACCAGAGACTGGATCAGCACCAGCACATGTCCTCTTGTAGGGGACAGTCTCTGGAGATCAGGGGTGTGTGATTCAGGGTGATCCAAAGATTGTTTTGGGTTTCAGAAGGCTTATATTTTCACCACTTCCGTATTCAAAGCCATGTCTAATACAGGGTGCTTGGAGGGAGGCGACATTCGAGGAATTAGGTCCAGAACCAGAGACTGGATCAGCACCAGCACATGTCCTCTTGTAGGGGACAGTCTCTGGAGATCAGGGGTGTGTGATTCAGGGTGA
Organism: Eublepharis macularius; assembly: GCF_028583425.1. Classification (NCBI taxonomy): domain Eukaryota; kingdom Metazoa; phylum Chordata; class Lepidosauria; order Squamata; family Eublepharidae; genus Eublepharis; species Eublepharis macularius. Next base: position 121,363,208 of record NC_072797.1, on the reverse strand, counting down.
TCCAAAGATTGTTTTGGGTTTCAGAAGGCTTATATTTTCACCACTTCCGTATTCAAAGCCATGTCTAATACAGGGTGCTTGGAGGGAGGCGACATTCGAGGAATTAGGTCCAGAACCAGAGACTGGATCAGCACCAGCACATGTCCTCTTGTAGGGGACTTTCTCTGGATTTCAGGGGTGTGTGATTTGGGGTGATCCAAAGATTGTTTTGGGTTTCAGAGTGCTTATATTTTCACCACTTCCTTATTCAAAGCCATGTCTAATACAGGGTGCTTCGAGGGAGGCCACATAGTAGGGCTTAGGTCCAGAACCAGAGACTGGATCAGCACCAGCACAAGTCCTCTTGTAGGGGACAATCTCTGGAGTTCAGGGGTGTGTGATTTGGGGTGATCCAAAGATTGTTTTGGGTTTCAGAGGGCTTATATTTTCACCACTTCCTTATTCAAAGCCATGTCTAATACAGGGTGCTTGGAGGGAGGCCACATTCGAGGACTTAGGTCCAGAACCAGAGACTGGATCAGCACCAGCACATGTCCTCTTGTAGGGGACAGTCTCTGCAGTTCAGGGGTGTATGATTTGGGGTGATCCAAAGATTGTTTTGGGTTTCAGAGGGCTTATATTTTCACCACTTCCTTATTCAAAGCCATGTCTAATACTGGGTGCTTGGAGACAGGGCACATTTGAGGCCTTAGGTCCAGAACCAGAGACTGGATCAGCACCAGCACATGTCCTCTTGTAGGGGACAGTCTCTGGAGTTCAGGGGTGTGTGATTTGGGGTGATCCAAAGATTGTTTTGGGTTTCAGAGGGCTTATATTTTCCCCACTTCCATATTCAAAGCCATGTCTAATACAGGGTGCTTGGAGAGAGGCCACATTCGAGGCCTTAGGTCCAGAACCAGAGACTGAATCAGTACCAGCACATGTCCTCTTGTAGGGGACAGTCTCTGCAGTTCAGGGGTGCGTGATTTGGAGTGATCCAAAGATCGTTTTGGGTTTCAGAGGGCTTATATTTTCACCACTTCCTTATTCAAAGCCATGTCTAATACAGGGTGCTTGGAGAGAGGCCACATTCGAGGACTTAGGTCCAGAACCAGAGACTGGATCAGCACCAGCACATGTCCTCTTGTAGGGGACAATCTCTGGAGTTCAGGGGTGTGTGATTTGGGGTGATCCAAAGATTTTTTTGGGTTTCAGAGTGCTTATATTTTCACCACTTCCTTATTCAAAGCCATGTCTAATACAGGGTGCTTGGAGGGAAGCCACATTCGAGGACTTAGGTCCAGAACCAGAGACTGTATCAGCACCAGCACATGTCCTCTTGTAGGGGACAATCTCTGGAGATCAGGGGTGTGTGATTTGGGGTGATCCAAAGATTTTTTTGGGTTTCAGAGTGCTTATATTTTCACCACTTCCTTATTCAAAGCCATATCTAATACAGGGTGCTTGGAGGGGGGCCACATTCGAGGACTTAGGTCCAGAACCAGAGACTGGATCAGCACCAGCACATGTCCTCTTGTAGGGGACAGTCTGGAGTTCAGGGGTGTGTGATTTGGGGTGATCCAAAGATTTTTTTGGTATCAGAGTGCTTATATTTTCACCACTTCCTTATTCAAAGCCATGTCTAATACTGGGTGCTTGGAGAGAGGCCACATTCGAGGACTTAGGTCCAGAACCAGAGACTGGATCAGCACCAGCACATGTCCTCTTGTAGGGGACAGTCTCTGGAGTTCAACGGTGTATGATTTGGGGTGATCCAAAGATTGTTTTGGGTTTCAGAGTGCTTATATTTTCACCACTTCCTTATTCAAAGCCATGTCTAATACTGGGTGATTGGAGAGAGGCCACATTCGAGGACTTAGGTCCAGAACCAGAGACTGGATCAGCACCAGCACATGTCCTCTTGTAGGGGACAGTCTCTGGAGTTCAACGGTGTATGATTTGGGGTGATCCAAAGATTGTTTTGGGTTTCAGAGTGCTTATATTTTCACCACTTCCTTATTCAAAGCCATGTCTAATACAGGGTGCTTCGAGGGAGGCCACATAGTAGGGCTTAGGTCCAGAACCAGAGACTGGATCAGCACCAGCACATGTCCTCTTGTAGGGGACAATCTCTGGAGTTCAGGGGTGCCTGATATGGGGTGATCCAAAGATTCTTTTGGGTTTCAGAGGGCTTATATTTTCCCCACTTCCATATTCAAAGCCATGTCTAATACAGGGTGCTTGGAGAGAGGCCACATTCGAGGCCTTAGGTCCAGAACCAGAGACTGGATCAGTACCAGCACAAGTCCTCTTGTAGGGGACAGTCTCTGGAGTTCAGGGGTGTGTGATTTGGGGTGATCCAAAGATTGTTTTCGGTTTCAGAGGGCTTATATTTTCCCCACTTCCATATTCAAAGCCATGTCTAATATAGGGTGCTTGGAGAGAGGCCACATTCACGGCCTTAGGTCCAGAACCAGAGACTGGAACAGCACCAGCACATGTCCTCTTGTAGGGGACAGTCTCTGGAGATCAGGGGTGTGTGATTCAGGGTGATCCAAAGATTGTTTTGGGTTTCAGAAGGCTTATATTTTCTCCACTTCCGTATTCAAAGCCATGTCTAATACAGGGTGCTTGGAGGGAGGCGACATTCGAGGAATTAGGTCCAGAACCAGAGACTGGATCAGCACCAGCACATGTCCTCTTGTAGGGGACAGTCTCTGGAGTTCAGGGGTGTGTGATTTGGGGTGATCCAAAGATTGTTTTGGGTTTCAGAGTGCTTATATTTTCACCACTTCCTTATTCAAAGCCATGTCTAATACAGGGTGCTTCGAGGGAGGCCACATAGTAGGGCTTAGGTCCAGAACCAGAGTGGATCAGCACCAGCACAAGTCCTCTTGTAGGGGACAATCTCTGGAGTTCAGGGGTGTGTGATTTGGGGTGATCCAAAGATTGTTTTGGGTTTCAGAGGGCTTATATTTTCACCACTTCCTTATTCAAAGCCATGTCTAATACAGGGTGCTTGGAGAGAGGCCTCATTCGAGGACTTGGGTCCAGAACCAGAGACTGGATCAGCACCAGCACATGTCCTCTTGTAGGGGACAGTCTCTGGAGATCAGGGGTGTGTGATTCAGGGTGATCCAAAGATTGTTTTGGGTTTCAGAAGGCTTATATTTTCACCACTTCCGTATTCAAAGCCATGTCTAATACAGGGTGCTTGGAGGGAGGCGACATTCGAGGAATTAGGTCCAGAACCAGAGACTGGATCAGCACCAGCACATGTCCTCTTGTAGGGGACAGTCTCTGGAGATCAGGGGTGTGTGATTCAGGGTGATCCAAAGATTGTTTTGGGTTTCAGAAGGCTTATATTTTCACCACTTCCGTATTCAAAGCCATGTCTAATACAGGGTGCTTGGAGGGAGGCGACATTCGAGGAATTAGGTCCAGAACCAGAGACTGGATCAGCACCAGCACATGTCCTCTTGTAGGGGACTTTCTCTGGATTTCAGGGGTGTGTGATTTGGGGTGATCCAAAGATTGTTTTGGGTTTCAGAGTGCTTATATTTTCACCACTTCCTTATTCAAAGCCATGTCTAATACAGGGTGCTTCGAGGGAGGCCACATAGTAGGGCTTAGGTCCAGAACCAGAGACTGGATCAGCACCAGCACAAGTCCTCTTGTAGGGGACAATCTCTGGAGTTCAGGGGTGTGTGATTTGGGGTGATCCAAAGATTGTTTTGGGTTTCAGAGGGCTTATATTTTCACCACTTCCTTATTCAAAGCCATGTCTAATACAGGGTGCTTGGAGGGAGGCCACATTCGAGGACTTAGGTCCAGAACCAGAGACTGGATCAGCACCAGCACATGTCCTCTTGTAGGGGACAGTCTCTGGAGATCAGGGGTGTGTGATTCAGGGTGATCCAAAGATTGTTTTGGGTTTCAGAAGGCTTATATTTTCCCCACTTCCATATTCAAAGCCATGTCTAATACAGGGTGCTTGGAGAGAGGCCACATTCGAGGCCTTAGGTCCAGAACCAGAGACTGAATCAGTACCAGCACATGTCCTCTTGTAGGGGACAGTCTCTGGAGTTCAGGGGTGTGTGATTTGGGGTGATCCAAAGATTTTTTTGGGTTTCAGAGTGCTTATATTTTCACCACTTCCTTATTCAAAGCCATGTCTAATACAGGGTGCTTGGAGGGAAGCCACATTCGAGGACTTAGGTCCAGAACCAGAGACTGGATCAGCACCAGCACATGTCCTCTTGTAGGGGACAATCTCTGGAGATCAGGGGTGTGTGATTTGGGGTGATCCAAAGATTTTTTTGGGTTTCAGAGTGCTTATATTTTCACCACTTCCTTATTCAAAGCCATGTCTAATACAGGGTGCTTGGAGGGAAGCCACATTCGAGGACTTAGGTCCAGAACCAGAGACTGGATCAGCACCAGCACATGTCCTCTTGTAGGGGACAATCTCTGGAGATCAGGGGTGTGTGATTTGGGGTGATCCAAATATTTTTTTGGGTTTCAGAGAACTTATATTACCACCACTTCCTTATTCAAAGCCATATCTAATACAGGGTGCTTGGAGGGGGGCCACATTCGAGGACTTAGGTCCAGAACCAGAGACTGGATCAGCACCAGCACATGTCCTCTTGTAGGGGACAGTCTGGAGTTCAGGGGTGTGTGATTTGGGGTGATCCAAAGATTTTTTTGGTATCAGAGTGCTTATATTTTCACCACTTCCTTATTCAAAGCCATGTCTAATACTGGGTGCTTGGAGAGAGGCCACATTCGAGGACTTAGGTCCAGAACCAGAGACTGGATCAGCACCAGCACATGTCCTCTTGTAGGGGACAGTCTCTGGAGTTCAACGGTGTATGATTTGGGGTGATCCAAAGATTGTTTTGGGTTTCAGAGTGCTTATATTTTCACCACTTCCTTATTCAAAGCCATGTCTAATACTGGGTGATTGGAGAGAGGCCACATTCGAGGACTTAGGTCCAGAACCAGAGACTGGATCAGCACCAGCACATGTCCTCTTGTAGGGGACAGTCTCTGGAGTTCAACGGTGTATGATTTGGGGTGATCCAAAGATTGTTTTGGGTTTCAGAGTGCTTATATTTTCACCACTTCCTTATTCAAAGCCATGTCTAATACAGGGTGCTTCGAGGGAGGCCACATAGTAGGGCTTAGGTCCAGAACCAGAGACTGGATCAGCACCAGCACATGTCCTCTTGTAGGGGACAATCTCTGGAGTTCAGGGGTGCCTGATATGGGGTGATCCAAAGATTCTTTTGGGTTTCAGAGGGCTTATATTTTCCCCACTTCCATATTCAAAGCCATGTCTAATACAGGGTGCTTGGAGAGAGGCCACATTCGAGGCCTTAGGTCCAGAACCAGAGACTGGATCAGTACCAGCACATGTCCTCTTGTAGGGGACAGTCTCTGGAGTTCAGGGGTGTGTGATTTGGGGTGATCCAAAGATTGTTTTCGGTTTCAGAGGGCTTATATTTTCCCCACTTCCATATTCAAAGCCATGTCTAATATAGGGTGCTTGGAGAGAGGCCACATTCACGGCCTTAGGTCCAGAACCAGAGACTGGAACAGCAGCAGCACATGTCCTCTTGTAGGGGACAGTCTCTGGAGATCAGGGGTGTGTGATTCAGGGTGATCCAAAGATTGTTTTGGGTTTCAGAAGGCTTATATTTTCTCCACTTCCGTATTCAAAGCCATGTCTAATACAGGGTGCTTGGAGGGAGGCGACATTCGAGGAATTAGGTCCAGAACCAGAGACTGGATCAGCACCAGCACATGTCCTCTTGTAGGGGACAGTCTCTGGAGTTCAGGGGTGTGTGATTTGGGGTGATCCAAAGATTGTTTTGGGTTTCAGAGTGCTTATATTTTCACCACTTCCTTATTCAAAGCCATGTCTAATACAGGGTGCTTCGAGGGAGGCCACATAGTAGGGCTTAGGTCCAGAACCAGAGACTGGATCAGCACCAGCACAAGTCCTCTTGTAGGGGACAATCTCTGGAGTTCAGGGGTGTGTGATTTGGGGTGATCCAAAGATTGTTTTGGGTTTCAGAAGGCTTATATTTTCACCACTTCCTTATTCAAAGCCATGTCTAATACAGGGTGGTTGGAGAGAGGCCTCATTCGAGGACTTAGGTCCAGAACCAGAGACTGGATCAGCACCAGCACATGTCCTCTTGTAGGGGACAGTCTCTGGAGATCAGGGGTGTGTGATTCAGGGTGATCCAAAGATTGTTTTGGGTTTCAGAAGGCTTATATTTTCACCACTTCCGTATTCAAAGCCATGTCTAATACAGGGTGCTTGGAGGGAGGCGACATTCGAGGAATTAGGTCCAGAACCAGAGACTGGATCAGCACCAGCACATGTCCTCTTGTAGGGGACAGTCTCTGGAGATCAGGGGTGTGTGATTCAGGGTGATCCAAAGATTGTTTTGGGTTTCAGAAGGCTTATATTTTCACCACTTCCGTATTCAAAGCCATGTCTAATACAGGGTGCTTGGAGGGAGGCGACATTCGAGGACTTAGGTCCAGAACCAGAGACTGGATCAGCACCAGCACATGTCCTCTTGTAGGGGACTTTCTCTGGATTTCAGGGGTGTGTGATTTGGGGTGATCCAAAGATTGTTTTGGGTTTCAGAGTGCTTATATTTTCACCACTTCCTTATTCAAAGCCATGTCTAATACAGGGTGCTTCGAGGGAGGCCACATAGTAGGGCTTAGGTCCAGAACCAGAGACTGGATCAGCACCAGCACAAGTCCTCTTGTAGGGGACAATCTCTGGAGTTCAGGGGTGTGTGATTTGGGGTGATCCAAAGATTGTTTTGGGTTTCAGAGGGCTTATATTTTCACCACTTCCTTATTCAAAGCCATGTCTAATACAGGGTGCTTGGAGGGAGGCCACATTCGAGGACTTAGGTCCAGAACCAGAGACTGGATCAGCACCAGCACATGTCCTCTTGTAGGGGACAGTCTCTGGAGATCAGGGGTGTGTGATTCAGGGTGATCCAAAGATTGTTTTGGGTTTCAGAAGGCTTATATTTTCCCCACTTCCATATTCAAAGCCATGTCTAATACAGGGTGCTTGGAGAGAGGCCACATTCGAGGCCTTAGGTCCAGAACCAGAGACTGAATCAGTACCAGCACATGTCCTCTTGTAGGGGACAGTCTCTGCAGTTCAGGGGTGCGTGATTTGTAGTGATCCAAAGATCGTTTTGGGTTTCAGAGGGCTTATATTTTCACCACTTCCTTATTCAAAGCCATGTCTAATACAGGGTGCTTGGAGAGAGGCCACATTCGAGGCCTTAGGTCCAGAACCAGAGACTGAATCAGTACCAGCACATGTCCTCTTGTAGGGGACAGTCTCTGCAGTTCAGGGGTGCGTGATTTGGAGTGATCCAAAGATCGTTTTGGGTTTCAGAGGGCTTATATTTTCACCACTTCCTTATTCAAAGCCATGTCTAATACAGGGTGCTTGGAGAGAGGCCACATTCGAGGACTTAGGTCCAGAACCAGAGACTGGATCAGCACCAGCACATGTCCTCTTGTAGGGGACAATCTCTGGAGTTCAGGGGTGTGTGATTTGGGGTGATCCAAAGATTTTTTTGGGTTTCAGAGTGCTTATATTTTCACCACTTCCTTATTCAAAGCCATGTCTAATACAGGGTGCTTGGAGGGAAGCCACATTCGAGGACTTAGGTCCAGAACCAGAGACTGGATCAGCACCAGCACATGTCCTCTTGTAGGGGACAATCTCTGGAGATCAGGGGTGTGTGATTTGGGGTGATCCAAAGATTTTTTTGGGTTTCAGAGTGCTTATATTTTCACCACTTCCTTATTCAAAGCCATGTCTAATACAGGGTGCTTGGAGGGAAGCCACATTCGAGGACTTAGGTCCAGAACCAGAGACTGGATCAGCACCAGCACATGTCCTCTTGTAGGGGACAATCTCTGGAGATCAGGGGTGTGTGATTTGGGGTGATCCAAAGATTTTTTTGGGTTTCAGAGAACTTATATTACCACCACTTCCTTATTCAAAGCCATATCTAATACAGGGTGCTTGGAGGGGGGCCACATTCGAGGACTTAGGTCCAGAACCAGAGACTGGATCAGCACCAGCACATGTCCTCTTGTAGGGGACAGTCTGGAGTTCAGGGGTGTGTGATTTGGGGTGATCCAAAGATTTTTTTGGTATCAGAGTGCTTATATTTTCACCACTTCCTTATTCAAAGCCATGTCTAATACTGGGTGCTTGGAGAGAGGCCACATTCGAGGACTTAGGTCCAGAACCAGAGACTGGATCAGCACCAGCACATGTCCTCTTGTAGGGGACAGTCTCTGGAGTTCAACGGTGTATGATTTGGGGTGATCCAAAGATTGTTTTGGGTTTCAGAGTGCTTATATTTTCACCACTTCCTTATTCAAAGCCATGTCTAATACTGGGTGATTGGAGAGAGGCCACATTCGAGGACTTAGGTCCAGAACCAGAGACTGGATCAGCACCAGCACATGTCCTCTTGTAGGGGACAGTCTCTGGAGTTCAACGGTGTATGATTTGGGGTGATCCAAAGATTGTTTTGGGTTTCAGAGTGCTTATATTTTCACCACTTCCTTATTCAAAGCCATGTCTAATACAGGGTGCTTCGAGGGAGGCCACATAGTAGGGCTTAGGTCCAGAACCAGAGACTGGATCAGCACCAGCACATGTCCTCTTGTAGGGGACAATCTCTGGAGTTCAGGGGTGCCTGATATGGGGTGATCCAAAGATTCTTTTGGGTTTCAGAGGGCTTATATTTTCCCCACTTCCATATTCAAAGCCATGTCTAATACAGGGTGCTTGGAGAGAGGCCACATTCGAGGCCTTAGGTCCAGAACCAGAGACTGGATCAGTACCAGCACATGTCCTCTTGTAGGGGACAGTCTCTGGAGTTCAGGGGTGTGTGATTTGGGGTGATCCAAAGATTGTTTTCGGTTTCAGAGGGCTTATATTTTCCCCACTTCCATATTCAAAGCCATGTCTAATATAGGGTGCTTGGAGAGAGGCCACATTCACGGCCTTAGGTCCAGAACCAGAGACTGGAACAGCACCAGCACATGTCCTCTTGTAGGGGACAGTCTCTGGAGATCAGGGGTGTGTGATTCAGGGTGATCCAAAGATTGTTTTGGGTTTCAGAAGGCTTATATTTTCTCCACTTCCGTATTCAAAGCCATGTCTAATACAGGGTGCTTGGAGGGAGGCGACATTCGAGGAATTAGGTCCAGAACCAGAGACTGGATCAGCACCAGCACATGTCCTCTTGTAGGGGACAGTCTCTGGAGTTCAGGGGTGTGTGATTTGGGGTGATCCAAAGATTGTTTTGGGTTTCAGAGTGCTTATATTTTCACCACTTCCTTATTCAAAGCCATGTCTAATACAGGGTGCTTCGAGGGAGGCCACATAGTAGGGCTTAGGTCCAGAACCAGAGACTGGATCAGCACCAGCACAAGTCCTCTTGTAGGGGACAATCTCTGGAGTTCAGGGGTGTGTGATTTGGGGTGATCCAAAGATTGTTTTGGGTTTCAGAGGGCTTATATTTTCACCACTTCCTTATTCAAAGCCATGTCTAATACAGGGTGCTTGGAGAGAGGCCTCATTCGAGGACTTAGGTCCAGAACCAGAGACTGGATCAGCACCAGCACATGTCCTCTTGTAGGGGACAGTCTCTGGAGATCAGGGGTGTGTGATTCAGGGTGATCCAAAGATTGTTTTGGGTTTCAGAAGGCTTATATTTTCACCACTTCCGTATTCAAAGCCATGTCTAATACAGGGTGCTTGGAGGGAGGCGACATTCGAGGAATTAGGTCCAGAACCAGAGACTGGATCAGCACCAGCACATGTCCTCTTGTAGGGGACAGTCTCTGGAGATCAGGGGTGTGTGATTCAGGGTGATCCAAAGATTGTTTTGGGTTTCAGAAGGCTTATATTTTCACCACTTCCGTATTCAAAGCCATGTCTAATACAGGGTGCTTGGAGGGAGGCGACATTCGAGGACTTAGGTCCAGAACCAGAGACTGGATCAGCACCAGCACATGTCCTCTTGTAGGGGACTTTCTCTGGATTTCAGGGGTGTGTGATTTGGGGTGATCCAAAGATTGTTTTGGGTTTCAGAGTGCTTATATTTTCACCACTTCCTTATTCAAAGCCATGTCTAATACAGGGTGCTTCGAGGGAGGCCACATAGTAGGGCTTAGGTCCAGAACCAGAGACTGGATCAGCACCAGCACAAGTCCTCTTGTAGGGGACAATCTCTGGAGTTCAGGGGTGTGTGATTTGGGGTGATCCAAAGATTGTTTTGGGTTTCAGAGGGCTTATATTTTCACCACTTCCTTATTCAAAGCCATGTCTAATACAGCGTGCTTGGAGGGAGGCCACATTCGAGGACTTAGGTCCAGAACCAGAGACTGGATCAGCACCAGCACATGTCCTCTTGTAGGGGATAGTCTCTGCAGTTCAGGGGTGTATGATTTGGGGTGATCCAAAGATTGTTTTGGGTTTCAGAGGGCTTATATTTTCACCACTTCCTTATTCAAAGCCATGTCTAATACTGGGTGCTTGGAGACAGGGCACATTTGAGGCCTTAGGTCCAGAACCAGAGACTGGATCAGCAGCAGCACATGTCCTCTTGTAGGGGACAGTCTCTGGAGTTCAGGGGTGTGTGATTTGGGGTGATCCAAAGATTGTTTTGGGTTTCAGAGGGCTTATATTTTCCCCACATCCATATTCAAAGCCATGTCTAATACAGGGTGCTTGGAGAGAGGCCACATTCGAGGCCTTAGGTCCAGAACCAGAGACTGAATCAGTACCAGCACATGTCCTCTTGTAGGGGACAGTCTCTGCAGTTCAGGGGTGCGTGATTTGGAGTGATCCAAAGATCGTTTTGGGTTTCAGAGGGCTTATATTTTCACCACTTCCTTATTCAAAGCCATGTCTAATACAGGGTGCTTGGAGAGAGGCCACATTCGAGGACTTAGGTCCAGAACCAGAGACTGGATCAGCACCAGCACATGTCCTCTTGTAGGGGACAATCTCTGGAGTTCAGGGGTGTGTGATTTGGGGTGATCCAAAGATTTTTTTGGGTTTCAGAGTGCTTATATTTTCACCACTTCCTTATTCAAAGCCATGTCTAATACAGGGTGCTTGGAGGGAAGCCACATTCGAGGACTTAGGTCCAGAACCAGAGACTGGATCAGCACCAGCACATGTCCTCTTGTAGGGGACAATCTCTGGAGATCAGGGGTGTGTGATTTGGGGTGATCCAAAGATTTTTTTGGGTTTCAGAGTGCTTATATTTTCACCACTTCCTTATTCAAAGCCATGTCTAATACAGGGTGCTTGGAGGGAAGCCACATTCGAGGACTTAGGTCCAGAACCAGAGACTGGATCAGCACCAGCACATGTCCTCTTGTAGGGGACAATCTCTGGAGATCAGGGGTGTGTGATTTGGGGTGATCCAAAGATTTTTTTGGGTTTCAGAGAACTTATATTACCACCACTTCCTTATTCAAAGCCATATCTAATACAGGGTGCTTGGAGGGGGGCCACATTCGAGGACTTAGGTCCAGAACCAGAGACTGGATCAGCACCAGCACATGTCCTCTTGTAGGGGACAGTCTGGAGTTCAGGGGTGTGTGATTTGGGGTGATCCAAAGATTTTTTTGGTATCAGAGTGCTTATATTTTCACCACTTCCTTATTCAAAGCCATGTCTAATACTGGGTGCTTGGAGAGAGGCCACATTCGAGGACTTAGGTCCAGAACCAGAGACTGGATCAGCACCAGCACATGTCCTCTTGTAGGGGACAGTCTCTGGAGTTCAACGGTGTATGATTTGGGGTGATCCAAAGATTGTTTTGGGTTTCAGAGTGCTTATATTTTCACCACTTCCTTATTCAAAGCCATGTCTAATACAGCGTGCTTCGAGGGAGGCCACATAGTAGGGCTTAGGTCCAGAACCAGAGACTGGATCAGCACCAGCACATGTCCTCTTGTAGGGGACAATCTCTGGAGTTCAGGGGAGCGTGATATGGGGTGATCCAAAGATTTTTTTGGGTTTCAGAGGGCTTATATTTTCCCCACTTCCATATTCAAAGCCATGTCTAATACAGGGTGCTTGGAGAGAGGCCACATTCGAGGCCTTAGGTCCAGAACCAGAGACTGGATCAGTACCAGCACATGTCCTCTTGTAGGGGACAGTCTCTGGAGTTCAGGGGTGTGTGATTTGGGGTGATCCAAAGATTGTTTTCGGTTTCAGAGGGCTTATATTTTCCCCACTTCCATATTCAAAGCCATGTCTAATATAGGGTGCTTGGAGAGAGGCCACATTCACGGCCTTAGGTCCAGAACCAGAGACTGGATCAGCACCAGCACATGTCCTCTTGTAGGGGACAGTCTCTGGAGATCAGGGGTGTGTGATTCAGGGTGATCCAAAGATTGTTTTGGGTTTCAGAAGGCTTATATTTTCCCCACTTCCGTATTCAAAGCCATGTCTAATACAGGGTGCTTGGAGGGAGGCGACATTCGAGGAATTAGGTCCAGAACCAGAGACTGGATCAGCACCAGCACATGTCCTCTTGTAGGGGACAGTCTCTGGAGTTCAGGGGTGTGTGATTTGGGGTGATCCAAAGATTGTTTTGGGTTTCAGAGTGCTTATATTTTCACCACTTCCTTATTCAAAGCCATGTCTAATACAGGGTGCTTCGAGGGAGGCCACATAGTAGGGCTTAGGTCCAGAACCAGAGACTGGATCAGCACCAGCACAAGTCCTCTTGTAGGGGACAATCTCTGGAGTTCAGGGGTGTGTGATTTGGGATGATCCAAAGATTGTTTTGGGTTTCAGAGGGCTTATATTTTCACCACTTCCTTATTCAAAGCCATGTCTAATACAGGGTGCTTGGAGGGAGGCCACATTCGAGGACTTAGGTCCAGAACCAGAGACTGGATCAGCACCAGCACATGTCCTCTTGTAGGGGACAGTCTCTGCAGTTCAGGGGTGTGTGATTTGGGGTGATCCAAAGATTGTTTTGGGTTTCAGAGGGCTTATATTTTCACCACTTCCTTATTCAAAGCCATGTCTAATACAGGGTGCTTGGAGAGAGGCCTCATTCGAGGACTTAGGTCCAGAACCAGAGACTGGATCAGCACCAGCACATGTCCTCTTGTAGGGGACAGTCTCTGCAGTTCAGGGGTGTGTGATTTGGGGTGATCCGAATTTTGTTTTGGGTTTCAGAGGGATTATATTTTCACCACTTCCTTATTCAAAGCCATGTCTAATACAGGGTGCTTGGAGACAGGGCACATTCGAGGCCTTAGGTCCAGAACCAGAGACTGGATCAGCACCAGCACATGTCCTCTTGTAGGGGACAGTCTCTGGAGTTCAGGGGTGTGTGATTTGGGGTGATCCAAAGATTGTTTTCGGTTTCAGAGGGCTTATATTTTCCCCACTTCCATATTCAAAGCCATGTCTAATATAGGGTGCTTGGAGAGAGGCCACATTCACGGCCTTAGGTCCAGAACCAGAGACTGGATCAGCACCAGCACATGTCCTCTTGTAGGGGACAGTCTCTGGAGATCAGGGGTGTGTGATTCAGGGTGATCCAAAGATTGTTTTGGGTTTCAGAAGGCTTATATTTTCCCCACTTCCGTATTCAAAGCCATGTCTAATACAGGGTGCTTGGAGGGAGGCGACATTCGAGGAATTAGGTCCAGAACCAGAGACTGGATCAGCACCAGCACATGTCCTCTTGTAGGGGACAGTCTCTGGAGTTCAGGGGTGTGTGATTTGGGGTGATCCAAAGATTGTTTTGGGTTTCAGAGTGCTTATATTTTCACCACTTCCTTATCAAAGCCATGTCTAATACAGGGTGCTTCGAGGGAGGCCACATAGTAGGGCTTAGGTCCAGAACCAGAGACTGGATCAGCACCAGCACAAGTCCTCTTGTAGGGGACAATCTCTGGAGTTCAGGGGTGTGTGATTTGGGATGATCCAAAGATTGTTTTGGGTTTCAGAGGGCTTATATTTTCACCACTTCCTTATTCAAAGCCATGTCTAATACAGGGTGCTTGGAGGGAGGCCACATTCGAGGACTTAGGTCCAGAACCAGAGACTGGATCAGCACCAGCACATGTCCTCTTGTAGGGGACAGTCTCTGCAGTTCAGGGGTGTGTGATTTGGGGTGATCCAAAGATTGTTTTGGGTTTCAGAGGGCTTATATTTTCACCACTTCCTTATTCAAAGCCATGTCTAATACAGGGTGCTTGGAGAGAGGCCTCATTCGAGGACTTAGGTCCAGAACCAGAGACTGGATCAGCACCAGCACATGTCCTCTTGTAGGGGACAGTCTCTGCAGTTCAGGGGTGTGTGATTTGGGGTGATCCGAATTTTGTTTTGGGTTTCAGAGGGATTATATTTTCACCACTTCCTTATTCAAAGCCATGTCTAATACAGGGTGCTTGGAGACAGGGCACATTCGAGGCCTTAGGTCCAGAACCAGAGACTGGATCAGCACCAGCACATGTCCTCTTGTAGGGGACAGTCTCTGGAGTTCAGGGGTGTGTGATTTGGGGTGATCCAAAGATTGTTTTGGGTTTCAGAGTGCTTATATTTTCACCACTTCCTTATTCAAAGCCATGTCTAATACAGGGTGCTTCGAGGGAGGCCACATAGTAGGGCTTAGGTCCAGAACCAGAGACTGGATCAGCACCAGCACGTCCTCTTGTAGGGGACAATCTCTGGAATTCAGGGGTGTGTGATTTGGGGTGATCCAAAGATTTTTTTGGGTTTCAGAGTGCTTATATTTTCACCACTTCCTTATTCAAAGCCATGTCTAATACAGGGTGCTTCGAGGGAGGCCACATAGTAGGGCTTAGGTCCAGAACCAGAGACTGGATCAGCACCAGCACATGTCCTCTTGTAGGGGACAATCTCTGGAGATCATGGGTGTGTGATTTGGGTTGATCCAAAGATTTTTTTGGGTTTCAGAGAACTTATATTACCACCACTTCCTTATTCAAAGCCATGTCTAATACAGGGTGCTTGGAGAGAGGCCACATTCGAGGACTTAGGTCCAGAACCAGAGACTGGATCAGCACCAGCACATGTCCTCTTGTAGGGGACAGTCTGGAGTTCAGGGGTGTGTGATTTGGGACGATCCAAAGATTTTTTTGGGTTTCAGAGGGCTTATATTTTCACCACTTCCTTATTCAAAGCCATGTCTAATACTGGGTGCTTGGAGAGAGGCC
Organism: Eublepharis macularius; assembly: GCF_028583425.1. Taxonomy (NCBI): domain Eukaryota; kingdom Metazoa; phylum Chordata; class Lepidosauria; order Squamata; family Eublepharidae; genus Eublepharis; species Eublepharis macularius. The sequence continues at coordinate 121,347,926 of NC_072797.1, read as the reverse complement.
ACATTCGCGGCCTTAGGTCCAGAACCGGCGACTGGATCAGCACCAGCACGTGTCCTCTTGTAGGGGAGAGTCTCTGGAGTTCAGGGGTGTATGATTTGGGGTGATCCAAAGATTGTTTTGGGTTTCAGAGGGCTTATATTTTCACCGCTTCCTTATTCAAAGCCATGTCTAATACAGGGTGCTTGGAGGGAGGCCACATAGTAGGGCTTAGGTCCAGAACCAGAGACTGGATCAGCACCAGCACATGTCCTCTTGTAGGGGACAGTCTCTGGAGTTCAGGGGTGTGTGATTTGGAGTGATCCAAAGATTATTTGGGGTTGCAGGGGGCTTATATTTTCACCACTTCCTTATTCAAAGCCATGTCTAATACAGGGTGCTTGGAGGGAGGCCACATTCGAGGCCTTAGGTCCAGAACCAGAGACTGGATCAGCACCAGTACATGTCCTCTTGTAGGGGACAGTCTCTGGAGTTCAGGGGTGTGTGATTTGGGGCGATCCAAAGATTTTTTTGGGTTTCAGAGGGCTTATATTTTCACCACTTCCTTATTCAAAGCCATGTCTAATACTGTGTGCTTGGAGAGAGGCCACATTCGCGGCCTTAGGTCCAGAACCGGAGACTGGATCAGCACCAGCACGTGTCCTCTTGTAGGGGAGAGTCTCTGGAGTTCAGGGGTGTGTGATTTGGGGTGATCCAAAGATTGTTTTGGGTTTCAGAGGGCTTATATTTTCACCGCTTCTTTATTCAAAGCCATGTGTAATACAGGGTGGTTCGAGAGAGGCCTCATTCGAGGACTTAGGTCCAGAACCAGAGACTGGATCAGCACCAGCACATGTCCTCTTGTAGGGGACAGTCTCTGGAGTTCAGGGGTGTGTGATTTGGGGTGATCCAAAATTTTTTTGGGTTTCAGAGGGCTTATATTTTCACCGCTTCCATATTCAAAGCCATGTCTAATACAGGGTTTTTCGAGGGAGGCCACATTCGAGGACTTAGGTCCAGAACCAGAGACTGGATCAGCACCAGCACATGTCCTCTTGTAGGGGACAGTCTCTGGAATTCGGGAGTGTGTGATTTGGGGTGATCCAAAGATTGTTTTGGGTTTCAGAGGGCTCATATTTTCACCACTTCCTTATTCAAAGCCATGTCTAATACAGGGTGGTTGGAGAGAGGCCACATTCGACGACTTAGGTCCAGAACCAGAGACTGGATCAGCACCAGCACATGTCCTCTTGTAGGGGACAGTCTCTGGAGTTCAGGGGTGTGTGATTTGGGGTGATCCAAAGATTGTTTTGGGTTTCAGAGGGCTTATATTTTCAGCACTTGCTTATTCAAAGCCATGTCTAATACAGGGTGCTTGGAGAGAGGCCACATTCGAGGACTTAGGTCCAGAACCAGAGACTGGATTAGCACCAGCACATGTCCTCTTGTAGGGGACAGTCTCTGGAGTTTGGATCTGTGTGATTTGGGGTGATCAAAAGTTTTTTTCTGCTCCAGCTGCCTCCCCTTTCTTCTTATTGAATTGTTCTGGGGACATCCTATTTTGAAGCTGTTTACTCAAGATCTGGGTTTTGTAGGACGACCCAGTATAGTTCCCCTTAGAGTGCTGAGTCTTATTAATATGGAGGTATATAATATGTGCCCCTGTAAACTTCATTTTGAAGTTGTAGCTTTTCAGTTTCCTACAATATTTTTCTTTGGCTTTGCCGCTTTGCGAATAACGAATAAGGAATAAGGAACTGCGAATAAGGAACTGGGAACTGGGAACCAACTTCAGCTTCGTGGTTCCCAAGCTGTCTGACTGATAGAGTCACCGAAAGGAAGTTTGTTTTCCTAAATGAAATTCTTGAGGGAAATGTTGAAGAAAGCTGTATAAAAGAATGACTAACTTAAGGAAATCACAGTAGGGCTTTCTAGCTTAAACATAGAGATGATTATAGTCCCAAGGGTAGAGTTTTATATTAAAAGTTTACTTATTCAGAGCCATTAAAAGCCTACCCTGTGGGGAGCTTTTAATGAATGCCAAGCCTCTGTGTCCCTAGAGCTGGCTGAGGGAGCTCTGTTTCAATTAGATAATTTAAAAAGCTGATTTAAAAATGAGTTGGGCTGTTGATGCTAGTGCATAGATTCTGTGATTCTCTCAACAAAAGGAAAATCAGAAATTTGTTGAAAACCAGTCACCAAATGTGAAGGAACAACAGGACAACAGAGAGGATGAATCCAGTCCTTAAATGTGCTCAGCTGAGGCATTTCCAAGATGCACCTGAAAGTATCTGTGCCAGTTTTAAGATGATCAATGAGGTCCCAGCAGGAATACTTATCAGTTTGTCATGGATATGTTTAGAAGAATATTATTTATTATATAAATGCACATATAATAAATAACATTCTTCTACATAATTAATATTTTTCTAGATAAACATATTAATTATTATTCTCACTCTACCCACTCACCCACATGCAGTCATCTTTTTCACCAGAAAATCTCGAGGTGGCTAACAGAAGAAATACAAGGTACAAAAAGGTCAAAGTAGGTCAATGGAAGGGGCCACCTTCTCCTGCTGATGAAACAGAAAAGCTCCAAGAAAGGAGAAGCTGGGTGTTAGGTGGGCCAAGCAAGTCAGTAGCTCCTCCTCTCTCTCTAGCTTATGCAGATTAGTTAGCTAAAGAAATTTTTCAGAATTGTGATACATCTTCCTTGGACATAGATCCAGAGGAGTTAGCTGCGTTAGTCTGTAGTAGCAAAATAGAAAAGAGTCCAGTAGCACCTTTAAGACACACATCGCACCTGCATTTGTGGATTACCTACAGTGGAGAACCTTTCCCACTATCTACTTTATTGTCCATTATATAGTGTACCCAGAGCTAAATTTTTGGCCAGAATCCTATCAGTGACAAACACTCTGAAATCGAGAAGATTGTGTTTTATCTGATACTGATAATCATTTGTCCTATAGAGTCTCTCAGTTTGCACTCGCAGCAAAAAAGATAAGATCTAAGAGCCAAAACACACGTTAAGAAATACCTAGGTTCAGCACGTGTTCTCTTATCTCAAGGTTTGCCGGGATCTGTAGGTGTCCTGGAAGCTTAAAGTTTAGCATTTACAGAGCAGCAAAAAGGGGAAGGGAAATACAGGCGCCTGTATTTTAAGCTTTAAGCTTCCAGGACGCCTACTTTAAGCTTCCAGGACGCCTACAGATCCCGGCAAACCTTGAGGTAAGAGAACACATGCTGAACCTAGGTATTTCTTAACGTGTGTTTTGGCTCTAAGGTGGCACTGAATGAGGCTGTTTTGTGACTCCTGGGATAGTTTGGCATACTGTATTCTCTAAAGCTTATGCTACAGTAAAGTTGGTTAGTCTTAAAGGTGCTACTGGACTCTTTTCTATCTTCCTTGGAGCAGTTGATAGAAAAAAGGCAGAAGTTTTAAGATGGAATTGGAAATGCTTGTAAGCAGTTAGGCTTATTTGCAGAAGATACTTACCAGGGGAGGGGGCCAAGAGAGTCAAATGTTGATATTGCAGTGATAGTCTGTTTATTTATACATTCATTTAGATTATTGATAGGCCACATTTTGCATTAAAAAATTTCAAAGATGGCGCCCTGTTTTAACATAAAACAACAATAGAAAAAGCAATGAAACACAACATCACAACAGTATGTCAAACATACGGAAAATCAACAAGTTAACATTGATTAAAAGGAAGAGATCAAACAGTTTATCGGATCAAATTTAGTATAACTGCAGACAAAAATACTATGATCAGACATTCTGTGTTAGCAGATTGAATGCTAATCTGACGATGAACAAAAAGCCTGGACAACTATTTATTTAGAAGATTTCCATGAAGCCTTTCCAGAGAATCTGCTCATGGTGATTTGCAAAGTAAAACATAAACCATCATAAAAATCATTAACAATGAATAAACCATTAAAAATCCAACATTAAATGTTAAATATTAATAACCCAGGTAGAGCATAAAAGCAGCATAAAACAGCAAATTAAAACAAGTCTTATAAAGCATTTTTTAGGCTAGAAGCAGACTAAAAACAATTTAAAAAGATCAACCCCTTAACTAAAAACCTAGATTAAAAGAAATGCTTTAGCCTGTCACCTAAAAGATAGTAGGGTAGGGTAGGCGCCATGTGAGTCTCAATGGGGAAAGCATTCCACAGGCAAGGTGGCCCTGCCAGTAGGCTCTATTTCTGCAGGTGTGGGCACAGAGAGCAGGGCTTGTGAGGAAGATCTTCGTTATGTGCAATCCTTTCTTACATGGAGGAACATTCAAATATTTGATTCCCCGCATGTGTTATTTCTAACACCTCATCAGGGAAATATTCCTTATTATAGCTTGACCAAAGAATTCCTCCCTTGGGTATTTCTTTTTACTTTTCCTCTTCTTTGAAGAATTCATTCACCCATTTGACAGAACATTTCAGAACCAGAAACTCTAAAATTTACGTTGTTCGGGGGACTCTGATATCTGCTGTTGTCCTTAGGCTCTGCGGTCAGCATCCTCCAGCCAGGCCCTGGCAACCTATTCCACATCCTTCTGAAGCTTACGTTGTGTACTATGAAGTTTCCCTTCTATATGAGCCAGTGATTTTCAGAGTGCTGCTATTATATGTTGGCCTTGGCTGAGTGATTGCTGTTGAACAGTGCCTTATTTAGATCTCTTCATTGTGGGAATTTATCTTCTGTCCTACAGGGCAAAGCCACGATTGCACAGTGTTCTTGCTGTTAAAGAGTTAACACCAGTCTTTTACTGTAAATGTCAATGGTTATGTGCTTACAATCTGTCTTGTACACAAGGCAGAAAGAGTTCAGTGAGGCATTGCAGAAATGTTTTTGTCATCAATTTAAGTAGGGTAACCAGATGCAAAGATGCCTGTACCTTTCACAGTTGTTCAAGAAAGGAATTTGGTCAGGTATAGCATTTCATGTAGGAATGGGTGAAAATTTCCTCTGTGCTGCACAATTCTTAAAAGGGCAAGAGCTTTGTGCTTTATATAAATTTAAAAGCCAATGTACAGGTTTTCACTCTGTAAATTTTTTGTTCAACATGAGGTAGCAGCCCAAGGCAAAAGATATTGCAACCTTGCTGAAGCTACACAGGGGTCTGGCAATGGGACACAGCCTGGGTATCTGATGGGTCCCCGAGTATTGTTAGAAGGTACATGATATGTTTCTAATGCTAAGCAAGCATGGATCATTACTAGATGGGAGACCCACTGGAAACTCAATCCATGCAGCAAGGAAGAAAGGGTAGGCTATATAAGTTTAAAAACCACTTATTGCTTTTCTCAAAATTCCTAAGTGATGTACCCGGCAAAAGCCTAAAAATTCACATCAAATACTGTTTTAGACAAAATTTGGTGGTGGATCAAACTTTCTTAGAATCGAACCACACAATACGAATTACACAAGACCAAGCGAGTGTCAGGAGTCCTGTCTTACCCCAAATGCTCGTGTCCAGCATTCTGTCGATGAGCATGTGTCCTGGTCCAGGCACACATTCAAAATTTTCTGCTGCAGTGTAGCCGCGACGGCACGTGTACGCGGTCACGGTCAGTAAGTCGGCAATGCAGAGTGTCCTTATTTCCTATATCTTCCGCTTCCTATCTGTGCAAAGTGGAGATGCATGATGGGATATCTTGGAGGTATGTGGAGAAAACCTGTGCCGCCGTGAACACGGGTTCGATGGAGGTCCTGCAGTCCTGGCGCATGTAGTTGAAAACAACGTTGGAACACGTGTAAGTTTTCGTGTCATTCGCGTGTAATTTGTATCGTGTGGTTCAGCTCTTAGTGAAGAAGAGTTTGTATGTATTTATTTACTACATTTGTATCCCATCCTTCTTCCAAAGAGCTCAGAACAGTGTACATCATTCTCCCAGTCTCCATGTCCGTCTCTCATAAACTTTGTGAAGGAGGTTAAACTGATAGACTGGCCCAAGGTTACCAGGCAAGCTTCCATGGCAGAACAGCAGTTCGAACCAGGGTGTGCCAGATCCTAGTTCAACACTCCGACCACGACAGGAACCCACAGATTGCTCCTCAGTACCATTGAGTCTTTTGACTTAATTGTTTTAGAGAGATCGAATTGCAATAATGTGGCCTAGGAGCTCAATTCCAGGTTTACCATTGTGCTAGGTGCTGTACAAAGACTTGGAAAAGAACCTTCAAAGTTTACAATTTAAGCAAAGAATGCTTGCACATGCAGGAAAAAAGAGCAATTAAAAAAAATATTGTTTGATATGGCAGACAGGGACCATGTGACAGGCAGACAGCTCAGCAGCTGTCTAATTGCTGCTGATAAAAAATTATGCAGTGGTTTTGCTCTCCTGCATTAAAGTGAAAGGCAATAAAAAACCGAGGCTTTCAGTGCATCTCCTTACTACAACCTAGAGCAGTGTTAATTTTACCCTGTGTAGTTCCTTCCTGCTGGGAGGCACTTTGTAGCCTTCCAACATTCCCGCAGTGCTATCACTTTTTGGGCCATTGATCCAAACCCAGAGACTCTGGGTCTGCATGTCCACTTTCCATCCATTCTGATGTGTTTGCAAAATGCTGCCAATGGGGGGAAAAAAACATTTTTCTTTTCTTCATTACTATCTGTCACTGAAGAGATGGCAGACTATTGGAACAGTTCCTTGTACTTCCCTCTTCTTTCTTTGTCAGTTGCTATCTAGTGAGAAGACTGAGATCTTGCTATCTAGTGAGAAGACTGAAGTTTGTGTAAGCCTTTTCAAAAAGCAAATGGTTATTCCCATGTAAGATACTTCCCTGAATAGGGTGTACAGAGCTAGTTCAGTAGAGAATGAACTACCCTTTTTCTCTGTTTTGTCCCTAAGTGAAGAAACAGTAGTAGTAGTGGCCGCATATTCCTTTACATTGAGCAAGCAAGGATGAGTTAGGACTAGTCGTGCTGCTTTTTAAAGGCATATGCCACTCAATTTTTCTGCTCAGGAATCCAAAAGTCCACTCTGGTACCATTGGTTCTGTTTCTTTAAATATCCCAGACAAATCACAGCATGCTGATTTAAGACTAAATTATAACTGGCCAAACGAACAGGTGGACCAGCATTCCATTGTAGTTACTACTGCATTACAAGTGACTGGGAGACCATACTTGACCACAAAGATAACAGGAGGCAGTCACTTGGGGCAGTCACTAGTACTACCTCTCACCTTAAACTTACAGGATTGTTGTAAGGATAAAAAGGGGAAATGCCAGCCATCATGAGCATCGTGGATGAAGTTACAATACACAATAAAATCAATAATGCTAAATCCAGCAGTAGCCATTCGCTTTTGGGGCTTATCAGCCAGTTCATGAAAGATGGACAACATAACAGCTATTAGCAATGGACTTCTATAAGAAGAATCAGTGTATCTGTAAATACCAGTTGCTTTCGGTAAACAAAAAAGAATGGCTGTTTTCGTCTTTTTTGCTGTTTGTGAGCATTATCTGGTTGTTGTTGAGTGCTAGAGTCTGTTCAAGTAATTCTTGTTATGAGTTTTGACTTTCGCAATTAACACGAATGCATTGGGTGCTGACAAATTTGATAGGCATGTAACAGAGTTTTGAAAGCAGCCTGGAAATGTCTCTCCTCTGTCACTGGAATATAACACCACGAGAGTAGGCTGAAGAACGGGGATGGCAAGAAGCAGTGGAAGTTTTGACTTTGCACATGGGCAGAGATGGAGCGAACGAAAAGTTTCAAATGGAACTGGCAAAAACAGAGGCAGAGAAGCTGTTGTTCTCTTTGGGAACCTGGAGCAGGATTATTGCTTTGTTGCTTTATGCTGGAGTCTGTTTCGTTCCACTGTCTTCTGCTGGTGGATTTGTAAATAAATCAGATACTGCAAGGAGACCATATAACTCTAGTGCATTCTCATCCAAAGGAAGCTAAACCCCATAGTGCTGCTGGACTTCACGTTGTTCAGAGAAGGGGGGAACACTTAATGTTGTGTTCCCACAATAAAGCAGCAGTGCGGTGTTAAGGCAAAATACGCCCTGTGATTTTCTCATTTTAAAGTTGTGTTGTGATAAAAAGTAGGTGTGTGCACTGAGAAAATTTTTATTTCAGTTTTGAATCTGGGGGTTTTGAACTATTGTTACGGGTTTTTTTCTGGTGGGGTGTTGCCAGTTCAGTTCTGATTTATCCCCCCCCCCCCCGTTATCATGAGTTTTGGACCCATTCTTTGCAATGAGACCTTTGGGGCAGCTGTTTTTGCAGCTAACAGCAGTAAAATCGCACCGAACACCGTCCTCCCTCTAAACCATTGAGCCACCGAGTTTGAGAGCAAATGCAATAATTGAGTTCCATGTTTAAAGACCCCAAAGAACACTTGGGGAAGATGTTGAGGCGAGTGTTGAGTGGCTGCACATGCACACACTCTTCTTTCAGGAGAGGGTTGGGGACAGAAGGCTCTGGGGCAGCTGTTCCTCCCTCCCTCTAAAACATCAGTCCACTGAATTTTTCCTCAAGTACACTAGACACACACTCAGTGGACCCCAAAGAAGGAGAGTGTTGGTTGGCGCACACTATGGTGGGAAACTGGCTGACAAAGGCATAGCCGGGTGGCACCCAAGCAGGTGACTGCTCCAATCAGCATGTGCAGTGACATTTTAAAAAATCTTGTTTTATGTTCCCTTTTTTCTTTTAGTGCAAATAAATCATTGCCTTTGTGACCTGCTGTTGCTTGTCGCAGCCATGTTTCCTTGTGCTTTGCAGTTTTGTTCCCACGATGAGGGACAAATCCTTCCTTTTGACTCTTGGAGAAGGAGCTGCCAATGACAGAAGCAAGCAGAGTTGATGTGATTGGATCTGACTCAGGTCTGTTCTCAGTTCTGATCTTTGAACTCTGGAACTGGATCTCCCCTTGAGAGGACTCATTTGGCAGGAAGACAATGCCATTGCCCTGGGAACGCTGAATAAAAATGCACACATTCGCATTACGCAAATTCCCGCTTCCCACCAACAGAGTTAATTAGATGGTATGACATAACGTAACGGATCTGAATGGTTGAATGCCATTAAGAAAAACAAGATGCTGCCGGGCCAGTGCCTGACTTTCTGCTGAACTGAAGCAGTCAGAACTGAAACAAAACACACAAACTTTTTTGGTGGGAGGGTGTCACTATAACTTGGTTTCCTAGTTTTGGTTCATCATTCTGGAAGACCCTTTAACTAAACGAAACAGCAATTTCCGTGTGTATTTCCAGCTCATTTGTTTTGTTACGCACTCCCCTAACAGAGAGGCTGGTTGACTGACAACTCCAGGACCAAACCAATTGTCTTGCATGTTGTAGTACTCTTAAAGCTAAGCAATGAAGTTTGTGCAGCTAGACCAAAATCCCGCAATGTGGCAACATGAATAATTAATTTGATTCCTGCTGCCAGGGGTACTTGGAGTCCCAGCTGACGACAGTCTAATTAAGAACTTCCCTACTGTGTAAATGTTAGATAATCATTTACTTTGGAACAAATTAACAATGGCTTTTCTAATAGTCTGTTTCCCAGGGGACTAATTAGAGTAATTAGTAGCACAAACTGAAAGGAGCCTGAATAGGCGTTTCAGACTTGTCATTCGTTGATGCCCAAAGGGTATTGTTTGAGCGTGTGCTGCAGTTTTTTATCAAGGGAGAACACTCGCTTCTGTCCAACTCTGGCCGTGTCACTAGATGTACATACGGCAGCCGAGCCTAACACTGAAGACGTGGAGGGTGGACCTTTGATTAAGGTGACCTTGATTGTTGAGCGCTTATTTTCAGGGTAGTTCTAGCATATAGGATAGTACTGTTCATGCAAAACAGGAGAAGTTTTATAGTAATTGATACCATACACAATGCTCCCTGCAATGGAATTTGTAACTGGAAAAAGTAACAGTTCACAGATTTATCCATGGTCTGACTTCACAGGCTTTGGAGCACTTTTACACATAGAGAAGCCAGTGGCAGCTCAAGTGGGTCTTGCTTTTGCCTCTGTGCAGATGCATGGTGGCTGAGTGCGGGTGCAGTGCCTGGCAGGGTATTGCCTGCACCCCAGCTGGTATTGCTATCCACACAGCACTATGGGTGCCTGAACACCCAGTGGTGTGGCTCATGTCCTGTTTACCTGTGGGCAGTTCTAGTTGCTAGTGGGTAGTTCGAGACTGTTCATTGAGACTTGTCTTACAAGGGCTGTGGCTGTTGAAAATGGTATAGTCACTTGCTGAATGCATTTTCCATGAAGTTGAAAGCATCCACGTGCAGCATTTGTGGACATGCATGACACTGAGAAGTAATAATCTATGCTTCTGTTGTTACCTCCTGATGCTCTTTGGTAATGGTGCCAAATCCTCTTCCCTGTAGAGCAATGCTCATGGTAGAAACCGGTAGACCTCCAGCAAACTTCTGCATTCTACCACTAGGAATCTTAATTCTAATCCAAACTGGTGTTTCACTTTCTCAGTGAAATCACTAGACTGAAAGGTATTGAACTCTGGTTGGATCATGCCCACTACTTAAAATTAATCGCTATTGGAGAGTGTTATTTTACATTTAACTTGCATATATGTATTTGTTAGTGCACGGTGCTGCAGTTCAAAGAAAAACAGGGTAAAAAATCCAATAGTAAAAATAGTGGTATCTGAATGAGTTACACTGACCCAATGAGAGAGCCAGCATGATGTCATGCTTCAAGTGTTGGACTAGGATCCGAGAGACCCGGGTTCAAATCATCACTCTGCATGGAAGTTCGCTGGGTGACCTTGGACCAGTCACACACTCTCAGCCTATCCTATCTCACAAGGTTGCTGTGAGGATAAAATAGAGAAAGGGAGAATGGTATAAGCCACTTTGGGTCCCCATTGGGGAGAAAAGTGGGGTACAAATGTAAAATAAATAAATAAATAGTTTTTCAAATGTCTCCTGCTATATTCTTATGAATAAAATGCAGAAATGATGGGGCATTTTTGCCCTCACTTGTGAGAACATCTTTTTTTTTCTTGCCTTGTGTAAACCCACAACATCTCTGGTAAAAAAATCTCGATTGGTGGGGCAGGGCAAGGAAAAAGGACCTCTTTCTGAGATGTTGTATTCAAATATAGCAAAGCCTTTCTCAGATGTTACATCCATGTGTACTGGGAGACTAGCAACTTTGCATATCTGGAGCATGTGCTAAACATACAGCTTTTGGTACATGCAAACTACAACCCTCCAAAAGCAGAGTTTGATGTGGCATGTACTGAAACTGAAAATGTGCACATTGGCACTGTTCAGACCACACGGCGACCATGTGTATTGGGAGGATCCATGTATGGTTGCTGGCCTCTTAATACTCACAGATGTCATGTCTGAAAAGGGATTGACATCAGGTATAAATCGGGTTGGAAAAGACCCTGATCTAGAGACTATTCTGGAATCTCTGATTGCCCATCTTCAAGCTATTAATCAGTGAAAATTGAAATACTGTTCCTTTCCCCCATGTCAGCAAGCATAAGCTACTGAGAAGGTTCTCAAAGCAGAATACATTGTAATAATTACTAGTGGCTGGATGTTGGCCATAGCTGTGCCTTTCTTTTAGAGCCTGGGTAGCTTCAGACATTGCCAGCTTCCACCAACATCAAATATTCTTTCCCTAAATGAATGTACAGCCTCTCGTTTCATTTGGTCACCAAAGGTTGCTGGTAGGTTTCATTATGACTGTCCATTGGGGTCCTAATGACTCACATCCTCAGCATAAATCCAATAGACTGAATGAAAGAAATTTTTGCTGTTTTCTTAAAAAAATCTGTGTGTAGAGAATAAGCCCGTGAGAAGCATTTAACAGAATTGCTTCTGAAATGTGTATTGTGGTATCCTTTGTAACGGATGTTTCTTCCGCTGCCCGTGGAATTAAATGGGTTTTTCAGAACAAAATGAGATGAGGATGATAACATGATGTACTGTGCTGATAAAACATCCATGAGGTTTCATCAACTGAGGATCTGGCTCCATCAAGCTGTCAAATGTTCCAAGGATCCTCATGTTCCTCTGGGCATTAAGAGTCATGAAAGAAAAAAAACACAGAATGTTGGCTGTCCCAGGGTTGACCCCTAATAAAATGCTACTTGAACAATGTTGCTTAGGTCCAGGGCCTGACTGATTTCCACCTCTGAGATTCAGGAAAGCATTTTTATTCTATTCAGATGGGCAAATGATACTAGCAGCATATTTATAGGAGTGGGAGGGCTGGGTACAAATGTCCACGCATCCGTGTCACTCACTCACTGGCAGAACGTGGACCAGTTACATTCTTCAACCTAGCCTGCCTCACAGGATTGTGGCGAGTATAAAAAGGGGAAGGGCAGAACCATATTCAACAGCCCGATCTCTTTGGAGAAAGGATGGGACAACCTGTATCAGATTTATATCAGTACAAGAAAGGAACCCATGAGGACTTATGAGGAAGGGATAAGCCTCCATGTTCTCCCTCGTGTTCTGCCTCATAAGCCTGCATTTTCTCCCCTCGTGTTCTGCCTCATAAGCCTCCATTTTCTCCCTCGTGTTCTGCCTCCTAAGCCTGCATTCTCTCCCCTTGTGTTCTGCTTCTGCTTTCCCTCTTGAGGCCCAGCCTCCCAATGTTGGTTTCTCCCCTAGCCACCCAAAAAATCCATCTGTTTTTCCCCACCCCACCCCATCCAGCATACCCATTACCCAATTTCCTTTGCTTTCCCCAACCTGCCCATTTCACTGTTGTTTCTTCCCAATCCTAACTTTAAAAAAAAAATTGTGTGTGTGGCATTGTGGATTTTCAGCCAGGTTTTTTGGATGACACCTGTGCATGGTGTTATATATATATATATATTTTTTTCCCTTGTAAACCCATAGATTACCTCCGATTTGCAGAAAATATACCATCATCCTGGATGGCAGATGTTTTTTATTCACTTGGGAGGGACATCCATCTCTATTAGATACACAGGGACTATTCTAGGTTTTAAAATCCCACTCTTCCTCCAGGGAGCTCAAACTGGTGTCCATGGATCTTCCCTCTTACATTTTATCCCCTCAGTGAGGTAGGTCATGCTGAGGGAGAGTGACTGACTCAAGGTCACCTCGTGAAGTTCATAGCTGATTTAAACCTGGACCTCCCAGGTTTTTAGTCCAGTACTTCAACCATGGCACCACACTGGCTCCAATAAAATATAGTTGCTTTGCAGTATTGTATGCCTGAGGGCCTGTACAGGCCAAGAAAGCAGATTTTAAATTATGTAAGGAAGCAAGTAAATAAATAAAGTTCCGCTTGGCTAAATTCTCTCTGTTGTAGAACAAAGAAAGCCAATATTGAGCAAATATTCTGCTGAGACAGCCCTGAGCTGGGTTTCTAAAGGCCTACTGCAAGAAGCGAACCACTCCCCCTTCCTGCAGTAGAACTAAAAATCTATGGTGCAATGTTCTTCTTTTATCTCTTGCTCAATCATAATCAACGTCATATGAATATGGACTCTAGTACCTTACCTGCCAAGCCATTAGTTCTCTCACACTCTGCTGTGTCATGTCAAAGAGATATCAGCAATGGTCTTAGTCATGCCCCCCCCCCCCAAAGGCTTGCTGGAATGTTATCCAGGGAGCCCTTCAGTCTTCCAGAGCTGCAAGAGTGGGTTCATCCTTATGGCTTGTGTTATATTTTACTGATGCCATCTGAAACCTTAGCTCACAGAATGGCTTGGATAGTCTGATGTGACAACCAGAGTACCTAACATAGTTTTCTCTGAGCTCCCAGAGCTGACTATTTGAAAACAACAATGTTCTCTCAAGAGTTATGTGCGCCTGTCATTTTCTCATCTCGCTTGTCAGCTATTTGTTAGTTGCTGTTTGCTTGGAGAAAGCCCAGCTTCCAGTTCCCCAATATTCATTTTCATGTTCGCTAAGCGTCCTGAGGTTGTCTCAGCTGGAATGAGAAAGAAGTTAGCATTGCATGAACAGTTTGGTACCCGCCGACTGGGCAAGTGCATGGTGCTTGGGACAGTGGGGCTGGAAGGATGCTAATCATCAAGTCCAGATCCTTGCACCGGCAGGATTCCCTGGACTGAAATTAAAATAGATGATCTTCTGGCAGTCTTCTCTTTGAGACTAGTGTAGAATAACATAATTTCCCAGGGCAACTTGGTTCCATTGCCACTTAACCGGTCATTTTATAAGTGCTGTTTAAATTGACTTTTGTATTCCCCTCATCTTTAATGAAAATGTGAAATCTGTGTGGCTGGTATATGGATATGATTTAATGGCTCTTATGTGTTCTATCCCAGGCTTCAGGAATGGACATTGTTAACGAGGAGGCAGGGCTCTTGGTGACCAGTATCATGTGCTGGATGTCTCTGATTAGTACTCCTGAGTAGAGGTGGGCACAATCCAAAAAAAAAATACCGATCAAGCTGTTCATGGATCCAGGCCGCCGCCAAACCCAGGTCACTGATTCTAACCGATCAAGTCCCGTTTCCGATCCGGAATCGGAAATCGGGGAGGCCAAAGCGGGATGGCACCCTGCTGTTTCCAGCGATATAGGAATGGTGGTTGGTGGCAGCGGCCGCCAGGCCCGGCAGGCACGGGGAGGCGGCGATGAGCTGCCTCCCCTCAGGGAGGGAGGGGACGTTCACACACACACACACTTAGAGCAGATGGGGGGGAGTTTTTAACCCGGCAACGAGCTGCCTCCCCTCAGGGAGGGGACATTCACACCAGGGCCAGATCTATGGTTGCCAGCACCCATGGCAACCGTAGTCAGGCTCTTGTGTGCGCGCGCTAATGGCCCCCCCCCCGCCCATGCAGCAAGCCGGCTGTGCCGGTGTGCTGCGGAGCTGGTGGCAGCGCGAGTGGCTCAGAGGCTGCCTGTGCCGTTCACCTGCCCTGCAAGACAAGGGGCGGCTGGCTTGCCCGCGCGCCCCTTGTCCTGGGGAAAGACGAATGGCGCAGGCGGCTTCCCAGCCTCCCGCGCTGCCTTTTGCCTTTCCCCAGGACAAGGGGCGGCCGGCTTGCCCGTGTGCCCCTTGTCCTGGGGAAATGCGAACGGCGCGGGCGGTCTCCCAGCCACCCACGCTGCCTTTTGCCTTTCCCCAGGACAAGGGGCGGCCGGCTTGCCCGTGTGCCCCTTGTCCTGGGGAAAGACGAACGGTGCGGGCGGCCTCCCAGCCACCTGCGCTGCCTTTTGCAGAGAGTGACAGACAGAAAAACACCCATTCCTCCTACAAAGCCCCGTTTTTTAAAAAAGCAAAAAACCTTTGTGCTCATGGCTTCAGAACACCCTCTTCCCCCTCCCTCCCCTGAGTTGCTGCTCCGTGTTTGGAAGGAAGCCTGCTAATCAAGGAAAGCTGGGCTTCCATTCGGTTTTCCAGAGTGACAGGAGGGCAAACACAGCTCAGGCATTCCCCTGGCTCCATTGCTAGGGTAATAGATTATTGGCGCCTGAGTGTCTGGCTCTCCGATTAGTTCACGATGCCCCCCCGATCAAGCCCCCCCCCCGAATGCTGGATCGGTTGCCGTGGACGGAACCGATTAGCCGAGTCCCGATGGCGCAAACGCCATTATCAGGGTTTTTTTCACATCGTGATTCCGATCGTGCCCATCTCTACTCCTGAGTTCTGGCCCTAAAATGCATTAGTAGGAGCTCCTAGTAACATCAGCTGACTGTGATATAACCTGAAAGAAGGTTTCCTAAGTGCAGCACTCAGAGAGCTGGGCGAGAAGGGGTTAACAATTGCCTGGAATGAGAACTTGATTGACAGGCTGCTCCTTCCTCTCTGATTGGTCAGTCAGAACCAGCCTTCAGGATGACAGTTGGTTGCTGACAGATTTTTGAGTTCAGTAGAGTTTGTGAGTGAATTTAACGGAAGGTCAAACAGGTTTCACTCTGGAGTGAGGGAAAAGAAATCTTTTGTCATAACTGTAACATCATTGTCTCGAGGAAGAATTTTAGTTAAGAATTCTAAGTATAAAAGTCAGCACAAGTGGAAACACGTTTACAGAGCCATGATAGAACTGGGGGTGTATTTTTGGCGAGAGTGATTGGGTAGTAAGTAGAGATTCCCTTTCAAGCCAAATGAAGAAGAGTTATATCTTCTTAAGAGAAGAAGATTAACTCCTGTCCAGTGTCTAAAGGGGGGTTGGTTCTGAGGAGGACTCCAGGTCTGTAGTAAAGGTCTGTAGTAAAGGGAAAACTCAGGGAAACCTGAGTTGAAAAAGAGGACTCTGTGATGAAACAGTGTTACTGTAAACAAAGTATTAAACAAAACACCTCTCACTGTTGTTGTATTATATGCTGTCAAGTTGCCTCTGACCTGTGGGGACCCTATGAATGAAAGACGTCCTATCATTAACATACTTGCTCAGATCCTGCAAACTGGAGGACATGGCTTCATTTATTGAGTCAAGCCATCTTCCTCTTTTCCTACTGCCTTTCACTTTCCATAGCATTATTGACTTTCCAGAGAATCTTGTCTTCTCATGATGTGACCAAAGTACGATAGCCTTAGTTTTGTCATTTTAGCTTCTAGGGAGGATTCAGGCTTGATTTGACCTAGTAAGACTTATTTGTCTTTTTGTCTATCCACGGTATCAGCACCACATTTCAAATGAATCAATTTTCTTCCTGTCAGCTTTCTTCATTGTCCAACTTTCACACCCATACATAGTAATGTGGAATACCATAGTTTGGATTATCTTGGTCTCTGTTCCCAAAGAGACATCTTTATCTTTAAGGATCTTATCTAGCTCCCTCACAGCTGCTCTTCTAAGTCTCAATCTTCTTCAGATTTCTTCATTGCAGTCTCTCTTTTGGATGATGATTGAGCCAATGAATATAAAATCTTGAACAATTTCAGTTTCCTCGTTGTCAACTTTAAAATAGTGTAATTCCTCAGCAGTCATTACTTTTGTCTTCTTGATGTTCAGTTGTAACCCTGCTTTGGTGCTTTCTCTTTTAACCTTCATTAGTAGGTTCATCTTCTCTCACTGTTAAGAACTAAATATATAGGTTCATCTTCTCTCACTGTTAAGAACTAAGAATATAGAGACTAAGCTTAATGGAAAACTACTTTGCTTGTTACTTAAAGAGTTTTCTGTTCTACCAACAAATTTTATCTCAGCACTTTTATTCCCTGACTGCCCTTATTCAATCCCTGCCT
Organism: Eublepharis macularius; assembly: GCF_028583425.1. Classification (NCBI taxonomy): domain Eukaryota; kingdom Metazoa; phylum Chordata; class Lepidosauria; order Squamata; family Eublepharidae; genus Eublepharis; species Eublepharis macularius. The sequence continues at coordinate 121,330,783 of NC_072797.1, read as the reverse complement.
GTTCAATAAAGTTGTTGTTTCTTTTGAACATTATACAGTCTCCAGTGCCATTTCCAGCAAAGAGGAAGAGGGCTCCTGCTCCCCCCGGCATCAAGTTTCTGGGCTGGGCTAAAAAGCCAACATTATAACTGCTTATCAGGATGGGACAAAATAGACTTTCAAACCACAAATAGAGACACACTACTTGGGGCTGTTCAGCTAAAACAGGGAAACTGAATTTTGGCAGGAAAATCTACCTCAGTGCGGGGAAGTGAAGAGGGGGTACGTCATAGTCACTAAGCAGAGTTATTCCAGTCTAAGCCCATTGATTTCATTGATAGAGTTGAAACTAAAAGCTAGGCCTCTTCTTGATAAACTTAAAGGATCTTGTGTTTTCTTCCCGTTTTCTTGTATGTATGACTTTGTAAATTGGATCATGTTTGTTATCCCAGAGAGACTACCAAAGCTTTGCTTCAAAGAAATTGGTGTTGGTTCTGATAGGTTTTGTTTTCCCCTTAACTTTGCCATCTGTAATCAGCTGTACAATGCTGTTCTAAGAACACTTCCCTGCAAGTAAGCCCCATTAAATATAATTTAGTAGGATTCTGAGTAGACCTGCTCAGGATTGCTTTCGTAGTCTCCCAGACTTAGCTTCATTCAAAAACACACCAATGTTAGAGCCTCTCAAGATCAGTGTACCAAATAAGACCATGAGCCAGATTCTCCATTCCCTAGAGAAGTTCCAACTGAGTTCTCTTGACTTGGTTTGAGATTTACATTTCGTTTCCACTTGAAACTGTAGCCTAGAGTCTATTTCTTTCAGTTGCACTGAATGGACTTGGCAACACCTTCTGTTACAATGAGCAAAACAATACAAGTGGGAACGTATGGTACTCATGGAGGTAGGGGGTGAGGTTTCCATCCATTTCCCCACATCCACTGCTTGCTGTTGCTTGTCCTGCACCCTCATTTTTGCCTCACTTTGCCTCATTTTTGGTTCCCCCATTTCTAATGATCCACTTCCCATTCACCCTTCCTGCTCCTTCTGGACTCTGTTACCCTCCCCACTGCCTTGCCTGCATGCTGGCCAGCTCTCCCATTCCACTGCCCCACCATCCTGCTTGCTCACCAGCCAGCCACCTCACCTCCTGCAATGCCACCTTCTCTGCCTAAAGGATGCACCAACTTGGGCAGTGGAGCCTCCCGTTTTTCCTGTTTACCTTCTTGTGGCACTACCACCTCTGCCTGCCCATTTGCCTGCCCCTTTACCATTTCCCCTTCCCACTCAGGAAAACCATCTGTCTGCCTCTCTGTGGAAAACAATGGCTTCTGACCTTCCTCCTCCCTACTTGCCTGCAGCCAGTGGTGGCTCTCACTTCTTCAGTGTCTCCCAGAGGTGATGAGGAGGGTGGATGCTGTTGGAGAGTGGAGGAATGTTGCACAAGCAACATTGGGGGGTAATTTAAATCCCCTCCCCATTTTTGGAACTTTCATATTTTTCTGCAAACCTGGTGGTCCCACAAATTTGCAGAACACTGTCCCTTTTTTCTTCACAGCCCCATCCACGGATTTATGTATCCACAGAAGAGTCCATGTTGAGAATTAGATAAACACTAGAATAATCCTGAAATTCGGGAGGCAAACCAAAATCAACCCCATCTAATCAGCAGATACATAACTCCTCAGACAGTTAGGCATTAGATTCAGAAAATTTCACTGATGCATTCTGGAAGGCTGTTCCCCAAAACAGACACAATCATAATGCTCATGATCAAGTAGGGGCTGATTGTTACAGCCCTACAGAAGAGAACAACCGCTAAGTGTTTGTCTGAAGAACAACGTTGCTGCTCGGGAATATTGTAACAGAGGTAGCCCTGCAAGTGTGTGAGTTCTGCAATTTCTGTGTCCAGCAGCCTCTGCAATATGGTAAATAGAGATGGGGCATGAACCGAAATATGAACCAAAGTTTGTCATGAAGCAGGCCGTTTTTTGGTTTGTGAACTGGCAGTTTGTCGGGGAGCATTTCTGATGACCCGCAACGAACCACTATGATTCTTAGCCCGGTTTGTTTGGTTCATTTTTCGGTTCATCACTGCAGAGAGCTTGGCATCAATCAATCAGTTTCCTAGGCAATGGGAGGGATGGGCTTTCTGCAGACCTTCTGCTGCCCCGCAAGTGATGTTTTCATGAACCAAGTGAACAGGTTTGCGAACCAGGCAATTTCACACCGATTCTTGGTTCATGAAATGCGACAAACGACAATGAACCGCCATTTTCCTGGTTAATGCCCATCTCTAAACCTCAAAAACATCCAAGATAAACTCAGTGAAGATTCCTCACATTTGTAGATGGCAATAACTGATATAATTGGTGATAACACTGTGGTTATCAATTCAGTCTGTAGGAGGTAACACAGTCTAATACATGGCTCCTCTCACAGAATGTGATAGTGCAAGTGAGCCAAAAGCTTGTTTGTCATTGTCATTCCTGAAAATATTGACACCCCAGGCAACCTGTTAGGTTGCAACCATGAAATCTGCAGTTGGGGCAGCCTGGGGCGGGAGCTGTGTGGAACAGGTCCTTCCAATGGCAAACCATCTTGGATCAGCCCTTTCTCTCTCTACAAATGATTGTTCAGCTCCCCGAAGTTCTGCCCCTTGAATGCTCATACCCTGGAAATCTAGTTGGTCTTTAAGGTCATGTGTGTGTGTGTGTGTGTGTGTGTGTGTGTTATGTGCCGTCAAGTCGTCTCCGACCTATGGCGACCTTATGAATGAAAGACCTCCAAAATGTTCTGTCTCTAACAGACCTACTCAGATCCTGCAAACTGGAGGACGTGGCTTCTTTTATTGAGTCAAGCCACCTCGTTTTAGGACTTCCTCTTTTCCTGCTGCCTTCCACTTTTCCTAGCATTATTGACTTTTCCAGAGAATCTTGTCTTCTCATGATGTGACCAAAGTACAATAGCCTCAGTTTTGTCATTTTAGCTTCTAAGGAGAATCTCGGCTTGATTTGATCCAGAACCCAGTTGTGTGTCTTTTTGGCTGTCCATGGTATCTGCAAAACTCTCCTCCAGCACCACATTTTAAATGAGTGAATTTTCTTCCTGTCAGCTTTCTTCACCGTCCGGCTTTCACATCCATACATAGTAATGGGGAATACCACAGTTTGGATTAACTTGATCTTGGTTCCCAGAGAGACATCTTTATCTTTAAGGATCTTACCTAGCTCCCTCACAGCTGCTCTTCCGAGTCTCAGTCTTCTTCTTATTTCTTCATTGCAGTCTCTCTGTTGGTTGATGATTGAGCCAAGGAATAGAAAATCTTGAACAACTTCAATTTCCTCATTGTCAACTTTAAAATTGTGTAGTTCCTCGGTAGTCATTACTTTTGTCTTCTTGATGTTCAGTTGTAATCCTGCTTTGGCGCTTTCCCCTTTAACCTTCACCAGTAGTCGTCATACAGGACTTTAAGGTCATACAGGACTCAAATCGTGCTCTTTAATTACAGACCAACACCACTACTCACCTGAAATGGGTCCCCAGGTGACAGCTGAAAGCTGTAGTGTTGTGCTTGCATAGAGAGCAGCAAAGACACATTTGAGATTTCTTCCATACCACCCTCATTTAAATCTAAATGGATCTGCATCTCAGTGCCAATCAGCACTTATGTCACTTGGCCAGTGTCCATAGAAACTTCACAGGAATGTGAGGGCGCAGGAAAGGCCCAGCTGCTGATTGCTGATGAAACAAGATCAGCTGTCTGTCCAGGCTGTGTCACAGCTGCTCCACTCCTCCCTGCTCCAATCTCTCCTCCCTCAAATTCCCAAACCAGTGCCTAAAGACCTGCCTCGGCTTCATTAACACATCTAGCCCAGGGAACCGTTTCAGGGCTTCAAAGCTTAAACGCGGTGTAACTGTATTAAAAGCTCTTTAGGTGCATGTCTGAGAGCTGGAGTAATGAATGGGACAGTCATTTACATTAAAAGCTAAATCTGGAGTAAGCCATTAATGTTCCCGGTAATTCTGTTAACTCAGTACCGAACCCCCTAATGAGGGATGCAACACATTGTATATTGTGCAAACGGTTGCTGTTTCTGAGCAGTCGTGGCAAATGTTATAGAGTTGTCATGTTGTTTTATTCACAGACACACAGTACTCCAGCTTTGTTATCTTGATTTGGTCTCTCTGCTTAGAAAATTAAAAGAACTGATCCAGACCACTTGGAAAGGAAAGGCATCCTATCTGACCTCTGGCGCAGTCGTAAGATTTCCAATCTATCTGAAGAAGTGGGCTGTGACTCACAAAAGCTTATACCCTACCACAAATTTTGTTAGTCTTATAGGTGCTACTGGACTCTTGCTCTTTTCTACTGTTTCAGCCTATCAGATTGGCCTGTGCAATCCGGACCCCAGTTTGACTCCATAAGGGAACAGGTGCACTGAAGAAAGGTGCTTACGGAGCAAATAGTGCATGATGACTCATGCTAGGAAGCCAAGTTGCACACGGTGGGGAAAGATAAACACTTCCAGACCAGCCGCTGACCAACAGAGCAGTGGTTTTTAAACTGTGTTTTAAACTCAAGGATTCCTCAGAAGCTAAAGAATCCTCAGGAGGGATTCTTCAGTAAGTGTATCTGTAAGATTCCCTGAAACTCAGCATGTTTATCACTACTGACCTTGCCCTGCAAGAAGAAGCTGCAACACCGCATATGGAGCTTTGTAAATCCCACACTTTCTGTTTAAGTGGGGGCAACCATGACACTCAGAGTCGAACTACACGATACGAATTACACGAGACTGAACGAGTGTCAGGAGTCCTGTCTTACCCCAAATGCCCGTGTCCAGCGTTCTATCGATGAGCACGTGTCCTGGTCCAGGCACACATTCAAAATGTTCTGCTCCAGTGTAGTCGCGATGGTGCGTGTACACGGTCACGATCATTAAGTCGGCAATGCAGAGCATTCTTATTTCCTATATCTTCTGCTTCCTATCTGTGCAAAGTGGAGATGCATGATGGGATATCTTGGAGGTATGTGGAGAAAACCCATGCCACCGCAAACACGGGTTCGATGGAGGTCCTGCAGTCCTGGCACATGTAGTTGAAAACAACGTTGGAACACGTGTAAGTAAGTTTTCATGTAATTCATATGGTGTGGTTCGGCTCTCAGTTGGACTAGCCAAGGTGGTATTACACCTAAAGTGAGTTAGAACCAGGATGATTTCAAATATCTTACCTCTGCAGTTTCAGTCTGAAAACCCCTCTTTTGATTCTGCTTCCCCCTTGAGTCAATTAAGCTAGAGTGGTGTAGTGGTTAGCGTGTAGGACTAGGACTCAAGCAGCCCAGGTTCAAATCTCTGCTGGGGGCTTGCTTGCTAGGTTTCCCATGCATCCAACCTGGGCCACATGAGCAAACAAGTTCTGTGAGATCTGTCCTGGAAACTCATAAAAGAAGGATATAAAAGAAAATGATGAACATTTGCTTATCTGTACTGACAGTGTATTCTGGAAATGTCTTCAGCATGCAGGGGGAATGTGGCACTTGGCAGACATTCAGGTGCTCCTCAGCAGATGCACAGGTAGTAACAGAGTTCTTGGACAGATGGCAAAAAGTCTGAAAACCATCAGTGGGCTAAGCCCATTCAACCTATTGAAATCAATGGCAATGAGCCCAGCTAACTCTTGGACTGGAATGTCTCAGCAAATAAGAACTGTGGGCAGTGCAGAGCTCTGATTTCCCATATCCTGGTCTAACACCCTAACCACTATAACCCTAGACCTTCCTTTTCTCTTGCCCATCCCTACATTTCTTCAGAGGAGAGGGTGTGACAGTCTCCTCTCCCACTCTCAGTCTACCCCAGAGTCGCCAGATCCCCCCCAGTAACTGGGGTGGGGGGTATCTACCAAGTTATGGAAGGGCTCGGTGATGGCATCATGTCACTTACAATGCGCCGACATCAATCCCTGAAGTGAAGTCAGCACATTTCTGGGGAACGCCAGGGATGCTCTGGTAACCATAGAGTTTTGCCCAAATACCAGAATGTCTCTTGCATCACCCGGTGATGTGCTGACACACCATGTCTGGGAACAATAGGAGTGACATCAGCATGTTGGGATCCTACTGATGTCCCACCATTTCCCACTAATTTCACCCTCCTCCCGCAGGTGAGGGAATGGTGAGAGAATGGTAAGCCCCATCTCAAATGTCCTCTCTCTGCCCTCCCCATCTTGCCTCAAAAGTGCCAGTTAGAATGGGCTTTGTCTGGAGTATCTCTGCATAGGGTTACTCTAAAAGTCACTCAAGATAAATGCTTTTGGGTCATGACACCCGGCATCCTGTCTGCCCTTGTAGTGCTTCCTGATGCTCTACAGGAAGTAGGGACAAAAGTGTTCCAGACTCCCATGGGCCACAATTGTCCTAATGCCAAAATTACGCATATTGGCATGCTCTTCATACATAAACATTTGCTGCACAGAGGCAACAGCATGTCCCAGACAAAGTTAGACTGAAAAGTTTCTTGTTGACATTCTAGTTTTCTGAGGGCAGGGAGATTTTTTTTTCTGTGCATAGGCAAAATGTTGACATGTGTAATGGGACATTTGCAACCCGAAGTAGCACAGCCTGGTGAGACTTCCTTAAGCACATGCTTAATTGTCTCTCATTGAAATTGGCTGGGCTTGCAAGTGCTCACTTTTGGCTGGATCGTGCCCGCAGGCCTAATTACCTCCCTCCTCCAGCCATACAGGTGCTGCGGGTGCGTTTGTTACAGGCGGCAGAGAGAACAATCAATCATTCTTTTGGCCGTGAAAGGTTCTGTGACACTTTATGAAAGAATAAGATTACATAGATATAAAATGGAGCTCTTGTAATTACATTCTGTCTCCTGAAATTCCCCCAGAAGGTTCAATTAAACCAAGGTGTTCAGTTCCTGGCCTAGAATCGTTTTGGAATGCTGCTGAACGTTGTTTAACAGCTGCTGCAGTGCCCTGAAAGCGAGGCCGTTGCAGTGGTACATGAGCTGATCCTGTCATGTTCTTCAGCCCCAAATTGAGAAGCTTTCTGAGGTTAACGCTGGTAATCCTTAGATGCAGATCATTACAACAGCAGGGCGAAAAAACCCAATTTGCAATTGCAAGGCTATTGCCTATGATCACTCGCAAGCTGCAGTATTCTTAACAGAAAATTAAAAGGATATAAATTATGGGGATAGACTCTGCTTACAAATCCATTCCTGACGACCACTCTGGCTTATTGCCAAATACAAGGCTGTGATGTATTGTACAAGACTAGAATAACCACAATACTTCGTTGTGCCCCAACCTCTTAAAATAGGCAAGTCCCTCGAGCTGTATCTTTGTGCAGCTAGGAAATGTCTGAATCAACCGCATAGGGTTCTTGTGGTTGATAGATAAGATAACGGACAGGAAACAATTTATAACTTGAACAGAGCTATAGTGTGATGCATTTTATATTATTTATTTATTTATTCACTTAATTCATATCCTGCCTTTTTGGGGGACCCAAAATGGCTTACATCATTTTCCTCTCCTCCACTGTATCTTTACAATAACTCTGTGAGGAAGGTTAGACTCAGAGTTTGTGTGACTGGTTCAAGGACCCCCATCAAGCTTCCGCGGAAGAGTGGGGCTTCAAACCTGTATCTCCCAGATCCCAGCTTGCCACTCTAATCAGCACACCTCACTGGCTCTTTTAACCAGCTGAAATGCCCATCAGATGTGATGGGGTAGGGCATATGGATGGACAGATTGAGAATGCCTTCTTTTGCCTGTCCCTTTTGCCGACCTCCCCATGCTGTTCTTAGGGGCCCCTTTCTGCCCAGGAGCAGCATTTCAGGGGCCATTTGGGGCTGCAGCAGGAAGGGGGAGGAGATAAAGACATGCTCATCCTAGGAGAGCCAGTTTGGTGTAGTAGTTAAGAGCTTGGGACTCTAATCTGGAGAACCAGGTTTGATTCCCCACTCCTCCACTTGAAGCCAGCTGGGTGACCTTGGGCTAGTCACAGCTCTCTGAAGCTCTCTCAGCTCCACCCACCTCACAGGGTGTTTATTGTGGGGATAATAATGGCATACTTTGTAAACCACTCTGAGTGGGCATTAAGTTGTCCTGAGGGGTGGTATATAAATCGAATATTATTGTTATGTTATTAAATCCTTCATTGTTGGGAGTTTAAGGTATTCTTCACAGTCTGATGCCCTTCCCTGAGCAATGGCTTTCTCTGGGCTTTGGCCTTGACCAATCCGCACTGTCAGCAGCCAGACACTCAGAACCAAGTATAGATGGAGAGAGAGCTTGGCATTTCTGTCATGCTCCAGTGTAACAGTAACAACATCAATAACATCAGAACTAGAGAACTGAGTTTTGTGTACAATTCTTTCTTAGCCAAGTTCCCCATCTCTATTTCCTGGAGACTCATATCAAAGGAAGCCACTGTAATTATCAGCCAGTCTAGCTGAAACCCAATTTTTGCCAAATGTTTCAAATGACCCAAGCACAATTGCATAAGGGAGCTTGTATCACATTTCCGAATGTTGATACGCACTGAACAGGTTGAATCTGCATGTGAGAGACTGCTCAAACACAAAACTTTTTGGGGTCCCAATAAAGAAATAAATGATTTCACCATCACATTTTAGATATGCATGGATAATGTCACAATTTTCATGGACAAATTGTTAGCAGGACTGTATTTCATAATGTGGCATGGAATTTGATGTTGGGCACAGAATTCAGGAGTTGAAAAAAAACCCAAATTTCTAACCATCGAGAATGGGAAGATGTGCTTGAAAGTAAGCAGACAATGTTTAGTGAAATCTCAGAAGCTGCAAGAGAAGCTGAATAAAGCTTTCTTTGGTCAGAATGGGAGAAACTAAGTCCCCCTTCATTCCATGTCCGCCCTTAGTGGCCAACCACAAGCAGATTTATTCAAATCAAACCCGCACAGATACACACAGAGGCACACATTTGTGTGTTTTACTTTTTTAAAATCCGTAATTTTTTTTCTTGGTGCAAAAATCAGTTCTCAAATGCTGATGTTTGTTTTAAGCATAATGTATGTAGTGCTGGTTATTAGAAAAGCAAGAGGAAATTGGTTGCATCCGCCTTCAACATAGTTTTGTAGCATGCCTGAGACCAGATGACTTTCTCTTCCCTTCCCCCAGTCCTTATCTTACTTTCAGGCACTCATCACTTCTCTTTAGCCAAGTGGTCTGCCTTAGATCTTTTTCAGAACAACATTTCTAGCGAGAGGCTGATCGCTCCAAAGACTGGATTCCTTCCTCTGTCAATGAATGCAAGAATGAATTCCTTCCTCTGTCAATGAATGCCAGCCCCTCCAAAGAGATGGTGATATAATACGGAACTATTCATATAGAGATAGTAAATTGAATGCTTCAAGTCATGATACTAATTTTAGTTCATTTACCTGACTTGTTGCTGTTGATGTTAATTTTTCCACTTTATCTGGACTGGTTTATAGAAACAGATTGTGTGCATTCTGTGAAAATATTGAAAATTTGGCATGTCAGAGGGTGGCTATACTGAAACTGTAGCCTGTGACCTCGTTTTTTCTACGTGCAAGAAGGTTTGGGCATAGGAGAGCACTTGGTCTGTGAAATGCAGGCTGAACTAGTACAAACCAGAAAATGTTTTGCTGTGTGACATATTTGTGTAGGTAAGAGGAATGAATGCACTTTACAAGCATGTGCAGTTAACATATGTAACTCTAACATGTGTAATAGTTAAGAGTGTCAGACCAGGATCTGGGAGAACTGGGTTTGAATCCCTGCTCTCATGGAAACTTTCTGGTGACCTTGGAGCAGACATGGTATCTCCGCTGAACCCACTTCATAGGATTGTTGTTGTAAGCAGGGCTTTTTTCCAGCTGGAACGCGGTGGAACGGAGTTCCAGAACCTCTTGAAAATGATCACATGGCTGGTGGCCCCACCCCCTGATCTCCAGACAGGGGAGTTTAGATTGTCCACACCGCCCCACATCGCTCCCCTCTGTCTGGAGATCAGGAGGCGGGGCCACCAGCCATGTGACCATTTTCTCTGAGGGCAACCCACTGAGTTCCACCACCTCTTTTCCCAGAAAAAAAGCCCTGGTTGTAAGGATAAAATGGAGTCGAGATAACAATGTTGTTATGTAAATATAGACAAACTGTTGAGAGGGTTTCCTTTACGGGCGATTGATTCATTTGGATGTGTGAAAGCAACCTGTGTCACTAGTAATATGATAATGGCAGAGGCCATACGGGAGAACATGCTGGCAACATGGTGGGTGAAGTGATGCCAGAAATGAAAAGATCGCACAGGATGTTGTTGACTTACCTATGTGAACTCATAATGTCATTGGAGCAACATGGGATAGCACCATAGTGGAACAGTTTGCACATCCATAATGTAATGTAGGGAAGATAGTAGGGAAGGGGTGGATATTTTATTTATTTACATTATTTTGGAGTAGTGGCTAGTCAGGCTAGGGCCTAGGAGAGCCAGGTTCACATGCCCGCTCTGCCATGGAAACTTGTTGACCGGTCATACACCATCTCTCAGCCTAACCTACCTCACAGGGAGGTTGTGAGGAATGATTGGAAGAGAGGAGAACTATGTAAGCCACTTTGGGTTCCTACGGGGGAGAAAGTTGGAATATAAATGAAGTAAAATAAAAAATAAAGTTATACTCTGCCTTTCTCATTTGAGACTCAAGACAGTTTACACAGTGTAAGGAATACAATCAACAGGATGGGGCATCCAGTAAGCAATGCAATAGGATTTGGATTGCAGAAATCTAAAACTAAGTAGTAATCTGAACTGGAGCTGAAAAAAACCCTGGTGCATTAAACAAATGGGTCAAAATGGTCCATAAATAGACCATAAAATGTATCAGAAAAAAGACTATGTTAAAACTGGCATCTAGATTAGAGTGTATTTGCAATATTTTACTAGCAAAAAAAAAATTCTCCAAAAGTATTACAACTTATTGTCTGTACCTGAGACAATAAAGGCTTAGATTTAGGAGTCCGCAGATATCAAACTATCTTGAACTATTGGGATGGCTGAGAACTGGCTGATGCAATGGAAGAAGAGAATTAACATTTCTTTGCCACTGTCAGTGCCGCTTCATAAGTCTTCCAGTAATCTGTCAGATTCAGCACGAGTTCTCCGCCAGTGTCATCCAGCTCTGTGGTAAACCAGGCGGCTGGATTATGCCCCAACAGCTGGAGAGGGGCAAGTTTGTTGATAACCTCAAGGCGCTTCATACATCAAGCTCCCACGACAGCCTCAACAGAGTGCATATTTGGAATCCTAAAACCCCGCAGAGGATTCTGGAATCCAGTAGGATCCATGAGCCTCTGCGGACAGACATTCTAAGGGTCAAGTGTGACGTGCCGGTTTATAAAGAGTCGGGTATGAGTTTCGTTCATAGACAGTAAAACGATAACCCTATTTCCTGTATACAGTTGTCTCCATTGAAGTGAATTCTGATTGATGGAGGTTGGAGACGTACAACAGCCCCCTCCCCCACACCCTGCAAAAAGTTAGTGGCATGATAAAAGAGGACCACTCCTCACTGTCATCTCTGTTCATAGGGTTTTCCATGCTTCCAAATGCTGCAGGACATGATGGACCAGGCATGGCAATGGGATAAAACAATACTGAGCGTGTACATCCCAGGTTAAACCTTGATTTAACTCGTGGCTTCAAAACATCAGTCCAATCCTTATCCAAGTTATGGCCTTCTAAGTTCATTCAAGTCAATGGCTTCAGTAGGATGTAACTCTACATAGGATTGCAGTGTGCGTTATATATCTGATTTGGGGTCCGATGAAACGACGCAGGGGAGATTAGTAATCTGGGTCTCCATCGCCCCCTAATAAAAAGCAGACATGCAGCAAAGGACCCAAACTGGATCAGAGCCGCAGGTACTGAAGGCACAAAGCTGCTGTTTGCCCACCGTGGGCAAACATTCAGGTACCACCTGAGATAAATGGGTTACCTGCTTCCCCAGCATCACAATGTCAACCTGATTTGGGCTTCTGTGACGTTTTTAACAAATGTGAGTGATCTTGATCACAGATCCCTTGCATAGTTTGATAGTTTGATAGATAGTTTGAATGTCCTCAGTTCTATTTGATGCCCCCAACAGCCATCCTTTCACATTTCAAGTCTGAGGATGCTTCAGTAGGTCTCTCTACATGAGACATCTGACACGTGAAGAACACGTGTCGGGAGATGCCATATTATCCAGGAAGGGTAGTTTAAAAAGACAGAGCCAGTGGCAGAGCAAAGGCTTTGCTATGCACTGGAGCTGTGCGAAGGGGCTGTGAAATGCCATAAGGGAAACTTCAGCCCATTATAACCTCTCCAGGTCCAAGCCTGGCTCTGGAAGGCAGCTCCAGCCCATTTCCATTCCTAGCTGCCCTCTGGTTGCGATCCCACAGTTTTAGACTAGAGAGTTGAAATTGAGGGAGCCTTCATGGGGGCAAAGATGAAATTAACAAACCCTCTGAGGAGGGATCTCTGCTGGCTCTGTCTTTTTAAACCATGCTTCCCAGCTAACATTGCGTCTCCCTACACTTGATGAACACATGCTGAACTGTCTTGTGTAGAGAGACAAAGTGTATCTGCATTATTTGATATTCAGAGTGATGCTAGCACAAAGTCCCCACCAAACCAAGGGACACATGTAATTAGTGCATGCAACCTTATAGAAACCATTTGCTGCAGTACAATTGTCTAGGAATTGGGCTTCAGTCATTAACTACGGAATGCGCCCCCCCCCCCCAACCAGGTCGCAGTGCAACTTTGTGAGCCTGAGAGCTTTTTCTGAGCGACTAAATGCCATGAATCTTGTCGTCTCTGTTATTAACTCGGTACAGAATTCACAAGATCCTCTGCGTGAAACAAAATATACACTGATACGAAAAAGTCAGACTATGGAAATATTTGCTTAAGGAATCACTTTTTTTCCTGGTCCAAGAACAAATAATTTAGCTTAAAAGATATGAACAATTTCATTGCAAATAAGCTGCAAAAATAGATTTAATTAATAACTTCCTGCTGTTAAAAAAGGAAAACATTAGCAGACAGAATGACTCAGAGAGGTGATAATGGATTCCTAAGCCTGTTTCTTTTCAAGAACATGGTTGGGTTAAGTATAAGGCAAAGGAAATGATAGGGTAGGCCCCCACGTTAGCTGGGTCTGTAGTAGGAACTCTTTTTATGTACTGGTTTCCTTTCAAATTTCTTGCTGGGATGGATTGGATGGGACCATGTGTATAGAAAGAAGAAATTAGGCAAGAGGCATGAATTGTCTGAATGAGACTCAGTCCAGTATGACCGAACTATTCTTTGTGTTTTTCTCTTTCTTTTCCCTTCCCGCTCCCCTTTCCTTTCTGTACTCCCCCCATCTCTACCTTCACCACTCACCACACCTTTCTCCGACCTTCACCGCATTTTGTTCTCTCTAGATGCAAAAAATAACCCTCCCCTCCACTGCTCTGAACTGGGACTACGACTACTATGATCATTTTTAAGAATACCCATTGCCTTGTAAAAATATGTTATTGATTGCAGTCCATCTATGTACAGAGCATGGTACAGTACAGAATAATAAAAACAAAAGACAGGCCTCTACAGGAAGAAGCTTAAATATAAATTTAGACTCTATGTATGTGTGTTTGGAGGGGAGTGTGTGTAAGACAGACAGAAACACAGAGAAGAGGAGTAGAACGCTGTTCAGTGATGGAAGCAAATGGAATTGTTCCATGTACTTTGTTAGACTTCTGTTTGGATAAAGACTCAAAGTAGCATGACTCACTTGTGCAACATCTGTTTCTCATGCAGAAGGTTTCAGGGCCAATCCCCAGTTAAAGGATGTGGTAGTCAATACTATGAACGATTATCTACCAGGTACCCTGGAAAGACGTTGCATGTCAAAATAGACAATATTGACCTTAATGAGACCAATAGCCCCCAAGACCTGTTCACAAGTTACAGTGAATGCATGTACAATCTGTGTACAGTGTACCCTTGATTTTCCTTTCATGCTTTGAGTAATTCTCAAGTTACATTCCATACCTGTACAGCTGAACATGAGATCTGAACCCCACATTTATCCAGGTACTGATCCTGAGTTTCCTTTGTAAAGTGGATGCATGGTGACTCTTTCTTATGAAGAGAAGTACACATGTATAGGCAGGATGAATGTGTGTTCACTGTAATATGTGAACAAAGCTATTGTAAGGCAGCTTCATGTGGGGTCTTTAGGTGGGTTTTGCAAAAAAGAAAGAAAGAAAAGAAAGAAAAAGAAAAAGAAATGCTACCTTTGTTTTCTTCAGGGATGTTCTAGACGTAAGGCAGAGGAAGGGGAAATAGTGCGAGACTTTTTAAAAAGAAGATGAGACCTTTGGGTGCCATCAGAGTTGGATCTGATTAAAATGAGGGGAAAGCAACCGACCTGGAGGTTTTCTATTGGCAATCAGATTGGCTTTCTCGTGTCAGCTGACTTCGTGGTCAAAAAGGATTCTGGGATGTTGCGCCATAGAAATACTTCTCTTCTTTTGCCTCAGGAACAAAAAGGTACAGTGCGATCCTATGCAGATTTATTCAGTTTCCCCCCACAAAATTTATTATACAAAAATATACAGAATCATAAAAGGAATAAAAAATGACACGTATTGCCCAAACGATCCAACAAAAGACCCCATATCAGTCATTTAAAGTACCTTACAACAAATTACAATTAAAACATTTACAATAAAACATAAAGTAAAATTACACAGATTTATTCAGATTGAAACCCACTGAAATCGGTTCATTTAGACTGGAGTGACACGGCACAGGATTGATCTATTAGTCCTTCATCCACAGCATGGGGTTGTTATAAGGGAAAAAAATAGAGAGCTGCCTTGAATTTGCTACTAGAAGGAAATACTTTTTGGTGGCCTCTGTATGGGAGCTGTGATTTTTAAATTGGCCCTTTGTAACATAGGAAGGTGCTTTGAGATAGGGGGCAATTCTATCCAAAGCCATGATAAAACAGACCATGTAGGCCCCTGTTTCTACCAGGGGGCATATGGAATTTACTCAGCTGGCCCAGGTATCAAGCTGCTAGACCTCAACAATGACTTCGCTTCATCATGTTTGCATTGACACTCCACGGTTCATGTTCTTCACTTTATTTTTCTGCTGATATCTTGGTGTTGCTCACTTCAGATTCACTGTATTGAGAATCGTTGGCTTCACTTTGAGGGATTTTTTAAAACTCTAGAAAATGAGATGAATCTAATTGTCCTCCAAGGAGCCTTCCTTCAACTTACGACACTCTTCTTCCAACGGAAGAGCCACTAAAATTGAAGGAAGGTGGTTGGAGAAAGGCTTCAAAATCTGCCCCACAGTGGTAATATAGGGGTAGAATCTACCCCACTGTGTACTGACACATCTAAGAGGCTGATTTAGGAGGTTCCCAGTTCAAATTTAACCTGTGCTATACAGTCAATAGGCAGGCTTAGGTGAGCCTCTGACCCAACTCCTTGTTTACAATATGAGGATAAGACTAGCCTACTTTACAGGGTTGTTGTAAGTATTACAATAAGATAATATATGGGAATCATTATAAACACTGATTCCTAAATTATAGGTGTTTTTATTATGGACTCTGGTGTGATGGGGATTTGTGGAAAATGAGGTATTGAGACAGAAAGTAGTCAGGATTGGGGCAATTTGAAATAGAAACAGAGCTGGATCAAGGGTCCCTTCCAGCTCTATGCAGGAGCTGGAAGGAATGCAGGAAATTCACAGCTATCTCCCCCTCTCACCTCCCCCAGTGACTCTTGCCCTATGCCCAAAGGAAGACAAAAGATCTCCTGGATCCCTGGCCGGTCTCACCTGGAGGAAGATTTATTCCTCACCCAAAAATGGCAATTGGCTTTACTCTAAGGATGTAAGAAAGGGCCACGAGAGCCTAGCACCGGCTCATCTCTTCATGCCCTCCCTCTCCCAATATGTGTACATTCATATTGAGTCATAGTATCAGGGCTTTTTTTAAGCTGGAATGTGGTGGAACAGAGTTCCGGAACCTCTTGAAAATGGTCACATGGCTGGTGACCCCGCCCCCTGATCTCCAGACAGAGGAAGTTGAGATTGCCCTCAGCGCCGCTGAGCGGAGGGCAATCTAAACTCCCCTCTGTCTGGAGATCAGGGGGTGAGGCCACCAGCCATGTGACCATTTTCTCCAAGGGCAACTCACTGAGTTCCACCACCAGTTTTCCCAGAAAAAAAGCCCTGCATAGAATCATCACTGCTGTCAAGTGGCCATCTTGCCCTTTCTTAAATACCTCCAAGGAAGGAGAACCCACCACCTCCAGAGGAAGCCTCTTACAATACAAACAAGTGTTTTATTGAGCCAGTTTGGTGTAGTGGTTAAGAGCACGGGACTCTAATCTGGAGAGCCGGGTTTGATTCCCCACTCCTCCACAAAGCCAGCTGGGTGACCTTGGGCGAGTCACAGTTCTCTTGAGCTCTCTTAGCCCCACCCACCTCACAGGGTGATTGTTGTGGGGTAATAATAACACTTTGTAAACCGCTCTGAGTGGGCATTAAGTTGTCCTGAAGGGCGGTATATAAATCGAATGTTATTATTATTATTATTATTATATTATTGATAGGTATTGCTGAATAGCTGGAAATGTACACCATCAGATAACACTGTATCTCTGATTGCAAAGGGGAAGGAGTTGCGGGTGAGCCAAGATTTGGGATATGGTAAAACGTATGTCCAAATAAGCCAAGAAGATATCACGAGACAGTTAGTACTTACGTAACGAGGCACTAACTTTCATTCTGAGAAACCCAGAAATGATGTTTTTGTCCTGAATACTTTGTCTTCCTCTTTGCTGTATTTATGTTCTTTTATAAAATTTCAGCATTTCTTTATTTCAGCATTACAAACATGCTATGAGTAGGAATCATAGTAAAGTGAGTTGACACCTCGGGAATTATGCCTCACCACCATCACCTCCTGAAAAAAAATCATGTCTCGATCAGTATTTATGGTATTGCAGTGTAAAGTCTCCTGGAAATGTGCAAGTACATACATAACTTGCTTGCGAGTTGAAATATTACACTTAGGAGCTAGATGGTCTTAAATATTAAGTATCAATGTGTGTGTAAAGTACCATCAAGTTGCAGCTGAGTTATCATAGTGTTTTCAAGGCAAGAGATGAGCAAAAGCGGTTTGCCATTGCCTGTCGGTAGCGATAGCAGTAATAATAAAGAGTACGAGCTGAGAAAATAGATCCTATGGGCTTTTGAACGCGTTGACTCTGAAAATATCCTGAAAATGTGCATGCGCAGGATACACATAACTCCTAAAAATGTGTATATGCAGGATACACATAACCTAGATCCAAGGTGAAATGTGTCATCTAGGAGCTTTACTAAGTAATAATCATAGTCATAATAAGGGGTACAGAAAGAGAAATTGGATCCTGTGAGCTTATCAATGCTTTGAGTCTTCTAAGTCTTTGTAAAAAGCAGGGCTCATTTCGAGGGGGAACGCACAGGAACGTAGTGCCGGCAGTTCCCCAAAGAGGTCACATGTCAGGTGGCCCCGCACACCTGACTCTCGGCTATTTTGGGCCCGTTTCAGCCTGGATTGGAGCCAAAACAGCCTGGATTGGACCTCTGACTGGTGACAGATCACTCTCTCACTCAGCAGCGGCCTGATCCTGACCGTTTTGGGCTCCTTTTTGGCCATTTCCAGCCCCTTTTTGCCATTTTGGGCCAAATTTCGGCCCTGAATGGCCAGGATTGGGTCCAAAACAGCCAGGATAGGTGATGTCAGGGGGGGGGTGGCATATGCAAATCAGTTATACTAATGACACACTGCTGGTGGCGGCAAGGGGCATGGCATATGCAAATAAGTTATGCTAATGAGTTCCTCCAGCTCTTTTTCTACGAAATGACCCCTGGTAAAAAGCAATAATCATTTTATAGACAGCCTGTGGGCCAGTCCAAGGCTGCACCAGTGGCCAGTTTCTAAAGAACATGATACTAAATTAAGCAGCAAGGGAGGAAGCGGGGGCCTCTCTCTCCTCCTGCCCAAGACATCAGCTCTTCTTTCATCATCTACATTTCTTCCTAATGGTTGTCCCGTTTGCCAACATATTTCTCATTATTTTTAACTAATGCCTTGAGCTTGAGTGCTTTGCCCGAGGAAACACAATGCGAACCATAGTTCAACTCTCCTGAACATTTTGATGGACTATTTATATTATCTAGCACAACAAGTGTGTGTGGAGGGGGGCAGGCGGGCAAAGCTTGCAGTCCTGGGCCTTACTGTTATCAGGTCTACTAGAGATAGTTTTCACACCCACAATTTCAAGATGGGGTACAAAGTGCAAAGCGGTCACATACGGAGCTGTCTGAGAGTAGTGCAGACTCTGTGCTAAACTTCACTAGTGTGAAACATTTTTAAAAGCGCATTTATATTGTGCTTTCAGTGTTCAAAAAACCTTAACAGCATTGTCTTGCAAGGTAGGATAGTATTATCTTCACATGGCAGATGGGAGCTGTTTGTCTAAGGTCCTCAAGCAGAGTAAAGAGTTTAGCCAGAGACTTTCAGAATAATAGCCACATCTTCTGTTTGTGCAGATGAGGGGAGTCGCTAGGGCTTTTTTTTCAGGGGGAATGCGCGGGAACGGAGTTCCGGCACCTCTTGAAAATACTCGGCAATAGTGCTTGAAAATAATATGATTTCAAAGAATCCCTTGTGTTTCTTCCTCATTTCCCTCTTGAGAGTTCTGCCACCTCTTTCCCCAGGAAAAAAACCCTGGGGGTCGCCAAGCATTGGCTTTCAGCAGCCTGCCATTTTAAATGCTATGCGTCTTTTCAGGTGCTTTGGCTGTGTCTTTCTGTGGAATGGCTGCAGCTGTTCAAGGGTGCCTTGAATGTCAGTTCCTTACTTCGAGAGGAAGTCAGTGAAGTGGTGGGCGAATATAAACAATGTGCAAATGTTTTTTTTATTATCTTCCCAGAAGGTCACAAGAAAAATGGGACCACTCATATTTTAGGAAGCCGAGCTTGGCATTCATAGTTGATCCTCAGGCTACGTGACTCTGCCTTTGGAATTAACTATCTTCAGAGTAAATTGGAGGCCCGGTTTTCACATGCAGCAAAATAAGGTGGTAGAATTGCAGAGTGGTAAAATAGGCTGTACCACTTCAGATTGTAAGTCGGGGGTATGTGTCTGCTTTTTAATGTTCTTGTAAGTTAAAGAAAAATTTCTCCCTGCAAAGAAAAAAGACAGTACATTGAGGAGAAAGGATCTAATTTATATTTTTGCTAAATTCTCCACTTATTAGAATTATAAGGTAAGGGGAGTTTGGAAAATGTAGTCTGAAGTGATATGGTCCATTCTGTCACCTCTCATTAACAGTTCTATCTGCTGCTTGTGTGGATTAGGCCTCCATAAGAGCAGGTTAAAATAAATAGGGCTGCCAACCTACAGGAGGGGCCCGGTGCTTTCCTAGAATTACAACTGATCTCCAGGGTACAAAGTTCAGTCCCTCTTGAAAAAAATGGTTTGAAGGGTAGACTATATGGCATGATACACCCTGGAGGCCCCTCCTCTCCCTAAACCCCGCCCTCCTCAGGATCCACCACCCAAATCTCCAGGATTTTCCTAATGATAGTTATGCTGTATCTTTGAGACAGAGTAATATCCAAATATAAATAAATTAAATTACATTAAATTGGCAGACTGTATTCATAGGCAATACAGTTTAGAAATAATTCAAGAAATTTCTAAATCAAATCTCACTTCAATCATGAATTCACTAGATAGTCTAGGTGGACTTTATAATATTGTAAGGATTACAAGAAGATAATATATCAGAAAAGATATCAGTTGTCTAAAGCGCTCTATATTCTAGAATATCACATCTCCATGGGACATAAACAGGGGACCAAAATATTGCCTGCTTCTGCAATAGACCATACTTGTGCTAGAATACCACAGAACATTACAACCGTCTCTTATTTTAAAACAAACATGGCTCTAAATATCAACAGGGTTGTCCTAGATTTTCATATCACAAGCTCAGCTTCAGAAAATAGAGGTCTGAAATGTTGCTTATATGTAATCTAGAAATACATATGATGCACGAGCACACACATAAACACACACTCCTTGAAATACTTAGGAACAAAACACTGAAATATATAGTCATTGCTCTTCTACCTGGTGGCTTCGACTTAAGGTTACACCTTTATTAAAAGAAGGTCACACCAGCAGTGTAACGAACATTTGCAACAAAAAAAGACGAAAGAAAAGTTGAGAGAGAGAGAGAGAGAGAGAGAGAGAGCCAAGCTACAAGTGACGCCTTACACAGGTTGGACACTTGTCAGCTTACCTCAAGTTTTGATGGGAAATGTAGGAGTCCTGGTTTTACAGCTTGGCTCTCCATTACAGCTGCAAGACCAGGATGCCTACATTTCCCATCATTGCCCCCCCAGTCTGGAATAAAGAGGCAGACACAAAGCATTTTGGATATTAATGGGCCACTTTATTTTAACTTTAACAAATATAAATACGGCAAGGGATCTAACTGCGGTACAGGTCAGGCACGGTGTCCACGCCAGGACTACCGTCCTGACCTGTCTGGGCGAGCCCCACTGCCCCGGGTGTAAGCCATCCACATGCATGGCTGCAACCCGTCTGGCCAGGCAAATGGTTACCACTCCCCGAAGCTCCAACCACTCCGCCATACAGCCCGAGTGAAGGACATTTACAGGGTGAGTGCCAGAGGCAATCTGCCCTCTTAGCTGATCGCCATGAAGCCCACCAGCCAATCAGACAGACTCCAATCCCCCTTATTGGGGATATGCCAAGGGTGCTCGCCGGCCCGCTCCCTTTTTCCCAACTCTATCCTGCCAAGGGCAGGGCCAAGCCTCTGCTTAGGCCCTTGCACCCCACAGGTGGCTTATTGCCAACCTGAGCCCTTGCCGTAAGTCGTCTAAAAACAGCTCATTACCTGCTACTGAGAGGTGAACTCCATCACCTCTATAAAGATGAGCAGCTGCAGCTTGAATCCTAGGGTGAGGCAAGTATATGCCCAATCCATCCCCCAAGGCTTTCAGTAAAGCGCTATTAGCCCTACGTCTCGCCTCGTTCATACCCCGGGCATCGAGGCCCTCACGCCATCTCTGTCGCGGCAAGATAGCCGACCATAAGATCAGGACCCCAGGCCAGAGTTCACATATGCGATGCAAGTCTGCCTGAGCCTGCAAAGAAAGGGCCTTACCCTTGATCAAGCCTAGGTCATTACCCCCAAGATGTATGACCAAAATATGAGGAGGGAGTCCCCTCCTTTCTGAAAATAGCAGTGGCATCAACCCCGGCCATCGAAGGCCGCGACGACCCTGCCATTCCACCGTGGCCCACTCACTGAGCCCAAGTTGGGACCCAATCTGCATCCTCTTGGCTTGGTGGGCCACCCAGAACACCATGCTGTGCCCGCAGATGAGGATCCGAAGCCTCCCACGGCGAGCCACAGCACCTACAAAAGAAAACAGCATCAACAACATGTCCACTTTAAGGGAGAGGGCGAATATATGACCGATAAGCTGAAGATCGCCAGCGGCCAACCTTCTGAATAACAGGTCCTGGGTAACCCATGGCCGCAGCCGTGGAAGCAGCACCAATCCGAAAGGAATGTGTTGCAAACTTGACACCCGTGAAGCCTAACTTGACCAGTGCCTTCCCAGTCACGGCCCAAAATTGATATTTTGTCAGGGGTCTACCATCACTATGACAGAACAGGACACCTGGTTCTGTCCCCCGCATCTGGACATACTGACGCAAAGCCCGAACGGGGCACAACTCCTGCTCCTCACAGGGCCCCAGTACTATCTCAATCCCACGCCCCTTTTGATCCGTCTTGGAACGGCGGACCCTAAGCACCGCTGTCTCCCCTCGAAATTTAAGGTCCTCCGCAGAAAGCGCTCTCCCCGACACGTCCGAGACAGAAAGAGGAACCAACTCACTCACCCGCAGGGCCCCAAAAAACGCCGTCAAGGCCGCTGCATGGAAGAGAAGTGCCTCAAAACGAGAGTGGCAAACTACCGCCCAAACAGAACACAAGCCCCGAAGGACAGAAGGGGAAATGGGTTGCCTATCATCCTTACGTACCACCATCTCACGGGACCATCCCTCTAACATTTTCTTAATCCTAAAATCCCCGGTGGCATCAGACAAACCCCGGGCCTTACTAGCAAACGCCAATGCAGCTAGTTGACTCCGAATAGACTTGACTGCCAGACCCTTACCTTTGCGGTCGACGCAAAACTGCATAAGGTGGACAGCCGGAATCGGCCATTCCTGACGCAGACCTGCCTCCCGCCTAAAAGCAGCGAACTGCCTCACCGCCCGATCATATGCCCTCTGGGTGCTGGGGGCGATAGCTAAACGAATCGCCCTGCATGCCTCCGTCCTCCAATCTGCCAAAGGAACTGCGGCATCGGAGCTGGCTGCAAGTCGGCCTCGGGGGCAAGCAGTCGAAATCTCGCCATCTGCAAGCGAGACAAGGCGTCCGCTATGCAGTTGTTCACACCAGGAACATGCTTTGCCAGGAACAGTATATTTAACTGCAGGCACTGCAAGGTAAAGACCCTGACCAACCTCATCACCCTGCAGGATTTGGATGAAAGGGAGTTAACCACTTGCACCACTGCCATATTATCACACCAAAAGTGTACTGAGTGGTTAGCAAGGTCCTCCCCCCACAAGCAAACCGCTACAAGGATGGGAAAGAACTCCAAGAATGTAAGGTCCTTGGTAAGCCCTTGAGCCGCCCAATCAGAGGGCCACTGCTCCGCACACCAGTGCCCCCGA
The DNA here is from genome assembly GCF_028583425.1 of Eublepharis macularius. Taxonomy (NCBI): domain Eukaryota; kingdom Metazoa; phylum Chordata; class Lepidosauria; order Squamata; family Eublepharidae; genus Eublepharis; species Eublepharis macularius. The sequence goes on along the minus strand of NC_072797.1, from coordinate 121,307,888 downwards.
AAATATACTCCAAAACCCGTGGCTCCAGATGCGTCTGAAGTAACTTGGAGTTCGGCTTCAAGCAAAAGCTCGTCCCTCCAAAATGTAACCCCGTTAAAGGAACTCAAAAATTCCTCCCAAATTTGTATATCCGCCCTCATGCCGCTGGTAATCCGGATCTTATGGTGAGGCTTGCTAACACCACACGTTGAGTGACACAGGCGTCTGAGAAATGCCCTACCAGGGGCCACCACCCGGCAGGCAAAGTTCAAATGCCCTATAAGTTGTTGAAGCTCCTGCAGGGAAACCTTCCGCCTTCCCTTAAATGAAGCCAAGCGGGCACGAAGGTCACAGAGTTTGTCCCTGGGCAAACTAGAGGTTTGCCTCCTGGTATCCAGTTCAATGCCCAAAAAGGTCAGTACTGATGATGGGCCTTCCGTCTTTTCCTGGGCTAAGGGGACCCCCAGCTCCCCGGCCAGGTCAATAAAGCCAGCTAAAAGGCGGGCACACTGTCCAGACCCATGCGGCCCAACAAAAAGATAATCATCTAAATAATGACAGACATCGTTGCACCGCAAACGGTGCTTCAATGCCCCCTCAAGAAAAGAGCTAAAGCATTCGAAGTAAGCACAAGAAACAGAGCAGCCCATAGGGAGCGCCCTGTCCATATAATACATACCCTCAAATGCAAACCCCAGCAGCTCGAAATCGTCCGGGTGGACTGGAAGAAGGCGAAATGCTGACTTGATGTCACATTTGGCCATCTCAGCCCCAACCCCACAACGCCTCACCACCCTGACCGCCTGGTCGAAGGAAGTGTAGCGCACCGAGCACAAGTGCTCAGGTATTGAGTCATTCACTGAGCCGCCCTTGGGGTAAGACAAGTGGTGAATCAAACGGTATTCACCAGCAGCCTTCTTAGGAACAACGCCAAGTGGCGAAACCCGCAAACGAGGAAGAGGAGGGGAAGGAAAGGGGCCTAAAACCCGCCCCTCAGAACACTCCTTAGCAATTTTTGCCCGGACAACCTCCTCCATGCCAACCACAGACTTCAGATTGGACGCCATGAAGGGGGCTCTAACACCCATAAACGGTATTCTGAAACCAAACTGGAAACCCCGTAACAAAAACAACGCCTCCCTGCGCTTAGGATAAAGCTCCAACAACCGCCTAAGGGCCCTCAGACTTACCGGACTGGGGCCCTTTACTAGCAGGCTGCTGGGAACCACCTGCTGCACCTCCACCGCGCCTACCTCCTTTTTTAGGTTGCCGAGGGCATGCTGTGAAAGGGTGTGGACCCCCGCAGAAGGGGAACTGATGCCTAAAGGAACAAGATTTCCTCGAACACTCCCCTCGGGACCCAAACTCCCAGCATAACAGGCGGGGTTGAACCGCCTGCCCCGCTGCAGGGCGGGGAGTAGAAGGGGACTGGGACTTATGCAGCAAGTGACCGCTGTCCGAACGATCCCCAGTACTAGGCTTGGCGGGGGACATAACCTGCAGCCACAGCTGCTGGTGGATGCGGTCCCATGGCATGGCTGGGTTAAGGGCAGCCCTCATACGGAATTCCTCGTCATATTGCATCCACGCAGGCCCTGCAAATTCCGTATAGCCCTTATAAATAATGTCCATATATTGAAAAAGCGGGGCCGCACGCCATGGCTGCACCCGAGCAATGACCCCCGCATATATGAACATACCAGGCAGCCAATTGTGCCAGTTTCTGTCAACCTTCCTGCGCTTCAGCTTCTCCTTATCCCTCTCATCTAAATCCTCTTTATCCTTCTTCTCAATTTCACGAAACAGAAGGTTAAAGATATCAACGTACTCTCCACGCAGGATTTTATCCCTGGTGGCTTGCGTCAGATGATCACCAAGGGGCAGCGCCATATCACCGAATGGCAGCGCATTAAAAGGCACCATCCCGTAACCACCCGTCCCCAGCTGAGGACTCCAATAACCAGCAGGGTACGCCTGCCATGCTGGGGGTTGCCCCGCAGCCCCCTGGGTCATACCCCCATACCAACCAACCGAGGAAGCCCATGGCTGCCCTTGTCCAGGGAGAGCACTGGAACCCAACTGACCCCAGGTATTAGCCTGACCCCAAGGGGAAGGAACTGCGGCCGTGGCCGTGGCCGGAGCGGGGCCAGCCTGAGAACCAGGCGCCTGTGCCTGACTGGATGACATAAATGAAGATCCCAGAGGCAAAGGGCCCCAAGGCCAAGTGTGAGTTGGTGGTGTGGTGATACTCTTACCAGCATCGTCGGCGGGTTCAACCACTGTCGCTGAAGGTTCCAAGGCCAACGCGACAGGCCCACCTTCATCTGCCCAAGCTTGCTCAGTCTCACCAACACCTTGCACCTCCATCGTGGATCCCAACTGTTGGTTGCTGTCTCTTGCTGAACCGGTCGTCGCACCTGTGGACTCCTCAAGAGCAGAGAGACGTGTCAGCACATCTTGCCTAAAGGCTGACTTAGAAGCCAACCTGCTAGACTTGTAACGAACAGGCCCTCCTGGTGGGGCAGGAGTAACACTCCTAACCTTTTCAAGTGCCGCTATGCGAGCCAAAATCTGTGAAGTGGACACTCCCCCTTCCTCCTCATCTGAGGAAGACAATACCGGGGCAGTGCGTTTTGAAGCAGGCCTTTTTGCCGGCTGTTTGCCCTTAGAAGGGCCCTTAGCTTTACCTTTAGGCATTGTTACAACAAAATGGCCCCCAGGTACAAGCCAGAAAATGGCCGCTGAAACCCTAAGAAAATGGCTGCTCCAGGAGAGCCAAAATAGGCAAGCACGCAGCACCCAGTACAGCCACTAACCACTGACCACCCTGTGCCAGTAGGGAACAAAAAGGCCACCCCGGCTCCACAAAGGAGAGTGGAGGATGAGTCACCCCAAACAGTAAAACAGCAACCCTCCGTGCCACTAGGCAATAACAAGAGGCCAACTCCAGGCCACTGAAAAGCCCCTATAAACCAGCCCCAAATTGCCCGAAATGAAGCTTGGGTGGAAAAAGGGGGACACAAGCCACTCAGATGGCTAAAAGAAGGGGGGGCGCAGATACCCCGGCCTCCAAACTGGCAGGGGGCCAACCACCCTGGATTCAAACCCCAGTAAATAACAGCGGGGATGGGCGAGAGCCGTTGCCCTACTGCCCAAACCCCACGCGGCGCAAAAAGCGCGCAATGTGCGAGCACCAAAAAGGAGCCCGACCAAACCGGCTCAGAAGACTCGGTCGTCGCTGCCCAGCCTCCGTCGCCACCGCTTCTAAGGCCCAGCTTCGCCGCTCGGAGAGAGGAGTAAGCCTCCAGCCGTCTCTTCCGAGCGCGCGAAGCCGACTGCAGGGCAGAGAGAGCGGAGCTGCCTAGCAAGGCTTGGCTCCGCCCCCTAGAAAGCCCACGTTTTCTTCCCTCCCAGCAGCCGCTTTCTCCATCCAGGGCTGCAAATGCGGCCCCCATCCTAAGCAGCTTTGAGCTGCCGGCTGGGAGGGGCCGTAAAACTTGAGGGAAGCTGATAAGTGTCCAACCTGTGTCAGGCGTCACTTGTAGCTTAGCTCATAGACAGAGAGACAGAGAAAGGGGGTGAAAGGGGAGAAAGAGAAATTAGACAAGGCTGGAGTTAGACTTAGGGCCAAGCTAGAAGTGACGAATTACACTTGAATGGCAAGTGAACAGACTCACGTGTATTCTTCCCTGTTCACTTGCGCTCCACAGCGATCGAGTGATCGAGTGGAGCACAAGTGGAGCGCAAGTGAACAGGGAGGAATACACGTGAGTCTGTTCACTTGCCATTCAAATGTAATTCGTCACTTCTAGCTTGGCCCTTAGAGTCTCACCACACAAGACAACACACACTCGAATTACATGGGTAATTGAAGTGTATTTTGTAATTCAAGTGTATTTGAGTGTAATTCGAGTGTATTTTGTCTTGTGTGGTTTGACCCTTTGAGAGCCAGTGTGATATAGTGGCTAGAATGCCAGACTAGGATCTGGAAGATCTAGGTTGAAATCTGATCTCTGCCATGAACCTTGCTTGATGATCTTGGGCCAGCCTTTTCCTCACCCTCTCCTAGCTCATAGGGTTCTTGTGAGGAAAAATAGGAACCACAAAGAAAGGAAACTAGGCCGTGATTAACTTACTAAGAAATATACAGGTTTTAGTGCCTATCATAAATATTTATACAAACTAAACAGCTTAAACATCTAATATGTCAGTTCATCATGAAACATACAAAGCCGTACAGTTTAAAGGCAACTGGTCCAACACAGGAGCAGGCAGAAAACCAGTTCAATAACATATCATACAATTAACAATTCATATAAGAACATTGCAGTTCTAAAATGACAAGTGCTTGTAAACAGTTTTCTAAGGAATATAAAGTGCTAGTGCCTGTTAAAGTGACCGTACCTCACAGTAAACTGATGAAACGTTTGCGATACAATACAGATTCCAGAAGCAAAACAAAGTCACAGTACATTCCTCAAAAGCACATCATTAAGTTAATCATGACGTAGTTTCTTTTCTTTGTGGTTCCTACCATGATTCTCCCATGTGCTGGTTGCTATCTTAGGAAAAACAGGAGGGCAGAACAATGTACATTGCCCTGAGCTTCTTAGAGGAAGGATGGAATAAAAATGCTCTAGATTGATAGTGAAATTAAAATAATGCAATAATAATTAAAAAGTGGTATCTTTGGATCACTGGAAAGATAAAAAGAGGAGTCTTGGTCTGGGAAGATTGAAAACCACGGCAGACTGATTTAAAGCTAGCTTGACAATGGATCCAGAGAACACAGAAAAAGAAAAAAGCATAGGAATAATGTAAATTCTAAAGAGGTCTACTTAGAATTGATTCCCATTTTAGTCAACAGGGCTTCTTCGTAGGAAAGCATGCTATATGTGTCCTTAACTGGCTGAAACTCCTTTTGTACACAGCTGTATGGGGCAAAAGCTGGAAATGACAATGAATAAGCAACCATGCTTTGGGATGGCCCTAATTGTAATGTATGAAAATCCAATTATGTTTGTATTGTAATTTAGCTGGGCATGCACATTCGTGCCCTTTTCCTGCTGTAGATAATGAGTCTCCATTCAACAACTTGGAAATGAAGCAGTGTGGATATTATTCATTACAGTGTCTTTAATTTTCCATTAATGCCTTCATAAACAATTAAGAAAAAATGACTCCATTGCTGAGGATTATTTACCAGATTCAGTATTTGCACTGCATGTAATTAAATGCCTTCTTCCACTTCTTATAATATTGTTTTAGCAGCAAAATCTGTACTATATTGCCAGGATGATATTTTGCTCTCCCTGCAGTGCGGAATTAATAGTTAATAGGTACTGATACTGCAGTTAAAATAAAATACATTGTAGCTCACTTTCAGCCTTTTGTAATAAGGTTCAGTTTGTAGATTTCTGGGAAAGGATGGAATGGAATGTTGACCAATATTTTGTACCATGACAAGATTATCCACAAATCTCTAGTGATTCGCCTCTTTGGTCCAACTAAAGTAATTATGTGCAGTAAGCAAAGAACAAAAAGATCCGTGTATACCACATGCATACTCAAGTAGAGCCGAGGGCAAGAATGAATAGTGCTATTCTTAATGATGGAACCGGATTAAAGCTGAAAGGATGTCCAGTTGTGGATGTGAATAGATGCAAAAGGAACATCCAAAGCTGTGCGACACACATAATAGGAACATGGAACGTGAGAAGTATGAAACCAGGTAAGTTAGAAATCGTAAAACAAGAAATAGAACGTTTAAACATTGCAGACCTGGGTGTGAGTGAACTAATGTGGAACGACTCAGGACATTTTCAGTCAGAAAATCACACAGTGTTTTACTGCGGAAATGAACTCAAAAGAAACGATGTTGCTCTAATACGGAGGCGAGATGTAGCACAAGCAGTTAAGAGCTACAACGGAAAGTCTGACTAATATCAATCAAATTTCAGGGAAAGCCTGTTAACATAACCATCGTTCAAGTTTATGCTCCAACTACAATTGCAGAGGAGGAAGAAATCGAAAACTTTTATGCAAGTGTCCAAGAAGAAATTAATCATACAGCTAAACAAGATATGCTGATAATCATAGGTGACTGGAATGCAAAAGTAGAAGATAAATTGTAATCAAACACAGTTGGAAAATTTGGAATAGGATAATGAAATGAAGCAGGAGAGCGGCTCATAGAATTGTATGAAGCCAACAACCAGTTCATTGCTAATACTTGCTCAGGCAACCAAAAAGATGATTGTATACGTGGAAATCACCAGTGGCCAATACAGGAACCAAATAGATTACATAATTGGAAGCAGAAGATGGAGAAGTTCTATTCTCTCTGCTAAAACAAGACCAGGAGCTGATTGTGATACAGATCATGAGTTGCTAATATCAAAAATTAGAATAAAGCTGAAGAGAAACACTAAAATAATCAAAGTGCCAAAATACAATCTAAATAATATTCCTGAAGAATTTAAAGTCCAGATATGGAACAGATTTGCAATATTAACTTTAATTGATTGTGAGCCTGATGAACTGTGGGATGAGATATCATCAAGGAAGAATGTGCAAAGACTATTCCTGTAGCTAAAAGAAATGAGAAGCCTAAATGGATGACTGAGGAAACTCTTAAAACTGTGAAAGATAGATGAGAAGCAAAAGGAAAAAGTGACAGAAATTCTAAATGCAGCTTTTCAGCAACTTGCACGCAGAGACAAAGAAATCCATTGTAATAACCAGTGCAAAGAAATAGAAGAGAACAACAAAAAAGGAAGAATAAGAAATCTGTTCCAAAAGATACGAGAAACCAAAGGGAAATTCAAGCCACTGCTTGGGATGCTGAAAGATCAACACAGAAATACAGTATCTGATCAGGACAAAATAAAGGAAAGATGGAAACTATACACTAAAGAACAAAAGAACAAAACTATACAAAAGAGACGGAAGGATGACAGATACTTTCAATGAAGAATCTTTTTATGAAGAGCCAGAAATCCTAGAAAGTAAAGCTGCACTCACAGCAATCAGGAGAAACAAAGCTCCTAAAGTAGATGGAATACCAATAGAGCTATTTCAAGCTACAGAAATGGAATCCATCAGAATCTTAACAAGAATCTGTCGACAGATATGGAAAACAAAACAATGGCCCACAGACTGGAAACGCTCAGTTTACATTCTAATTCCAAACAAGGGGGATGCCAAAGAGTGCAGCAACTATTGGACTATCGCATTAATTTCCCATGCAAGCAAAGTGATGCTTAAAATTTTACAGCAAAGACTCTTACCATATATGGAATGAGAAATGCCAGATGTTCAAGCTGGATTCAGAAAAGGAAGAGGAACCAAAGATCGCATTGCAAATTTACAATGGCTAATGGAACACACCAGGGAATTTCAGAAGAAAATCAGCCTACGTTTTATAGATTACAGCAAAGCTTTTGTTTGTGTGGATCATGAAAAGCTATGGAGAGTGTTAAAAGTAATGGGGGTGCCACAAAATCTGATTGTTTTGATGCACAACCTGTACTCTGGACAAGAAGTTACTGTCAGGACAGAATATGGGGAAATGGAATGGTTTCCAATTGGCAAAGTTGTCAGACAAGGATGCATATTATTTCCCTTCTTGTTCAGTCTCTATGCAGAGTATATCATAAGGAAAGCTGGATTAGATCTAGAAGAAGGTGGAGTGAAAAAAGGTGGAAGCAACATTATCAATTTGAGATATGCAGATGATACCATGTTACTAGCAGAAAATAGTGAAGACTGGAAATGACGACTGATGAAGGTTAAAGAAGAAAGCGCAAAGCAGGATTACATCTGAACATCAAGAAGACAAAAGTAATGACTACTGAGGAATTACACAGTCAACTAAAAGACTGTGGAATGAAGAAATAAGAAGATTGACACTTGGAAGAGCAGCTGTGAGGGAGCTAGATAAGATCCTTAATGATAAAGATGTCTCTCTGGGAACCAAGATCAAGATAATCCAAACTATGGTATTCCCCATTGCTATGTATGGATGCGAACAAACAATTCCGGGAATATATATTCAATTATCAATTTTTATATATATTTAGTGCATAAGTGCGAAGTGCGAAGTGTAATTACATAAATATATACATTAATAAATATACAATAAATACAATAAAAATATCTGATATCTCTGTCTCAACATGCCACCTTTGGAATAATTTTCAGCTTGGACTGGAGCTTCCCAGCACCCACATCGGAACTCTATATATGGAAATTTTGTATGCTGCTATATTTTCATCATATATAGCCTATGGACTGATTTTCAAAAAATCATTTTCAAAAATCTTTTTCATAACAACCAGGAAATAATTTTTGACTTTTATTGTATTTATTGCATGTTGAGACAGAGATATCAGATATTTTTATTGTATTTATTGTATATTGATAATTGAATATATATTCCCGGAATTGTTTGTTTGTTGTGATTCATCACTATCCGGGCAGATTCCCTTGGTTTGTGTAGCTGTATGGATGCGAAAGCTGGATGGTGAAGAAAGCTGACAGGAAGAAAATTGATTCATTTGAAATGTGGTGCTGGAGGAGAGTTTTGCAGATACCATGGACAGCCAAAAAGACAAATAAGTGGGTACTAGATCAAATCAAGCCTGAATTCTCCCTAGAAGCTAAAATAACAAAACTGAGGCTATCATGCTTTGGTTACATTATGAGAAAACAAGATTCTCTGGAAAAGTCAATAATGCTAGGAAAAGTGGAAGGCAGTAGGAAAAGAGGAAGACCTAAAACGAGTTGGCTTGACTCAATGAAAGAAGCCACATCCTCCAGTTTGCAGGATCTGAGCAAGTCTATTAATGATAGAATGTTTGGGAGGTCTTTCATTCATAGGGTCGCAATAGGTCGGAGGCGACTTGATGACACATAACACACACACACACACACACACACACACACACACACACACACACACACACACACACACACACACACTGCACCAGAGATACCAATAGGATAAGGAATGATTCCAGAACTCCAGAGTGTCGCAAAAGGGTCTGAAGGGGCCTTGAAAAGTTTACCATTGCATCTACACGTGTTCCAGTGTTTTAGAGTTTTTAAAAAAGGAACATGTTTATAAACTCTCCATTGTTTAACATGCCCAATGCTGCCCAGACCTCATGCTCATCTTCATGGGTCCTGCACTGTGTCCCCAGGGCCTTTTTAGTAGTGGGGCCCCAGCTATGGAATACACTTCCTTTCTCTCTTCAGATGGTTCCGTTATTGGCCATCTTCCAGCACCAGATTGAGCAGGGTGTGTGTGTGGGGAATATCTCATCTGTGTCTGCCCCCCCCCCATTATTGGTTATTGTTTTTTTCTGGTTTTAATATTTTGCTGCTATTAATGATTGGTTGGAGCTTGGTTTTCAGAGCGGATTTAAGAGTTGCAAATGTTTTGTTATGTTGCAATCTGCTTTGGTCATGAATGCAGAGAAGCAGTATATAAATGTTTTAAATAACTTCTAAATCTTATGCCAAATCTACTCAGCTCCCAAATCTACTCTGTCTGTGTAACCCCTATGAGCTAGTTGGTTTAGCCCAGTAGGGCGGAGTCAGTACCCAGAGCCAAGCAGCTGAGGAAGAAGCCAGTCGGTGGGGAGCTTGATAACAATTAATGTGCTCTTATCACCTTGAATATGTTGTATGTAGACAATAGTGACTAAAAGTGGTGCATGTGTGTTGTGTTTGGTTGGTGTCATTACTGGGATTGTATTGTTATTGCAGGGCTGTAATTCCCCAAGAAGAGGGCAAAAGCCTGGGTTCCAGTTGCTTCATAATTGGAAGGATTGTGGCGAAGGACTCTTATCTCTTGGCGGGATCTGACAAGTTGAACTTGCTTACCTTGAGTGGTTTTCAAGGACATCATTGACTCAGAGTTTCTGTTTTTGTAGCACATGAGTTTGGTTAAAGAAAAGAAAACAAAAGTTGTATTGTTCTAACTGTTAAAAGGTTTGCTGAAAAAGAAAAAAATTCTTAACTTAAAATTGTGCGAACGTTTCCTTCTTAAATTAGCCCCATAGAACTCACACAGTAGAGATGACACCTGCCATATGGTATATCCTGCCCTATGCTGTATCGACCACAGCAACTTGCCCTCCATTGATTTAAAAGCAAAAGTGTGTTTTGCTCCCTTGGCTAAAACCGTACTAGAAGAACATAATCCTGCTATGATGGATTATCCCCAATTCAAAATATATGGCAATATTTGCAGAGTGTGAAATGCAAGCATGCGAGAGACAAATTATGTTAAAGTCATCTTCAGAAGACAATAATTGGGACACTGATTTACCAGGGACACGTTGCATAAATTTGGAACTTGTCCTTGGCAGGGCTTTTTTTCTGGGAAAAGCGGCGGTGGAACTCAGTGGGTTGCTAGCACAGGGCTCAACTCTTGGCGGGAGGTGGTGCCCCTGGTACCACATGCATGTGCGCAAAGTGCGCGCACACTCCCTGGACCACACAATGATGTCACTTTGAATCAGCAGGAACAAGGGGGGAGTTTTTTAAAGTTTAAATTGCCCTAGGAGAAAACAGTCACATGGCTGGTGGCCCGCCCCCTGATCTCCAGACAGAGGGGAGTTTAAATTGCCCTCCATGCCTCTGGAGCGGTGTGGAGGGCAATCTAGACTCCCCTCTGTCTGGAGATCAGGGGGTGGGGCCACCAGCCATGTGATCATTTTCAAGAGGTGCTGGAACTCCGTTCCACTGCGTTCCATCTGAAAAAAAGCCCTGGTCCTTGGTAAACGGTCAACTGGTCAACGAAGCATGAAATCACACTCCCTTTTAACAATACATGGGCATTATCGTCATCTTACTGGAGAGAGAGTAACGTACACAGGGATTCATTATTTGACCTGCAGCTGATGGGCATTGGGAGTGGGGTCCCTAGAGGCATCATCATTGTCCAAATAGCAAAGTCCCAGCCTGAACTTTAGCAATCAGATTCTGCGTAAGAATCAGTTGACAAGAGGTCTGAAAACCCAGATTGGAGCCTTACTCTCTTGTATTGCCTTCTGTCAAAGCTGTTTTAGCGGAGATTTGTATCACTTAGAGAGATGAGGACGTTGTGTCACGCCTTCCAGTGTTTCCAATGGTTTTTCCATTACGTGTGTGCAGGTTGCTGATGTACACTAAATTTGTGTTTAATACATGCCAAAATGTTTTGCCTTTCTCCCCTGCATTGCCTATCAAGCGGTGTGGTGTGGGAATGTAGCATGGCCAACCTCTTCCTTTTATCTTCCCCCTAGACTGCAGCTGCTTCTCTCTTCAAAGAGTGCAAGCAAAACATTTGCCCCTATACGGGCAAGCAGGCATGATGCCAGGTGCTGCTTCTGCTTATATAGATTCAGAAAGTTCTGCCAGCACCACTGAAACCATGTAGTGATTGTCAGCAAAAAAAAAAAAAAATGAAAATAGTGTGTACCTATCATAACTATCCTTTTCAGCAGAAATATTTGCTAACTTTTTTGGTTGGATAATGCCCATCAGTATTATCTGCTGAACAGCACACTCTTCTCTTGATAATGCCACTTTGCTCGTTTGTGATGGTCACAGAAGTTAAAGACGACCATTTCCAGAGACTGCTTGTTGTTCTAATTTTTAGTGCTTGGGTACCTTATATTTCTCACCATAACTCTTATGGGGCAGGTGGAAAAGGATCCATGGGCAGGAAAGGGATCTTTAAACCTTTCCCACCTGATGATTTCCCCCTTCAAATACATGTTCAAGACATTTTAATGGATAGTTCTGGCTAAACCCTAAAACCAGAAAAAAAGATTTGGGAAGAGGGCATTTGTAGGAGAAAATGGGGTGGGCTGTGGTGAAGAACCCCTCTGGCCTGCCTAGCAACCCTCCTCTGTAATCTACTCTCCCTTTATTTAGCTCTTAGCTTTTCCTACCATGGTCATCTTCAGGCTTCCAGTTGATCCCCTCCCCCCACCCTCTTGCCTTCATTTCAGTCATAGCACCAACAAACTTATTTTTGCAAAGATCTGTGACTTTCCCCCCTTCTGGCTTCCCCTCTTTCAAGGTCACTAATAGAACAAGAAGCCTCACAGTGCACAGCTCCTGGTGTGACTCACTTCACGGGAGACAACAAAGAAAACAGGAGATCTAAATTATTGATCACCCCTAATATGCATTATACACGATGTCAAATGTTCTCCCTTCTCAAGCTGAAGTGAAAAGAAGTCAACATATGTGGACATGTGGAACCTGCCGTCTTTTTTTAGGGCAGCTTCAGGGACAAAGCGGATGTGATAGCAGGAGATCCAACTCAAGCCCTGCCGAATCTATGAGCCAAGCTACAAGTGACGCCTGACACAGGTTGGACATTTGTCAGCTTCCCTCAAGTTTTGATGGGAAATGTAGGCATCCTGGTCTTGCAGCTGTAATGGAGAGCCAAGCTGTAAAATCAGGATGCCTACATTTCCCATCAAAACTTGAGGTAACCTGACAAGTGACCAACCCGTGTAAGGTGTCACTTGTAGCTTGGCTCTATGTAAGGCTTGTGTTCTCACGCATGCGCATCCCTGTGTGTGGAAGCACATCATGAGCAAGCAAGAGCTAGAAGCTGAGCCGCCTTCCATCTACATGTGTCACCCTGAATTTGCGGTAGTTTGGCTTCTTTCTTCTACTAGACTTATTGTAGGCTTTGGAGACTCACCAAGAAAAGAAACAGTGGGGACACTTCAGTCAGTGGAGAAAAAGCACGCCTGGGGGAGAGTTCACTTCTTTTATTCCATCCACCTCTGCTGTGCTTTTTATGTCCCTCCCTTTTGTGTGGAATCAGATTAACACACACACACATCAATTGTTGTCTCTTTTGGAGGATGGATGTGGCTCAGTGGTGGAGCATCTGCTTTGTAATTTGTATGCAGAAGATGCCCCATGTTCAAGCCCCACCATCTCCAACTCAATGAACCAGGTCAAGGGTGATGTGAAAACCTTTGCCTGTAATCCAGGAGAGCTGCTGCTAGTCAAAGTAGATGATGCTGGCCAGGGCTCATTTCGAGGGGGAACACGCCAGAACGCAGTTCTGGCAGTTCCCCAAAGAGGTCACATGTCAGGTGGCCCCACCCATCTGACTCTTGGCCATTTGGGCCCGTTTCGGCCTGGATTGGGGCTGAAACAGCCCAGATCGGGCCTCTGACCGATGGTGGATCACTCTCTCGCTCAGCAGTGGCCCGATCCTGACCATTTTGGGCCCCTTTTCAGCCATTTTCAGACCCTTTTTGCCATTTTGGGCCCAATTTTGGCCCTGAATGGCCAGGATTGGGTCCAAAACAGCCAGGATAGGTGATGTCAGGGGGTGTGGCATATGCAAATCAGCTATGCTAATGATACTCTTCTGGTGATGTCAAGAGGCATGGTATATGCTAATGAGCTATGCTAATGAGTTCCTCCAGCTCTTTTTCTACGAAATGACCCCTGATGCTGGCCTTGATAGACAAAAGTTTGACTCAGTATGAGGCAGCATCATGTGTACTTTGGCCCTTAGATGTTTCCGCTCAGGCACACAGTATAGCAGAAAGCATATTCAAAGCGATGCTCTTCATGGAAGTGACAGTGGTGAAATGTGCCCTACCATGTGTAGGACCTACTCCCACTGCTGATCACACACCCCAGCACTAGCATGTTCTCAGATGTCATGTTGCGGACAACGTGCGTGCAGTTGGCATCAAACCAAGTTAGCAACATCTAAAACGTTACCGTTCTGACTTGTGACATTACCACAGAGAGATGCAGTGGGTGGACACTCAGCACTCCATTTTTTTATTAATTCGTTTTTTAAAAAACATCTCACACTAGTAATTTTGCGGTGGCTCACTGGTGTGCATTGGCACATGGTGTAGGAATTAATGTGCCGAGGAAAGGATGGAATGAAAGAAGCGGCGGCGTATATCATGCTGACATTATCCTACATGATTACATGATTTAAATCCTACTTGTCGTGAGCTTCTTGCTTTTAGAGCTCATAATAAATATAATTATAATAATGGGACTATTCTCAGTTCTGATACAGCTGTCACTGGAAAGGGAGCACGCGTGCGCACACACACACAGAAAAAGGACTATGTTCCCTGCATATTAAGGAGCAACACATCATAATGCTCTCTCATGCAGCTCTTTTGTATGTGTGATTGGCATCTTGCACATTACTGTAACGATTAATGGCTACAAGCCAAGATATTGCTATTGTAACTCATAGCTGATCTATTTCATGCTACTGTAATGGCCTGTAATGGGGATTCTGAGAGATGACGCTGATTGATCCCACAGCAAATAGATGTGATTGACTCTATGATAATGAATGTGTCTCGGGTGCCCTGATGGTTTCACTGGGGTGCAACGTGATCCTTTGCATCTCTTGGACAGCTCATGTACTGGCATTGATTCGCTTGCAGTTCCTGCCACTCGGCAAAGGGGAGGCACAGGCGGTTTTCTTGCCTGGATTATATTTCAGGTTCATTTGATTTCAATGTTGCTCCCTTTCCTGTGCTCTTCCTTAAGAACCGGGCTTTTTTCAGCTGGAGCACAGTGGAACGGAGTTCCAGAACCTCTTGAAAATGGTCACATGGCTGGTGGTCCCGCCCCCTGATCTCCAGACAGAGGGGAGTTTAGATTGCCCTCCACGCCGCTCCAGTGGTGCGGAGGGCAATCTAAACTCCCCTCTGCCTGGAGATCAGGGGGTGGGGCCACCGGCCATGTGACCATTTTCTCCGAGGGCAACCCACTGTGTTCCACCACCTCTTTTCCCAGAAAAAAAACCCTGCTTAAGAAGCAAACGAGAGGCAACCTCAGGGGAAGGCCCTGGCCTCTGTGCCCAGTTGGTTGGCCCTGTAGGGCAAATGGTTGACTTCTGTGTCACACAGAGTGCTTGACTGACTGACCACTGATCCAATCGAGCAGGGTTTTTCTGTTGCTCTTATAGGATGTTCTTCAAGTGGCTGCTTTATGCTGGTTCTATGGAACACCACTTTCGCCATACTAAGATAGGAATGCAGTTCTTAGCCAGGATGTCTCCAGCAAATCTTAACTTCACCTTTGGGAGAAGATAGGTGCTACTTGATAGGATCATGTGTTTGCTCCTCTTTGCTCATTGTATATGTTTGTAAACAGCATGATAAAAGTACCGTGAGTCTCCAGGGGTCTCTCATCCACAATGAAACTATGTTGTAGTGGTGCCTCTGGAATTTCTCTCGACTTGGAAGATGCAAATGTTTAAGGATAAGAGAGGGTGGGTGATAGGATGTTCTGTCTGTGATAGCTCATTCACACACCCCAGCCGTTCATCAATGTTGCAGAAATCAAGTACAGTCATGTCTGTGCGTGTGAATATGTGTGCACATTGTTTGTGCTACAGTATAAGGGTAGCTGATGTCTATCCCTCTCCGCCTCATTGCAAATTATCCTGCATGTCCACTTTTTCACCTATTCTAACATTTTGCACAGCAGCTACAACCATGGAAATCCCAGACTCATACACAAATACGCACCTCTATAGCTATGAAATAAAGTTACTCCAGACTCAACTCGGGCTGAAAGGGGAGCATAAGTCCCTGAATTTCTTTAAATATTTAAGATTTCCTGCAACATCCAGTCCGTCCTATAAATGAAATATACAGTAGGAGTCATCCTGACATCTGTCATTGCAGAGCAGTCATGGAGTGTAATAATCTGGCTCAGGTTATTATTTCCCAGAACTTTCCCCGCTTCGTGCTGTGTTTTGCTCTAAGTATGTGCTGTATTATTGCTCAGATAGTTGCTTCAAGGTCTTCAGCAGCAATAAACAAATTGCAGAGCCATTAAGAGAATGGCTGACTGTGATGGCTTGTACGTTCTAATAAGATCCTGCCATTTGAATGCCTGATTATAGCGATTTTCTTAGAACAAAACTTAAAAGGGATTCGTCCATCTGCATTAAAATCATTGCCTTTTTGTTACAAGCAATAGCTAAAATTAATTTTAAAACAATTACAGTAAATAAAATATTTTACTCTCCTTTTGCTTAGTCTGAGATGCCTGCAGTTCAGGAGATGAACCTAGTTCAGTGGTCTCTCCTGGCATGCAAAGCTCTGGAGGGTGGCAAGGTGGGGCAGTTGCTGGGGCCCTGAAAACCATGCAAAGCTCACTGAAGGCTATGTCTAAGCTGAAGCTTCCCAAGTAGACCGTTATTGGATCAATCCAAAGATTCCTTCTATTACAGTGGATAGTCAGGTCTATCCTTACTCTAATCCAGGGGTGGCCAAACTGTGGCTCAGGAGCCACATGCGGCTCTTCTAGACATATTGTGCGGCTCCCGGAGGTCTCTGAGTATCGCCGTTTATTTCCCTCCCTCCCTCCCCTTCTTCCCTTCTTTCTTTCCATGTCTTTCCCTCCCTCCCTTTCCTTCTTTCTTTCCATGTCTTTCATATTTTCAATAAAAATGTTGGGGTTACCAGGTCCAACTCAGAAAATACCTGGGGACTTTGGGGGTGAAGCCTATCAAGGATGTGATATCACTTTTGTCAAAGGTCAGGTGATGACTCTTCCCAAGCTCCACCCCTTCCAATTATGTCACTTCCGGCATACTGCACCAAAACCCCACCCCTTCCTGTGATGCCACTTTCAAGACACTCCCCGAAACTCGCCTCTTCCTCTCAAGTCACTTCAATGCATCTTGTCCTGCGGCTCTCAAACATCTGGCATTTATTCTATGTGGCTCTCACATTAAGCAAGTTTGGCCACCCCTGCTCTAATCTAACCCCTCCCTAACTCTAATTTATCCCTCTCTTCCTCCAGTGACCTCAGTACAATGTAGATGTTATTTTTTTCATTTTATCCTCACACCAATCCTGTGAGGGAGGTTAGGTTGAAAAGATAGTAACTGACCCAAGGTCACACATGAGCTTCATAGCAAAGTTGAGATTTTGACCAAGATCTCCCAAATTCTAGTCCAGTGTTCACTTCTAACCACTCCATCATGCTGGTGAACTTCAGATGCTTCCAAGAAGTTCATAGGTTGTTGGGTTTTTTTCCAAAACTAAGAGGGATACAGAAAAAAGGGGGGGATAACAGGATCCAAGGAACAGTAGGATTTTGCACTACAATTGTTGTTAAAATACAGCGTACACACAACATACCTTCATCAGACTTCATCAATGTTAAAATGAAGATTGCATCTACTATTCAAGCTTCTGTGTACCTTGCTGACTAAATACATTCTTTTTCTACAGAGTGTTCACTTTTAGATCAACTAAAGATCAAAACGAGTGGACTCCATGCACATTCTTACCGCTATATCTTAATATGGTCTAACGCTTCTATACAGATCATTTCTATTTCTTTTAACTATTATGCCAAAGTTTCCGTATCTTGTATTCTACCTCATCAATGATATTTAAGCATTTTCCATCTTATCAGATCCTTACCTTATATTCAGTCTAGAACAATATATCAGTGTACTATCGTATTCAGATTTCTAAAACTAAAACATTTTGTGCATGTTCTCCTTTGTGAGTAAAATAATTCCCCCATTTCTCTTCGAATTCTCTCATTGGTCTTCTGTTTAAATAGCTTGTCAGTTTTGCCATCACTGCGTATTCCGCCATCTTGTCTTTCCAGATTTCCCTAGTTGGGCATTCTTCTTTCTTCCATCTGGTTGCAAATACCACCCTTGCCGCCGTCAATAAATATCTAAATAGTTTGTGTAATTTTTCATCTACATTTTCTGGTAGTATTCCCAGCAGCATAGTTTGTGGATTCATGGCGAACTCAAAGAAGTTTATAGGTTTGAGCTCCATTGTTCCCACTGCACTCTGAACACAGAGGCTCTGTCTACCCATAGCTTTTGACATACTTCTATCAACCATAAACTTGTTTAGTCCCCCTTTAATGCCAACTCATAGAGAAGCTATTATCATGTCTTGGTTTTATGAATTTCATAGATTAATTATGGGGCAAAGTACTTTGTTTTCAAAGTCAATGCATTACTTTCCTTTTAATCTCCCTTACACTGTGTGAGTTAGGGACCTCAGACTTCACCACTATGTTGCCTTACGCACTATCTGTTGCTTTAAGTAGGTGATCCTATGCTGCTTTAAGTATGTTGCTTTGAGTATGATCCTACTGGATAGTTCTGTGTTGTCTAATGTCAGTCCTACAGTTGCTTATGTTCTGTTTCAGCATCAACTCAGTACTGGATTTTTGCTAATGTTATGTCTTTGTAAACTTGCATTTATATACCCTATTCAGTTGTTTATTAAAATTTCCTTAATATTGATTGTACTAATCTTACACTATGTATTCTGCTTTGAGTCTCACTGAGAAAGGGGGACTATAAATGAAATAAATAAATTTAATTTAATTTAATTTTAATTTATTATATTTATATTCCGCCCTCCCCGCTTTCGCAGGCTCAGGGCGGATAACAAATACAAACATCATTAAAAACATTTAAAAACATTAAATAATACATTTAAAAACATTTAAAAACATTAAAGATTACAATTCATGCTGCATAGTGGTTCATACATGCCTCTGTGCTTGCATAAAAATAAATAAAATGAATAAACTCAGTACCTGTTGCATCTATGTATCTTAAGTTGCAACTTATTCAGCAAAAAATTATGTTTAGGATGCCTTTTTTTGTAAAGGACTGTGTTTAATTGCTGGCATTGTAATGTATAGGAACCATTTCTTAAGCATATGCTTTGGGAGTGTCATATTATTTGATCTTTTGAGAAGGAAGTTATTAATCATATTAATTTTGTATTAGATTAAATTTGTCATTTTTTAGAATATTTATGTACTTTTTAAACTATTTGCCTGCCTCCTGGAGCCTAAGCAGTGGTCAACGAAAGTGGACCCTCTGTGCTCTTATTGTAGCTAAAAGGTTCATATTACAGCATTGGAGAGACAAATGCCCACCTCCCATAATTCAATGGATTGAGGACTTTACAACTTCAGCTAAATCTATGACATGTAGACAATTGATTGTAGACTTATTTTTAGATATTTTGAAACATTCTGTGGGTGCTGTCACTTATTGTTGTCATAGTTTTATTTCTATTTTATTCGAGGTTTGTTTTAATTTTCAAAACACAGCTGCCCTTTGCATTCATCAACGGGTAAAAATGGTGAAATGAGCCACTTTAAAGAAGTGATTTTTAATTGTGTTTTTAAAACATTACAGCCTTATTATATAGAAGTGGGGAGGATAAAGAACATGGGGAGAGGGAAAGGAAAGAAGTAGAAAAAGAAGAAAAAGGGGAGGGGGGACACAGGAGCATATGATAGACCATAGCTTGTTTACTTTTCCGTTAAAGGTAAAGGTAGCCCCCCTGTGCAAGCACCGAGTCATTACTGACCCATGGGAGGACGTCGCATCACGACATTTTCTTACAGGTTACAAAATTGCCAAAATAAAGAGGACTTAAATTTGGTGGTGCCTGTATATTTTGTCTTAATGATAAGTATCCTCTTAGTATCACTTTCTGTAAGTTATAAGTTCATGGAGGAAGAGTTCTATAAGATCTTCCATCCATTGTGTGATGGAAGGGGGGAAAAATTGCCATATGTACTAAGGAGGGGTGCATGCATTTTCAGTCTGGAATGACCAGCATCGGTGCTTCATATGAGATCACCACAGCGGCCTTTCAGGTCTCTCAGGTATGACGAACATAATTGTTTAAGCTAGTGTCGAAATTGGTAATGAGGTTGGTAAATGCAGTAAATGATGTGTAAACATGTTTTTTGCCATTAGCCGACTTTTGTCCATTACCTGCACCATCCTCTTCTCTGTCCTTTGGTGAAACTCACATGCCGAGTGGAAAATTTTGCTAGTGTCACTACTGTCCTTTAATTAAAAAAAATTAAATGATTATGATGTGTTGCAGTGTCCTCAAAAACAGGTGGCCTTATGGGAAAAACCCTCCTCTTCAGAGTAGTGGCAGCAGTAGTGGGATCAGGGAAAAGAGGCCTTCTTCCTAGCCTAGTAGTCAGATTCAGCTTTACAGCTTTCACCTTTTCTCTTCCTCCAGATTTTGTTTATTATCAGGGCTTTTTTTCAGGGGGAACGCAGGGGAACGGAGTTCCGGAACCTCTTGAAAATGGTCACATGGCTGGTGGCCCCGCTCCCTGATCTCCAGACAGAGGGGAGTTGAGATTGCCCTCCGTGCCGCTCAGCAGCGCGGAGGGCAATCTAAACTCCCCTCTGTCTGGAGATCAGGGGGCGGGGCCACCAGCCATGTGACCATTTTCTCTGAGGGCAACCCACTGAGTTCCACCACCTCTTTTCCCAGAAAAAAACCCTGTTTATTATTATATTCATTTTTCTTTTTGTTGATGTTTTTCACTACTGGTTTTGTAGATTTGTTTGCATTGTGCATGTGTGTTGTTCATTTTTGTATGTATTCACACAGTATTTATATATACAATGTGCATCATTTATGATCAATACAAATATGCATAATGCTGATCTGCTGATAGAGAGAAATGTTAAAAATGTGTACATTTTATGGGAAAGAAAGTTGAACGGGGGGGGGGGGGAGAGAATCTTAGGTTTGATTTGCACAAGGGAGAAAAGCCAAATAGGGATTTTCAGGCTGAAATAACAGGGTTGAAAAAGTAAAAATCACCTTTACGCAAAGGAGCAGCCTGGGTAAAAACCTCAGTGTAAAAACACATTTATCTATAGAGGTTGGGGTAAAGAACAGGAATATGCAATGATCCCCAAGGCATAAATAGTCTAAACTCAAATTCCTAGGTTCTAGCAATGCAATCTTATGCAGAGTTAATCCAGTCTAAGCTCACCAAGTTAAATCAGCTTAGACTAGAGTAATACTGCATGGGATGACGCTGTCTGAATACAGCCTGCCGTGCACAGCTTTTGCAGGCATTCGGCTTTGCTGAAAATAATAGTCAGTCAAAGAAGACCTAATAGTGCAATCTTAAACAGAGTTAACGCCAGTTTAAGCCCATTAACTTCAGTGGGCTTTGATTGGGGTAACTCTGTTCAGGATTACACTGTAAGACAAATACAAAATTGCCCCTGGCAGTTCTATGTTTGGAAAATGTCTGGGGGGGACATGGAACTGCTTAATAAGCAATGGCATTGAAACCCCATAATACTATTTTAGCAGTCACTTTGAACATTAGAACCACACTTTTATGACTGGATGGGCGGGGGGAATAGACAGGGAACCATTTATTATTTATTACCCATTTTGCTAATGAATCCAGTTTAAAGGTATGCCGGCTTATCAGAAATTGGCAGGATTCCACAAGTGGTTTTCAGTTGTCTCCCTTGCGGATAGGTCTGTCTGTTGGTTTCTTAGGAATCCATTGATACAAAGTGGCCCGTTTGCAAAGGCTTCTGTGTGCTTCCTAGGCATAGGGAGGCAGGGTACCAATAATCATCATGATTGCTTGCTTTTCAGGTATGCTGGAATTAGCCTTTGGGGAACGTGGGGCAGTAAAACCAAATGTTTTATCAATGTAGAATGCTGAATGGAATTTTATTATCTGTACTCATAAAAGTGAACACCAAATGCTGGAAAAGTTTATAAATACAGATTGGAGACGATAGCAATCAGACACTTCTAAAAAAAAAAAAAGCAGAAAACATTCAGACCCTTGTGTACAGTTATTTAACTGCTGGAAATAAACAAAGGTTTTACCTTGCACTTTATTTCTACCACTGGCCAGGATCCAAAGGAGTACACACCACGAAACTGGCGAGCTATTTTTGAACTGCAAAATGGCTTGCCTCTTCAGACATGGGGGCACAGCCCGTCTGCAGGTCCGCCTCTCCTGATATGCTGAGCTGTGACAGCAGTATTAATCTGAGTGAGGACTTCTAAAGCTACCATCCTGTAAGTAGGTAAAATGAATGACTGCCCATACTTGGGTATGCTCAGTAATAGCCCATGCTTAGTGGAATAGGTTACCTGACAGAGTTACGAAAGCTTCCACGCTGTTGTCTCTTGGAAGACTGCATAATATGGAAATATTTGGGAGGGCGTTTCTATAAAAGTGGGAGAGTGTTTGTTGTTAGTTTAAAGGCCAATCGTCACATTACGAAGTCTTCATGCCATTTTTGCATTCTCAAACTGCTGCTTAAATTGTTATTGCAATCTGCCAAGTCCTAGGAGAAAGGTGGATTAGAAATATTGTAATAACAATAATAAAATAGATTTACTGTGACCAGCCATTACTATTATTATTGTGGAGAGTGCCCTCAAGCCACAGCTGACTTATGGAGGACCCCTGGCAGCGTTTTCATGGCAAGAGACCAACAGAGGTGGTTTGCCATTGCCTGGCTCTACAACTCTGGCCTTTGTTGGAGGTCTCCCATCCAATTACTAACCAAGGCCAACTCTGCTTAGCTTCTGAGATCTGACAAGATCACACTCACCTGGGCTATCCAGGGCACTATTATTATTACCAGATATTTAATTCATTCCAACATTGTCCTAGGCTTGACTCTAGAGATGCATATAGGGATTTTATTTGAGTTCAGGTTTAGGTTGTTTTGTGATAAGCTGCAGTACTGCAACCCAAGCTCTGCTCACGACCTGAGTTCGATCCTGGTGGAAGCTGGGTTCAGGTAGGCGACTCAAGGTTGATTCAGCCTTCCATCCTTCTGAGGTCGGTAAAATGAGTACCCAGTTTCCTGGGGGTAAAGTGTAGATGACTGGGGAAGGCAATGGCAAACCACCCCGTAAAAAGTCTGCCAAGAAAACGTCGTGATGCAACGGCCCCCCCATGGGTCAGTAATGACTCGGTGCTTGCACAGGGGACTACTTTTACCTTTAATTTTGTTCAGATCCTTTAATATCAGAAGGAAATCTACTTTACTTCTGCCATTAGTCTAATTCTAGATAGCTGGTAGAATTCATGCAAAGTTGCTCCATTTTATGTAGGATGAGAGCCCTCCCCAACCCAGTGAACCAACAGTGTCATTGGGGGCACACTGTGCACAGAAATGCCTTCTGAGAGACAACAATATATGACATGAATATGGGCTAAGTATTTTGGTTGGATGGTGTACCTCTTAGTCACATCTTTGCTGAGTCACTTTCTTCCATTTCTGCCCCTCGCATTCCCTCTCCAACTGGGTGTAATGGAGATTTAAAGGCAGCTTTGAAAAACGGAAATTAAGCACAGTGTTACTGCAGACATTGCAGCACCATCAGAAAAAATGCCACTTAGGATCGGAAAGTCAGAGGTAGTTTCATTTGCACATGTATGGAGGTGATAGCCACACCCCCGCACTCACCTACTCCAGAGGAATCTCTGGCCCGGGGCAACCTCATCCAGCTGCCTGGGAACCTGTTGTTTTTGTAATGTTGGTCAGACAGCATAAACAGAAGCATTACCGAGACACCATTTTTGTATCTTGATTCCAGTAAGGCAACGTCATAATACAGGATTGAAAACACAAAACTCAGTTTATTCTTCTCCTTCCAGCCCCTGCCTGTCTTTCTCCATCACCCCCATGCTGCCCCCCCCCATAGAAATAGGGCACCAAACTGGTCCGGGGAATTAAGGCTTTTGCTCCTCCTGGTGGCAGTGTTGGCATTGCCCCCAAACAGATCACTCAATAGGGACATAGCAAGCAGCAGCATAATTGGGTGGGGGGCTTTATACACAAAGGCTACTGCTGCCATTGTGCTATTATATCATACCTCCTACAGTTCCATACCAGGCAACCAACAGGGTCCTCTGTGCTGCAGAACCACTTGGCTTGCCAGCCTCCAGGTGGAAGCTGGAGATCTCCCAGAATTACAACTCATCTCCAGGCAACAGAGACCAGTTCCCCTGGAGAAAATGGCTGCTCTGAAGGGTGAACACTATGGCTTTATACCCCACTGAGGCCCCTCCCCTCCCCAAACCCCACCCTCTTCAGGCTCCGCCCCCCAAATCTCCAGGAATTTCCCAGCCTGGACCTGACATGCATAGATCTAAGCACGAGCACAGGATAAACAAAGATGACAGCATCAGCTCGGTGCTTCTGGTTGGTTCTGGGGCCCATTCAGATCTACAGGGTGTCTAAGAGACAAAGTAAGAGGGTTGATTTGCTTAAACTGCCCACTGGATTTGTGGAGGCATCCGTTTCTGTATGGGTGCTCTCTGAAGACACAAAAGTGATGCTTCCTGGGCTGGGCTGGAGCACTTCCTGTGCCCACGAGCCCCAGGAAAGCCCAGATGAATTGTTCACTTTAGGGAAGAAGGAAGTGGGTACCAAAAAATGCGTTGGCAAGAACCATTCCTCCCTCAGCCACTCACTCCAGAGAGAGATCTTGGCAAGTCATGAGTATGTCCAGGCCCCCTGCCTCCCAAATCTTGTCTGCCTGCTATGTCTTTTTTGTGTGTATTTAAACTGCCATGTTTCAGAAGGATATCATCGATAATCCTTTGACCCTTCACTGCTGACTTCTTAATAGCAGTGATTTTGGTCTCCATGTTTTCCTCCTCTACATTAACTTTAAAGGTCAGTGCAATTCCTCTGGGGGATAAAACACTGGCTAAAGGAAAGTTGTCAAAGAAAAATTGGTTGGGACTGCAGAATGGAGGAAGGTTCTATAAATCTTTTAACAGATTTTCACAGGATGTTAAAAATAGACGTGTATTAGTTTAGATTGTTTTATTCTTTTTTTGCTTGGGGTTGGCATTAGGATTTTCCTTTTTAGAAGAAGTTTAGTGCTGCTCTGAGAGGAAATTCTTACCTTTAAAGGACAGAAATTAGCAAAAATTGGAGAGCCAGTTTTAAACTGATTTTTTTTTCTGGTCATATGTTTATTTTCCTGTTAGTAATATTTTATTTTCATTTATTAGTCTATAGACATAGCTAAGAAGTGGTTTGAGGTGTGAACTGCTTATTATTAAGACTTCAATTCCTCTGCAACAAGGGAAGGCCATCCAGAATTCTGCTAGGTAGGATGTCCAAATCCAGTGTAATTTGTAGAAGAGGGAATTTCAGTGGGTATGACATTGCATTTTTTAATCCTTCCTGCCCATACACACACACTGGTCCACACTGTGGGATGTGTAAATGGAGAATGTTGATGTATCACACAACCAAAGTAACTTCTACTAACTATACCGAGAGAATGAGGGAACAAGGTGTGTGGCCGCCATTTTTAATTTTGCATTAACACTTACTATGAAATGAAGGCAATTGCTTGCCCCAGGACTGGGTTTCCTATAAAACTGCTAGCAGGGCCATTATATACAAATAACAGAACTGTAGTTGTAATAATTTTGTTGTAGAGGGAAGTTGAGCAACATGTAAGGGTAAGAAAAGTTATGCACTATTAGATTATTTCTATGGTATATTATGAGGAGAATAGAGATGAACATGTCATTATGACCCCTGGGACTTTCCTTTTGGGCAGGCAGAGGAGCAGTGCCCAATCCTCTAGGCAGGCAGGCTCCCACTTCCTCTCTTCCTTGGACACGGTGGTGCGGTGAGGGAGCTTTTCTGGGGCTGCTTTTCCCTGCCCATTGTCCCCTGGAGGAGAGAAAGGGAACAAGATGGGTGACAGTTGTTTTTGGTGGTAGATGTACATTAGCCATAACTCTTGCTTGGCCTTCCGTATTCCATGAGACTGGGGCTGAGGGGCAGCACCTATTCCTATAACAGCTAGTATAATAGCAAAAGTGTCAAAGGAGGATTTGGGGCCCCAAGTTCGAATCACCACACTGATATGAAACTAACTAGCACCAGGAGGTCTTATGCCAGGCACCTTCTCTCAACCTAATCTACCTTGCTGACCTGCAGTGTGGTTCCCCCCCCCCCACCCTCAGCTTTAGAATCTTGTTTTCATTTGTTGTTGTTCTTTGGTTTCTTAATTTTTCCCCTTGCATTCTCACATTGGATCAAAGGTGGCTTGAGAAAGCACAGAAGAAATGATGAAGACAACAGATTGAAAACAAGGGTGTGAGGAAGCTCGGAAATAAACCTCTGCAGGCTGGCACCCAAGTCATAGCAAAACCTCCATATGAAAATACACTCATGAGGGCCAGGCTACAAGTGACGTATGACACACATTGGACACTTGTCAGCTTCCCTCAAGTTTTGATGGGAAATGTAGGCATCCTAGTCTTGCAGCTTGACTCTCCAACTGCTGTCCAATGGACGTTTCAACTGTCACTTGTCCAACATTCCGCCAAGCTGCCTACATTTCCCATCACAACTTGAGGGAAGCTGACAAGTGTCCAACCTGTGTCATTCGCCAACACCCTGAGGCGTTTGTCTGTGACTAGCAGTAGCTCTCTAGGGTTTCAGATAAAGAAACTCTTTAGGGTTCTCATCCAAAGTCTGCTAACGGTACATCCCAGGACAGAACTTGGGATGTTCTTCATTCAAAGCAGGTACTTTATCACTGAACCCTGGATCCTCTTCCTTTGTTTAACTCAGGAACACAACAGTGCTGGCCCACTTTCGTTAGAGGGGTGTGTATGAGCATGTGTATGTTGAATGCCCCACTTAGAGTTTCTTGATGCTTTTGTACACTGAGGACTCCGTCTCTACCTTATAATTTCCTCCATGTTTATTTCTAATTGATTTTTTTAAAATTTTGCAGTTTATTCATTTTTTTAGTGTGATTTTATCCTGCTCTTTCTGTAAGGAGCTCAGGGCAGCATACATGCCCCCCCCCGGTCTTCCTTTGTCATTCACAACAACCCTGTCAGGCAGGCTAAGCTGAGGGAAAATGGCTTGCCTAAGGCCACGTGGTGAGTCTTAGTCCAACTACTACACCGCAAGTGCTCTTTTCATCCTCTAGGATTGCTTTATCAAGAAGAAGAATAGGTGAGGGAAAGAATCCTTAACTATTCCCTCCCCTGCCATTTTCTTACTGGAAGAGACCACCCCCAAGGTTGCTTTTACTGCTACTCAGGAAATCTTACTATTACCCATATTTTTTTCTCTGTTGAGGTAAAAGCAGCTCAGAGGTAGCTTTTTTTGGTAAGAAAATGGCAGGAGGTGAAAGACTTGAAGTCCTCCTTCTCTCAGATGCCGTTGTCCTACTTGGTCATCCTTTCAGCTAAATTTGCAAAAAGAATAAAAAACTGAAAATAAACACGGAAGGAAATTAATCTTTGGCTGAGACCGAAGAAGGCAACCCTTGTAACATTTAATACTTCTTGTATCTATAGGTCCTTAAATGAGAATTATAAGTAGGAATTGTAACTGATTTTTTTACAATAGGACTGCTGCAGGATAGGTTGCCTTTAGAAAGAGTTTTGTGTTGAGAAGATGCTGATCCAGCAGGAACATTGGTTAAAAATCCCCTCCAGTAAAGAGCCAGAGGAAACGATATGATTAAGCTCATCACTCCTGATTTTCCACCACGTGTTTAATTAGGTTCCTAAAAGATAATCAAGTATTTCCATAACCACTGAGCGGCATTAAATATGCATATGGCAACAGTAGGGCTGGGCCAACATTTTGCTGTCTGAGGAGGAAAATCTTAATAGCCCTCTCTCCCTCCTCTCTTGCACACACACAACAGCTCCTGTTCATTTGAGTTCTAGACTGGTAGCTGCGTTTGTCTGTGGCAGCAAAATATACCAGGACTCCGGAGATGCCGAAAAGACTAACAAAGTTTATTCCTTCATCAGTCAGAGCTCATTTCATCAGATACACAAAGAGTTCATCCCTTAGGTTGAGGCATTTATATTAATAACAAAAAAGAGGGGTGGGGTAGATGCTACAAAGAGAGTTCAGTTTAACACTAGAACCAGTCAGGAGGAGTAATCTGTATTGTTTTCAGTGGGGCTTGCACAAGAGAATTAATTATCTACAGTATTATGTTCCTGTCTTTCGGTCTGTCATCATTGTGGTGATAGGTTTGTGTGGCTTCCCTGTTGTTTTTTTTAAAAAGCAACTCTTTAGCCCCTTTCATTGTGAATTTTTTTCTTCTTCTTATATTCACAGTGAAATGGGTTTAAGGTTGCACTCCCCAGGAATTACAACTGATCTCCAGACAACAGAGCTCAGTTCTTCTGGAGAAAATGGCTGCTTTGAAGGGTGGACTCTATTGTATTCAGGGCTTATTTCGAGGAGGAACGCGCAGGAACACAGTTCCAGTAGTTCCCGAAAGAGGTCACATGACAGGTGGCCCTGCCCACCAGACTCTCAGCAATTTTGGGCCCATTTCGGCCTGGATTGGGGCCGAAATGGCCCAGATCGGGCCTCTGACAGGTGGTGGATCACTCTCCTGCTCAGCAGCGGCCCGATCCTGACCATTTTGGGCCCCTTTTTGCCATTTTGGGCCCAATTGCGGCCTTGAATGGCCAGGATTGGGTCCAAAGTAGCCAGGATAGGTGATGTCAGGGGTGTTTGGCATATGCAAATCAGTTATGCTAATGACACACTTCTGGTGATGTCAAGGGGCATGGCATATGCTAATGAGTTATGCTAATGAGTTCCTCCCGCTCTTTTTTTACGAAATGACCCCTGATTGTATTATACCATGCTGAGCTCCCTCCACAAATCCTGCCCTCTAAAAAGCCCACCCCCCAAATCATCTGAAATTTTCCGTCTTGGAGTTGGCAACGATAAATGAGCTGAATGCTTGCTTTTAAAAAAAAAATTAAAACTGGGAATTCAGACAACCTGAAACACAAATAATTATGTTGATATTTAATTGCTGATTTAAAAAAATGAAGCCCCCTGGTAGTGGGGGAGGAAATGGCTGCTGCAGGGACAGGCGCAAAAAATGGCAGCCATATGGGCGGGACTAGGAAAATCTGAACTTTGTCACCCACACATCCGCCCTCCAGGCTTTGCTGTGTTCTTTCCCAAACCTCCACAGTGAGGGTTGCCAACTCCAGGTTGGGAAATTTTTGGCAATTTGGGGGTGGACCCTGAGAAGGGTGATGTTTAGGGAGCGAAGGGACCTCAGCAGAGTTTAATGGCATAGATGCAGCCATTTTCTCCAGGAGAACTGATCTCTGTAGTTTCGATATCCGTTGCAATTCTGGAAGAAAGGCTGGAGAATAGTCAGCGAAACACTGGGAGGTGCACAAATGCACCACAATGTTATAGGGAAGCAGCAAAAAAAAAAACCCCAACTTTTCAGCGGCATAAAATAACCTGTTTTGAAATGGCTTTTGTTGAGTCTGTTGGGTACTTTTGGAATGTTGAGGAATAGTAGTGTCTGCCAGCAAAAATGACTGTCGTGGAGGAGAGCACAGCCAACCATGAAATGACTTTCAGGGATCCTGACAACCAGCAGGTGTTGGTGGATGGTGGGCAGGGGGTTCTCTACTTTGTGCAGGTGCAAAGCAGCACCTGACAATAATGTCACTTCCAGAGTAACCAAGAAGCGACAGCGTCATACCGGGGCCTATTCTTTAGGAATATTTAGCATTTCCCAACGTTTGTGGCCAATTCCTGAAGAACTGACCCTGGTGCGATGCTGTTACTTCTGAGTCGCACCAGAAGTGACATCATTGGCCTGGGACATGGGCGTGTTCATGCTAGCGTTGCCAGATCTCCTGGGATCACCCGCGGCGGGGGGATGCAGTTACTCACCTTCCTTCCTTGTGCATACACACTCCCAGCCTCTGTGCAATGACATCACTTTTGGAAGTAAATTTATTGCACGAACTGTAGCTTTGCATAGGGCTGATTCTTTAAGAATTGGCCCGTTCAGAGGCACAATTTGTCCCAAGCACAGCACGAGAGCACTTCTGCAGCCAGCATGATGATGTCACTTCTGGGGCCTGATCAAGGGGAGCAGAGGGGTAGTCTGCCCCCGGCGCTGCCAAAGAGGGGGTGCTGGGCGCAGCTGCCAGCTGCCAGGAGCGCACCAGTGGCAGTGCAGGTGGCTGAGCGGCTACCCGCACCATTTGCCTGCCCAGCACGACAGGGAGCGTGCGGCAAGCTGGATGCCCCCTCAGCTGGTCAGGTGAGTGGCACGGGTGGCCTCTCAGCCGCCGCCGCTCCACTGACGGCATGCCCACCCTGTGTGATGATGTCACAAAGTGACATCACGCAGCACCAGGAGCATGCGTGCGCACAGACTTGGGTTGTCCCGGGCGCCAGGATCCCTAGATCCGGCCCTGTGTTGAGCCCACTGGAAGCACATGGGCCACACTTGTGCCTGGAGTGCTTGCTGGTGACAGGCGATCACCAGGCAACTTGCAGTCTCCTGCCTGTCACCAACAACCAATAAGGAAGCAGTCAAATTGCCAGGATGTTGCCCACTACTGGCAGGAACCTGGGATCCCTGGTTCACTCCCATTTCCTCAGCTTGCCTCCTCCAGCTGATCAGTGGACAGAGGCTACAGTTGCCAGGGCACTGCTCGCCATTAATGGGAACTTCGTAAGGCTAGATTCTGGAGCCAATCACAAAATATTGAGAGGCTTCAAGGCAAACCAGAAACCAGAAGGGAACCAAAACTAGATTCATCATCCCTGACACAATGATGGCCCTTTCAGTCTCATGCCAGATTTGTCAAATGTTGGCACTGTTCCAGATTGCACCCCCGTTCTTTTACCTTGCCACCCTTGTCAAGTGGAGGCAGGGAATGGGGACCCAGGCCGGGAGGTCTCCTGCTATAGTGTGAGTCCTGGTCCCCCTAAGGCAGTATCTTGCAATAATATGAGCCCTCACACATGCGAAGATCTATTCAGATAGTTTTGCTGATAGTATCCAGTATCCAAGAGGGTTGATTAGTGGTAGGGATAAGACCTTTTCTGCAGTCTCTTGCAGATGATGATGATGATGAGACAGGAGATGACAATGCTGGACTAGAACTGTCGAAACCTACCTTCAAATCTCGACTTGGCCATGAAACTCATTGGGTAATCGTGGTTCTATCACTGGCTCTCAGCCTAGCCTATCTTGCAGAATTGTTGTGAGGATAAAATGCAGGAGTGGAGAACTATGTCCTTGGAGGAAGAATGGGCTTTATAAAAAGAGCCTGTGGAATGAATTCCCACAGGAGCTTAACAATGTACTTTCCCTTTTAATCTTCCATAGGCTGTATTGTTTGCGAGTGCCTCTCTAAATACCTTTAAATGTATTCCAATACTCAATGCCTTCCCATTTATCCATCGGTTTGTCCAAACTGTGGAAATAATGCCATCACTCCATTAGAGTCTGACAGTCTTTATTCATATGCCAGTGTACGGGAGCTATTATCATGAAAACTGCTCAAATATATTCTTGCTTTGATGTGTATTGATTGTCATTTTATCGAAGACTAAAGTATCATTCACGTAAATAAAAGGGCTGTTTGTGCTCGCCTGTCTCAGGGGAAGAGTCCCGCTGAAATTAAGGCCATTTGGCAGGGTCGTCTGTTACTTTGTGAGGAACTATTATTATCTTTAGGAAAAGGGGATGTATTTTTAATTCCTTAATGATTCTAGGAGCTTCTCACAGAGTGACGGATGGGCTCACCCATCAGATAGGCTGGCCAAATGGGTTTACATAACCAGTCACAAGGAACCCACTCAAAGTAAATTTCTAGTGAAGGCCAAATATATATCATAATAGACATAATCCTAACCAGGGGTCATTTAGTAGAAAAAGAGCTGGAGGAACTCATTAGCATAACTCATTAGCATAACTCATTAGTATATGCCACGCCCCTTGCCATCACCGGAAATGTGTCATTAGCATAACTGATTTGCATATGCCACACCCCCTGACATCACCTATCCGGGCTGTTTTGGACCCAATCCTAGCCATTCAAGGCCAAAATTGGGTCCAAAATGGCAAAAAGGGGCTGAAAATGGCTGAAAAGGGGCCCAAAATGGTCAGTATTGAGCCGCTGCTGAGTGGAAGAGTGATCCACCACCCATCAGAGACTTGATCCAGGCTGTTTCGGCCCCAATCCAGGTTGAAACGGGCCCAAAATGGTCGAGAGTCAGGTGGGTGGGGCCACTGACATGTGACCTCTTTGGGGAACTGCTGGAACTGTGTTCCTGCGCGTTCCTCTTCGAAATGAGCACTGGTCCTAACATGAAGAAGTCATCACTGTAGTTTATTTTAGCTCATTTTTCTACAGCAGTCTTGAATAAACTGTTTCAGCAGGGAAAAGTACTTCACTTTGGTTGTTAATCCTCCCTCCCCATTTTATTCTCACAACAACCTGGTAAGGCAAGATTAGTTATTTATAGCTTAGTGGATTTTGATCTCACCTTTCCTCCAAGGAGCTCAGGGCAGTATGCATCATCCTCCCCTCCCCAGAACAACTCTGTGAGGTATTACAACAAAATTCAAGTCCAGTAGCGCTTTGAAAACCAACAAGATTATCAGGTCAAGATGGGTAGCTGTGTTAGTCTGTCTGTTGCAGTAGAAAAGAGCAGGAGTCCAGTAGCACCTATAAGACTAACAACATTTGTGGTAGGGTATGAATTTTCCTGAGTCACCGCTCACTTCTTCAGATACAGCTATAATGTGAATCTATCTGTCATTATACCTTGGAGAGTGTATTTTCCGGGTATAAGCTTTTTGAGAGTCAAAGCATCCTTTGTCAGCTGATGACAAAGCTTATACCCCCAAAATCTTGTTGGTCTTTAAGCTGCTACTGGATTTGAATGTTGCTGTTCCACTGCAGAACAACATGGCTACCCACCTAAAAATATCTCCATGAGGCAGGTTAGGCTGACTGGCATGGCCACTCCCAGCGAGCATCACTAGAGAGTGGGAATTCGATTCTGGGCCTTTCAGACTCTAGTTCAACGCTCTAACCACTATGCAACGGTGGCTGTCAAGGTTAGGCTGAACCAATACGCTTCCCAACTGAATAGGAATCTGAATCTAATCCAACAATCTAACCAGTACTCCACCGGGTCTTTGCAAAGAGTGACTGTTTTGCTTCCCATGGCCCTTTAAAAGCCTCATTGTTTAGCAAAAGTGGGAGCAGTAGCTATGACCACAAATATACAAGAGTGGTGAGAGAAGAACAGATGGAATTCAGGTCATATAGACCTCCTCTGTACAGAAATACATATTCCCTGAAGCTGTGTGTCAGGGCCAACAGCTATAGCTTTCCTGAGTGTAGCGCCTTGAGCCACTCACAGCATCTCTGCGGGAAGCCTCAACTCTCCTTGGGCCCAATTAGCTTTCCTGGCGCTTCACCTTGCTGCACTCTTTCTCTCTGATTGGTCACTTTTCTTTCCTGCCCCTATATATATATTCCCTTTTAAACAGATGTTTGCATTTACTGCATAGACCTCAACTGTGTCTCTTGTTTGTTAGTCCCAGCCTGCCTTGCTTTGTGATCTAAAAAGAAAAAGGCCAGTGCTACATAATCCTGTTTCTCTTTCTCTTGTTCACTTCCTAGATTGGTTTTTAGGGAACTGACCTCAGCTTGTTTCTTAAACTGGCCGGGGCCAGGATATTTAATCTGTGGCACTGAAACTTCCCTTAAAGCATAAGTTTGTTTTTAGAATAAAAACTTAACTGATTAAAAAATAATCAGCAGCCAGTGCCCAACAAAAATGGCTGTGCTCCAAGCGCCACTCAACTGAAACTAAGGTGGCCAGCTCCAACTTGGGAAATTCTTGAAGGTTTGCGGGGGGCGGGGGGGTGAAGCCTGGAAGGAGCAGAGTTTGGGGAGGGGAGGGACCTCAGTAGGGTATAGTTCCTTAGAGTCTACCCTCCAGAGCAGCCACTTCCTCCAGGGGAACTGATCTCTGTAGTCTAGAAGTCAGTTATAATTCTAGGAGATCTCCAGAACTACCTGGAATTTGGCAACCCTAACTGAAAATCAGTATCCTGAAAATTTCCTTTAACTACTGTGATTCCACATTTCAGGGTGCACAAAGGAGGGGAGGTCAAGATGCTCATTAAAAGAACTAAACCCTTTAAAAATTATTCGTTTATATTTATATTTATAGTTGTATTGATATCCTCATCTGGATAGCCCAGGTGAGCCTGATCTTGTCAGATCTCAGAAGCTAAGCAGGGTCAGCCTTGGTCAGTAATTGGATGGGAGACCTCCAACAAAGACCAGGACTGTAGAGGCGTGCAATAGTAAACCACCTCTGTTAGTCTCTTGCCATGAAAACCCCTCCAGGGGTTGCCATAAGTCAACTCTGATATGAGGGCACTCTACCACCAGTTATATTTATATTATATATTTTCTAAACATTATTATAAAAATATTCTCCAGTTTCTGTTACCTGTGGGGAAATCACTTTATTTTCCATTTGTGCCCTTGAAGTCTTCTTGGAAATATGGCAGCTCTGCCTAGCAAATAGGGCTGAATATGTCCCAACAGTTCTGCCCATGCTTTCAATCAGATATCTAGCTTGATAGCAATTAACAAAAAAAATCCCTACTTGGCGGGGACTGGGGTGCTTCTCTCCCCCTTCCTTCCTAAGAGGGTCTGACTCTGCAGGGTAACATACCAAAGCCCCTTCAATATGTGTCACTATGAGCTTATGTCACACATGTCTGGTGGAGAGTTCCCTCAAGTCATTGCTGAATTATAGCTACCCCCGGCAGGGTTTTCATGGCAAAAGACTAACCGAAGTGGTTTGCCATTGCCTGCCTTTGCTGGAGGTCTCCCATCCAGTTACTAACCAAGGCCGACCATGCTTAACTTCCAAGATCAGACGAGATCGGGCTTACCTGGACTATTCAGGTCAAAGTGACTTCAATATTAAATACCAACTTTCCTGTGTGAATGAGTCATCCCCAGTCCAAAACACTCTGTTTCTGCAGTAGAAGCAGTTCAATTGCAAGTTATCAAGTCAAGCATGGGACTGGAGGCTTCCAACCTTGCGGGCACTTTGGAATTACAAGGTTAGTAATGAGCGCCATAAGCAAAATAGCTGCCATGTGGAGCAATAACAAAACACCAAGAGGATGCTTGGCTTGGACTCTCCTGTAATGGGAGCAACTAATTCCCAAAGGTTGTTCCCCAAAGATGATGCCTCCTCCCAGCGAAGTGAAGGAAAACCAGGATTGACACATTGCTTTGAGGAGAAGAAACAAGCGACATCAGAAAACACATTTGCAGACATCATGGTGTCCTACAGGAACTATGCTGAGTGTTGCTGCTCTGAATTATGCAGCATCTGTGGCAGTAGAAAAGAGCAAGAGTCCAGTAGCATTTCTAAGACTAACAGTGTTTGTGGTAGAGTATGAGCTTTTGTGAGCCACAGCTCACTTCTTTGGATACGACTAGATTGTGAGTCTATCTATCCTTAAGTCTTGGAGAGTGGAGTGATTTCAGATGCTGAATGACAATAGCAGGCAAGATTGGATAGGGTGGGGTATGTGGAGGGGTAGTGGGTGTGGAAAAATCTGCTTTGGCAATGAGACAGGAAGCCTAGGTCTCTATTCAATCCAGGCGGATGCGTTGTCTTGAGTTTTGTTATCAGTTGCAATTCAGCAGCCTCTCTTTCTAGTCTCCCTTTGAAATTCCTCTTCAGGATAACTGCTATTTTTAGGTAAGCAACTGAGTGTCCTGGAAGGCTAAAATGTTCCCCTACTGGTTTTTGAATGTTTATGCAGCATCTGGTGATGGTTAGTGTATGTGAATGAACCATAAAGACATAATACTAGGGGTAGAACTTTGATATAACCTTTGCAAACAATTTTTTTAAAAATAACATCCCACTGCCAGAGAATAGTTGTCAATTGCAAACCAAAGAAGCAATGTAAGTGCATACATATATGAACCAGCCATACGCGTTTTGCAATAGGTTAATTACTATAGCAACATTAACAGCCCAGTGAAGTTCCTTGCTTGTAGTTTTCTGTGACATCACTGCCAAAGGTTTCTTGGAAAGATCAGTGTCTTGGTCTTAGAATACATCACCTCACATTCT
Source organism: Eublepharis macularius (assembly GCF_028583425.1). NCBI lineage: Eukaryota > Metazoa > Chordata > Lepidosauria > Squamata > Eublepharidae > Eublepharis > Eublepharis macularius. The sequence goes on along the minus strand of NC_072797.1, from coordinate 121,272,073 downwards.
TTAATTCAGTAGCGCTGTGTGTCAGTTCCAGGTATGAGGACTTCTACCCTTGTGTATGTAAGCATAATGGTTCATTATTGCTAACAAACTGTTTGCTATCGTTTCATTAATGAGCATGACCTAGCAAAGACAAATAGAATTTTTAAAAAGCACCAACATCTGCCATAGTTTTACATTATCACACAAGGCAGGTTTAATATCTTGTCCAGAAAAGACCGTTATCATTTACTGAAGAGAAAAGAACCCCAAATAGGGCTTATGAAGGGGGTGGGGTGGAGATGAGTATGTTCTTGTGTATCCCAAAGCATCCAGATAGCTGTTAACATATTTCAAAGTAAACCTGGAAGCTACAAAATGATGTATCAAATGAAAAAAATATGAATATAACCATGGTGGTGTTGGAGAGTACCCTGTAGTCATAGCTGACTTATAGCACTCCCTTACGGAATTTTCATGGCAAGAGACTTAACACAGGGGTCATTTCGTAGAAAAAGAGCGGCAGGAACTCATTAGCATCACTCATTTGCATAATTTGCATATGCCACGCCCCTTGACATCACCAGAAGTGTGTCATTAGCATAACTGATTTTCATATGCTCCACCCCCTGACATCACCTATCCTGGCTGTTTTGGACCCAATCCTGGACATTCAGGGCCGAAATTGGGCCCAGAATGGCAAAAAGGGGCTGAAAATGGCTGAAAAAGGGCCCAAAATAGTCAGTATTGGGCCACTGCTGAATGGGAGAGTGATCCACCACCCATCAGAGGCCTGATCCTGGCTGTTTTGGGACCAATCCTAGCTGTTTGTGGTATGATCCTGGCCATTTTGGCCCCGAATTGGGCTTTTGGCCCTGATCCAGGCTGAAATGGGCCCAAAATGGCCAAAAATTAGGTGGGCAGGGCCACCTGTCATGTGATCTTTTTGGAGACCTACCGGAACTGCGTTCCTGCACATTCCCCCCCAAAATGAGCCCTGAAGAGGTGGTTTGCCATTTCCTGCCTCTACAGCCCCAGCCTTTGCAGGAGGTCTCCCATCTAGTTACTAACCAAGGCTGACCCTGCTTAGCTTCTGAGATCAGCTGAGATCAGGCTCACCTGGGCTATCCAGGTCATAAAGTGATGGGAGAAAATGTCACATAATTTCATAGAGAAAGTGCAGAGGATGCTGATAGAGATATCCAGAATAGACAAGATGGTCCTGATGTGGTGTAAAATTGGGGCGAGTGATCTTCATTTAATTTGGGACACCTTGAAACAATTTTTTCTGCTTCCCCATACTTCTTTAAAAAGATGCCTCAAGTACTCTGACTAGATTTTAGCAGAATCATTTCAGTGCAGTCCTAAACAGCCCTGCTTAGAATTCAGTACAAGGGAAATCAATATGCACTACTTTAGAGTAAACAGGGTTAGGTTCAGTCTGCCCAGTAGAGTTGACAAGTCTGAAGAAAAATGTCCTGTCCCTTTCATAGAGGCTTAATGTACAGAAATTGGCAGCTAATGTTCTTCATTGAATGGAGATAAATAGCTAAGGTTGCCATGTCTGGGTTGGGAAATTCCTGGAGATTTGAGGGTGGAGATTTGGAAAGGGAGGTATTTCAACCGGGTGTAATGTCACAATGTCCATCCTCCAGGTCAGCCATTTTCTCCAGAGGAACTGATCTCTTTTATCTGGAGAATAGATGTAATTCCAGGAGATCTCCAGGCCCTAGCTGGAAGATGGCAACCCTGAACATCTTATTAAGTCTCTCTTAAAGGGAAAGGGACAAATTTTTGCAGGCCAGCTGGCAATTCTAGCAGCAAGTCTGGTTACGTAAATGTAAAAAGAATGGATCTTTACTGTAAGTTACGAGGAATCGGTCTTTACTGGATTGTTAATAGAGTAATTATTCCAAAACAGTAACTAGAGTGGCCAGCTTTTTTAACCAGCCAGGTTTTTAAACCAGCTCTGCTTTTTTATGTATTTTAATTATTTCTATTTATTTTCATTATTTCTTTAGATTCTTGCAGATGACATTCTGTGAAGGGGGGGCAGGATCATGATAGCAAGCCCCACCCCTGACCAATGTACAGGTGTGAGTAGTGACTTGAGGACTGGAAGGGGCTGGGTGGGCCATCTAAACTAACCACCTGTGTTGTGCAGGAAATCCAAAGCAAGAGGCACCTCCTGACAGATGGCTGTCCTATATTCAGATAGGTTCTGTGGTCATACAAGTGTACGTGTCGAGGTCTCCTGCATTTGGAAACCCTGGAAAAAATTGAGACTGTGGGCCAAGCTACACATGACGAATGACACTTGAACGGCAAGTGTATTTCTCCCTGTTCACTTGCCCTCCACTCAATCCACTTGCCGTTCAAGTGTCATTCGTCATGTGTAGCTTGGCCCTGAGAGTGGTGCCTCTATCAAGTGCGAACATTTGGGGTGACATTAAAGGGTGCTAAATCATTCGTAGACGACCTGATTCTGGGTCGGGGTTTCGTACGTAGAAGAGCAGCTCCCTCGCTGCGATCTATTGAAAGTCAGCCCTCAACACAGGGCCCGGTGCGGAGAGCTGTCCGCCTCGGGAGCGGAGCGTGGCCTGAAGGGGGTTGCCTCTCATCTCCGGCGAAGCGCGTGTTTGTGGGGTACCCGGGTGGGTTAAAGTACTTGGCTATTGATATATGCTATAATTCATTTTTGTACTTTCTACAGGGTGTTGGGTGCTATTTGGATTTTCCGCCTCAGCCCAGAACACTTTTTTTTTTTTTTTGCTTCATGGCTTCCACGCTCCGTGTGGGCATGAATTATCGAACAAAAGCACTTCTCCGTAGCCAATCTGTCATTAACGCTCTGCCAACATGTTTTGCCAGCCTAGTTCTCCGCATTTTCCTTCTCAGTTGTGATAAGTACTGTGTCAAGGGAATTCATATTCATGGAAAGGAGGGGAAGAGAGTGACAAATTATTCATTTATGTTTCCATTTTTCCCAGCCTTGCTTGCCATGCAAGGATTGTTTTTTTGTGGAAAGGAGAGAAATGTTAATTTTTTTTTCTTGACACTTTTGTTCTGTTCCTAAATGCTGAGCATTCACATTCTTTATTCCCTCCCTTCCAAAAATTATTTTTCTACAAAATGTTACAAGATTATCTGCTCACCATATTGAATTAAATCACTCTCAACATCCTCTGAACAAAACCCCACTTGCATATTAATAGTGAAATATACACCCATTGTTCTGACATTTTAAATATATAGTTCGTACTTTAAAAGTTTGTGTTCTCATCAGCTTATCTTGTCCTCTGTTAGTAAACCTAAATGTCTGACTATAAAATGCAGGAAAAAATGGTATCTACACCCTGATGTTAGATATTCAGTCTGGAAATCTATATCTTCTTCCTTCTTTGGCTCAGTGCTGAATTACTGAATGGAATTTTGTCTAGTCTTCTTTAACATTGGTATTGACTGTCAGTATTTGATATTTTTACCTGTTCATATCTTGACTCATCCAGTTCATGGCTGTTTCATTGACTGAAGGCTGTAATTTGGTTACTGTTAATGGTTTCAGTTTATTTGTTTAGTACATTTTTAATCTCATCCTTCCTCCAAGGACTTCGAAATGGTACTGTTATGAGCCTGGGCCTAGTGGCTCTGGGGAAGCATGCATTAAAGTGACTTCAGGGCCTACATTTCCCGGGTTCTCTTTGGCCCCTGTGATTGGGCAAGAGGGGATTCTGAGGGAAAATTGCACCAATAGAAAAGTAGGGGGATGGTGCCTGAGAGAAGGGATAAAAGGCCTCACCACAGTGGGAGGGTATTTACTGCTAGGGAGCAGAGCTGAGGAGAGGCCGCTGCAGATGGAGGGATCCCTTATCCAGAAGGGGTGAGACAGTTGGAAGCCAGTCACCAAGAGACCATTAAGAACAGTCTAGTTAGATGCGTTGGGGTGTGTTAGTTTGTTTATTCTCTGACCTTTACTATTCTCTTTATTTTACAAAGTTTTGAGCTCCAGTTATTAATAAACCTTTTTAATAAAGTTCTTTATTATTCTGCCTGGGTCCTCACGCCTCATTCGGTCACATAATAAATCAAATCTACTGGGAAGGAGTAGCAATGACAACGGCTAATAATAACTGCACTTATATACTGCTCTTCTAGACAGATTAGTGCCCCCACCCAGAGCGATGAACAAGTTAGTGTTGTTGTTATTATCCCCACAATACAGCTGGGGAGCTGGGGCTGAGACGAGTGGCTTGCCCAAGGCCACCTGCAGAGCTCATGGCACTAGTGGGATTTGAACCAGTAGAGTGCTGATTTGCAGCTGAACCACTTAACCACTGTGTTATGTTAAAGCAGAGTAAACAGAAGGGGTTGGTTGGGTGCTCTGAGTCCTTCCAAGGAAACCTGTACTTGAGTGGTGGCAGCGTATAGAGAGCTTCCCTGGCTCCAGCAAGCTATGACAGGTACACGTCATTCTCCTCTCTTCCATTTTATCCTCACAACAGCCTTTTGAGGTAGATGAGACTAAGAGAGAGTGACTGGCCCCATGTCACGCAGAAAGTTTCATAGAAGAATCTCTGGTTTCCTAGATCCTAGTCTGACACCCTAACCTCTGCACCAAACTTGCTCTAATCTATTTCTAAGCAATATTTTACTGATGATTTGCTATGTTTTAAACTAATATTGAACACCACCTCAAACCTCCTTTGGCAGGATCCACATCACTCAAATAAATAAAACAATACAATAGAATCTCTTATTTTTCCTGTTTATATACTGATACAGAAATTGCAACCCAAAACCACCTGCTTGAGAGATTATAATTGAAACTATATTTTATTTTGTATCTTTTGGGGTTTCAAAGTAAAAACCCCAGGCAACTGTAATTTTATGCATGGTCTGAATAGTTGTAATACTGGAATTTTCGTCAGCCCCTACCAGCTCTCTTTGTTCTATAGGCAAAGCTGTCATATTTAAAGCAGTTACAAACCTGTTAACATGTGCTGTGCGGATATTCAGTGCCACATTGTTTGTGTGGCTGTTGTTATACAAATGAGATACTTCTTGGTAAATGTTTCCACTTCAAACTAAAAAAACAATTTCCCTGAACTTTAATTAAATCCAAATTTTAATGTTTTCTGCATTTCTCTGAGGGTCACTGTAAATGTTACATCCCTCATGAGTTCTCCATGGAGCCAACCCAGGCTTGCGCAGACACACAACAGCTTTGGGGAATGGCTTGCATAAAAAAGGAGAACCCAGATTGGCTTGGAAAGCTGCCGTTGGAGCAGGGAGAGCACCAGCCTTTCTCCCAAACATTTCCCCCCATGCAAAAGCCAGCTTAGTGTAGTGGTTAAGAGCGGCAGGATTCTAATATGGAGAACTGGGTTTGATTCCCCGCTCTTTCGCTTGAAGCCAGCTGGGTGACCTTGGGTCAGTCACAGCTTCTCTGAGCTCTCTCAGCCCCCCCTCCACCTCACAGGGTGATGGTCGTGAGGATAATAATAAAACACTTTGTAAATTGCTCTGAGTGGGTGTTAAGTTGTCCTGAAGGGCGGTACATAAATAATGTTGTTGTTAAAAAGAGGGGGGGGGGAGAGAGTTTCCTGTTTCATCTGGTCCATGTGAAGATATTTTGTGCACATGAGGCAGCAGAAATGAGAATACTGTCCCTTCCTCGCTGTTTGCAAATAGCAGCATCCTAAGCAGAGTTAACCCTTTTGAAACCCATGCTTAGAAGGGTGTGGTTTTGCTTAGGATTGCTCTATAAGTATCTCTTTCTGACACATACTGATTCCAACAATGGCACAACCCAGTGTGTAGTATTTGCAGAGAAATTCCATGGTGTCTTCCTGTTTCCTCCAGTAAGCAATTTGTAACCCAGCTGTCATAAATTTTCCCCCAAGGTATTGCAATGTTAGCTACCATCTGTGCACAGACACAACAGATTAGTCCTGATTAAGCAAAGGTGACTTTTCAGAACAGTGCATTGGGATTCACTCGGGTGAGCCTCACTGATGTTCAAGGGAATTGCATGGCTGTGTTCCGAGGTGTGGCCATGTCTCCTGTGGTACTTCCCTTCAGTGAAGTCGCTGGAGCACTATCACAAAGTTGCAAGGTTAGCTATAGTCACCAGAAGGAGCCAGTCACCAGAAGTAATACAAGGATTAAGATAAATGAGCTGGATTGAGTGAATCTGAAGAAACACAGCTGAGCTTGCCAAGAAGGGTGATCCCTGGCATTAAAAAAAAAGTATGCAAATCTATTTTTAGGATTAATTAGAACATGAATATCCATTTCTTTTTCTGTCCCCAAGCTGTTCGTTTAACAATTCACCTTCTGATTAATTTCTTGAAAGAGTGTTGACATCCAATCGTCTGCAGGAATATCTGTACTGCAAGGATGCATTCGGGTTATCTGGAGAAAAATAACCTACCCTTTTAATAGAGGCTTCATGATTGGAGATGGGAAGCTGAAGCTTTTCATGATATGGAAGTAAATAACATTACCTGGTAACTAACATCCCATTAACTCTATAAAAGGGAGAGGACATTTTTTTCTCTAGACTAGAGATGGGCATGAACTGGAAAAAAACAAACCATGCGGTTCGTGGTTTGTTGCATTTCATGAAGCACAAACTTTCACGAACCTGCCCTGGTTTGCGAACTGGTTCGTTTGGTTCGTGAAAACGTCACATCCAGGTCAGCAAATCTTCACTTACGGGTAAGCAGAATGCCACTTCTGGGTCAGCAGAAGGTCTGCAGGAAGTCCATCCCCTGTTGCCTAGGAAACTGATTGATCGGCGCCAGGCTGTCTGCAGTGACAAACCAAAAAATGAACCAAATGAACCAGCCTAAAGTTCGTGGTGGTTCGCCAGAAATGGGCTCTGATGAACCACTGGTTCGTGAACCATGAACCGGCCTGGTTCGTCACAAACTTTGGTTTGTATTTCGGTTCGTGCCCATCTCTACTCTAGATGTATTCAGAAAATCACAATCTGTTATTTTCATATTTATTTACCAGGAATTTTATGTACAGCACATCCTATCTTACCCCAAAGAGTTAGTATAAGCAATTTGATTTAAGACAGGCAAAGAGTATGAAATCAAATAAGATGCCTCGCTTCTCTACATGATTTAATATTGCTTATTCTTTTTGAAACTTTGGTTCAGGCTGCATCTTCCAGTTTAAATGACCACTTGTAAATAGTTGAATGGACCCCAGTTATAGTCTTACAAGTCACAGGTCAATATTATTTTCAACTCAATCCTATGCACACTAACAAAAAAAGGCACTGTTTAAATTGGGGTCTAATGGCACCTTAAAGATTAGTAAACTTGTATCCCCAAATAAGCGTTTGTGTTGTAGAGTCCCCTTCTGAGATGCAATGCAGGGGCTGTTTCCTCAGCAGGCCATTTGTATAAAGGGTATGGAAACATAAATACAAGTCAGACTAATCAAGAATGAAGGGAAAAATCCACGACCAATCAAAAATAAGAAAAACAGAAAACTTTCAAATGAATGAATTAAAATAACCAACTGATTTAACACTATTAGAATTCCAGAATTCCTCAAACAGAATGCAGTAGGCATGTAGCAAACTAAGCTTGTACTAAAAACATACCATTTTAATATGCCAAAGTCAAATGCATTTTGGATTAGAAGTCTTCATCAGTGATATTCCTGCATTTTATACAAACGCCTAAATGCAGAATTAACACGTGCACACACAAATCTTCATTAATGCAAATTTCATGCAGTGGCAATGAAAGGAATAAGGAAAATCGTCACTATGTGGATGCAGCACATATGCAGTAACTGAAAATGCAGGTGTCCGTCTGAGGTTTTGTTCCAGTTTAGTATCCAAACCAGAGTGGGTTCCCTAAACATCTACTTTGTTTTCCTGTGCTTTGCTAAAACTAATCCCCAAACTAGGATAACTAACAGAAAGTCTTGGTTTCATGCTCAGAAATAGGACCATGGATTAACCAATTAACCAGAGATCAAACCACATGCAATGCTGTCATACATACTGTATTTTTTTTACTAAAAGCAGCTCTGCAAAACTGTAATTAGGCTAGACGCTCATGTTGGAATAGGAGAGGCTTTTTCTCTGTGAACTGTTTTTTAATATCAAGGTTGATCCTTCCAAGCTGCTTTTCACCTCACTGGGAAGAAGAGATGGGTACATGTACCCTTCTAACTGCCAGGCAAAATTATCTGAAAGAGGGCAATTTACTAGCCCCACATGGGATGAGATCTGCCCCCAGGTTAACTTTTGCTCCAGATTATAGTTCTCAACAGATGCATTTGTTTTTTTAAAAAATAAACCTCAGGGAAAATATTTGCACTGCTGAGCATTATGTTCAATTTGACCTTAGGAAGACATCTTTAAAATACCATCCTATGTATTAGGGAATGTAGAAGCTTTTCAAAATCCTGGAGGGGTTTTGAACATTAATAAAAAGTAGAAGGACAAAACATGGAAGTGTCCTGCCATCTTGTGGATGACTGATAAAGCTGTGTTGAGGGCTGCCCCTGAGTGCACAGTATCCGCTGAATTATCATGATGAAAGACTACGTTTCTAAAGCAAAATCAGTTGAATACTTCTAGTATCTTCTAATATCATAAATTGTAGATAGGTTTCCTCAATATTCAATTTCATTTTTATTATCATTTAACCAGGGCTTTTTTTCTGGGGAAAGAGGTGGTGGAACTCAGTGGTGGAACACAGGACCGCACAATGATGTCACTTTGGGTCAGCTGGAACAAGGGGGGAGTTTTTTAAAGTTTAAATTGCCCTCTGCGAAAATGGTCACATGGCTGGTAGCCCCACCCCCTGATCTCCTCTGTCTGGAGATCAGGGGGTGGGGCCACCGGCCATGTGACCATTTTCAAGAGGTGCCGGAACTCTGTTCCACCGCGTTCCAGCTGAAAAAAAGCCCTGCATTTAACTAACATATATAACTTCCTACATTTATGTTTCAATACATTTTTTAAAAATTGCCTAATGGTTGGAGGATGCATTTCCTTGTCTCATCATTCCTTCCCTGTCCCATGAGTGCAATTCCATGCTCAGAATTCTTTGCACACTTGCTCCATTGGTCTTCCCCCTTGTGGGCAGGGCTTAAACATCCATGCTCCTCCCAGTCCTAGACCATACATACAATCTAACGAGTCAAAAATTCTGTTCTACTTCTAAAATTACATAAATGCTTGAAATTATGGTAGTGAGCACTTGTTTTCTCCATTCCCATGCTTGGATACTGCATATGGGAGGGCTGTGCATGCACGACTACAAACAGAGAGTGAATGAGTTGTCCTCATAGGACTGGGTCCAACTGTCTGTAAGTTGAAGTTCAATCACAAGTTGAATTTTTCTGCCTTCCTCGTCCAAGTGTAGCCCCTGCACCTTTTCAAATGTTGCCCCTGGAATTCATAGGATCTTCCAAGAATGGCACAAGGTAAGATGTAGAATTTTGCAGTGTGTGTGTGTGTGTGGGGGGGGTGGATTAGTGAAAATCACACAACTGCTCATCTATTGGCAGAAGTCTCTTGTGCTGGTGGAAAACATGCGTAGGAGTCAACTGATAGGCCCTGTACCACCTATACAACCTCTGATCCACATTAAACCTCTAAAATAGTTCATAATTTGCTCAGACAAAACCAGAACGTTTCAGTCCAGCCTCATGCATGAAAACATGATTTCATTGATTTAGAATCATATTGTCAACGTTCTAATGACAATGCCTGTTCTGAAAAATTAATAAACAGAGCCAGTTCCATCGCTTATAAATTCATTATTTGTATATATTTGGTCCCTCTTTTCAGCAAGTTGTGATAAATTGTGACAGTTTGATCCTGTAAAGTATCAACCAGATCTTCCTTGTCAAATCCAGTCTGATTCAGTTGGATAAATACTTGATTTTGCATCCTATATTGGAAGAGTATCAGTAGGTACTATAAGAGAGACAGATTCCCAGCCATTTCTGTTTTATTATCAGATGTCATGCTCTTAGTTTTTCAGGGAGATCCAGTAGAGATGAATTTCTCACCCCTGCTGCTTTGACTTGAAGATCCCATTTCCTTTTCATTTCTCCGTTGTCTGACTCACAACCACAACTCTCTGTGCGCCCACTCACACTCCTGTCACTGCATTATTCCCATACATTATACACATTTTCAGTGTAATTTGTGAGTTAATAAATCTGCATTATACATCATGCATATATTACACAGGTGTGTGGGTACACATAAAATGTTCTAAGTGTACCTGTAAACATACTGTAGTATATGAAGTGACCCTCAAGCTGCCTAACAGAAGTTGAACAAGAGATGGCTAGAAGTTACCTGAAGTCTATTGGTTTTTGGGGGGAGATCTCAAATCTTACTGGCTCTCTATTATGTTCCCTTATGCCCTGCTTTTAAAGGTACCCTATTTTCTCCATTTACTTTCAGACTTTTTGTCAAGCTCTTTGAATCCTGATTGGGTTTCCTCCTTCCTTAGCTTTTTGCTGCTTTCCTCTTAACTGAACACTATAGTTTCTTGCTGTTCACAAGCTTTCAGCCAGCCTTTCCCCATTTCCTTCTCTGAAGTATTTTTGGGTCACCTTTTCTTTAAACTCAGAAACTCATTTGCGTTCTTGGCACTCCAGAGATAGAAAAAGAGAGCGCATATAGGCGCTTTTACCTCAGCGCTCCCTCCGGAGCTACTTTCCTTGCCTAGAAAGAACACAGTACTTGATTTGTTGAATAGCACCTTTTAAGCATTTGTTAAAAACCTGCTCTATACACAGCACCAACTTAGTGGAATTAGTAATAAAATTAATGGTTCCTCGGCCTTTCTTTCTTATTTGGGGGGGGGGGTTCCTCTCCTGGCATCTAAGTCTCAGAGCATTCATATATATTGATTTATATTATTTATTCAGATATTTCTACTCCATTTTTCTCCCCAAAGCAGCTTACAACATCATTTCCCCCTCATCCATTTTAACCTCCCAACATGTCAGTGAAGTAGGTTAGGCTGAGGTTTATTTATTTATTTTATTGAGTGACTGGCCCAGGGTCACCAGCTGCCATGGTAGAGTGGAGATTTGAACTTGGGGCTCCCAGGTTCCAATCTGACACCTTCACCAATATGCTATGCTGGCTGTATACATGTGGTATACCCCACTATGGTTAAAGTACTTCCATACTATCTCAAAAGCAGGAATGTAGGACATATCCAACTTGAGTGCAACAAAACAATCTGAATATGGAAACATATGGTATATAATGATCAAAACGTGGGTATCTGATCTCATAACAGAGGCCAAAGAACAAGCCAAGCCCACACTAGATAAAAGGTTAGGCTGTAATGAGCTTTTGCCCGTGTCTGAAACTAAGCTTCTACTAGCCAAAAGAATGATGTATCTTTTCTCTTGGAAAGCTTTCAGCAATTAGTTCTCAGACCTGTCAATCAGCTAAGTTCTTTGAATCACCTGTTTATTAGTACATTTATTTATCTAGGGTTCAATATTGCTTTGCAACTCTTTATCAAACACACAGACACCTGTCTAGAGTTTATTTCACTTTATTGAAAATACACACTAGTTTTTTAATGAATCAAGTAATTAAAATATAAATGGTTATTAATATAAATCCTAAAAAACAGAACACAGAAAGGCAATAAGAAATAAGTTTGCTAACATTTCTTAATAAATTCCAAGTTTAACATAATCAAAGTTTCTATGAAATGCATAGGTAAAGATAAGTTCTCACCTAAATTCTCTCAAGAGATTTCTTCCATCAGAGCTCTGACATTCTATCTGAATTTGCAATTTTATAAGTCGTCATATGCAAATATTTAAGGTCTATTCACATGATAGCACAAACAAACGATAATTGGTCTGATGCTTCATTGAATATTCATAGTTTCTATTGTATAACCTTCCAATTAGTAAAAAATGGCATTATACTCAAACTTGCAAAACAAAACTATAAATTTCTGAGAAGTGTCAGAAAAAGTTAAGTTGAGAGATCACTATTGATTGACTCTCTGATAGAGGAACATTAATCTCGATAGAGTCCACTATTTTAATTAACTGTCAAAAGATTAAAGCACACCTGTTAGAATTACCTAACACATAGAAAAAAAACACAGGTGGTTCATGCAAAGTCTGAAAGTTCATCTAGAATACAAGTGCTTGGCCTAGTATTGCTCAGTATTGATTATTGTCATGTGCTTTTATCTATATTGGTGCAACGAGGCCATGGGGATTCTCTTGCTTTTGCTTCAAGCCTTGGATCAGTACAGGAGGACTTCCAGGCCTGTCAAGAATGTACAACCACACTTTGAGAATGTGCATTATGATGCAAGAGTGATCACAGAGGAGATACTGTAAAAGCACCAAGTACTGCCGTGAATACACTGACATAGAAAGAAGAACCTGGATCAGACCAGTGGTTCCTCTAGTCCAATATTATCTTTCATATAGTGCCTCTAAAGCTCCGCAAGCAAGAGTGCCGAAGCCAAAGCTGCCATCTGTTGTTGCTCCCCCTGCAACTGGTATTCAGTGGTATACTGCTTCTGGACATGGAAGTTCAATGTGACCATCATCTCTAATTACCGATGGATGTATCCCCCTTGAATTTGCATACTCTTATGTTAAAGCTAAATTGGTGGCAGGCTATCACAACCTCTTGTAGCAACAAGGTGTAGAGTTGTGACTCCAAAGTTGTCCAAAGCAGAGGTAGAACTTAGTAAGCAGGTTAGAAATTCCTGGGTACTTTTTGTAACAACAGAATCCAAACGTGTATTCCTTAAAAAGTTAGTATTAGCAAATGTTGTGGGCATCCCTACATTTTGAAGGCATGCTGTTTCAAATTTGTTTCGTAAGATTAATTATAATGCCATTTGAGAAGGTTTCTATTTGTTTCTATTTACATACCTACAGAATCTTACATACCTACAAAAAAATTTATTGGAAGGGCAGTGTGTTTAGTGGTTAGAATGTTGGTCTAGAACTAGACTGGGAGATCTGAGTTCAAACAACCCGGCCTTGACACTCTCTGGGTGACTTTGGGCCAGTCACCCTTTCTCTCTGAATCCAACCTACTGAAATGGAGGTGAAAACCGTGAATGCCTCCTTCTGGTCTTTTGAGCAAAAGTGGGATAAACATATCATAGATAGATAGATAGATAGATAGATAGATAGATAGATAGATAGATAGATAGATAGATAGATAGATAGATAGATAGATAGATAGATAGATCATTATATGATGTTGAAGGATGCCAATTTCTTTTTGTGGGTGAAAAAAATATGTAGAAAGGCACTCAGGCATAGAGGTAAATTCTGACCTTCCTCACACAGATGCTTTTTATTTATTACTGTAGCTTTTTTGGCAGCTTAAATATAAATGGATCTAAGACCTGGCCTCTGCACTTGTTGAAAGCATGTCCCAATCTGCCTCCCACTCTGTAATCTGAAAAACAACCCTGAAAATATTTGTTTGGCAGAAAATAGGGGGGCCGTGGCTCAGTGGTAGAACATTTGCACGGCGTGCATAAAGTCCCTGGTTGAATGCCTGTCATTTAAAAAAAAAAAGAATCAGGTAGCTGATGACATGGCAAACCTTTGTCTGAGACCCTGGGAAGTCAAGAGTAGACAACATTGACAGACCAATAGTCTGACTCCGTGTATGGCAGCTTCATGTGCTCATGTGATAGAAGCAGGAAAAACGGGGCAAGGGCTGCAGAGGAACAGATCCTTAAATGTCACTGGTGTGGCTCTTTACGCCGAGACTCACTCATCTTTATGCAGATGAAATTCGTAATCAATGAGAGAGACCAGAAAGGCTTTGAAAAGCTTCTAACAGTCACCCATCTCATTAGTTTTATGAAAACATTGAATGGAAGCTCGTACCTTTCAAAGCCAGTTAATAGACAACAAAGCAGAAGCGCAACAGACAAGAAGGGGGCCGAATTGGATCCGGACATTGAATAAACATGGTCCTCCAACGTTCAGCTCCTTCTGCTAAAAACACGGGAAATGGCGCTTCATCTGCTCAATGACTTTTCACAGTTCCTCCAGCAGTGTTCTGTTGATTACTCCGTCGGTGGGAAGAAATGTATAACTAGGCTTTTAAAAAATATTGCCTCTTTCATTTTAAACATTACAAAGTTAATGAATTGAGCACCAAGGATCAATGACCGTTAAGAGAAGATGAATGTTTTTAAGATGTGTTCATCGTTCAATATGTGCTCAATACTCCTAGATTCATTGTCAAGCACAAACACCCCCAAATCCGTTAGATCATACATTTGCTAGGATGGATTCCATTTTTATAAAAATTTGCATCACTGGTGTTGTAATCCTAAACAGACTTAGACCCTCATAAGTCCATTGAAGTCTATGGGTTTAGAAGTGTGTGATACTTCTTAGGATTGCATTGTGGTTAGTGCCAGAGTAGGATCTGGGAGACCCGAGTTCAAATCCCACTGTGTCACGGAAACAAATCGGATGCCTTTGGGCCAGTCACACTCTTATTCTAATGTACTGCACAGAGTTACTGCTGTGAGGATAAAATGGAGGAGGGTAGAATGGCATTATAAACTGCTTTGGGTGGTCATTGAGGAGAAAAAGTGAGATATAAGTATCTAAAAAAATATATTTTTTTCAGATAGTAAGAACTGCTTATCTGGCCATTTCCCCTAGAAATTCTCAATGTTTTGTAGCACATTTCTTTGAAAACGAATGTGAACCTCCTTCCCATTTCTCAACATCTTCACAGTGCTACTGTTTCTTCTCAAGGCACGGCTTTAAAAATTGTCATGCAGTGAATCTGATTCCTGAAATCCATATGCATAAAGCAACAAGCTCAGGATCAGCATGGGCCAGGCTCTCCACGGAAGTACAAGATGTGCTTTTGATTCCAAACTTTTTTTAAAAAAAACTGTAGCTGTTTCATATCGATCAAGGAAAAAGTGTTTCCGGAGACCATGATGCCCACGAACAGGTAAGTTAGGACTGGCAACAGCTTTTTGTTTGATTGCCTTATAGTGAGTCACGCCATTGGCCAGTCAAGGTCAACATAAAGTATTCTGACTGGCAGATCTTCAAGATCTCAGGAGAAGGTGCTTCACATCACCCTCCGTCTCTTTGTCCCTCCTCGCTCCAGCCCATATAATCCATGCAACTATACCTCCACATGGGTCTTACAACCCTGGGACTGATCTTTTGGGGGGGGATGAGAAGGGGGTACCAAGAGGAGCAGGAAAAAACTGTGTGTCTTCTAGGTACATCTGGACAGGAAAATCAAGGCGGTGAATAGTCACAATAGGGCAATATCCAGTGGCATCTACTGTTAGTCTATACAGGCTCCATTTTCTAATGTTCTGCTTGCAGGATGTGCTTTCCAGAAATGGTAATTCTCTTGCTTCTTTAAAGATATAACTTAGCTATGAACCATGGCTGACCTCTAGTGGAAATGGTTAGCATTTCAGCTGATTTTTTTCACCGTAAGACTGGAGAGTTTGGTCAAACTCCTCTTCCATGCAGCGCTCTCTCTCTCTCTCTCTCTCTCTGTGTGTGTGTGTGTGTGTGTGTGTGTGTGTGTGTGTGTAACACATGATGGTGATGGGGTAGGGCTGTGGCTGAGTGGGAAAGTATCTGCTTTGCATGCACAGAGTTCCAGGTTCAATCCCCAGGCATCTCCAGTTAAAAGGATCAGGTAGTAGGTGATGTGAAACCCTGGGCAGAGCCACTGCCTAGGATGGGTGTCAGCATTACATGAGGTGGGGCAGCTGCTGGAGCTCAGGCTTCTTTTGGGCTCACTGCTGCTGATGCAAATTGATATTCATGCCCTTGCCTGCTTGTGAGTGCTTTGTCCCCACAATCCCAGCTACCTAGCTCTGCTGGAGAAGGGCATGTGGGTGGTAGGCACAGCAGAGGTGCTCCTAGCTGTATGCGCTGCCTAGTACCAATGGGGAAAGAGCATGCATGTGATGTAGATAGCTGTGAGTCCAGGCAGTGGGAGAGCTTGCAAGAGACATGGGTAAGCAAGCAAGAAGAGCCTGGTATTAGGCACTGAGGAGAGGGCTTGCGTACTGTCTGTCCAGGGCCCTCCTAACCTGGAACCAGCCCTGCCTACTGCCAATCAAAGTGGTACTTGATAGACTAAGGAACTAATAGAAGATAGATTCCCATGTTCATGTGCGCCCATATCATGCTGTGGGTGTCCCATTGTTTTGGGTCTGCTAATAACATAGTCTTCTGTCTGTGCATTTCATATGTATTTTCACTGTCTATTCCAACATGCCTTGGTGGTAACACTATCCCCACCTACATCAGGATTAAGATCTAGATCACCAAGGTATTTACGAGAGATCCATACAACATTTATCTCCCCTGCATGGTGATTTGCAGTCACCCCATTAAGGATGCGTATTTGAGATGTAATTGATATAATCCAAATATCATTAATATATACATAAGCTCTTGCTGTTTCTTTTTCGGTTTTCTGTGTTGTTCTGAATGTTTGGAGTTTTGCCCATTGTCACTGAAGGTCAAGGAAGTACTGGCCATTGTACTGGGGGGGCACGTACAGGGAAAGGAGGGAGGGTGTTATCCTGAAGGGTCATCGGCAGCCAGGCTAAGGGCGAAGCTACAAGTGACGAATGACACTTGAACGGCAAGTGGATTTCCCCCTGTTCACTTGCGCTCCACTCAATCCACTTGCCGTTCAAGTGTCATTCATCACTTGTAGCTTGGCCCTAAGTCGAGCTAACCAAGCATATCCCCATAGACAGCCCTGTGGGCTGCTGCTGTCTGCAATTGCAGCTGCCCAACCCAGCAAGCTTACTGAATGAATAATAGTAAATACATGTAATAATAAACAGAACAAAATGAAGAAAATAATGTCATTAAAAAGGAAGTGAGCGCATCTGTGATAAATAGAAATGGGGTCCCCCCAGTATTATTATTTTTTAACTTTAATTGTTTTATATTTTACAAAACAACAAAAAAGCAATGGTAAGATAAAACAAAACACAAGGAGAATACAAAAAAGAGAGAAGGGAAACACCTTCCATCTAAACTGGCTATAATTTAAAATACATTCATTTAATCTGTTTCTAAATAATAATATTCTTATTCAGATATGTGTCTTCATCTAATTGAAGAACATTTTTGAAAGAGCATATTCTGGAAATTTCATTAAATAAATTATGAAACCATTCCAGATTATCTTAAAAGTCATTTTTTTTCCTCCCCTGAATTAATCTAATCTTACTGGTGAATTTTTCAAGTGCTGCTATATTTCTTAATTTAGCTTACCACCTATCTAAGGAAATCTCTTTAGCATTTTTCCAACACTGTTCCTCCCAGTATTATGTACCTTGTTTCTGTACATGAGTGCTAAGGGGGCTCGGGACCCTCACAGTGCAATCCTGTGTACACTTACTCCATTCTAAGACTAGAGTAACTCTGCCTAAGATTGCCCTGTTATTCATGGATGGCGCTTGGCCAATCTAATGCAAAGAAGCCTGTTATTATGACATCATTAACAATCATGTTTAGCTTGCTGTTAGGTCCCTATTATGACATCACATCCTGGATGCGTGGGGCAAAGCACCTTCACCCACAGCAGAAGTGTATTGGAAAGACAGAATGGAAGCACTGGCGTTGGCCCATTGAAAGCAAGGATTTTTATTCTGTTTTTTTTTATTATATTGATTTTGGTGTCTACGATTCAATTAAAGGAAACCAACTGATTTCTCTCGTAGCACAAGAAGTTATACTACATCCTCTCAGTAATGAATGGGAAACGCTCTGTGCGCCGAAGTCCATCAACCCGAGTCTTTCAAGATAACACAAATGATCGTGACAGTATACCCAAAGCGTCAACAGGATCGGGCGGGTCGCAGTCAAACAGGTAGAGAGACCGATTCATTTTTTTCTGATGAAGAGGTAGCATGAAATGAAAAGGACTCTAAGACTGTATAAGATAATGTTTGCATGTATATATAAATGTCCCTCTGTATTCAGCTGACATTATCTATGCCTCTCTCCTCATTATATAAGTCAATGCTTTTCCACCAGTGCTCCAGTGACCTTAGAGTTCCCCAGTAAGTTATCAGGACTTCTCTGGTGAGAAGATTAGTCATATTAGTCATGCAAAAAAACAGCTTGATTACAATGTGCAACTACTGGGTATGTTGGGCACATTCTAATATGAACTTTCTTTGTACAGTTTGACATTTGGGCCAACTCTCCGGGCCAGATGATTGTGCCCCAGAATCCTTTGCAACTGTCAGGGATTTTTGTTTTTTGCTAAGCAGCAAAGGAACTTCAGCAAAGTAGTTCTTTAGCAAAGGAACGGCTGGTCTTTAGAACTAGGGCTTTCCACATAGCTACCTTATAACCAGGACCTCTGTCTTATTAAAATTAGTGAGATGGCCAACTGAGATCATCCTGTAGACCATACCATTTATGCATAGTCACTTTGGCACTGAACAGACTGAAACGTATCAGAGTCAGAAAAATTGATCCAATGAAGATTTAATTGGAGGGAGGGGCTGAGGTTGCCCGATAAGAAATCCAAGTAATGTTTCTGTTAAGACTAATAATGAAGTCCTGAGCAGAATTACTCCAGTCTAAGCCATGGTCTTAGACTGGAATAACTCTGCTCAGGATTTCACTGCAAATGTGGTTAAGTACTTTAATTAAACCCTGGTTTTGTGTGCTGTTTAAATGGTTAACAAGGCCTTTTCTCATGTCCACAAACGATGCGCAGAGCAACAGCTGGCCTTTCTTCTCTACTAACAGGACTTCCAAAGAATTTGAAGGGCGTATTTTCCTCTTGGAGGAGAAATTTGCAATTTTTCTTGAAATTCTGCATGTTCTTTGAGAAATTCCAGATGTTTTTCTTGAAAATCATTGAGATAATCAACAAGGTGTTGTTTTTTTCTTTTCAGCTGGTATTTGCGAAATTCCACAGGAAACAGTTCTACAATTTCTACTACATCTAGCCCATTGTCTTCAAGCACTGAAGAGGGACAGGAAAATGGTAGCAAACTCAAGAAATGTTTGACAACTTAAAAAAAAAACTACTTGATGTTGTTTTATGGGAGGTAGCTTGGAGAGGGAGTGTGGTGCATGACATCCTTCATGTCACACCCACTTTTAAAACTCTTTTCAGAGCACATTGGACCAAGATACAAGTTGAACTATTCTCAAATACAGCTCCACTGAAACTGTGAAATCCTAAGAAGAGTTATTCCAGTCTTAAATTGGAGTGTCTCTGCTTTTCATTGAAAGAGTCAAGTTGTGTTTCTTTTAATGAATGCTAAATGGCTGTGAGCATCAGCTAGCTGGATGTTTCAAAGGATTCTAGTTCTATCCTGGCCAAGGCCTGTTCAGTTGGTGGCTTCTTACGTTTAGTGCTAAAGTAAAGTATGGAGGGGTCCCTTAATACAAAATATCTATTACATCAAATATAAATGCTGTGTGTATAAACAGCCACTTGTCCCCATTAAATTCTTGTTGCTGTTTGAATGTATTTTAAAGCGGAAACCAGTTATTTATGCACATGTCCTCTCTAAAATACATTCAAACAGCAATAAGCATTTAATGGGGACAAGTGGCTACTAGATCAAATCAAGCCTGAATTCTCCCTAGAAGCTAAAATGACAAAACTAAAGCTATCGTACTTTGGTCACATTCTGAGAAGACAAGGTTCTCTGGAAAAGTCAATAATGCTAGGAAAAGTGGAAGGCAGTAGGAAAAGAGGAAGACCTAAGATGAGATGGTTTGACTCAATGAAAGAAGCCACGTCCTCCAGTTTGCAGGATCTGAGCAAGTCTGTTAATGATAGGATGTTTTGTGGAGGTCTTTCATTCATAGGGTTGCCATAGGTCGGAGGCAACTTGACGGCACATAACACACACAAGCGTACATGTGTTAGTCGCTGTTGTTGCAGTATGTGGGTATTTTATACAAATCAAGTGCGAGAGAGGAAAATCAGAAACAAGGCTTTTTTACTGGTAGAAATCCACCTTGGGAAGGCTTTCCTCCTTGAGACTCATCTGGCATCTGCCTTCCTGTCTTTAGGCAGCAGGTCAAAACATTTATTTTTACACAGGCCATTTATTTTTACCCCTTGAGGGGTTCCATCTCTTTTAAAAGTTGTTTTTGTGGTCTCCTTCTAGCATGGAAACTTTTATAAATATCATTTTAAGCTGCTGAATCTTGTTTATGCTGTTTTCATACCCCAGGTTAAAGATCACACAAACACAAAAGGGAAGATATTTTCAAGGTAAAATCTGGGATAAAGTAGAGAACATGAGATGCTCTTTGTGCTTGGAAGCAGGGGTCATTCCATAGAAAAAGAGCTGGAGGAACTCATTAGCATAACTCATTAGCATGTGCCATGCCTCTTCCCATCACCGGAAGTGTGTCATTCATATAACTGATTTGCATATGCCACAACCCCTGACATCACCTATCCTGTCTGTTTTGGACCCAATCCTGGCCATTCAGGGCCAAAATTGGGCCAAAATGGCAAAAAGGGGCAGAAAATGGCTGAAAAGGGGCCCGAAATGGTCAGGATCAGTCCGCTGATGAGCGGGACAGTGATCCACCACCCGTCAGAGGCCCGATCCGGACCGTTTCAGCCCCAATCCAGGCCGAAACGGGCCTAAAATGGCCGAGAGTCAGGTGGGCGGGGCCACCTGACATGTGACCTCTTTGGGGAACTGCCAGAACTGCGTTCCTGTGTGTTCCCCCTTGAAATGAGCCCTGATTGGAAGTAAAAAGAGTGTAGTTTTTGACAAGAGTCCTTCTGAGGTATAAGTTTAAGGTAAAGAAGAGCTGAACTAAAGGTACAAAGGCAAAGGTTTAAAAAGGTTTTTTAAAAGGTTTAAAAGGTTAGAAATAAAAACAAGCAAATCATTACAATGATGTTTTTTGGGTTCGCAAAACCAATAAAACAGGAAAACTGCCTAAAACAACAGCCTAAAAATGATATTCACAAAGCAGCTTTCAGGTTAGAAGCAGACCTTAAAAGATGAAGCCCCTCAGCTAAAAGCCTGGCTAAAACAAATGCTTTGGCCTGGCACAAGGAGAGTAACGTAGGCACCAGGCAAACCTTAAAGGGAGGGGGGCATTCCAAAGAAGGAGTGCCACCATGGGAAATGTCCTGTGTCTGTTTGTCACATCTGCAGGTGGGGGTGATGGAGACGAGAGTTTGGGAAGAGGATCGTAACCAGCAGGCTGTACAGTATAAATCAATAGCAGCCTTGTACAATGTTTATGTCCTTTGGCGACAGATGTTCGTTATAGCAAGGATGAAAGAAAAAGCAAGGAAGAGACGGGTATTGTTGAACTCTGGCTCACGAGATGGCTTTTCTTTGACAGGAGATACGCTAGTTAGAGGGCCAGTGATGTTCACCAGAGAAGTCATTGCAAGGGAGTCCAGCTCTACAACCACCATGTCATCGGCCTCAAACACAAACCAAGGTGCTCATGACAGTGTGCTAGGTATGTGTGTGCTTGGTTTTTCTTCCCTGAATGCTTAATCTGTGAATGCGAGGACTAGATGCTCCATTTAGATAACCAGGGGTTGCTCTGTTTCCCTACTAAGAGAAAACCCACAGAGACCTTCTCCATAGCGGGATCTAGCTTGTGGTTTGCTCTGCCGAGAGACTTCCTTGCTTTCCATTCTTCCCCAGGTAAAATGTTACTTGTATTAAAAAGCATTCCCACCATCAGTGGATTTGCTTACTACTAGAATACAGTCCCAGGTGGCCTTGTTTTAATTGCTTTCAACATTTTGTTTCATTATTCATGCCTGTGTAGAGATGTGGTCAGGTCACTTATGTCTGATATGTTACTTACTTTGTAGATGAGTCTTGCGGTGCAGTCCCAAGCTGAGTTACACCATTTTAAGCCCTATTGACTTTAATGGTCCTAGAAGGGTGTTACTCTGCTTTGGATTGCAGTGTCGGTCGCCGGGGAACATGATCCTGGTGAAGGCTGCATCCCTTGAAGCACTGAGGTGTGGTGGATGGCCCTTGTGGGGTGGGTGTGCATACATATAATGAATGCAGTTCATTAAATTCAGCTCCCGTGTTACTGAATAATTAATCTGTCTCCTAAATCTGCTCGTGCTGCAGAACCTTTAGATGGTGTTGCAAAAATGTAGGGCATTTCAAAGGAGTATCCAAAATATAGAGCAGTATCCAAATTGCCCGAACTTTCAGAAGTTGGAACTGGGATCAGGTTCTGTAGATCATTCTCGCCTAAACTTTAATCTCCTTGGACGATGATTAAACTTGACTCAGGGCTGGATCGATGGGGGGGCAGGGGGGTAGTCTGCCCCCAGCGCTGCCAAAGAGGATTTTTCTGCAAACTGTGGTGACACTGAGAGATCTCTGTCTTTTGGTGCTACACCTCTGAAGATGCCAGTCACAGCTGCTGGCAAAACGTCAGGAACTACAATGCCAAGACCACGGCAATACAGCCCGGAAAATCCACAACAACCATCGTTCTCTGGCCATGAAAGCCTTCGATAATACATCGATTTTTAAATGAATTGATAAGCAGCTGGTACTCACTAAATGTTAGATTGCCAGCCAGATCTGGGTCTCAATCCAATTAAAGTTAATCATGGCTAACTTGGAAATAATCATGCATAAGATTGGGCTGTAAGTCTCATTAAAACCAAAAGAAGTTAGTTGATCTCCATCTATATCTGGGCTTTGGATAGAAATCCACTGTTCAAGATCAGTAAATGGAGCTCAGAAATAGAACTGGTCGGGGGAATTTCTCATATATCTGACTGGTACATAGAATATTCTCAATTATGTTACAGACTCACAATGTGTCATGTGGAATTTGATAGTTCAAAATATGTGATGGGAAAGCAGTATAGATATTTATAAAACAAGAATGTGAAAAATGTCATTCCATCTCTTTCCCCCCCTCTTTTAGATTCATAAATTCATATAATAGTGATTACTGATCAAACCATTTTTCCATATAGCAGAGCATAAGAGCATAATAGTAAAGAGTCCAGTAGCACCTTTAAGACTAACCAACTTTATTGTAGCATAAGCTTTCGAGAACCACAGTTCTCTTTGTCAGATGCATAAGAGCATAATGACTCCCTTCATTATCATGCTTCAGTGCTGTCAATTTTACCATCTTTATAGTATCCCATACTTTTATTAAGTGTTCTTTTTTACCAGGGATAGATTGAGATTTCCATTGACGTGCAAATACCTTTCTTGCCACAGTTAATAAATTCAGTACCATTTCTTCAGATTTTATAAACCACTCCAGCATAATTTAATATGACAATTTCAGCTTTGAGAGGCAGTTTAATCTTGAACACTTGTGCAATATTGTTATTCCTTATTGTACATACCCAGCATATATGATGGAAATCAGTTTTGTCCTTTGAGCAGTGCCAACATGATCCCAAAGAATTGTGATTGATTTTGTTCTCCCTCTTTATTCTGCATCTTTTCTTCCAATTTATAAAGTTCACAGAATTAACAAAGCTAATACATAGATATAGATATATCTTCCCACATTCTATGCAATATGAGTTACAATACATAGTGGTGTTGTATCAGAAATGATGGGCGGACCTCACAGCTATTAATTTTTAAACCACATCAGAGTGCAAGTAAGAGAAAATAAGGCACACCTCAAAAGGGCCTGGACCCAATGAATCCTCCCTCAATGGCTTTGCCCCCTCCAGCTGCATTTATTGACAGAAACCAAACTGGCCAAACTGTTATGGTTGCCTAGCAACATCCACTGAGGGCATACAGACACTCCTATTATCATTTTGGGTTATTTTTAATATTTCAATTTTTTGCTGTTGTTTAGATTTCAGATTTTTCTGCAAACAAGATGTCTTGTCCTTTCATGGTTCCAATCTTCAGATTTAAGTATCCAAGATCAGGGCCACTTGGCTATTAGTATATAAGGTTCCTTATAGTTTTTATAGTATAGTACCCAGGACCTAGGCAGA
This sequence comes from Eublepharis macularius, assembly GCF_028583425.1. NCBI lineage: Eukaryota > Metazoa > Chordata > Lepidosauria > Squamata > Eublepharidae > Eublepharis > Eublepharis macularius. Next base: position 121,248,075 of record NC_072797.1, on the reverse strand, counting down.
TACTTAGGGAATAATTATAGCCTAACTCTATGTCTCATCAGCACTTCATCAAGTGGACCAGGTGTCAATATGCTGGACCAAGATCTTGCAGAACTGGGTTCAAATCCATATACTTCCATTAATCTTGCTAGTTGACTTTGGACTAGGTCATTTTCTTAGCCTCATCTATATCACAATGGTGGCTATAAAGATAAAAGATGGAAGGAGAATGATGTCTACTGTGGGATACAAATATATTAGCTAGTCAGTCAGAGAGATATGAAGTTACAAATCACCCATGCACATGGATATGGTAGTATGGCAGTGGATATGGTAGTATGGCATATAGGTATAATGCAAAGAATACTTCTATGCTTGAGTTGGTAACCTGCTACAGAAATGCCTGCATTTTGAAAGAAGGAATAAGCTAATTCTAATTTACAGTCCAGACTGGTAAGGTGTACAAAGCAATGCATTATTGTTCTGAAGACCTTGAGAGAAAGTCCCAAAATGTCTTGTGATTGGGTTGTTCATTTGTTTGTTTGTTTTTCTTTCCCCAGGAGCCCTATGCAACGTTCCTTGTCTCATTGCAGTGGCTTTTATCTGCCTCCCAGGATACCTCTTAAGAGCCTATGTCTGTGCAAAGTAAGTATGAACATGACGTTTTTCAAGATTGCTTTGGGGAAGAAATTGAATTCAGACAGCAAGCTTGGCAAGAGAAGCCAAGAGAATTGGCATGGCCCCTGCCAGGAAATCTATTTTGGAAAAAGAAACGTTACATGTGTAGGTGTTTTGATTTTAAACACACACAGGTGGGGTAAATAGTTTTCACATTGGCTCTTCACTCATGCTGGCAGCCTCCACTTCGTAACATATTCAGATCAAGGTGATAAGGAGATGTGGACAACAACAAATTGAACATGAAATGAATTCGGTGCATCCCCTCCCCTCCTTTCCATCCTCAGGGTCTGTTTTCCTTTGATCCATTATTCAAGTATCGTAGAAGTGGCTTTGCTGCGGGCAGAACTTCAGAATCATCCGGGGCTAAACTCGTGGATATTTTTCTACACAAGGAAATGTTTTACTTATGAAAAACAGAGTGCTAATTCAGTATGTAGATCCTCTTTCTTTGCCACACTCTTAGCATAACTCTCCATCATTACTAAAACCCAGAATGCAAGATGAGCGAGTGCAAATGGGCTCAGTTCTCAGTGGCTCACTTTATATTTCATGGAGACAGTTAATGGATCGCAGTTGGCCCATTAATAACAAGCCTGTGTGTAAAAATTGCATTGGTTGCACTATGTAGTCTGAGGGCGGGGCAAGTCTCCATAGGAGGCTTTAGTTACAATAGAAATATTAGTGCTTAAGTGACTTATCTTTGCTGTGCCTTCCTTCACCATCTTATGGGAAATTTGATTGCCAGACTCCAATAGCTGCTCATTTCTGCTCTGCTTACTTCCACTTTCTACGTTCTGGCAGAGTAGATTAAAGGAAGTAGTTCTCACTGTATCAACCATAGAGATTTTGGAGTTCTTTGGATGCTTTTGAGGGTCAATCCACACCTTACATGGTGAATAGATCTTCCAACATTTTTGCTAAAGTTAAGAAGCACTCCTGAGGAGAGGGAGAAAAGATTTGTGCCGGAGCCATTGGTGGCCATTGGTGGCCCTCCCCACCACCAATACCCCCGTTTTAAAAACTTATAACTGCAAAGATGCTCTGAAGTTGATTTAAATCTGATCAGTGGAATTCTGTGCTGCTATGTTGATGTTTATATTTATACTTGTAGTTTAACTGTGTAAATTTGGATGTTTTTAGTATTGTTAATTTATAATAACTGTTTTATGTATTTTAACCTTTATGCATTTGTAATCTGCCCTGAGCCTGCTGGAAAAGTCAAAAATAAATAAATAAAAAATAAATACATCAGCAGGGAAAATCATTCCCACAAACTTCATTTTGCTGATAGAAAATATTCTCCCCTAGAGCTGTTACAATTAAGACTGTTTACTGTGAGAAAGAAAAAAAAAACAGGCCCAGTGCAGTGCTTATCTTCTTGTCCTAATAGCTTAAAAAAATGGAGCGATTTCTATTGGGTAATTGATATAGGGTGCAGTGCTTTTTTCAGTTGGAACGCGGTGGAACGGAGTTCCGTAACCTCTTGAAAATGGTCACATGGCTGGTGGCCCCGCCCCCTGATCTCCAGACAGAGGGGAGTTGAGATTGCCCTCCGCGCATGGCACATAGGGCAATTTAAACTCCTCTCTGTCTGGAGATAGGGGGGCGGGGCCACCAGCCATGTGACCATTTTCTCCGAGGGCAACCCACTGAGTTCCACCACCACTTTTCCCAGAAAAAAAGCCCTGTTGGGGTGTATTTTCTTGATCCAACCTCCCTACCGTGTGACTGCTGTTAACAGTAAAGAAAACATTGTGTGATCCAATCACAGTTGTCCCATGTGATGTAAAATTTGTTCCTTAGTTCTGGAAAAAAAAGTGTGTTGGTTGATTGGGCTAAGACTAGTTTGGAAAGTATTGCACTCATTCTCTATTGGCTTCATGTTATTGAATCAGTCAGCTTAGTCTGATTGAAGAAGTATTGTTTGATTGTCATGTTCATTATGGGAATCCTTGAATGGTAGAGCCTATCATCACCACCCCCATGCTCTCTTTTCCTCATATCACGTAACATTATACAACACAGGATGTGACATCATTGCTTGCTGCATGTGTCTTTGTCCTTGCCTCGCATAATTACAGGCAGAGAAACATGAAGCAGCTATTATTCTAGTTGTTAGAAGTAAAAGAGGATACAGCCCAGCCACAACTCTGTGACTCTTGTCACTTCTCGTGTGGTGTAGTCAGACCCAGGTTTGAATCCACGCTCTGCTATGGAAGTTCACTGGGTGATCTTGGATCAGTCTCTTCCTCTAAGCATAACCTCTACTGCACAGGTTTGATGAGAGAACAGAATGGCATGGAAAACCCTCGTAGACTAGTGCTTCTTGGTGGAAGGACAGAATAAAAATGTATATTATTTATTTATTTATTTTATTCGATGTATTCCCCGCCCTCCCCACAGATGGGCTCAGGGCGGCTAACAACATTAAAAAATACATTAAAATCACAAAAACATAAAATCAATAATAATTTTTTAAAAATCATTAAAATAGTCCAGGAGCAGGCTATTTAGACAAATATTGGGAGTCTGTATACGGGCATAGCAGATGACCGAGGGCAGCCCCAGAAGAAGTGGTGGTCTTCGATGGAAGAAGGAGGATACCCACTGGCACTCAGCCGAAGGCCTGGCGGAACATCTCCGTTTTACAGGCCCTGCGGAACTGTAACAGGACCCGCAGGGCCTGGATCTCCAGCGAGAGAACGTTCCACCAGGCCAGGGCCAGGGCAGAAAAAGCCCTGGCCCTGGTTGAGGCCAGACGGATGTCCTTTGGTCCGGGGACCACCAGGAGTTGCTCGTCTCCAGAGCGCAACACCCTGCAGGGGTCATAATGGAAGAGGCAGTCCCGCAAGTATGCCAGTCCCAGTCCGTGAAGGGCTTTAAACACCAAGGTTAACACCTTGAACTGGATCCAGAACTCCACTGGGGTATAGATATAGGCTGCATGTAACCACCCTCTTTGTTCAACACATCCTTCTTTAGGGGGATGAAGCCAGCACCCAGAGTTGCTTTGTGAATGAGCCACATTACTCCCTATACTAATACCAGGACTCTTTCTGCAGCCATTGTGTCTCCCAAGAGTTTCACCATGAATGACAATGTTCATCCTCCTTCTTTCCTCTTTAGAGACCAGATCACCATGGAGAATTTCATAAAGGCTTTAAAGTTCTTTTCAGTAGCAACCCCAATATTTTGTGGTGAGTATTCACGAATTCCAAAATGCAATTTGAACTGTAGAGGCAAACCAACCATACATTGGAATTGATTGGCTTGATATAGGCATCCTGTAGGTAAGTATTGAAGGTCAACACAGCTGAATTTTGTACAGTTGAACATCAAGCAGGGGTGGGGGTGATATTAGATACTGTGCTACGGAACCAGTACCACTCTAATCAGCTTGGTTCAGATTCCCACTCAGTGGGGTTTACTCCCAGGAAAATGTTTGTAGGATTGCATTGATAAGTCAACTAGTACATTAGAGAGGGGGTTACACAAAATGCTTTAGCCTTATTACATGCAGAACAATTTTTAATTTAGAATAGGAGAAAAAATACTTTGAAACAAGTTTCAGTGGTCCAGCAGGGAGGAGAAGCAATATGGTGTTTTTAACAGGACTGCCAGTCCTTGGCCCAGACACAATACTTGCTGTTTTAAGAGCTTTGGGACAACAGGCATCATTCAGGAAAGATAAATCTACCCCCCAGATTGCACCAATTCATTAGGAAAGAATTCAGACCTTTGCAACGCTAGAATAGAAATCACTATTGCTGAATACTATCTCATGTCTCTGAAACCATAAAAGTGACAAACAATGTAACCGTCTAGCAAACCTACTGATAGGGGAAAAGGCAAGAAGGGGATTTGCCTTCTGCCTGGAGAAAAAGAAGTCCTATCTCTTTAACACAAAATTAGTGGGATTTTAGTTACCAAGTAATGTTATACTATGAAAAGCTTCAGCTACCCATTTCCACACATTAAGCTTCTGTTAAAGGGATGGAGCATTTTTCTCCATGGCTCTTGGCAACATTAGTAGGAATAGAAGTGGGTTGATATTGGAGCCAGTTTGGTGTAGTGATTAAGACTGTGGAACTCTAATCTAGAGAACCAAGTTTGATTCCCCACTCCTCCACTTGAAGCCAGCTGGGTGACCTTGGGTCACTCTCAGAGCTCTCTCGGCCCCACCCACCTCACAGGGTGTTTTGTTGTGGGGATAATAACACACTTTGTAAACCACTCTGAGTGGGTATTAAGTTGTCCTGAAGGGCGGTATATAAATCGAATGTTGTTGTTATTGTTATTTATTATATCTTTTGTTTAAGGGCTTACAGGTAGGATTCATTTCATGCATTTCTTTGAAATGGGTATATCTTGCATTCTCAATAAAAATATTTTTTCCTAAATGTCTTTTTCTAAAATGTCTGTTTCCAAAAATATTTTTTCCAAAACGAAATGACTCAAACAAGAATAAAAATGGTTAGCAAAAATCACTAAAGCAGCAAAAGACCATTAAAAGCAGCAATGAAAAGAGAATAATAAAAAGCAGCAATACCCTGGTTTTATAAGAGTAACAACTAGCAAAAGAACCAACAGAGATAAATACAGAACTGCTGGTTAAGACCAGCAGTAAAAATTAATTGAGGGGCAGTGGAAAAACAATGCACAGAAACTGACTTAAGAAAAGGCTTTGGAAAAAATGCTTGGAGCCTAAAAAGAACCCCATTTTGGCACCAGATGAATTTTTGTGGTGAGGGAGATACAGAGTCCTGGGGCCGCTTGCAGCTGTCTCTGGAGATCACCCACCTTGTTTCTGAAAGGAAGGGGTACTCAGATCAGGAGTTGCAATGCAAATCTTAACTGTTGAGTTGTCTCAGGTGGGAGGAAGTGGGCCTTCAAATATGTCAGACCTTTGAGAGATCTATAGGTAGGAAGCAGCCCTTTGAATAGTGACTAGAAGCAACTTGGCAGCCGGTAAAGAGCTTATCTCTATAACTCATGCCTTTAAACAAGCTTTTGCTACATTTGGACTGAGCGGAAGTTTCCACAGCCTCCTGAAAGACAATTCCATGAATTTGGAGGGAATTTGTGTGGTATTGTGGTAAAATGGCTAATTATGGATGGAGACATTTTGTAAAAGGAGTATTGGAAGAAAAGAAAGGAGGTAGTGGGTGGGACTGGTCGTATTATTAGAGGAGATAGGTGGAATGAAAGGAAAATTTAGGAGTTGCATACTTTCCAATGTGGTTTCCTATTGTGAAGTAAGTCTTACTACATTGAACGGGGCTTACTGACAGGTAAGTGTGCACTATATTGAATCCTTGGATTGTGAGCCTTTGGGGGCAAGAAAAAGATTTTCACGAATTGTGAAATATGGTGCTCTGTCTTGAAGCTCCAATGAAAAGATTGGCTATACATTAAAATTTAAGTCTAAACCAAACCTCCTGTAATTCGGTTTAAATGTTTAGGATTGCACTGTCAGTCTCCTTTATTTACAAATGGAAATAATCACATTTATTCTAATTTAGATCTGATTTTTTTTTCAAATGACTCATTTGTTTTCTTAAACACATTTTAGCATCACATTAAATAGGATACATTGCACCATATTCCAGAATTCTTTCTTCACAATATATGCTACTGATATTACTTGTTACCCAAGTCAGTAAAGAATCCTTTACTTCCTTCTCATAGTTGCAGTTTACTGCTCATGTGTTTGCAAGAGATCCTCAGATGGGCTTTCTTCACAGGTGAGCACTTTTCTGGGCTCGAAAGAAAGCTGAGATGGTATCAGCACATCATGGGATATTGTACTCCAGCAGTCCTTCATCTCTAGTAGGCACAGTTGGGAAATATCACTAGAGTGCTATGATCCAGTCAAGAATGTTTATTTCTATTTATTTAATTTATAAAACATAAATTGTTTTATGTTTGTACTATAGTCCTAAGTAGAGGCAGGCATGAACTGGGAAAATGGCGGTTCATTGCAGTTCGTGGTTTGTCACATTTCACAAACCACGAACCACCCTGAACTTGCCCGGTTCATGAACCGGTTCGTGTGGTTCGTCAGTTTGTCCAGGGCTGCAGAAGGTCTGCAGAAAGCCCCACCCCCGGTTGCCTTGATAGCAGATTGATCGGTGCCAGGCTATTTGCAGTGATGAACCGAAAAATGAACCATACGAATGGCTCTAAAAATCATAGCAGTTCATCACGGTTTGTCAGAAATGATCTCCGACGAACCACTGGTTCACGAACCAAAAACTGGCCCAGTTCATGACAAACTTTGGTTCGTATTTCGATTTGTGCCATCTCTAGTCCTAAGTTAGTTATAGGGTTAATTCTTGAACCTAGAGCTGAGGGCCTCTGAGTATGTACAGATTTCTTTTCCTCTTGGGAAAACCATACTGGGTGTAGTGATTAGAATTTTGGGTTAGGACCGAAGAGATCAGAGTTCAAATCCCCACTAAGACATGAAGCTCACTGGGTGATTTGGGCCAATCATCTTTCAGTCTAACGTAACTCTCTTGTGAGGAAATGAGGAGAGAACCATAACAAGCTGCCCTCAGCTTCTTGGAAGAAGGGGAGGATGAAAATGCAATAAGTAGGTAGGAAAGAAGACAAAGTAACCTGAAGGCAAAGTACCCCTGAACATGTACAGAGTGCCTTTATTTTTGGAACAGAATGCTTCACAGATGCTTTACCTATCTGGGTGTGGTGCAGAATCTGGTATCCTCATCTCTCCATCAATCTTGGTAATGATGGAGAGATGGCATGGAGCGAGATGGCAGGCTGCCATCCAGTGAAGAGGCTTAGCTCACAGACAAAACTTTTCATTCACCCATAGCTATGAGACCAACGTAACTGCAGGCAGTTTCCCCAAATGCACTCTGTATAATGGTACCCATCATATCTATGATCTTCCTATTTAGGAAACAGAGCTTTAAAGGGCAGCCCAGTGTGTGCTATATTACAAATGCCACCATCCCCTACTTAACATCTGAGAGCTCAAGTACAAGAGAAGAATTACACGAGGATTCTCCCATGAAGGGAGTTGCAATGTTAGCCAGGAAGCTGAGTTTTAAAAGAGATCGGAAGGCTCTGTCAATTTCCTTTTCTACAGAGCCTGCAAATATAGCTCCTCAGAGAGGTTGTTTATTTCCTCTTTGCCTCCTAGAAGGGGAGGTGAAACTGACAGAGCCTTCAGAAGGCAAAGAGGAAATTAGCAAACCCTCTGAGGAGTGATTTCTGCTGGCTCTGTAGAGAGAGGAAACTAGAGAGAGGAAATTGACAGAGCCATCCAATCTCTTTTAAAACTCAGCTTCCCGGCTAACATTACGACTCCCTTCACATGCTTCTCCTCGTGTAATTTGTCTTTTGTAGCTTAGCTCTTAGTGTGCACTACGACAGTATGCTAATGTGCACTAGCAGCAAGAACAAGAGCTTTGAGCAACTGGCCGAGGGGAGTTCTAGACAATAAGTATTGTACATTTCTGGCAAGATACATCCTTACCCCGAGTGAGTGGGGCTTCTCTGAAAGGTGTATTGAGTTGAAGATTATGTGTTTCTTTTGCTTCTCCAGGAACTCACACAGCGGTATCAAACGGAGCTGAAATCAATGTGGTAAGAAGGGACATTTAGCTTGGGGATTGCACACAAATGCAGTGATCTGCAGGCAGCAATATCTCTTGCAAGGGTCTTGGGGGGGAGGGGGTGTCAGTGGGCTGCCAGTGAGTGGGTTTTGGAGTCTGCCCGTTACAAAATGCTAAGAAGGGTTTGCTTCTGGCTCAAGGGTCTGAGGCAACGTATATGAAACCATACACGAAACACACCATTGTGACATGATTTCTAAGCCACTCGTCGTCCTTCTCTTCCCCACAGCTAGCCAGAAAGGGCCATTAGAATATTTCCCTTATGCAGCAGAATGACGGCTTAGTTAGCCAATGTGTCTCCTGTCACATGAATACAGGCAGGTGATGTGGCTCAGTAACAGAGCATCTGCTTTGTGTGCAGAAGGCCCCAAGTTCAATCCTCAGCCTCTCCGGTTATAAAAGGACCAGGCAGTAGGCGATGTGAAAGACCTCTGCCTGAGACCCTGGAGAGCAGCTGCCAGTCTGAGTAGGCAATTCTGACCTTGATGGGCCAATAGGCTGCCTGCCTCGTTAGAATGCAGCTTCCTGCATCACATCTTCCTTTCTTAGCCGGACTCCGTGCATGTGAAGGGACAAAGGGCTTTGTTGCCGTCTCAGATCTCCTCAGAATTTTCTATACTCAGGGCCCTCCCTTAAAATTCTCTGGGTTTTGCCGCTAGGGATCGTCCTTTTTCAGCAGGACAAATGCTCTCCTTGAAGAAATGGGCCTTCACATGGTCCTGACCTTGTAAGACAGTGGTTGTTCCAGACAGGCCTTTGACTACAAGGAGCTTTATGCTGTATCAAATAGGTTGTTATTGTTTCTTATCATTTGATTGTTCAGTAGTTTTAATATCTCTTGTTCACTTAATTGGATTTTGTACGGTACCTTGAGCCAACGTAGACAGTGGGAAAGGCAGGAGATGATGGGTTAGATAGTTTAAATAATAAAGCACCCGTATTTCAGAGACAGGATGAGCCATTCTTGTAACGTTCCATGGAGATAGATCAAGATGGGGAGCTACATTAGTCTGTCTGTAGCAATAGAAAAGAGCAAGAGTCCAGCGGTACCTATAAGACTAACAAAATTTGTGGTAGGGTATGAACTTTTGTGAGTCACAGCTTCTTTGGCTAGAATGAGAGTCCATCTGTCCTTGGAGAGTGAAGTGATTTCAGATGCTGAAATCGCTCCGCTCTGGGCCCAGCATATCTGTGGGACCGCCTCTCCCCATATGTTCCCCAGAGGGTGCTTCAATCATCTAATAAAAACTTGCAGGTGGTCCCTGGCCCCAGGGAGGCTCGCCTGGCCTTGACCACAGCCAGGGCCTTTTCATTCCTGGCACCAACCTGGTGGAACTCTCTCTCTGTTGAGGCCTGGGCTCAACTAGGTTGGTTATCTTTTTGCTGGGCCTGTAAGACAGAGATGTTCTGCCAGGCATATGGTTGAGACTGGGTTATGGATGGACCTTCTGGCCAGCCACCTGGAGAGGGGGGGATGTAACCCCTTCCCAGTTTTTTTCTCTTCCATCTGTTGGACTATCGCTGTCCCTTATCCATAGAAACGTTTTAGAAATGGGTAACATGGGCTGCCGCTTAGAGCTGTTCTTTTTACTGCTGATGGTTGTAAATGGTAATTTATAATGTAGATTCAAACTTTGTTGTTATCCGCTCTGAGTCCGCTTGCGGGGAGAGGGGACTATAAGTTAAATAAATAAATAAATAAAATAGCTGGGGAATGACAATAGCGGGTGTGATTGGTTAGGATGGGGTATTGCAGAGGGGTGGTGGGTGTGGAGAAATGAGCAACGATAATGAGACGTGAAGCCTAGGTCTCAGTTCAGCCCAGGATGCATATAGTCTTGAGCTTCGTTATCAGTTACAATTCAGCAGTCTTTCTAATCTCCCTTTGAAATTCCTCTGCAGGAGAACTGCTACCTTTAGGTCAGCAACTGAATGTCCTGGAAGGTTAAAATGTTCCCCCACTGGTTTTTGAATGTTGTGGTTTCTGATGTCAGGCTTATCTCCATTAATTCTTTGTCGCAGGGATCGGCCAGTTTGTCCGATGTAGAGGGTGGAGGGGCATTGCTGACACGTGATGGCATAAATCACATTGGAGGATGAGCAGGGGTATGAACCTGAGATGGTGTGGCTGATGTTTGCTGAGTCCACTGATAGTGTTGCTAGGATCTGTATGGGAGCAATGTTGGCACCCTGGATTGAATGGAGACCTAGGCTTCCTGTCTCATTACCAATGCTGATTTCTCGACACCCACCACCCCTCTGCATACCCACCCTATCCAATCACGCCTGCCTTTGTCATTCACTGGCTATTGTCATTCAACATCTGAAATCACTCCACTCTCCAAGATATAGGGACAGATGGACTTACATTCCAGTTGTATCTGAAGAAGTGAGCTGTGACTCATGAAAACTCATCCACTGCCACAAATTTTGTTAGTCTTATAGGTGCTGCTGGACTCCAGCTCTTTTCTAATGTAACATTCCAGTTCTTGTACTAACATCACTGCCTGAGCCCCCTGCTCATTCCTGATGGCTCACTGGTTGTAGGCTGCCTTGCTTTAACACATTTATTGTACCACGTTTAAGAAGTCTAGAAGATGTCTGTCCCACTTGCTCTTCTGATTATAAGGGGCTAGGAAAATGTGGTGGTGCTCAAAAGATACCTTAGCAGCTACCGTGTGTGAAAAAGCCAAATGCTAGGAGGCTCCCGGAGTTCTGGGATCTCAACTGATCTCCAGGCTACAGAGATCAGTTCCCCTGGAGGAATGGCAGCTTCAGAGGGTGGACTGTATGGCGTCCCATCCCTGGTGAACCCCCTCACCTCACCAGACTCTGCCCTCCCCAGTTGCTACCCCCAAATCTCCAGGAATTTCCAAAGCTGAAGTTGGCAACTGTACAGATTGCATGCTGCACGATCCCTTACTATCCATGCACATGTCTTTGCACAGATGTGCTCTGAAGACAAAGTGCTTTCGTTTCACACACAGACATTTCATTCCTAAAGATTTTGAATCAGTTTGGTTATCTTTGTTTTGTATTCTATGAGTTGTTGCATTGCATTGTTGCATTACAGGTTGGCCCCAGATGGTCAGACAGTTTCTAATATTTGCATTTTTCCTATTCCCACCCCGTGCAAGGCAGTCACATCTTTTATTAAAAGAACAAGTCCATGAAATAGAAGGCCTTAAAATGGAGACGGATCGCTTGCGTGATCAGATCGCTGGCATCAACAAGGGCGTTCTGCGTTCTGTAAAGGAAATTCTAGAGGAGCATAACATCCCGGGAGAGAAAAAAGAAGTAGGAAGTTAAAAACTGATTGTGACTGTCTTCTGCACCTCATTGTTTCCTGCTTTACACTTCATGCCCCCATTACAAGTTTGTCTTTCTGCCATGGGCTGTGTTCCTACACACACCTTTCCTGGGAGTAAGCACCATTGAACAACATTGAACTTACTTCTGAGCAGATATACTCCAGCTACTTTTTAAATCCTACGGAGAGTTGCTCCAGTCTAAATCCATTTGATTCTGAGTAACTCCATGCCTGGCACTGGCAGAAGGCTTGGGGGTGGGCATATGGCGGCTGCAATGTCCTGTATGTTCTCTGTCACTTCCAGGGAAAACCTAGAAGTGATGCAGGGTAGCTCTAGGAATTGCCAGAAAATCTATGGTAAATTCTGGGGTATTGTCCCCTCTCTATACCCTTGGAAGACAGATACGTTTAAAGCTTGGGATGAAGCCTAACACTGTAGTCCTATTTGGATAGGGCTACCATGCCTCCTGCTATGCCGGGGAGCCTTCTGCCTGAAGCCAGCCTAGCCCCCGCCTCTCCAGTCCATAAAACAGTTGACATCCTGTGCATCTTTACATCACTTCTAGGGGAAACCTAGAAGTGACATAGAATAGCTCTAGGAATCACTGGAAACTCTGTGTTAACTATAGACTTTCTGGTGATTCCTAGAAAAGCATGATGTCACTTCCAAATTTTCTCAGGGAGTGATGTAATGCTGTCATGCTGATGGTCCTTGCTCCCAATCCTGAACTCCTGCCAGTTGCCAGCCACTGACTGGCAATGCTAGTAGCTTCAGATAGCAGGAGCTTCTGAAGCACAGCCTCTGAAGATAACCACACTGGACAGGCAGGCTTATAAGGGAGTAGGCAGTCCTTAAGATATGTTAGTCTCAAGCCGAATAGGGCTTTATAGGTCAATACCAACACCGTGAGCTGGGCCCTGAAACAAATTGGGAGCCAGTGTAGATGGAACCAACCAAGACTAGAATGATACGGCCCCTACAATTCACTCCAGTCCATGTTATGGCTGTAGTCCTGCTATCTTATGAACTAAAAAGTAAAGCTATTTAAATTTAATATCCTAAATCAGGGACACCTTTGAATGATCACAGCCTACCGCAGAGGATTATGGAGAGCAATTTAAGACCCATCTTCATTATACACAGGGATCTGGCCAGGATCTTGGACCTCACTGCTATTTCATGTGAACTTGGAGTTCATCTTAGAACAGGGAAGAATAACTAAAAATTATAATCCTTGTGTTCCACCAAAGTATTTTAAATTTACAAAATAAGAGTGCATATTCAGGATTTCTTAAGAGTCAAACTCAAGATGTTGGAGTTCTTGATGACTGGAACTCCAGACATTCAATTTGTCCTTAAAAAAGCAGCTCGGGGGAACCCATATGGATCAGGGCCATGCTGCTGGGGAAAGAAAATTTCAACTCTTCCACAGGACAGCTATATACATTCTATTTTGTTACTGCTGAAATAGGATAGACCAGTGGTTCCCAACCTCTCTGGTATGGCTACCCACAAGTCCAAGTTTACTTTGTATGGTAACAGCCAGGTGGCACAACGGGTATAGAAATAGGTTTGCATGCCGGATACATAGGTCAACTTCTTGTTTCATAATGAAATTCCCTTAAAATGTCATTGTGAAACTCTCTTAAAATGATACTCTCTCTCTTGAGCTAGAGATGTCTTAATGCTTGTATTATACACTTGGAAAGGTGATATCAAACATGTGAAAGCGTCCAAATGGAAGCGATGCGGGAGATCCATCACAGGCAAATGCAAGGTTGAACTTGTTTCGGCCATAGAAACTCCAGCACTGGAACTTGCCTTGTATTGTACCGTAATATTATCAGCATTTTGCTGGGGGAAATAGCATCACCCCAGGGTACAGCTTTTTCACGCAGTTTGGGGATGTATGACTTCCTCTTGATACTAAGGATGAAACTGTAGCCATTTCCACACGGCTTACCTTGTTCCGGAAAACAGCGAAATCTAGCACGAAGACACTGTTATCGTGTCTTCTCGTTCGATTTTGTGCTAGATTTCGCTGTTTTCCGGAACAAGGTAAGCCGTGTGGAAACGGCCTGTAAGTTGTAAAGAGAACGGGATTCTTCCCATTGCTTGCCTTTTCACTTATTGTGCTAATGCAAGAGAGATTGGGAGGGGGAAATTGACAGGCAGGAAAGGAGATCTTCATACTTCCCTGATCTGCTAACTCTCTCCTATAAATCTCCCCCACCCACCCATTTTTGGTCAGGTTTTGTTTTCCTAAGCAGGACTCTGAACCAGGACTCCCTCACATTCCCAAACATCCGATTAGGGTCACCGTTTGCTGAGGGCCAAGCTAGAAGTGACGAATTACACTTGAATGGCAAGTGAGCAGACTCATGTGTATTCCTCCCGGTTTACTTGCGCTCCATTTGCACTCCACTCGATCACGTGATCGAGTGGAGTGCAAATGGAGCACAAGTGAACAGGGGGGAATACACTTGAATCTATTCACTTGCCATTCAAGTGTAATTCATCACTTCTAGCTTGGCCCTGAGAGAACATCTTATTTGGCCTGGCATGCAGAAAGCCCTCTGATTTGCATTCATGGAACGGCTGTACGCAGAGCCTGAAGTTCTGCTTCTACAAAACTATTCATAATTCATGCTGTCAAATGTATGCCTTCAATATCTGCAAGAACCAGTCCCTTAAATTTGCCTGATGGTTTTTTTCCCCCCTCCTCTTCACAGGAAGTGCTTGAAATGATCAATCTGGCTATTAAGAAGATGTATGAGGATCACGTACAAATGGCTGATTGGGCTCAAAAAACGCTCGGTAATGACAGACAGCCCTCTGCTCTTATGCTTCCTCCAAAGAAACGATGCCAACCTTTTCTTTTTAACAGCTGGACAAATGAAAGCCATTAACATTGCTATTCTAAGTACTTACTTGGAAGTCATTTCCATGGAAATCAATGATACTTGCTCCTGAGTAAATATGTATAGGATTAGGTTGTGGCTTTGTGTGGTTCAAGCTATCCTCAAGCCCATATCTAGATAATGGGTAGAACTCCATGTTCCAGCGCACATCTGAGTTGAAAGTTTTGTGTTGCATTACAAATTATCATATTTCTAATCTAAGGGATAATTGAGGGGGGAGGAAGGTGCTTCCCTGAAAATCTTCTCCAAGTCCCCTCAATGATCCAAGACCAGCCCAGCTAGGGAGAAAACAGCTTCGTTTGGCTTTGCTGTGGGTGAACCAGAGAAAACGGGAAGGGTCAAGCATTGCCTCTCTCCTGCCAGTTCTCCATGCAAATATCTCAGCAACTCTCTGTCCGCAGCCCAGCAGCCCATTCACAAACTGCTTCAAAAGCTCCGTTTGAAAGGCCATCAGATAAGGTTAGGCTTGGTTCACAGGTCGCGCTCTTTAAGAGGCATGCTGTGGCTTCTGCTAGCCTCCAGGGAAAAAAAATAGGGGCCTCCTTTTCCCTGGAGGCCAAAACAGGCACTGTTGCTCAAGTATTCCTGCCACTCTCCTGGCTATATCCATTGTTTAGGGATCCTCTTCTACCATGACATACAATCCCAGTCTCTTGCAGCCTTCCACAACAACCGCTAGCTTCTTTTCATCCCCTCCTTTAATACCTTTCTCATTCTAGAACCACCAGCTTTCCCTGAAAGGGCAAATGAAGTTTGGGAGGAAACAGGCGACATAAAGAGAGACACCCTGGATTAATAGTAAAGAGTCCAGTAGCACCTTTAAGACTAACTTTACTGTAGCATAAGCTTTCGAGAACCACAGTTCTCTTCATCAGATGCATCTGATGAAGAGAACTGGTTCTCAAAAGCTTATGCTACAGTAAAGTTGGTTAGTCTTAAAGGTGCTACTGGACTCCTTACTATTTTGCTACTACAGACTAACACGGCTAACTCCTCTGGATTTATGACCCTGGATTAAAGCTTTCTTTGGCCATATGCTAATGCTGGGATCACGTGTGGCTTCAGTGGTGGATCCCTATTCATGGGAATAGCAAGGAGGCAAAGGAATTAAAATGGATGGGGTTTATGGCCTCCAAGGAAGGAACCAACCCTCCTTCTTTCTTCACATCAGTGACAAAGTGTCCAGTGAGTTGGTTTAACAGAAACTTGGGCATGGAAAAGACAAAGAAGAAGGGGGGGAAAAGTGGGGGGGAATCCAACCTGAAAATCAAGTCAGGAACCAAAAGGCTGAACAACAAGAAAATAAAATACAACTATTTATTACACAATGCACAGAATCTTAGGATTAAAAACATTGTATATAAGGTTCCATTAAAAACTTAGATCATAATATACAGTTACAAGGTGAAGTTGCATGTCGAATAACAAAGAATTGCAATAATGGTTACACGTGTATATTAACTGAAAGACCCAACGTGTTTCACCCCTGAGGGCCTTCTTCAGTGGTTAACATTATATTAGCATGCACAAAACTATTTCAGTATAAAAATATTTCTTTTTCCTGTAAGGCAGGTTGTATATGAGTCCTGAAACTGATAAAAAATACAGAGGTAAAGAAATTGCTACATACTGACTAATGCCAAAAAATGTTTTTACATAAATTCTTTATAAAGAATGGTAGCTACTTACACTAAAAAAGTGAAGCTCCTGTTAACAGTTATAAATAGGTTCTGCATAAACTGAGGAGCGCTCACTTGTCAGAGGTGATAACAAAGAACGACCATTATATGAATAAAATGAATGGCATATAATAAACATTTAGTTCAATTAGAATCTTAATTCAGTGGCATTGAATATGCCCCGATAAAAGTCAGAAGTATTCCTAGAGATATACATATACAGACCTATCCTAGATTGTAGTTGAATTCCCAGTGTGTGCTCATGTGCAAACCAGAGACCAGAATATTCAAAAAGACCTTTTTCTAAAACCTCTTGTTCCCACTGTTAGATCTTATCTACAAGATACTGTGGATTTTTAAAAATCATATTAAGTATGTAGAGCTACATAATCAGATGTTTTTGTGACAAAGAATGTGGTCTCACTATATACACCAATATCCCACAGGATGAGATGCTTGAGGTGTTGTATGAGGTTTTGGAAAGGAGAGAAAATCAAATCCACCCACATCCTTTCTATGTCAAATTTCAGAGTTGTGCCTAAAAAAACTTTTCCCATTCCACAACACTTTTTTTTTTTTTTGGAAAGTCTCAGGTACTGCTATGGGCTGCAAGTTCGCCCCTGAACTGGCAAATTTATTAATGGACAAACTAGAAAATAATTGTATTCTTCAGAATGACAATATAAGAATTATAATGCTCTTTACAAAAGATATCTAGATGATATTTTCATTATCTGTACAGGTTCTAATTCAATTTGCCCAATACATTAACACTCTACATGAGACTATCAAGTTTGATATGAGGTCTGATAAATCCAGCCTTAATTTTTTTAGATGTAGTTAGAAAAGAGGGCACTGCAATACAAACAGATGTATATAGGAAGGTCACTGAAATCAACTCCTTAGCTGGGGACAGTTTCCACCTCTACCATCTGAAAAAGACTGTGCCATATTCACAGCTTTTGAGACTTAGAAGGAATTGTAGTTTAGAATCTGATTTTAATAAACAGGCTCAAATAGTAATTAAGCAACTGTCAGATAGGGGTTATTCAGCCGAGATCCTTAAACAGGCTTTCTATAGGGGCAAAATACTACCAGATCATCTCTTTTAACTCCCAAAATGAATAAACAGAATATTGTCGAAGGCTTTCACGGCCAGAGAACAATGGCTGTTGTGGATTTTCTGGGCTGTATCGCCGTGGTCTTGGCACTGTAGTTCCTGACGTTTCGCCAGCAGCTGTGACTGGCTTCTTCAGAGGTGTAGCACCAAAAGACAGAGCTCTCTCAGTGTCGAACTGTGAAGAAAATGTTAGCAGGTAATTTATATCTGCTCAGGAAGGTGGGTTTGGGTTGTGTCATCCTTCAGTGCTACACCTCTGAAGATGCCAGTCACAGCTGCTGGCGAAATGTCAGGAACTTAAGCTTATGAATTTCAATGGCATAAGCATAAACACAATTTCAAGAGGAAAGAAGAGACTTTAAGAATGAATAGAGCATGGTTTCCAGTCCTGCAAAACACTAGGCAAATGAAATACTCTACATCCCGCAACAGCCCTGCAGAGAAGATTAGCATATCAAGCACCAATCCATATGCAAAAGAACCTCCTCAGGATACAGTGAAGCCTCCCTCCATTAGCATTCCACACCCTGGGAAACTCTTACAGGATGACTCGGCCCAAACCCACCTTCCTGAATAGATATAAATTACCTGCCAACATCTTCTCCACACTGTGACACTGAGAGATCTCTGTCTTTTGGTGCTACACCTCTGAAGATTCCAGCCACAGCTGCTGGCGAAACGTCAGGAACTACAATGCCAAGACCACGGCTATACAGCCCGGAAAATCCACAACAACCATCGACTAATGGCTATGTTTGTAATTATATGAGACGTACTCTGTAGGTTTCATCATTTGTAGTGTTACATACATAAAGAAGGGTTTTTTTGTTTTCATCATTTGGTCTCTATTCAGACAGTTCAACATCACTCTCCCTCCCCCCCTTTTTTCCCCTTTTCCTCCCCTCCCTCCTCTACCTCTCCCCTCTTTGAGTTTGAAACTTGAGTGTGGACAATGATATACAGAACTAATGAGACATTTCTTGGTTAGCTTGCTGATAAATAGAGCTTGCCGTCTCTGCTAACCTAGCTTTATTTTAACTTTAGGAGCCACCATAGATAAAGACAGAACATCTAAGAGCTACGAGCCCGAGAGTATGCGAGATTGCTGGTTTAGATCGTGGTTATTCTCTTCAGCAAAGCCTCCTGATACTGTTTTAGAGGTATGGTTGAATACCTGTATTCTGATACCCGAGAAACATTACCTAGTAGTAATAATGGCCAATAGGGATATCTATTCTCTACGTTCTTCTGAGTGGCTTTGAGAAGTCTTGTTTTGTTTCCTCAATAACTAATTTTTTACCCCAATTAGAGGTACAGCCATAGAGTCTTCTTGACTATCCTTGGGATACCCTTGTTAGTCTAGCGCAATGATCTGAACAGCACAAAGGTATACCCTGAATATCACAAAGATGTACTCTGAATATCACAAAGATGTACTCTGAATATCACAAAGATGTACACATAAGGAAGGGTACATAATGACTAATCATAGCCCAGATTATGCCTTCAGCTATTATGAAATATGAGAGCACATATGTCCCACCTCCAGACATCCACACAGGGGCATCACGTGCAAATCGGGCACATGTCCAGCCAGATTCTCTGATTCATGTGAGGACCACATCAATGAGTCTTTGGTGTCCACCATAAATCAATCACTGGCTCAGGGCACGTTTCCTTGGTCACTAAAATAGGGCAGTCACCCATTGACTTTAAAGACAATTGCCAGAAAATAGTGATTTGACCAATTATCATCTGGTCTCGAATTTCCCTCCCTGGGCAAGACAACGGAGCAGTGGCAGAACAGTTCCAGGTCTTCCTTGGATGAATTATCTGTGCTAGACCCTTTTTAGTCTGGTTTCAGGCCCGGCTATGGGATGAAGATGGTGCTGGTGGTTATAGTCGATGGTCTCCATTTGAATGTAGACAAGGACCTTTTGTCTTTGGTGTTGCTCTTACTCGTTCTACCAGTGGCTTTTGATACTGTGACCGTACTATCTCTTTGAGACATTTGGAGGTAGAAGTAGGGATTCAGGGATGTGTTTTGGATTGGTTTAAATCATTTCTGAAGGGCAGGCATCAGAAGGTTGCTGTCAGAGACCACTTGTCATAAGTATGGGATTTATTTTGTGGGGTCCCATAGAGGTCAGTCTGATCCCACATGCTATTCAATCTCTATGTCATGCCCTTAGGAGAAATCATCCATGATTTTGGGGTAGGCTGTCATGAATATACTGATGGCACCCCGGGTGATACTACAGAAGTCCTGAGCCAGTACCTTACTGCTGTGGTTAAATGGCTAAGAGCAGGGCTTTTTTTCTGGGAAAAGAGGAGGTGGAACTCAGTGGGTTGCCCTCGGAGAAAATGGTCACATGGCTGGTGGCCCCGCCCCCTGATCTCCGGACAGAGGGGAGTTGAGAGTGCCCAGCGCGGAGGGCAATCTCAACTCCCCTCTGTCTGGAGATCAGGGGGCGGGGCCACCAGCCATGTGACCATTTTCAAGAGATTCCGGAACTCCATTCCACCGCGTTCCTGCTGAAAAAAAGCCCTGGCTAAGAGTGAACAAGTTGAAAATGAATCCTGACAAGACCGAGGTAATGCTCGTTGGGAAGGCTGAGGCCTTGAAGGACACAGTGCTTCCCACTTGGATGGGATCCAGCTGATATTTGCTGATCCAGTTAAGAGCTAGTGGGTCACACTGGATCCAGCATGATTGCTGGGGAACCAAGACAATGCAGCAGCAAACATGGATTCTTTCATCTTCATTTAATATGGAATATGACCCCCCCCCCTACTGACTCACCTGGTCTGGCCATGTGGATCCATGCAATGGTTATCTACATGGGTATGTCATTAAACCAACTTGGAAACTCCACTTATTGCAGAATGCGACAGCACCATTACTATCGGATGCAGGTGGAGTGTGTGCGTCACATCCATTCTGCAGTCATTTCACTGGTAACCTGTCAACTACCGAGTTCAGTTCAAAAGTGATGGTTATCAGAACAATATGAATGCCACTGAGTTTTATAAGATGGAATTGTTTTTATCTATTTTGCTACCTTGTTTTTATATTTGGATGTGATCTGCTCTGAGCCTGCTTGCAGGGAGAGCAGAATATAAGTGTAATAATTAAATGAAATTAAACTAATTAAATCACCTACAAACCACTTCTTGCACAGTTTTATATTCTGCAGTTTGCCTTGAGTCTGAATGATAATAATAATAATATTTGATTTATATACTGCCCTTCAGGACAATGTAATGCCCATTCAGAGCGGTTTACAAAGCATGTCATTATTACCTCTATAACAAAACACCCTGTGAGGTGGGTGGGCCTGAGAGAGCTCCTAGAAGCTGTGACTGACCCAAGGTCACCCAGCTGGCTTCAAGTGGAGGAGTGGGGAATCAAACCTGGCTCTCCAGATTAGAGTCCTGCCGCTCTTAATCACTACACCAAACTGGCTCTCAGAAAGGTGGACTATAAATCAATACATACATAAACATTACCTAGAAACTTGACCAAACAACCTGATCAGAACATTAACCTCCTGCCCAAATGATTAAGTGCCTTCTACTTTTGTTAGGACTGTGGGTCGCTTTCATATCATTCCTCTTGTCCCATTGCCTTCTTCCATTTGATTTTTAGGAAAGAAGGCATGAAAACAGGGAGACTGACAGCCACAAATATTTGTAGGCTTCCATTTATTGGAAGGTAGCTTTTGGTGAATACAGGCAACCTTTTACCAAGAGGTAACTTACTTCAGCATGTATACAGCCACTTGGTAAGCCAAACGATAGGGAGAATTTTACCACGCTTCTGAGCCTGATCAGTAACCTTGGAAAGCATCAAGTGGGCTATCATTGCCGATGTATCTGGAATACGGTGCTACATGTTGCTAACTTGAGCTGCTTCCTATTTCCAGCCAGATGTCTACCCTGGAAACTGCTGGGCTTTTCAAGGATCCGAGGGCCAAGTTGTAATTAAACTGCCTGAAAAAATCCACCCGACAGCAGTTACCATTCAACATATCTCCAAAGCAATCTCCCCTTCTGGAAGCAGTACAAGCGCCTTGAAGGATTTTGGGGTCTCTGTGCGTATCGGCTTTGAACTCAACATTGTACATCATCTCCCCCATCTGTTCTTGAGTCTGCTTCCACACGTATTTTTTTCCTACTTTTGCTTCCAAACTGGAGCACTTCTATTTGGGGGGGAGCATCCACACAACATCATGTTCTAGTTGTCCTCCTTTGAGGTCCGTCCCCCCCCATCCTCAGTATGCTCTCTCCCAAACCTGTTTTATACTGTTCTTTTCTGAAAGAATGCAATTCAAGCAAGTTATTGTGCCAGCTGAACAGGACGGGTGCACCATCTACAGTCTTTTCCTGTCATCAGCCCCTGACGGCTGCCATTTCCCCGTACCCCCCTATACCATTGGTGGACTTTAAAAAAAAATTGGTACTTGGTATAGCATTACCATTTTATATGGTGGTTGTAGAGAGTGCCCTTAAATCATAGGTGACTTATGGTGACCCCTGCTGTGGTTTTCATGGCAAGAGACTCACAGAGGTGGTTTGCCATTGCCTGCCTTTGCAACTCTTGTCTTTGCTGGAGGTCTCCCATCCAATTACTAACCAAGGCCAACCCTGCTTAGCTTCTGAGGTCGGACAAGATCAGGCTTTCCTGGAGTATCCAGGTCAGAGCACCATTTTATATGGCAGGGGAAATAGTGGCTGCGAGGGGCTGAAAACAGTAAAGTACACAGAAAATACCTACATGGAAGCTCCGCTGCTCTTGTGAATGCCTTTGCATTCACAGCGGCGATGAAAGCAACACCGACAATCCTTGCTGTGTGGAAACAGCTCGAGAAAGCAGAAATGTGGGGAAGCTGGAAGCCAATTCAGTTCTTCTCAGCCCCACCACCTTCAAGTGTAGGATGCTTCCCCTGAGGGGCCACTGCAGTCGAGATGTGATCAAATGGAGGCCTCCTTATTAGTGAATATGCCCTATGATAGCCCCCTACGGTGCTCCTGTCTGAACCCATTGGCCTCAGTGGAGTTAGACTGGAACAACTCTGAAGAGGATGGCCTCGTTGAGCACGTAGAGGAGAAAGGATTGTTCTCCCGGGTCTCATCGTGGCTTCACTGTCCTTCTGGTCTAGCCTGTTCATTAGTGCGCCCCATCAGGCTAGGATCTGTGTCTGGGCACAGCCAGATTCTAGGCCTTGATTGGGAGGCTCTGCTTGTCTTGCCTCCCATCTTGCCTGCATCATACCTGCCGTTTCCCCATATTCTTGTTTTACCACCTGCAAGTGGGATCCTTGGTGGAACTTGCAGATTATATGTACTTCCCTATTTATTTCCAAAGACTTTTGTTTTCACTAAAGGCTGCTGAGGCTTGAGTTATCAAGGGAAATCAAGACTTTTGCACTAACCTTGGTCTTGCTTTGATGCAGAATCACTACCTAGACATTG
Source organism: Eublepharis macularius (assembly GCF_028583425.1). NCBI lineage: Eukaryota > Metazoa > Chordata > Lepidosauria > Squamata > Eublepharidae > Eublepharis > Eublepharis macularius. The sequence goes on along the minus strand of NC_072797.1, from coordinate 121,225,266 downwards.
TTGAGGCCCTCTGATGCATAGTTTCAGTGTATGTGTGTGTTTCAATCTCTGTCACTGATTCCGTCTGTCTCCCCTTCCATTCTAGGGCCTAGGTGATGAAACAGATGAAGAAACTCTACTGGGAACATTCATGTATGACATTGACAAAGAAACCATTCAGACATTCCAACTCAAGGTACCCTGAAAATGAGAGCAGAGGGATAGCACAAGTGAAGAAGCCCATTGCAATCTGTGAACGCAGGAGCGGATTGCTCCTTAACCTCCTAGGGATCCATCCAAGTTTAATTTTGGCTTGTGGTTCACTGATGGTCGAGGCCAGGACCTTGGGCAGCAGTTCCAAAGAACTGGGGACAAGAAACACAAGCCAAGGACCAGGTGGTGAACTGTAGTAAGGACAAGCTAACAACCAATCTTCATGTTACAGAGGCCTTGGTGTAGTGGTTAAGAGCAGCAGGACTCTAATCTGGAGAGCCAGGTTTGATTCCCCACTCCTCCACTTGAAGCTAGCTGGGTGACCTTGGGTCAGTCACAGCTCTCTCAGCCCCACCTACCTCACAGGATGATGGCTGTGAGGATAATAATAACATACTTTGTAAACCACTCTGAGTGGGTGTTAAGTCATCCTGAAGGGCGGTATATAAATCGAATGTTGTTGTTGTTGTTGTTGTTGTTAGATATGTAATGGGAGACTTGTGTCTCCCAGACACATGCCAGCCCATTTTTGCTCACAGCCACAACATGTGAGGAGAAGCAGCTTCACGCCCCCCTCCCCAGCACCATTCTCACACGCTCAGTGTAGAAGCTCTTCCATTGCATGTCTGTTATAAAGTCCTAGTGTCATTCCTCCAACAATCAAAAGGACTTTGTAAAAATAAATATGGCTCAGAGGGTCAAAACCATGTAGGAATCCTCTCTACCACAGAATAACTTTTCTTTATTATGCTCCTTCATTGCAGTCATGGAATGACAAGAGCAGGGCTTTTTTTCAGCGGGAACGCGGTGGAACGGAGTTCCGGAACCTCTTGAAAATGGTCACATGGCTGGTGGCCCCGCCCCCTGATCTCCAGACAGAGGGAACTTCTGAGTGGCATTGAGGACAATCTAAAGTCCCCTCTGTCTGGAGATCAGGGGGCGGGGCCACCAGCCATGTGACCATTTTCTCTGAGGGTAACACACTGAGTTCCACCACCTCTTTTCCCAGAAAAAAAGCCCTGGACAAGAGGCATGGTACCCTTGCTCTCTGATATGAGTCGGCAGTGTGATGCTATAGCTAAAAAGGCAGATGCAATTTTAGGCTGTATCAACAGAAGTATAGTGTTCAGATCACCCAAAGTTTGCTCTGGTTTGACATCACTTGGAGTACTATATTCAGTTTTGGGCGCAACAGTGTAAGAAAGATATTCTTAAGGATGTTGACAAGCTGGAATGTGTCCAAAGGAGGGCAATAAAAATGGTGAGGGGTTTGGAGACCAAGTCTAATGAGGAAAGGTTGCATGAGCTGGGTATGTTTAGCCTGGAGAGGAAGCAACTGAGAGGTGATATGATAGCCCTCTTCAAGTATTTGAAGGTCTGTCACATAGAGGATGGAGTGGTTTTCAGTTGCCCCAGAGGGTTGGACAAGAAACAACAGATTAAAATTAAAGCGAAAGAATTTTCAGCTAAACATTAGGAAGAACTTCCTGACAGAGTGGTTCCTCAGTGATACGGGCTTCCTTGGGAAGTGGTAGGCTCTCCTTCCTTGGAGGTATTTAAGAGGCCACCTCACAGCAATGGTGACTCTATAACTCATTATGAACAGATCGGGAGAGGGAGGGCATGAAGGGATAAGGTAGTGCTTGGCTCTTGTGGGCCCTTTCTTATATGTCTACGGCAATGCCGATTGCCACTTTGGGGTCAGGAGAGAATTTTCCTCTGGGCCAGATTGGCCAGGATCCTGGAGGTTTTCTGCCTTCCTCTGGGCATAGAGCAGGGGTCACTGGGGGGAGGTGGGGGGGGAGGCAGCTGTGAATGTCCTGCATTGTGCAGGGAGTTGAACTAGCTGACTGTTGGGGTCCCAGTCAGTTCTATGTTTCCATGTCTTTGTGCAGCCGATACTTCAAAAAGTAGAAAATGGAAGCTCTCAAAGGCCTCGGAGATCTAGTTGAGGATCCCAACCCATGGGTTAAGGGCCACTGATTTATCCAATGTCAGACTCTGGTTGGTTCCAGGGATGCATGCGCAGAAAGGAAAGATGTATTTACTCCAGTTCTGTTTGAGCAGGTAGCAAAAGAAAGGGTGCAGTGGCACACAGCGCTTCACTATGCTTTCTAACAAAGCAACAGTGTGCAAATGGAGTAATGGAATGTACAAGAGATGGTTCACGTAATTTCGTGTAATGTGGCTTTGAATTATATCTAAAGCTATACATTTTGTTAGGTCAGTTGTTAGGCTCCTTCCGATGGGTCTTCTGGTACCCACTTGCTTCTTCCCCAAAGCGAAGAGCCAATCCTGGCTTTGCTGCACTTCATTGGAACAGAAGAAACTACTGATGACATAGCTGGTAGATGATTGGCTTGCAACTTTCAAACAGTTTGTGATTGGCCCCAGTGCCCTATGGCAGTGAGTTTCTAATTGGCCATAGCTCTCCATGGCAATCATTTTGTGGTGGCACCTCTTCCCTGTTCTTAATTCTAAAAATACCCACAGGCTTAACAAAATCGGGGGCCTCCTGGGCTTGGCCTTGCACACACAGAGAAGATAGGGGGGATGCAGTCACTTCAACTTAGCATAAGCAGACAATGAAGAGTAATGATATTGCTTCCGCTTGCACAAGGACTCTTACGCCCGTGGAAATCTTCACTAGGTTCTAAACCACTGAAAGGATTTGAGATGATGATTCATATTATTTATTCCTTTTCAGAGTCAACATTCAAAGCCATTTCTGTACATAAAGTTCAAGGTACAGAGCAACTGGGGCAACCTGGAGTTTACCTGCATCTATCGACTCAGGGTACACGGGACAATGGCCAAGGATGAAGATAGTGGGTGAAAATGTTCTCAGATGAATAAAGGAAGCCGCAATGCCAGCACCCGACCTCTGCAGCAATCTCGAAAGAGTCTCCAGCGCTTGTTCTGGTTTTTTCTAGGGAAGGGACACATGTGGAAGGCAGGGGGGAGGAACTCTAATTATGCCAAGACTTTTCGGGCCGGGCAGACTTTGATCATGTGATTGGTGTCTGTCTCAAAAAGTAACGGCATAGACAGTGGCGGGTGAAATTTCAATTCGATCAATGCCAGTTCAGGATAGTGGCCCGTTGATCTTAGTTGCATGGTTATTTTTGACAACGTACAATCTGCTGTGAGGGAAAAAATAAAGTAGATAATTGCCCAATAAAGATTTGTGTGTGGAGGCAAGTGCACTGTTTGTGGAGAAGATGCCTCGGCCTTATGAGATTAAAACTTGAATGGAGCCATAATTTGGATGTCTTTATGCCACATCAATGAGCACAGGCTGCACGGTGCCCATGTTCTAGTATATTTTTCCTCTTTTATTGGATGGGAAGAAGGTCATTTCTAGCTAGTGCCAAATGTATACTCAGAAAGCTGAAAACCCCAGCAGGGGTCGCCATAAGTCAGCTATGACAAGATGGCACTCTCCGCCACCATGAATTATGCACCCCCCCCCCGTATCAGTACCCTGCCATGTGCAACCCTATTGTTAGATTGCCTAGATTATAGGTGGTGGAGGCAAGGTTGCATCTCTGCAAGAATGCAACAGAGGAAAGCAGGTACTAATTTAAGGTCATAGTGCTATGCCAGGAGGAAACAAGGACACAAGAATTGAATGAATGGATTATTTATTATGGTCAAGACCAGCTCAAGAACACAAGAGTTAATACCCTCAACAAATCCTCAGATTGCATGTGCAATAGATTGTGGACTGGGCTGACATGAGGCATATGATCAGTATGGTAGCTGGTAACAGTTACTCCTTTCTCCCAGTGACTATCTTAAGTTAGCCAGTTCCAGGGTGACTAATTCCTGGAGATTTGGGGGTGGAGCCTGCAGGAGGCAGGGTTTAGATAGGGGAGGGACTTCAGCAGGATATAATGTCATACAGCCCACACACTCAAGCAGCCATTTTCTCTAGGGAACTGATATCTGGAGTTCAGCGGAAATTCTGGGAGTCTCCAGGCCCCACTTGGAGATTGGCAACACTCTGACCTCTGGGAATGGCAGTTCCATGAAATGGTTCCAGGATCTAAGGAGATCAACCACACAATGTCAAGCAGCATTGTAAAACTACAATCCCTCTTTGGGAGAAGTCATTTATCTATTTACTTACTTATAGCCCGCTCTTCTCACACAGACATCAGTTTATCTTTAGAAAATGTATTAAAATGCTATAAAATTATATATGAGGAAGTCGTTATAAACGGTCTATGTTTGAGTGGAAACATTCATGCCTCAATCAAATTACTAGCTTTACTAATAAACAACGAGGAGACTGGAACACTAAAGGAGCAATTCTAAACAGGGCCATTCAGAAGTGTGTCCCAGGTATAGACTGTTGGGTTTACAGTTTATAACTCTGCAATCCTATGTAAAGTCACAACAATCTAAACCCATTGATTCCAATAATTTTATAGTGCATTCCTAAACAGTTATACCCTTCTAAGTCCATTGAAGGCTGTAATTTTGTTTAGGGCTGAACTGTATGCGGGACAGGATACAGGATTTGGCGCAAGTTTCTTATGATCAGCTCCAAAAGACATCCCTCTATAAATATTATGTATCTGGGAATATTTTTAGTATCTAGCCTTCTGCTGGTTAATTCTGTTGTTGAGTCCTGCATCCCCACATTCTGGGTAACTTAGTAAGGCTAGAGTGTTGAAATAAAAAGTGAAAACAAAATAATATCAAAACTGAGCTTCAGTCACAAAAATGCTTAATTTTACTTGCTCACAATATTGGGAAAACCAGTTATACAGCCCAATGCAGGTGCATGTTTACTCAGAAGTAAGCCACACTGAGTTCAATAGGATCTGTTGCCAAATGAATGGACATAGGATTGTATCATGTTTGCAAATATGTCAGACAAATGCTGGAAATGTAAAAAGCATGAAGGATCATTTTATCATATGTGGTGGACTTGTGAGGTAGCTAAGCAATACTGGGGAGATATAATAGAAATAATTAATGAGGTTTTGCAAACCCAAATAAATAAGAACCCAGAATTGCTGCTACTGAACTTGGGAATGGAAGAGGTTCCAAAGCAGTATAGAACATTGCTATTTTACATGACTACAGCAGCAAGACTTTTGTACGCGCAGAAATGGAAAGTGCAAGAAATACCAACTATAGAAGATTGGATTTACAAATTGTTGTACATGGCAGAAATGGACAAAATGACAAGAAAACTGAAAGATCTTGATCCAGGAGAATATATTGCAGACTGGGGAAAATTGAAACAGTATCTAGAAAAAAAATGGGATGTGAAAGGAGGACTGTGGCAGTTTGAGAATTATTAACGTGTGATTTTATAAAGGGGAGAGAGAAGTAACTTTACCATTAATGGGGAAATTTAGTTATTAATCAATCTAAGATAATAGTATTAAGAAGAATGTATTAAAAATAGATAGGTTAAACAGGGAGACGTAGATTGGATATATTAGTAAATTGGAGATATAGAAGAATTTGAATATGCTTAGAATAAGTGATACAATATATATAAGATTTAGAAAAATTATAGTTAAGAGTAATTTAAATAATATGGGCTAAGGGTTGGAAAGCTGTTGGAAGTCTATAAGGAGGGGGGAAAGGGTGGGGGTTGATATAATTTAGGTAAGATGGGGAATTTGTGTAATATTTTATGTACTCACCAATAATTTTTTTTTTAAAAAAGGATTGTATCATGTTTGGTGAGACTGTAATGGGCTCTCCAATTCACCACCTTCACGGAAGCACAAGTCATTTCCTGTACTGTGATATAGGCTAAGTTTTGAGCTTTGTTCTGACAACCATCCGCTGGTTCCTGCTTTACTTTTAATATTCATAGGCTATCCAGATATGTGCTAATAAGGCTCCTTGTATGCACAGCAGCACAAACACATGGATGCCCACCCGGCACCATACCGCTCTTAACTGCAGTTTTAAGCAGACTTACACCCTCCTAAACCCATTGAAGTCAATGAGATTTCCTTCTAAGTATACTTACAAGGATTGCACAGCATCAGTGCAACCCTAAACAGAGTCCTATAGATCCAGAGGAGTTAGCCGTGTTAGTCTGTAGTAGCAAAAATAGAAGAGTCCAGTAGCACCTTTAAGACTAACCAACTTTACTGTAGCATAAGCTTTCAAGAATCACAGTTCGTCAGATGCATCAGAGTTACGCCCTTCTAAGTCCATTAGGCCAGTGTCTTCTTAGGATTGTACCACAACATAAACAAATCTGGTCAGCTTTAACTCTGTCACGAATTTTTGTTTATATGCATGGTAGCATAGCGGATAAGTGGTTGGGTTGCAAATCAGCACTCCGCTGGTTTGATTCCCACTACTGCTATGAGCTCAGCAGTTGGCGTTCAGTAAGCCACTCCTCTCAGCTCCAACTTCCCAGCTGTATTGTGGGGATAATAATAACATTGACTTACTCACTAACGTGAGTGGGGCAATAATATGTCTAGAAGAGCGGTGTATAAGTGCAGTTATTATGATTATTAAAGACCAACAAGATTTTCAGAGAATAAGCTTTCGAGAGTCAAAGCTCCGTTCGTTAGGTACAAATAGGAATGGAGGTCCTTGAACCTTACATCCCAGTCAGAAGGTGAAAGGGGTGTTCCAAAGAAGGGACTCAGGATGCAAAGGTACAATGCAACCACTGAACAGAGCAGGGGACAAATTCTTAGGGGTAGGAAATACAGAAAATTGGCACCTGTAGTGTGATAGGAACCATATGTCCTTTTCTGGGGGGGGGGGAGGGGGGGGGAGGCTGTTCTGAATTTGTGAATGAGCTCTGTTGAACTTGTAAGTCAGTCAGTCAGCTTCTGGGGCTCCCCTCCGTGTCAATGGGTGGGGGGCAGGGCTGGCAAACCTAAATGCTGTAAGGAAGCCAAACATGGCCAACTTTACTTTAACAATACTGCTCATGCAGCCTATTCAGCTCTGTGCAGTGCCAAACTAGAATTAGAATTAAAAGGAAAAGTTTTTAATATATAATCTGTATAGTATCAAAAATTTAATAAGGTTTTTCCTTAACCGATTGGGGGAGAAACTTGGCTATTGCTAAAGTAGTACTAAAATCCACGCCTGCTAAAAGAAGCCTTAAATTATCCTCTATATTTCCTGGGTCCTGGATATAGGGCTTGATCCAGCTGTCTCTTGCCACGCTTAGAATATTGCATTCAAATAGACAATGTTGAAGACTGTCTATTTGGCCAGGGCCGCATTGGTAGAGGCGCTCAGAGTAGGGAACCTTATTTAAGCGTCCTAGCAACTCTCCTGATGGAATGGCATTCAGTCTGGCTAACATAAATAATCGTAGATAACGTGGAATTGTCAGGAAATCAAAATAAGCTGGAAGAGATTGCGGCAATGTTAGACCCAAGTATATCAGTGAGCATACTCTATTTGCTCAACATGGCCAACCACTGACAAAACAGGGGTTAATCCTCTCTTTTCCCCGGGCTCCAACTTGATTCTCTTCCACCAACTGATTTTAGCATTTAAAGAAAAAAGCAGGAAATCTTAAGCACAAATCTTCAATTCCAGTTTTTCTGTCACATTTGTAACCCGCTCTTCCTCTGAGCAGCACAAGGTGGCGAACAAGTGCCCCCCCCTTTATTTAGTATTTTGAAGGCTACGTGTATTAAGTACATCATAAGCTGCTTTGTAGCCCAAAATTGGTTCCCCAAAGCAGCTTCCAGCGATTAAAAACGCAATAAGAACTCTATTTAATTTTAAAAGCAACCAAATCAGTATCACAAAAAAGAATTAAGTACACATCATTGATTCCAGACATGAGCAAAAAGTAAAACTACTTTGAAAATTGGTGGTTGTGGATTTTCTGGGTTGTAACACTGTGGTCTTGGCATTGTAGTTCTTGACGTTTCGCCAACAGCTGTGACTGGCATCTTCAGAGGGGTAGCTCGTGCTCGCCCTACCAGGTTCGTGTGTGTGTGTGTGGGGGGGGGGGGATGCTTCACTGTATCCTGAGGAGGTTCTTCTCAGGATACAGTGAAGCATTAGCATTCCACACCCTGGGAAACTCTTACAGGATGATGCAACCCAAACTCACCTTCCTGAGTAGATATAAATTACCTGCCAACTTCTTTTCCACACTGTGACACTGAGAGATCTCTGTCTTTCGGTGCTACACCTCTGAAGATGCCAGTCACAGCTGCTGGCGAAACGTCAGGAACTACAATGCCAAGACCACGGCGATACGGCCCAGAAAATCCTCAACAACCATCATTCTCCGGCTGTGAAAGCCTTCGACAATATACTTTGAAATTAGCAGAAGTAGGTTGGTTTCTGGATGATGCTTTATGCGGTCCTCCCCCTCCACTTTTAAAGAAGATTCTTATTCTTACGGTTATTGATTAGAGGAGAAAATTTTCGTTCATGTATGAACATTGCCGGCAGGCACAAACTCATGTTTTGTTCAACACTCTTATTACTTCCTAGCAGCATGGGGCAACATTGCGACAAATAACTCGTGTGTGGGGGGGGTGGGGATTAATGTACCTGTTGTCATAACTAACTAGCAGCCATAGAAACTGGTCTATGATGAAACTGGATGCGTGGAGTCTCTCTGCATGACAGGCCAAGTGTTGGGAGACTGTCAATGTTAGCCAGAAGCCTAGTTTAAAAAGACCAGTGGAGATGCTCCTCAGATATTGTTAATTTCATCTATGCCTCTCCAAAGGGGAGGTGAAATTGACAGAGCCTTCTGGGAGCCGAAGATGAAATTAACAAACTCTCTGTGCGATCTCCTCCAACTCAGTCATTTTAAAATATCCTCCTGCAGGGTGGTGAAATTAACAGAGCTTTGGCACTATCTTTTAAAACTATGCTTCCCTGCTAACATTCTCCCTAACTTGATCTTCCTCCTTTGGAGAGAGACAGACAAATACGGGAACCACACAGCAGCTTAGGTCTCATTCAACGAAAGAAAGAAAAAGTTTCCCCATGAACTTCCAATGAAAAGTAATAATGGTTTTTCTTATATTATATATTCTTAATATATTATATATATTTCAATTTCCCAGTATACAAGCATAAATTATACACTATGATATAATAAAAAAAATACATTTACGTGGAACTTAAACCTATTCTTTTTTATTATTATTTAAAAAAATATAACAATAAACTATTAAACTATATACAATCATGAATTTGCATACAAGAAGTTAGGTAATATGAGTTTATAATAAAAATGTTTATTAGTTGATTAACATGTTATTACGGAGGATTTTCGAGGCTTGCAGTGAAATCCTAAGAAGAGTTACTGCCGTTTAAGTCCTTTGAAATCAATGGGCTTAACTGGAGTAACTTCTTAGGATTGCGCTGTTATTGAAAGGCGCAGCTCTGGGGCTGAAGAAAAGAACAGCGACTCCCAACTGTGGTTTTTGAACCGGAAATCTACACATCACTCTAGCATTTCCCCTCTCTCTTAGGGCTCTGCCTGGGCAACCGAGGCGACGTCACTTCCTGTCTCCTTAGATTTGCCCGAGCGCTAGAAGACCGTACTTCCGGCCGGTGGGGGAAAGCGAGCAGAGGGCGGCGGCGATGTCGGAGGGGTCGGAGGTGGCGCGCAGGCCGCCGCGAGCGGTGCTGGGCTACACGCCGGACGAGAAGCTCCGGCTGCAGCAGCTGCGGGAGCTCCGGCGCCGCTGGCTGAAGGACCAGGAGCTGAGCCCGCGCGAACCGGTGCTGCCCCCGCCCAAGCTCGGGCCGGTGGAGAGCTTCTGGGAGCGCTTTCTGCAGCCGGGGGGGCTCTGGAGGAAACAGGTGAGGGGGGCGAAGCGCAGCAACCCAAACAGAAGAAGAAGGTTTTGCATTTAGGCAGCGCTTTGATTTATGCTACATTTATACGCCGCTCTTCCCGCCGGCCAGGACCCTGAACGGCTTCCAATATCGTCCTCCCCGCCTCATTTTTGATCCTCACCACAGCCCTGGCAGGGCTAAGCTGAGAGAAGGAGTGACCGGCCCAAGGTCACCCAACACGCTTCCAGGGCACAGCAGGGAGAAACGGGGTCTCCCGGCCCAACGTTTCAACCACTACGCAGCGCTGGCGACTGACGTTTCTTAGACAAAGGGTGCGTTGGAGACTTAAACTGAGGGTTTCCTGGTTGTGCTGCATCAGCTTTATTGCTTGGGAGTAAGACCCTTTGAATTGCCTTGTGGGTGCATGTGGGTAGGATCTGCTATAAAACTCCCTTGGAAGCCCACTTCTTTTTAAGTCTACTTGGAAGTAAGGAGTAAGCATCATTCAAAGTGGGCTATGGCCACGACGACTTATACCATAATGAATTTGTTTGCCTTTAAGGCAGGCCTTGACAAATCAAGGAGCCAGAACAAAATTTAGGAGCCGGTCTCTCAGTTTTTTAGTTATTCTTTTCTATGCAATGCCAATATCATTTTTCTAATAAAAAGCTCTGGACTGGAATTATGTACATGTTTGCTTCAGAATAAACCCTACTGGGCTTAGTTTACTTCCAGCTAAACAGGAATAGTGGGCTTAGTTTACTTCCAACTAAACAATAAGCTGTTTGCAGCTTATTGTTCAGATAAGAGTTTAGCTGCTCTTATTCCTACAGACTTCAGTATTGGCCCATGCAAAGAATTTGGGGGGGAAATGCTCAAGAAACTGTAACAAAAGGCAGCAAGTAGGCAATTATGAGTCATAAATAAATATTCATGTTGGTAACTGTGATGGTAAGTTTATAACTATGCCTGGATCTTCTAGCACAGTCGTGAAAATGTTTGTCTTTATGGAACCCGTGAGAAGAGCCGTGCTGGGTCAGACTGAGCAAAGCGAGGGCATGAAGACAATAACTTTCTTTAGCTGCTCTCCTTCCAAAAAAGTACACTGCTTCTGGGCTTGGAGGTCCCATTCATTCATTATCTACCCTCTTTATATTGACTTGCTTGCAGAGTCCCCTTGCATGTTGTTGAGGATTATGGGATGTATAGTGGGACATATGTGTAGTTTATATAGGACAGCAAACGTGGAGTGATTCCGCACATGCTGGATAATTCACTTCCAATCCTCTTTATAGATCTTTTGGAATGGATTTTTTTGTGTGCGGAACAAAAAATCCACCTCAAACGATTGATAAAGTGCATTGAAAGTGCATTATCCAACATGTGCAGAATCAGCCGTGGAGAAATGCATTTGCAGTTGTCCCCCCCCCCCCCCCCGGAGTTCCAGTGTTTCAGTTGTGGCAGGGCCAGAGGAAGGAGCATATTCTGGTTTGGGTTTTTATTTACTAAAACATTTATACCTCACTCTCCTCTTGGCTCAAGGTAACTCACAAGTACCTGTTAAAATATTACAGACTAAATCCAGATTTCCCCCCACCCCCACCAATATAATAATAAGATTTGATTTATATAGCGTCCTTCAGGACAAAACACCCATTCAGAGGGTTTACAAAGTATGTTATTATCCCCACAACAACACTCACCCAGCCTGTGGCTGAGAGAACTGTGGCTGACCCAAGGTCGCCCAGCTGGCTTCAAGTGGAGGAGTGGGGAATCAAACATGGTTCTCCAGGTTAGATTCCTGCTGCTCTTAACCACTACACCAAACTGGCTCTCTTTCCCCTTCCTGAAAGATACCTGCTGTTGATAGAGACCATTTGGGACAAAGTAGACCTAATGGTGAATTAGGGTGCACCTGCGTCCTTTTAATAAAAAGCTACCTGCAGGTATACACAAGAACAGTTTGTGTTGTGTCGATTAAAAGTTTAAAGAACTAATAAGAATGGCTTATTTCTAGGTGTTCAAAGCATACAGCGCTGGGTCATTCATTTTCCTTCGGCTACTTGTCCCTGCCTGGATTATCCACTACTATGTCAAATACCACCTATTGGTAAGTACGTTTAGGCATCATGTCTGACAAACAGGTTTGTGGAGTCTAGTCATCTCTGTGACTCTGCATGCAAGCTACATGCTCCTATCATCTGGTTAGCTCTCTCCCTATCTTTCGCTTGCTTTTCCATGAAGATTTCAAGGTGTCCTTTAGAGCAAATGTGCCTGCCTTCTTGAGCCGGGAAGGCCGTAATTTTCTTGGCCAAGCAGCGTACTCCCATGATGTCATTGCTCTTTTCTGCCAGGCTTCTAGGCAAAAGTCTTAACTTTCCAGCATCCAAAAGCTGAAACTTATCTTTTCTTTTTGGGGAATGAGTGGCGATACCAAGGCTGCTGTGATGAAATGAGAGTACTTTGTGTCGCCGTAGAGAGAAGGTGTGTGACGGACTCGGCTTCAAATGCTGAGATTGCTGGGCAGTGAAGAGGATGATTGACATGTTTCCCGCCCCCCCCCCCCAGCCCCCTTTGTGGCTAACCTGAAATGGCAGTTGGGGATGGAGTGCTGAGGGGTTGGCAGTTGGAGTAAACAAAAGAGTGAGGAGAGTTGGCGCCTGGCTTCTGACCAGAGAGGGTCAGCCAGAGAATCTTCTGCATGAGGAAGGAAAGGGAAGGAGTTCCCTTAAAAGTGAAATCTGTACGTTCCTGAAGCACTTGTAGTCCTTGCACTAAAGTGGGAAAGACAGCACCAACTCCTGCGTAGACTCAAGAGATCTGGGAATTATAGTGGGCCAAGGAAGTGGGTAGAGAGGAGTCTCCCCTTCAGTGCCAGGAACAGGGTTATAGCTCATAACTATAACGCCTGCCCAGTATCTTGAAAGGGTTTGACTCGGTGGAGTACCCTAAGGTCTGGAGAGGAGGGGAAGTCGTGCTGTGTCTGTGTGTTAAAAGTGGAGCATTTGTGAAGCAGTGCCAACCTCTGAAAGAACTCATGTTAACATCTTGAAGTCTGATAACACCAACATCTCTAGTTCAAGCCAGCAACTTAAGAACCATACCAACTATGTCGTGCCTCACACCAGTGAAGTATTCTGTACAAAAACCTCTCCATTATTTCAGTTTCAAATACCTGCCGCCTTATTTTACCAACTTGTAAATAAGCCTTCTGTTACATTTTGAATCTCCCCAAGCCTGGTGTGCCAGTTTCTGTTTAAGGGAAGCGCAAACCCCTGATCTTTCCCCTACTTGGACTTGACTGGGTAACCATACTACGTATATGTTAATGAAGGGTGAAACAAGAAAGTTGAAGCTTAACATCAACCACACTACTAAAGGCTTCCCAGCCCAGTATTCAGCTTCATAGGCTTAGAGAGGAGAAATTTTACCTCAGGGTAGGAGAAGGTCAGCCCAAGTCTGGGACGTGGGTTTGTGACAGGGTGATTTCTGTTTTCCTGGTGGGCAGGGCACTTATAAGGAAGCAGCAGCATTTGATTCTGTCCGATGCTTATTGTCCCTTCTTGTTCTACATTATTATGGCAAATTAGTTCTTTCCTTCTGGATGCCTCTGCCCAAAACCAGAATAGGATACGTGCAAGGTCAGAATTGATCGTGCCTCTCATGCTCCCAAACTGCCTAGAAGATTAATGGAGGGAAAATCAGGGTGGTGGAGGGTTTGATGCTGGTTACCAGTTGCTTTTCATCTGTGTTTTAACACTTAAATTGGTAGGTATTCTAGAGCGCAAATATATATTTATATAGAACAATTTTATACTGCCTTTCCAGAGTCATTGAGGCGCCTTAAAAATAAAAACAATCCATAAAATCATCACAAATTACTAATATAAAAAGAAAACCCACAAAAATAGACCAGGGGTATAAAAACAGTATTAAAGTATCTCTAGAACAAATGTTAAACTGGAAGCAGATTATGAAACAGCTGAAAAGAGAAAAACCCAAATGGAAAGCTTGGTTTAAAAGAAACATTTTGGCCTGGCTCATAAACGGCACCATGTGAACCTCAAGGGGGGGCATTCTGAACATGAGGTGCCCCCACAAAAAATGGTTTGTCTCTAGTCACCACCTCCCTCACCTTGGAAGGCAGGGTGCAGAGTACAGGGCTTGAGAGATGGATCTTGAACTGGTGGACTGGTCAGTATGGGACTGGTCCCCCCAAATATATATTTTTAGCATGAATAAAACTTTACCACATGTATGTAAATAAATTCTATGTAACCATTTTTATTGCTCATGTCCTACAAGGAGCACAAAGTGGTATATATGCCCTCCCCCCCCAATGGTTCTTAACAACAGTCCTGTGAAGCAGGTTAGGCTGAGAAAAGAGCAAGAGCCCAAGGCTATCCATCAAAGATTCATGGCTGTGTAGGCGTTTGAATTGGAGTCTCTCAAGTCCTAGTTTGGCATTCTAATCCTTACACCACAATGGTTCTTCAGAGCAGGGGTGGAAAATCTAGGCACAAATTAGGTTAGCCCTTTCTTTTAGCTCTCATTGATAAGGTATGTATGGAGATGTAGACTAGTAAAAAACCTGCAGACCACAAGTTAGTGAGCATTGGGTTATAAGTACTGAATTGACTTGTGAAATCACAGAATCACAGGGTTAGAAGGTACCTCTAGGGTTATCTAGTCCAACCCCTTGCACAATGAAAGAAACTCACAACTACCCCCCCCCCCGACTGTCCCAGCGCCCCCTGCTCCAAATGCTTGTGACCCTCAGTAACTTATACTTACTGTGTTCATTTCCAGATGCAGCCCTATGGTATTGTGGAAAAAAAGCCAAGGTTATTCCCAGTAAGTTGATTTTTTTAATTCCATGTAACAACTTCATTTTTATACCTTTGTAAGGAAATAAGTTGAGAAGACTGTATAGGGACTCGGGGAGGCACCTGCTATATAGTTATATTTTCAATTTATGGTCAATATGGTCCTTTTCCAAACAGCTATGTAGATACCCTGAAAAGATAGGCACCTTGCTTCATGACAGCCATTTTCTGGTTTTGAATGAATGTTCCTTGAGTCTCAGTCCTCTTGAGCAGGGGAACTTGATTCTTATGTTAACATGATAGAAAGAGTGGACTTGGTTGTTATACAGTAGGAAGCAACATATATAGAAAAGTATCTGCAAACAGCCTGAACTCATAAGAGCTTGGAATCTAAGCAGAGTTGGCTGCCATTAGTACTCGGAGGAGAACACCAAGGAAAATTAGGGTTGCTACATGCAATGGCAAACCACCTCTGCTGATCTCTTGCCTGGAACACCCGTGGATGGGCTTGGTGTGAGTCAGTTGTGACTGAGTGGTACTTTGCCCTGACCTGGATTGGCTCAGGCTAGCCTGAGCTTGCCAGCTCTTTGAAGCTATGCAGGGTCAGCCTGGTTAGTAATTGGATAGGAGACCACCAAGGAAATCCAGGGTTGTAGTGCAGAAGCATTCAATAGCAACCCCTTGTTCATCTCTTGCCTTGAAAACCCTATGGGGCCACCATAATTTGGCTGCAACTTGATGGCACTTTCCACCACCACCGTCTTCAAAACATACTGCATAAGTGTATAGCAGTAGTTCTACAACTGGAACAGTACTTTTCCTTGTAAAAAGCATGAGTGTGTTTAATTAGTGGTTTAAATTAATTCCATTGCGATGTCAGTATGTTTTCTTTAACTTCTTAGGGCGACACAATTCTGGAAACGGGCGAGGTCATTCCCCCATTGGAAATCCCAAGCAATCATCATTAAGAGGCTCAGAGGCTTTGAAAACTCTAAACATATTTTTCTTCCTATAAAATATCTTGCATAGTTGTGGATATATCTAAGTAAATAATAAACATAAGATCGGTGTTGCTTGTTTTCTTTTTTAGACTTAACATTAGTTAACAGAATGCATGGTTTCCACAATAATGATGTGTGTTACTAAGCAACAGGTACTGATAGTGTAGTCTTGAAAGTCAATGAGTTTGAGCAGCTAATGGGCTTCACTCTAAGAAGGGGATGTGAGATATAGCAGTACTAGGACTCTTCCAATGCTGATTTTAGGTATATGCCCATTAATGTAATCCAAGACTTCTCATTTCTGATTTGGCCACCCTGTCAGAACAAATAATTTGATAGTGTAAAAAAAAACAGGTTATAAGCCTCAGCAAATTTACTTGGTATATGTGAAATATAAAGCTATCTACTCTAACAGATTGAGATATGTTATAAGCAGTTGGATTGAGTCAAAATGGAAGAGATGAAAGCAGTACATTTTTGTTTACATAGTGTATAACACATTCAATTCTTTAAAATGAGTATGACAGTAACTAAGTAAAATTAACTACATATATTTACTTGATGCTGTCTTTCCAGAATATGTGAATAGGCAAGTGTTGCTATCTAGCCTTTTCATAAGATTTTGATAGGTGTATACTTGTACTGCAGGTGAAATAAGATACTCAGTAAGAAGAATACTTCAAAACCACGTTAGATAGCTTGATTTAAATGGGAACATTAAACATGAAATTTTGGCTGGAAAGCATGGCATAAACCCCAGAAATAGATATATAGTAGTTGCTCATTTCATTGTTGCCCAGTTTCAGTCTTCTAGAAAGATTTTTTGATCTAGTTACTAATATGCAATCCCAAATCCTACATTTTGCTAGAAAGCCAAACGTTCCTGTTTTTGTGCCGGTAAATGTTATGAGCATAAATTTCCAGCAGCTTGAAAAGTTGCTCTTCAATTGAATGTATACAATATTTAAAACAGAAAAAAACGCTCAAGGCAGCTTACAAATAGTAATTTTTATAGTAAGATTACAAAATGGTATGTCATTTTTATACATGAAATCAGTGGATGATCTGTTCAAGTCAAAAGTGTTCAGTTTTGCCATTTAAACCACCAACACAGATGCACAAAGTTTGGTGGAGGTTGTTCTTGGTGATTCTTTGAGGTTGCATTGTGCCTGATTCCTCTGGCCTGTACCAGCATAATCCTCAGTGGAGTGTACAGGACTTGAAAACTATCTTCATGGAGTCTGCTGGTGTACAGTTTAAAGTGTTCCATTTCAGTTGACAGGAGCGAGAATATCGCATCTTTATACAAGATCTCTCTCCTACTTCTGAAATTTCAGCAGTTTCTTGAACAGTTGAACATAGATTTTCTTTACAGTGTGTTAGTATCCATGACGGTAAGAGTACTTTTAAAGTGTCTGAACTTCTGCAGTCTCTCCCTGCTTCAGTCTTTCTCAAATATTATGGGTCTGCATGGGGTAGTCCTCCTCCAGCTGCCACTGGGCAGCCAGTCGTGTTGCATAAATGACATATCCCCATGAAAGCAATACAGCGGTGAGAAGAATCTGTAACAGGAAGAACAGTATTAACAGCCATCTTACAAACACTTAGTAGTGTGATTTCATGCCTGGTGATATGGTTTCTCCTAAGCCAGGTGTCCCGAGGCACATTTGGAATTCTGACACTGTGGAGGGCACAGCGGGAAAATGGCTGATGCAGGAGATGGAGCCAGCCACGAAATGGCTGCTACAGCTCACCTTCAATTACACAGTGAACATCCTTGTGCTGTGGAAGCAGTTTCTGGCAAACAAATGTTTTTAAAAAATCACAGCCAATCAATACCCCAATGGCCAATCAAAAGCCATGCTTTGCAAAAGCCTCACCTGGCCCCACCCACTTTCTAAAAACACATAGGGGGCACCAGGGAAAGTGCCCATGAGTACAATTGTGCCCATGGGCGTTATGTTGAAGACCCCTGTCCTAAGCAGTCATAGAAACACAATTTTACAAAGATGCTGAAAATAGGTACATTACCCAAGAGTCACTATGAAACATCATAAAGACAGGCAGCCCAGTCCTAACTATTTGGAAGCAAGTCTCAATCTACCGTGCACCTGGAATGTTTGAAATTGCTTCTGTGTACAGTTTTGTCTCGGGGCAAGATCTACAGTAGGCTTAGGAACCAGCTGTCTTTCCCCCCTCTTCATTCTGATCCAGGTAAGGCTACTTTATACTATACTGAATCAAACCATGGATCTATCAAGGTCAGTATGGTCTACTCTGGCTGGCAGTGGCTCTCCAGGGCCTTGTGTAGAGCTCTTTCATTGTACCCCTGACCCTGACTCTTTGAAATGGAGATGCCAAGGATTAAACTTGATAACTTCATGCTAAGAATATGCACTATCACGGAGCCCCTCTCTGCTAATGAAAATCATTGCTGTTTTGGACTACTTAATAACTCTGCTTCTATACTGCTCTTTAAGGCAGATTTGTTGTTTTCCCCACAATACAGCCGGGAAGCTGTGGCTGAGAAGAGTGGCTTACCAACGCCACCTACTAAGATTATGGCAACAATGGGATTCAAATCAGCACTCTGCTGATTTGCAACCCAACTACTTAACCGTTATGCTACAGGAATCATCTAAGAGCCCCTCTAGTTCAGCAGCTTGTTTTCTACAGTAGTCAGCCAAATGTTTCAGGGACGCACAGAGTAAGAGTATGAAGGCAACAACAACCTGCTGACAATACTACCCAAAGCCGTACTACACGCTGGTTACCAAATTGATCAGAACCTGCACTGGTTAAAGGTAAATGAGCATGGGATGGTGATACAAACAGGCCTGGAGTGCAAAAATTCTGGGGAAGCAATTCTGGCTCAGATGGATGTGAAAGGGTGGTTGGGATGATTTTGGGAGAACACATTTTTGTTCGCTTATTAGCCATGATAACCAAATAAGACTTCTGAGCTCAGAGGCAGAATTGCTTGATGCCAGTGAATAGTCAGCTGGTGCCAGCCATCATCGGAGGCTCTGCTTTAGGCTTCCCTATGGCGCCTGCCTCACTGCTACTGCAGCTGGACTAGATGGACCACTGGCCTGATCCAGCAAGGCTACTCTTACGGTTTAGGGTCAAATGAGCAAAAATAGCAAAATAATATAAACTTCACCGTTTCTTAGGACAGAAAGGCAGAATGCCTGTTGAACAGCAAATGCTGGGACCAATTAACAAATGACAGCTATCACCTCTATTCTACTTGTTGCTGGGTGCTAGTGAGCTCACGCTTTGAGCCAGCCAGCCAATGATTCAGTCCCGGCGTCTTTCGACGCTCTCTGTCCCCCCTTGCAAGGGGAAAGTGCGAAAAGACGGAAGCCCCCCGCGCCGTACCAGAAAATAGATCCATTCGAGCACTCGCCTGCTCGCTTGCGCCATTCTGCCTCCCGCGGAGCCTAGTAACAAGCAGCGGCCCGCCCCTAGGAATCTTGGGAAGTGACGTCATCCGCCACACAGGAAGCGTAACTATAAGGGTCTGTAGAGGCATCGGCCATTTTTGTTTTGGGAATAAAACATCAAATCCCAACTAGACTCGTTGAGAGCAGGCTTTCGGTGGCATGCTTTGTTTAAAACAGTCAGCGCCTATCCGTATTCTCTCAGAAGTCGGTCCCACTCTACCCGAGGAGAGGGACTCCCGAAAAGATGGCAGAGTTGGCCCAAAGAGAAGTCAAAGCCGCCGTTCCCCGTCCTGCGTTACTTTGGATGGTTCTAATAAAAAGGCTCCTCTGGATCAATAAAAAGAGTGACGGTGTGCTTGTTGGTGTACCCTACTGTGTCAAGCCCAGTGAGTGCACCGGGGTTCTTCCTAGCAAATGCCCGTCAGACTGGGCTGCGGGGATAAAGCCCGATACACACAGACCCGTATCTTCTAAGAGGTATACACGTTCGCTTATACGGTACTCACAGGGAACACACTGGAGTTTACCTGGCGCACACGGTCACAGGACAGGCTTACGACTTTCAATTGTACCTCAACACACGTACACACTTGCAATAGATGCTTTTTTGTAATATTTATTTTGGTTGTTGTGGGTTTTCCGGGCTGTATTGCCGTGGTCTTGCCACTGTAGTTCCTGACGTTTCGCCAGCAGCTGTGGCTGGCATCTTCAGAGGTGTCGCACCAAAAGACAGAGATCTCTCAGTGTCACAGTGTGACACAGTGTCTTTTGGTGCTACACCTCTGAAGATGCCAGCCACAGCTGCTGGGGAAACGTCAGGAACTACAATGCCAAGACCAGGGCAATACAGCCCAGAAAACCCACAACAACCATCGTTCTCCAGCCGTGAAAGCCTTCGACAATACAATATTTATTTTGCTGTTATTCTAACAAAAAAAGAAGTTATGAAGGCAAAAATAACAGAAATGGAGCAGTTTTGAATGTATGATTTATAACATAGGAAACAAAATGCTGTTCACCATAAAAGCCTGGTACTGCCCATCACCTTTTGTGGCATTTTTCGAGGCTTTCTATTCTATATGAGATTATACATACATACGGGATTTATAGTTTCCCTTTTTCGTTGATAACTTCATGAATAAAAGTCTGCCCAGTGAGGGGCCACAAGTGGCTTGTAGCTTAAGAAAGCTTCTCCCGGGATAACCTTTTGTTCGTTTTTAGGCTGCTACAAACCTCTCAGCTACTTTTTATAAACTGGGGTATGTGTGTGTGGGGGGGGGGGTCCGTTTTGACACCCTAAGAGGCGGGGAAAGTGACGTCACTGGAGGAGATCCGGCTTTGGTCGGAAGCGACTCGATCGTGTCCACCTCCCCTCTTTTTCCCTCCTGCTAACCCGGAACGCCTCCCTTCCCTATGGGTTGCGTATCCGGCTCCGCCGGGGGTAGGGCAGCAACAGCCCCAGCCGCCGTCGGCGCCGCCGTTATTGTTCGGTCGGCCGGTCGCCGCCAATGGGTGAGCCGCGGGAGCTCCGCAGCCGAGCCGTGGGCTCCAACGGCCGCCGGCGCCAACGATCCAAACCGGTGAGCGGTTGCCGTTTGTGCCGGAGGGAGGCGGGGAGGGGAGCGGGCGTTAGAACGTTGGGTCATCCGGGCTCTTTGCCGCGGTGGCGACCGTTGTTCTGCCTCCTCGAGGCCAGCTTTTGGCGGGGAAAGCCGGCGGAGCTCCTCGCTCCGTGTGCGCATGTGTGTGACTGACGAGTCCCTCGGGCTCCGCTGCTCCAGGCCTCGGTCGGGCTCCCCTGCCCCCTTCAGGGGGGATTCGCTCGGTGAGAGGCCGCCGGCCCTTCTGCCCCAGGCTCCGAGGTGGGCAAGCGGGGCCTCGGACAGACCCTGCGGGGGACTGTGTTGTTCTCAAAAAGCCAGCGTAAAAGAGCTAGCTGGGCAAGGGGTGGGAGACAGAATGGCCCTCTGCGCCGGCTTAGAGGCAGGATTGAGAGTCGCTGGATCACACCAAGGGTCCATTATCTCTGTTAGGCATAATGGCAGAAATGGATACTGGCAGGGGTCTACAACGGGCCAGGGGACTGGAGAGACTGGAATCAAAGCCTCTCTCACCTTTGCCTGCTCAAAGCTGTTAGGATTAAGAAAGGAGGAGGAACCATGTCTCCCTGTGCTTCTCGGACGAAAGAGGAGATCAAACTGGGTTTTCCCCCCTTTAGGGGAGGAGTTTTTAGCATTTCTCCCTCCTCAGCGATTGACTAGAGGTTTTGTTTCTAAAATTTTTGTTCGATGGGAAAGCTTTGCATACATCTAGCCCTCTTGGGTTTTTTAAAAAAATAGTAACTTCTCCCATACTTGGACAGTTTTTTGAAAGTACAGAAACCCCTTGAGGGGCCCCTTTTTAATGCCATCTGTTGAATATGGGACCACCAAGTTTACTACTGGAGAGAACGGTACTTAGTGTTTTACATAGTGCTTTAGACGATCACATAGAGTATGTTGTTATCCTGTAATAACAGTCCTGTAAGGTAAGGCTTGAAAGTGACAGATTATGACTTGTGTGAGGTGACAGATTATGACTTGCTTATTTCAGTATCTTCTCAGCTGAGTTATTCAAAATATCCTTGCAAATCATAATTTTTTTCTTTCTGGGCTTCCCCAGGGTTTCGCCGGCTCTTGTTTCAAATGTTCCATTCTAGAATGTTTGATCTAACAGTATCAAATTGTGTATGGATTATCACTCTTTTACTGCCGACGTGAAGTATATTTCTGAGGTTTGGGTGGAAGGGCTTTCAGATTACGTCTTGGAATTTTTCTAACCAGTTCAAGATAAAAATTTTCTTGAAACTAATGATTAATTATCCCACTATAATGCAAAAGAGTTTATGGTAAAATCCTCATCCACTGGTTTGGAAATGTCTTTTAGACATGTATCTGATTTAACCATTAAACACACTCCTTTCCTATAAAGCTGATCTAGAAGCAGGTCAGAGATCTAAAGTCTCCCTTACACATCAGTTGTCAAGGAGATCATGAGCCTCAGCAAGAAATGATCTGAGTTTCAGAGTATAATGATTAACTACTTATATCATAATTATTATACTCTTTAAATTCTTAAACTGCTACTTCAGGGGATCACATGTCCAGTACATGAAAAGTTCATATTGTGTTAAGGGCATTGGTGTGGTGAATCTTTCATCATTTACATCGTCTGAAGCACTTCCAATAGGTGTCTATGTCTACAGAGCATTTAGCTGTAATGATTTTGCTAGATTATTGTGATTTCCCAGCATTGATGGGAAGTTTTTAATCTTGCAAGTTCTGCTTGAGGAGGAAATACATATGGCACCATTCAATGACTCCTGACATTTGCAGTTCAGACGAAGTGTGCCTGAAAATTCCCTAGTGTATAATGCATATTCACTGGATACCAAAGTACACTCATAGACTGCTGCTGAAATTCAAAGCAATCCCAGTTGCTCAGAAGTAATTCCACTGAGTTCAAGAGATCTTACTTCTAAATAGGCATGTATAAGATACATCGCTTGCATCTCAGTCCAAAGGATGTTTGGTCAAAATTTTTGTTCATGTGCTGAGTAAATACACTAAGAATTGCAGCCTTAACAATTCAGATATGCATATTTTCCTGAATGGGGTTGGATGCTGCAGGATGGAGTTTGTGACTTAGGCTACTAAGAAGTAAACATACCAGCTCTGCTCAGTTGGTTGATACTTATGAAATTCTGTTTCCAGTTCTAAGGAAAATAATAGTAACATTAATAATGATGTTCAATTTCCATACCGCTGTTTAAGACAACCTAATGCCACATGCAGAGTAGTTTAAAAGTGTGTTATGATCCTCATGACAATCACCCTGAGAGGTGGGTGGGGCTGAAATAGCTCCGAGAAGCTGTGACTGGCCCGAGGTCACCCAGCTGTCTTCAAGCAGAGGAGTGGGGAATCAAACCTGGCTCTCCAGATTAGAGTCCTGCTGCTTAACCACTGCACCAAACTGACTACACCAAATTGACTCTAAAGCTAAAATAGTACTAGTTTTGATCAGCAGCAGTTCAAATCAGGTGTACATTGACGATCACTTCTTTTTCCTTTTGCAGAATATGGCACCAGCAACAGATGACTTTGGATCAGATGGCTTTTCGCCAAAATCCAGTACAAATAAGCTGCATCAGGCAATGTCAACGGATGAATCACCAGACTCTAAATGTCCAATATGCTTGGACAAATTTGAAAATGTGGCCTATTTGAATCGTTGTTACCATAGATTCTGCTTCCGATGTGTGCAGGAGTGGTCCAAAAACAAAGCAGAATGTCCGCTCTGCAAACAGCCTTTTCACTCTATCATCCATAGTATGCGGTCTGATGATGACTTCAAGGAGTATATCGTACGACCTTCAGAGAATGGATCTTTTGGTAATCCAGATGGGAGGCGATTCCGTTACCGGACTACATTAACAAGGGAACGACGTACATCAGTTTTTCCTCGAAGAAATGCCGCATCACGAAGGACAACATCTCCTCCAGACAACGGGATATTGTTTGAAAGCTTGTCAAGTCAACCACCAAGGCACAGAAATGTGGAAATGTACCAGATGATTAGACGTCTTTCATCACTGCGACAGGCTAACTCAGAGGGTAGATCTATGCGACAGATTCAAGAGCAGGAGATTATTAACTTTCGAAGGGCATTGTATCGCTCTGGTATACGTGTTAGAAGCATTGAAGATGGAGGTCGTTACAGAGACATATCTGCTGAATTTTTTCGCAGGAATCCTGCCTGCCTTCACAGGCTAGTTCCATGGTTAAAGCGTGAGTTGACAGTCCTGTTTGGTGCTCATGGTTCCCTAGTCAACATTGTCCAACATATCATCATGAGCAATGTGACTAGGTATGATTTGGAGAGCCAGGCATTTGCTGATGACTTAAAACCTTTCTTACTGCATCGCACAGAACACTTTTTACATGAGTTCATTAGCTTCGCTAGATGCCCTTTTAACATAGATGCCTATGATCAGCATGCCAACTATGATTGTCCTGCTCCATCTTATGAAGAAGGAAGCCGCTCTGATTCCTCCATAATTACAATCTCTCCAGATGAAGCAGAATCCCAGGAACCGGAACGTAATGCCTTTACAACTGGAATCGGTCAGGCACCTTGGGATGATGAAACACCAGGCCCCTCGTATTCCAGTGCAACAGAGCAAGTTTGTCCTGCTGTGTCAGCCTCCTTGGACACTTCAGAAAGCTCCGATGATGAGCCCCCAGGCAACGCAACTGAGTCACAAATGGAGTTACCTGCTAGTGTGGAGACAAATGATGACAGTGAAGCCTCCTCTGATAACTGTGTTATTGTTGGCTATGTGAAGCCGCTAGCAGAAAGAACACCTGAACTTGTTGAGTTATCTTCAGACTCTGAGGGATCAGTTGATGATAGTAAAAGTGAAGATGTGAGCAAAGTGCTGCCTATCCAGTATCAAAGTTTCAGTGATACTGATGTCAGTGGGTATGCAACACCCTCCTCTCTTGGATCCAGGGATGGGAGATCCAGTTATAAGGGCAATATGTCCCTCTCGAGTAAGATAAAATCCAAAAGGAGAGAAACGGAGAAAGGTAAAACAAGGGAGTCTACTGCAAGGAATTGGCTACGAAGCTCTGTTGCAAAACGAGGTGGAGGTAGTGACGATGATGATGATTACAGATTACCTAAAAGAAGGAGGTCTGAATCTTATTCACAACATTCTCACAACAAAGAACACCTTGGCCTGAAAAGTAAGAAAAAGCATCACAGCATGGAAAAACGGAGAAGGAGACGGGATTACAGCCGGCACAAGCACAAGAGAGACAAGAAGAAATCACGAGATGAGAGTCTGTCTCGAAAAAGCCAGACTCTTTCTCTAAGTAGTGACAGCATTGTATCACGGGATTTAAGCCGATCCAGATCCCGGAGCAATGAGTATAGCAGGAGACGATCAAAAAGCAAAGACAGTGATTATTACCTAAGAGACAATTACCAAAGCAGGTACAAATGGGAATATACTTTTTATAGTACCAACATAGCCCGAGATGGTTATGAATACAGAAAGCGGACTGAGGCCAGAGCTCACTATTCAAGGCAATCTTCTAGCCCGGACTACAGAGTGCAGGCTTTCTCTGAACGGACAGATAGTCGAAATCCTAGAGGCCATAATGAAAGCAGATATTACTACTATGAAAGGCGCAGAACAAGAAGTCGATCTAACAGCAGATCTAGGACTCCTCCTATAGGACCAGAGAGAATGCGATCCGAAAAGCCCAGTGGAAAAAGGAAGTATAAAACGCGCCACTTAGAGAGTGCCCACAGAGGCAGTGAAGAAGCCTCTTCTACCAAGGAAGGAAATGCTCTTCAGAAACATTTGCCAAAATATAGGAGCAGTTACAAAAGAAAAGAGAGTTTTTTGGACATTCAACAGGAGCCTGAAAGTCAACCCCCCAAAAGGAGGAAAAAGTCAAGAAGCCCAAGTGTAGAAATCATTTATGAAGGGAAAGCCACTGATGCTAGGCATCATAAGAAGAAAAGGAAAAGGGGGAAGAAATCACACAAAAGCCATACGGGCTGCTCTGCATTTTCTTCTCCTGTTATTATTACAATTGACAGTGACAGTGATAAAGGGCTTGAAACCCAGGGGAATACTGAGTGTGACAGTAGCTTTTCCTGGAGCCCTTCAGTGCCACAAAATGAGAGAGACGCAGAGTCTCCTTCCTCCCTCTTTGAAAGCAGAGACTGTAACGATAGAGATGATGAAATGGAAAGTATGGGTAGGGACAATAATGTTCCCACCACTGCAGGAGATGCGCAAGATGAAATTCTAGATGGAGTTCCACAGCTCCAGGGTACACCCAATGGACATATTTCTCCTGTGTCAGATGATCAGTCATTGGACACAGAAAATCAACATAGCAATGTAGAAACTGAGTTATCCAACCAGTTGTCAGCGGTTAGAACATCTTTAATACTAAAACTGTCAAAGAAACTGATGGAAAATTCACACCGTCAGGACTCACCAAACCAGAAAGTGTAACTTTTTACTCAGTTGTTTTTAAACAAAGGGCCGGGGAATCTTACAATTAGATTTTTCCTAAATGCAAAAAACCATTGTGGTTTCTTTGCTAAAGTTTATGAAATTACTTCTGTGTGAAGTATCTCTGAACTTTGAGGTTTTGCACTTAAATCCATGAATGTCGCTAGTATCTGCCACCCTCTCCAGTTTTCAAACTATGTTAAACATTTCCTGTGTCAAAAAATACTGTATTGTTCCTCTGTAATATAGGTCCCCTGACATGTCACTGTTTTTAAAACTGTACAGTTAGAAAATAATTTTGATGGTTGCATTTTTTATTCATGTAAAGGGAAAAATTCAGGTTTCATTTTGCCATAATTTTGATTTATATAGCTTATTTTGCTCTAGGCCTATAAGGATCCATGATTGCTGTAAATATTTTGGTTCAGACTGCCCATTAAAAACATAGATTTCACAATTGTTCCAATAAAGATTTTCCTGAAATGTGCTTTAGATAAGAGTAATACTGCTTTTCCTGTACAACAGGAAACATCGTTGCACAGGTTGCTATTGAAAAAAGAAATTGTACTGATTAAGAACAACAAACGCTGAATCAGTGGATAATTCATGTTATAATTAACCCTCAGTAATGAGAGGTTAACAAATAGTAGAAATTTCTAGATGTGTGAATGGATTTATAGACTATCAGCGCTGAGAATTAGGAGGGGCAGCGTGTAATAGAACATGATAGCTGGAACTTATATGGGATCCCAAACAATTTCATTGGCGGCATGTCATGAGGTTATGCAGATGTAGTGCACCGATTCTTTGATAGTTGATTTAGCCTTTCAAACACTATTATGGGACTACCTGTACACAACACATTGTATCAGCATAAGAAAAAAAGGAGTCTTACAGCATCTGTACGCTGAATCTGCGAATTTATAAGAAGTCACAACATTTCTTTTTTGCAGCAGCAGCAGCAGACTAAAACAGATCCCCTACTGGAATTTGTATCAGTGTGATACACAAAGGAGTCCTCCTATTCAGAGTATCTCCTGTAAAATATCTCTACCCTGAATGAATCCTAACCTGCCCTTTAGCAGTTTGTACCCTTATGAGTGTGCTTATCTTTGTAACCGCTGTATCATGCTTTACTTTTTGCAAGCCAGCCTTATACGTGTTGACGTGGTTATATTGAATACAGTGGGGCTTGCTTCTTGTTACGTATACTTGGAGCTATGGATTTAATGTCATTTTATGACCCAATCAAGTGCCTTCAGTGCAGAATGAATCCGGGTTGGTAACCATTACCTATTTGGTAGTTTATTGTTGAGTGAAATCCAGATGCATTAGCAGCGCTATGATGCTTTCAAGACTAAAGCTTGAGCCGATGGTTAGAGTATGGATCAATTCAGACACTGCACAAAACCATGATTTAATTTGATTATGTTTAGTACGATTGTCTGAATACTGGGTTGTTTACTAACTATGGTTGGTTAGGGACATCAGACCAGGATCTCATGTTGGTTTATTAACAGCAGTCTTTACTCTGGTTTTTACACAATGTATGAAAGCAGGTTTCTTGGCTAACATGGAAGTTTCATGTGATAAGTTCACTTTCCAGAGCTAGAGAAAGAAGGCAATGAAGCCAGCGCTTCTAAGGCAAGCCATGGTTTGAGTGATTGCCTGTCACAAGCTAACCGCGAGTTAAAATAAACCATTGCTTGATGTGATATCTGAGCCTAAGTACTGTGTTCATATTATCCCAGCTTACTTGATTTGCATTGCTTGAGTCTTCAGTTCTCCCTGAATAGCAGGTTTTATCTTGTGCTGTATGCTAGCCTTTATGTGTGAGCGTATGTGGCTCCCACTATTTGATTTGCTTCATGCAGGAGACAAAGGATGCACAGCTACACTGAGAATCGGTTATTTGTCCAGACAGGTTGGTTTTTTTCCCTGTTGGGAAATAAAAATACTGTACATACACAAAACATTTTTAAAAAATTATTACAGATAGGAGAGAGAAATAAAGGAGTAGTCTTGAACTAACAGATTTTGGTTTTGGTCAGGTTCGATTCCTGTTTTGTTCAAACAATTCTTCTAAGGTGGGTTTTGTCTGAATTACTTCATAAAATGTTTCTTCTATGGACATTGGTGCACCCTCTTAAAATGTGTAACAGCTAGAAAAGGTACAGAAAGGGGTGACCAACTTGATCAGTGTGTTGGAACACCTGCCTTATGAGAAAATACTTAGTTTGGGGGCCTTCAGTTTAGAAAAAAATTCAGGAGTACAGGGACCTTTTTCTAATTCATAATAGTGCAACTCACAGGCACCCAGTGAAGTCCATGGGCAACAGATTCAAGCCAGACAGTGTATAATTAATGTGTGGAACTCACTGCTGCAGAATATAACAAGGCTAGCTTAGGCAGCTTTAAAAGGCCTTGGACAGTTTTTTGGAGGCCTGATCCATCAATGGCAATGGTGGTTTAATGTACCATCCATGTTGATAGTGTGGCAAGTGCTTGGGAGCACCAACAAGAGAGGCTGCTCTGGTCTCTTTGGGACTTCTGGAGGAAGCATGTGGTTGACCACTGTGGGAAACAGCTGCAGGGCTACATGGGACCAGTCCTGCAGAGTGGTCTTGCATAGACCTTGATCCAGCTATCAGTATCACTCCTATTGAATATTATTTACAATAAGGAAGGCAGTAAGTAACTCTTCTGGATAAGTACATTGCAACAATGAAACAAGACAGTCAAGACTGATAAGCATTTAATTGTTTTTAGTGAAGCAGTCCTGGCTTGAGTTTAGCTGGACTGAGGCCATGATAGGAAGAAACTTCCCCAAATGTAAAGTAGAAAACTTGCTTAACTTTCAGTGCTGAGTCACAACTTGAAGACAACTTTGAGGGTCAACCCCTATGGCTCTGTTCTGCTAAGCAGAAACACATACCCTTGGAGGAAAGTACCTCTGCTAATGGATTTGTAGGGTACACCCTATAAAAGTGCTGTATTGTTATTCTGGAATGATAAAATGTGGATAAGAGTGCGTTGTACTACGAAATTACAGTAAAGAATTCAGAGATGAGTTAGGTGTTCTTGAACGGGCAATGCCTTGTTCTAGATGACTCTGGTCAGGCCTGATTCAGATATAGGCATGCTCTTAAGAAGCTCTTGAGTGTTTAGTTAGCTTTCTTTTATCAAACCATTTACCACCTGGCAAGAGGCACACCACAGATAACGTCTTAGGTTCGTTTCTGGGTATTGCACACAAGTAATACAATTAGGGAGTCTCTGCTTCTATTTTATGCCTTTATTATTACAAAATAATTTAGTATTCTTGGTATCAACTCAAATCAGAGAAAAACCATACCATCCATTGTAACTATATAGATCATTAAAGGAGAGTTAATTACATGAGTCCGAAAAGTATCTTATCCAAACATACGAAAGGTCACAGGCAAGGAGCCTCCAAAGAAAAAGCTCACCATTAGTTTAGCTTGTCATATTTATAAGGTTTCAGAACTTTAAGAATAACTGCCTCAGAGGATCCAATTCTTATCAGTTGAGGTGAGGAAAGCCCAGTCTCACAGGATGCAGATGGCCCTGAAGAAGCAGGAACACCCCAGCTGTGACTATGGTGCTATAGACAACACCTGAAAAGGTTAAACAATCAGCTTTCATCGTCTAAGGAAATTTTAAAAAGACTGCCACACCTCTGTATGTCTCTTCTGCAAGGCAGAATTTTAATGACATTTAAAATGGCGATATGCTCTTATTTACTTGAAATCTGAAAGGGACAGACCTTTGGTGAGAGGAGTATAATTCCTTCCCACTTGCTTGGGAGGCACACACACACACACACAAAGGTTAGTGATGGGACTGTGTTTCCTAACTGAAACCAAAGTAAAATTCACCCACATGCAATCATCTCTGGACACAAAGTATAAAAGAATCTGGGATAAAAGAACAAAACAACTTGATCTTGAATTTTAAATTTCTGTGCGTGCATGCCCCGCCCCGCCCCCCCAAATTGGGCACACTCTTTTTGACTGTGAGATAGCTATAGACAGGCTTCCTTTGGACTATGTTGATGCATTATTGTTGTTACTATCTATGCAGAAGCATTCTCTGTGTGTGTGAGAGAGAGAGGGGGAAAAAGGGGGGGGCTCTATCCAGTCAGCGTTGAGTTTTCCTCAGGGCATGTTGCTGTTTCTCAAGAGGATGCTATTATTATAGTGTTGCATCAGGATATATAATTCCACCCCTCTTGGATAGCTGACAACTACAGTAAGTTTCAGTTTCCAATTTTCAAGCAGAGGCATGACGATTTCCCTGCTGAAAGGAAAATTCAAAAAGCACCCATGCTTCAGACACCGTACATAAGGAAAACTTCCTGCTTATGTTTTAGATAGAAGAGCCTTCAGTATAAATCTCACGCCTGTTTTGAGCTTGCTAGGGCTTCAGATCACAAGACCCATCTGCAGTAAGGGGGGGGGGCATGCTGGCCTGCCTTCCAGGGTCCTCTAACAAGCATAAACCACTTTAAGCATTGCATCAGTGCTAATTGATACTACAATTTCAGGATCCCCAGCCTTGCTTAGTCCGAGAGTACTTTGGGAATGATGAGGGCAGGCAGTGGGTGCCAATCACAAACTTGTGGAAATATATTAAAATGTTGGGAGGCGACAACAGGTACAACATCAAGTGTTGTGTACGTGCTAGAATGTCAAACTTAGATCTGGGAGATCTTAGACCTTCCTCTTTGGGGAAAGAGTGAGATTTTTTTAAAAACCTAGATGAATCACTGATCTTCAGAATTTCAAAATATAGAACGGATTCTAAGAATAATTTTTACTTGTTTTTTTTAACTGAAGGAAGATTTGGTCTTCTCAAGCAGTGGCCTATCAAGTGCATTGTGCTCTAAGCTGGTATTGAAATCCAGGGAAGTTTCAGAAGCGGTTTGTGATCTGCAGAGGCCTGCTTAAAGAAAGTCGTCCTGGTTCTGCATAATATTGTTGGATCTTACTCTGTATCTCTCAAAACTAGATGCTGTAAGAAAAAACCTGAAGTTTCTATTTCAGATTTCTGTAAATCCTACTCCTATTATATTGCTTATTAGGTATCTCATCCTATTGATGGCATCGACTTACACTGTGTAAGAAAGGCGGACTATAAATATAGTAAATATGTAAATGAATGTTTTTCGTAACTCTTAAAATTCCAGCTGAGCAATCAACATAGTTCTTGTGCATTACTAACCCTGCAATGTGCTGCTAAAGAGGAATGTGTGTTCTAAGGAATGCTAAAGGCGATGTTTCTTTGAGGGAGAGTGCATGCCTGTTCAATGTCTGATGTTGCCCTTAATTATCGTTATTGTTAGATATTTATACCACAAGAAGAAAAGCATAAGCACTGTGATAGCCTAACTAAGAAGAAAAGTCTGTAACCTAATAAAATAAGAATAAAGATGAAAGTTTATGGAGTAATCAATGCAATTGACACACAAATCAATTACAAAGTAATGCCACACAGGCTGTCACCAATCAATTCAAACCATGCAGAACAGCAAACATAGGCTACAAGTTATAAATCTTATTCAAAGTAGTCCATATGATTCCAATAAAGTGCTGAGTGTAAGAATACATACACGTTCAACTATATTAGAATAATGGAAGTGACCAGTGCTTGTTCATTAAAGTGACAGTGCCTCATATGAAATTGCAATAATTGAAATTATAGAATCATAAATACCGCAATAGAAAAGAGTCCAGTAGCACCTTTAAGACTAACTGACATTACTGTAGCATAGGCTTTCGAGAATCACAGGTCTCTTCGTCAGATGCAAAGTAAAGTTGGTTAGTCTTAAAGGTGCTACTGGACTCTTTTCTATTTTGCCACTACAGACTAACATGGCTAACTCCTCTAGATCTATAAATATCACACAAGTTCATAATTATGCGAACATTAAATTAATGTCTGGAGGATCCAAAGGGAATATTAATCCAGATTATACTGCTTTGCAACTGCTACGGGTGTGCTAGCATTCCATGTCCCGTTTCTGATAAACTTCTTCCTGCAGTTACAAAAAACATAAGGTACAACATAACACCAATAATCTCCCAAGTATATTGCAAACCGCTCTGTTCTGTACGGTTTGAATTGATTGGTGACAGCCTCTGTGGCCTTACTTTGTAATTGATTTGTGTGTTAATTGCATTGATAACTCCACAAACTTTCATCTTTATTCTTAGTTTATTAGGTTGCAGACTTTTCTTCTTAGTTAAGATATCAGGGTGCTTGTGATTCTCTTTTTGTGTTCTATTATCGTGATACTCTCAGGGCCAAGCTACACATGACGAATGACACTTGAACGGCAAGTGGATTGAGTGGAGGGCAAGTGAACAGGGAGAAATACACTTGCCGTTCAAGTGTCATTCGTCATGTGTAGCTTGGCCCTCAGTCTGTCACATATTTATACCCAGGTATTCTTCTCAATGGAGAAAAATGGCTTTACAATACTGTTCTCCAGGGCGTTTTTTTGGGGGGGGGAAAGGGGGGGGTGGAACTCAGTGGTGGAACTCAGGACTGTACAATGATTACACTTTTGGTCAGCTGGAACAAGGGGGGAGTTTTTAAAGTTTAAAGTGAAAATGGTCACATGGCCGGTGGCCGCGCCCCCTGATCTCCAGACAGGGGAGTTTAGATTGCCCTCTGCGCCGCTGCACGGAGAGCAATCTAAACTCCCCTCTGTTTGGAGATCAGGAGGCAGGGCCACCGGCCATGTGACCATTTTCAAGAGGTGCCGGAACTCCATTCCACCGCGTTCCTACTGAAAAAAAGCCCTGCTGTTCTGTTGTCACAACAACCTTATGAGGTAGGTTAGGCTATGAGTGAGACAGAGTGAGTGATTGGTCCCATCACCTAGCAAGTCTCCATGGCAGAGTTTGGATTTGAATCTGGGCCTCCCAGGTCCTATTATGACACTCTCACCACTGCAACATGCTTGCTGTAAGTTGAAAGGGTTTTAGGTTAAGACATCCATGAGGACTTGAAGTGCTAAAAATACTGAGATAGCAGGGCCAGTGGTCTGCTGGTCTAAGGCAGCTTTATTGGTTCACATGCTATAATTTCTGCGGGATGAGGCCCAAACATTCATAGCCAGTGGACAGAGTTCTGCATTAACTGGGCATGTAAGCCTCTAGGACATAACCAAGAAATCTCTGCAGCATGCAAGGGTTCTTTGGAAGACCCTGGGAATAGTATCTTCCCAAACAACTGTCTCTAGCTTAGCAGTCTCTAGTTATCAGAGAGAGTCCCAGTTGTTGAGAGTAAGAGTGAGTTTTTTTAGCCTCAACCAAGGTTGAAGTCACTGAAATGGTGGCAAACTTCCTTTCCCGTGTATACAAGAGGAGAAGTGTGTTTAGAATGTTTAACAATTAACAGTTTCCTTTTAAAAAAAAACACAGGGAAGATAGCATTTGCATAGCAAACATACACATTGTCCCACTTACAACAGCCTTTTAAGGTAAACCATTATTACTCCCATACAACGGAACTGAGATTCAAACTGGGGACCCAGCTGCCTCATTACACCAGCTAATAGAATGGTTTGGTATAAAGTCTACTGGGGTAAGGCACCTCTTCATCTCTCCCTCTTCTGGCCAGCTAACATACTCTATTCAACATCAAAGACGCTCTCAGTGCCAAAGGGACCAACACTGCTTCTAACAATTAACAGGCTCTGCCTGTTTTCAACACTGTTACGGTTATGCCAATAAAGGTTCTGTCTTGTGAGAGTCCCAGTTTTCTGGTACCTAATAAATCACTGTCCCAAGTTTGCCTTTTGGGACAAACTTTGGAGGTGCTTTTTAAACCATCTTGTCATTGTGTATTGCCAGTAGACGACATAATGGAATAAATAAATAAAATCAACTTCCATAACTACTTAGAGAGACTGTAGGTATTTGATAATGTACATTGGAAGTGTTTGATAATAAGCACAACTGGACCCATTATGAAAGTAAACCCTTGATATGAGGTAACCTGTGTGTGTGTGGTGGGGGCGGGAAGAGCCTTAAACAGGATAAACTAGAGGAAGGGAAACTCCGGCAGCCAATCTTTTACAAGCACACAAGACTGTCTGTATTTTTAAAAAAATTCCTGAAAGGATTATGCAGCTAAGACCTATAATTGTACTCAGCTTCGGGAAATGAAAGTGGACTTAAGATTCAGTTTCTGCTTGAAGTGATACCTGGGGGATTTCTATCCACAAAGGGTCATGGAGGTTCCCATGAAGTCCGAACATTCAGCCGGTTACATAAGAGAAGAATTTTGCTGAACTAAGTAATAGGCAGGGAAGATACAGAAAGCCGTCTGAGGTGGTGTAGTGCTTTCCCACAGTACTACGGCCTGATTTAACACACGGCTGGTATTTGTGATCCAGGGTGGTGTCGCGGTTAGACTAGTGCTGGACTAGGATCTGGGAGACTCAGGTCTGAAGCTCTCTGGGTGATCTTTGACCAGTCACAAACTCTGGGCTTAACCCATCTTTTTGTGAGGATAAAAGCGGGGGGGGGGGGGGAGGACATTGTAAGTTGCTTTACGTCCCCATTGGCGGGGGTACCAATGAAACAAATAGATAATATGGCAGATCTTCCACTAAGACAGACGACGGACCAAATTTGGATGTAGGGATTGCAGGATAAAGCTAACTTGCAATCTCCTGCAGTGTTATTCTTGTCCAAATCTGCAGGACGGGACTATTAGCCACCCCTCACCTCACACAATCCACATGTGCTTTACACTGGGTACCAGAGGGAGCCGGTCGGGTGGCTTTAGAATGCCACCTTTTGCCTTATCTTTGTGCTATGTTTCCCCCTTACTGGCAAGGCTGTGTTCATAGAATAGAAGCATTTAACATCTCCTGCAGAAGGGATCCGTTCCAAATGGATTCTGAAATGAATTTACATGGTAAAGACTGGAATGCCCAATGGGCGATCTTACTTTCAATAGTTGTAAAATTTGTTTCAGCGACCTGCTAGTTAATTTTTAGTGAGTTACCATGAAAATAGATCCAGAGGAGTGAAAATAGAGTAGATAGAAAATAGATGGGCTGGCCAAGAGTGGAGAAAAGCGCGGAGAAGAAACAGGGTTTTAAAAGAAATATTTCCATTTATATACCACCCTTCAGGACAACTTAACACACACTCAGAGTGGTTTACAAAGTGTGTTATTATTATCCTTAAGCGCCCTGTAAGGTGGGTGGGGCTGAGAGCTCTGAAAGAGCTGTGACTCACCCACTTCAAGGAGAGGAGTGGTGAATCAAACCTGGCTCTCCAGATTACAACCCTGCCGCTCTTAACCACACCAAACTGGTGTAGAAAATGGAGGAAACTACTTTTCTCCTTCAGCAGGGACTCAAAGGGCTTTCACACAGTTCCCACCTCCTCCACTTAATCCACACAACAGCCTTCCAGAGAAGTTAGCTGCGGTAGTCTGTACTTGCAAAATAGCAAAGAGTCCAGTAGCACCTTTAAGACTAACCAACTTTATTGTAGCCCAAACTTTTGAGAACCATAGCTTTTGGAAAGCTTACGCTGCAATAAAGGTTAAAGGTGCTACTTGACTCTTTCCTATTTAACAACAACTTTGTAAGGATCGGTTAGGCTGAGAGTCTGATGGCCCAACATCACCTTGCAGGCACCCCAGGCTCTAGCCCAACACCTCTGCCACTCCACCACCTAGGGTTGCCAGCCTCCAGGTAGTGGCTGGAGATCTCCTGGGATTACAGCTGGTCTCCAGGCTAAAGAGATCAATTCATCTGGAGAAAATGGCTACTCTGGGGGGGTGGACTCTATGGAATTATGGCATGCCAAGGTCCTTTCCCTCCCCAAATACCAGTTTGGTGTAGTGGTTAAGAGCACAGGACTCTAATCTGGAGAACCAGGTTTGATTTTCCACTTGAAGCCAGGTGGGTGACCTTGGGCTAGTCACAGTTC
Organism: Eublepharis macularius; assembly: GCF_028583425.1. NCBI lineage: Eukaryota > Metazoa > Chordata > Lepidosauria > Squamata > Eublepharidae > Eublepharis > Eublepharis macularius. The sequence goes on along the minus strand of NC_072797.1, from coordinate 121,188,969 downwards.
TCCAGTGCTTTCTCAGCCCCACCCACCTCACAGGGAGTTTTGTTGTGGGGATAATAATGACCCTCTTTGTAAACCGCTCTGAGTGGGCATTAAGTTGTCCTGAAGGGCGGCATATAAATCAAACGTTGTTGTTACCATCATATGCAATTTTATCCCGGTTTCACCTCCCAGATCTCCAGGAATTTCCCAACTTGGAGCTGGCAACCGTACCCGCCCCCCCCCCCCCCAGCTCTCTCTTTGCAGGCCGCTGCTTCCCGGTTTCGATGTACGCCACAGGCCGCTCTTCAACGGGCGGGATCCACGACTGCGGCAGTTTTTTTCTCCTGCCTGCGGAAACTTTCTGTTTCCATTTCTTCGCTTTCGTTTCCTCCCCGCGGCTTCGCCTCCCCGTCAGCTGACCTTCAGGCACCCGATCCATTGGAGCGCCTCCCGGGCTTTCAAAAAGGGGGTGGCCGGGAGCGGCCGGCTAGTCGGCGGGGGTCTCTCTTCGGCGCTTGTTGCCTCCGAAGCACCTGCGGGCTGCTTTGCAGCGAGAGCGTCTGCAGAGGCGGGGATCTCGTGATCAAGATGACCCAGGAGCAGAGAGAGAATCTCTTTTGCTTCCGCAGTTACATAGAGAAGTCGCTGAACCCGACCTATGTCTTGAGCTACATGAAGGAGTGGCTCTCGGATGGTGAGTGGGGGGCTCGCGTGGTTGCAGCGGGGCGGTGGGGCTGGCCTTGCGTCGCTTCTTGGCAGCCGCAGGGAGTGGTGAGTCTCGGAAGGGGAGAACGTTGGACCGGGAGAAAAGATCCGAGTTCCAATCCTTCAGTTTTTTCGAGGAGGCTTGAGCAAGCCTTGGTTGGCTTACCTTGCAGGAGTGTTTGGAGGGCAACTGCTAGTTACGCAGCTTTGCGCTCCCCGGGGGAGGGGGCAACAAACTAATGTAACGTTCGTGTCCAAGAATAACAGGGTGGGTTTAGCATTGGCTACATCTCGAGAGTTCGGGACTGAGCAGTGGGATCCATGTTGCAGCTCCGTTAATGAAATTATTGGTATGTATTGTTGAATGATCATTCCACTTTGTGCCAGAGCTCAGAATACAAGATCTGAACTGTCCTGTGCAGTAGAGAGTTTCATGGCAGAAGGGGGCTTTGAATCCAAGATTCCATTCCTTACATATGTTAACTATTGCGTCTGTAATAATGATAACTGTGAGTGTGTATATATATATACCTTGCAGCTATCTAACCTTGCAACTATCCCGTGAGGCAGAGAGTTTCATGGCAGAAGGGGCCTTTGCAGACAATTATTATCCCCACAACAATCACCTGTGAGAGAGCTGTGAGAGAGCTGTGACTAGCCCAGGGTCACCCAGCTGGCTTCAAGTGGAGGAGTGGGGAATCAAACCTGGTTCTCCAGATTAGAGTCCCATCGCTCTTAAGCACTACACCAAACCGGCTCTGAGACTAAGTGTTATTCATAATGGAATGACTGAAAAGTTGTGCACAGTCATGGTTTTAGCTTGAATTTACATTCAGAAGCATCACTTTTACAGCTGGCCTGATAGAAAATAAACTTGCTTGCATCTCCTTTTTCAATGATGGAACACTACTCACACTTTCAGCCTAACCTACTAAGCAGAGTTGTTGTGAGGAAAAACGGGACAAGTGGAGAACAATGTAAGCTGCGTTGAGTCCCCGCTGGGGAGAAAGGCAGGGTATAAATGAAGTACATAAATAAAAACATCACTTTTTACAAACAAAAGGAACAAACATGAAAGGAAGCTGAACAACAAAGCAGTAGATATACTTGGTCCTTGTGAGCCTGATTTATGACAGGATTTGCACAACCACTGAGAAAGTTGTTGGAAGTATTATGCGTCTCTTCAGTCCACCCTACAAACCATCCTGAGAGGAATTTCTCCTGCTTAGCAATACTGAAAGGCGGTCTGTACTTTGTGACAGGTGATTAAAGCCACCCCTCTCGTAACATTCTTTGTGCCTGCTATGCTCGTGAGAGGTTGGATCCAAAAAGAGGTATATACCTTCCTCTGATGCTGAGCTCATCTGATAAAGACTCCCAGAGAAGGGATCAGCTGAGATGCAGGGTAGATGGCTCAGGGTGGCAGTAAGGCAGACAGGATTATTTGCTAATCAGAACCATTGCAATTTTGGCTTCTCCCCCTTTAAAATTGCTTTTGGGAGGGGGGGAGTGTGACGGTGGTGGAGCGTGCCCTCAAGTCATAGCTGACTTATGGCAACCCTGCTGAGGTTTTCATGGCAGGAGGCTAACAGAGGTGATGTGCTATTGCCTGCCTCTGCAACGCTGGTCTTCGTTGGAGATCTCTCATCCAATTACTAACCGAGGCTGACCCTGCTTAGCTTCTGAGATCTTACGAGATCAGGCTCACCTGGGCTATTTGGATCAGGGTGGGGGGAATGTAACCCCATGCAAAACATGCTGATTCTTCAGTCCCCGATGGGTTATTTTATTGACCAATAGCACTCATCTGCAGTGAGCATCAGTTTGTTACCCCTCATCCAAACACAGGACTGCTAACCTCCAGGTAGTAAGCAACTAAACAAGAGGGACCTACTCAAAAGAAAAGCTGAAAGAGTGGATGACACAGGAGTAGGAAATAAGGCTCAATCACCAGAAATTTACAAAAACGATTTACAAAAGCAGTATACTGGAGTACAAGACTCTGAAGACCAATCAAGGAATCATGTACATCATAAACAGCACTGAGTTAATTCTGAGGTGCTGTTTGATTATGATGTACATGATTCTTTGATTGGTCTTCAGAGTCTTGTACTTATACTGCTTTTGTAAATTGCTTTTGTAAATTTCTGGTGATTGAGCCTTATTTCCTACTCGTATGTCAACCTCCAGGTAGTGGCTGGAGGTTCCTCAGAATTACAAGTGATCTGTAGGCAACAGAGATCAGTTCCCCTGGGGAAAATGACTGTGGCATTATACCCTGCTGAGGCTATTCCCCAAACCTGTCCTCCCCAACCTCAATGCTCAAAATCTCCAGGGATTTCTCAACCTGGAGCTGTTACCACGTCAGCATGAAGCTACTGGGAAAAATCTTTCCCACTAGCTTCATGTTAATGTGGTGACAGACCAAAGATGGAAAATTTTTAGAAGATTTGAGGCTATAGGGGAGAAAATGGCATCTCCCCCCCCCCCACAGGTATTTTGAGAAAAATGGAGGTACATAAAATAGTCTACATGTATTTCACTGCTTTAACAGCATAAAATGCAACACTTACCACTTATGATATAATACAGTATTCTTAAATGTATGACATTTGAAAATATAAATGGCTTAATTTTTTACAAGAACAAATTGTGAAGAGCCAAAGAGATCTTCAAACTACTGCACTCTAAAGAATTTCTCTCTCACTTTGGGGTAGAAAAAAAAAGAAAACACAAAATGGTAGAGTAAAGAAAAAGAAAATGTGTTATCTTATAGAAGCAGTTGTGTGTAGTTCTAATCGAGATAGCAACATATTTGAGTATCGTGCTTTCTGACATAGAAAACGTTGAACTTTTCAATAGTTTATCATCTTACATTATAGTATATTATCGCTTAAACAATATATATATGCCTTTATCTAGAATACACAAGAATTATTAGCTCATGCTATGTATTGTTCTTATTGTACATTGAGTGATGAAAACGTAATCCATGCAACGGTCACCTCCAGGTTAGACTACTGCAACTCACTCTACACTGGGCTGCCCTTGGGCCTGACCCGGAAGTTACAGCTGGTCCAGAACGCAGCAGCACGCGTCCTTAATGGAACGCCAATCCGAGCGCACATTCATCCTGTGCTGTGCCAGCTGCACTGGCTCCCAGTGGAGTTCCGGTTCAAGGTGTTAACCTTGGTGTTTAAAGCCCTTCACGGACTGGGACCTGTATACCTGCGGGACCGCCTCTTCCATTACGTCCCCTGCAGGGCATTGCGCTCTGCAGACAAGCAACTCCTGGTGGTCCCCAGCCCAAAGGACATCCGTCTGACTCAACCAGGGCCAGGGCTTTTTCTGCCCTGGCCTGGCGGAACGCTCTTCCACTGGAGATCTGGGCCCTGTGGGACCTGTTACAGTTCTGCAGGGCTTGTAAAATGGAGATGTTCTGCTGGGCCTTTGGCTGAGTGCCAGCAGGTGTCCCCCTTCTTCCTTCTAAGACCACCACTTTTTCTGGGGCTGCCCTTGGCCATCTACTATGCCCATATACGGACTCCCAAATATTTATTTAAATGGCCTGCACCTGGACTATTTTAATGACTTTTAAAAGGTTTTTTGGTTTTGTGATTAATTCACTGTGTTTTATGAATGTTGTGAGCCGCCCTGAGCCCATTTGTGGGGAGGGCGGGATATAAATCAAATCAAATAAATAATAAATAAATAATAAATTGCCTTAAATGACATTTCACTTAAATAGCAATAGCAATTAGGGGATTTTTTTCCCAATGCTCTCCAAAATATTTAGTTCCTCCTCTGGAAGCACTGAGAAATGTCCTTGGGAATTATTTTCTAATATTTTTCTGGTTTTTTTTTCCTGGACTGTCATTCTCTAGGATAGAGAGGAGCCGTGTGGGACCTGTATTATAAAGGAGATGCATCTCCTGGTACCATCAGTCAGATAGGACTAGACCTTATGCTATCTCGGCCATCCGGTCCAGATGTCTATCATGGCTGATGCTCTCAAAGGCCAAAGAGAGTCCAGGAGAATCAAAAAAGGAACACTTTTCCTGCCCATCTGGGTGACAAAGGCAGTTGTGGTTCCAAAACCAGGCCTGACATCAGATTGAAACGATAGATCTAGTCTATCTAAGTAAAACAAGAATTGCCCAGCTATTGCCGTGCTCCTAATGTGAATATTTGCTTTTGGACAATAGTTTTTAAGCTCCCCTGGATTCAGAGAGAACTTCTTCCAATGGGATTTCACAAGGCTTCACGCGAGCCCCTCCTTTAGCATTTGCTAATTTCGGGACTCATCTGGGCACACTCTACTAGATGGAATAAATCATGTGGTGCAAGAATTGAGCACTGACATAGTAAGCTGGACTCCTGTAAGCATCTTTCTGCCTTTTTTTGGATGTTGTGAGCTGAAATTCCTGTACGCAATTGTGATTTGACAGTTGTGATTTGATTGTTCTATTGCAGTACAAGAAAATAATGAACAGGAAAGAACTGGGATCCTTCTCCATTTATTTTGCTATGCACAGGGCTCATTTTGAGGGGGAATGCGCAGGAACGCAGTTTCGGTAGTTCTCCGAAAAGGTCACGTCAGGTGGCCCTGCCCACCTGATTTTTGGCCATTTTGGGCCCGTTTTGGCCTGGATCGGTGCTGAAACGGCCCAATTTGGGCCCAAAATGGCCAGGATCAGACCCAAAATAGCCAGGATTAGTCCTGAAACAGCCAGGATCGGGCCTCTGATGGGTGCTAGATCACTCTCCTGCTCAGCAGCAGCCCAATCCTGACCATTTTGGGCACAATTTCGGCCCTGAATGGCCAGGATCGGGTCCAAAACAGCCAGGATAGGTGATGTCAGGGGGTGGGGCATATGGATATCAGTTATGCTCATGACACTTCTGGCAAGTGTCAAGGGGCATGGCATATGCAAATGAGTTGTGCTAATGAGTTACACTAATGAGTTCCTGCAGCTCTTTTTCTACGAAATGGCCCCTGGCAATGCACCATTTGAAACTTAAATTCTTAAGCGTGTGGGATGACTTGAGCGCATGTGGTGGCGATCTCGTGACGAGGAGACAAGAACATCGTATAGGTTGTTTATGAGATCCTATGAGGTGGCAGTGAAGGCTGTGAAGAAGGAATAATATGCAGCTTCCATTGCATCAGCTAGCTCACACCCGGCTAAATTGTTTAATGTGGTCCGTTCATTGGTCGCCCCATCAGGCCGAGACCATCAACATTTGGATTTGGAGTTAAGCTGTGAGGACTTGGCGAGTTTTTTTGCTGACAAGATCTTGTCTCTCCGCCACGACTTACCAGCCACAGTTGATACAGTATGTGAACTAGAGGCCCCTTGGCCGTCCGCGGGGCAGACATTTGATCGTTTCAGCCCACTTTTCGGGGAGGAGGTGGACAGGGGTCTGCAGGTGGTGCGACCTACCACATGCCCCTTGGACCCGTGTCCATCATGGCTGGTAAAAGCTAGTGTCGACAGACTACGGGATTCCTTGGAGGCGATTGTTAACTTATCCTTAAGCTCTGGAGTTTTTCCTAGGGTGTTAAAGGAAGCTGTGGTACGGCCTCTCCTGACGAAATCATCTTTGGATTCTGCTGATCTGCTCAGCTACCGCCCAGTCTCGAATTTGCCATTTCTGGGTAAGGTGGTTGAGCGGGCGACAGAAAGACAACTGCAGAATTTCCTGAAGGAGACCTCGGCCCTAGACCTCTTCCAGTCCAGTTTCCGCCCAGGACATGGGGTGGAGACGCTGTTGGTCGCCCCCACAGATGATCTCTGCAGGCAGCTGGATCGGGGCGGATCGGCACTGCTGATTTTATTGGATCTGTCAGCAGCATTCGATACGGTTGACCATGACCTTCTGACCCACCGCCTCGCTGATGTGGGGATTCGGGGGACAGCACTGCAGTGGCTAGTCTCCTTTCTCCATGATCGGGGACAGAGGGTGGCGCTAGGGGAGAGGTTATCGTCTTGTAGGCCACTAGAATGCGGTGTGCCACAAGGAGCGATACTCTCCCCGTTATTGTTCAATATTTATATGTGCCCCCTCACCCAGCTGGTGCGGAGTTTCGGGCTTGGGTGTCACCAATATGCAGATGACACCCAACTTCATCTGTTGATGGACGGCCGACCCGGATCGGCCCTGGATGTCCTGGAGTGTGTTTTTGAAGCTGTGGCTGGATGGTTGAGACAAAGTCGGCTGAAACTGAACCCTACGAAGACGGAGATCATGTACTTGAGTCGTGGAAATGTGGATTCAGGACCCCGGCTTCCTGTGCTCGATGGGGCAGTGCTTACACTGGCTCTGAGAGTTAGGAGCCTGGGGGTGATTCTTGATTCCTCCTTGACAATGGAGGATCAGGTCTTGATGTTTGCCAGGTCCTCTTTACTATCTTCGTCAGGCCAGGCAGCTTGCCCCCTATCTGTCATCTCGCAACTTGACTACAGTGGTACAAGCAATGGTCACCTCTAGACTGGACTACTGTAATGCATTCTACGCTGGGCTTCCCTTGAGCCTGATCTGGCGGTTACAACTGGTGCAGAATGCAGCGGCGCGAGTTATTACCAGAACACCAGTATGGGAACATATAACACCGGTACTGCTCCAGCTGCATTGGCTACCAGTGGAGTACCGAATCAGGTTCAAGGTTTTAGTACTAACCTATAAAGCCCTAAGTGGACTGGGACCGTCGTACCTGCGGGACCGCCTCTCCCCATATGAGCCCCAGAGGACTCTTCGCTCAAGCGACAAACATCTGTTAAAGATCTCTGGCCCTAGGGAGGCCCGCCTAGCATCGACCAGGGCCAGGGCGTTTTCGGCCCTGGCCCCAACCTGGTGGAACGCTCTGTCTTGCGAGACCAGGGCCCGGCAGGACTTGTTATCATTTCACCGGGCCTGCAAGACGGAGCTGTTCCACCAGGCATATGGGTGATGTTGGGCGGTGCCCCTCCTCCCTAGTAGGGGGGTGAGATTCTGTGCCCTCCCGCCCAAAGTCATCTCATACCTTTATATGATCGCTGTAATCTGCTCTATAGACGGTGATAGGTGAATGTATAACGTGCTGCTATGTTTTTATTTTTGATAGCTGTATTTACATCATGCTAATATATGTTTTAAATGAATGATATGTATTATTTATATTTTTAATGGCTACTGCTAGTGAATTGTGTAGTGTGTTTTAAATTGTTGTGATCCGCCCTGAGCCCACTTGGTTGGGGAGGGTGGGCTATAAATTTAAGTTAATTAATTAATTAATTAATTAAATTAATGTTATACACTTGGAGCACAGGCTCCTTATTACCTTCAGGTTATCGGACATGGACACCTTTGTAAATTGGACAAGGTGCTGAAAACCCCTCCCCTTTTATTTTGGCCACTGATAGATTGTAAATGAATATCGTAAATATATATGGGCGGGCAAGCTAATAATAATAGATATGATCCAAAATTTCTGTCTAGCTAAATTGGAGCCATCTTCCTCCCTTCAACACAAAAAGCCTTCCATTGGTGAAACACACCTCTTTCATCATGGCAAGTCTCCATATGCCCCTGGACGGCTCCTTGCGTCAAAGAAAGGTTCCAGAGTCCGACGTGGCAGAATCCAGTCTTTAGATCCAATCTAAGGCCTGTAGGTTTTCTGGCTTATATTGAGTCACACGATTGCTCTATTAAGCCTAATGTTGTAATATCTGTGGAGTTGCTGGCAGTCAAAGGTCTTTCCCATCACCTGCCACTGGATCCTTGGAGGTACCGTGGATTGTTCCTGGGACACTGAGCATCCAAAGCAGATGTTCTGCCACTGAGCTGTGGCTTAAATTTGTGGAAATATGTAGACTAACTGGGCCTATTTTAGCACATTATGGCCATTTCCACACACGTTGAATAATGCACTTTCAATGCACTTTCACAATCCTTTGGAAGTGGATTTTTTGCTCCACACATGGGCCGTTTCCACATGCTGTTAAAGAGACGGTCTACTTACTGAAGGCTGGCATTTTTTTCACAGATTCCAGATGCCTCCGATTTCAAATCGGAAGCAGGCAGTTTGTCTTGCGTCTGATCAGCGTCCTTGACCCGGCACAGGAAAGAGTGGGAAATCCCAGTCTCAGAAAAGACGCTGATCAGACGCAAGACAAACTGCCTGCTTCTGCTTTGAAATTGGAGGCATCTGGAATCTGTGAAAAAAAATGCCAGCCTTCAGTAAGTAGACCGTCTCTTTAACAGCATGTGGAAACAGCCATGGAAAAGCAGTTCCAAATGTTCACTAAACAGTATTGAAAGTGGATTATCCAACGTGTGTGGAAGCAGCCTATGTGTTCTCTTGGGTATTCTATTTCAATATCAGAAAATACTACCTAGCGCCACAATAAGCTGAAATGCATCTCCATAAATATGTACCCTCAGCTCAATCTTTCCTTCAATAACAACTCAATCGTGATTTGAGGTGGAAAATCCGGAGCCCAATTCTTTCTCCTCCCTTTCCTCTAGAATTGTGGCAAGTCTTAATCGGCTGTGGCTCAAGAGCCTTCACAATATAAAGCTTCTGTGATTCCCAGTCTCGCTTTGCTTAGAAAATAATGTTTACTTCAATAATGATAGAAGTTTTGTCTGGTTTCAATCTAGAGGATGTGGAGAAAATTCAGAAGGAGGGAGATAAAGAAGGCCCGACAGCGGCTGCTACACTTTTTCTCCAAAGCATTCTGGACCTCAAAGAAGACGGATGGTTCCGTGGCTTTTTGGACGCTTTGCACTCAGCAGGTTTGGTTGTGCAGGAAAACTTAAATCGTGAGATGCACGTTTTAAAGTATTCCGCTCATCATGGCATGGAGGAAAAATAAAAATGCTCTGGAACATATTAAGTTGGTAGTATCCGGTCACTATAACACCATAACAGCAACGACACTGAATGTGTTAAGCTATTTTCAGAGGGTTAGTTTTGGTATACCAACTATGTGTGATGGGAGCACACACTGCTTGCAGTTCTCCTGATACATGCAGTTGCTATTTTGTGTGAAGGAGGCAATGCATGTATTTTTCATTCATGAATAGCTTAAGTATGACTTAAGTGACTCTCGTGTTGAGTTTGTGTGTACTGAAGCTGGAGGATGCACACATTGTCCTAGTAACACAAAATGATTATTGTGCATATTAGGAGGATAGTGGTTAGCACATGTTCCTGTTATCTGTGGTTGGTGCACCAAAACTAACCATCTGAAAAGGGAAACCTGCCACTTTTTAAATTAGAAGTGCTTCTGCAAGTGGGCAGACTCCCCTTTCATAAAATGTGCTTTCTTCTACTAAGGCCCTGACTTGGATAGCCCAGGTGAGTCTGATCTCATCAGATCTCAGAAGCTAAGTAGGGTCACCCCTGGTTGGGATGGGAGACCTCCAACAAAGACCAGGCAATGGCAAACCACCAACGAAGACCAAGGTTGCAGAAGCAGACAATGGCAAATCACCTCTTGTTAGTCTTGCCATGAAAACCCTGCCAGGGATTGCCATAAGTCAGCAATGACTTGAGAGCACTCTCCATCGCCACTTCTACTAGGAGTAATAGGTCTATGTGGAATACTGTTGTTTATGGTTTGCTATGTTTTGAAGGAAAGCTATCACTTTTACATTTTCTTCATGTCAGTGCTTGAGGAACATTGACATTTTTACAGATGTGTAAAGTTTGTGATGAAGGCCATAATTCTAACATGCTTTTGAACAGGCTTCTTATTCTTTTCTGTGCCTAAGCACTTGGAAACTATGAACCAAATGACATATACTTTGTTGCTAGAAAGTTTCAGTTATTGAAGGTTAAGGTAACAGATGCATTTTGTTAATACACGCAATAGTTTCCTGTGCTTTTCTCAGAGTTTCGTGCTGTGCTGTCCTGTGCCGAGTTAGCATGGCAGCCATCTTTAACATGACCGTTTTGTCAATGTTCCCCTAACTATATTTTTCTAGTCTCTCTGAGATGTTCAATAGATTACTTGAGCAAATTCAGTAGGAATGGTTTTGGGTTTTTTTGCAATTAATTTGACATGAAACCCTGTTTTTACAGTCCCTTTGTAAATTCATAGTACAATTATCACAAGAGTAAAGCTGCCACATAACCCAGGCCGTTTTCACACTGCTTACCAACCACGGAACATTGGGCCAAGCTTCCAGAACGACAGTGTCTTCCTGGTGGGATTTCGCACGTTCTTGTGCGAAACCGCACCGGAAGATGCTGTCGTTTCGGGAGCTTGCTGTGATGTTCTGTGGCCAGTAAGCAGTGTGAAAACGGCCCCAGTATCATTTTTCAGTGCTTTCACTGCAAGTGAAAAAATCCAAAAACTAGCACACCAGGGACAAAATGTCTAGCCATGCCAGTTTTCCTCCTGTTTATCTTTATACTTGAAGAGAGTCAGTTAAGCAAGTCCCCATCTCATTCTGAATTGTCACAGTCCACAGTCCGTTAGAATTCGACCACTTCATTTGCTGAGTATATAAATCTGGCCTCATAGAGCATCCCACTTTCCCCCCTCTCCACTAAGGGGTTAATGTGTAAATAGACCCTTGGAGCAAGATTTTTGCGACCTATTTAACTAGGAAGGTTAGTGATAGAACATTAAATCTGTTTACATGTCTAGATGATCTTTCTGTGTCAGACTAGTGATCTTCAGCCTTTTGAGACCTGGGAGATACTGAGCTTCAAACCTGCGGCATCGGAGTCACGTGATAAGGAGTGAAGATGGCCTCACTGGTGTTGAGGACAGGACCAAGGGCAACAGACCAAGAGAGCCCTGGGGAGGAAAGACAGGCAAGGGTCCATGGAGGAATCCTTTCCACCGTGTCTTGATATCTCTCTGCTCCTCTAAGTGTATGAAGCCAAAGCAATGGTAGTGTTACTTCCTAGCAGCAAAAGAAATAGTGGCTCTATAGGTGCTTGCAACTCAGCAGGTGGGGCTGTGGTGTACTTGAATGTCTGAGGGCCAAGCTACAAGTGACGAATGACACAGGCTGGACACTTGTCAGCTTCCCTCAAGTTTTGATGGGAAATGTAGGCGTCCTGGTCTTGCAGCTTGGCTCTCCGACTGCTGTCCAATGGACTTTTCAACTGTCACTTGTCCAACTTTCCGCCAAGCTGCTTACATTTCCCATCAAAACTTGAGGGAAGCTGACAAGTGTCCAACCTGTGTCAGGCGTCACTTGTAGTTTGGCCCTCAGGGTCAAGCCATACGGGTTGAACACCACTGTCTCAGGCCTTTATAGATCAAATGCAATCAAATAGTTTACATCAAGCATGTCGTTGCAATTGGAACCTAAAGTTAACGTGGGGGACTAAACATTTGTTTCTAAATATATACATGCTGTCTCAGATCAGGCTCTGCGAAGGGCATTGGAAAACTTTGCATAAAATTTTATGAACAGTTTTCTTGTTCATTTCCCCCCTCCCCCTGCAGGAAAAGTTGAAAATCAAGATACAAATTATGGCTGAAAATCAAGATAAGATTTTAATGGATAAATGCATGCTCTCTGTATCTAGATGCCCATTTTTTTTTTAAATCTGTGTCTCTGGCAACAGCAGGTGATAAATGTTTCTGCACAACAGGCTACTGTTAAGGGCCCAGAGCAAGCGACACTTTCTCCCCTGATCGCTTGGCATCTCCAATGAAGCCCTTATTTCCAAGCCAAATTTATTATAGTACATGTCTGTTGTGAGGGGAGGAATAGATCCAGCTTGTTGACTAACTTCTGGGGAACAGAGTGCTTCCAAACATACAGAAATTGGCTGTCCATGATATAGGCAAACTGCACTGCTGAAAGCAACGTACCCCACCCTGCTCCCAATCCTTGAGCAAAATAGAACTGATCCCTAAGAATCACGGAGTTGGAAGGGGCCATACGGACCTTCTAGTCCAACCCCCAGCCCAATGCAGGATGAGCCTAAAGCATCCCTGACAAGTTTTCATCCAGCCTGTTGAAAACTGCCGTGAACGGGAGCTCATCACCTCCCTAGACAACTGATTCCACCTTTGAACTACTCCGACCATGAAAAAGTTTTTCCTAATATCCAGCTGGTACATTTAAGCCCGTTGCTTCGGGTCCTACCCTCTGCTGCCAACTGGAACAGCTCCTTGCCCTCCTCCAAATGACAGCCTTTCAAATATTTAAAGAGAGCAATCATGTCCCCCCTCAGTCTCCTCCAAACTAAACATTCCCAAGGCCCTCAGCCTTTCCTCATAGGGCTCAGTCTCCAGACCCCTGATCATTCTTGTTGCTCTCTTCTGCACCCTCTCAATTTCGTCCACATCCTTTTTGAAATGAGGCCTCCAGAACTGCAGACAGTACTCCAGGTGCGGCCTGATCAAGGCAGTATAGAGAGGGACTATGACCTCCTGCGATTTCGATGCAATGGCCCTTTTGATACAACCCAAGACTTGAGTTTGCCTTTTTTTGCCACCACATCACACTGACTGCTCATATTTAGTTTACAGTCCACTCTTACCCCAAGACCTCATTTGCATACACTACTACCCAGAAGTGTATCCCCCATCCTGTATTTTCGCATATCTGTAGAAGTTTTTCTTACTGTAGCAAGCCCCCCTGGCCAGACCCAGCTCGTACTGAGCTTTGGCTTCTCTGGTGGCTGATCTGTAGTACCTAGTTACCCTCATATATTCCTCTTCAGAGGTCTGTCCTTCTTTCCATTTCCTGAACATTTCCCTTTTCTGCCTTAGCTTATTCTGGAGCGCTCTGTTCATCAACATTGGTTTCTTGAAACCCTTACCATGTTTCCGTCTTGCTGGAATAGTGAGGGCTTGAGCTTGCTTCACTCGCTCTTTTCCCTTCCAGCACACTCCCCCACGGAATGACTCATCAAGCCTCTGAGTTCATTGAAGTCGGCCCTATGCAAATCTAACCTACGAGTCTGGCTACGAACTTCGTTGGCTTCCCACAGCAACTGGAATTCAAGGAGGACATGGCCATTTCCCCCTAAGGTCCCCACCACCTTCACCCCATCTACCAGTTCTTCCCTGTTGGTTAATATTAAGTCTAGAATGGCCGATCCTCTTGTAGCTTCCTCCACCATTTGAAAAAGGAAGTTGTCGGCCAGGCAGGTCAGGAAGTTGCGTGATTCTTGTCGCTTTGCTGAGCTTGTCTCCCAGCACACATCGGGGAAGTTGAAGTCACCCATAATTATAAGGTTCTGATGTCTGGATACTCTACCAATCTGTTCAAAGAGGGCAGCATCCATTTCCTCGCCCTGGTCAGGCGGTCTGTAGCAGACTCCAACAACAATACCCTTATTTCCACCCATATACTTTCCACTGGGCTGTCTACCACATTCTCCAGAACTTCCTGACAATCAAGCCCTCTCCTCACATTCGATGCCCCTCCGCCTCCTCTTCTACCCTTCTGGTTTTTCTTGAACAACTCACACCCCTCCACTCGCACATTCCAGAAAACCTAGTCTGATTGGGCAGTGGTTGCTAGTGAATTATCAAGCCAACCAGATGTATTCTTGTAGCCGGGGCAGGGATGGTGATGTTTACTTTGTGAATCCAAATATTTTCTTGGTGTGCTTTATTTGTTTCTGACCTGCTACACATTTCTACTGCTTTGCTTTAATAGGCTACAGCGGCCTTTATAAGGCAATTCAGTCTTGGGATTTCCAGTTGATTGAAAACCTGGAAGAGCATAGACAGTTGCTGAAAAGGATCGAACCCTCTTTGCGAGACATTGATCCCGTCCAGCTACTTTCATACTTAAATGACTGCATCCTAGAACAGGAGATGGAAGAAATTCGACAGGTATTATTATTTAAAATGAAAATACTGGCTGTTCATCACATAAAAGTCTATGTTAAGTGTGGAGCCTCTTATTTGTACCTCTTCAAAAAGATTGCGGGGGGAGGGGATGCATCAGGTTATTTCATTTCCCCCTTACAATAAATCCCTTCAAGGTAGGTTAAGCTGAGAGAGTGTAATTTATCCCCAAGTAACATTGCTGAACAGAGATTAGAATTTAAGTTTCTCCAGTTCAAGACAAGTTCTTTAGTCACAACAGCAAAATATCTCTTATCATCAGGGCTTTTTTTGAGCCAGAACGCGGTGGAACAGAGTTCCGGCACCTCTCAAAAATAGTTACATGGCTGGTGGCCCCTGCCCCCTGACCTTGACAGAGGGGAGTTTAGATTGCCTTCTGTGCCGTGGCATGGAGGGCAATCTAAACTCCCCTCTGTCTGGAGATCGGGGTGGGGCCACCGGCCAAATGACCATTTTCATCGAGGGCGATTTTAACTTTAAAAAACTCCTCCCTTGTTCCAGCTGACCCAAAATGATGAAATTTTTTTGGTCCTGGGAGCATGTGCGCACTTTGCGCGTGCGCATGTGGTACGAGAGGCACCACCTCCCGTCAGGAGTTGCCCCCTGTGTTGGCAACCCACTGAGTTCTACCACCTCTTTTCCCAGAAAAAAAGCCCTGCCTATCATACCTACACAACACAGTGCCAGACCAGTGTATCCTCCTCAACCCTGTTCCTCTCCTACCCTCAATGAAGGCAGTGCTGTAGCTAGTGGCTGCTTCTGGGTATCACCCAGCACTTCCTCTTTGTTCTCAATAGGTCACCACTACACATGTGATGGTAGGTGGAGGTTCCTTAGAAGACCCAATGCCTGTAGTTCGTAATGGCTATAGTTTTTGATGCCTTAAAGAGCCCAGTGCCACAATTGCCTGTGAGCTGGATGGTACTTTAAAGGGCTCACTCTCCTTGGTTCCCCTCCCCCCATTGAATTGGCATTGCCATGGCTTCCCCACCGCAGAGGTGGGGCAGCAGTCACAGTCCACCTCTCATCCAACACCGTTATTGTTGAGAGTTGTGCTACATAAAGCAAGTCCCCAGTCCAGCTGGCTGAGCAGGATAGAAACAAAATATGTGTTCTTAACACGCATTGAGGTGCTCCGTAGTCCACTCCCGTAAGAAGAGAGAGAGATAGAGGCGAGTGAATACCAACAGGCTTCTCTGGAAAGGCCACACACTGCTGGAATAAACAACATCCCCAATGTTTCTTAGGGCACTCCAGTGGGAAGCCAGCAAGGGGTGAGTGTGAACAGAAACTGAGCAAAAGGAAATAGCACTTGTGGTGATGGGAATCATGCTGGGTGTTGGGAGAGGGAATGAGAACATAGGTAGCCAAGGTCAGGGCCGTATCCTCTGGGCCCAATCCCTTCCCGTGCTACCAAATGAGCGGTATAGTATATTGTCTTGAGAGTGAAGTATGAGCCAGGAGGTCTCAGGTTCAAGTGTTGCCCATGTCACAAACTAGGGGCCAAACTAGACACAACAGCATCCTCAAGGGCCCAGTACTGATTGGATCCACAGTGTGGAGATAGGATTTCCAGGTGGATCCACAGTGTGGAGATAGCAGCGGGCAAACTGCTTGGGGTTTGACCCTTCGTCTGCTGATCGCACAGCAATTGGCAGGAGGGGGCAAGCTCCGGGAGGTTGCCTGCCATGGGCAGGTACCTCAGGAGTGTGCTTTATGCGCATGATCCCAACAGGCACGGCGATGTCATTTTCAGAAGTGACATCGTTGCACTGCCCACAGGAGCGTTCCCATGCTTTGTTTGGGGCCAATTTGGGCCTCGAACAGGCCAAACCGGCCCTGTGTGGAGCACGGGAGCGCTTGTGCGGCCGGCATGGTGCCATCGCTTCCGGAAGTGACATCACCACGCTGGCTCCAGGGTGCACATGCGCAAAGCGCAGGCACAAAACAGGACTAAATGCAGTGCAGAAGGTAAGTGCCAGGGACTCCACCCTCCCAACGGGAGGTGAGGCATACCTGGCAACCCTACATGGAGATCTTGTTTTCTTCCCCCTATGCCTTTTCATGCCAGAACTGATGCGCATGGGCAGCAATTTTTGCACCTGACAAGGTGAGGGTATAGAGGGGGTGGGGGGAATAAGAGCGCTGTGCTGTAGGCCCAATCAGGATTGGACCTTGTTCATTTTAAAATGGTGGCAGTATGTTCGTGGATGCCACAAGGATGCAGCCACATCTAGTTTGGCCCTTAATGGCATTAGAGAAGCTACTTCTTCTGGGGTGTGACTCAAACGATAGCTTCCCTAACATTGTTTAGTGACCTTGACAATAACAAGAGATTGAGAAATGAATCCCGACTATTATAATAGGTTAGGTTGAGAAGTGGATCCCAGTTCCCAAAATTATGTTTACCAATATCAGCGTGCATGCTTGGTTTTTTGTAAAAATAAAAATTCAGATCAGAACCTATTTGAAGTATGGGCTCTTCCAGTTTCACCATGTTTCCCCTTTTGTGGCTTTAGACAGCAGGAGAACAATATAAAGAATTCTACAATTAATCCAAGCTAAGAAGCAGTAGAGATAACATTGCACTTTTATGTTGATTACTGGAGCATACCAGAGAATTTCAGAAGAACGGTGTGTTTTTTTATAGATTATAGCAATGCTTTCAACTGTGTGGATCATGAAAAGCTGTGGATGGTTTGAAAAGAAATGGGTGTGCCACAACATCTGATTGTGTTGATGATGCACAACTTGTACTCTGGACAAGAAGCTACTGTTAGGACAGAATATAGAGAAGAAGAATGGTTTCCGATGGGCAAAGGTGTCAGACATGGATGTATATTATCTCCCTATCTGTTTAATCTATATGCAGAAATGTATAAGGAAAATTGGTTTAGATTTAGATGAAGATGGAGTGATAATTGGTGGAAGGAACGTTAATTGGTGGAAGATGCAGATGACACCACATTACTGGCAGAAAATAGTGAAGACTTGAAACAACTACTGACGAAAGTTAAAGGAGAAAGTGCCAAAGCAGGATTACAGCTGGTCGATCGTCGAGAAAACATAAGTAATGTCTATTGAGGAATTACACAATTTTAAGGCTGACAATGAAGAAAATGAAATTGTTAAAAGATTTTCTATTCCTTGGATCAATCATCGGTCAAAAGGGAGATAGCAACCAAGAAATCAGAATGAGATTGAAACTTGGAAGGGCAGCCATAGAGGAATTACCATGCAATTCTAAACAGAGTTACTCAAGTCTAAGACCATTGGTTTCCGTTGTCTTAGACTGGAGTAACACTTCTTAGGATTGCACTTTTAGAAAAGATAGTTAAGGAAGTGTCTCTGAAGACCAAGATGCTCCATTAATACTACATAGGGATTTGAAAGTTGGGCACTTAAGAAAACTGACAGGAAGACAATTGATTCATTGGAAATGTAGTGTTGGAGGGAGAGTTTTATGGATACGACAAAGAAGCTGATTCTACATCAAATCGAGCCTAAATTGATCCTAGAAGTTAAAATGATGAAACTGAGGTTATTGTACTTTGGTCACATCAAGACTCTCTGGAAAAGATGACAATGTTAGGAAAAGTTGAAGACAGCAGGAAAAGCAGAAAACCCAACATGGGATGCATTAACTTAATAAAAGAAGCCAAGCAACGGCCTTCCATTTGCAAAACCTGAGCAAGGCTGTTAGTGATTCCGCACACGTTGGATAATGCACTTCCAATCCTCTTTATAGATCATTTGGAACGGATTTTTTTGTGTGCGGAACAAAAAAATCCACCTCAAACAATTGATAAAGTGCATTATCCAACGTGTGCGGAATCTGCCTCTGATAGGACATTTTGGAGATCATTAATTCGTAGAATTCAGAAGTAACTTGATGGCAAATAACACACACCCAATAATAATACGCAGGTTTTCCCGTGGCAGAAAAACCAGATTAAACTAAGTTTTTGTTTTGCACAGCAGAAGTCCAGCGCACACTGCTTGTTTGCTCCAATGTAAGCAAATTTGTTTGGCTACTGTAGTAAAGATTCTAAGTTTGTTATTTAAAGTATTATATGAAAATTTTCTGTTGTACACTAAAAAAAAAAAGCCTCGATTGTTAAAGTTTTGCTTGTTTTTTCCCCCTCTCTAATATTTTTTTCTTTCTGTCTTGCAGGTTAAACTCAACAGTGGCAAAGGAGCAAGTGCATTAAAATTAGCTCAGTGCCTGTATCGGTCAGATAAGGAAAACTGGCCCAAAACCTTTGGGATAGCATTGGAGGAGACGAATTGTGATCTCAAAAATCTCTGGAATTTTAGAGATGGTACTGTGCAAGCAATCATCGAGTCTTTGTTTCATTGTCGGTGCCACTGCTTTAGGAATTTAGAGGATACAAGTGGGGGACCCGCAAAGAGTTTTGAAGGGCATCTCATTTCCCCCCTTGTCACTATTTCAGTTCCCTGAAAAGCCTCTATAGCCTCTCTCTTTTTCCAACTTCCTTCCCTTCTTCCCACCTGCCAGCCAACCTACCTTTATCTGCCCCCTGTCCTTAGCTTTTCCTTCTTTCCCCTAGCACTATCTACCCAGGAAAATGATAGCAGAAAGCCCAGTTGCGTGCAGAAGGACTTGTGGCAGCTCCTCATTTCCCCCTCTATCCCCTTCTCCATCCTACTTCCTCTTTCCTTCCTTCTGGAAACTCCCATATCATCGCCTTTCTCTGCTTTTCTTCTTTCCATCCACTCACTCACTTGATATTTATTTATACCCTGCCTTTCTTCACATGGGGACCCAAAGCAGTTTACATGATTCTCCTCTCTTCCATTTTATCTTCATAACAATCTTGTGAGGTAGATTAGGCTGAGAATATGTAACTGTGCCAAGGTTACTCAGTGAGCTTCCACTACAGAGTGGTGATTTGAACCTGGGTCTCCCTAGTCTACCACTTTAACCACTGCACCACATCGGCTTTTACGAGATGGCTGCTGTTGAACAGTACCCAAGCAGCCAGTCCTGGCTGAGTCATGCGAGTCAGGGAGCAAGTTGCCCAGTGGTTGCTAATGGCCCTGGCCCTGAAGACTCCTCCTTCAAAGGCTAAAATAGCCCCAGAAAGGATCCTGACCCTACCGCAGTCTTTTCCTGACAGAAACCAAGGCTGGAACCAGCAGGCAATACTGTGAGGTGCCGCTCTTAAAGCAACACTTAAAGCTGTTGGTGCTGCTGCTTTTATTTTAGGATTTTTAACCCCATAATGTATTTTTTTTAAAAAAATATTTTGTATTTTTCTACAAATGGGGCATTTTTCTGGTTTGTAGAAAGAGTTGAGTGTTAATGGCTCCAGTCTCTGGATTTAAGTATCTACCACAGATTAAGACATGGTGGAGAATTAGATAGATTGACTGGATTAAAGTCACTCAATGAGCTTCCACAGCAGAGTGGTGATTCAAAGCTGGGTGTTCCAGATCCAAGTCTGACACTCTGACCACTGCACTATACTTTCTAATGGTCAAAACATCCTTGGAAAAGACCCTGCCCTTCTTATCCTAACAGAAACCAAGGGTGGCATACTGACTAACACGAGGTTGCCCAGAACTCATTGGGGCCCAGCTCAGAAGTAATGACCAGGCGACTTGCTACCATATGATTCATATGACTCACCTAGGCCTGGCTGCTTCCTACTGTTCAACAGCACTCCCCCCAGGCAGTGTAGTGTAGTGGTTAGAGTTTCAGAGTAGAATCTGGTAGAACCAGGTTCGAATTGTAACTCTGCTGGGGAAGCTCACTGGGCGACTTTGAACCAGCTGCACACTCTCAGCCTAACCTACCTTTCAGGGTTGTTGTGTGGCTAATAACAGAGGCAAAGAAAATAATGTAAGCTGCTTTGGGGTCCCATTGTGGAGAAAGGCTGCACGTAAAGGAAGTAAATTAAGAAATATAGATGAAGATGGGGAGGCAAATAAAAGGTACGTTTTTTAGTGAGTTTGAAGGAAAGGAGGATGCAGGGAAAGGTGAGCGTATGGAGGGGAAGAGGAAATAATGTGGGGAAGGGGATACAGGGAACAGTGAAGGGTCCACAGCAAGTCCTTGCAGATTCCTCACCATGCAGCTGGGCCTGGCTCAGCTGGCAACAAAAAACTGGATCCTAGGGGAGAGGTTGCCAGGTGGGAGGGGGAAAGGTGAAGACTACAGACTAACATGGCTAACTCCTCTAGATCTATGTTCACTAAATGAAACCAGTGACCAGCACCTGGATAAACGTGGTTTCAATCACATGTTCAGCTGTACATGCTTTGAAAAACAAAAAACTGGACCCTAGGGGAGAGGTTGCCAGGTGGGAGGGGGAAAGGTGAAGACTACAGACTAACACGGCTAACTCCTCTGGATCTATGTTCACTAAATGAAACCAGTGACCGGTACCTGGATAAACGTGGTTTCAATCACATGTTCAGCTGTACATGCTTTGAAAAACAAAAAACTGGACCCTAGGGGAGAGGTTGCCAGGTGGGAGGGGGAAAGGTGAAGACTACAGACTAACATGGCTAACTCCTCTGGATCTATGTTCACTAAATGAAACCAGTGACCAGTACCTGGATAAACGTGGTTTCAATCACATGTTCAGCTGTACATGCTTTGAAAAACAAAAAACTGGACCCTAGGGGAGAGGTTGCCAGGTGGGAGGGGGAAAGGTGAAGACTACAGACTAACATGGCTAACTCCTCTGGATCTATGTTCACTAAATGAAACCAGTGACCAGCACCTGGATAAACGTGGTTTCAATCACATGTTCAGCTGTACATGCTTTGAAAAACAAAAAACTGGACCCTAGGGGAGAGGTTGCCAGGTGGGAGGGGGAAAGGTGAAGACTACAGACTAACACAGCTAACTCCTCTGGATCTATGTTCACTGGTTCCTGAAACCAGTGACCGGTACCTGGATAAACGTGGTTTCAATTACATGTTCAGCTGTACATGCTTTGAAAGTAACACGAGAATTGCTCAATGCACATATGAGCCATCACCGGTACACTGTACATGGGTTGCACATGTGTTCTCTGTAACTTGTGGACAGAGCTAGTCGCAGTCAGATGGCAGCTAGTGGGAACTAAGTGCCAAGTGCTTCAGGGGCCTGATTTGAAATGGGTCCGCAGCACGGGTGGGGAGAGAGGGCTGCATCCTCCCCAATACCATTTCCAAACCCAAAACAGCCCCAGTTTTGAGCAAAATGGCTTGGCCCTAAAGCCCTTAAAAGATCTTGTGTCCTGGATACTCTGTGCGCATGTTTGTATATGCGAGCTGCATTATAGTCTTGGATGCAGAGGAGTTAGCTGTGTTAGTCTGTGGTAGCAAAATGCATCTGACGGGGAGAGCTGTGGTTATCGAAGGCTTATACTACATAGGAATTGGATGGTCTAGCTGTTTTACTGCTGCAAACTAACACGGCAAACTCCCTTGAAGCCTCACCCAAGCCAACTGACCCCCACTCCAAAAGGAGATGTTTACGTTTACTAGCAAAGGAATGTTTTGGTTGCACCCTCCCTCTCCCCCCCCTAACTGCATCTTCTCTCTCCTCCCCTCCTCCCCCTCCTCTTCTATATTTGACCAGTTTCTGTACCATGCATCTGACGAAGAGAACTTGATTCTCGAAAGCTTATGCTACAATAAAATTGGTTAGTCTTAAAGGTGCTACTGGACTCTTTTTGATGATAGTCTTGAAGTACCTTCCGCTAGGGAAGTCCTTTCAGCTGCGTTTATGTGGTTCCTAATGCTTCAGGACATCTTTATGGAAACACAGCTTTCTTTCATCCTGCAGGCTTTCGGTTGGCATTTTTTAAAAGATGGCAGTCATTTTTTTAAAAAAAAAAATAAAGATCAGCATTAAGGAGTTTGGCTATATGTATAAAGTTACGATATTTGTTTCTCTTTTAAAATGTTTGTAGTCCTTACCCAAGAACATGCATAATATTACACTGGTAGTTCTCTCCCCCCCCCCCATTATATAAGACCCTTAGAGCAAATTGTTGTAAAGACAAAATAATGTTTAAATGCACTGTGTTTAGGCTTGTTTGTATAGTTACGCTTGTCTTGAGCGGAACACACAACAGACACCAAAGCAGTCACACAAAGCTATTTCAAGTCTTCTGCAGATGTTGGATTCCCCGCCCGCCCGCCCCCCCCCCAGTCGTAATGTTGAGAGCGAGACGCTTCCCGGGGTGATGGGGGAGGCACGTTCTCTCTGGGACTGCTAGCATTGTTCCACATAATTTTACCTATTTTATCCTGTTTCTATGTGTGTTTCCAAAATTTATACCCCGCCTTTCTACTCTCATTGCAGCGACAAGGGTGGCTAATGACAAATGCATTATAAAAAAGTGTGTGGGGATAAACACACCTGAGGGATGTCCGCTTGGCAGAATTACTGCAACAAATATTTTTGTCCTGTCGTACTAAAAAATAATGGGATGTGTCATTCTGATCATGAGATGTTCTGTTCTGTTCAGATTGCAGGGAAGTCACGGATGTTGAAATGACGGATGACGAGGATGACAGCTGTGCTGTTAATATAAATTTGCAGTATATGGAAGATGCACAACTTGACAATTTGAGCAGAAATCCCTGCTTCCCTTTGTGTTCCCCTTCAGGTAACATCTGAAAATGATGTTAGCATTTTGAGTCTGTATTCTTACTAAATAGCAGTGTATATATGCATTAGTCACTTTCAGATGATGGACTGAGATTTAAGGAAGTTGCAGCATTCTAGCGATGGCTGTCTGGGTTTGGGGGGCATGTGAAAACTAGATGGAGGAATTGACAGTATGTAGTTGAGGGAGACTAGGAAGAGACTGCATGCTGTCCTGGCATTTGTGCAGAACACCAAGCCAAGATGCTAGTACATGGATAGGAGAGATCATCAGGAATAAGATCTGCCTGAATTGTTAGAATGTTAGGGGTTGGAGACCTGGATTCAAGGGGATGGTGGTGGGGGACTTTCCAACCGAGATTTGTGAAGTTGAGGTCTGTGGGTGTTGACTAGAGATGGGCATGAACCAGGAAGATGCCGAACCGCTCAGTTCGTGGTTTGTTGTGTTTTACGAACCATGAACTTGCCCTAGTTCACGAACCAGTTTGTTTGGTTCGTGAAAACGTCACTTCCAGGGCAGAAATCCCCTCCCCCCCCCGTTGCCCAGGAAACTGATTGATTGGTGCCAGACTGTCTGCAGTGACAAAACGAACCAAACGAACCGGCCTAAAGTTCATGGCAGTTCGTCAGAAATAGGCTCTGACAAACTGCAAGTTCGTGAACCATGAATCGGCGTTTCATGACGAGCTTTGGTTCGTATTTCAGTTTGTGCCCACCTCTAGTGTTGACACAAGTGGCAGTGATTTGTAACTCTCATTGTATGAGTAGCAGTGCGCTGCCCACATAGCAAGATTCAGTAAGGGTTGCTTGCAATTTGTGTTTGCTTCACAACCTTAAGTGTGCATGTTTTATGTCAGGGACCTTCTGATCTATGGTGGTCAAAAGCATAGTTGGATAGACTTGCAGTAACTTTCCAATATCCACTAATACCTTTCATTAGGACCAGCTACGTTGACACTAAACAGTGTGCAAGCTTTTGAGTTCTCCAGAATTCTTCCTCAGGCTGGATATTACAAAATTTTAAAAAAAAGAGGTAGAGGAGAAGAGAGATGTTTCAGACCATTAGTTTAAGTTAGCATCTTGTCTCAATATCCCCAGGCAAGTAGATATACATTGGTGCCTTTGGTATCAGGTTTCACCCTAGTTTTACTGAGGGGAGGAGGGATGGTATCTCGCCTCTGGAATTACAAAGGCAAGCAGATGTTCTTGTTCCTTCCAGACTTGTGTGGAAGAGAGAATTTCAGAAAGTGCAACTTGTCACACAGGAGCGAGAAATGGATTTCCTGCAAGCTTCCATGTTAAGGGCAGTGGAAGTGGGTCACGTCTCTCTCTCTCTCTCTTTTTAAAATAGTTTTTATTGAATTCAAATACAGAAGATAAAGATTGTAGTTTGTCATTTACAGAAAATTCTAGATTAAATACTGTACAATAAAAAGTAATAAATTATAACAATTGCTTGTGTCAGAAGGCGAATGAATTTTATGATACACACCAACATGCATAGAAACATAAAAGTAATTTACACATATGTATGTAAATTAAACTGTTTTAAGCCCGGATGGGGTCTATTAATTTCAAGATAATCAAGGAAGGGAAGCCACTTTTCTAAAAAATTGGTGGTTCTTGGGAAGTGCTCCATCTGAAGGATTTTGTCATGTAATTTCTCTGAAATGAAGAGATCCCAGATTTTCATATACCAACTATTGATTGAAGGGTTGGTGTTTGACTTCCACGTCTCTCTTTGAAATTAAAAGTAAACCTATTTCAGGAAGGGGATGTTATGTACACCTCTGTCCTCAATGAGCCATTGGATCGGGACAAATAAAAGTTTTACCTCATACAAGATTATTTTTTCTAGTGAAGAGGAAAGGAGCAATCCATACAAAACGTAACTTTTAAGTGACAAATGCTGCCAAATGGATTTTGCCTTCTTGTGTTTCTAGAACCGTGTCAGCAGTCCACTTATTTTCCAAAGAAGGCAAGAAGCTATCAAACTGAACTCGCCCAGCCCGCTCTCAGTGGCAAACATACCATCATTTGTGCCCCTACTGGTAAGAGCGCATTGGTTGTGAGTTATGATCGTGTTTGGAAGGGTGCTTTCTAAGTTTGATGTGTGGTTTTTACAATGCGGGAAAGATTTTGTTTAGAAGAGCCTAAAGAAGATTTCTTGGGAAAGACACAGGATATTTGTATTTGTTTTAGGACTGTCACTGGAAAAGTTAACATATCTGGAACTTGTATCTCTAGTGTCAGTTTCTGGTGCGGGGCTGTCCCTCAGAGAGCACGTTTTGCAAGGTCAGTGGCATCTCCAGTTAAAAAGGGTTACGTGAGGCGAATTTCTGGGGATTTCTGCCAATGATCCCGGAAAACCTCCAGCTGTCAGTCAGAGTAGTTATTATTTGGTGAGACGGAACCATGGGTAGCTCCATGCGGGTCCACTGTGAAAACTGTTTCTTTTTATAAAAAAAGCTAAGCCTCACCTGTGCTCTGTATCTTGATTTTTTTTTAAAAAAAATATATTGATCCCATCTTTTCATTTACAATGTAGCTTCAATAGAACTCTTTAAAATTAAAAAAAAACCCAAGTCAACATAACCTCATACCCTCTTGAAGAAGGCAGTGCAATGGTTTATAGCGTAGCAGGATGACACAAGTTATGGGAAAGCTTGGATAAATAAAGTAGAATCTTAGAATCGTAGGATTGGAAGGGATCTCCAGGGTCATCTAGTCCAACCCTCCACACAACTCTGGAAATTCACAACAACCTCCCCTCCCCAGTGACCCTTACTCCGTGCCCAGAAGATGGCAAAACACCGTCAGGATGCCCGGCCAAACTGGTCTGGGGAACATTGTTTCCTGACCCCAAAGTGACAATCAGTATGACCCTGGGCGTGTAAAAAGAGGCCACAAGAACTAAGCACCGATGTAACCCTTCCTGCCCTCCCCTCTCACGATCTGCCTAAGTTCACAGAATCAGCATTGCTGGTTTTTATGTAATGCCCCAAAACATATCAAAGGAGTTTGAGCATCCTCAGAGAGGGCATTCTGCAAGTGAGATTGACAGAAATAAACAGTCTTTTACTGTGTTACTATAAAAGAACTCACACTATTGTTATCCTAATATCTGATTCAAGCTGATTTTTCTTCATTGTTTGCAATGGTCATGCATAGTGCGGACATTTTAGCATAAGATTTTCATACTGTGGCAACTTTTATACAATTGGAACTCTGTGTGTGGCGTTTCTTTGCCAAAACTTCAGGGTTTTCCCATTTTGGCTCAGAAAGAACTATCTGGAGACAAAACTCGGGAGAATTTGGCTGAATCCACAAACCCGCGGAACGTCCCAGCGTTGCGCTAAATGTTCGCTAAACACCCAGAAGTGTAGTGTCTTTCTAGCGCGATTCTAGCGAATCGCGCTAGAAAGATACTACACTTCTAGGTGTTTAGCGAACATTTAGCACAACGCCGGGACGCTCCGCGGGTATGTGGATTCAGCCTTTCTTTGGTGCTGACTGTCTCAGCTCCCTCTGAGTTAAATGTGTGGAATGGAGCAATGTCACCCACCTACGCACCCAC
Source organism: Eublepharis macularius (assembly GCF_028583425.1). Taxonomy (NCBI): domain Eukaryota; kingdom Metazoa; phylum Chordata; class Lepidosauria; order Squamata; family Eublepharidae; genus Eublepharis; species Eublepharis macularius. Next base: position 121,162,256 of record NC_072797.1, on the reverse strand, counting down.
CTATTTTATCTGCTACACAAGGCCATGAGGCTGTATTTTAGGGAAAGAGATAGAGTTTCCTACTCCTTGATGAGATACTGGTTTTTTTTAAAGCTTATTAGCTGGGTGGAGGTACTGGAAAATGACACTGAAAGGTATTTCACATTTGTTTCCTGTTTCTGCCTTGGAATACTTGTGCTCTATACTGTGGGTTTTTCTGAGTGCTTCCCCTAAATTATTTCAATAGTACAGCAACCCATCAATATTATTATCCTCACATTACAGGTGGAGGATTTTAAGGCCCTTGTGGCCTTAATAGGATCGATACATCCTTTCATGCCCTGCTTGAATGTAGGTTTTTCAAAAATTTAAGGGATTTTTATATTAAGCCCTTAATTAACCAACTGTCCCTTTATACTTCAGAAACCCTGGTTGTTTTGCTTAGTGATAAGGATCCTAAATTTACCTTAGCAATTGCAAAATACGTCTCAGTCCCTTTAGCCTTTGCATCCCAAAAAGATGAGTAATAAGTATTTTCTGCTGCTCAAGATTTATGGATCAGTGAGCTTCTAAGGGAATAAAAGGAAAGGATTACGAGTGGAGGACTGAGGCTAAGACTGGCTTGTCTGAGGTCATCTAATGTGTTAGGGCTGGATTCTTCTTCAAGAATCGGACAAACCCAACACTGCTACAGAATCAGATCTTCGTTGGGTACATCAACATTTTTTCACCTTGTAGGTACAAAACGTGTGAGATAGCTTAAATGCACAGCAGGATTGGGTAGGGAACACTCTTGCTTTTACAAACAATTCCTGCTAGTCCTTTTCTTCTCTCTCCCACCTTGACAGGGTCTGGGAAGACTTTTGTGTCCCTTATGATCTGTGATCATCACCTCCGCAACAGGCCTGCTGGGCAGAAAGGGAAGGTTGTCTTCCTTGCTACCAAAGTCCCAGTGTACGAACAGCAGAAGAAAGTTTTCCAAGAGCATTTTGAAAGAAGCAGGTATAACTGAAGCCCTCTTTTGTTGGGTTGCTGGTTTGTTCCAAAGCCAGAATGTGCTTTTGATACGGATTTTAGGTCGATCTAGACAGTATTTGTGTATTATATATGCTGCAAATACTGTACATAGTTACTAAGCTCATTGGTCCATGGTTGGACACGCTTCTTAGTAAACGTGAATGACAAGAGTGATTAGCTAACCATATTAAATGCTTTAATGGTCTTGTATGTGTGAGAGGGAGAAAGAAAGAAAAGGTTGGATCCAGAGTTAGTTTCTGTTAATAGAAGGCACTTCTGTCTACAAAACAGAGCTTTTCTGTGTCTAGGTGTGGGCAGGACATCTTATCCTGTCACAGTTAATGCCTCCACTTACCATGATTACGCTGCCCTGCATTGGGCCACTCCAGGGGGTCCAACAGGCCATCCCAAAGTGGCAGGGCATGGTTCAATGACAGCTGAAAAATGGCAGCTCAGCTGGCCTATGAGAGTTGGCTGAATGGCAGAGCTGTGTCTATCATGCCCCTGCAGCCCAGCAGGAATACACAGGGGAGGCACAAAGGGTCCAACCCAGCCAAGGGGTGGAGACCCAGTCAGGGAGCTGATTGGCTGGGAGGGGTAGAGGGGTTGGGATCCCGGCTGGGAGGGAGGTGGAGGAAGCCTCCAAGGTCCGAGTGGCCCAAGCAATAGAGGGATGTCTAAGTGGTATCAGTGATTATTAAGGAATATCGCTTGAGTCTAAGAGAACTAGAGCATGTAAACAAACCAGCCAACCTCTGCACAAAAGAATAAATGGACACAAATCTGACATTAAAAATGGCAACATCCAGAAACCAGTAGGAGAACACTTCAATCTACTAGGACACTCCATCAAGGACTTAAAGGTCACCATAGTTCAACAGAAACTTAAAAAAACAAAATTCATCGGGAAGCTGCTGAATTGGAATTCATATGTAAATTTGACTCAGTCAGACTTGGATTGAATAGAGACTATGAATGCTTATCTCATTATCAGAAGTAACTGATTTGCATCTACTACCCCCTCCTCTCACCACCTATATATCTCTGGGCAGTTTCTTCTTACCCTCCATGCATCTGACGAAGAGAACTGTGGTTCTCGAAAGCTTACGCTACAATAAAGTTGATTCGTCTTAAAGGTGCTACTGGACTCTTTACTATTTTGCTACTACAGACTAACACGGCTAACTCCTCCGGATCTAAAAGCATGTAAAGACACAGCAGGTTCAGAGAAGCAGGGAGCCGTCACACCTGCTTCCTCAATATACCATAAATTCTGTTATTCTTTCCTCATGTGTGAACTTATTCCTTATGCCATTGGAGAATCAAATGGTTAAAAACAATGCAGGCAGAACTGTGTATCTTTTGCAGACGTTCCCTTCACTTGCTTCCCCCCCACCCCCAGTTGCAGAACTTTGAATTTCTTCTTGCAGAACTTTAGATCTGCTCTACGCCCAGTATGAGTGGCTAGTGTTATGACCAATGTCTGTCTGTGTTCCTTTCCAGCTATACTGTTGCAGGAATCTGTGGGGAGACAGCTACAAATACTCCTGTAGCCATGGTTATTGAGGGGAATGATATTACAGTCATGACACCCCAGATTCTTCTCAACTGTCTCAATGATGGAACGCTGCCTTCCCTTTCGCTCTTCACACTGATGATTTTTGATGAGTGCCACAACACAACCGGTAACCATCCTTACAATGTGTTGATGTCCAAGTACCTGCAACTTAAATTTGAGAACGCAGAAACGCCACTGCCACAGGTAACGTATCTTCACATCTTAAGGACTACAAACGTTCTGTGTTTTTTTTTTTTTAAAGCAGAGATTCTTAGGCTGAATTGTGTATCCCCACATCATATTTTATGGGTTTGGCTGCAGTCTGACAAAGTCACAGCATACATGCAGTTTTAATTCTATTTGTGTATGTACTGTCCTAAGCAGAGTTGCGCCGTTCTAAGCCCTTTTCAGCCAAGCGGCTTGGAATCATGTAACTTTTCTTAGGATTGCATGATAGCGGTCTTAAACACCTAAAAAACCCTAAAAATGTAGGGAGGGTCTTGGTACATCATGGATAGAGTCTAGTTGCTGCAAATTCTTTGTTTTTGGTTCTGATTTTAAGAGAATTCTAATGCATATGCTTTAAGAGAGACAGCATCCTTCCCCCCCCCCTCCACCCTACTGTTCTTTCCTTACGTTGCTTGTCCTCGGGCAGTGATTTGTCCATTTGCATTGTGTGTTCAGATTGTAGGATTGACAGCCTCTCTTGGAGTGGGCAGTGCCAAAAGTCTTGAGGAGACCATAGAACACATCTGCACAGTTTGTGCCGCGCTCAATGCCCAGGTCATATCAACCGTCAAAGAGAACACCAAAGACTTGGAGGAAATTGTCTATAAGCCACACAAAAGTAAATAGCATGTTGCATTACCGTCTTGGTGGAGGAAGGAGTGTGCTATTGTTTTGGCCGTTATCTTTTCAGCAGGTCCCCTAAGCCCATCCCTTATCTGTCTGCCCTGGATACAGAAGCAGTGTTGGCATGGGTCATCTTGGGCTACGCTCTTACGTTTGGAGTTGAGGTGTACTGCTACTCTTCGTGTAAAGCATGGATAGAGTTGCCCATCCATGTTTTTATTAGAATAAATTCCTTAGCTATCTCTTTCTTATGGTAAGTTCACAAGGGGAATCAGATTATTTCTAGCTGGCTCCACTTGCCATGGCTTAGAGCCATCCTGGACTTCTGAAGATGCATCTTCAAACTCCTCTAACAGGGCAGTCCTCCCCGCCCCCCAAGTTAGTAAAAGACAAGACATAAAAATACATCTAAAAACTAACCAACCAACAAAGCTAACTAAATATCAGAACATACCAAAAAAATTAAAAAAAGAAAGAAAAAGACAAAATAAACTAAAGAGAAAATCAAAAAGAGTCCAGTAGCACCTTTAAGACTAACCAATTTTATTGTAGCATAAGCTTTCGAGAATCAAGTTCTCTTCGTCAGATGCATGGTACAGAAACTGGTCAAATATAGAAGAGGAAGGGGGAGGAGGGGAGGAGAGAGAAGATGCAGTTAGGGGGGGAGAGGGAGGGATGCAACCAAAACATTCCTTTGCTAGTAAATGTAAACATCTCCTTTTGGTGTGGGGGTCAGTTGGCTTGGGTGAGGCTTCAAGGGAGGTTGCCGTGTTAGTTTGCAGCAGTAAAACAGCTAGACCATCCAATTCCTATGTAGTATAAACCTTCGATAACCACAGCTCTCCCCGTCAGATGCATCTGACAAAGAGAACTGTGGTCCCCGAAAGCCTATGCCAGGCGCCACTGGGCTCCCCCAGACCCCGCCTCTGTAAAGGAAATCTGTTACCTGTGATAATGTGATAACCATTCATAGTCCCTATTCAGTCCCAGCTTGACAGAGTCAAATTTGCATATGAATTCCAATTCAGCAGCCTCCCGTTGGATTTTGTTTTTGAAAGGTTTCTGTTGAACTACAGCAACCTTTAAGTCATTGATGGAATGTCCTGGTAGATTGAAGTGTTTTCCCACTGGTTTCTGGATGTTTCCATTTCTAATGTCATATTTGTGTCCATTCATTCTTTTGCATAGAGGTTGGCTGGTTTGTCCAATGTACAGAGCAGAAGACCATTGTTGGCACATGAGGGCATATATCAGATTGGAGGATGAGCAGCTGTAAGTGCCAGAGACAGTGTAGTTGATGCCATTGGGTCCTGTAATTGTATCCCCTGGGTAGATATAGGGGCAGAGCTGGCATCTGGGTCTGTTGCAGGGCCTGGTACCTGTGCTGGTGACTCTGCTGGCCGATTCATGATTGTGAGTGAGAAGTCGTTTAAGGTTGGGGGGCTGTCTGTAGGCAAGGAAAGGTCTTCCACCCAGGGCTAAACTAAAGACAGCTTCTCTTCCTCTGTGTTAAAGATAAAAGCTTTCTTTTTTAAAGTCTATAGTCCTTAATCCATAAATCCACACATCATCAAATCATTATTATCTTATTTCATGTAAAAAGTCTAAAAGGGGTTTGTATTCAGCCACAAATGAAGATGTTTTCTTTCTCTCTGATCAACGGAGTAAGTTTTGCCATCATTGCAAGTTCCAGCATCTTTAGCAACCGTTCTTCCATTTAGGCAATATTGAACTCTTCCAATTTTGTGCATATAATGGACTTGCTGCCGTAATCATGTATAAGAAAAAAGTTCCACAACTTCTTTCCATCTGAATATCAATCATTCCCAACAAGAAAGGCTCAGGTTTCAATTGTATTTTGGTCTTTAAAATCTCCTGAATTAGTTATTATATTTGTGACCAAAAAGTTTTTGCTTTCTTACATGTCCACCACATATGATAAAATGATATTGAGCACATTTCCAGCTTACGTTCACTGAACCATTATACATTCTAATAATAATAACAACAACATTGGTTTTATATACCGCCCTTCAGGACAACTTAATGCCCACTCAGAGCAGTTTACAAAGTATGCTATCATTATCCTCACAACAAAACACCCTGTGAGGTGGGTGGGGCTGGGAGAGCTCCAGAGAGCCGTGACTTGCCCAAGGTCACTCAGCTGGCTTCAAGTGGAGGAGTGGGGGAATCAAACCCGGCTCTCCAGATTAGAGTCCCGCACTCTTAACCACTACACCAAACTCAGGAGTTCATGTACCAGCTCTAATAGGGCAATCTTAAGCAGAGTGGAGCGCTACTTAAAGTGGTATTGTACATCTCCTACCCTCTTCTCAGAAGGTTGTCCCGCTGTCTCTCACTTGTAGATCCACCTGGTAATAATCTCCGTATGTGGACAGATCAAAGCTCCAGCATCTTGTTTTCTACTGTGGCCAACCAGGAAGCCCGCATGCACAACATAAGCACAGCCCCTTCCCAGATGTTGGTATTCAGGGACAGCAATAGAGCTCAACCACAAGACCACGACAAGACGTTTCTGTTTATAGGATCGTACACTCAGCTGCCATGTGACAGTCACAGCAGTAACTTGCCATCTGAAGTCTGCTTATTGTAACTTCAAGACATCTGCTGTCTAGATGTACGAAAGTAGCAAATACTTTTGATTGAATGCAAGCATTTGAGACCCCATGCTAGCATAAGAAAAGTGTCTCCCAATTTTCAAAATCTGCAGTTAAAAAAAATGAAAGGGGAGCCATGAGTGATCGCAGCTGGGCGATCCTTATTTTAGGTCCTCCCACTGTTGGGGAGAAGATGAGGTAATAGTTACTGTTCAGTGAGTTCCAAGCAATGAAATGCTGTTAATGACTGATCCTTGTTTTTTTTTATTATTATTACAGCAATTAGGCTTATTCAGAAACGTCCCCAAAGTCGCTTTGTGGACATTATTTCACACATGATGTCTCAAACGGAAGATCTGGCAAAAAACCTTTATCCTATAGGTAAGATCCTTGGAACAGGTCAGAGCAATTTTGGTGATGTCAACCTTGTGTGATGTAATACCCTTTTTCTTGAGGAAACCATTGTTTTTCAAACCCCTAATCCCAGTGTCATAACTTTTCATTTTTCATTTAAGTCTTCTTTGTGTTCTAGTTTGCTCATCCTTCCTCGACATTTTTTTCTTTTAAATAACTCCTCAGTCCCTGCTTTTGAGGTATTGTAGACAGGGCTTTTTTCTGGAAAAAGAGGTGGTGGAACTCAGTGGGTTGCCAGCACAGGGGGCAACTCTTGGCAGGAGGTTGTTCCCCTGGTAACACATGTGCGCGCACAAAGTGCGCGCACGCTCCCAAGACCAATGATGTCACTTTGGGTCAGCTGGAACAAGGGGAGAGTTTTTAAAAGTTTAAATCGCCCTTGGCGAAAATGGTCACATGGCTGGTTGCCCCGCCCCCTGATCTCCAGACAGGGGAATTTAGAGCAGCGTGGAGAACAATCTAAATTCCCCTCTGTCTGGAGATCAGGGGAGGGGCCACCAGCCATGTGACCATTTTCAAGAGGTTCCAGAATTCCATTCCACTGCGTTCCAGCTGAAAAAAAGCCCTGATTGTAGACCAAATGGAGGAATAGGGTTGAAAATGTCACTAGTTACTCTGCTTTGAATTCTAACTACAACATAAACCACTAGACCGGATACAGGAAGTCGGGGTATTGGACAAGATCTGCCTGTAGAACTGGGTCGTTTGCCCAGCAAAATGTCATTTCTATTGCTCAGCCAGACTACTGAATGTTCGCTCATTTAAATTATGAAGTGGCCAATTTCTGGCACGGAGTTAACAAGTTGGCTTTAATCACGATACGAAATCACCCTTTGTGTGCTGTGTCACTGCCTAGCTCTGCGGACTAGAAAAGAAAATGCCGTAATGCACAGAAAAGGTCTGAAAATGTATTGAGAGGCTCTTTCTCTCATTTCAGTTATATCTTTTCTCAACAGATCTTAGGACACCATGAATGGTTCTTCTCACCTCTTTTATTTTAACAACAACACAGTAAGAGAGTAAATTGACCCTGTCCCCAACCTCCATCCAGTCACTACCTCATAAGCAGGGCTCATTTTGAGGGGGAACGCGCAGGAATGCAGTTCCGGCAGTTCCCCCCAAAGGTCACATGTCAGGTGGCCCTGCCCACCTGACTCTCGGCCATTTTGGGCCTGTTTCGGCCTGGATTGGGGCTGAAACGGCCTGGATCGGGCCTCTGACAGGTGGTGGATCACTCTCCCACTCAGCAGCGGCCCGATCCTGACCATTTTGGGTCCCTTTTTGGCCATTTTCAGCCCCTTTTTGCCATTTTGGGCCCAAAACAGCCAGGATAGGTGATGCCAGGGAGTGTAGCATATACAAATCAGTTATGCTAATGACACACTTCTGGTGATGTCAAGGGGTGTGGCATATACTAATGAGTTACGTTAATAAGTTATGCTAATGAGTTCCTCCAGCTCTTTTTCTATGAAATGATCCCTGCTCATAAGCATAGAGAATGTGTCCACACACTCCCTCCTCCTGATCTGTAATAGAAGAAGCATCCGTGATCATGGGGTGAAAACATGGTTGTGGGTGCTGCTTCCTCTGGGCTTATGAGCTGCGGAACCAGGGGGCGGGGCTAGCATATGCATGTCTGGTCTCCATGCATTCCATCAGTTGTGTAGTAGAGGGCTATCCTAATCACTACACCACGCTGGCTTCCTAGTGGATCTTGCAATGGATCTCCCAAAGACACACTTCCCTGGTTAGCCGTTATTGGTTCAGTTGCTTGGATATTAGGAAGGTTGGCAAAATGGCCTCTTCCTCCTGTGGTCTAATATATTGCTCACACTTGGCTCTTTTTCAGGGTTCACAGAAGTCAGTAGTTCTGAAATGCGCTTCTGAAAGAGAAACTAAATATAAAATGTATATATAATTTTTGATTAGAAAGTGAATTTTGTCCCTAGACATCATTGTTTTGCAGGCCTCCTGTTTACCAGTTTGCATGCCTGCTTATCCCCATTAGATACTTTGTCTGACATTAAGTGCAGAAGTTTTGGCACACAGAAATATGAACAGTGGATAGTTGGTGTACAGAAGAGATGCTCGGTGTTACAGCTGCCAAATAAGGAGGAAGAAAGCAAGATTTGCAGGGCTCTGTTTATTTACACGGAGCATCTCCGGGTGAGTTACTCTTTTCTCCTCAGAAAACAACCTTATTTCCTGCAGTGAACTTCCAGGAATGGTATGTGAAAAATTCATGCTTTTCCTGTATTGGTATTAATACAGGCACTAGTGGAACTCTACTCTTCAGGCTCAAGTAAAAAAAGGCCCCTTCACCTTGTATGGAGTATCAGGCAATGTAGTTATTACCTGGGAAGCCATTTTAAGTTTTTACCTGTGGCGATTGTCTCCACACAGTATGAATGTTTCTGTGCACCAGTTCACCATGTGGATTAGTCAGTTTTCTGTGACACACTAGACCATTTTTAAGACTTAACAGAAAATTGCTCAATCCACATGGAGAAACTAAGCGTGCACATTCCTTGCCACTGAGAGCAACTGAGTCCTGCTTAGCAGCCAGTTTTTGTGCAGCAGTCCAAAGAAAGTGCCTCTAGTTTTTCCCGCCAGGCCTTTGGTAAGCACAACTGAGAAGCTGTTTTCAGCTCCATGCTGGATAAGTGTGGCTTGTTTTGCTTTTCCTCTGTATTTCCTCCATGAACAGTAGTTGGGGTCAGAATGAAGTGTGTTCTTTTTGTTTTTATTATTATTTCTTCATTCAAAAAGCTTTCCAAATTCTCTTTTATATGCAGAAATACAATGACGCTCTCATCATTAATGAAGATGCTCGTACTCAGGATGCGCTGGCTTACCTGAAAGAATTTTTTGAGAATATCAAGGCTGGAGGGTTTGATGAAATTGAAGAGAAGCTAGCTTCAAACTTTGAAGGTACTTCGTAGGAAAATGTCTTTATTCATCTTATTAACCCAGAATGGTTCCCTGAGCCTTTAGTACCTACTTGACAGAAATAACTGAAATAGGTTCCATTCTTTCAACACTGGGGAAACTAAGCTTTCCAGTAAAGATCCTCTGAGGCAAGCGGGGAACAGGGATAGGGTCTTCTCAGTGGTCGAGTCCTGTTGGTGGAATGCCCTCTCTCTGATATCTCCTTCATTGGCTTTCATGTCCCAGGCAGGTAGATTTCTGTTCATCCATGCTTTTTTTTTTTTTGGAAAAACAACTTAATAAATGAAATAAATATGTGCTGGTAATTTCAGCTCCTTCTCTCTCCCTCCCTCCCTCAGATAAATTACAAGAGATGATTGCAATTTCTCAGGATGAGTCCAATGAAAATCCCAAATTGGAAGACATTACTTTCATCTTGGAGGAAGAATACCGCCTCAAACCCCAAACTCGTTCTATTCTCTTTGTTAAGACAAGAGCACTGGTGGCAGTAAGAAGCTCTTTCCTATTTTTCAGTCATGTCCAGGGCTTTTTTTCAGCTGGAACGTGGTGGAACAGAGTTCTGGAACCTCTTGAAAATGGTCACATGGCTGGTGGCCCCGCCCCCTGATTGCCAATCTAAACTCCCCTCTGTCTGGAGATCAGGGGGCGGGGCCACCAGCCATGTGACCATTTTCACTGAAACCAACCCACTGAGTTCCACCACCTCTTCCCAGAAAAAAAGCGCTGGTCGTGTCTATAGTTTCGTGTTTTAATTTAAATTGTGAATTAATAACACTGGTTTCTGGGTCAATAATGCTTTCATAGCCGCTCTCAATAGGTAATTTAAAATGTCCGGACAATGATAAGTAGAGTTCTGGTCACTGAACTGTTCTTTGCCATCTCCCCTCCCTGGTCCATTACCTAAAAGATATTCCTGAGGGCCAAGCTAAAAGTGACGAATGACACTTGCCTGGCAAGTGAACAGACTCACATGTATTCGTCCCTGTTCACTTGTCTTTCGTCACGTGTAGCTTGGCCCTGAGATTCAAGAGAACTTACTGACATGAGTGTGAAATATATCACAGGAGGTTGTTGCAGGAAGTAGAAACTGGCAGGAATTATTTACTCCAGATACAAGAGCACAAGTACCTTTCTGCTCGAGCAAGAAGTGTGTGTGTGTGTGTGTGTGTGTGTGTGTGTTTGTAAGGTTTCATGCAGTGCAGTAACCATTATTGCTATATTTATGTTAGTTTAGTTAGATTTATATATCCAACTGCAAACAACAAATATTGCTACAGAAGAAAGGCCTGTTAAAAACACCAAAACCTAACTAAAACTATCATTAAAAACAAGTAGCACAAATCACATTGATAAACATAGAATGGTAAAGATGGCAACCAATCACTGTGACATATATTTTGGGCTTGCTGTCTACAAAGCACCAGAGTTGGTGCAAGATGAATATTTTGGGGGAGGGTATTTTGCATCTGGGTATCATCATAAGGGACACCCTCTTTCTCACAGTCCTATTACTTACTTCAGAAGGCAGGGCACTCGGACCTCTAAAGAAAACTTTCCCTCACAAAGTAAGATGCTTCTGCTTCCTAGTTTTAACCTAGAGCAAAATGGTTAAGGCATCTTACCTGCATCACTCAGCATTTAGAATGGCTGCCTGTCTGTGCAGTGGACACTATAACTCTGTGTGCTCCGAAGATGCTGGTTTATGATACAAAGCTTTCAGCAGCAAACACCTGATCAGGGTGGAAGAAGTTCTCTTGCAGCACGTCACTTAATCATAAGGCAGGTTCCTGAGGTAAAAAATCCCTTCAGATTTTTGTGGAACATCTGCTAGGATTCTATGGACGGTCTAGTAGCAGAAGCAAAGCTAGGACAGTGGGGGCTCTCCTGATTTCCTAAGGTAGGCCATTCCACAGGGTAGGGGCCACCACAGAGAAAGGGGCTGCAGTGAGGAGAGAACCAGGTGAGTTTGTTTCCTCACCTTCCTCAGTCCACCAGACTGTTTGTAAGAACCAATCCAGTGTCTGTTAAATGGCTTGTTTACTTAAAATGTTTTTAATCTACCTTTCAGTCACCTGGGGTTGGATCCAAACTAAATTTTCCTTCAGAGGGATGGAATTTCCTTGCCTCTCTTCTCCTATTGCAGCCCACTCATCTCTACAAAATGTTGTTCCTGGAGTCCATGAGGTATGAGACGGGGAGCTGTCTGCACAGGCAAGGAAGAACAACTAGAAATTGCCAATTCCGTGAGGGACCAACCCCTGATTTCCATGACAACTTACAAGCAATGAACACAATGACAGACTTATGTGTGGACTGACAGGGAGTGTGACACAAAACTCAGGGCCAATCTAGAAGTGATGAATGACACTTGAACGGCAAGTGTATTCCTCTCTGTTCACTTGCCCTCCACTCAATCCACTTGCTGTTCAAGTGTCATTCGTCACTTGTAGCTTGGCCCTCAGTTGTGCTCATCCAGGCTGGGAGAAAGACAACCCACATGTACTACAGATGCCAAAAGTTCTGGCGTGTTGGGGAAAGAGCAGGCTGAAGTTCTATTATTTTTTATTTTAAGAATTAACTATCTTTTTTTCATCATGGAACTAAAACTCTGTTGTCAAAAAATTCTGAAACTGGATGACTTTTACAGGCCTTAAAGAACTGGATAGAAGAAAGCCCTCATCTTAAACACCTAAAGCCCGACGCCCTGATGGGACGTGGGAAAAGAAATCAGAACACAGGTAGGAGGCCTTTGTTGAAGCTGTAGAGGTTGGGAAGGTTCATTATGATCTTCCGGTATTTTTTAAAGGTGCAAGATAGCATCAATGTCATACTGGGAAGAATCTGGCTATGAATTGGGTGGTTTACGCATAATCTTGAATGCACTGAGAGTCATTTTTAGGATGTATTTCTAGACCCTGTGATTATGAATGTGAAAAGTTTGGATCATATCTGCTGGAAAAGCCTGAATGCTAAAAGTGGTTAGTGTGTTTTGAAGCTGGCTACTGCTGAGTCAGACCGTTGGTCTATCTAGGAGCCAAGCTACAAGTGATGAATGACACTTGCATGGCAAGTGAACAGACTCACGGGTATTCCTCCCTGTTCGCTTGCTCTCCACTTGATCATGTAAGTGGAGCGCAAGTGGAGGGCAAGTGAAAAGGGAGGAATACACGTGAGTCTGTTCACTTGCCGTTCAAGTGTTATTCATCACTTGTAGCTTGGCCCTAAGTCAGTCCAGTTTTCTTTGACTGGCAGCGGCTCTGCGGGGTCCCAAGGGCTGGCAAAATTCTAGTTTTCATTGCGATGCTAGAGTCTCTCTCCTGTTGACCTCATTTTAGGTATGACCCTTCCAAATCAGAAAGGCGTCTTGGATTCCTTCAAAAGTGATGGGGACAGCAAGATGCTCATAGCTACATCAGTAGCTGATGAAGGAATCGATATTGCACAGTGCAACCTTGTCCTCCTGTATGAATACATAGGCAACGTCATCAAAATGATACAAGTCAGAGGTAGGTTGGCTGGCAAGGAGTTTTCATGGTGTCAGTGTAAAAGCATGACTGTAACTCCCAGAAGCTGCGCTGTTCCAACTTAGGTGGTGCTTACGCTATCGCATGTGTTGGGGGAGGTGGGTGTGCGAGTTCGGAAACCAGAGTCTGTAAAAAAGTGTACCCATTCTGACAATAGGCACATGGAACCTGGTCAGAACAATGCTGCTGATGATTTTGTTGTTTTATTATTATGGATTTCCTTATTCATTAATATTTTTGTTTACATCATAATCTTTCATTACTTACTGAATGCTATGTTGTCAAAATATTACGATCTCTTAGGCATAACACAGATCCAGAGGATTGACACAATCCCTAGGCATGACACAAAAGGCAAAAGAGGTGGCAGAGTCTAAACACAAGCTCTTCATAAATGCCCTGGTGGAGACTGTCCTAGGCAGGCCAGTGGAGGGAGCTGTATCTCTCTCTTCCATCGCTTCCGTTCCGGCGCTGGGGATCTTGATGTTCCTGGTGCTGCAGTGGCAGGCGCTCGTAAGAGTTCCTATAGGCAGCGCTCAGCTCTCTCGACTCTGTTATTTTGGAATGTCTTGTCTCTTTTGCCTCAAGTTTAAAGTCGTCGGATGCATTTTAAAAATTGTCTCAAATATGTTAATATTTTGAAACAGCATATAAGTAAGTGTGTGTGTGTGTGTGTGTGTGAGAGAGAAAATATGAACATATTTGTGTATTATGTATATGCAATTGCAAAGGGGTTCTTGACTTCATCTTATTTCTTATGTGATAATTGTCTCTCCCTCTCTCTGTGTGCAGTACTAATACAGGAGCCCGTATTACTGTTAGAATTTCTAATATGCACTATGTAAATTAGAATTTCTAATATGCACTATGGAAATTAAGCTAAATTAGCAAATACATATTATGTGTACTATTTACTTTATAAACAACTGTGAATGAACTGATACATTGGTTAATGTAACATTTACTACATGCTTGGAGACTTGTGAAGATCGGGGGGCGGGGCAGAGCTCCTTAATATCTGTCAGGGATTGGAACAGGGTGATGGCGCCCCCTTCCTTTCCTTTAACTCTCACCATGCATTCCCTTCCACAGCACATTTTAGTCTTCATTAGGTCAGTTTTTATCCCTCTCCCTGGTTAACTTAGAAGTTGTATGTTCCTGCATATGTGGGGAATCCAGGGCTAGAGCCACTGTGGTGCAGTGGCTAGCGTATTGAGACTAGGATCTGGGAAACCTGGGTGCAAATCCTTACTCTTGCCACAAAGTTACTAGGCAGTGCTGAGCCCGCCAGTCACACTCTCCCAGGTACACCGACCTCACAGGGTTTTTGTAAAAATCAAAGGGTGAATTGGGTACACTGGCCTAGGTTCCTTGGCGGAAGGGATAAAACCGTACCAGATAGATTATTGGTAGCAATCTATGCATATTTTATCGATAGGGAAACCCCATTGCAATACTTCATCATCTATGAAAGGGTCCAGCAGTTTACTATTAGATACTAGGATTTATATATAAAATGTTTTCAGGTTTACTAATATCATTGCTACTCTGTGTTGGGGACAGGGACAGAAATAGAGTTCAACAAGGATCACCTGCTATGTTTTGTCAGTGTAGTTGTAGAGTTGGGCTAGAATCTGGGAGCCCAGTTCAAATCCTGTTCTTCTTTTGTTAGTTTGCTGGCTGAGCTTGGACCAGTCTCTCTCAGCCTAACCTAACAGGATTGCTGCCATGAGGATAAAATAGAGGAAGGGAAAACGTTGTTGATACAGTATTACTATTTATTTTATTTATACCCTGCTTTTCTCTCCAGTAGAGACCCAGAGTGGCTTATCCTCATGTCAAGCCTGTGAAGGTTAGGCTATGTGTGTGACTGGCCCAAGGTCACCCAGCGTGCTTCCATGGCAGAGGGGGGAATTGAACCTGCGTCTCCCAGATCCTAGTCCAGTACCGTAACCACTCAAAAACACTGATTCTCCATTTATTGGCTGCCTTGGAGTCCTAAAGGGGAGAAAAGCAAGTTATAAATGTGTAAATAAGTAACGTTCACCATCCGTATCCTGGAATGTCGTGCTTCTATGCATTAAGCGACGTTGTGTTTCTGCTGCTCTAAAAGGGGTTTTCTCATCATTTGAGTGAAAGCCAGAAGTTTTCCTTCTCTTTTTCGATCCTTTTTGTGTGCATTACTGCCTGTAGGTCGTGGAAGGGCAAAAGACAGCAAGTGCATCCTTGTGACCAGCAAAAGCGAACGGGCCGAGACAGAGAAGAACAACATGTTGAAGGAGGAGATGATGAACAAAGCCATTAACAACCTGCAGAAGTGGGATGAAGAGACATTCACACAGAAGGTGAATCCACTTTCAGCTTCTTTTAAAAAAAATTATCCCGTTGACCCATGAAGACAAATTATGCAGCGGAGTGACCACAGGTTTGTGACTCAGAGCCAAGCTACACGTGATGCCTGGCACAGGTTGGACACTTGGGCAAAAAAAAGCCAAAAGTAAGGGGGTATCCATACCTGGAAAATAGACTCAACCCCCTATGTTAAATTATAACATTACCAATCAACCTTCATAGATCTGTATTCAAGTTTCAGCTATGCCAAGTGCCAAAATAAATAGTACATATCATATATTCAACAATCCCTAGACAATATACAATGATCTATAATTCACAAGTTCAAGGACGCATGTCCTGACAGTGCATGAATCATTTATGGAACTGCAATGGCAAACTGCCTGTATAAATGAATGTAACCTGTGCATGAAACAATTTGCTCCTGAAGAAGCACTGTGTGACCGCACAACGTGTGAAACGGAAGCGGCTGATTGTCCGTAGGGCAGGGACGTCTAGTGAGACAGACGCCGGCAGGAGGACTGGACTTCGTCTTGTACAGCACTATTTGCGCTTTATTCCTTAATGTTTACAGCTTGCTGACTACTTGCCTTACTCAGGAGTTGGCTCTAGAACATGATTATAAATGGCAATTTTTGTAAATGAAATTGATGAAATGTATGCATCCTTGAACTTGTGAATTATAGATCATTGTATATTGTTGAATATATGATATGTACTATTTATTTTGGCACTTGGCACAGTTGAAACTTGAATACAGATCTATGAAGGTTGATTGGTAATGTTATAATTTAACATAACAGGTTGGACACTTGTCAGCTTCCCTCAAGTTTTGGTGGGAAATGTAGGCGTCCTGGTCTTGCAGCTTGGCTCTCCGACTGCTGTCCAATGGACTTTTCAACTGTCAGTTGTCCAACATTCCGCCAAGCTGCCTACATCTCCCATTAAAACTTGAGGGAAGCTGACAAGTGTCCAACCTGTGTCAGGCGTCACTTGTAGCTTGGCTCTAAGAAGCAGCAGGCCCAAGTGTGTGAGTCTGCTTGCTCCTTTTTTCCCCTGCCACGTCTGCTAATTCCTGTGTTTGTACATCAGCCAGTCATTTCCTGTGTTTGAAGTTGTTCTGGGCCACAAAGAGCATAATCTAAGTGTCTTGAACAAGCTGATTTTTTTTTCTTTTTCTTTTTTTAAAGATAAAAGACTTGCAAATGAAACAGAAGCTAAAGCAAGATTCTAGGAAAAAAGAATCTCCACCAAGGCTGCTGCCAGGCAGTCGAAGACTGTTGTGTGGGAAATGCAAAAGGTTTGCCTGTGACTCAGAGAGCATCAGGGTGATTGAGGTAAATTTATAATGGAAGAATGTTAATTTATTTATTTTCCTATTTTTACCCCATCTTTTCTCCCCAATGGGCACCCAAAGGGGCTTGCATCATTCTCCTCTCCTCAGTTTAATCCTTACAATCATCCCCATAGGGTGGATTAGGCTGAGGGTATATGACTGGCACAAGGTCACCTGTGAGCTTCCATGGCAGAGTGGGGATTTGAACCTGGGCCTTCCAGATCCTAGTTTAACGCTCTAACCACTACACAACACTGGCTTCTGCTTTTAAAATTTGATAGTCACTCTGTTTATCTAGTTTTAGGGTTGGGGAGGAGGTGCATTTTTGATTTTTTCAAAGTGGAGATTTAGCCAAGGCAGTGATGCAGAAATGTACTTCATTCCACTATCTCTAGTGCAAAAGCAGGCTTTCATAGGTCTGGATCCCTTGTCAGACAGGTAAGAGGATTCTGGATGGAATAATAATAATAAAAATGCTGTCACAGGGTCAACAACAAAAATGGAAATACTGTGATTTTTCTTTTCCCGTGGAAGACTTTGATATTACAGAAACGTCTGGCTGAAATGTAGAACTGCCTGATCTACTTCTTTAATGTTACGCTCTAAATGAAAAAGTGGATCTTTCTCATTATCATGGGCATATTTTACCATTGCACTGTTTCTGTGAATTTCCGATCAGGTGCAGAAAATGCATGCACAGAGTGTGTTAACACTTGGCAATCTGGATGTAGTTCTGATAGGGAACAGTGCTCAAATTCAGTGGCTTAAATGGCTCTAACAGTCGAAACACACGAGATGAAATACCTAGATTCAACTCGTGTTCTCTTGCCTAAAGGTTTGTCGGGAAGTGTAGGCGTCCTTGCAGCTTAAAGTTTAGCATTTACAGAGCAGCAGAGAGGGATGTGTGGGGGTCCTTGCAGCTTAAAGTCTCCCGGTGCAGCCAGGTGTCGCTCTGCAGGGCCAGGCCGGGTGAGGGGAAGGGAAAATGCCGTGATGCACCTTGAGAGTGGGAGGAAAGGTGCCCCACGCCTGCACTTCCCTCCTCGCTGCTCTGTAAATGCTAAACTTTAAGCTGCAAGGACGCCTGCACTGTAAATGCTAAACTTTAAGCTGCATGGATGCCTACACTTCCCGGGAAACCTTTAGGTAAGAGAACACGAGTTGAATCTAGGTATTTTGTCTCGTGTGTTTTGAGTCTTAAGACTGCCAAGGTGGCAAACATTTTGCTAAGTTAATAAAGACCAATGCAAAGACTGATTACCATAATAAAATACTTTTGTCCTGTCTGTTGCACACGGAGCTACTTCTTACAAAATGTATCTCCAGAGGGCACATTCTGGCTTTTCCTATCAGAGATAAAAGTTTTGGTATGATAAATACCATCCATTTGAAGGAAGAGTCAACACATGGCATTTAAGTGGTAAACTAGATTTTCGCACCCCAGAAGAGAACATGGAAGCTGGGAGAAAGGAGTTTGCCTGTGCACTGACATAATTTGATGATTGGCAACAGAATGGCTTGTCTGACTCTCGAGAAGCACTACACTTAGGCCAATGAAAATTTTGTGTATTTTTAATATCTGTGCTAGCTCATCTGCCACGCCAGGCAAAGCATCACTTGATGGTAGAGTGATGCATGTGAATGTATGATCTATGCATAAATATATGAAGACTGTCTCTGAAGTCTTTGTAATTTTGGCATTAAATGCCGCTGTTTCCATTCTAGGGAGCCCACCACACTGTCTTAGATGGGAACTTTAGGAACCGCTTTCTAACACAGCCTCATAACAAGCCAAACCGCTATGGCAACTTTGAGAAACGATGCAAGCTGTACTGCAATGAATGTCACCATGACTGGGGGATTACCGTGAAATACATGAACTTAGAGGACCTGCCCGTCATCAAAGTGGAGAGTTTCTCAATAGAAGACCCTGTCTCTGAGCGGCAGTATTATTTCCGGAAGTGGAAAGACGTTGATTTTCCAATGAAAGCATTTGCCATTGAAGAAATGTCCAGTTGAAATGCAGAACTGACTGATTGGCTGTGTCTGTTTAGACTTTTGATATGAACAGTGAAATAAGTTTTTCCTTCCAATGATTGTACACCCAATAGAAGATTTAATTTAGATTGTATACAAGATTTAATTAGATTAATTAGATTGTACATTCAATACAAGATTAGCCACCCTATGACTCAGTTTCTGAGATTCAGCCCAATACGTTAGGTAACATTACTTGAAACATGGAATCTGTTGTTATTGAGAGAGAGTAGAAGAAAAACTGGTTATTTACTCGTTTCATTGGGCATCACCTTATACTGGGATGAATTAGTTTGAGAGATGTCGACTGGCCCATGTACCTCTGTAACCTACATATCTGTTCTTCTAAGTTCTGACCTGCTCCGCATTAAATGAGCAATAATGTTAAGGGGAGGAAATGGGAAAACTTGTGTACCCTGTTCCAATAGTCAGATACCATTGTAAAGCTGCTCTTGGTGTATACAGCACCGAAAAGGGATGTACAAGGCCTTAATGTAGTTTGCCTTATCACCAGGGCTTTTTTTCACCAGGGGAACAAGGGGGAATGGAGTTCCAGCACCTCTTGAAAATACTCGGCAATAGTGCTTGAAAATAATATGATTTCAAAGAATCCCATGTGTTTCTTCCTCATTTTCCTCTTGAGAGTTCCGCCACCTCTTTTCCCAGAAAAAAAACCCTGCTTATCACGATGTTATCTCACCATACATCTGCTATACCCTCCATGCCCAAGGAAATGTATTTCAAGCTGTCGCTAGCCTATTTTGTTCAGTGGTGTTCAGCATTAACTAGAGACAATGGTAATAAACTTGGTAACTGTTTTTCTCCGTTTCCATTGTAATATGCAGCGTTCATATGGTGGGATCCTACGGACTTTTCCATCAAGAAAAGGATATGCCAGGACGCAGAATGAGGGTGGGTGGGAGCAAAGAAGGGGAGCAGACAAAAATGAAGCAGAAAATCTTGAGGAATGCAAACCCTAATCTCTCAACTCAAATTTCCACACTGGCAGAGCCACGTCAAGTTGATGTGCTTCACGGAGAGGGGGGATAATTTTCCAGTTGTTTCTACATGAAACGTAATTCATAGAACTGCCGTTCCTACCAGAGATGACTACATTTAAGTGTTTAATGCCAATTTAAAGTGTGTAAGAAACACAAATAAGTATTAGTCTTTTTAAAAAGGACAAACTACTATTTTTTGGAAAATAGATTTAATTATAAATGGCCTTTGCATTCCCCCACCCCCCTGATTTTCCCTACACCAAAAGCCAGGAAGAACAAGGAGAGAGCTTTAAAGAGCGTCTATACTATTAATATAGAACAGCTAAGCACTTCTTAATCATTTCAGCAGTAATCTCAAAAAAGGGATTCTAATTGGTTTAATAGAAAGGGACATTAATAGCTGAGTTGTAGTATGAGATTGTTAATCCAGTGTCAGTCAGAAAAGAAACAGCCAGTCCGGTCACTTGAAATAAAGGGTGGAGAGGTGCCTTGTGGGGCTGTTCACTGGGTCAGCCTGTATTACCAAAATATGTCAGTCTACTTCCTCCATACAAAATAGATGGAGGTACAGTAGGCAGGGGTCAGTAATAACAATCAGCCTAGGCTGGCTTGGTGGGCAAGGCACAGAGGATCATAGCCAAACAGTATAAACATCCACTTTGAATAATACAACCCACATAGGCAATTCACATCAGGTTTTAGAGGCTATGTGCTCCATGATTACTGTGCAATTCTTTTGTCACAAAAAAAAAAGGTCGGTTGCATAATAATTGGACACGGATTCCGTTGCAGCTGGGACTAGGATGCCATTTTGCGAATCATATAGTTCAAGATGCCCCCGTTCCGGAAATAAGTGAGCTCCACGTCGGTGTCAAACCTCATGACCGCTTGGAAGGTTTTCCCTGTGTCTAGCTGTTGAAAGGAGATTGACAAAGAAGTTAAACCATTTGCAAATTTCAGTTGTCTCAACAAAAGAGGGGGTATGACATTTGTAACTTGAGCATTGTGTTATTTGAGAAATTTTAATTATTTTTTATTTTAATTCATTTATACCCTGGCTTTCTCCCCAACGGGGCCCCAAAGCAGCTTACATCATTGTCTCCTCCATTTTATCGGCACAACAAAGTCTGGGTTAGGGTGAGAGCTTGTGAACATGCGTCTCCCAGATGCTAGACACTAACCACTACCATCCTAATCCTAAAAGCTACTTCAGGTGAATTTGAAGGACTTTGTATAGTCTACCCATGTGCTGCTTAAACTGATTAAAAATGGCTTGCAAAGGGGGGGCTGCTGTTCACAAACCAGATGTTATAATCTTGGAAATTACAGCAACACTAAAAATGTGGCGCTCTGAATCGCAGCTTTTAGTTTTTGAATGTGATTAGTCCAATGGGTTTGTTTTCAGTTGGGTCTACACCTTAAGCTTGTTCGTGGCAGGGGTCCCCAACCTTTCTGAGCCTGTGGGCAGTTGGGATTCTGACAACAGAGGTGGGGGCAACCACAAAATGGCTGCCACAGGAGGTGGAGCCAACTGCACATCCTGAGGAAGTCCCAAGTGCAAGGGAAAAGAGGGGTAATTGTTTAAAAATAGTGGACAAGAGTAATGAAACAAAAATACCAACAGTGTGTTGGTAGCTGCTGCTGAAACATTATTTTAATCTGCACAACCCATCAGAAGTCACCCCACTCACTTTCTGAAAACACTTGGTGGGTACCATAGCACCCACGAGCACCATGTTGGGGACCCCTGATTCAAGGGCTCTTCAAGTTGCTTGTCACAATGAGGATAATAATGAAAATATGTGAAACAACAGCCATCCTTAATATTTATATATTGCTTGTCTTAGGTGCCTCTGCAGCCCTGGTCTTCGTTGGAGGTCTCCCATCCAAGTAGTAACCAAGGCCAATCCTGCATAGCTTCTTAGATCTGACAAGATCAGGCTCACCTGGGCTATCCAGGTCAGGCCCCAGCAAGTTACTTGTAGTTGAATTAATACTCGGAATAGTTTTGTAACGTATCTATGCAAGAATGGATTCTGCCTCTATTTAAGAGGAGAAATTCAGCTAGCAAACAAAAGTTGTTGATGGGACACACTCAGAAGCACAGCCCTTCCAAAGAATTTCCTTTCTCTCTTATCCACGGAGCTTAAACTGATTGCCTGGAATAACTAGTCGTAGGTACTATAAAGGGCAGGTTGGTGGGAACTGCCATGGAAACCTTTTATTCAGTGCTTACCACCCACACAGCAGACTAAATGAAATTCTACTAAGAAAAAGCCTCCATGTAAACAGGAGAGACGAAAGTGATAATCACTTCTTACGTGAAAGCTGCCATTTGAGTGGCAGAACTACAGGACGTTGCTCTTTCCCTGCATCTCTATGTAGAAAACTGGGTGGCCTTAAGTTTCCAGCCCAAACGGTTTATTCATTGTAAACAACAAAGGCTTTAAATTTTTGAAAATCGGTCCCCTTGGAGAATGCAATGCTGATACCAATCTATGGGGTACCTTTCTAGATTGCCTGCACAGCTATTCCAGAATATCTGCTTACTTTGATTTCGACATTCATTCTGGGCACTAGCTCTTCAGGAATGATGACTGTGTAACGTTCCCGACCCGTCAGCCCTAGACTTTCGGCATCCTGGCCTGGCAAATACTGCAGCGGAATCACTCCCATTCCTACCAGATTACTGCGATGAATACGCTCATAGCTCTCTGCAAGGACTGCTTTGATGCCCTGAGAAACAGAAGCACATTATTAACAACTGCCTAAGCGTTACACCAAATCCCCCATGCTTGCTTCAGAAAACAGTATAAGCTGCAACACTTAACAGCTCACAAGAGAAAATTAACAGCAAAGCAAAAGAGAAACGGCTTTGATACAGGTATTAGGGACTGTCATGCTTTTGCACAGTGCTTGGTTTAAATAGAGACATGTTTGGTGAAATTTCCACATCACATACAAGAAAACTGATTCTGAAGCAAGAAAGAGTGAGAGTGTGGACAGCTAAGCTGAAATAGATGGGCTTTTGCCTTTGCAAATTATTTTATAAGGTGTCCGTTGCAACTTCTATGATCTGAAAATACAGATTTTGGGTTTCACATATTAACTATTTGCTTAAGCACAACTCATGAATTTCTCTCATCATGACTTCTCTCAGAGAAGTGCTCTGAAGTGCTCTTCAGACATTCAGCCACATGTTCACTGACCGTAGAAGGAAGGTACACACTAGCCTCATGCCCTGATGTCCACTTGCTCAGTCAAATGCATTCAGCAATCCTTTACGCCTATCCATGTGACTGTATATAGGCACCTCCAAGAAATCCAGTCCTGCTTTCTGGAGTGTTCCCACTTGAACGGAGGCAACGATATACGTACACTTAGGGATTCATTGCAAGCATTCAGCTGAATGTGTAGATCTCAGGGCCGTGTCAGTGGGAAATAGCACACTTCCTTCTATGTGCATTTAGTGAATGGTTGAACAAACATCCAAAGAGGATTAATAAATGAATCATCAAACTGATAATGACAAGAGAACACCCTCCAATTTTAGCAGATCAGTGTCAGTTAATTTCTTTCTGAAGTGCTTTGCGGTTAGGAGTGCAGTTTTGCAGAAGATGCGCAAGTCAAGCCCAGAGACAGAAAACATCTCCAGTTTTCAAATATCATTACTGAGAATCCAGTTCCCATAGTTTTCCTGCTTAGAATAATTCATAAGACATGATACATTCTCTTACAAATGCATTCATTGAAGACACATTCATGCCCCTCTAAAGTCTCCCACCCATTATTCTTAAGCATTTAAAAATGATTTTTGGTTCATTTCCTTCCTTCCACATTGTGGTTGCTTTCTTGGTATTGCTCTTGACTGGGTAACATTTCGAACCAGTTCTTAAGACAACAGAACGGTTGTTGCTGATACGTAATCTTGCTCCTCTGTGGGAATTATGTGGGAGGAGTATCCAATGGGGAAACTATTCAAGAGGGGCATAAAAGCCATGCTTATGCTTGCCCCCACCCCTGGGGAGCCAAGGGCACTGGTGGGCAGAATAACCACAAACCCTTGAGTGCAGTATCTGCATTTCATATGGAACACACCCAGCACACAAACACCATGCAAAGGCTACAGCCACGCCACTTGGTTCTTCCAAATTTATATCCAAATGATGACTGTGCAACTAAAAGCATTGATAATAGGGGGGGGGCGTTTTTAAAGCTTCCAGCAGTTTTCTAAACTAGAACTGACTCCATTATAAAAATGAAAATTAACATCCAATTAATTTCAAAAAGTTGAACGCCAGACTGCGAAATTCCAGTTTGTATTCAGTTTCGTATCAGTTGCTAAACTTGCAAGGAATGTAGCTTGTCTGCAGAGAATCTTCCTTATCCTCATTTGGCAGTAAAGGTTTCAGAAACATCAGTTTCTTTATTAGTTATTCAAAGGATTCAGGATGGCTGTTTTTAAAATGTTAAATGTGCTAAGCTTTGGTTATCCCCTACTGGGACTTGTCAACTTCACTGCCCCCAAGGTCTCCCATTTGGGGAGGTTTAACTCACCAACAAAAAAGGTCCTTTTGCAGCCCAGTCCCGAGAGCTTCCTGAACCATATTCCTTACCAGCTAGCACGATGAGAGGATGGCTGGCTTGCCGGTACCTTTCTGAAGCATCAAACACATCGAGCTAGAAAACGGGATGTAATGGATTCCGGTTAGCGAGAACAATGAAGCCATGTGATGCACCAGAAGTTCTAATGCTTCTTGCAGTAGGCCACACTTCACATATACAGATGCTTCCAGCAACGGTATGACATGACATCTCAATATCACAGTGAAGACACAGGAAGCTTTGTCTGGGAATACCAGAGAAGACTCTACAACCCACCACATTCCAGTAACTTCAGTGGAAAAACCAAATTCTTGATTAGATTATCAATTGGATTCTGGGAGAGGGGAAAGAGGTTGTAAACATCAACATTATTTTTTATTTTATTTTATCTATGTTACTAATAATCCACCTTTCTCACTGAGACTCAAGGTGAATTACATATGGCTGGGACATCAAATAAACCGATAGGGTTTAGAATTGCAGAAAAATCTGGGGGGGAAAGCAAAAATTTATTTATTTTATTTATTTTATTTTATCGTATTTATATTCCGCCCTCCCCTCAAGCAGGCTCTGATACAAAGCTAAAGCAATGTTGAAACAAGCAATTTAACATGACAAGCTGAATGATTCAGAAATTACCTAGTAGGAGCATACTTAAGGCAACAGACATTCCAAACATTTCCTGAGCCAGTTATCTACAGTGGGCAACTTTTTGGAGTCCCTTTTTTTGGCCAAGAGTATTCTTGCCTCTATTATGTGCTTCCAAAACTGGAAAATATATGTGATGTCCTATTCAGACACAATGGTGACTTTGTACACTGGGAGGATCACGAGTGTGATCCTAGTATGTGTGGCTGGAGACTTCCAGATATAACATATAAAAAGGACTTACGTCAACCTATTTCTGTTTAGGCAGCTCAAAAGCAGCTTCAAAATTCTGCCTGAGGGACGACCTCTATGCTTCTGAGGTAAAACCTGAGCCTAGTGCAAGCCAAATGCAACAGGGAGAATACTCACAGTTTCTTCTGAAGGGAAATGTACGGTTTGGGGTGCCTGTTTGCTGAGAAATTTGTTCAATAAGCGTATATTTGCGAATGTTCCTCTTGCCATAACAGCATCATTGCCCCGGCGTGAACCATATGAGTTGAATTCTCTAGGGGTTAATCTGTGAAGACAAAAAGTTTTGGTTTTAAGAATTCTTAAACTGAAATGAGGGGAAGTGGAACCAGTGGTGTATAGTGCTTAGAGTGTTGAACTAGAAGCTGGGAGATCCAGGTTTGAATCCGCACTCTGTCATGAAGTTCACTGTGGGCCAACCACTCTCTTTCAGCCTGACCTCCCTCACAGAGATTTCACAGGAATAAACTGTGGTTTGGGACAGAGAGCCATGTATGCCACCCTGGGTTCCTTGAGGAACAGCATGATAAACATGCACAGAAGTCCTAAATAACCTGTGTGTCACTTCCATTTGTTTTACTTTTATAATGCTAGTTCTTTGTGGTTTCTGAACATTATCCTGAAACAAGTTATGGGGGACTGTTCTCCTCTCCCCCATTTTATCCTCCCAACAACTTTGTGAGGGAAATTAGGCTGACTAGCCTAAGGTTACCCAGTGAATTTCCATGACAAAGTCAGGATTCAAACCTAGGTCTTCCAAATCTTAATTCAACAGTCTAATCTCACACTAATGCCAAACGTGACTATTACTGAACACACATGAAATAAGATGAAGGAAAATAAAACTCAATGGATTCCACCCTCTTCCCACATCGTTATTTTTGACTTACCCTCTGCTGGTTAAGTAACGGGCAGCTGGACTGTTTCTTGCTATATTCCCAGCTGGAGATATATGATCGGTGGTCACAGAATCTCCAAGATTTAGCAGGACATAGGCGTCAACTATGGATGTAGGAGGCTGAAGCTCTAAAGTCTGAAATTAAAGCAACAGCGCCACACACAGGTAAGTATCAGGAATTTTGTAGAAGACTGGATGTACAAATGCAGCAAGAGGCAGAGGTATGAAAAGACAGTTAGTGATTCCGCACACATTGGATAATGCACTTCCAATCCTCTTTATAGATCATTTGGAATGGATTTTTTCGTGTGCGGAACAAAAAATCCACCTCAAACAATTGATAAAGTGCATTGAAAGAGCACTCCTTTCTTGTGAACATTAATGTGCAAAACTGTCTCGGTATTAGCACCAACCTTGCTTACTTTCCTCCCTCCCTGAGACTTGTATTTTTAGTGTTACAGAAGTGTACATCTAGGATTGCAAAAAATATTTCACAAAGATACTTAAAACTGAAAAGCGCTGCAAAGAGGAACTGGTTATTTATTTATGCCTGTCCCACTCCACCTTTCTTCCAAAGCAGGGACCCAAAGCAGCTTACAATGAAATTTAAAAACAGCAAGAATTGTACCAATTAAAAAAATGTTCACAGCAAAAATGTGCTCAGAGAACCTTCGGATTCTTGTAGTTCTATATAATAGTTTTTAAAAAATCAGGATGTTTGCAAGACACACAGTTTACCAGTGGAGGTTGGGAGAGAGAGCCCAGATGGAAAACAGCAAGGAGAAAATTACTTACCAGGTTTTCAAAAAAGGGAGGAGATTTAATATATGTGGATTTTGGATTCCAGGCATACAGTGTATCTGATGGGACATCTAAATCATTCCATGATTTATTCACTGTCTGAAAGAAATTGGAATTGATGATATTTTGAATCCATGTCAAAGCTACTGACAAAAACACGGACATTTTTGGTCCAGTCTTGCAGGTGGAGAACATGGAGGCTGTCTGATGTGTCTATCACAGCATGGTTGAGAGCTGGAACTCTAGGCTCACTAATCCCAAAGTGGTGCTCGACGCAAGGTAGAAAATGCTGTCTCAATTTTCAGACTGATTGGTCAAGAGAAAACCAATTCACAAAGTAAGTTCCTTAGCTCACAAACAGGAATTGTTTGTCTTCTACCCAAACAGCCTGTCCCCAAAGACACAAGTGCCTGGAGAACATGCAACAGCAGTGGGCCCATGAGTATGGATGGCAAGGAGGGTCTGGCTGAAAGCGGTTGGATCATGCATAAGAAGCTAGTATTGCATCATCTGGAGAACATCAGGCATGTCTTTGTACAAAAATACAACTAAAGCAGTACAAAGAAAACTGGGCTGGATTTACTTCATGATTTTTTTAAAAAAATGTAATCGGGCAATTCAAGTTCTGTTGGAGAAAATGGTCACATGGCTGGTGGCCCCGCCCCCTGATCTCCAGATAGAGGGGAGTTTAGATTGCCCTCTGTGCTGCTCCATGGCACGGAGGGCAATCTAAACTCCCCTCTGTCTGGAGATCAGGGGGCGGGGCCACCAGCCATGTGACCATTTTCAAGAGGTTCCAGAACTCCGTTCCACCGCGTTCCAGCTGAAAAAAAGCCATGCCTATGTGAATCATAGAAGCAAGCAGTCCCACTTCAGTTCCTGTTTTGTGTCGTCTAGTTTGCTGTTTTGCATCATTTATCCCATACTTTTTTTGTTACTTTGCCTAATCTATTCTCACATTCCCACTTTTCTTCCACTGACTGCAAAGAGCTCCAGGAGGATCTCTGCAAATTGAATGAGTGGCCAACAATGTGGCAAATGAAGTTCAAAACAGGTAAATGTAAGGTGATGCACATTGGTACACCACCACACACTTTAAGTACATGATAACAAGTGTCTGAATTTGCTGAAAATTAAAGAAAAAGAGATATTGAGGTTGTAGAGGACGGCTCAGTGAAAAGATCAACACAGCGTGTCGCAGTGATGAAAAAGGCAACTTCTATGCTGGGGATTATTAGGAAAAAGATTGAAAATAAGTCAGCTGATATTATAACATAAATAAATAATCTTCTTCTACCAATCTATGGTAAGGCCTCATTTGGAATCCTGTGTGCAGTTCTGGTCATCATATATCTCAAAAAGGCCACTGCAGAGCTGGAAAAAGTACAGAAGAGGGCGACCAAGATGATTACGTGGTTGGAGTACCTTTCCTACGAGGAAAGGCTGAAGAATCTGGGGCTTTTCAGTTTACAAAAGAGACAACTAAAAGTCACATTAAATGTTACCTTTTTCAAGAGTTCACCGTGAAACCAACTTGTGTTCCCTGCAGCCACACAGCGGCTGTGGGGAATGGCTTATTTTAAAAAAGGAGAGCCCAAATGGGCTTGGAATGCGACTGTAGGGGGATGGAGGGCTCCTGCTTTCTGCCACAGGTCTTCTTCCTGAGCAAAGAGTGGGAAATATTTCCCTGTTTCTCTGTTTCATGTAAGCAGCAGAAACAGGGAAACGTTTCCCTCGTACTGTTTTCATGCAGGAAAAGCCATTCCCTGCAGCTGCTGTGTGGCTGTGTGGCTGCAGGGAACAAGAGTTGACTCTTGTGGTGAACTCATGAAAAGGTAATGTTTAGTTTAGCACTACTAGGGAGTTAGAGGTTTATAAAACCATGCATGGGATACAGAGCATAGACAGAGAGAACTTTTTCTTCCCCTCCCCAAATCAGAAGCATCCAATGAAGGTGATGGACAGTAGATTCATGATGGGTATTTCTTTACTCAATCAGTGATTCAAATATGGAATTTTCTACCAGAGGATGTAGTGACGGCCACAGGCATAGACAGCTTTAAAAGGGGATTAGATGGATTCATGGAGGATAGGTTTATCAGGGGCTAAAGGGAACCTCTACATTCGGAAGCAGTAAACCTCTGAATACGAGCACATAGAGGCCTTGGCCTCTATGCCCTTCAGAGTAACTGGTTGGCTCCTATGTGAGACAGGATGGTGGACTAGACCACTGGTCTAGTGGTCTGATCCAGCAGGGTTCTTCTTACATTCTTAAGCAGATCTTCTTAATTATGAGGACTAGGAAGTTGTTTTAAAACAAGGAGCACTGAGACTGTCAGATGGCTGAATTCTGAAACCTGGTACACAGTCTGTATTTCTTCAATGCACCTCTGGAACACACTCAGAGCCTAAAACGTACCCCTGCTGAACTGGAACTGCTTTGCTCACAGCAAAAAGTTATAGTGGCCCCAAGTATAGCATTTGTCCAAACAACACTCACACATACCAACGTTGGCTAGCTCAGACAGGGAACTGGACATTAGTTCAATCTTACTTGATTACCCAATCTGTTCCATAAAAGCACTAATTCAACTAAGATATACACTGAACATCAACTGTCTGTGTAGTGGGAAGGGAAGAAGGGAGAGATTTGCTTGCACCCTCCACAAAAGAATTCTGCTTGAAAGGAGCAAAGCGTATACACTATTTTAGGCCTCACCTCTATTTTCTGGTAGACTTCTTTAAACATTCCTGGAATGACATACTGGCGCTCTACAGCATGGATCTCTTCTCTCAAGGGCCAAATGTCTTTTAGAAAGACCTTCTTCCCTTCTGCATTTACACCTGCAATAAAATCAAAACATTTATTTGTTGATTTATAGTCTGCCTTTATCACCGAGACCCAAGGTGGATTACACAGTGTAAACCAATACAATCAACAAATGATATAATGAGGTATGGATTGCAGAATTTGAAAACAAGCATAGATCTTTAAAACTAACCAACTTTATAGTAGCGTAAGCTTTTGAGAACCACAGTTCTCGTCATCAGATGCGAGAACACATCTGACAAAGAGAACCGTGGTTCTCGAAAGCTTATGCTACAGTAAAGTTGGTTAGTCTTAAAGGTGCTACTGGATTCTTTACTATTTTGCGATTACAGACTAACACGGATAACTCCTCTGGATCTATGAAGCATAGATCTGTATCCAGATATGAAACATGCAAAACTAAAATGTAAGAAATTTGATGTGAACATATTAGCCAATGCGGAAAGTCCCAGTAGGAGATATCTACACCAATGGATAGTACCCAGTAGTAGTCGAGAGCCCCGTCCTTTTACAAGGACAACTCTCTAATCTATTTCTTACAGCACAGGGTGTCAAGTACCTGAGTAAAAAGCCCTCTTGAGTAATTCAGTTTTGCATAGCTTGCAGAAAGCCAAGAGAGTCAGAGTCCCCCCCTTTTTTTATTCAGACAGTCCATTTCATAAAGTGGAATGTGTGTACACAGGCAGCTGCTGATTTTGCCCCTTTGAAGGGTGGTATCTGCAGAAGGCTCTGTTCAGATAAGCAAAGCTGCCATAGTGGAGCACAGGGAGAGAGGTGGTCCCACAGATATGAGGGGCCACCCTGCATAACTTGAAATACAGCCATTTTTTTTTAACTGTGATCAAAAGCCCCTTGACTGAAACTCATATGCTGGGCCTACACCCCAAAAGCTTTATGTCCTTTGTATACATCCGGGGCCACTGCTATAATGAAATGTTCAAGTGTACTGGACATTCTTTCAGTTAAGCATTTACACACAGCTTCTCTAGAAAAGAATGCTATTCAAAGCAGTTTACAGATCATAAAGATCACAAAATACTAAAGGGCTAAGCAATAAAACCAAAAGCAATGTATACTGCCAGTACAGTACAAAATCACAGCAAGTCTAAAAATCATATATTAAAGATTATTCTTGATGGAAACATAGGCATCTGGATTTCAAAAATCAGTCATTTATATCCCTCGTGGCAAAAAAAGTTTTAAAGTCTACAGATTATAAGATTCAAGAATCATGGCTGTTTTTCACTTTCCCTTTACCCATTCAAGTTTGAGGACAAATCACTGGACATTTAGATATCATTTAATTTGGAAGCTACTGGAAAAATACCAACACACTTTTCTATTGTATTGAGGATTATTCCATATGTCCCAATAATGTGTCAACAGTTGGAAGAAAAGGCAAAAGAAGTCAGATTCAATTATACCAAGATGAAGACCCCAGACAACAGACGTGTTTTCTTTGTAACTGGGTCTTTTAAAATTGGCCCATTCCATGAGAACATCAGCCAGTATCAACTTTTTTTAGAGGTCCAAGAAGAACAACCTACTTGGGACATACTAACCCAGAAGGTTCTTGACTTAGAGAGTCCTTTGCATTCACAAGTGTTCTGTGATTCTGCAGAAGGGCCAATTACATCAAGCTCAGAATTTACTTACTTTGAAAGATCAGCTTTCATTTTCTAGTCCCGAGGACTGCAAACAGGGGCAGCGGGCCTATTGAAGCCAGGTAGGTGGTGGCTGCAGGCGTGGGGTGCTGGAGGGAGCGCCGGAGGAGGCTCGGCGGGCGGGAGCACGCGCCACAAAGCACCAGCCTCCTATCCCTCCCACCCCGTGCCACCGCCGCCGTCAGCACAAGCCCCTGGCCAGGCGCAGCCACCGCGGGCAGGCATCTGCGGCGGCGCAGGCAACCGAGCGGGAGAGCTCGGAGGCCGCCCGCCACAGCAATCGGGCCGGCGGCGGCGCGTGCACTCCCGTGATAACGTCACGCGTGATGTCATCACGCAGGCCGGTGCGCGTGTGCTCATGAGCGCGTGGGGGCGGCCGGCCGGCCGCGAGCGAGGTAAACCCTTGCTCCGCCCCTGACTGCAAAGCCCTGTTCACATGTTACAATGAATGCATTTGCATCTGGTTGTTGTGGATTTTCTGGGCTGTATAGCTGTGGTCTTGGCATTGTAGTTCCTGACATTTCGCCAGCAGCTGTGACTGGCATATGCAAAAGAACCTCCTCAGGATACAGTGAAGCCTCCCTCCATTAGCATTCTACACCCTGGGAAACTCTTACAGGATGACTCAGCCCAACCCCACCTTCCTGAGTAGATATAAATGACCTGCCAACATCTTCTCCACACTGTGACACTGAGAGATCTCTGTCTTTTGGTGCTACACCTCTGAAGATGCCAGTCACAGCTGCTGGTGAAACATCAGGAACTACAATGCCAAGACCACGGCTATACAGCCCGGAAAATCCACAACAACCATTGTTCTCCAGCTGTGAAAGCCTTCGACAATGCATTTGCATCTGTTTGTAAGAAAGAGCCAACACATGTTCACTTTACAAATGAAACTGGGACCCATACCTGGATAAATGTGGGGGCTCAACCACACATTCAGCTGTACAGGCATTGAATGTAACATGAAACTTGCTCAATGCACATACCTAGGACAATAAAGTGTACACTCTGTCTATGGATTGTATGTGCATTCACTGTAACCTGAGAACAGGGTTCAAGAATATACTTGAATGGAGGGAATGACTATTGAAATCTCAGAAGCCACTGGGACACAGGTCGAATAAGGCCTCAGGTGGACCTTCTGCATCCTTGCAGAGCTTTTGCCCCTCTGCATGACTAGCAAAGCCAGAATAAATGATTTTAAACAGTAAAAGTAGCAGAATAAATTATGCAAATTTGCTACGTTTTAATAACGCATGCAAGTTGCAAAATTTAGATTGCACGGGTGCAGAGATCTCATGTGTGTATGCATGCACATTTCTGTACTCCTTAGAAGACCAAACTGATCAGCATATGCTTCTGTTCTGCCTGGCTACTGTCCAGCCATTCTTGCTTTACTTGAAGGTTTGCAATGTTCTGCTTGAGCGCAGGAAGCAACTTATTTTACACAAGCAGCAGAGATACTATCTTTGACCACATCAAAGTGTCAATACATGCCCCTCTTCTCATTTCAAACAAGATCCTCATGGACTTTTCAGCCAATTCAACAAGTGTATGAGTAACTGTAGCTGAGAGCGCACATGTGCACATACACACACTCACACACCCTTTTAAAAATTTATGTTACAGGGGCAGATCACAAAGTAGAAACAATACAATAAAATAATAAAAATGTCAACCTAAGAATTATAGCCCTGACCTGGATAGCCCAGGTGAATCTGAACTCATCAGGTCTCAGAAACTGAGCAGGGTCAGCTTTTGGTTAGTAAATGGATGGGAGACCTCCAATGAAGACCAGGGTTGCAGAGGCAGGCAACAGCAAACCACCTCTGTTAGTCTGTTGCCATGAAAACCCCGCCAGAGGCCTCCATAAGTCAGCTATGACTTGAGGGCACTCTCCACTACCACCAAGAATTATAATAATAAAACAATCCGTGGACATAAAAAAGCATAAAACAACATTTAGAAGCCTAAAATGATATTCAATACCAAATTTCCAATACCATTACAAATAACAATGGAGAGAGTGGGCATCCTTGTCTCGTTCCCTTTCTTATCTCCAATTTTTTCGTTATGTCCCGGTTAACCGATGAAACTCCTATGTTAAAAGCCTGACTGAAAAGAAACATTTTGGCCCTTGCTTTCCTTTCCTTTCAGCACCAAGTCAAAATGTTTCTCTTGACCCAAGGTATTAACTAAGGAATTCTATCTTTTTAACAGTTTATGATCTGTTTCTAGCCTGAGGACTGTTTGGCCAATATCATTTTAGACAACTCCATATTATGTGTTTTTATGCCTTGGCTGGCTTCCATTGGCTTTTTTTTTACTGACCTGGTTTGAGTTATGTTATTGACTTGGAGTGTTTTATTGTTTATGGTTTTATTGAAATGATTTCATTTTTATTGCCCAGTTGGGTTGGTTTTGTTTTATTGTTGTGAAACAGCATACACATTTTCTAAATAAGTAAATACTGTTTACACCTGTTTTAACTCAGAAAGTGAGGCAGGATCTTCACTTTGTCCATTTCCTCCTCAGCCCTATAAAGCAGAATATCATAGCCGACCATTTTAAATAAGGCGCATCTGAAAGGAGGGACTGTCAAGTGACCACACAGGCCCTCAGACAAAGATTCCCCTTTCCCACCACATAAAAGCTCCACAGGCCCCAGAATTTTATCCTCCAAGCCCTCTTCTCATCAGCCCTGCCTGGGGCAAAAAGGTGGTAAATTGGTCATCTACCAAATCTATTGCTGGTGTAAACCCTGAACTAAATCTAGTATTCGACCCACTGGCCCACATCTGTCCTAAGGCTGGATGAAGGTTCCCTAAAAACTATTTAAAGTGGCACCCAGGACTGTAAATACTGTGCTTGCTTTGCATAATTTATTCTCATTTTGTTAGTCACAGGGAGGAACAGGAAGCTGTGCAGAGTCCAAAAGCCCTATCTACTGGAAATTGTGCTCAACCTGAGAAACCTCTGGCTTCATAGACTTCAGCTAGCTCTGCTGATAATTCCCATGTCCACAGCCATGAGGACTAGAAACCAGATGCTCTCTAACAAAATGAAAGCTGAGTGGATATGGTGATCTCAGTGCCAAAGACCACATTCTGCAAGTTTTCTGTGCTCCCACAGAATCGTGGTAGGCCAACTTCTTTGCTGGCATTTTTGAGTCTCCATTTGGTGCGTCAGGAGAACAGATACTCGCAAGATGTTACAAGAATGATACACAAGCACAGGCAGTAGCTCCGTGTCTCTTGTAACTGCTAAACCCACATTCAGGAGCTTATTCTTCAAAATCTGGAAAGCAAGGCCACACATCTGTATATATAGGCTTAGTACCAAGAGAGAAATCTGTGACTGGGCTGTACCATTTCAGTCAGCAAATGGAGGCTCACATGAATGAATGCTTATCCTCTCCTCCCAAAACACATCCTCTCCACAGAAAGCTATCATGCTACACTCGAAGCCCATCTCCCCAATGTTCATTTTTCAACAGAGAAGTGTGTGTGGGGTGTGTGCAAGGAGGAGAATTCAATGATGTGACTAATCCCCCCCCCCCCAAGAATGGTAAAGCCCAGATACGGGGTTGCAAATTGCAATGAGGAGAATTCAGTGTTGTGACTAGAGATGGGCACGATCTGAATTACGATTTCAACCCCCCCCCCCCAGATTTTGGCGTTTTCGCCATCGTGACTCAGCTAATCGGTTCTGTCCATGGCAACCGATCCAGCGGTCGGGAGTTTGCTTGTTTGGGACTTGATTGGATGGGTCAGTTTCTGTTCGGAATTGCAGACACTCTGGCGCTAGTAATTTATTCCCGGGGCAACGGAGTCAGAGAAATGAGCTGTGTTTGCCCTCCTTCTGTCACCCTCAAAACACGAATGGAAGCCCAGCTTTCCTTGATTAGCAGGCTTCCTTCCAACCACAAAGCCGCAACCCAGGGGAGGGAGGGGGAAGGGGGTGGGCACAAAGGAAAGGCAAAAGGCAGCGCAGGAGGCTGGGAGGCCACCTGCGCCGTCCACCTTTCCCCATGACAAGAGGCGCGTGGGCAAGCCGGCCGCCCCTTGTCTTGCGGGGCAGGTGAACAGCACGGGCAGCCTCCGAGCCACTCGCGCTGCCTCCAGCTCCGCAGTGCACCAGGACAGCCGGCTTGCTGTGTGGGCGTGGGCGACTCAGGAGCCTGACTACGGTTGCCCTGGGCACTGGCCTCCCCGATTCCTGATTGCGGACCGGAAACAAGAGTTGATCGTTTAGAATTGGTGGCCTGCGTTCGGCAGCAGCCCAGATCCACGAACAGCTGAATCTGAATTTTTTTTTGGATTGGGCCCATGTCTAGTTGTGACTAACCTCTCCACCAAGAATGGTAAAGCCCATATATATAACTGTACTACTTCACTGGGAACTAGGCCACCCACGTGATTTCAAATTACTTTTTAAAACAATTGCTTCAAAGAAGAAAATGATTTCATAAGTGATGCCTTACCTAGAGGTTCCTTCTCAAAGTCGATTCTTATAGTCCCTGCAATTGCATAGGCTATTACCAAAGGTGGCGAGGCCAGGTAATTGGCACGAGTGTTTGGATGGACGCGGCCTTCAAAGTTCCTATTTCCAGACAGCACGCCCACAGCTACAAGGTCTCCCTGTGCAAGACAGAATCATAGTCAAATGGCTTTGTTTTCTAAATTAACATGCCTACAAAACTTGGACACAGAGAGAAAAACGTCCCCGCAATTCACGCCAAGTTTACTTTCTTTTTGGAGATGAGCTAAAATGGAGGTATTTTTTTTTCCCCTACAAGACAACTGTAGGCTAACTGGAAGTGGTACTTAATGAACAAAAGTTCAGATCTCAGTTTGGTATAGTAGATGCTTAGAAGATGAGTTTGCCTTCTAGAGGCCTGTGTAACTAATATCCCACTGCGTAGATTGCATCTCCATAGCTTGACAGTCCCAGGCATGCAACACATAGAAGAGAATGATCAAACTCCACTGGTAGGCTGCATTCGATTGGAAGTTAAAGTTGCCAACAGCCCTGGAGAAAAATATCTTGTGCCTTTAATGCTGACATGGGCAGTTGAAGCTTTTCATTGTGGGGATAATAATAACATACTGTGGCTGATTCCACACACGTTAGATAATGCACTTTCAATGCACTTTATCAATCGTTTGAGGTGGATTTTTTGTTCCACACATAAAAAAATCCATTCCAAATGATCTATAAAGAGGATTGGAAGTGCATTATCCAACGTATGCGGAATCACTCTTTGTAAACTGCTCTGAGTGGGTGTTATATACTGAAGGGCGGTATATAAATCAAATGTTGTTGTTATTCTTATTATTCATGGCATGGGGGGAAATAACATCCCATTAGACTTCTGTTAAAGGAACAGGCCATTTTTCTCCAAGACCATTGACAACTCTTTTGGGAGCTCACAAGTTATACAAGACTGCTGTAATTCAAAGGGAAAAAATGTACTGAGACTACAGAACGGTGATATCTGAAACCTACTCCTGCTTCATATAATTTCCGATTGCCGAAAACAGCATTGTTATAATAACAACAGCAACAATATTTGATTTATATACCGCCCTTCGGGACAACTTAACGCGCACTCAGAGCAGTTTACAAAGTGTGTTATCATTATCCCCACAACAAAACACCATGTGAGGTGGGTGGGGCTGAGAGAGCTCCTAGAAGCTGTGACTGACTCAAGGTCACCCAGCTGGCTTCAAGTGGAAGAGTGGGGAATCAAACCCGGCTCTCCAGATTAGAGTCCTGCGCTCTTAACCACTACGCCAAACTGTTGCCAGAAAACAGACCCCTGAAGAACAATATATTACAATACTGAATCCTGAATTGGTTCAAGGGATCCATTTCTAAAGCCAAAGTAATCCGTGAAAAATTTCCCAAGGTATTCTGCAGTGCTACAATCATTTCAGTATAACAAAAACAGATCGCAGTACAGGCACATTCATAGAGATCTTCCACCTCGTAGTGTTCCTTGGTTTTTTTCCCCAGTTAGATAATATGATTCATTAATAATATTCTGGGTCTTTTGGCTCAAATCCCGCACCTCATCTTGCCTCATAATTCTGGGCTCTTTGAAACCCTTTTTGGTATCTACTGACCTGATCCGGTCCCCTTAACAAAGGTGTTCACCTGTTTTTCCTCACACTTGTCATTTGCTGACTCTTTCTAGCCTAATTTGTTATTATTATTACGTTGGTACTTTAATATAAAGATGAGTGACATTTCCCTACATAAAAGAACAGCAGAACATACGGAAGCTGACTTAGCAGTTAAATTGTACCTGAGTAATGGCTTCAACAACAGATTCGGGTAGAGGTCCACTGTTGCCAATGCAGGTCATACATCCGTAACCCACAATATCAAACCTGCAGAGATCATGAAATGAGTGATCCAGTATTCTACTTTAAAAAACAAATCACACATTTGCAAAGACCAGCATCTTCTAAAAGGAGGATAAAGTAGTTGTGCTGGTACATAGAGCCGGCATGTTCTCTCCTGTACAAGAATGCCACTATTGAGGTAAGAACTTTGTATTTTGCAGGCCACTATGAAAGGAAGATGGGGCAGAAGACAGTTTGAAACTCCGTGCTGAACGTTTCTGTTGACAAAAAGGGAATAATCATCCATGCATATGTCAGGCCTACCTCATGTCAGTAAAACTGTTTCCAAACTAGACATCTTCAGATTCTAAGTGGGTCTTCATGACTGAACGTGCAGAGAGTTATTTTTTTTAATAAAGAGAGGAACTGTCAACCCATAAGCCAGGGAAAGGAGTTCGAGGCTGCTTCCACACACGTTGAATAATCCACTTTCAATACGCTTTAGTGCACATTTGTAACTGATTTTCCATGTGTGGAACAAAAAATCCACTTCTAAAGGATAACTAAAGTGCATTGAAAGTGCATTATTTAATGTCTGTGGAAACGGCCCTAGTCTAACATTCTTCCTGACTTGATACATTAGTATATAGAAAGATTTTTTTTTAAAAAAAATAGGCACATATTCAGTAATGCAACCCCTCAACAGTAACCTCGAACATTACCTCAGCTACCAATTGTGTGAAGTAACAAAACAGCATTTATGTGTATGCTACAAAATACATGGATAAATAAACCCCTGTAGTAAGTAAGTCAAGTCCATCCTCCTTCCTTCATTTTTATTATTAAGAAAGCAAAACAAAGGCAAGATTGGGCAGGGGCTGTGGCTCAGTGGAAGAACCTCTGCTTTGCATACAGGATGTCCCAAGTTCAATCCTCGGCCTCTCCGGTTATAAAAGGACCAGGCAGTAGGCGATGCGAAAGGCCTCTGCCTGAGACCCTGGGGAGCAGCTGCCAGTCTGAGAAGGCAATACGGACCTTGACGGACCGATGGCCTGACTCAGAACAAGGCAGCTTCCTGTGTGTTCATCTATTCTGATTCACACAGAGGCCTCCCTTTTGAACAATGCTCAGCCATAAAAATCCTATCTGTATGCCAACTGTATTTTTTAGCTGCCTTGTTTTCAGCTTTGGTTTTGTTATTTTCTTGTCATGTTTTTTGTAATTAACGTATTTATAGACCACCACATTTATAGTCTAAAAGGAACCCCACCCCAGAGAAAGCAAACCTCTGAATGCCAGTCCGAAGGGGCAACATCGAGCGCCTTGGCGTCAATGGATCTACAGGGATCTACAGGGATCGTTGGATCTACAGGGCAGCTGGTTGGCCACTGGGTGGAACAAGATTCTGGACTAGATGGGCCACTGGTCTGATCCAGCAGGAAACTGGTAGACCCCAAGGGAAGCCCCAACATGCAGACAGCATAAACTAATAATTGCTATTAGCAGTAAGCAAGAATTACAAAATGCCCCTCATTAAATACATGTAAAAACACAGGCTTTCCCCAAATTGAAGAACCATCTCCTGTCCTGAAGCATAATCATACAAGTCTTCCAGGTAAGAGAAAAATAATCTTATACCCTAGTTGAGCAAGGTAAGGCATCACTCCACTTTCTTGTAGATAGTACGTGACAACCCCACTTCCGGGAGAAAGGCTTGTTTTAATGTATGGTTTCACTGTTAGGCCGGCTTCCACAGCTTTCTTTGCAAGCAATCCTGCAAAGAGAGAGAGGGAGAGAGAGAGAGAGAGAGAGAGAGAGAGAGTATCACAGCATTATATAGCAATAAACATATGAAGCTGTCTTACACGAAAGATTATGGCTGATTCCGCACACGTTGGATAATGCACTTTCAATGCACATTATCAATCGTTTGAGGTGGATTTTTCGTTCCGCACACAAAAAAATCTGTTCCAAATGATCTATAAAGAGGATTGGAAGTGCATTATCCAACGTGTGCGGAATCAATCGAAGTTGTTCTAAAATGTGCTGATTTTTTTTAAATTATTTTTTTATTGGCTTTTCAATACAAATCACAGGTATCGAAAAGAAGCATAGCAAGCTATGGGGTGGCTGGGTAAATAAAGGGAGTAGGGATGAGGTAATAAGGGGAAGGAAGGGGGATTTCTTCATAATGATCTGCTCACGATAGCATCTAATATATCTTTCAGTATTCTTATTACATCCATTATACTGTTTATAATAATGCATATAGTTCCTTTTATATTTTATACAATAAGAAGATTCATCATTGTTTTTCATATTTGTTGTCATTCCAGCAGTAGGGTAGTTTCTACCATCCAGCAATCTCCTCCGTCTCTTACAGTCTTTATTACCTTCATCTGGGAACAGCTTCAGTAACCAACACATCCATCTTAAAAAATATTGGTGTCTATATACTAACAGAAACTAATATATATATATATGATCTAATGTTATCTAACCGCTATATAAAACCTTGGAAAATTGTCTGGAGCTTTAAACAATTACTCCTTCTATTACCAACTTACTTTGTTTTTTTTTCTAACCTTCACTTGAAATAGTCTTACACATTTTACATCCGTTATTTAAACATATATTAACTTCCCCAGAACCTTTAAAAAAAGTGCTCATTTACATAAAATCTGCTGATTTGAACCCATTCACTGTATATTCCAAGGCATTTGTCTTCAAAGCAGGGAATCTAGACTTCCGTCATCTCATTTAGCTACTTTCCCCCAACTGGGATCATTGGTCTGAAACCAAGATCATATCTAACCTGATTTGCAGAGGTTCTCCAGTGTCTCAGACACAGATCTTATTCTAGATTCCTTTTTAACTTCTAGAGGTTGAATTGTGAGCTTTCTGTGCACAAAGGTAGCACTCTACCCCTTAGTGGTGTCCCTTAAAAAATCCTTCTGGCAACAATGGGGTAAGAACCAACAACCCCCCTCACTGGCAAGCGACAAACCTGACTCACTAAGCTCTAGACAGTTAACACATTTTGGAATAATGATACAACATCTGGAATAGCACAGATTCTAAGAGTTCTGAGTCCGTGTCATGGTGAAAAGAGGATTCTTATTTTATCATTCTATTCTCTGCGCCCCAGTTAGCAAAGACCTGATATTCTGGACAACAAAACTGGAAATATTATAGTCTGTAGGGCTTTTGGATGTATATTTCACTGACCTGGCTGCACGGATCCTTGCTTCTCTACTCGAGATTGGATTACTGAAATGCACTTTACCTGGGGTTGCCGTTGAAGACAGTTTTGCAGTATCAATTTGTGTATAATGCAGCAGCCTGCCTTTTAACAGGAATGGACCGCTGTGCATCTCTGACAGTGATCTTGAAACAGATTTAATTTTTCTTCCAGGTTCAATGTTTTCAATCTTTAAAGTGTTTTGCAACCTGGGACCCAAAGTACAGCCTTTCCTGATATGAACCTGAGTGACATCTTAGAGGGAAACTACATGAGATGCCCAGGTGTCTGTCAGGTTCTGCAAGGTTCCCTGGGTAGTGTAGTCTTACAAAGAACAGCCACTTAATGTGATTCTCTGCTGGAGGAAGAATGATGGGAGGGATTCTCTCTCTTTCAAAAAGCCTCAGCTTGGGTTTTCCTCTGGGAGCTTGGATGCAGGGGGGGCAATGAGACGTAACAGGAACCAGAAAATCCAGGGCAGCTTTTTCTAAGAGAGAGAATCCACAATGTGATTCTTTGCTGGGGAGAAGAGCGGTGTGTGTGTGTGGGGGGGGGGTATTCTCTCTCTCTTGCAAAAAGCCGCCCAGGATTTCTGCCTCCTGTTACATTCCATTGTCCTCTTCTTGCCTCCGAGCTCCTGGAGGAAAACCCAAGCCGAACCTTTTTGAAAAAGAGAGAAAAGAATCCATCCCATCACTCTTCCATCAGTGGAGAATTGTATTGAGCAGCTGTTCTTTGTAAGACTACACTACCCAGGGAACCTTGCGGGACCCGACACATGAAGAACACGTGTCTGGCGTCTTGTGTAGTTTGACTCTTAGCCCAGCAGCTAGTTGTGCCAGTGCTTAGAGAGGCCTGTACACTGGCCATATCTTTGTTTAGGTGCTACTTCACCATGCTGAAACAGCCTTCCAGAAGATATGTACAGATCTCCTTCCTTGGTCTCTGCCCAGAGGACACATCTCCGTTCCAGAAGGTATTT
This sequence comes from Eublepharis macularius, assembly GCF_028583425.1. Classification (NCBI taxonomy): domain Eukaryota; kingdom Metazoa; phylum Chordata; class Lepidosauria; order Squamata; family Eublepharidae; genus Eublepharis; species Eublepharis macularius. The sequence goes on along the minus strand of NC_072797.1, from coordinate 121,120,345 downwards.
TGAACAGATATGGATATGGATATTTTGCTGAGCTCGTGTTATAATTAGGCTATTTTTGTTCCATTGATTTTTTGATTTAATAAATGTCTGTTGCCTTTTAAATGATTTTTGGAGTTCCCTGAATTTATGGCAGATAGAGGATACATTTTTCAAATAAGTAAAAAGAGAGCATTTCCATAAAATCTCATCTATATCTAACTGCATCAATGGCCATGACTAGGCAGGTATAACACAAGTAAACAGAGAGGACATATTTACTTTTCAGATTTCAGTTGCTTTTAGTGTTCCTTTGGGAACTGTAGGAATTATAACTTGGTGAGAGTGGTTAGGGACCTCTAAAAAAGAGCTCTGAGCACCCTAATCATGCTACAGTTTCTAGGGGGAACCTCAATAAGTTAACCAGTTATAAAAACTGGTGTAAGCTCTTACAACATAGATACTCCCAGAGAAGGGTCTAAGATCAGACATGTGCTCAATGAATGAGACGTGGTACAGAGCCAAGATTAAAATGTGTCAGCTCAGTCAGTCTGTACACCTCCTCCAAAAAGGAGCTGCGTTGCCAGTAGAGAATCTTTGGGCTGCCAACCTCTGCAAATGATGTTGCAATGAAACAACATTTAGTGCTCTCAGAGAGACTGAGTACTTTATGGCCTCCTCTGAACACACACTGGAAGTGTGTCATAAAGCAGGCATGGAGCACAGGGAAAACAGTGCAAAGGTTGCTCTCTAAAACAGTTTCAGGCTGATGGGGGTAGAGTTCAGTCCAGGAAATTCTGTTCAGTGAATTGGCTGAGACAGTTCACAAGCTTTTTTAGGATTTCAGTCATTGGCTTGAGGGGTTTTAATGAGCTTTTGTGCTGTTCAAGTGCTCAGGATAAATAAACAGCTTCCAAAATTAGCGACAAGAGGATCAGCTTCCCATGCAGGCTCACATTACCTATCGCTCAGAACTTTGGAACTAACGCAAGCAGGGCGTTTTTTTCAGCTGGAACGTGGTGGAATGGAGTTCCGGAACCTCTTGAAAATGGTCACATGGCTGGTGGCCCCGCCCCCTGATCTCCAGACAGAGGGGAGTTTAGAATGCCCTCCGTGGAGATCAGGGGGCGGGGCCACCAGCCATGCGACCATTTTCTCCGAGGGCAACCCACTGAGTTCCACCACCTTTTTCCCCAGAAAAAAGGCCCTGAATGCAAGGCTGAGATTAGCTTCAGTACAAATGGGATCCTAACTGTGGAGCCAGCAGAATACATCACTTGAAGCACCTGTGAGATCAGAAGCAGGTCCTTCTGGAGTTATCACATAGAACGTCAGTTTCATTGTGGAGGCCATCAGAACTGGGGCAGGAAGCAGCTGGACGCTTCTCCTTCGGGCCTGAATCCAGCTTAGCTGAAAATCCCCCTTCCCTGAGAGCATTTTGTGTTCAACATCAGCTGTCATTAAGCTCTGGATGTTAATCTCACGAGTTGGTTTGGGAACCATTTTTGGTCCAAAAGCCAGCATGAAATAAACAAACAAATACAACAGATTTTCTCAGAATTGGTGGGATTGTTGTATTTCAGTAAGATACAGGCTGAACTTCCCTGTGCTAAGGCTCCAAGGACCCCCTCTGGCAAAGACTGTTGTATGAAGTATTAGCAGAAAGGAGTCACTGAGTTCAACCCGTAATATTTTATTCTATATTCTATTTGGTAGCCTATGATCCTTCTTATTTGGGTGGGAGATGGGTGTGTACCAGGAACAGAGTGCCACAGCAGTCGTAAGTGGGTTGGGAGGACACTCTTGCAGATCCAGAGAAATTATCTTCAGCACACTAAGTACATTGCCCTGCTTGGGGCAAAGTGTGGTTGTTATCTCCAGTTTCATTTGTTTTCTCCAATCCCCCTGTGGCAGAAAAGAAAGGGGAAGAAGAAAGAGAGGAAACAGATGCGCAGCCACAGTGTTCCACAGAGCTATTTGATCAGCAGAAGAATGGCAGAGGGCTGTGGATACTGTACATGCCATAGTTCTCTGCACAGGACATGCAGCTGTGCTGCCCGTGTGCTTGGAGGCAGCTTTTATTCCTCACAGGCAATTAAGCTATTGCCCAATTGCAATAGTGTCTTTGGTTTTGTCCTGCTCTGGAGCCCTAAAAGCAAAACAGAGTCTTCAGACAACCCGCTGTGCACATTTTCTCCACAGGAAATGCTGTGTCTTTCTTCCCAAATACTGACTCAAAACTGGAATTAAGGTGATGCCAGATGGTTCACAACACGTACCTGCACCGAGCATAACAGATGGGTTACTAGTGTTGGTACAGCTGGTAATGGCAGCGATCACGACTGATCCATGAGCAAGTTCATACTCCTTTTCATTATAGATAAATTTCACTTGATCGTTGTGATGCTCGGGGGCAACTTGGAAGCCTTTAAAGCCTTGCTGGAGGAAAAAGCAAACACAGGAAAATTGAGAATTTCAGCAATTAACATTTAAAAAGAGGAAGGTAGGGAAATAGTGCTGTTTCTTCTCCTGAAAACTTTCACTGAGCACAATGGCCAAATTAACTCTCCTCGGAACAGAACTGCTCTGCCCCAGCAGAAAACCTGCGTATAGTCTTTGTACTCCATATTACATATATTTAACACATATGCTCGCTATGCAAAAGGAGATTTATTTCTTTAGTATTCTGCGTGCTAATTCAACCCCCCCCCCTTCAGTCAATAACTTCACACAGATTTAAGACACCAAAACAGTGATCTATAAAGAAGAATGAGTTTTATTGATTATTTAAAACTCAGACACATATTACCTCTTTTAGCATCATATGTGTAAAGACCAGTTACATCAGAGAATCCTGTATACCCTTACATTAATTGTTTACAGAATAATTGCTAATTGATCAAAAGGGTTAATACAAACACCTCGTCAGAATGATGCAAAATGACGCATTTCCCAGAAGACATGACATCAGACAAGCTTGAGTGACAAATTATACAGACGTCTGAAAAGCTGGAGCCATATTTCTGTAATACTTTTGGGAAGAAGCTCACTCAATGTTAAATCTTAATCCAAACAACCAAAACAAGAAAATGTTCAGTGATCCTTCTTGACTACCCGAGACCTAGCTGACCTGCAGGATATCTCAGGAAGAACTGTAACACTAGAGCAAGGCTACCTTAATATTTGTGTGCTTTTAGCTGGGATGTATGCTCACAACAAGATTTTTAGAAAAAAAGTTTTCTAAAAAATCCCTTAACACTATGCATCTGTATAGGAACATACCTGGTTAGTTTTAAATGAGCTCCATGGTCAGCTGCTTTACCTTCAAGCAAAATTCTAAGTATTACTTACATGAATATTGTATGTTCTAACAATCCACCCCAATTTTTAAAAAATCCTAGGTATATCACAGCTCCAAAAAGAAACCAACATTAAAGGCAGGAAGGGAGAAAGTAGCTCATGACAGAGGTCATATAAAAAAGCAGATTCTGAAGATTTGGAATGGCCTGGGGTAGAAGGTCTTTTATAAACGGTCTGTTATCCTAAGCAGAGTTATACCTTTCTAAGTGCACTGAAGTCAGTGGGTTTAAAAGGGTGCAGTTCTGGTTAGGATGGTTCAGGGACACTAATCTACAAGTAAGAACAACAGCTCCATATGGATGACACATGGTAATGGCAGCCAGAGAGTGGCCAATATCTATAATCTGCTCATATTTATTTTGAAAAACAACACAATTTAAAAGCAGAGTATAATTTCATATAATACACAAAGCATAAACAGAGAAACTATGGGGGGGAGGGGAATTCAGTGACAGAGGTTCTTCAAGTGAAAATGTTTGAGCACTATGAGACAGCATGATCTAGTGGTTAATGTTTTGGACTAGCATCTGGACAACGCAGGTTGGAATCCCCCTTCTGCCACGTATGCTCACTGGGCGATCTTGGGTCAGTCATGCCCTCTTAGCCTTACCCTAACTCACAGGGCTCTTGTTGCGAGGATAAAAGTGATGGAGAAAAGAAGTTATTTTATTTATTTCTTGCTGAGATGCAAGGTGGATTGCAAAATGTAAAAACCATGCGATAAAAACAGAAAACATACCAGGGAAAACGTGGGGTATAAATACCTAAATTTATTAATTAATTAGATATTAGCTTGAGACTGTATGAAGTAATGTAAGATTTTGCAAGAAAATTAAACCTGGCTGCAGGTTCAGCAGAGCTCTTACCTTGGCTCCTAAGCAGGTCTCAAAATCCTTCTTCATTTCAGAGACCTCAACTTTGTCCTGGGGTCTCTTTGGGCCGCTGCAGCAAGGCACGACGGATTGCAAATTCAACTCTACAACCTGTTTAAGAAAATGAGAGAATCTTCTGAGATGTAAGCAAGACACCATGCTCTGAACTAGTCAAAACTCTAATTCAGCAAAGTGACTTAAAGAACATGCCTAGCCACTGTCATTTCAGAACAGAAGAGCAGCCCTTTTGGATTTTTAGCACCTTCCGTCTGATTGGGCATGCTGTGTGATGCTTCCAAGGAGCCCATAAACAAAATTCAGTGTCCCAAAGTGAGCTCTGCAGCAACTGGTATTCTTCAGATGATTACAGCCTCTGAACACAGATGTTCCATTTAGCCACAATGGCTCACAGCCAGCAATAGACCTACCCGTCTTGGATTTGTCTAATCTCCCTTTCAAGATCCAGGCACATGCAGCCAAACTAACATTATCCATACAAGTAACATGCTATTATGGGCGGGGTGTGTGAATTCGAGAAACCTTATGGGAAAGAGAGACATACTGCAAAAATATGTCAAGGAAGGCAAGATGCACCCCTTCTCCTGGGTAACTCCTGGGGCTCACAGTACTTAAGGTGGAGGGTGAATTTTGCCCTCATCGCAACCATGAGTTGGATGTTGGCTAAAATTTCCAGGCACAGAAACGTGACTTCATTGCCTTTCCCGCCTACTCCAGCCTGAAACGTCCTTGAAAATGTTGATCCTGCAGGACAGGGGCACCCAGGAGCTACATGGGGGAGAGGGAAGTTGGAGGGCTGCACTGGCACAAAAAAAAAAAAATCAACCCCACTTTGTGCATGCAGATGCTGCCTGGTTTCTGTTTCCAAAGAATAAAGTTGCCATGCTCTGCGTCAAGAAAGTCTGTGTCTGCAGCTGAGATGGGGGCCTGCAGCTATGACAAATCTGCCAAGGATGTGCTTAGCACTTGGCTGATAGCAAGTGACTGGAAGGTCCCTGCTTTTCCCTCTTATTCCATTTAAGACTCCTTTGGAGATTATCCCCAAAGACTCAAGAAGCAACTAGGAACTAATAGAGACACCACGATACTCTCAGGCACCGTGTTGGGGAGTGGCTGACTAGAACATCTACGATGTCTCCACCTGCATAAAACTTCGGAACTTTTTTTTAAAAAAAAGCATTGCTGTTCCACTTCAAAATCAAACCAAACCAAAAGCACTTTAAGGACTCTTTAATCAAGGCCTTGTCCTCTGTGGATAAAGCCTTTGCCGCAGATGGGCTCTGGAATTGGGATAAAGCATGTACTCAGCACTTAACAAATGAAAGTACTTAACAAATTATAGACTCTTAGAAGATGGAGATTTCCAGTTCACTGGAATGACAAACAGACATAATATTGCTAATGGTCTATCAAGTAGTTGTAAAATTTTGACTTCTTAATCCCAGATACTGGATGCCAAAAGAGGATAAACTGTTGAATTTATGCCCTAACCATAAACTTTGCGGAATCCTTGGACTGGCCACTGTTGGTAACAGAATTTTGAACTCAGAAGAACCTTTGGTCCGATCCAGTAAGTTACTTTCTACATTCTTACCAGGCAATATATATTAGGCTAGATTTTAAAATTCATCGGACCTGAATCTTTAAGATTTCGCTTTTACTTTGCAACTGTGTGCAGGGAATGTATCTTAAACAAACAAGCAAGATGGTGCAGACTGTTTTTCTACTATCACTACGTAGCAAACACCAGAACGAAAATTACTTTTAATACAATGTTTCAGTCTTCTCTCTCATTTGAAATAAAATGGTACAAAGGTAGTTTGTGAAGAGAGCTAACAAGAATCGAACCTACTTGAGTAAAATCTGGGTCCTGTGACGAATTACTAAAATCTCTGAACATTCCTGCAGTCTGAAGGTATTTTCTTATATATTTAATCTTTTCTTCATCACGCCCTGTGGAAAACAGTAATAACCACTGTTAAATTAAACTTTAGAAGACAGAAATAAACTACTCAAATCAATGATGAGGCTAATCAATTCAAACATTTTGGCTAACAAAAGAAGCCATCCTGGATATATGTCTTCCTTCTGCAGAGTTTCATTCATTCATTCATTCATTCATTCATTCATTCATTCATTCATTCATTCATTCATTAAACCTGGGTGGGGCCAGAGGTGCAATCCCCTGGGCATGAGTTGAAGGGCAGGAACCAAAGGATTCTTGGCCCCTGACTTTTAGCCCGAAGCCTGCAATAATCAGCTTGGTGGACCCAGAACAGATTTGGGGTTTTTTGTTTGTTCATTTGTCCTTGTAATTGGGAAGCTTTTCCTTTTTAAAAACTGTTTTCAGTCCCTTCGGGGAGAAAAGCAGCCTAAAAAGACTTGGACAAATAAATAAACATTAAAAAAATATTTTTATGTTATAAAAACTGCAGATGGTAGGCATTATCCTAGAAAAGTAATTTTCCTATTCACTCTTGAACTGAAAGAACTGTCTCTTCTTAGCTGCCTATGTATCAGCTAACACCACATTAAAAAAAATCATCCTGGCCGATCTATTGATATTCATATGCAAATTTGTACAATCAGTTAACTGATCAGTGGATTAAAAGTACACACAACTGCAATATTTTAGTTATTTGCCAAGACACACAAAGTGATATACATATTGTTAATGACTTTAGCATGCCTGTGCTGGAGTTGAATCAGTTAGATATGTACAAGCTCATATTCCTTGTTTCCAAAAATCCAGGGCTGTTTCCACACTACTCACCTTCATGTGGAACGTCGCGAAAAAAAATGGAAGATAGCGTCTTCTCACATGAGTTTTGCGCAACATTGTGCAAAACTTGTGTGAGAAGATGCTGTCTTCCGCGTTTTTTCGCGACATCCCGCAGCGTTCCAGATGAAGGTGAGTAGTGTGGAAACGGCCCAGATTTATTATATTTACCCCTTGCCACTTTTCCAAAATGGAACTTAACAGCATAAAATGGATTCCTAGGACATTTATCCTGGCAATAACCAAGCCATGACTATAACATGGCTGCCATTTCAGATGTGACCCCTTGCACTTACCGGTCTGAACCAAGTACTGGATGCTAACTTTGTCAACAGGGAAAAAGGCTGCAGTTGCTCCATACTCTGGGCACATGTTGGCAATGGTGGCTCGATCAGCAATGGACAGGTGAGTTACCCCAGGCCCAAAGAACTCAACAAATTTACCCACAACCCCAACCTGGCGTAGATGCTGCAACAGATTATTAAAAAAAAACCACATTCAGTATCAATTGGCATAATCATATCCCACACAATATAAAAGTGTCCAAAACCAAATGCGCTTCAGTGGTTTAATTAAGGTATGGTTGGTAGGGTTGCCACGTTCTCCGGGATCCAACCCAGGCGATGGTGGGGGGGGGGGGTTTGTGGAAGGCATGTGTGGGGGAAACTTACTGTGCATGTGCACACTCCAGAGCTTTAGTTGTTGCACCAGGAATGACATCATTCCCAGCATGACAATGAAGGCTCTGGAGCATGTGGGAGCATGCTCAAGAGCTCCCAGCCCTTTCCCTGCACCTCCCCCCTCCCCCCATTGCCCAGGTAAGAGATGTTGGGGGCAGAGGCTGGGAACGGGGCACCTCCCGCCCCTACCAGGGGCCTGGGAAGTCTAATGGTTAATGTGATCATCCAAACACAGAATGCTCCATTAACGATAGCTTGTTAGGGACTGTCAATACAGGATCCAAAACCATGACCTGAAATTGGTTTGTTAACTACAGTTAAGGCTTAATTATGGTTTCTTGTAATCTGTGGACTCAGACACCATGGCTTAATCCTTTCTTGTTTTGTAACGCCATCCTTGTTTACAATTTGGCTACAGAGATGTCTGGCCAGGGCGAAGACAAAGGGTTGGATTCAGGCTAAACTGGCAATTTCCACTGAGTCCCCCTTCCTGTTGCAGACCCCCTTCACATCATTCCTTGGAGGGGGGTCATCTGTCCCACGGAAGCAGCATTTTGTGGAGCTCAGAGGTCTGTAGCGGGAGAGGGGAGGCAGGAAAGTTCCATTCTGCTACTGAAAAATTGAGTCTGGATCCATGACTCAAATTTGGATTTTCATCTGAATCCTGATTTCACAGACTAACCATAGTTAAAATAAACCATAGTTTAGTGTCATGATTGAATTCAGCCAGCCAGCCAGCCCCCCCACCCTCTGACACACACACGCTCAAGGTTGGATTCAAATTTTTAAAAGCCACAAGACATTCAGGAACACGTGTTTGTCCTTACGCAAATTATGGTATCAATACTTGTCAAAAAACAGTATATTTTAACGTCTCCCCAAATGGGGTACACCCATGTTGAACATTTCTAAACATTTTGAATAACGATCTCATGCATAAATATGAAATATTTTTCAAGACTTCAGTTTTCTTCCCAGAATAAAATAAGCACCCAGCATGGCAGCTTTTGCATAAACAGAATATTCAAACATTTAAAGTCATTTTGCAGGGACACTTTGCTCTCATCCTGCATGCCATTTAACCTGAAGACATATTTCTCAACTGTCTTTCTTTGGGAAAGAAATCATTCTAGTCATGCATTTTGTCCTGAAGATTTTTCCCCCCTGCATTGCACATCAGAGCACAGAGACTCAAAAGAGAATGGTTTGCCTAAGGCCACCTAACAAGCTTGGGAATGATGGGAAATTTGAACACAGGACTTTCTGGCTTACCACTCACACATTCAGCCACTGCCTGATGGCAACAAAATCTGTAGGTACTGTAGACCCACCTACCATAGGCTGATCTCGGGAAAGCAGGGAAGATCACATCCCTAGAAAATGGGCAACAGCAGCAGTTTGGTGTAGTGGTTAAGAGCGGCAGAATCTGGAAAACTAGGTTTGATTCCCCACTGCTCCACTTGAAGCCAGCTGGGTGACCTTGGGTCAGTCACAGCTCTCTCAGCCACACCCACCTCACAGGGTGATTGTTGTGGGGATAATAATAACACACTTTGTAAACCACTCTGAGTGGGTGTTAAGTTGTCCTGAAGGGTTGTATATACATCGAATGTTGTTGTTGTTGTTATTGCTGTTACTGAATGGTGGCCACAGTGTTGGATTATGTTATTACCTTGGTCACAGTGAGCACGATGTCTGTGGATGTGACGAGCGGTTGAGGACTTCCTGTCAGTTTGTAGCCAATCACTTCTGGAAGCACCATGCTGATTGGTTGGCCCAGCATCACTGCTTCTGCTTCAATACCACCGACGCCTAAAGAGCAACAAGATGTGTGTTAACAAGACTCTCTTCTTTCCATACAACCAGACAAGAGCAACAAAAAACCCAAATGAGGCTGGCAAACAATACCGCAGATCAAAGCAGTTTAATGTTGGCCCTGCAGATATTTTTGGCAGCTACGGCTTTCTATCGGTGCTTGCCTACAGCTGGGAATTTTGTACATTTACGACACTTCTTAAGTTGCAACAATCATTGTTGTAACCGAGTGGGCTGTTTAAGTCAAAGGTCAACTTTGGATGACTTGCAGTTCCCTGCTTGTCTGCTTCTGAAATCAAAGGCTGAATTCACCCAAAGTGCATTTGCTGTCCAGGACAGAAACACAAAGCACTGCTCCTCCTAACAGACCAGGCAACCATATTATACCTTTAGGGAAAGGACATTTGACACTGGAAGAGACAGGGAGTCAAGCTACAAGTGACGCCTGACACAGGTTGGACACTTGTCAGCTTCCCTCAAGTTTTGATGGGAAATGTAGGCATCCTCGTCTTGCAGCTGTAATGGAGAGCAAAGCAGGCTCTCAGACACTTGGTTGGCTAGATCTACTGAGTCTGACTTTTCTCTCTGGGTTCTCTTCAAATGCAAGATTAGGTAGGCATTAGGTTGGATTTTAATGGGAATTTAATCTTCAAGAGATTGAATCTGTTTGGTGGGACACAATTAAGAAAAAAAGGACTATCAATGCAATCCTAAACAGTTATATCCTTCTAAGTCCATAATGTCCTAGGAGGGTATAACTCTGTTTACCATAAAGGAATAAATGTTGCTAGTTCGTATACATCTATCTCTTTCTTACCAAACCTTATCCTTTGCTGGTTTATTTATTTCAATTATTCCCCATCTTTGTCCCCAACAGAGACCCCATGCAACTGACATGGTTTTCCTCATTTTATCCTGTGAAGCAGGTTAGCCTGAGAGTGTGTGACTGGCCCACAGTCATCCAATGAGCTTCCATGGCAGAGCAGAAATTTGAATTGGGATCTCCCAGATCCTAGTCTGATACTTTTAACCACTAGACTAGAGACCAGTTTTGTGTAGTGGTTAAGAGTGGCAGGACTCTAATCTGGAGAATCGGTTTTGATTCCTCACTCCTCCACTTGAAGCCAGCTGGGTGACCTTGGGCCAGTCAGAGCTTCTAGAAGCTCTCTCAGCCCTACCCACCTCACACAGTGATGGTCGTGACCTTCCACAGCTTCACAGCCTTGGTGTGACAACCTGAACAACTTGAAGTCTGCAGTCTCTCTGCTCCATAGAGTTGGCTCCTGGGCTATTTCTAGCTTCAATGTTATTAGAAGAGTGCTTTTGCACCGCTGAAAAGGAACTCCTTGTGAATGAATTAACTTGTGTTGAATCATTCTTTCCATTTGAAACAGATTGTATATGAATTTTGTGTAGATATTGTATTATGAGTGGTTTGTAACATTTTGTAAATATTTTGATACACTTTTGCCCTTTATAAAATTGTTAAATTTTTTTACAAAAAACTTTTTTGTTGATTGTAGGGCTTTTTGCCTATTATCCATAGTGGCAACAAGTCGCAATCAACTTATGGCAACCCAAGCAAGGGGTTTTCAATGCAAATGAGAAGCAAAAGTGGTTTCCCACTGCCTTCCTCTGCAGAGCAACCTCAGATTTCCCGGTGGTCTCCCATCTAAGTTCTGACCTGGGTCGACCCTGCCTAGCTTCCGAGATCTTCCTTCTCATTTACCCATATAGCCCTCTAGAATCCAGTTCACAGTAGCCCTCAAGGCAGATGTACTTACCCCAGCCAAGCACTCCCAAGCCATTAATCATGGTGGTATGGGAATCAGTGCCCACTACACTGTCCGGATAGTAATATTCATTCTGATCAAAGACCACTCTGGCCAAGTACTCTAAATTCACTTGATGAACAATCCCAGAGCCTGGGGGGATAATCCTCATGTTCTGGAAGGCTTGAGACCCCCACTGAAATACAAATGGAAAAAGTGAGATGTGCAAATATGGATGCCCAGAGAGAAAATAGTCGGTGCTGTCCTTGTTCATAAAAATCATCTCCTATCAGAGAGTCACGGGCTATGAAAAGTCACATTAACACATTAAACCACCTCTGACCGAGTTAGACAAGATCATTACGGTTTACTGGCAGTGGCTCTCCGCAGTCTCAGTCATTCACACCACTAACTGAACCTGGGATTTTCTGCATTCAACACCCATGCTCTTCCACTAAGCGACAGCCCTTCCCCCTGAATCAAGAAGCTAAGGTTCTGTCTCGGCTCTGCTCCCAAGGTTAGGCCTGTTCAAGACCCTTCCCAAAAGCCGGAACGTTTGGAACCAAATGCTGACAGCCCTTGAGGCAGCGTAGCCATTCCAACTTCGCATGCAAAAAGCAGAGGATTTTTTCCTATACCTTTAGGAACTCAAATCTTTCTTTGTTCCTTTCAAACTCCAGATCTTGATTCTTCTGTAAACTGTCTGGTCTGCAAAAAAACAAAACAAAACATGTATGGATATCACAGCGGTAACATCTTCCACAGGATGAAGGAGGGCCAATGTGTGTGGGCAAAAACACACAAAGCTTGGTTTGTACCAAGCTCAGCTGTTTCGTGAACTTTAATTAGAGCTAGAAACAAGCAGCAGAGAGAGCTTAAGTAGCTTTCGCAGTAATTCTTACTGTCTGGTTCAAGAGCTAATTCCACACTGAATGCAGGTATATTGGCAGAGTCTAGCCTGAACGTCAAAGGAATGGAAAGTTTTCGAAACCACCAATTATAAGGAATAAGCATTCTGCTGGGGATTGGGTGGGGAAAAATAATGCTACTGCTGAGCAATAAAGATCTGTTCAGTGCTTTGAAAAACATTCCATGCACTCCTTTTATATGCAAGAGGTGAAAGATACAAGCAGTAAACCCTGGGATTGCCATTATAACCCAGCATATATCTCAGTGGTAGAGCATCTGCTTTGTATGCAGAAAGCCCCCGGTTCAATCCCTGGCATCTCCTATGAAAAGGATCAGGTAGAATGATCAGGTTTACAGTCCTGAAAAACACCAGACTAACAATTTTTTTAAAATTATTATTATTATTCGATTTATAAACTGCCCATCCTCAGGGGCTCTGGGCGGTGAACAACAGTTAAAATCAATAAAAACCAGAAAACAATAATTCTAAAATCAACATACAATAAACAATAATAAAATAAATTAACCAAATACATTAAGGTGCAATGGTGGGGAGAACCCCTCACCCCAAAGGGGGGAGGCTGACATGGCACCGCCCCCTTCAACCACCAAACGCCTGGCAGAACAGCTGTCTCTTACAGGCCCGGCGGAATGATAATATGTCCCGCTGGGCCTGGGTCTCCATTGACAGAGCGTTCCACCAGGCTGGGGCCAGGACTGAAAAGTCCCTGGCCCTGGTTGAAGTGAGGCGGGCTTCCTTAGGGCTGGGGACCACCAGTAAACATCCTGGGAACATACATCTTACAATAGCTCTGCAGATAAGATTAGCATATCAACCACCAATCCATATGCAAAAGAACCTCCTCAGGATACAGGATACAGTGAAGCTTCTCCCCTTTAGCATTCCACACCCTGGGAAACTCTTACAGGATGACTCAGCCCAAACCCACCTTCCTGAGTAGATATAAATTACCTGCTAACATTGTCTCCACACATTGACACTGAGAGATCTCTGTCTTTTGGTGCTACACCTCTGAAGATGCCAGTCACAGCTGCTGGTGAACATCAGGAACTACAATGCCAAGACCACAGCCATACCGCCTGGAAAATCTACAGCAACTAACGTTCTCCAGCCGTGAAAGCCTTCGACAATATATCGATCAGGTAGAATGTGATGTGAAAGACCTTTAACTTGAGATCCTAGAGAGCGCGCAGTCACAGCAGACAATACTACGAGCCCAAAGGTCTGACTTAATATAAGCCAGCTTCATGATACAAATGAAATGGCTTGTTGGCAAATTTATTTTCAGACACTCGTCTTTGACAACAATTGTCGGATTTTTGTCCAGTGTGGCACCCAATGATAAGAAACATTTTGGGGCAAGTAAGTACACACACCAGGGACAAGATCTAAGATGATTAGGTTTACATAGTGGAATTGTTGGCTTCTTTCCATCTTTGACTAGCAGACCGCTCATCCCAGTGTCATGTCACAAAACTCTGCCCTCCGAAGAAACAGCGAACATGTTAGCTGTTTGAGAGCGTAATTTTGAATATCTGCATGGGAAGCTACTGCATTTTTGGGGGTGGTGAAGTCGGTTATTGAGAGCTGAATTAAAAGAGGTATCACAACTGGCTCCCCTTCCCATCTTTGAGTTCACTGTTGACACATTTCAGCTTCACTACAGTATCCTTAGATTAAGGCCTAGATCATGGGCAAGCCAAGAGAATTTAATTCATGAGTCCAAAGAGTAGGTTTCGGTCATGCTTCAAGCAACTTACCCCCTATTAAAGTCAACCTGGATGGAATGATCAATGACTAAATCAGCAGGACAGATAGGGTTGATTTTTTCTGGATCTCCTCCTAGTACCTTCACGGCATCACGCATAGCAGCAAAATCAACCACTGCAGGGACACCTCTGTAATAGAGGAATTCAACAAAATGAGGAAGGGGCATGCGGTTTGCAATTCAGATCTTACATCAAAACACAAAAGAGAACTGGTTACACTAGACCAAAATACACTGATATCCGGGATGCTAGACGGACACCATCGTGAGGTTCCATTCTATAAAGGCAAATGCAGGATAGACAGTAAAATACAGATTGTGAGGGTGTAGCCTGTAATTTGAACAGCTTGAAGGTACACAAGCTCTGTGCTGAAGGAAAAATAAACACAGAGGCTTGGAAGTGGGATCAGCATGTACAATCCTGATACTCCACACATTTATTATCTGTGAAATCCTAAACAGAGTTGATTTCAATGAGCTTAGACTGGAGTAACTTTGCTTAGAATTTCACTGTATGTCTAGTTGCTGTTATGGTTTCTGAAATTCACTTTTTAGGATATGGCTACTGATTCCTCTTATTCTCTTTTAAATACGGGCTTTTGTTTCAATTCTCTGTGATTTTTCTTTGGAGAGAAATTACTGCACGCTTTCGTAACTTCAGCCGTTGTAGATCCTTTCTGTTACACTACACAGGGTGGTGCTTTAGCAGGAGGATAGGAAGATTTGGGAAGACATTGCCTGCCTCTGAGCATCTACAGAGCGAAATTCTGAAATTCTGCAGAACTTCCTTTCCTATCCTCTCTTCAGATTTCTCTTTGATTAAGACAGAACTGATTAGAAATAGACTCCAAATTCCTAAGAAGAGGAAAATAAATCAAGTATTGGATTACAGGGAGAGGAATTAAGAGAACTTAACAATGCTACTAGTTTTGCACTGTATTCATGGGATGTGTTCTCAATAATTTAGGTTTAACACTGTTATATAAAGAAACTAGTTTTAGCATTTCATTCACTTAAAAAGGAATTGAAACTGTTGGATCCAGGTTTGCAATATTTTAAAGCTTCGTTAATAACACAGGATTGCCAACTCTGGCCTGATATATTCCTGGACGTTTGGTCTGTGAGTTCTGCGGTGGGGAGACCTGGAGAGCGATTTCACCCAGGATCTATGGTAAACCATAGAGTCCGCCTTCTGAAGCTGCCATTTTCTCCAGTGGCAAAATAGTAGACTCCAGTAGCACCTTTAACACTAACCAGCTTTATTATAGCATAAGCTTTTGAGAACCATCTGACGAAGAGAACTGTGGTTCTCAAAAGCTTATGCTACAATAAAGTTGGTTAGTCTTAAAGGTGCTACTGGACTCTACTATTTTGCGACTACAGACTAACATGGCTAACTCCTCTGGATCTTTCTCCATTGGAACTCTACAGTCTGGAAATCAGTTGTACTTCCAAGAGAAGTCCAGGCCCCTCATGGAGGTTGGTGATCTTATTAATACAATCAGTCCAATAGCACTGTATTGAATAATTTGGGGGGAATACTAATGTTAAGGAACCACTTTATTACTGTAAAAAGGAATGAAAAGAAAATATTTGAAGTGGCCTGCCATTCTAAAAATGAGGTTCACCTTAGTTTATTAAATAGAAAGTTATTTCCCATTTTATTCAAGGTTCCCCTATAGCAGTCCTGAGAATATGCAGATATATTTATGATTTTCTGTTCCTCCTTTTAGCAAAAAAAAAATCACACCTAAGGCAATGTACAGATCTAATTATATATAAATAATCACCCCCAATTAAAGCAATAACACCCATCAATTAAGAAAAGGCAATAAAGTTGGATTCGTTTTCGTTTTCTCAGCCATGTCGGATGCTCCTCTTCGCGGGCTCGAGAGGAAGCGCCCGAGCACCCTGTCCGGGCGGCTGATCTGCGAAGATTAGCCCCCAAAACTCCCAGTGAGGGAGGCTGGGTTCGGGACGCTGCGGGAAGAGCCCCCCGGAATCAATGCGGGGGGTTAATTGCCCGTTTGTCCCTACGGAGGCCGGCGGACGTGCGCGGCGCCTCGAGTGCTGCCGGGCCATGGAAAACGGCAAAGAGCAGAACTAGGCGAGAGCCTACAAGTAAGCGAATTCCTTCTGTTATTACAAGCATACGTGAAGGAGAGGTGGGATCTGAAGCTAAGAAGGCTCATTCTTCCCCTTTGCTGAGTTTCAAAATTCGGTTGGCGCCCCCCCCCCCTAAAATGGCAACAAAAAAACAAAGTCCTGCCCTTGGCAAGTCAGTTTTGGCTGCCTTAAAGGGAGAATCGCTGGAGGAAGTAGTATGGAGGGCGGTTGGTGAAGCTATAAAACCCTTTGTTGACAAGCTGAATGAAACAGATCAAAGGGTGGGCTTAATTGAGAGCGAAGTGAAAACCATCAAGGAAGCAGCGGGGGGGGCAGAGAAGTCTGCTCGGGAAAGTGCATCACTCGTGAAGGCTATGAATAAAGAGCTTAAACTGGTGGAGAATCAGTTGATCGGGCTACAAGTGGAACGAACACAGACAATTTTGCGCCTCCAGAATGTGAAAGAGGAGGAAAACGAGGATTTACGGGGTCTTGTCTCGGAACTACTGGCGACACCCGCGAGGGCAACTAAAGAAGAAGTAAAAGCGCCATTTTGGAACCCCGTCGGGCTACTTCAAAATATGCAATGAAGCGTCAGTTGCCGCGCAAGATCATCATCGATTTTTCATCTAAGAGGATCCGGGACACTATCCTATATAATTCATACAATGCGGATTTGGACTTTTTGGGTAATAAAGTTAAGATATTGAAAGACGTCCCATTTCTAGTTCGGAAAAGACGTTTTAAGTATAAAAAGTTCGCAGCTCTTCTGAGAGAACGTGGAATAAAGTACAAATGGTTATTCCCGGAAGGAATCTGGTTCAGTCACAAAGATCAAGCCTTTAAGATATTATCAGAAGATCAACTAAGGGATTTTGAGGACAGAAATTCAGAATTCCAGTGCACCAAGCAAGACGAAAAGGAGAAGTCTGAGGGGGAGGGGGAGGAAACGAGCACTGCGGCTGCAGCTGCTCAGAGAGAACTGCGTCCGGGACCCAGGAGGGGAAGAAAAATTTAATTTGAAATTAAACTGTAATTTGCATTTAGTAAGGTCAACCACTCCATCAATATAACATAAAGCTTTAACTTTTGAATAATGGCAGTATGAAGGGAAAACATTTTGTGTAGTATAGCTGTTGCATGTTGTAGTTGTTGTGGTTTTTTTTCCTTTTTCCCCTTGATCCCTTTCTTCCCTTTGTATTGTTAGTTAATGTAGTTAATAAAAAAAAGAAAAAAAAAGAAAAGGCAATAAAGTTGTAAAAGCAGCAGTTGGCTTCAACACAGACATTATTAAAAATATGGATGAACAGGAAGAAGAACCTGCTGCCTTAAGGATCATTAAATCCATATCAGGTCAATTTTACTGGGAAAGAGGTCAGCCTGCTTTTCAGAAGGCAGAGGACACAAGGAGAAGGGCTTCTAGTGCAGATCATAATTGACAAGGAGGACCTACTGTTCAGTGACAGAGCGTCTGCTTGGCAAGCAGAAGTCCCAGGTTCAGCATCTCTAGTTAAAAGGATTGGGAGTCTGTGATATGAAAGACGCTGGAGAAATGCTGCTGGTCTGAGCAGACAATACTGACTTTGATGGACCAATCGTCTCCCTGAAATGGTGCCAGGGGGAGGGGTGGAGCTTTGTGATCAGCAAGAGAGGCAAATGGGGGATCTGCAGAGGGGGAAGGCAGGAATGTTCTGTTTCCCTTCGATTCATGGAAAATTTAGTATGGATCCAACCCAATCATTCCAACATGCGTTCTTCTGGGGGTCTAGCAAGATTTGGACAAAACTTGCAGGGGAAGCTGTGTGCGGCTATAAAGCACCTTTTCTATGATTGGTGAAAGCAAACCACACCCACCTGGATTAGTTTCAGAAAGATTTGCTTAATTTACAAAAGTTAAGCTATCATTTTCCTTAAGACCACACAACACGATAAAGCTAGGCTTGGAAAAGAAACCCCAAATCCTGGTAGTCTCTACGTTAGATTTTCGTATTTACTTTAGCAACATGACCAGTCTTTGTTCTGTCACAGCTTGTAAGGATCCGATTTTTGGCGCATAGCATTTCAAACTGCTACTTTGAGAAAAGAGGGCAATGTTTAAAGGCCAGCGTCTATGAGATCTAGTGGTAATTTTTTCTTAGACTGTACCACTTCACGTCACAGAGATCTGGGGGTTGTATACATGCATATCCATGCATTTGTGTATAAAGGACAGCACTGCATGTTTGAATGTTCTTCCACAAAAAAAGCACTGCATGTTTGAATACACATCCACAAAAAAAGTCTCCTTGTACACAGAAAACCAGTATGTAGTATGTTAAGAAGGCAACAAGGCTAAATCTTCCTCCCTGTCCTGGGCGTCTTCTATATGTAGCAATATTTAAGCATGCAACTCGGGCCCCATCTAAAGCTTGAAGTGGCACACTCCAAGAAGAAAAGATTATCATTTGAGTGTAGTGACTGGATAAACCGACCCAATTCTAGAGTTTTGTATTTGGGGGCAGCAACCTGGGTGAGCAATGCTTTCATGTTCTAGCATGATTCAGCACTGGAAAAATACCACCCCCCAATACCCAAACAGGAGGACACCGAAGATGGGTGGGAGTTGGTTTGTAGCACAATGAATGGCCACAGATCCATTTGGGGCAGGACAAGGAGTGTGGAGAACACTGACTATGCTTGAGATGTACGCATCCAACCTATACTGGACGCTTGTTCATCTCTCTGCAGAGAAAGAACAAGAATGTTCCCGTGGTGATGGAGAAGAACTGAGAACACAAAGCACAAATCAACTGACCTTCCTCTATCACTCACCAGTGCATTTGTTACATCTAAAATTGCTCAGGATTTGTTTTCTTGGAACTTTGTTGCCTATGTATTCTTAACCGACTTTGGGAGAGAGAGATGGGATAGAACTCTTCTAAACAAGCAAAGATCAGCCTTTGTTTCTTAACTTATTCCCTGACATACAAGAGGGGTGTCAAACACAAGGCCCCCTCAGGCCCACTGGAGTCTCCAATGGGACACACTTCCAATGGGACACACTTCACCCAACTGTTCTGTTGCCAGGCTCAGGAAACCAATGGCCTTAGTAGGCCGAGATTCTTTGGGAGAAAATGATAGCTTTCTGGCTGTGTAGTGAGTTTGGGCCCTAAAATAACTGGAGTTTGGAACTCTGAATTGACAGGAACCCAGGCATGCTGCAGTGAACTCCTCACTCTTTTCTACTCAGAAGAACAGCAATGAATTGATCAACCCATTGGCTGAGTTTGGGTAATTTTACTTCAGCTGAACAGGACAGAACAGTCTTCAGGATATGCCAGGCCTGCAATTATGAGATTCTTTCTTGGTCAGCCTCAAGTACGTATTTTCACCAATGGAAATTGGTTTGTTTTACAACGACCAAGGCTAAGTACAGGGAAAACTACAATGCCCTTATCTACAAGGAATGTGAGGTAGTTTGTGATAATTACAGAAGACTAAAGTATGATGAAAACAACTTGAATTTCTCGTGTTGGCAGGAACAGCATCAGAAGCCCACACAAGACTGTCAGTTTTGACATTACGACCTTATCCATTAGGCCATCCTTGAAGCATTTGTGTGCACTCTCCTTGAGTTGCAACTTCTCTCCAAAATCCAGTCTCAAGAGCCAGGGGATCCTCTAGCATATTGCTGCTAGAGAAGCAATTTCTTGCAGCTGCAAAAAAGACCTTCTTCCAACTCAGTCGATTCTAGAAAATGGCCCCTTACCTTGATGCAGCCATTCTGGCCACCTGGATCCACCCCAAAGAAACATCAAGACTGGACTACTGCAATGCACCTTATATAGGTCTACCCCTCAAAGTCAACTTAGAGCCAAGCTACCAGAGATGAATTACATGAGGAGGAGCACGTGAAGGGAGTTGCAGTGTTAGCTGGGAAGCTGAGTTTTAAAAGAGATCAGAAGGCTTTGTTAATTTCCCCTCTCTACAGAGCCAGCAAAGATCACTCCTCAGAGGATTTGTTAATTTCCTCTTTGCCTCCTAAAGGCTCTGTCAGTTTCACCTCCACTTCTAAGAAGCAAAGAGGAAATAAACCTTCTGAGCAGCAACCTGAAGAGAGGGGAAATTGACAGAGCTTTCCCATCTCTTTTAAAACTCAACTTCCCGGCTAACATTGCGACCCCTCTTCACGCACTCCTCCTTGTGTAATTCATCTCTTGTAGCTTGGCTCTCAGAGACTCCAGTTGGTGCAGAATATTGCAGCTCCATTATTATCAGGAGCTAGGCAGATCATACACATTATTCCCATTCTGCAGTCCACCCACTGATTACCCATCAGTTACCAAGTTCCATTCAAGGTTTTGGCCTTGGTCCCTCACATCAGCAGAACTGTCTCTCCCCCATGCTCCACCATCGCAGCTTCATTCATCTGAACAACATATTTTGCAGGTACCACACTGTATACGGGCAAAATCACAACTGCCCCATATATGTGCATTCTCTGTGGCGGCCCCCACTTTATAGAATGGACTGTTTGAAGGGGACAGAAAAGCTCCAGCTCTCCTGGCTTTCTGCAAGCAATGTAAAACTGACTTATTCAGGAGGGCCTTTTAAAATCGGTAATAGGGCTGGGGGCAAGGAAGTGGCTAAGAGAGATGGTTTGGAAAAGGGACGGAAACTGTAGGCTCTACTACTGTGTATTTTCTGTTGCTGTAAGTTTGATCTTCCTGGGTAAATGATTGTCATTTAATATGCCATGCCAAATTGCTTATGTTTTCTTTCAGCATGGTTTTCACCTCTGTACTCAGATTTATGTTTGTTTTCCAAATTTCTGCTGTCCGTACCCTTTTGTATCGTTTACTGAATGTCCCTCCCAGCCATTGGTCGTATTGACCCACCCCATGAAATCCGCCTTGAGTCTCGGTGAGAAAGGCGAACTATAAATAACATACATTTTTAAAAATGATAAAAATGGAGGAGCTGCTAAATAAATAAATGATACAAAAAAGAGGAACTGCTGTCAGAAAAAAAGAAGTTAATAATAATGTCCAGTTCTAGTCTACATGCATGAGTCTCTTAAAATATTTGGCATTTATTTGAACCAGTAAATGTTTTGAGGAGGGGCCATCTAATTTGTGTGGAGTCTGGGAAGAGGAATTACCAAAAGGTCTGAAAAAATGGCAGCTGGGTTTAGATTCTCTGGGCCTAAATTGTATGAACTTTAAAATAAACACTTTGGTTTTCTTTAAGGAGGAGGGGCTACTCTAAGCAATACTGCAGAAACTACTTATTATAAAAAGACACAGCCAGAGGGCTTCAGTTTATGCTGGACCTTAACACATCTAGTAATGACTAGTTTATGATGACTATGAGAACAACAGAATAATATTTTTACATTTCTTTTTAAATATGCATTCTAATTAACGTGCATTACAGATATAAGAAATGTTGACCAGCCCCAAAGCTGTAAAGAGTCACTTGTGGAAAAGGGTTTCCAGTCTAAAATACTACTAAATGTGCTGCAGTTAAAAACTTTCTCTGCCATTTTCCAGGTCTAAAGGTCAAAGAACAGCAAACTTGGGATACAAATGACGTACAATGAGTTACTTTTTCACCTAAAGGTCTGTTTATCTAACCCATCATAGTTTGTCACAAACTTCACTTTGGAGACTCTATGCAAAGCAACTAATTTCTTGGATTCAAATTTGCATGTTGTCAAATACAACCTGCTTTTAACACAAGCCCCCAGAATCTTATTGCTAACTCTGCTATTTACTTCAATATGTTGAAGCAAGCAAGTCGACAGTACCACATAATCCTTCTCTCTCAGGTACTCGCAAGTAAAACTCTTTAAAAATGTTGCACAAGCACCAACCTAAATAAACAGGTTTTGGAATGGGTTCGTTTCAAAGCCATCAATAAGAGAAATTCAGAATACCAATTTATCTCAGGATAAATTTGTTTTCTGATAAAAAGCACCTTCGTTTTTATTTTATTATTTTCTCAAGGGAAATTGAGTTTTATTATTTTTAGGGGAGTGTCTGCTAACTTGGCACAGATGGAATTTGTAACCAAATAGTACCTTGCAACTGAACTTTGGACTTTTTGAAAGTCTATTAATAAGGGCAGACCTACACATTACAAAAAACACAGGTCTGACACCACAAGTGACAACTCTGTATCAGGTTCTTTTCTCTAAAACTTCGGCTTCACATTTACCCATCACCAGCTGATAAGTAATGAGCAATGGAGGCAAGGAAACGAAAAAATGGGATGACATCAAGATACAAGATGGGTTTTTATCACACATTACAGAGATAGAAAGCAGCAGAGAGAAGAGCATAACAGATGCAGTTTTTCTTGGTAGCTCTGTGTTTTGTGTACTGCCTTTAAGATGCAAAAAAGAAAAATAAGACTTGCAAGATACAGTTTTAAAAGTTCATTCACATTGGTTGTTGTGGATTTCTGAGATCTCTGTCTTTTGGTGCTACACCTCTGAAGATGTCAGTCACAGCTGCTGGCGAAATGTCAGGAACTACAATGCCAAGACCATGGCTATACAGCCCGGAAAATCCACAACAACCATTCTTCTCCGGCCGTGAAAGCCTTCATTCATATGCTTTGTATTCTTAAAAGTGCTGTTATACTTAAAGGGTTAGATTTGGAATTCAGCAAATGCTAGTCTAGAGACAACTATGGAAAATATTATGATTGTCTTTGGCTCAGATTAATACATATTGTTGAGCCCAGCGGCGCAGAGCGGTAAACTGCAGTACTGCAGCCCAAGCTCTGCTCACGTAGTTTGATCCTGGCGGAAGCTGGGTTCAGTTAGCTGGCTCAAGGTTGACTCAGCCTTCCATCCTTCTGAGGTTGGTAAAATAAGTATCTAGCTTCTTGGGGGTAAAGTGTAGATGACTGGAGAAGCCAATGGCAAACCACCCCGTAAAAAGCCTGCCATGAAAACGTTGTGATGCGACGTCCCCCCATGGGTCAGTAATGACTCGGTGCTTGCACAGGGGATTACCTTTACTTTTACTTAATACATATTGTTATGATTTGTGAATACATGATTTTTTCAGGCAAGACTAAACAATGACTATTTAAATGACTATCCAAGGTGCACAATTTTTTTTTAAAAAAAAACAAGTAACTGATACGCTTGGAACCCAAGGAAAATTCATGATCAACAGGTTGCCAATCAGCAACACAATCCGGCAATTGATTACTATCCAGACTGAAAGCAGCAGTCTTCCGTTTTGGGGGATGTGCAACCCGATCTTTGCTCAATTCTCTTCACCCCTTTCTCCTCTTCTTTAAAAGAAAATAGTGGTGGTGCTTATTACAGGATGCATCTTCGCCTGGTTTTAACCATTTGAGCACCACAGCACACTAGCTGAAAGCACTGATCTAAGGCCACACTGAAAAAGTACTGTTTCCCATAGCTGCTTCCCTTAAACGATTGCTCTTATTCTCCGGTCACATAGCTCCCACTGAAAAATATTCAGCCAATTCGCTTCGGCACACACTACGGCAGGGGTCCTCAGCGTAATGTCCCGCACACCATGACATCCTCCAGCACCTTTCCTAGCACCTCCCAAGTGTTTTTAGTAACCGAGTGAAGCCAGGTGGGTGGGGCTTTTGCCTAGCGGGGCTTCTGATTGGCCATTGGAGGTCTACCAAGTGGGTAAATTTTTTTAAAGTTGCTTCGGCAACAACTGCCCCACAGCACAAGGATCTTCACTACGTTACTGTACGTGTTTTAAACGTTTTTAATTGAAATGTCTATTTAAAAAAGCATCCTGTTAAACATAGCTTCTGTTTGAAATGCTGAAGAGTTACCAGTACAGTTACCCCTTACATGTAGCGGTTGGACCCACCTCCTGCAGCAACCATTTTGTAACTAGCTCTGCCTCCGGAAGCAGCCATTTTGTGGTTGTGCTAACCCTGTGTTAGAATTCTAAAGGTGCCCACAGGGTTGAAAAGGGGTGAATTCTATGTGCATGTTGAGAGCCAGTTTGGTGTAGCAGTTAAGAGCGGCGGGACTCTAATCTGGAGAACCGGGTTTGATTCCCCACTCCTCCGCTTGAAGCCAGCTGAGTGACCTTGGGTCATTCACAGCATCTCAGAGCTCTCTCAGCCCCACCCACCTCACAGGGGGATTGTTGTAAGGATAATAACACACTTTGTAAACAGCTCTAAGAGGGTGTTAAGTTGTCCTGAAGGGCAGTATATAAATCAAATGTTATTATTATTATTATGTTATTAATACCAATCTGAACAATATGTTAGCAGCTACAAGAGCCCCTTGGTGTATGTTGCTGCAGCATTAACCTTGGATAGGCTTCCAGTTGCCATACGAACCATCTTTTGCAATTCATCCTCGTCTGACAAAACCTCTCTAAGCACAGAAGTTCTTTTATGTGTTCTTCTCTTCAGAAAACAATTGTGGTTTGCTAATGAAAAATTCCTACATTTTTTTTTAAAAAAATGGTCTATCGCTCACGTGAAGTCTTGCAGGATAACTCGTGCGGGCTTAAACGGCACCTCGATGGCTTTGTGCTGCATCGTCTTCCAACTGAGAATGTTTTCAACATCAACCTTTTTCACGAGGAACTCATCACAGTTGCGGACCGCTGCCTCCAGCAAGACTCTGATCGAAAATGGCAAACGTTCTAGAGAAAGAGAATTAAAAAAAGAAGTCAGAAAACAAAGTATTTGCTTTTACGTTGCCGTACAGGAGCTGGCTTTTGAGACATTTGCAGTGGCATCTGGAAAGCATGTCTGTTCCTAGCGTTGGGAGGCCAAAACGTGTGCAAAATATGAGCTAGGGAAGAAAAAAAAAACACATCAGTTTCCTGAGAAGGAAACCTGCATTTTTTCAGCAGCTCAAAATGGAACATGAGAGCTACATGGGAATAGAATGACAAACCATGGTTTCTCACTATGAGAAAATGGAACATGAGAGCTACATGGGAATAGAATGACAAACCATGGTTTCTCACTATGAGAAAATGGAACATGAGAGCTACATGGGAATAGAATGACAAACCATGGTTTCTCACTATGAGAATTAGACTGGCAAGTCCTTGAGCTTCCCTTGGAGCTCTTGGCTCAGAAACAGAGGACTTCCATATTTGCAACAAACCCATGGGCTGGATCTCTCAGAAGATTATTTCCATGTGTGCAGCAGTCCTTGTGCAAGTGGAAGTACTAGCATGAGACCTTCCTGAAGGTTTGCACTAAGTGAAAGCAATTGTATCCATACTCTCTTTTCTGCATGCACAAGACAGAGCACAAGGCATTCCTTTTGCATCAATTTGAAAAACAAGCTTAAATGGAATTATGTAATTCATCTGTCATACACTCCGTTGCTCTTCCATTAAAATTATACTGAAGTGCTGTATGTTGTTGCAGCTCTTGCGTTATTGCTTGCACAAGTGGAACTGCAAAAATACATTTTCGTTTCCACTCATTCATCTCTGGATTCAACCCTCTTGTTTCCTTTTACATCTGAACCACAAATTATATTTTGTTCTCAAGTCTGTGGTTTGGAATCCTGGTTGTACCCAAACCAGATTTTAGAAACCATGACAGACAGTGGTTTTGTGCAAATGCAGACATCTTCCATTTCTG
Organism: Eublepharis macularius; assembly: GCF_028583425.1. NCBI lineage: Eukaryota > Metazoa > Chordata > Lepidosauria > Squamata > Eublepharidae > Eublepharis > Eublepharis macularius. Next base: position 121,094,656 of record NC_072797.1, on the reverse strand, counting down.
AGTCACATGTAAGGGGCGGGGGGAGAAGACAGCTCGCAAGCCCACAGATTTCCAGTATGCCTTCTCAAAATGACATGGTTTGTTGTCATTCCTTTCTCTCTCTCTCTGTATATACATCTATTATAATTTAAGTGCACCATATACATAGTTCCATCATACATTAAATTATATCTGTACCAAGTTAAAAATAAAAAGGAAGGACATTATTCAACAAAATAAAGATAAAGTACAACATAATGACAAAGATGAGTACTTCAATTTTTGCCATTTATCTTCTAATATAATCAAGCGACACTATTCAATAAAATGCTGCCTCAATCAAATCAGTCATACAGTCTTCTCTTGATTTCTTAATTTCCCCTCGATATTAATAAAAGGATATTTTCCTCTTATGTTTATTACAAAGACCTTTGAAGTATCCCAGCACTTTTAGCAGGGTCTCCAAAGTGATTTCCAGATTTTTGCCATCATTTGATCCTCAAAAGTCTTTCTAGGAGGACACGGGACCGCCACATATGAATAAAACAGGTTTATTAACCACAGTTAATCTTCACTTTGTTTCTGCATGATGTACAAATGTTTCCTAGCCTTGCCCTTGCAACAACGCTTGCTGGGATACCAGCACGTTTCTGCAGAGGAGGAGGGGACAAAGCAAAGGCAATGAATCCTGTCTTTGTCAAGGTAAACCAAGGCGTGAATGATCATCTGCAAGCCAAATCATAGGTTCCTTCCACACATCACTGGATATTGTGCTATCATCGTGCTAGAAGCAATCACTCACAACTAGGTTTTTTCCTGTGTGGACAAGACAGCCCAAAGAGGTGAACAACTGTGATAGTGCAGTTGTTATGGCTCATGGAGAGCCACGTTCGCCACTACTCCCAACAAAAAGAGCCACATTTTCTTCCACCGCTAATATGAGGCTTCAACCTTAGGGAGGCTTGCAGCTTACCTGTTCCTCTGGCAACAACTGTTTGAAGGTGGGAACCAATGACCAACCACAAGCCCCACCAGGCAAGGGCCTTGCTCACCTTCTCGAACATGGGCAGGTGCCACATTGGGGAACAGTGCTCAGAAGAGCCACAGGTGGCATGTCAAAGAGCCTCATGTGGCTCCTGAGCCACTGAGTATTGCTGCTGTAATGCATACTTAGTATGTTATCCAACAATGTACAGATGCATTCTTTATTCCATAAAACTAACTACAGTTAAAATAAGGCATGGTTTTGCATTACGTCTGAACTAAGCCATGGTTCTGAAACAGATTTACATTGAATAAAGCTTTTGAATATAGCTAACATACCATATCTCGGGTCCCCCAAATGGTTCAAATTGAAGAATCTCTTTGCAGGCTGGCTGGGATCCAGCGGCTCCACAATCCGGGAGAAAGGGTTACTCATGGTGGAAAATCTCGATGTCACTGTCAATACAAGACGAAGCCATCTCACTGAACTAGTCTTTATTTTTTTTAAAAGCCGTTTTTCATTTGAAAAGCCCGTTACCATTTTAACTGTATTTGCAATGTGGTTTTCAAAGTCGTTTCGATGTCGAGCTGCACCCCAGCTATCCGGGGCGCTGGGGAAAGAGACACAATCCGAGCCCTGAGATCTAAGAAACATTAAGAGAAATGCGGCAAGCTTGTAGAAAAGAGATAACTAACCAATCAATGGAAGGCAGGCTGCCCTTTGCAAAAAGGAAACTCGTGAGAAACAGACCACACTCCTCTAGGTTCAGATCCAAACCTGCCACCCATTTTCATGAGCCGATTTAAAGCAGAGGGAGCATTACCACTTTTACCAACATTAGAGTGGCCTCTATTTACAGTGCCCATAAAACCCCATTTCACTGCACTCAGTTTGCCACCACCACTCATCTAATATAACAGCTGCTGTATCTCTATGTCAGGCGGGTTGTTATCCAAACATGAGTATTATACAAGCACTTGAACCCTAAAGGGTAAAAGAGATCAAGATGGGTAGTCATGTTTGTCTGTAGCAGTAGAAAAGAGCAAGAGTCTAGTCCTATACGACTAACAACATTTGCGGTAGGGTATGAGCTTTCATGAGTCACAATGGTATCTGAAGAAGTGAGCTGTGGCTCACAAAAGCTCATACCCTACCACAAATTTTGTTAGTCTTATAGGTGCTCCTGGGTTCTTGCTTTTTTCTACTTCTAAAGGGTAGGATATCCATCAAGAAGGGAGGCTTTTGCTTTGGCCAAACTCCCTCCTTGATCGCTGAACTCTAAGGTGCAAAACTCAAGCAGGTTAGCCTAGAATAGTTGGCTAGAATAAGGCTACTCCAGTGGGCAGGAGGCTTTAAGCACGCAGATATTCATCTAAGGTCCGGTACGGATTTCAGATATCAAATCCCCGATGTTTTATTACCAGCTTCCCTGAGAATGAGACTCTGCAAGCAAAATGAAGTGCTGTTGAGTCAAGAGCCTGCTGAAGATTGGTGGCACTCTCAAAATTTTGCTTCTGCACACACAAAAATTTAGCAGGCATCCTTCGTGGTTCAGTCCCAATGGCTTCCATGCAAATAAACTGGTTAAAAACATTCCATGAAAACTGCCCTGCAAATGAGGCTGTGATATTCCACGACCTTTATCCTACTCATTTATCCAAGGAAAGGCACCTTGTTTCTCTACATATCCTAACAGATTAAGGCCATAACCCTGTGCAAATGACACATCCAAGTGAGTGAAGGGGAGCAATGTATGATCAGCTGGACCCACTACCTGACATCTGCTCGCACATTTGAAGCTACGAAAAAAAGTTTAACTGCATTTATACCCCACTTTTCTTCCCAATGGGAACCCAAAACAGCGTACAACATTCTTCTCTCCTCCCTGTTATCTTCACAACAACCCTATGAGGTAGGTTAAGATGAGAGAAAGGAGCCCTGTGGTGCAGAGTGGTAAGCTGCAGTACTGCAGCCCAAGCTCTGCTCACGACCTGAGTTCGGTCCCAGCAGAACCCAGGTTCAGGTAGCCGGCTCAAGCCTTCCATCCTTTCGAGGTCGGTAAAATGAGTACCCAGTTTCCTGGGGGTAAAGTGTAGATGACTGGGGAAGGCAATGGCAAATGACCCTGTAAAAAGTCTGCCAGGAAAACGTCGTGATGCGACATCCCCCATGGGTCAGTAATAACTCGGTGTTTGCACAGGGGACCAGCTTTACCTTTAAGCTGAGAGAGTGACTGGCCCAGGGTCACCCAGTGAGCTTTCATGGCAGAATGGGGTTTTGAACCGGGTATTGTAGATCCTAGTCCAACACCCTAACCACTACTCCATGCTGGCATAGATACAAATATAGAGGGGATTACGTACATTCACTCCACTATATATATTCAAATCATTGTGAGATGATGAAAACTGAGAGCGTGCACAGACAGTGCGTGAGATCCTACCCACCCCCATCCACACTTTGAAATAACATTTGGAAAGAGCTCCAGCAATCGGGAGTCCCTGCTTTCCTGGGCTCCTAAACATCAGAAGGAGATGCACAGATCTAGTGGATCAGGAAGAAACATGTTTTTAGGGTTTTTTTAGATCTTGGCAATCTTTCCTTTCCCATCAATCTGCAGATTAAACCCTACCACCTCCCCATCATTCTTGGTCTAGCACGAGCCTGTTCAGATTGATGGTTTGATCTGCCTCTACTACTTTTCCCTGTTACATTTACATTCAGGCCTCCTTCTTGTTCTTCTGTTCTCTAAATTTACCCCAATCGTATTTCATACTAGCCCACTGCAGTAAAGACTGGATTGTACTTGCTAGTAGCCCCAATATCAGAATATACGGCGCTATTTACAGTGCCTGTAACTCAAAAACTATACACTCACGGAGGTGTCATTTGTGCAAACCAACACTTCCACGCAGGGGCCACTGCAAACGTCATGACTCCTACGACTTCTTTTTGAGCTATGGCTTAAGCAAATTGCAGCAGCTATGAATAGTACCCCGCACGCTCACGGTTGCAACAAATGGCACCTCCCTGGAGCATGGCTCAGCCACAAGCTGAACAATAGCCTTGCTTTTCCAAGCCATGAGCATGGAAGCTGTTGGCAAGTGAGTGTTGCACTTAAGACTGTATCTAACCCTGCCTTCTTTACCTCTGCATCAGACCTTGGCAGACAGAAAGGTTAAAGTAAACAATACAACAGGCTATAACTGACAGATTCCTAACATTGACTAATTTCCCCTCATATACTGCTTCAAAGGAAATTGCCAGCCTCAATTATACAGCTATACCATGAAGCCCATCCTGTTTGGCAACATTTCACCGGGCCACTGTCCTCTTCATATCCATCGAGTTAAAACGAGCATGTTGGCTGTTACCCAAATATTAGGATACACACAGGCAACACTGCCATATGGTTTAAACCCATCCATTCACCAGAATCCCTCCCCCTGCCAAGGATGCTTTCTCCCTTAAGTCATCACGGCTTCCAGATGATGCTGATGTGGCAGAGTGGTTAGAGTGTCGGGCTAGGATCTGGGTGATCTGGGTTCAAATCTCCACCCCGCCATGGAAATCTGCTGGATGTCCTTGGGCAGCCACACACTCTCACCCAGAACACCTTCCTGGAGTTGTTGGGAGGATAAATGGAGGAGAGGAGAATGATGTTTGCTGCTTTGGATCTCCACCGGGGAGAAAGGTTGGGTATAAATAAAATAATCTATACGAAGAGCTTGGGAGGAAATAAAATGATGTGTATAAATCCTGCCCTCCAGAATTGTCAATGTACTTTTAGTCCTCTTTTGATCGACAAAGGCAGGGGAGAGTGCACAACCTCCTAGGTGGTGACTATGTGGGGAGGGGTAGCTGGCATGAGCTTGCTGGCCCTCTGGTGCCAAAGGCGGCACCACACAGAAGACCCAGCACACTCATGCCCGCTCTCTGTCCACATGCAGTCAGGCAATGTACAGATGATTTGTCTGTACAGGGCTAACTCTATGTTTCAGTAACAAAAGCCCTGATTTGCATGTATCCTATATGTTTTGCTGAAAGATGTAGACATGTCGTCAGGATCCTTAAATATGCAGGAATATGTCAGAAGATGACTTTATGTCTGCATCTATAGCCCTGTGCGGATAATCTTAATCAATGCACAGACCAGAGCATAGGACTATTATCCTCACTCCTGACCCCCATGCATGAATTGGATTTTCCACGCAACATATGTGCCTATGGTATATGAGCTCTATGCAGAACAAGGTGTGCCATACTATATTACACAGCACAGATGAAAACGAGATTTGGTCAACAGAGCGTAAACGATCTCTTTAGCATGGGTCCAGTGGATGATGAATCAGGAAAGCAGGGTGGAAATGTACATAAACCTGTAAGGGAAAACAATGAGTTTTTATAGTGAGCCAAGCACTCCAAACCCCTAATGAATCTAAATTTAATGGTATCAGATCTGCTTACGAATCCCAACTCTGCAGGTTCTCACTGCAGCCTCCCCGTGAATCTTTTAGGCTGGAGCATTGCACCTTCTCAGTGTTTTGTTGAATGTCCAGGCAGACTGAAAATCTTCCTAACTCCTAATCATGGAGTTTCTATTTTTAAATATCACTTCTGTGCCTGTTTATTAGGACTCTGAAGACATAAATGGAGATAGTTTTATTCCACAACATGTCCGTGTTAAGGCACCAAAGACGAAGCCATCTGGGACAAAGGTCTTTGCCTGCAATATTGTTTCATAAGCCCTACATGTTACGATGGCTGCAATCCAGCTTTATAAAGATCATTTGGCATTTTGCCCTCAGCTTCAAAGAGCTGCAAGTTCTACCAATCACACACCTTAGCGCCCTACATTAGAAAGGCGTTCCATACATTTCAATGCAGTTCGTATCTTAGCAGAGTGGGGTGACACTCCCATTATTGCCAAAAATCGAATGAATAATCAACGGCACCATTATCCAGATGACACAAACTTGTTTCTAAACAAACAGACTATTTACCCTGCAGATACTCTGGCACATAAAACTGTTGTTTAACAGTAAATGGATGCCATTCTTTGAGTCAGGCTTTATAATAAGATTCTACAGCAGCTAGAGAAAATGCAGCTTGAAGAATATACATGATCTGTTGAAGAAATGTAAAGAAAAGTCCTGGCTATCTGGGCAAATGAATAAACTCTTTTTGCTGATTAAAAAAAACAAAAACACGCAGCTATTAGCCGGGGGGTGGATTAGGATGTCAAAATAGCAAGATGAGGTAAGCAGTGCCTGTCAGTACAGTTAGGGCAGCTCGACTTGGACATGGGCCCCAGCAATGACGACAAGAAATGTAGGCTGGTCTGCAAAGTGTCTTCACAGCCCAGATCCAAACCAAGCAGTCTCTTGATACTAGCCACCAGTGGCTGACCAAGGCACTGGCTTTGTTAACTTTCCTGGTAAGTTCAAAGGCTGGTCATCTCTTTGCATCGCCTCCCCTTAAATTCTGGACTTTTAGATTCAGGATATGAACTCTGTGGACTGGAAGCAGAAGTCAGATATTTTAGCTGAAGCAGACTAGTGGATTGGAATGAACCCTTTGTGGATCCACAGCAGTCAAATGGGGGGGGGGGAATGTTTATCCCGACTCCTTAGCAGGTATTTGATGGTTTGTCTGCAATAGAGGCCTGGCTGTTGTTAGAGAGGAGACTGGGGAAGGGGCTGCTGCTGTTATCTGGTTCCCCTTCCTCTTTGTGGACCGTGCTGCCAAGGGAGTAGGATTGTCTTCCTCCTTGCAGGCCCCTGTTGAAGTCCTGGTAGCAATGCTGTGCAGATCCAGAGAGAGGCTCGAGCCTCCTGTGAGATGTATGCCTCATGGGAGGGGGAGCTAGCACCTGCCATGTCCCCTTCCATCCTTCTCCTCCCCAGTCCCGCCCCCCTACATGGTGGCGCACCTCAAAGTTCACTGAAGAGAGGCTCTTTTTTAGCCAGCCAACTGGCCAGTGGGTGTATTGGGGCTGCTGGACACGTCCGCATTTGCTGCTGCGCCCACCTGGCAGGCAACTGGGTCACAAGGGACTCCCCGGGTCTGGCAGGGGTGCCATGGTTTGTGGGGGTTCTGCAGGTGGTGACCAGTCTGCCAGGGAGCCAAAGAGCTATGGCTGACATGGTGGCACCGAGTCCAGCAGCGGCCTGGGAGCTGGGCCCTCTGATCCAAACATCAGGCCTGTTCTATGCCACTATCCAAGGCTTTTTTTCAGCAGGAACGTGGTGGAACGGAGTTCCGGAACCTCCTGAAAACGGTCACGTCTGGTGGCTCCGCCCCCTGATCTCCAGACAGAGGGGAGTTGAGATTGCCCTCCGTGCTGCAGCGCTGAGGGCAATCTAAACTCCCCTTTGTCTGGAGATCAGGGGGCGGGGCCACCAGACATGCGACCATTTTCTCCGAGGGCAACCCACTGAGTTCCACCACCTCTTTTCCCAGAAAAAAAGCCCTGCCGCTATCCATTACCACCTTTAAGACTACACACACCTTTAAGACTATACCACAGTTCTCTTCATCAGATGCATCTGACAAAGAGAACTGTGCTTCTCAAAAGCTTATGCTACAGTAAAGTTGGTTAGTCTTAAGGTGCTACTGGACTCTTTTCTATTTTGCTACTACAGACTAACACGGCTAACTCCTCTGGATCTACTATCCATTATATTTTTTGGCTGCTCTAGCTTCTGGGAGCATAGGGTGGTAAATATGGTTCTCCTCTTCTTCATTTTGTCCTCACCAACCCAAGTTAGGTGTAGCGGCAGGCCTCTTATTTGGCTCACAGCCAGGCAGCAGAACTGATGATGAAGGGCGTAGGCCCAGGTCCAAGCCAAGTGAACCTTGCAGTGCTGGCAGCACCACACGGACTACTAGAGGCCCTCCTGGGCAGCACCCCACCGGAAACTTTCTTGGTAAGTTAAAAACCCCAACTTCTACAGAAATGCACAAGCAAGAGCAAGCCATTTTCCCTCGTTTGCCAAATATAGGGCAAGGAACAAGGCCAAGGTCTGACTTTGTTAACTGGGACTTGTGTTACTGAACATCCAATCAACGTTTGCAACTTAACAGCAAAGACTGCAGTGCATTGCCCAGCAGTTTTCATAAATAGAGGGAACTCTCCAAGTTTCATCCCTCTGTCCTGCGATGAATGAGAAGCTCATTTAGTCATTCCTTCTAAAACGCTACTGTACATTGCACTAATATGTTACGATACAGTCAGTACATTCTTAATAACTTTTTTTGGTAGCAAAATTTAAAAAGTGCATGCCAGGCATACCTCACAGGTCTCACAGGACCCTTAACTGTGTACTCCTATTTGATCATTCTCTTGAGAGCACATTCGATAGCAGAAAATAAATATTTCCAGTTTCACTGGAAGCAGTTTTGGTTAGATTACTTATAAAAGCCTTTGTGAGCCTACAGCTGAAGTAAATATGGGGTTGATATAATCTACGAAGCACACTGCTGTGCTCTTATGTCAGCACAATCAGACCCATTATCCTTAATTGGTATACTTATTTGGTGCAATTGCTTAGAAATAGGCTCCCATTATCACAATGCAAACATTTAAAAGTGAGATCTTAAGAAAACAAGATTTACACCTTCATCACAAACACTCAGTTCAGTTGTTCTTCTCCTTCTCTTCTTCTCCCCCCCCCCCCCACATGGAATGATTGATCTGTGTTTTGAGTTCCCATGTTTGTCTGAATGGTCTCTCTCTCCAGTCATTTATTTTTACCTTCAACAATGGAAACAAGGGAAGGAGTCAAAGATTCATTCGTAGCCTTGCCATTGATAAAATCATGAGGAGGGAGGAACAACCTGTCAATAAGACCTTCAAGTAAGTCTCACTGAAATAAAACCACTTTTGAGAATATGTTGTAATATGGGATATTAGTATGCTACGCCACTGAATGTTTAGATTGCACTATGTTTATATTCCTTCAACAATCTCAAGGCCTCTAGGCAAAACTCTGGCAATATCTCCTCTTTAACCCCTTATATAATTCTGCATGATAACTTAGTCTCTAATGTGTTAGTCTCTAATGTGTTGCTGGACTTCTGTTTTATTTTGCTGCTAGGGACTAACAAGAATTATTTCAGCATAATCTCTTCGTGCATCTGATGAAGCAAGCCCTAACTCACAGAAGTTGTGATAAATTCTATTAGACTCTGAAGAAGAGATGGGCACGAACTGGAAAAAAACGAACCATGTGGTCCATGGTTCGTCAAATTTCACGAACCACAAACCACGAACTTTCATGAATCTGCCCCCGGTTTGTGAACCAGTTCATTTAGTTCGTGAAAACATCACATCCAGGTCAGAAAATCATCACTTCCGGGTCAGAAGAAGGTCACTTCCGGGCCAGCAGAAGGTCTGCAGGAAGTCCATCCAGTGCCTAGGAAACTGATTGATCGGCACCAGGCTGTCTGCAGTAATGAACCAAAAAACAAAACAAACCAACCAGCCTAAAGTTCATGGTAGTTCGTCAGAAATGGGATCTGATGAACCGCTGGTACGCGAACCACGAACCGGCCTGGTTTGTCATGAATTTTGGTTCATGCCCATCTCTACTCTGAAGCATTGTTGGACTTATAGTTTATATAACTCTGATTGCTGCTGAAAGAAGTTGCAAGCAGATATCATTAACACTCACTATTTGCAGGGAAAACATTCATAGAGAGATTAGAAAATCTGACAGCAATTAAATCATTTAATCCTGATCACGGCAAGCCTGAACACTGCCCTAAATCCAGTCTTAGTACAAAAAAAGTAATAAAGGTTTCTGTTTTGAAAATTAAATGTATTGTGAAAATTCAGAGTAAGAAACACTGTAATCCATAAATGAGTGAATGTTAAATCTTATTGCAAATGCCCAGACATATCAGATCTGAACACTGGATTTATAAGATCATCCAAGGAGTAAAACATACTATAGTGGCCAAACAATTTTAAATCAAAGACCCAGTGGAGAATATTAAAATAAAAATACCGTTCACAATAAGGCACCATAGTGGCCAAAACAAATGTCATTCAACGTTAGGGAATTCAGTTCGCAAAAGTACAAAATGTGAACTATTCAGAAAATGCAGTTTACAATAATTACAGAAGCAAGATGGGATGGGAGGGGGCATCCAGACATGATGGGGAGAGGTCCAAATGTGCCACCAAATCCTGATAGAGCAGGGGGGGTATGTTAAAGCCCAGGATGGATGGATGGACAGGAAGCCCCTGTTGTCATCTTCTCACCTGAATCAGTTTTTTAAACAAAATTATTTCACCAAGTTTCATACCCTTTATATATATCAAGAAACATACAAACTACTACTAGTATCAAATATCAACGTTCCCCCCATAGTCATCTCTGCTCATAAGATTTGTAGCTTTTTACAACAATTCCATAAATCTGCAAACCTTAGCGGACCAGAGATGAATGTGAGTAAATAACAAAAAAACCCAGCACATATTCTATGCAATGCCTATGCAATGCCTGTGCAACTCCAGTGTAAACACCTGTCTGCAGACACAGACCATGAGATGGTATGGACAACTATTCTCTCCTCTGTGCCATTCTGCCATGCATATCTGGGCTGCGCCACTGGGTTAAAAGTCTTACAAGTTTTCATACTGGCAAGCCCACAAGGAAGACGTTGTGCATTTATTGTCATTTGGGGAAAGAACATCAAGGAACAGATGAAGATAGCTAGGGGTGAATGTTTATAAAGAGTGGAAGAGTTATATCGTTATGTCAAGACAGTAATCATACCTCTTACTTATTTATTTTATTTATGTTAAACATTTGTAAGCTGCCTTTCCACCCAAAACAGGCACCCAAGGCGGCAAATATTAAAACACTAACAATTTAAAACAACATTTTAAAACAGAACTTTAAAAATTGATAAATACAGCCACAGAAACACAACACAAAGAACATGGAGAAGGACCAATAACAGTCAGTGTTCCATACCAACTGAAACATCTGGACAGTCTACAACAGCAGTCCCACATAATGTGCATTGCAGTAGTCTAATTTAGATGTCACCAGGTCATGTACTACACTGGCAAGATCTTTCCTGTCCAGGAAGGGCTGCAGCTGGTGAAAGGTACCTCTAACAACTGCTGCCACCTGTTATGTAACAGGAGGCCCGGGTCCAAGAGCACCCCCAAGCTACAAACTTGCTTCTTTAGGGGAAGTGCAATCCCACCTAGAACAGAAGACAACCCATTTCCTGGGTAAGAACTTCCCACTATCAGAGGCACTTCTGTCTTATCAGGATTAAGTTTTATTTTATTCCTATGTGGAAATACCCCAGGAGTAGATGCTTTGAAGATTGCTACTCAACTGTTACTAATGAGGGTCTCTAGGTTAGCTTTGCCACAGGTGACTTTAGAAAAACAAACTGCAGGTGCACATGCTCAAATGAAGATATATGCCAATGGTTAAACTTTTCAGGCGTAATAATGAAGTGCACCTCCAATTTTAATTCAAATACAAATGTTTTCCCTGTGATGTTTCCTGATTGGAAAGATAGGAGCCCAGAACAGGGATTTGGGCAGAGATGCAATAAGCATCCTCTTGCATGGACAGGAAATTCTGCCACATCCCTGCATTGCACATGGTCTCTCCCGTCAGGGTAAAATAACCTGTCCTCAGAGGAGGCATATCTGAAGGTGGCAAGACTACAGAAGTGCAGAGACACAGCAGGCAGCCTCCAATATGGACAGGCACTTTGGATCACGGAGTCTTAAAGAGAGTATTATTTGGGAATTATGGGGATAAATGTTAGCTAACGTGCCTTCGACAAAACAGCTTCAATTTGAGCAGGTCCCTGGTTATCTTTTATTATACATCTCTTCTAAGGGTGGTAGAGATTAACTATGTTGCAACAATGAAGCTATTGCGACATCCTGATTCTGTATCATCCAGGATTTTATCAGTTAGGTTGCAAAAGCTTCCCAGGGCACTCCACAAACCCTGAACGTGCTTACTACAGGCAGTGCCTTGATTTTGACCTTCAGTTGCAGCCATTAATGATTCGACTGGCTATTAAGCCATCTGTCTCCCTCGTGCAATGGCTCAGCTTTCATTTCTCCCTTCACCAAGCTTTCCCCATTCCTTTTTTCCATGCCCAAGATCACCATCCCAAGTTTCTTTTTTTAATCTCTAAACTTTCCCAAGTGGAATAAAAAGCAGGTTGCGTCTGGTGATTTACGTAGCTGCCTCCCATTAAAACTATCAGCAATTATGACAATAGAAGTGAGTCCTGCCTTCTCTGACTGGCAGTTGCTCTCCATGGTCTCAGGCAAAAGTCCTCCACCTATTACCAGGTCCTTTTAACCAGAGATTTCAGGGACTGAACCTGGAACCATCTGCATGCTCTACCACAGATCCACAGCCTCATCTCTTCATCAAAAAGTCCAACACAGCTTACCAAACTTTGAAAAGAGGAGCTCTCTCTTTCATACCCAGCCACCGTTGGATACAGCCTCCAACCAGCAAACAGATTTCTGCGACCTGAACATTTCTCTAGAAGCCACGATTCATTTTTGCAGATAGGCACTCCATAATTATAGTTCTTCTAAACTCACTGCCCCATGCAATCTGGCAGATTAAAGAGATGTATCGCGCCAGCTAGCCAGACAAACAAGACAACAGCCCATTAGGAAACTAATAGCTGCCAGGAAAACAAAGCAAGGAAAACCTACCCTTTGAGGTGGTGTCAGTTTAGCTACAACTCCTAAGGTGTTCCAAAATGCATGACTTTTGTTCTCAAATAAGTGGAGCACAGGTCTTATAAAACACCATGACAGGGTAGACGGAACCTCTCTTCTAGAAGGCCACTAACTGGCCTAGCCCACACACCAAGATCAAGCTGGGGTGTGCTTCATTTCTACGCATAAGGCACTAACATTGTCTACCGTGCCTTCCTTCTAGCCCATGCAATGCACAGTTGCTCCCTCCATGAGAAGAACCTAAGAACAGCCCCGTGGCATCAGACTAAACGATCCATCTGCGGGTTCATCTACACATCTGGGAGGCACAAAACTCCCATCACATGAGGAATTTCTTTGTAGTAAGCAGACGGAGCAGCCAACATCCTGTTTCCAACAGTGGCCAGATGCCACAGAGAATCCCAGCAGGTCCCACTGGCAGGTCCCATTGGCAACAGACCCCACCCCAGCTGCTCACCTCAGTCCTGCCCAGCAGAGCGAGTGACCCTAGATCCATACTACAAAGAAGAAATCAAGTGTGCTTTCCATATGTTTAAAAAAAACAGCTTACTCTTTTTAAGAGCTGCAAAGCAGGAGAAAAGGGTAATTCAGTTCCGTTAGGTTAAGTCCAGGTGCTTTTTCTCCTCCTTCCTACCCTATCACTTTGTGAACCTTGTGCAACTGTGAAAATTTCACATGTGCTTGTTTTATAGGATGGTTGCACAGGTCTGGGTGCTGCCGGATGCGGCAGCCTCCAAACCCGTTATCACCAGAAAACAGACGCTCTCCCCTCAGAGGTGCACACAAGCTGGTGGGTGCAATTGATCCTACAGTTTCCAGTGCTAAAGAATTCAGGCCTTTGATCGATCCCATTGCACTTCAACCCCTATGCCACCAATTCACGGGAAACAGAGAACTGTTACAGCATGCATGTACTCCTACACTGTTGCAGACAGATTTAAAAGAAAAAAACTCAATTTGGAAGCTTGGATTGGTTGGACTGCTGATCTCTTCGATAGCTCCTCAACAGGCACTGGGAACGGAGCTCATATGATGGGCCCTCCCACAGAGAAGCCTGCCTTCAGCTCACCCGCCTTCCCCACATAAGCTCCATGGTAAGCAGAAAAGGGATCTAGGCACAAATGCATGGCAAGACGAAACCTGGAGCCCTTTGTTTTCATACATGCACAGGCCCACCCAAGCGGACCCCCAGAACTGCCTCTTGCAGCTTGGGAAAAAAAATTCTAAGGAAAACTAACACTGAATGTCGTCGCTTCTGCTGGCAAACAGGGTAAGAAGGGGAGGGGGAAAAGGGGGAAGGAAGAAAACTGATGTGGCCACCCCTCCACCCGCCAATCCCAAATCAAGTTGCAAGCTTTATGTTGGCGACTTTTCATGAAGGAGGGGATCGCCAGCAAACTTGTAATGCTAGCTAGAGGTCAAAGTCCTACAGCGCTCAATAGGCATTACTGAGAGTAAGAGTGCAACGCTAAGCAAATTTACTCTCTTCCAAGCCCATTGACTTCAATGGACTTAGAAGGGGGTCGCTCTGCGTAGGATAGAAATAGAAATCAATGGGACGTTCCTCTGATCTGCCAGTACACTTATGTTAATAGCCCCCCAAAATCACAAAGGTAAAAATGGGGAAGGGGGAAGTTCCTGCCTCAAAGCCCCCTTTTATTCCAGTGCGATCAAAGGCGTTGCTCATCAGTAAAGACTTTGAAGGTACTAATAAAGAGAAATAATTCTGCCAAGGGTTTAAGAGAGGGAGAAGGTTTCTGGCAGATTTGCAGCATTCCCCTCTTCCAAAGAGCCCAGGGTATGATATCTGGTTCTCCCTTCCCTATTTTGTTCCCACCGCAACCCTGCAAGGTAGGTCTGGCTGAAAGCGACTGACAGGTCCAAGGTCCTCCGACAAGGCTCATGGCAGCGCAGGGATCCCACAGGCTGATCCGCTTTCCCACCGCACCACTGAAGAAAGGACCTTGAGGAAGATTATCACTGCAATCCTGAGTGGAGTTACTCCAGGCTAAGCCCGCTGAACTCAATGGGCTTAGAATGGAGTAGGCGCTACTTGGGATTGCGCTGTGTGCGCGCGCCAGGCACGGGGAAATGTCCCGAGGAGGAAAGCGCGCCGGGCCGAGCGCGCCCAGGGCAAGGCTGCAGCAGCCTGAAGCGGCCCTGGCTGCTCCGGAGGAAGCGCTGGAGGCGAGGCGGGGCTGCGAAGGCCGCCCCGGCGTGCCGGGAGCCGAGGACGCAGGGCCGGGGTCGAGCCCCTTCCCCGGGCCCGCAGCAGCCCCCGAGCCCGCTGGCACCTACCTGGCCCGAGGCTGGGCGGCTGAGGGCTGGCTGAGGGCTGCCGGGGGGCGCGTGTGCCGCGGCGGCAGGGAGCGCAGGGGAGGCCTAGCAGCTGCCGCTGCCTCCGCCCCAGTCTCCTCCCCGGGTCGAGGCGGAGGAGGGCGGCCAGGCGAGGCGGCGGCGGGCCTCCTTCAGGCGGGAGGCGGAGCCCGCCCAGCGCTCCCTCAGCCGGCGCAGCGGGGAGAAGGAGTGGGTGGAATCGGGTTGCCAACCTCCAGGGGGTGTGAAACAACAGGGCAATACCCGGTCTAGACCGACCACAAACAGAGTGGGAAACCACCCGGGTATTAAGAAAATATATCCGTTTTTATATTTATGAATTTATAACCATCTACCCATGGAGTACTTGCCTTGTTCTTGGAAGTGTTGGGACGGGGCATGGAGTCCCCTGCGTGGATTGGACTGTGAAAAAAGAAAACCTCAGATAAATATAAGAATGCACTTTATGCACGTTGTATAAATTTCAACATATATATAGCACTGTGATTATTCTCTGGTTATAAATTCATAAATATAAAAACGGATATATTTTCTTAGTACCCAGGTGGTTTTCCACTCTGTTGTCAACCTCCAGGGGGTAGCTGGCGATCTCCCGGAATTGCACCTGCTCTCCAGGCCATAGAGTTCAGGTCACCTGGAGAAAATGGCTGCTTCGGAGAGTGGAATGTATGGCATTATACTCTACTGAAGTCCCTCTTCTCCCCTAATGCCTCTCTCCCCAGGATCCACCTGCCAAATCACCAGGAATTTCCCAACCCTAGGTTGGAAGTCGGAGCCAGACGATTTTAAACGGATCCTCATGAATTCATAAGATTTTTAAGTTGAAACAAAACAAAAGCGCCCTCACAGGATGGATCATGGCCTAGTCTGCAGACAGCGCCGAAACAATCAGGCTGCCACCGATCAGTGACACTGCCACAGCCCAAAAACGTCCTTTAAAAGCATGGATCTTCATGGAGCCTCTCGATTTTTAAATGGGATCACCTAAAACTTATCATACAGCCCCTTATCGTGTCCGTTGCAGCAGACTGCACCCAGAAAATCACTGCTTCCTGACACCGCAGCGACGCAAAAATGTGCTTCAAAAGCAGGGATCCTCCTCACCTAAAACATGCCATACAGTCGGATATCATGTCAATTACCAAAGACTGTACCACTTCATGAATCCGCCACTTCATGGCACCGGTACAGTGCAACAATGTGTTTTCAAAGCACAGAGCCTGAGGGATCCTCTGGATTTACACACTGGGTCACCCAAAATTCACCATACAATCCCATGTCATGCCCATAGCCATAGTTTGCAACAAAAAAACATGGTTCCAAGGCATGGATCCTCATTGATCCTGTGGATTTTTAAATAGGACCACCCAAAATTTGCTGTACAATCCCATACTATGTTCATAGCCATGGACTGAACGACAAAAATCTCCCAACCACTGCTGGGTGGCGCTGCCACAGTGCAAAAACGACTCTGAGGCACAGATCCTCATGAATTCATATGATTTTTTTTAAATTTTAATAATTTTAATAACATTAACAGCTATCATCAAACTAAACACTCAAATTAAAACCAAAGATGGATACAAGTTTGTCAGTATCAATACAAGAAACCATTAATACTTATTTTAAATATGCAACAAACAGAACAATCTTAACAGTAGAGATATTAATAGTAATATAACAATCTGCACAAAAGGTCACCAGAAACCCCACATTTCCGTATCAATAACTTCTCGGTAAGGTAGCTTTGTCAAAAGTAGATCATTTTTAGAAAGAAATTCGAGGAAAGGCTCCCACTTAACATAAAAATTCGAAGTACCAGTGGAGTTTTTCTGTAGGTATATCTTTTCTGTTATTTTTTCCATTATTAGAAAATCCCATATCTTGTTGAACCAGGTGTTAATTGTAGGAACTGATTGTGACTTCCAAAATGAAGCAAGTGAGGATTTAGCTGCATGAAATAGTATAGTTATTAAATCCCTTCTAACAGAAGGGATATTTAGATTGTCCCAATTATCCAAAAAAAGAATTTCTGGTTTTAGAGGAATCTTATATGAAGTTATAAGTTCCACTTTATATAAATTTTTTTTCCAAAATTCTTTTACATACTTGCAGTTCCACCAACAATGTACATAATTACCTAGTTCCCCACATTGTTTCCAACATAGGGGGGAACTTTTTGAATAGGTTTTTGACAACTTATAGGGTGTGAGGTACCAGTAATTAATAATTTTGTATGATTGTAAATAAAGATTGATCACATGTGTATTAAATGAATTAGAGACCCAAATTCGTTCCCAATCAGTATTTGAAATAGTGATTTCCCAATCTTTTTGCCATCTGGAATATAGATTAGTATTGGGTGTGCTTGATAAGTGTATTAGTAAATTGTAAATTTTGGAAGTTAAACCTTTTCTTATGAATTCTTGAGTGGCAATAAAATGTTCAAACTCCGTTTTTGGTTTATTCATTATTTCTTTCAGCTTGATATCTTTTGAAAAATAGACTAATTGGAAGTAGGAGAACGAAGGAATTTTCTGTCCTATTTTTTCTTCTAATTTATGCTTTTCTAACAAGCCAGTTTTCGTAGCAATATCAATTAAACGAGGGTTACTGATGATTTTTTTCTTTGAAACAAAATAAAAACACCGTCTTATTGTAGATCATAGCTGATTCCACACACATTGGGTAATACACTCCCAATCCTCTTTATAGATCATTTGGAATGGATTTTTTCGTGTGCGGAACAAAAAATCCACCTCAACTGATTGATAAAGTGCATTGAAAGTGCATTATCCAACGTATGCGGAATCAGCCCATGTCTTACTCTATTGGCAGCACCAAAACAATCAGGCACATCCCACGTCATGGTGCCCCCACGCTGCAAAAATGTGCTTCAAAAGCACAGATACTCATGTAGGACAGAGGCGAGATACCCCGTTTAGCTACCAGTGGGCTAACACACCTACGGCAGTGAAAACACACACTTTATATGGCACCTTAGCACACAAGTGCAGTCAGGCTGCCAACCGAACCTGAAAAGATGTAAATGCCCATATGTTGACATGGTATGCCACACACTTGATGGGAGTATCAGATCTCTGAGGGTTAGCCATAAGGAAGTGGTTCCATCAAAGCTTCAAAAGGAGTGTTGCAGCATGTGAAAGACTGCCACCAGAGTTACTGGAATAAACTTTGTGGACTCAACCCCCCTTCAGGATTTAGTCAGCAAAAACTTAGGTTAGAATAAACATATTAAGTCTTTAATGTGTCACAAGTACCGATGGGCACGAAAAGCAATACGAACAAAAAAAAAAGCCACGAACAGCCCAATCTGCTGTTCGCGAACAAGCTGTTCATGAGGCCCCATTCTAAATGAACAGGTGGTCATTGCAAGCCTCATTCATTGCTGTTCGTTGCCGTTCATCAAGCCAGACAATCTGGCACCTCCAATCAATTCTCTTGGCGACTTAGGCAGGGATTGTCTGAACTCTGTCTGAACTCCTGCTGCTGAAAACCCAATTTAAGCCCAATTTAGCTTGATAGGCAGGTCTTCCTTTCAAGTGTGGAGCTCCAAATTTGTTACAAGGGAGCAAAAACCAGGGGGGAGGGGGGCTCCCAGATCTGGTTTAGTTTGCAGACAGTGGAGAGGGAGAGACAGTTGCTGTTGGCATTTTGATAGAGTGCATTGGAGCTTGAATTTTCTTTTGTGTGTGGTGGGATAGGGATGTACCCCTTCAAGTTCCAGGGCTGCTGCCAGGCTCTGGGCCAAGCTATTATTTATTACTGGTACCTTTCCTGCTGCCTGCTCAGGTCAGGTTTCTGGGAGTGGTGCGGTAGGGATCTTGACTTGGATGATGGCTGGAGGAGAGCCTGCTGGCCCCCATGAACAGCCAACCACGAACATGTTCATGAACAGGGCCATGTTCGTGGTTGTTCGTGAGTCCCTGTTCATGGATGGCAATGAACAATAAACATCATGTTCCCAATGCTATAAGTGAGTCAGTGGTGAAGGGGATAGAGTGCTGATTCTACTCTGCGTGGTGACCTTGGACCGCTCAGCCCAACCTACATTACAGCTTGTTGAGAAGTAAAATGGAAGTGAGGATCAAGGTGGCTTGAACTGTTTGGAGAAAGAAGCGGGTGTGATTGCAAAAATAGGGATGTTACACACAGAGAAAAGGAGACTGCCGTTGCTGAGGCATGAAGTGAAGCATATGACAGTACTCTACCTCTGTCCAAGGTTCTGCTTCCCTCTAGTGTTGACATTGTGAATCTCCCTTTATATTTGTAATTAACAACAACAACATCCGATTTATATACCACCCTTCAGGACAACTTAATGCCCACTCAGAGTGGTTTACAAAGTATGTTATTATTATCCCCACAATAATCTCCCTGTGAGAGAGCTCCAGAAAGCTGTAACTGATCCAAGGTCACCCAGCTGGCTTTGAGTGGAGGAGTGGGTAATCAAACCCGGTTCTCCAGATTAGAGTCCCGTGCTCTTAACCGCTACACCAAATTGGCCCTCAGTAAATATTACGAAGTATATGTCTTCACTGCTGTCTCTTTCCTTCCAAGGGAACCAACTTGAGTAATCATTAACCCCTAGAACTGTTCATTTCTTGAAGAAATGGGACAGGTGTGGCAATAAAACAAAATCTTTCATATCTTAAGGGCTGAGAAGATATATTAAGCAGGAGACAGAGGTTTTGATCATCACATGGCAGAAGGGAAGCCCTCAAAAGCACTATGTCTTGTAGTGTTTTAATAGCAGTGCTTCCATTCTGGTTCAAACTAGACTTCAATTTTCTGAACTGGTTTAGATTGGTTCAAAGAAGTTTACATTGGTTTAACTGGTTCAAACTGCTTTAGTTTTGAGGACTAACCTATCTGTATGCAAAGGAAGTGGGAATACACATTTTTTTCTCCTTCAGGCTTTGCTCCATTTCAAATTGTACGTTTCCTTTATCTTTTGCAGTTCTGGTCAGTTTCTGGAAACTCCAGAATCTGGGACTTCAGTTGTTTCTCCCAGACTCCTGCAAGTGGGATTTTTTTTAATGTAATGGTGAATATTATTATTGGGGGAGGTTTTGATATTGCTGTTATGTTTATTTTACACCTCCATTTTATTCCCGTTATATTTCTTCTGGTTCATTTAAATGTAAGTTCTTAAAAATGGTTTGATCTTAAGTAGAGCTACACCCTTCTAGGTTCATTAACTTCAATGGATTTAGACTGGTGTAATTCTTGCAGTGTAAAAAACCCAAGACTGAAGTGGCAGCAATGATAAATAGACAGAGGCAGGTGCTGCTCTCTTGTGGTTAAATATCTGTAGTGCAGTTAAGACTGGCTTTCTTCTGGGTGCTGTTAACTGCAGGGAAATGTGACAGCCTTTCAGATGAGTTGTGAAGGTGGACTCTTGATGCAAGAGAGCTGGCTTTTGCTGCTAGAGAAAAATCCTGACCAGTACTTTAAATAAGTATATGTAAGGGCAACGGAACATTTGTGCTGTCTTGAGCTGCTGGGCTCAATAGGTTAAAAAGAACCTCAACAAGAAGATGATGTCTATAAATAGCAAGTGCTGCTGCAGAAAAGAGAGACTCGTTCTCCTCCCACTATTTTCAAAAGTCTGGATTAGAGCAGAGAAGCACGCCTAAACCACAGTCCACAAAGGGCTGAAAGACAGAGGCAGCACTGTCTCTCATCAAGGGTGAAAGCACAGGCGCTAGCCCATAGGCGCCAGTGGGAAGTGGAATCCAATGTCATTAGTAACCTCCGATTGCTGAGTGGAGGGTTCTTAGCAATGGTAACACATTCTGGAAGCACAGTGGGACCATGCGCATACATGCTGTGTGGTGGCTCCCGTTTTATGGAATGGCCTGTTTGGGGACGTCAGGAAAGCTCCCTCCCTCCCGGCTTCCTGCAAACTATGCAAAACTGAATTATTCAGGAGGGCTTTTTTATGTGGGTAGTAGAGGTGTGCTGTGAGGTAATGGCTCAGAGAGATGCTTTGGAATGAGGGAATGTGGGTTATATTAATTGGTATGTCTGTTGAGGCAGGTAGATTTTTTCTGGGTAGCCTCTATGCCTTTTAATACGTTTGGTCAAATTTCTTATGTTTGTTGTCAGCATCGTTTCAGCTCTGTATTGAATTTAGGTTTGTTTTTGAAATTTCTGCTATTCCATACTTTATTGTCTTGCTTTATGAAATGTCACAACCATTGATCATGTTGTCCCATATACTGTGTAATCCACCTTGAATCTCGTCTAGAAGTGTCAGCAGGAGTCATCCACTCAGTAGGCAGACGTGGTGGTGGTGGAGAGTGCCCTCAAGTCAGAGTTGACTTATAGTGACCCCTGGTGGGGTTTTCATGGCAAGAGACTCACAGAAGTGGTTTGCCGTTGCCTGCCTCTGCAACCCTGGTCTTCGTTGGAGGTCTCCCATCCAATTACTAACCAAGGCCAACCCTGCTTAGCTTCTGAGATCTGATGAGATTGGGCTCACCTGGACTATCCAGGTCAGGGTATACCCACCCTAATTCAGGAATAAAAGGAATTCAGAGGATAGTTCTTTAGTACCTTGGACAGTTCTAAGAGACAAGACAGTCCAAAATGGTCTCAAACTGGACTGTCTTATAACTTCCTGAGCTGGCTGCTTGTCTTAGCTCCTGTCATCCAACAGGTGCTGAGAGCTTAAAGGGACATTCTCCTTTTCTGGAACTTTAAAATGTGTTGTTACTCAGTTAATTCCAGGGGTCATTTCGTAGAAAAAGAGATGCAGGAACTGATTAGCATAACTCATTAGCATATGCCACACCCCTTGCCATCACAAGAAGTGTGTCATTAGCATAACTCATTAGCATATGCCACACCCCTGACCTCACCTATCCTGGCTGTTTTGGACCCAATCCTGGCCATTTAGGGCCAAAATTGGGCCCAAAATGGGAAAAAGAGGCTGAAAAGGGTATCAAAATGGTCAGAATTGGGCCACTGCTGAGTGGGAGAGTGATCCACCACCCATCAGAGGCCCAATCCTGGCTGTTTTAGGCCCAATCCTGGCCATTTGGGCCCAATCCAGGCCAAAACGGGCCCAAAATGGCCAAAAATCAGGTGGGTGGAGCCACCTGAGATGTGACCTCTTTGGAAAACTACTGGAAGTGTGTTCCTGAACGTTCCCCCTCAAAATGAGCCCTGGTTAATTCTATCTAGGTTGTTCATTGTCATCAATGAGTGAGTGGAGACACCGATCTTGTCTCGGTGGCAAGAAAGGTACTTTCAGGTGCAGGGAGAATTCTTGCTATGGGAGTTCCAGCTTAGGGAACTCAACCTCAAGGAGTCTGCTGCTAAGTTCTAGGTCAGTGTCAGGATAACTGCCTATTACTTTTTGGCACCTCTCGTACTGAGCTAGCTCACTGACAGAGGAGTTGTGGTATATTTGACACAATTTGTTTATTTATAAATGGATCCCATTGTTTTGGCATTTCACTCAATGAGTACAAAGTGTTCAGTATCATTGCAGGAAGTAATTAGTGATTTAAAAAAGAAAAAAATCCTGAGGAAATCCAAATTCAGCATCCCCCCTATTAATCAGCACAGTAGCAAAATACTCTATGATTCTATGATTCTATCCTGCACTGGGCAGGGGGTTGGACTAGATGGTCTGTATGGCCCCTTCCAACTCTATGATTCTATGATTATGGAGTGGGAAAAACAGTTGCAGAAGCAAGTTCCACGTTGGAGAAGGGTTAAGTACTCCCTGCCTGTACTCTCCACTTTTTAGGGAGTATGTCTGACCCTTGCGACTCAGTTAAGAGCCTAGGGGTTGTGCTGGATCCAGTGCTATTACTAGAAAAACAAGCGAAGGCAGCTGCAAAAAATGCTTTCTACAATGTCTACCTATCCTGGAAAATGGCTTCTTACCTCGACATGGCCAACCTGGCCATCTGGATCCATGCTATAGTAACATCAAGACTCGCCTATTATAATGCGCTATACATAGGTCTCCCATCTAAATTAACTAGGATGGATGTAAAATGCTGTGGCTCGACTGTTATCAGGAGCGAGCAGAAGCATGAACATCACTCCCATCCTGCAGTCACTCCATTGGCTACCTATTAGTTATTATGCTCAGTTCAAGGTACTGGTTACCATTTACAAAGCTCTTCATGGCCTGGCTTACTTATGGGACCACCTCCCTCCCTATGTTCCTCCATGGCAGCTTCATTCATTCGAACAGGGTCTCCTGCAGGTGTCACCTTGCAAGTGGGTGAAATCAACAGCAGCCCGTACACAGACTTTTTCTGCAGTGGCCCCTACCCTGTAGAATAGCCTTCCTGGGGTGGTCAGGAGAGCCCCTACTCTCCTGGCTTTCTGAAAATGATACAAAACCAAATGATTCAAATTAGGCTTTTTACTCAGATGGGAGGGCTTTATTGTAGGGAGGGGGTCTCAGATGCTTTGCTAATGAATTAGGAACCATAGACTAGGTTGTACTGGATTCTTGCTAATGCTATGTCTTTGTAAATTTGTATCTTTTAACTCTATGGCATCGTGCCATGTCTGCATACCATTTATCCATGCCATTCATATGTTCTCTGCTCCCTGTATTGAATTGTTCATACTGTGCTCTCTTATTATGCTCATGTACTATGACCATTATATTCATGCCATCTCAAGCTTGCCTAAAACCGAAAGTACTAATGTTGAGATGGTTATCTCTGAAGCCTGCTTACTGACCTTGTACAAAAATGTAACTCTTTGCAAGAGACAGAGGGAGGTGAATTCCTTGTAATCTGGCTTTCTCTGGCCAGACAAAGCTGTGGTGTTTCTCATGAAAATTCAGACTTTTGCGCCTTTTTGCTAACTGCCCCAAGGGAGGGGGGAATCCTGCTCCTTATATCAAAGTGCTTTTGTGTGTATTCTCATTCTTGCCAGTTTTCCTATTCTTCTTTGGAGGTACCTGTGAACTTATTGGATCTCTATAATAAAACCTTTTTCAACCAAGACCCTGGAGTACTTGCTGTGAAGGGTTTGGGGATCTATCTGTCATGGACAGCCATCCCTAGAATGGACACATTGTTTATGGAATTGTTCTCGATAGTGACACTACTAATCTCACACTGTATAATCCGCCTTGAGTCTCAGTGAAAAAGGAGGACTATAAATAACATAAATAAAATAAATAAATAGGGGTGGAAAGAAGGTCACTCAGGAGAGATCAGTTGCTTTGCAATCAATTAAAAAGTAGCACTCCACCCTTTCTTCTGTGCTGCTGTAAAATCACTTTGTTATCCTTCCTTTCGAAGCCACTGCAGCAGCTTCTTTCCTCTTTTTCTTTCATGCAAGAGAGAACAAGGGCACACATCTACATGCACACACCTTTGCTCTGGGCGGGGAAATGACAGCTCCTGCACTCTTTCCCACCTACCTCCCCTCCTCTTCAGTCACACAGGTGCCCTTGCTCTGGATAGGAAAGGTACATACTATTGACTCTTCAGGGTAACTTACACATCAGAAAGATGCTTTAGTAAAGGGATAGAGCCTGTAGGCTATACCGTTGTGTACTGTCTCTTGCTGTATGTTTGTTCCTACTATGTAACGTCTGCATCATTTAGCATGTCATGTTTAAATATGAGCCAGTTTGGTGTAGTGGTTAAGAGCGCGGGACTCTAATCTGGAGAGCCGGGTTTGATTCCCCACTCCTCCGCTTGAAGCCAGCTGGGTGACCTTGGGTCAGTCACAGCTCTCTCAGAGCTCTCTCAGCCCCACCCACCTCACATGGTGTTTTGTTGTGGGGATAATGATGGCATACTTTGTAAACTGCTCTGAGCGGGCATTAAGTTGTCCTGAAGGGCGGTATATAAATTGAATGTTGTCGTTGTTATTATATGCTTGGTTTTTAGTACTGTTTTCAGATTTCTGCCTGTTTTCCGATTTATGATCTCCAAGCCCTATACTACTACTATAATAGTAGGACGGAGTCCTCCATCCTTCCTTGATATCCACCTGTTTAGAAGAAGAGAGAAAAATGAACCTTGTTAATTTCAGTCATACAACAACTACCAGCCCCAATGGGTTGTCTTCTGTGCCCACCATAGACCGCATGATTGGAACATCACTCCATATTTACAAGGGAACCTTCAGGACTTGATGTTAAGAACAAACATGATCTTTAAGTTTGTAACAAAAGAAGTTTTCCCTCCTGTTGGACTACCTTACAGGGACGTGGTCAATACTTACCGTTTGTATTTGTAATACTTGTACTGTAATGACTGTATAAATTGTAATCATTGTATTAATGAATTGTTTGGCACTGATCACTTTAAAATGGTAGCTAATTCCTTACACTAATTGTATTCTGTTTCCATGATTATTTGAAGTACCATCTAAATATTAGTGGCAGGTGCTGTTGGTTGAGCAATTGATTGAGTGCACCTTGCCAGACGCCTTGTATTATTACAGTAATTGTTTTAATAAAGTTTTTATTGGAATTAGAATCATATAATTTCACATTACAATCAGTTCCCATTTCCCAATTTCTAACCCCCTCCCTTTCCCCCCTTTTTTGTAGACTTCCAACAGTTTTCCAACCCTTTGTCCCTTTTCCCTTACTCATTTTAAATTCATCTATCTAACAAACATATACTTTCCCTTTAATCTAAGCAATAATTCTTTAGCTATTTTTTAATACTCTGTACCCTATCTTTAAGTCCCTTCTTCCATATTAGACAAACAATTTGTCCCTTTTTTATATAATTTCATAATTTCCTGGTTTCAAATATTTCTATAAACCATATACCATATAAACCATATAATCCATGCATTCATATAAGTCAACCAATTTAACTTATATTCCGTATATTACTTTATTTTTTTACCTATCTTGTCTTCATTCTACTTTAGTTATATTTAATTATATTATTTATTTCCTCTTTCTTTAATTATACATCTATATAACTATCCTCAAAAGTTATCAATCAATTTGATCCATATATTTCTTCAGGTAGGCTTATTCAGTTTAACATGTTACACCTTTATACCAGAAACAATATTAATTAGTCGGTCCTTATAGTTAATTATTTTCTATCCATTTTCTATATATTTTTCTATATATAACAATCTAACAAAATAGCTGCTTAGACATTTTCATTTCTCTCTCTACCCTCCGGTAAAGTCACCCCCCTCTACATTTTGTCATATTTCAGTAGTTCTCAAACTGCCACAGTTCTCTTCCCACCTCCCATTTCTTCAACACATATTGCTTCAGCTTCTCCCAGTCTGTGTTGAACTGTCCTGGGTCCAGATTTCTCAGTTTTCTTGTCATTTTGTCCATTTCGGCCATATACAGCAATTTGTAAGTCCAGTCCTCAATAGTTGGCACTTCTTGTACTTTCCATTTTTGCGCATACAAAAGTCTGGCCGCTGCTGTCATGTAAAATAACAATGTTCTATATTGGGCTGGAATGTTCTCCATTCCCAAGTTCAGTAGCAGGAGTTCTGGGTTCTTATTAATTTGAAATTGTAGAATCTCACTTATTACTTTTATTATTTCTCCCCAGTACTGCCTAGCTACCTCACACGTCCACCACATATGATACAGAGAGCCCTCATGTTTTTTACATTTCCAGCATTTGTTAGAAGTGTTCAGATTCCCTAGCACAATCTTCTTTGGTGTCATGTACCAACGATAGATCATTTTGTAAATGTTCTCTTTGATATTAGTACACGTTGTAGTCTTCATTGTATTTTTCCACAAGTGTTCCCATGCCTCCATTGTTATTTCTTTGTTAAAATTTATGGCCCACTTCACCATTTGTACTTTAACTATTTCATCTTCAGTATACCATTTCAACAGTACTTGGTATACCTTGGAAATTTCCTTCTTATCCTCTTTTAAAAGTGTCTGCTCTAGTTCCGAATTCTCTGTTCTTATGCCTCCCTTTGCACTATCCGAATTGTAGAGATCTCTGATCTGCCTATACTGGAACCAATCATAGTTGGGTGATAACTCGTCCTGTGTCTTTATTTTAAGTTTGGAAGATTCTATTCGGGTTATCTCCTTATAAGTTAAACACTGTTGCTCAGTATCGACAGCTCTCGGATCTATTACTTCATATGGAACTACCCACATGGGGGTTCCTTCTTGTAGAAAGTCTCTATACTTCTTCCAAGTTGCATATAGGCTCTTCCGTATATAATGGTGTAGGGACATAGAGTTCACTTTTACTTTATCGTACCATAGGTATGCATGCCATCCAAATATTTTTTTATATCCCTCTAGGGCCAATAATTTCTTATTCTTCAGCGTCATCCAGTCTTTCAGCCACACTAGGCAGATTGCGTCATAGTAAAGTCTTAAATTGGGCAGTTGCATTCCGCCTCTTTCCTTTGCATCTTGTAAAACTTTCATTTTCACTCGAGGCTTCTTGCCTGCCCAAACAAAGTCTGATATTTTCCTCTGCCATTTTTCAAACTGCTTAGAGTCTCGGATAATTGGTATTGTCTGTAACAAAAACATTACTCTTGGTAACACATTCATCTTAACTGCTGCAATCCTTCCCAACCATGACAAATTCAATCTATTCCATTTGATCAAATCTTGCTCAATCTGAGTCCATAATTTTTCATAGTTGTTTTTGAATAGATCTATATTCTTTGCAGTCAGTTCAATTCCCAAATATTTCACCTTGGTTGTTACTTCACAGTCCGTTATTTCCATTAACAGTTGTTATTTTTGCTTAGTCATATTTTTGCATAATATCTTTGACTTCTTTTTGTTAATATAAAACCCTGCCAAATCTCCGAACTCCTTGATCTTCTCTATCACTTTTGGCATATTCTCCATTGGGTCTTCCACAATTAACATTATATCGTCCGCAAATGCTCTAACTTTATAAGAAAAGTCTTTTATTTTTATTCCGTGGATTTCTTCATCTTGTCGTATTTGTATCATCAGTATCTCCAATACCAAGATGAATAACAGCGGAGACAACGGGCAACCTTGTCTTGTTCCTTTACTTATAGTCAATTTCTTAGTAGTCTCATCATTCACCACAATTGCTGCATTCTGGTCTCTGTAGATTTCTTTAACTGCTCTTATGAATCTTTCTCCCATTTGTAGCTTTTCCATAGTGGCAAACATAAAGTCCCAGTTCAAATTGTCAAACGCTTTTTCAGCATCAACGAAGAAGAAACCAACCTCTTTGTCACAACGCTTATCATAATACTCAATAGCATTGATCACTGTCCTTAAATTGTCTCTGATTTGTCTACCAGGTAAGAAACCTGCTTGTTCCTCCTCAATAATTTCCGAAAGCCACCCCTTCACTCTCTCTGCCAGTATCTTCGCAAAGATTTTATAGTCATTGTTAAGTAAGGATATAGGCCTGTAATTTTTCACATTAGTCAGATCTTGGCCCTCTTTAGGGATCAATGAAATGTTAGCTTCCTTCCAGGTATCTGGAATCCGTTGATCCTTTAATACTCCATTGATCACTTCTTTTAGGAATGGTACCAGTTCGTTGGCCATTGTCTTATAAAATTTAGCTGTAAGTCCGTCTGGCCCTGGTGCCTTTCCCAAATTTGTTGATTGTATTGCCGTTTTTATTTCCTCATCCGTTACTTCATTGTTCAGTCTGTCTCTCCACGCTTCCGAGATTACTGGGAGCTTCATTTTCTCCAAATATGTCGCTATTGATTCTTTATTCACCTCTTTCTTATTATACATTTTAGCATAAAATTTATAGAAGGCTCTACTAATGGATGTCTGTTCCAAATACGTTTTATTATCTTCACATATTTTGTTTATTGTTTTCTTTTCCTTTCTCTTTTTCAATTGCCATGCCAAATATTTCCCAGGTTTGTTTGCACCTTCAAACCCTTTTTGATTCAGTCTTTTAAGGTTCCACTCCAATTCTTTATTATTCATTGCTGTCAGCTGTTCTTGTAATATTTTAATGTCCTGGTAAATTTTCTTTTTCCCTGGTCTCTTCTTTAACTGTATTTCTTTGGCTTTTATTTTCTCCATAATCTCCTGTCTCTTCTCCTCTTTCTTTTTTCTGGCTCTTCCATTTAAATCCATTAGTATGCCCCTAATTACCGCCTTGTAAGTGTCCCAAACCTTGTTGGTTGGTACTTCTTTATTCATGTTGTATTGTATGAAGAACTTTGTCTCTCTTCTCAGCATCTCCATATTCTCTCCCTCTTGAAGTAAGTCCTCATTTATTCTCCATCCTTTCCTTTTGCTCCTTCTCCCCAATTTCCACATAATTGGATTATGATCCGAGCCTACCATCGGCATTATTTCCGCTTCCTTAGTCCATAATGCTAAGTCTTTTGAGGCCCAGATCATATCAATTCTCGATAGTGTAAAGTGTCTTGCGGAGTAGAACGTAAATTGTCTGCTTTTCGGATTTTGTCTTCTCCATACATCTTCTAAGGTTTCCTGTTGTATCAGTTCAAAAAACAACTTTGGTAGCAGTCCTCTCTTCTTTTGTGCAGTTGATGATTTTTTGTCTAAATCCAAATTTGTCACTCCATTGAAGTCTCCAGCAAGTATTATCTGGTCATATGAAAGTTCATCTAGTTGCTTCCTTAAGTCCTCAAAGAAGCTTTCTTTTGCTCCATTAGGTGCATAAATTCCAACTACCAGCACTCTCTTTGAATTCCATACGCATTCCACTGCTATAAATCTGGCTTCCACATCTTTCATTACAAGCTTTGGCTGCAGCTCCTCTTTAATATAAAGCACTACTCCTCTTTTTTTCTTATTAGAGGCCGCTGCAAAATCATTGCCCAATTTTTTGGATTTTAAATACTTTACATCTTGTTTTCGAATATGGGTCTCTTGCAAACAAACAATATCACATTTTTGTTTTAATAGCCAGTGGAAAATGCTTTTTCTCTTATTCGGTGAATTAAGTCCATTTACATTCCAAGATAAAACTTTACACTCCATAATCATAATCTTGTTGCTGGTAAGTCCTTTTCATTGTCTCTTATAAATCGCTCCATCTCTCGTTCCGATCTGATGCGTCTTTTGGCCCCTCCAAATTCAAAGGACACTCCTTCTGGTAATTCCCATCTGTACCTGATTTTCATGTCCTTCAAAATCTGAATTAGCGCCTTATATTTTTTCCGGTCCAATAACACCGATCTGGGTATTTCCTTCATAATGATAATCGTCTTGCCGTCAATCTCCAATGGATCTTGAAACTGTTTGGTCACAATCTTCTCTTTCATATTTCGGGTCGTAAATTGCACAATCACATCTCTTGGTAGTTTCCTCTGGGTCGCAGTTCTTGAATTTACACGATATACCACGTCCAGGATAGCCACAACTTCCTCCTCCTCCTTCCCCAGGTATTCAGCTAACACCTCAGTCATCTGTTCTTGCGCTGTCTTTCCTTCCACTTCCGGCAAACCGCGAAATCTTAGCTGCTTCTCCATGTGTTTACTTTCCGCAACCGCCATTCTCCCCCTCATCAGCCTCATCTCTGTTTGTTGCGTGTCAGCTAAATTCTCCACCGCGCCTTCTACTACTTTAACTCTCTGCTGTGTTCCTTGCAATTCATTTTGCATTATTTCCATACCTTTCTTTACTTCTGACAGCTCACTTTTCACTGTCTGTTTAACCTCTTTGATCAGCTCCGGTTTCATGTCCTTAAGTTCTTTAATCACTTCTAAGAGTTTTTTGTCTAAGTTCTCTATTGCCGATTGCCACTCTTTTTTCGACATCGTGGGGCTTGCCTTGGCTCGCTCCCACGAGTCCGCCCTCTTCCTTAACTCCGTGGCGTGAAATTAAGCGTCTTTTTAATTTTTAATTTAAATGTCCCAGTCTTTTTGCAAAGAAAAAAACTTTTAGAAAATCCAAAATGTCGGGCGTCTTTTCTCTATGGTTCTTCTATGGTTTTTGTAATCCAAAATGGCTTACTTCCTCTTCCGCTGAAGCCGCGGCTTTTCCCCTTTCAAAGATGGCGATTCCCTTCTTCCTGCCCTCCGGCAGGGGCCGCTTCTCTCCAGCAACTCTATTGTTATTACGTACTTCCTGTCTCCTGACTTCCCGCAGTAGCTCTCGCGATGGCAGGATTTTCTCACAGCTCCATAACCGCAAGTATTCAAAACAATAGTCCAAATTCTTTAATAACTTCTTTAAACTTAGTCTTTTTTCTGTTTCGACTCTTGCCGAGTCTTCTCCTCGTTATAATTAGCCTGTTGCAGTTTTAAAATCTACTTTTAATCTTCTTTACTTTTAACAATCTGTCCCGTATCAGAAGATAGTGATCTTTACCTTCCCATTCACTTTCCGTGGGTTGTAATCACTGTTTCAATCTTCGTTTCTCCTCCACTCCTCTTTCCCCCTATTGAAGCTTGGGTACGTAGGTCTTATGCCAACCGCATTGGCCCCGAAACTGCCGCAGAGATCTTTGCCGACCTGTCACAGGGTGGGACCTCAAGGGTCGTGAGGGGGCCCGTCGCGTAGAGCCCCCCCTCACCCGAGATCAACGCGCCCTGAGGTCTTGAGCATTCTTTGCCTGCTCTCCGCCTGAGAGCAGTCGGCCGCGGGCTATTTTGCCCCCGCCGGCCGGTTAAAACGGCAGTCCGGTCAGCTCCGCAGTTGGAGCTGCGTCAGACCTCCATGAATCCCAAACCAGAAGTCTATTATTACAGTAATTGTTGCACACGCTGCCATTTTGTGACTGGCTCTCTCCACGGAGTTGTCCTTTTGTGACTAGTAGTTCCTGAGGCTCTTGAAAAATATCAGCAGTTCCCCGGAACAAACTTTGCCCCACACCACTGTAATGAGCGTTTCCCACTCCCTGCTTTTCTTTACCTGATGTAGGTATTGAGATAGAAATACACTAGAACTATGCAGTTGGGCTGGACATTTCTCACTTCTGTTTAATTAACTGTCAAAAGTGTCCCCTTCAGGGCTCATTTTGAGGGGAAACACACAGGAACACAGTTCCCCAAAGAGGTCACATGTTAGGTGGCCCCACCCACCTGACTCTTGGCCATTTGGGGCCTGTTTTGGCCCAAACAGGCCATTTTTGGCCTGTTTTGGGTGGTAGATCACTCTTCCACTCATCAGCAGCCCAATCCTGATAATTTTGGGTCCCTTTTCAGCCATTTTGGGCCCAATTTTGGCCCTGAATGGCCAGGATTGGGTCCAAAACAGCCAGAATAGGTGATGTCAGGGGGTGTAGCATATGCAAATCAGTTATACTAATGACACACTTCCGGTGATGGCAAGAGGCGTGGCATATGCTAATGAGTTATGCTAATGAGTTCCTCCCGCTCTTTTTTTACAAAATGACCCCTGGTCCCCTTTGCTATAGGTGAAGCAATGTGCAGCTGATTGAATAAGATCACTCATGTGGTCAATGTGAGAAACATTGTCATCTCTTCAATGAGGATTAATTTGAGACTTAATTTGCCTTCAGTGATACAATTATACTCACTCTGTGATCCTCGACTGGCTGGGATTGCTCGAGGAAGGAGAGAGCAGAGAAGTACGTAGCAGAGAAGTAGTAACCATTTACGGAAACAAGCACTGCAAATAGTGTTGAAAAATAAATAAAAGCAAAGGATTTGGGGGGTGGGTGGGTGGGGAGGAGGATACTTGAAAGCACAATATTTTCCCTGAAAATGTTCCTGGGTAAACATTTACTGCATCTCTAAAATACACTCATTTGTGTGCAATTCATAATTTGGCCCCAATGTGTTTAATATTTGTCACATGGAATGCCTAGTGGAACTAATTAGCAGGTTGGTAGCTATCTTCCACCTCCTGTTTAGGTTAAATAATGAGTAAGAATTGCAGCTCTTTTTGAGACAATTCACTGGCCCCCTGGGACTGTAGTGTTTTAGAATACAAGTAGGGGAAATCACATGGCTGAATGCTTAGTCACCTCAAAACTCTCTGCTAGTAGTGTGGTAGCATGGATATTGCCTGGCTGTTTCCCTCATTTACTAGTTTTCTATATGCAGGGAGTTTCTGGTGTGCAGGAAGCATTCAGATATGATTCCTAATCTGCATTCTTGAAGGAGTGCAGCACTAGGAAGGATATACTGTTTGCTTGGAATGTGTGGGTAGGTTATCCAGATATGAAGGATATGAATTTACTGACCTTCTGTTTGATTAGAAAGGAGGCAAAATCTTTGTCCCTGTTATAATTTTGTTCCCACAGAATACAAAATATTTTTTTTAATTACATGTCACAGCAACAGCTAGTTTTATGTTGGGCTGCATCCCATACTGAACTGTCCCAGGCTCTTTCAGAAGCATTTCTAATTAGCAATAAAGAACCTGTGGTGCAATGATGAACAAAGAGACAGAAGCAGGGCTTTTTTTCAGCAGGAACGCGGGGGAACGGAGTTCCGGCACCTCTTGAAAATGGTCACATGGTCAGTGGCCCTGCCCCCTGATCTCCAGACAGAGGGGAGTTTAGATTGCCCTTCGCACTGCTGCATGGAGGGCAATCTAAACTCTCCTCTGTCTGGAGATCAGGGGGCGGGGCCACCAACCATGTGACCATTTTTGCCAAAGGCAACTTAAACTTTAAAAAACTCCCCCCTTGTTCCAGCTGACCCAAAGTGATGTCATTGTGCAGTCCTGAGTTCCACCACCTCTTTTCCCAGAAAAAAAGCCCTGGACAGAAGACAGACAACCATCTTTAAGGTAGTTTCAGGAAGGCAGCCATCTTGGTCTGCAGTAGAACAGCAAGATTCGAGTCCAGTAGCACCTTAAAGACCCACAAGATTTTCCAGCGTATAAGGTTTTGAGAGTCAAAACTCCCTGGTGTCTGAAAAAGGGAGCTTATACCCTGAAAATCTTTTGGGTCTTTAAGGTGCCACTGGACTCAAATCTACCTCTCTTTAAGAGAAAGAAATCACCTTCCAATGTATTTCATATATTTTTCTGCACGGTGCACCTCATCAAATGAGTTTTGCAAGTTTTTGAAGCAATGCAACAAACAACACAGCCTGTGTACCCAAGACAAAAATGGGACGAATGCACAAACCAAGGGCTAGAAATCACATTTGCAAAGCACCTTCCCTGGAAACAAGTTTCCTACCAGTAAAATAGCAAAGAGTCCAGTAGCACCTTTAAGACTAACCAACTTTATTGTAGCATAAGCGTTTGAGAACCACGACTCTCTTCGTCAAATGCATGGAGGGTATGAAGAAATTGGCCAGAGATATATAGCTGGTGAGGGGAGGAGGGAAGTAGATGCAAATCAGTTGCAAAAGTCGTGAAAGAGGTGGAGTGCACAGTTCAGACTGCGTGTGATCCCTTCCCTCCATAGCTGAACCTGAATGGAATGCCTGAAAGGCAGTTACTTCTGGTAATGAGATAACCTTCCAGAGTCTCTATTCAATCCAGGTCTGACTCAGTCAAATTTACATATGAATTCCAATTCAGCAGCTTCCCGTTGGATTCTGCTTTTGAAATGTTTCTGTTGAACTATGGTGACTCTTAAGTCCTTGATGGAGTGTCCTGGTAGATTGAAGTATTCTATTGGTTTCTGGATATTGCCATTTTTTATGTCAGATTTGTGTCCATTTATTCTTTTGCGCAGAGTTGGCTGGTTCGCGAAAGCTTATGCTACAATAAAGTTGGTTAGTCTTAAAGATGCTACTGGACTATTTACTATTTCGTGACTACAGACTAACACGGCTAACTCCTCTGGATCTTCCTTCCAGTAGATGCTGAAGTGTCATAATATACCTGGGCAGACAGGGCTTCAAATTCCTGTTCAGCCATGAAGTTCACTGGGTGACCTTGAGTGTGTCACTTTATCTCATCCTAACTTACCTCACAGGATTGTTGTTAGGAGGATAAATGGGACGACAGGAGAACCATTTGTGCCTCACTGAGCTCCTGGGACGGAGGGAGGGATACAAATGTGATAAATATTGTTCATTGCTTGAAATGCACGACCACAGGAGAGAGCCAAGTGTTCTCCAGGATGTACTTTCAGTGCACACAGACTGACCTAATCATGTCCGCTTCCCCAAATCCATGTAAGATATCATCACAACGTGCAAAAGCCCCCCTTATAATGGCTTAGGGTTGTGTCGGCTGACATAAGCCTTACCTGCTTCAACTCCCTGGCTCAGCCAAAACATGGAGTTTTGAGGAGGAGGAGAAAACAAGGTACGCTGTTTTGCATCCCCATTGTGGAGAAAAGCTGAGTACAAATGAACTAATAAATAATTGCACCACTTACTGGCTGCATCGGATGCTGTCGCAACATTTTTGGATTCAACTCCTAATGCAGGGAGTTCAGACCCTGATCCAAAAAATGCTTCTGCCCCGAAAGCACCCAGTTGAAATTTGGCTGGGTGAAATTCAGGCGCTTAAATTCCCTAGGACAAGGATGGCTAGGCTTCGTGTTTCAGAGAACGATGGAATTTCCCCCCAAGTGGCTTAGGAGCTATACTAGCTTGGTGGAGCCAATCACAATATGGCAGCTCGTACAAGAATGATAATATTTCAGAGCAGGGGTCATTTTGTAGAAAAAGAGCTGGAGGAACTCATTAGCATAACTCATTAGCATATGCCATGCCCCTTGACATCACCAGAAGTTTATCATTAGCATAACTGATTTGCATATACCACACCCCTGACATCACCTATCCTGGCTGTTTTGGACCCAATCCTGTCCATTCAGGGACAAAATTGGGCCCAAAATGGCAAAAGGGGCTGAAAATGGCTGAAAGTGGCCCAAAATGGTCAGGATCGGGCTGCTCCTGTGTGGGAGAGTGATCCACCACCCGTCAGAGGCCTGATCCAGACCGTTTTGGCCCCAATCCAGGCTGAAACAGGCCCAAAAGGGCCCGAGAGTCAGGTGAGCGGGGCCACCTGACATGTGACCTCTTTGGGGAACTGCCAGAACTGCGTTCCTGCATGTTCCCCCTTGAAATGAGCCCTGTTTCAGAGCTGGTCTGCTGTGCTGAGGTTGGAAAAGCTTTCCTCTGGAATAAATCACCACTATCACACCAAACTGTAACTTGCCCTACACTATGGTACACCATAGATTCCACCCCCAAAGCTACCATTTCCTCTAAGGGAACAGATCTCTATAGTCTGGAGATCAGTTGTAATTCTGGAATAACTCCAGTCCACACCTTGAAGTTGGTAACCGTACACAGGGCACAGTTCATTAAGGGCTTGGAAGTTAGAATGGGCCAGTACTGGAGTGAGATCTTACCTAGACAAATCTGCTGGCATGTGAACAGCCACATTCTTCACTAGCTGAGGTTTGTAAACCATTTTCAAAGCAGAAATGCATTGCAATAGTCTAAATGGGGGCTCGAGACTGTGCGCATGACAGATCATGTTCCAAGAGCAGGAGTGGTAGGCAGTTCACAAGCTTAAGATGATGAAAACGGGTCTCAACAAGGGTTGCCAGCACTATCTTGGAAAATGCCAGGGGATTTTTGAGGGCACTGCATGAGACAGGTGGAGTGTAGAGTAAATGTGATCTCATTTCCTGATTACACTCTAGGAATTTTCCCTAATCTCCATGATAGACCATATAGATATTGGGAAATCCCTAGAGTATCACTATGGAGGGCATCCCCCCCCCCCATTTCTCAGTTTCTCGAGTGCTGGCTAGGAGATTGGGGTCAATGGCAGGGATTAGCCTGCCATGGCTGGGTGAATAACAAGGAAGATCAAAGATCCTTGGCAGAGGAAACTAACAATAACAAACATTCATGTCATTCAAGTGCACTGTGCCTAATACAATCTTCAATTACAATTTTTCATTTAATATTAGATAAAGTGCAAGGCGCCAATTCCTAAATAAATACAATAATAAATAGGTAATAAATACACATACAATAAACAATACAGTATTAATGACCTAGTAATATATAAATATGCATCAAGAGTTCACATCCTATTCCAAGGACCTAATAATCCTACTATATAAAAGCCTAAGCGTATTCAAGACAACTCACTTCCTACCCTGGTGCACCACCAGAGGTTGCTGCTGTGGAGGGAAGCCCAGATGAGGCAGCCAGACCTTCAGAGAGCACACCATGGTGAGAAGCCCAGGCCAGGATCAGGTGTGGAGCAGGCGGCAATGCCCGACCCGCACCTTCACAAAGCTAGAATCAGGAGCAAAGCAGGTGGCAATGCCCACCCCCTGCCTTCAGCCAGCTGGGATCAGGAGCAGAGAAGGTGGCAATGTCCATCCCCACTTCACCCAGCTGGAATGAGGAGCAAAGCAGATGGCAATGCCCATCCTCCACCTTTCCCCAGCTGGGATCAGGAGCAGAACAGGTGGCAATGCCTGCCTGCCCTTAGACCAGCTGGGATCAGGAGGGGATCAGGTGGAAACTCCCGCCCTTTCCATTCACCCAGCTGGGATCAGGAGTGGAGCAGGTGGCAATTCCTGGCCCCCCTTCACCCAGCTGAGATCAGGAGCAGAGCAGATGGCAATGCTCACCTGCTGCCCTCACCTAGCTGGGATCAGGCACAGAGCAGGTGGCAATGCCCACCCTCTGCCTTGACTCAGGATCAGGAGCAGAGCAGTTGGCAATGCCCCTCCCTCACCTTTACCCAGCTGAGATCAAGAGCAGAGCAGATGGTAATGCCCACCTGCCCTTCACTCAGATAGGATCAGGCATGGAGCAGGAAGCAATAACCACCCTCTGCCTTCACCCAGTTGGGATCAGGAGTGGAGTAGGTGGCAATGCCTGCCCCTGCCATCACCCAGCTAAGATCAGGAGGGGAGCAGGTGGAAATGCCCATCCTTTCTTCACTCAGCTCAGTTCAGGAACAAAGTAGGTGGCAATATCCATTTTCCCCTCACCTGGCTGAGATCAGGAGTGGAGTAGGTGGCAATGCCCACCCCCTTTAGCTAGCCTCGTTCAGGCACAGAGCAGGAGGTAATGTCCACCCCCTTCACCCAGCCAGGATCAGGTGAGGAGAAGGTGACAATGCCTACCCCCTTCATCCAGCCAGGATCAGGCATGGAGCATGAAGCAATGCCTGCCTCCCATTCAAACTGCCGGAATCAGACACAGAGGAGGCAGCAATGCCTCCCCAATTCACCCAGCTGGAATTGGATGCAGAGTAGGAGGCAATGCCCATCCCTTCTTCACCCTGCCGGGATCAGGCATGGAGCAGGCGGCAAAGTCTGCCCCTTCACATGGCTGGGATCAGGAATGGAGAAGGTGGCAATGCCTGCCCTCCCTTAACCCAGCCGGGATCAGGTGCAGGACAGGAGGCAATAACTGCTGGGCATTCACCTGGCTGGGATCAGGCACAGAGCAGGTGGGAATGCCCGTCTGCCCTTCAACCAGCTGTGATCAGGAGGGGAGCAGGTGGCAATGCCCATTCCCCACCTTCACCCAGCTGGGAGCAGGCATGGAGCAGGCAGCAAAGCCCACCGCTTCACCCAGCTGGGATCAGGTGCAGAGCAGGAGGCAATGTTCACCCCCTATTCATTTGGCTGGGATCAGGAGCAGAGGAGGTGGGCATGCCTGCCCTCCTTGCCTTCATCTGGTTGGGATCAATGACGGAGGAGGAGGGAATGCCCGCCTGCCCGCCCTCCCCTTTCTAGAGCCCGTTGTATTTTTTCCCACCATGGGATTTGTTGCTAGTAATACAACAAACAAGATTTTCATCCAATTCATAAATATTTTACAGAGTTGTAAACAATAGGTCTTGTGCTCCCGGGGATATAAAAAAAATCCCCACTATCACTGCGCTCATGTATCCTTGACTGGAAGCGCTTGCAACATTCACAGGTGACTCCAGATATCCTGGTAAGTTTATACTGGTCAGTCATTATGATATAGTGTCAAGTATCTGACTTTTCTTCTTTGCTGTTTCAGGAATAAATTCTGCACATCGGGGGGGGGGGGGAGGATGACCAAAAAATGTGTTTACTCAAAAAGAGCCTCCTGCAGCCGCTTGCCAAGTCCACAAATATACTTCTCAATCCAAAATCAGCTCAACAGGTTGCTAGCTATACTCCTTTTTCGAGAAGTTCTTTTTCAAGCGCGTGATAATGTAGTAATAAATTACCTAAGTTACACAAGCATAAAATTACCAATATGGTCTCCAAATGTCAGCACAACTCAAACCCAATAAATGAATGAATCATACTTACAATTTTGCAGTCATAGTTGCTATATGTATAGTATCTTCCTAGGTGTCTTTCCCAAAAACACAGTTAGGGAGTGACCAGCCCTGCGCTGAAAACTATTCATATACATCATTCTTAATTGACTGAACTACACTGCTGTGTAGGGTCTTTGATCTTCCTTGTTAGCATTTCCGTGGAACCCCTTGATTTTGCTATGGCTGGGCAAATGACAAGCTTAGTCCCAGGCATTGCCCCTGCCTATAGGAATCAGAGACCAGATCCAAGCAGGAGTGGCGCCAGGGTTTTCGGCACCCGTGGCCAGACAGTGGGCCAGGGGCACACGCGCACATGCATGCACACCAGCCTGCGTGATGATGTCACGTGTGATGTCATCATGGGCGCATGTGAGCCGGCCCGATTGCTGCGGCGGGTGGCTGGGACAGCACATGGGTGGCCTCCCAGCTCTCCCGCTTGGTTGCCCTGCGCCGGCCCAGACGCCTGCCTGCAGCTGCTGAGCCTGGCCAGGGGCATGTGATGGTGGTGGCAGCAGCAGCGCGGAGTGGGAGGACTGCGAGGCTGCAGCTCCATGGCGTGCACTCCTGCCCCCTGCGCTTCCTCTGGCGCCCCCTCTGGCACCCTGCGCCTTGAAGCAACCACCTACCTGGCCTCAATGTGTGCGCTGACCTTGGATCCAAGAGCACCTCCCAGGCTGGCTAGAAGATCCATCAGGATAAGTGCACTATAGTGATGATTTGATAATGGCAAAGTTAAAAATGGAGTGTACGTAGGTTGAAATGTGTTTTCTCTTGAGCTGAGCACCCTTTACAATTGCATTGAAAGGGACCAGGGGCCAGTGCTGGAAGACAGTACAAGGACATCCATTTGCACAATGTTAACATTTATAATAGATCAAGATGGGTAGCCGTCTTGGTCTGTTGGTAGCAGTAAAAAAGAGCAAGAGTCCAGTAGCGCCCATAAGACTAACAAAATTTGTGGTAGGGTATGAGCCTTTGTGAGTCACAGCTCAGATACAGCTTCTTCAGATACAGCTAGAATGTCACATTTATAGAACACTTATAGTAGTCATTTAGAATGATTTTGCTTGGGAAAAAGCAGAATTTTTTCATGTTAGAGGTAGGGATGTGCGTTTCGGCATTCAGAATGCCGAAAGAATGCCGAAACAAAAGTGTTTCGGCATTCTTCAAGAATCCCGAAACGTTTCGGGGAATGCCGAAACGTTTCGGGATTGCCGAAAGAAAAACCCGAAACGTTTCGGGATTCTTTCGGCATTCTTTCGGCATTCGAGAATCGCCATTTTGATTTTGCTAGCCGTTTGCCTTAGCAAGCGGCTAGCAAAATCCTGCTGGAAGCAAAGGCTTCCTGCAGGCTTTTAGAAGAGGGGAGGGGGGGAGAAGGAGTGAATCACTCACTCCTTCTGTCACCCCCCACCCCTCTTGCAAAGGAGGATAGGGAATCCTGCTTTGCCTTGCAAATGCAAGGTGCAAGCATTGCATTGCACTTTGCATTTGCAAAGCAGCAGAGATTCCCGCCAAAACTAACAGGTAGGGGAGGGGGAGCAGGAGGAGGGTGGCTCTTGGAGTGTGGGTGGGGAAAGGCAGGGGACTGGGGACTTTAGGAGTCACCAATCCCACTGCTGCATTCTCATGCCAGCCAATAGATTTAAATCTTTGGCTGAGGCTGCAGCAGGGGATTTAAATTTGGAGCAAGACTGTCTGGAACACTTCTGTTGCTGCTGCTGCTGAGCTGTGACCGAGAGAGGAGAAGAAGAGAGACTGCACCTGGAGCCTGGAGGACATCTGCCTGGAGGATCAACTGTGCTGGACATCCTGAGAGGACACCTGGTAGGCCTTTTTAAAATTTTTGTAAATTTTTTTGATGCTGGGCAATGTGCTGCTGTGGCCTGCCTCTGCAAAAAGGTGTTGCAGTTTATTCTTGGCATGGCCTGGGGGACAGGTTGGGCAGACAATGTTTGATGGTGGGGTGGGGGTTTCAGCATTGGTTGTTGTGCTTGCCTTCTTAAAGCTTGATCCACTGTTTTAAGATTAAAACAAGAGTGTGCCAGCTTTGGGCCTACACAGGCCAGAAGCCTTTCTTCTGGCTGGCTCTCACAGTTGTGCTCCACAATCTGGAATGGTGTGGCTTGCTTTTCTGTGTCTGGTCCCCTGCTTGCAAGGATTCCCAACAGGCTCCGTCCTGATCAACTGTGCCAGCCTGTGGGCCACACACAGGTATGGCCTGGGGGACAGGTTGGGCAGACAATGTTTGATGGTGGGGGGGGGGGGTTCAGCATTGGTTGTTGTGCTTGCCTTCTTTAAGCTTGATCCACTGTTTTAAGATTAAAACAAGAGTGTGCCAGCTTCGGGCCTACACAGGCCAGAAGCCTTTCTTCTGGCTGGCTCTCACAGTTGTGCTTCACAATCTGGAATGGTGTGGCTTGCTTTTCTGTGTCTGGTCCCCTGCTTGCAAGGATTCCCAACAGGCTCCGTCCTGATCAACTGTGCCAGCCTGTGGGCCACACACAGGTATAGCCTGGGGGACAGGTTGGGCAGACAATGTTTGATGGTGGGGGGGGGGGGTTCAGCATTGGTTGTTGTGCTTGCCTTCTTTAAGCTTGATCCACTGTTTTAAGATTAAAACCAGAGTGTGCCAGCTTCGGGCCTACACAGGCCAGAAGCCTTTCTTCTGGCTGGCTCTCACAGTTGTGCTTCACAATCTGGAATGGTGTGGCTTGCTTTTCTGTGTCTGGTCCCCTGCTTGCAAGGATTCCCAACAGGCTCCGTCCTGATCAACTGTGCCAGCCTGTGGGCCACACACAGGTATAGCCTGGGGGACAGGTTGGGCAGACAATGTTTGATGGTGGGGGGGGGGTTCAGCATTGGTTGTTGTGCTTGCCTTCTTTAAGCTTGATCCACTGTTTTAAGATTAAAACCAGAGTGTGCCAGCTTCGGGCCTACACAGGCCAGAAGCCTTTCTTCTGGCTGGCTCTCACAGTTGTGCTTCACAATCTGGAATGGTGTGGCTTGCTTTTCTGTGTCTGGTCCCCTGCTTGCAAGGATTCCCAACAGGCTCCGTCCTGATCAACTGTGCCAGCCTGTGGGCCACACACAGGTATGCTGCTTTGGCCAAGGTAACCCTTTTTGGTTGCTGGCCTGGCACTCACAGTTGTGCTCCACAATCTGGAATGGTGTGGCTTGCGTTTCTGTGTCTGGTCCCCTGCTTGCAAGGATTCCCAACAGGCTCCGTCCTGATCAACTGTGCCAGCCTGTGGGCCACACACAGGTATGCTGCTTTGGCCAAGGTAACCCTTTTTGGTTGCTGGCCTGGCACTCACAGTTGTGCTCCACAATCTGGAATGGTGTGGCTTGCGTTTCTGTGTCTGGTCCCCTGCTTGCAAGGATTCCCAACAGGCTCCGTCCTGATCAACTGTGCCAGCCTTCGGCCCACACACAGGCCTGCTGCTCCGGCTTTGGTAACCCTTCCCGTTTGCTGGCCTGGCACTCACTGTTTTGCTTCACATTCAGGTTGTTTATCGTTGGTGGACCTCTTCTGGACTGGACTGCACTTGGTTGACATCGGCCTGCAGATCTCTGCGTGGAGGATCAACATTGCTGGACATCTGCACTGGTGGACTGGTAGGGTTGTTGTTAAATTTGGTTTTTGAGCTTATGTCTGCTGCTGTGCCTACCTGCAAGCATATGCTTTGGCTCTGTCTTTATGGCTTGGGCCGGGGGGGGGGGCATTTTCTGGTTGGGCAAGAGGATATTGTTTGGGGGTTAGGGGGGCCAGCATTGATCGCAGTGCCTGCTTTCTTTCATGTTTCATTTTTCAAGTTTGAGTGTGGGGTGGGCATGAACTGCTGTTTCACAGGACTAAAAAATGAGTGTGCCAGCTTCTGGCCTGCACAGGCCAGAAGCTCTGCTGGGTGGATGTGTTTTGTTTTGCTGCTGGTTGGCCCTAGCCTTTAAGGGGGGGGGGGCTGACTTGGCTTGTGCAACGGGGCCTTGAATTTTGGGGTTGCGTGTGCGGCGTGTGGTGTTGACTCTGCTAACATTTCCAATTTTCTTGACAGCATCGTGGAGGAGAGGAGGACCAGCTGCAAGACCGCCTGAACATCGCTGGACTGCAGGACTGGTGTTACTGTGAGCGAGTCCGGGTTCACATTTGGGTGGCCTTGGGGGTGGGTTCTTGCTAGCTTGGGAGGGGGGAGGCTCATCTTCAAAACACCACATCCACACCCCACACCGACATACCACAGAAACATCGGTCCCGCTAAATAGTGTCTCTTAGGTAGGTAGGCCAGTTGGTAGGTGATCAGTGGATAATTGCCCTCAACATAATTATTAGGGAAACCGAGCCTAGTTTTTTTTAAAAAACTAAATAGGGACTCAGCAGGGAAAGCATTAGTGAGTGAGTGTTAGGTTTGAATTCTATATATATATATATATATATATATATATATAAAAATTTGTAATAGCTGTCAATAGGCTTCCCATTAGTGCCCCCATAACTAGGGTTCCACTGCCC
This sequence comes from Eublepharis macularius, assembly GCF_028583425.1. Classification (NCBI taxonomy): domain Eukaryota; kingdom Metazoa; phylum Chordata; class Lepidosauria; order Squamata; family Eublepharidae; genus Eublepharis; species Eublepharis macularius. Next base: position 121,050,948 of record NC_072797.1, on the reverse strand, counting down.
ATCTCTGGCACCCGTGGTGGTGCCAGGCCGGCCCGGGCATACTAGTGTGTGAGTGTTTAAGGCTTTGTCACCTGTTATTGGGGTTTAGGGCCAGCTCAATTCCAGAGGAATTCAGCTGATTGGCAGGCTCAGGTTCCCTGACATAAATAGGGTTGCTTAAAAAGGCACTTGATTGTTCATCTCCAAGTCACAGAGCCACTAGAAACACAGATTTATAGCAGGTTAGTTAGGTCTTGAAAACAAAGTTGACCTTTGTTTTCTAAATCTTTTCTGATTAGTTAGGGTTGAATTTGGGAGGGGAAAGTATGTCAGAGAGGAAAGCAGAGAGGGGACCCGGGGGAAAGGCTAGGGAGAAATCTAGAGGGGAGGAGGGGAGGGGGAGGGGGACTGCTGCGGCAGCCCCTCCATCTGAGCGGAGGAGGCCCTCCCCTGCGCTGCTGCCGTTCACCAGCCTGGCTTCTGGTGACAGGAAGAGGGTTCGCAAGACTCTCTTTCCTGAGGCAGCTGCTGGAGGGCCACCCCCAACCCGGGTGCGTGAGGCAGGGGCTGGCACTGGGCAGGGGCCTGCTGCTGAGGCTCCTCCTCCTCCAGTGGTTGCGAGCCAGCTGCTGGAGGAGGGGCAGCATGTGGTGTCTCCTGGGATGGGCGCGGAGCACATGACTTTCCCTGCGCTCCCGCTCACCCCAGGAACCCGGAGGATGTTGGAGGAACTGCCCGTGAGACCCCCCCTGGGGCGGTCCACCCCAGTTTCCTCTGAGGCCAGCAGCAGGCCTCTCGCGGCTGTGCAGGAGGAGAGGACGCGGGAGGAAGAGGCAGAGACTGTGGTGGAAGAGCCCACATCTCTGCCCCTTCAGCCTCGTCCATCCCCACCTGCCCGGCCGAGAGTGGGACACGGTGTGTCCGGCCAGAGCACCTCACAGGAGGTGCCGCAGGGTGGTCCCGAACGCGCTTCTCCTGGGAAGCGTGGGATGCCCTTTTCCTCCGAAATCTGGAAGCACTTCCAGACAACGGAGGATCCCCGAGCAGCCCTGTGCCTGCATTGTAGGCAGCGCGTCAGCCGTGGCAAAGATGTGTGGCATCTCTCCACGTCTGGGATGAGGCACCATATGAAGAGGCACCACCAGGCGGTGCTTCTTCGGGAGGAGGGTTCGAGTGGCGCCGCACGGCCGCCAGCTAGCCAGAAGGAGGCAGGCTCCTCTGGTGCTCTCCCCCCAAGGGTACCTGCAGGAAAGGGACGCCAAGCCTCTCTCCCGGAGATGCTTGGTATGCAGGGCGCTAGTGTGCCCAGAGAGGGGATCCGGAGGGCGAGCAGGCGCATCACGCGCCACATCGTCAACATGATAGCAGTGGATGGGCAACCGTATTCCGTAGTTGAAGACTTCGGCTTCTCAGGGCTGCTCCAAGATTGCTTTCCCTGGTACGCCGTCCCTGCTCGCACGTCGTTGAGCAGATCGGTGGTGCCCTCGTTTTACAGGGCTGCCAGGGATCATGTGAAGGCACAGCTGTCCCGGGTTGCCGGGAGAACTGTGCACTTCACATCGGACATCTGGACCTGCCCAAGTGTGCAGCAAGCGTACCTCTCGCTTACTGCTCACTGGTGGGAACCCGAGTCGGTTCTGGGTGGGGGCCGGGGGGAGGTGCCTAGCACAGCTAGACAGGGAAGGATGCGAGACCGCCAGGCCGGCTACTGCAAGGCCTTGCTTCACGCCGAGGTGCTCGACGTGTCCCACACGGCGGAGAACATCGCTGCCACCTTAAGGAGACAGTTGGACGAGTGGATAGGCCAGGGACCCGCCACCGTGGGATGCATGGTGACGGACGGTGGCAAGAACATGAGGGCAGCGGCGCATCTAGTGAGCCGAGAGAGCGTCTACTGTGCCGCTCACAAGCTTCACCTAGTGGTGAGAGATGCGCTGGGGTTGGGCTCCTCGAAGGAACCCGTGGATACCCGGACCCGTGAACTCCAGTTACTTGTCCAGAAATGTCGGAGGCTCACGGGTCACTTCTCGCGCAGCGTGAAGGCCACGCACGAACTGCGCCAGACACAGGTCAGGACAGGTGTGCCAGAGCACGCTCTGATCACTGACGTCAGCACTCGCTGGAACTCCACCTGCGCCATGCTTGAGCGCTTGGTGGAGCAGCAGGCCGCACTCCACGCGTGGCTCTCCGAGCACCGCGGTGCGAGTCAGGTGGGTGAGTTCAACCGGGAGGATTGGCTCACCATCACCCAGACAGTGGAGGTCCTGAAGCCCTTCAAGGACTTCACTGTGGCGGTCTCGTCAGACACGGCGACCCTCGGTCTGGTCATTCCCCTGGTGCACACGCTCCAGAGGAATCTGGCCACCCTTGCAGACCGGGTCGCGCCCCGTGCTGACCTTGTTCCAGCGGTGCGCGCATTAGTGAGAAGGCTGCAGCAGGGCATAGCTGCCAGGCTAACTCCTCTCACTAAGGAAGAGTCATACATGTTGGCGACCATGTGTGACCCGCGCATAAAGGGCACTTTCGCCGAGCGGGACGGGAACCTCACCCAAGCCAGAGACGGGCTCTGCTCTTGGGTGAGGCGCAGGCAGGCCAAGAGGGGACGCCTGTCGACAGGGGGGACGCAAGAGGGGCCCTGCCGTGCGGGTCCCTCTGACGCCCCCTCTGCGCAGGCCCCCCCCGAGGCCACCACCGGAGTGCCGATGGAGATGGAGATGCTCCGGTGGGCCCTCGTCCCCTCTGGGGTCGTGAGGACCGTGAGAGAGGATCCGGCGGAGGCGATGGTCAGGGACTACCTCGCGGAGCCCTGCGAGTCGCTCTCCACCGATCCGCTCAGCTACTGGGCCAGGAAGGAGTCGGTCTGGCCGGACCTCTCCCTCGAGGCGCAGCGGCTGCTCTCATGCCCTCCGACGAGCGTGGAGAGCGAGCGCGTCTTTTCACATGCGGGCGACATTGTCGGCCCACATCGCACTCGCCTTCTCCCATGGAGAGTCGAGCAGTTGACCTTCCTGAAGGTCAACTCTCGCCTCTTCGATTTCTCAGGACTGGACTTCCAGAGTGACTGAGGTGAGCCCAAATTGTGGCCTGCATCCTCTATGAGTCCAATCCTTTGGAATCGCGCTCTCCCCTGTATAAAACCCTGTATATACAGTTAAAACCGGCCAGTAGAGGGAGGGTGGTTAGGAACCAGTGGCAAAGGGAAAACACCCAGCAATTTGAAAGCCCCCCCCCCAGGGTATTCAAAACATCTCCCATCACTGAGACATACCCTGTGGGACCAAATTTATTATGAGAAATAATGCCCCAGAAACATGGATTGCTACTGGAGGGAGAAACAGGTTAGATAGGGATTGCTTAGGTGTTTTTATCAGATGAACTCCTTGTAAAAAAAAATTGTAGAAGAATTGTTGTACTGTTTTTTGCAAGTTGATGTTCCGTTCATGTAAAAAAAAGGAAAAAAAACCAAAAAAAAATGTTGTGATTATGTTTTTTAAAAGTTGATTGAATGTTCATAAAAAAAAAAAACCCAAAAAAATGTTGTGATTATGTTTTTTAAAAGTTGATGTTCCGTTCATGTAAAAAAAAGGAAAAAAAACCAAAAAAAAATGTTGTGATTATGTTTTTTAAAAGTTGATTGAATGTTCATGTTTAAAAAAAAAAAAATTTGATGTTAATGTTGGGTTTGCATGGTTGGGGGATGCGGGTAGAGTGGTGGATGGGCACCGGCCAATGATGATCTCTCACAGATGTTCCCAGGTAAATTCTGAGGCTGGTGTGGGGGTGGGGGGAGACCTCTGCAGAACTGCTCCAGAAATACCATTGTCCAGTGCCTTGGAAGTGCCCAGTTCAGCTTTGTGTGTCTGAACTGAAAGCACAGCCACAGGAAATGACATAGGTTCTGCTGGACCCTGTTGCAGTGGTTCCCCCCCCATTTAGTCATGTTATGGAGGGAGAGTTGTATTAGGCTGGTAGTTATGATCATCTTCTGTTTCCATGCCCTGTTGTGCCCGCTCACTATGTAACCTGCTGTAATGTTCAAAACTTTACTGTTTGTCCATTTCAAAAGAAAAATTGTGTTTAAGATTCTCTGATGTGTAGTTAATTGTGTTGTGTTGTGCTATGAGGGACAATAAGTGTAATATGTTGTGATTTGTTGACCACTTGTAATTTGAAAATGAGAAAATAAAGGTTTTTTAAACTTAATGATTGTGTGTCTGTGTTCCCTTCTTTGATGGGAGGTTGGTTCCCAGCATAGGGAACAATGGGGCAGGCTGGCCAGCCTGTTCCTGGGGTACTGGGTGTGGGGCAGCTGAGGGTGGTTTTGGTTCTGAGACAGGCTGAGTGGAGGATTTGGGTCTGTGTGTGGCAGCTGGGGTGGGGGAACTGGGTTTGTGTGGGGCTGTAAGGAGTGGACTATGGGGGATGAGAGCACTGGTTGTCCCTTGTGCCCAAGTAGGCCCCTGCTACTGTCCTGGTGTGGGCTTCCATGCCTCCATCAGTTGCTGGCCCTCCTTTGCCATCTTTTTCTGAAATTTTCCTAGGGCTGCCAAACTCCTGGTTGGGCTTGAGTTCAGGTTAGAGAGAGTAGTTCCCTACAGAGAAACTGGCTGCTTCCAAGGGCAATCTCTTTAGAGGGCAAATGCGGACCATGGATTCTGGGGGAGATCCCTACTCAGATTTTCCTTTCCACAAGTCCCACCCCCAAATTGCCAGTAACTTCCAAGGCCAGAGTTTGCCACCCCAGAGAGATCCCGTTCCCACCCTCTTAGCCTTGGCATGAAAGTTGTAGCCCCCATGGAACGCTTCCAGGTTCCTGATTCCAAGCCCAATGACACCAATGTAAGACAATCCAGACCTCCATCAAAAATGGATTTTAAGTAGCAGTGGGATTGGGCTGCATTTCAGTCATTCACATATCTGGTTGTGTTCCCAAACATTTAGCTTATGTTTTTTTAAATCAGCGTATGGCACTGAAGGACACTTTTAAATGGTTCTAAAAACATTTTTTTATTATGAAGTATTTAATGTGGCATTGATCAAGGGCAGGCCTTTTGGCCAAATGAGCAGTATCAGTACAGTAAAATTTAGACTAAGCTCATAGGAGGAAAAAGCATTCACACTGTGAAGTGGGAAGAAAGTTTCAATTTACATGTACCATGGACTCCGAAAAAGACATGTAAGTGGGATCCAGACCAAATCAGGCCTGCTTTCTCCCTTGAAGATATCAATTGATGATAGTGCTTATGTCACATCATGAGAAGACAAGGTTCACTAGAAAAGACAATAATGCTAAGAAAAATTGAAGGCAGTAGGGAAAAGAAGAATACCCTAGATGTGGTAGATTGACTGCGGTTTGCAATACATGGACAAGGTTTTTGGGATACTGTGGAGCTCAATATAATTCTAAAGTACACCACAAGTGATTTGAATGCATAAAACATACAGACACATACACATAAAATGTATATACCCCCTCCCCACCAAATTAAAGGTTTATCTTATGCCCCGGTTTTCTCCCCCATGGGAACCTAGAGTGGTTTACACATTGCTGTTCTCCCTTGATTTGTTTCACCCTCATCACAACCAGGCTAACAATAGACAGCTGCTCCATGCCTCACATTGGAGTGACTCCACCGATGGCCTTCTTAGTTGTTGGAGGGGGTGGAGGGGGGGGAGGAAGGAAACAACGCACTCCTGCCCACTCTATCTGGGGCCTAGGTGACCAAATTGCTTGGCCTTGGCAAGGAGCCAGTGGTGGGGCGGCACTGGTTCTGGGGCCCCGTCCAGAACATTTGTCCAGGGCCCCAAAATCACGTAGACTGCCTCTGGAAAACACAACACAATTGTTTACTTAGGCTGAGCCAAGAACATCCATCAAGCCTACAAGGCACAGAATCAGAGTCTGCCAGATTCTAGACCAACTCTCTAGCCATTGCACTACAGTGGATATCTAAAAACTGTTCATACCCCCACCAGCAACTTGAACATTTTTCTCCAAAAGGCACAACTTGGCTGGGTCTCAAAAAGGACTATGATGCATGGGCCTGTCAATGCATACTGGTACTAAGGCTCTGGCCGGGGGGAGGGGGGCATTGTGCCAATGCCACCCTGGCTTTGGAAGGGGACAGTAAAATAGAAGAAATAATCTAGCTTCAGTGCCTCCCCCCCTTCTCTGTCTCTCTCTCTCTCTATAATGTGAGTGAAAACATTACTATACCATCACTGAAGCCTACAGGATACTTAGGGTCTGTTCACACACGCATGATCATTTAATGGCAATGCTCTGGCATGATGATGTTTGTTCTAGGAGGTGATGTGATCATCACACAAGGCTGGGGAGCACGCACAATTCACAGCAGGCAGATTTGGGCCACAAGGGATCCTGCTTTGGCCTGTAGGGCCCAAATCAGCCCACTGCAAAGCACAGGCATACTCTCAGGGCAGCCAGATGACATCAGTGACATCACGGCAGCAGCCCCTGGAGCGTACCTTGAAGGCTCATTCACTGACTTTCCCCCTTCGGGGTGATAGGTGAGAGTGGGGGATCCCCCACCAAGGGGAAACGGATCCCTAATTGTGTCTGAGGTTGTGGAAATCAAATGGGTCATTACCTCCATATTGCTTCTGTCTTTGAGGGACTTACATGCACATTATATTTAACTCCAGATTTCTTGATTGTCAAGGAATGCATGTGGTGGGGGGTAGGGGGGAAGGGTGGGAGAAGGGCGGCATTTGGCATGCAAAATGCCACCCCTGGCAAGACAAGCCTCTCCCAGCTGTCGGTGGTAGAGATGAGAGCAGAGCACCCACTTGGGGAGGCCATGAAATGGCCCCCCCAAGTGGGAGCAGGCTGAGCCTTGGTGGGGGGATGGGAGGAAGGGTGGGAGAAGGGCCCCAGAGGGTTGGGGGGGGGATTTTGTTGCTGTGGTTCCCCCCCATTAAGTCATGTTATGGAGGGAGAGTTGTATTAGGCTGGTAGTTATTATGATCATCTTCTGTTTCCATGCCCTGTTGTGCCCGCTCACTATGTGACCTGTTGTAATGTTCAAAACTTTACTGTTTGTCCATTTCAAAAAAAAAATTGTGTTTAAGATTCTCTGATGTGTAGTTAATTGTGTTGTGTTGTGCTATGAGGGACAATAAGTGTAATATGTTGTGATTTGTTGACCACTTGTAATTTGAAAATGAGAAAATAAAGGTTTTTTAAACTTAATGATTGTGTGTCTGTGTTCCCTTCTTTGATGGGAGGTTGGTTCCCAGCATAGGGAACAATGGGGCAGGCTGGCCAGCCTTCTCTGCGGGTGGTGGGGGGGTCAGGGGGGTGGTTGTCTGTGTGCCAGGGCAGGTGCTCTTTCCCAGGGACGATTTGGCACTGCCACCATTGTGGCACCCCTTGTCTGTGCAGAACTGCCCTGGGAAAGAGAGTTTAGGGGTTCCCAAAAGGGGAGGGCAGGCCAGCCTGTTCCTGGGGTTATGGTGGGTGTGGGGCAGGTGGGGGTGGATTTGGGTCTGTGAGGGGCTACTGGGGGGATTTGGGTCTGTGTGTGGCAGCTGGGGTGGGGGAACTGGGTTTGTGTGGGGCTGTGAGGGGTGGACTTTAGGGGCTGAGAGCACCTACTTGGGGAGGCCATGAAATGGCCCCCCCAAGTGGGAGCAGGCTGAGCCTTGGTGGGGGGTGGGAGGAGGGGTGGGAGAAGGGCCCCAGAGGGTTGGGGGGCATTTTGCATGCAAAATGCCACCCCTGGCAAAGGAAGCCTGCCTCTTCATTTTTTCCCCATAGGAAATAATGAAGAGAGATCAGCAGCAGCATGCTAACAATATGCTGCTCCTTTGCTTTCTTATGGGGAGGATGGGGGGACCTGCTTTGGGGGGCCATAACATGGCCCCCCAAAGTCCAATCTGTCTGAAACTTGGGTAGTTGTTAGAGAAGGGTTAGAGGAAGGTCCCCACCAATTTTGGGCTTATTTGGTGGGAAAATGCCTCCTCCAGGCGTCCTGAAAGACGGAGGCATTTTCCCAGCAAAAAAACCCGAAAGAATCCCGAAAGAATGCCGAAATAATGCCGAATCCCGAATCCCGAAAGAGATTCTTGTTTCGGCTTTCGGCTAATGCCGGTAGAGAATCTTGTTTCGGGTAATCCCGAAACAAGAAAGCCGAAAGTTTTTTCCTTGCACACCCCTAGTTAGAGGGTGAGGCTCATCAAACTGTAATTTGGCCGGAGAAATCAAACTGTAATTTGGCTGGAGAGAGAGAGCTGTTCACGTATTACTGATGCACCTCCTATCTATACACCCATTGATTAACAACCCGTAAATCCATAGTCCCTCCCCGTCCACAGCTCCACTCATCCTAATGATGTGAATTTCACTAGTATTGATGTCATGAGGAAATCTGCAGCATTGAGGTACAATTGGGGGAGATTTTACTGTGTTGTTTCACACTCGAAATGATAAAGCTTCTACGTGCTTAAACTCAGCATGAGAGAGAGAGAGAGAGAGAGAGAAAGAGAAGGAATACCAAATAGCTGCTTCCAGTCTATACCGCCCTCCGTATAGTACTACTCCCATAAGGAGTGCCGTGAGGCCTACTTCAAACCATCGTGTGGGTTTATGTTACAGTTTCATTCCAACTGTCTCCACTTATTATAGTACAGCTTCAAAACCAGGCAGGCAGTGTACAGTACACTGTTTAATATACAAAAATTCATTACACAAACACATGTCAATGGCCAGTAGGAGGATTATCTCCCTCAAGAAAGATGGCAGCTCCAGGGATACCTTTGTTGCACACTCGACTTGCTTAAATATGTAAAACAAGATCTTGCTAAAAACCTGCTCAAAAACGGTCAATAAACATTAAAGCATGCTTTGGGCCTTCCAAGTTTTGAAGAGGTATCCAGGAGCAATTCCCTGTTTCCTCCATAGATGGGGCTATTGTTTCATCGAACACCTGTGGGGGGGACATGCCGGTTCATAAGAAGCCCAGAAATGCATTTACCTAATAAAAATAATGTGGAGAAGGAAACAAAGGTAGTTTGAGGGTTTCAACAGCAAATTATATGAACTGAGGACAAAAACACAAGAAATTTTATTGTCTTGTCTCTTGAAATTCTTTCTGTGCATTTGTGGATAAGGACTACCAACATACACACATTTTATTCCTGCCCATCTGCCTGCATAATACCAGATGCCACTGGAAAGCTTTAGTAACTGAGAACTTACTTTCCAAAAACAAAATCATTACTTACCCCTCAGTGATTTTTTAAATACTGCTGAAGGTCCACTCTCAGTTTTTGGGTTCAAATGAAACGAGCCACTGTGCTGTATTGGTCAGTGTGTTAAACTAGAATCTGGGAGACTCAGATGCAAATCTGAAGGCTCACTGGGGGCCAAGCTACAAGTGATGAATGGCACTTGAATGGCAAGTGAACAGACTCACGTGTATTCCTCCCTGTTCACTTGCACTCCACGTGCGCTCCACGTGATCGAGTGGAGCGCAAGTGGAGTGCAAGTGAACAGGGAGGAATACACACGAGTCTGTTCACTTGCCGTTCAAGTGCCATTCATCACTTGTAGCTTGGCTCTCAGTGATCTTGGGACATTCACTCTCCCTCTCTGTAACCTACCTTACAGGGTTGTTGTGAAGATGAAGTAGAGAAGGAGAGTGGCTGAATCCCATTTGGGAGAAAAGCAGTCTATAAATATCTAAATAAACAGAAAAATAGTAAAACCTAGGAATATCAGTGAGGTAAAAAATTCTGCGCTGTGCAGTTAGGGAAGTCTGTATTGCTAACTCTCAATTCAGCTGTTGTGTATGATGAGTTTTGCCTACACAGAACAAATAATCTTACAAGGAGTATCTGTCTTTAAAAGGGGAGAACAAGGGTGGGGGGAATCAGCCATCCTGATTACAAGGTTATTTTAACACCTACTTACAATTCACATTTTAGCAGCTATTTACTTCCTGCCTGATTTCAACAACATCTGGCCATTCTGATGTATGATGATTGAATGTATAGCAAGGAGACATGCTGTGCCATTAGAGCTTTTTAAGAATAAGCGACTGGCCTGATTTGTGAACGAGAATATTATTCTTTTCAGATACATACATTCACATTTAAGCAACTGACCACATACGGAGCTTTCTATATTTACTGCACATACAGAGGGGGGAAATGCCATACGATACAGATAGGAGTTCCACAGCTAGTCATTTTATAAACAGGACAGATCTCCAGTTTATGCCCTTCTTTCCTGAGGCCTGGTACCACACCATACTTTTATTTTTTAAAGATCTAAAAGATTATAAATAATCTAAGCAAAGGGGCCATAGGAGCCACTGAAATGGAGACATAGGGGCCAAATCATGCACCCATAGGGTTCCCAGTTCCAGGTTGGGAAATTCCTGGAGACTTTGGGGAAGGAGCTTGGAGTGGGTGGAGTTTGGGAGGGGAGGGGGCTCAGCAGGGTATAATGCCATAGAGTCCGCCCTCCAAAGCAGCCATTTTCTCCAGGGGAACTGATCTCTGTTGCCTGGAGATCAGTTGTAATTCTGGGAGATCTCCAGCTACCACCTGGAGGCTGGCAACCCTATGCACCTGTAACCTTCTAAAACAGTAGCTAAGGAGCCTGCCACAAGATGTGGGGGCAGGGGGGCAGGCAGCTCTTGGCCTCCTGTAATTTCAAGGACTATATCTTGTTCTTTGTATCCTTTGCATCCAGCTTGCCTCCAGTTTTGCCATGGATCTTCCAAAAATCGGGTGCCTGTGGCACAATCTGGAAGTTTGTGAACCTACCGTCATTCCAGTTTGCAAAACCATGGCAGGTGAGGAAGCAGCAAGCTTGTTGAGGCTAGGCAGGTCTGGGTTTCTGGTCAGGATGGGGAAATGCTTGAGAACCTGACATAACTGAGAGCCTGAAAAAATGAAAGAGATGTTTAATGATTAAAGGGCCAAGCACCTTCCTCACAAACGTCAGAGTGAAGAACACATCCCTTAGCTCCTCAGTTTGGTTCTGATGGAGTGCTGAAACTCAGATTTAGCTGTGTCTTCCCAAAACAAAGTTCTTCCCCTCCTTCTTTATTTATCCCTCTGCTCCCTATTAGAGATGGGCACAAACTGGGAAAAAAACAAACTATGAACTATGAAAAAAACAAACTATGAACTTTCACGAACCTGCCCCTGATTTGTGAACCGGTTTGTTTAGTTCGCGAAAACAGCACATCCAGGTCAGAAAATCATCACTTTCGGGCCAGCAGAAGGTCACTTCTGGGCCAGCAGAAGTTCACTTCTGGGTCAGCAGAAGGTCTGTAGGAAGTCCATCCCCTGTTGCCTAGGAAACTGATTGATTGGCACCAGGCTGTCTGCAGTGACGAACCAAAAAATGAACCAAAACGAACAAGCCTAAAGTTCATGGTGGTTTGTCAGAAATGGAATCTGATGAACCGTGGTTTGCAAACATGAACCGGCCTGGTTCATGCTTAATTTTGGTTCACATTTTGGTTCGTGCCCATCTCTACTCTCTATAACAAATGCTTCAGCTTTCAATGGGAATTTTCCCCAAGATGCAGCCAGCCTATTCCACTTGTCATGCAAATAAGCCTCACAGGGTAAGCGAGGGCCAGCATAGAAGAGTTGCACCACTATCATTTACTCTGATGCTGGAGACAGGAGCTGGGAATAGGCATCAAAGCTATTTTAAGTCAGTTCAAACGTTATCCTCTGTGTGATGTCTGCCACTCTGGTGTGTACAAGAAAGCCACCCTTCTGTTCTGTCAGAAGGAGAGCCAATGTCTGAGACTGCAGCTGAAAGGAAAGCAGGGGAGGCGGCCATGTGCTTGTTCTCTATAGTTTGCCTGTTAATCTCCTGTTAACCCTCTCAGTGCTGTTTGAAAATGTCAAACATTTCAATACATTTTTTATCTTACATATGTGTTGTCCTCAATTTATCCCCCCAACAATCCTTTGAGGGAACTAAGGCTGAGGAAGACTGAGGGCCTTAATGCCACCTAGGCCGCATCAAGCACTAATTTGAATCCTTCAGGGATATGCAGTATATCCGATATGAATCTCATTTCACGTTTTGGCAGGGGTGAACAAGAGTCTCAGAGCCAAACTACAAGTGACGCCTGACACAAGTTGGACACTTGTCAGCTTCCCTCAAGTTTTGATGGGAAATGTCCTGGTCTCTCCGACTGCTGTCCAATGGACTTTTCAGCTGTCACTTGTTCAACATTCCACCAAGCTGCCTACATTTCCCGCCAAAACTTGAGGGAAGCTGACAAGTGTCCAATTAGTGTCAGGCGTCACTTGTAGTTTGACTCTCAGTAAGGTTTAAAGGCTCGGTCCTGAATTCAGTTCCCCTTTTCCCAAGCTGAATCTCACCTAACCTTCCTTTCCTTTAGCTGCTAGGCCAAAACGTTTTTTCACACAGGCTTTTATAATCTGTTTTAGGGTCTGTCTGCAGCACGAGGACTATTTTATGAATATCAGTTTAGGTTGCTGAATGGTGTTTTATGTTCTTTTTATGCCCCTGACTAGCTTTTATTGGCTTATTTTACAATTCATAATTTTTATCATTCATAATCTCTTTATGTCATTGTTTTTATGATTGTATTGTATTGTTTTTAACTTATGAGCCATCTCGAGCAGGCCTCTAGAGAGGCAACATATACACTTTCTAAATCAATGAGTTGATCAATGAATTAAATTGTAAAAGAGCAGAAAAGGTTGTTGCTAGGTTGACCTCTTGCTCCCAGCCTCTAGCTTTCTGCTGCTGTTTCCCATAGAGATTTGGAAAATTCCTAGAGTGTTGCATGATGTCAGTTTCTGATGTCTCCACCCACCCTGAAGCTCCCAGGGGTTGCTGGCCAGGGCTGGCAAATCTATTGTTTACTTGTTACTTTCTTATGCATCACAATGATTTTAGCAATGTGCCAAATGCTACCAAGCTCAGCTTGGAAGCTCTGCAGATCAGGCATTTACTACCGGTACTCCTAGGACTGCTGATTAACAGTGGGAACTGTAGATAGTTAAAAGGAGAGACCCTGGGGAGCTGCTTCCAGTCTGAGCAGACAGTACTGACTTTGATGACCCAATGGTCTGAGTCCGTCTAAGGCAGCTTCGTGCATTCACTATCATCATAGTGCAGAATCCTCATGGGTCTGGGAAACAGGTGACACCGAAGATCCATTTCTAGCCTACTTCCTGCTTTAAAGTTCCAAGAGTAAAAGCAGCAACGGAAATCCAAGCTGATAAAACAGGCCAATGAAATCTCAAAAGTGGTAAGAGCAAGAAAGTCACGTGAGTGCATGAAGCTACCCTGTACTGAGTCAGGCGATTCATCGATTAAGTATTGTCTGCTCTTTCCAGGGCCTCAGGTGGAGGTCTTTCGCTTCCCTCACTACCTGATCCTTTTAGCCAGATACGATGAGAATTGAACCTGTTACCTTCTTTGTGCAGAGCAGATGCTCTGCCAGTGAGACACAGCCCTTCCCCTACCATTATCCTCTACCAATGGTCCTTTCTATAAGCAGACAGATCTTTGGAAGGCCAAGAGTGAAGGGACCAGATAGGCTTCCTGGGAAAGGGATAGTTTTAGGTGGGTTACTGTGTTGGTCTTCAGTAGAACAGCAGGATTGGAGTCCAGTGGCACCTTAGAGACCAAAAAAACGGTGTCTGAAGAAGGGAGCTCTGACTCTCAAAAGCGTACACCCTGAAAATATTGTTGGCCTCCAAGGTGCCACTGGACTCAAATCCTGCTGAGAGAGGGTTAGTTAGGTGGGGAGCAATGATGGTCTGCAGTAGATTTTCATCCAGTGGCACCTTAGAGACCAACAAGATTTCCAGAATGTAAACCCTTCGAGAGTCAAAAGCTCCCTTCTTCAGACACAAGAAGGAATGGAGATCCTTGAGCCTTTATATCTCACCAAAGGTGGGTGGGGTACCAGGTACGGCATCGGGAAGTAAAGGTACGATGCAACTGATCTATAGTGAGATAAGAATTCCAAGTCTCTGTTCAGCCCTAGGGTGGGGTGGGGTGGGGGAGCGTCCATTGTTCTGAATCTGTGAATAAGCTCCATTTCAGCCATATCACATTGTAATCTCCCCTTGAAGTTCTCCCACTGGTTTTTGAGTGTATAAATCAATGTTAGCTTTTTGAATTCGGCTCAGAAGCAAGCCAGCAGCCAGTGCAACATACCAGTGTAATGTGATCATCATCAGGGATCCCACCGTAGGAGTCTTAAGCTCCCTGATGATTTTTAAAGGCTTCAAAGCATTATCATAGTCTAGCCTGGATGTTAACAGGGCATGTGTGACTATAGCCCCAGAGAATGCCTGACATGATGTTATCAATCAACACTGATGAAACAACCTTCTTCACTTGCAAGCATTTTGTGTCTTCAGCACATACACGCTTTTACTTATTACATATTTAACCCACCTTTTCTCCTGGGAGCTCAAGACAGCACACTTGATTCTCTCCTCCTCCATTTTATCTTTACAGCAGCCCTTTGAGGTAGGTTAGACTGAGAGTCGAACCACACAATACGAATTACACGAGACCGAGCGAGTGTCAGGAATACTGTCTTACCCCAAATGCCCGTGCCAACATTCTATTGATGAGCACGTGTCCTAGTCCAGGCACGCATTCAAAATTTTCTGCTCCAGTGTAGCCATGAAGGCGCGTGTATGCGGTCACGATCAGTAAGTCGGCAATGCAGAGCATCCTTAGTTCCTATATCTTCCGCTTCCTATCTGTGCAAGGTGGAGATGCATGATGGGATATCTTGGAGGTATGCAGAGAAAACTCGTGCCACTGTGAAAACGGGTTCGATGGAGGTCCTGCAGTCCTGGTGCGTGTAGTTGAAAACAACATTGGAACACGTGTAAGTAAGTTTTCGTGTCATTCGCGTGTAATTTGTATTGTGTGGTCCAGCTCTCAGAGAGAATGATTGACACATGTCACCTAGTGAGTTTTGTGGCAAGAAGTGTAAAAAGATCGCTTTATCTTAAAACAGCAGCCATTCAATGGGCTTAGCTACATATTACATGGATGATCCATGACTGAAAAGATGTTTATTTTAGCTTTTAAAAGTCACCATGGGCCAATACAAATTGGGACCACAGCACTGGGAAGGTGAAGTTTAACCCTTTCCCTGCATGCCATCTCTCTGATAGAAATTGGACCCCTTCAGTTGCTATTAGCCATGGTAGAGAAAAACAACAGGTACAATAAAGGAGAGGCAGTAATTTTTATTGGGAAAATGGTACAGGGAGAAAGGGTTAATCCTTCCAACACTGTGACCCTGATCCGAAAACTCTCCCCACAGCTCATTTTAAAACTAAAAATGTATCGGGAGAACCATTTTGCGGTTCTCCTATACAGTGCATAAAAGCAGTGAACTGATCAAAATATAAATAGTCACATGGGATCTTAAATATAAGGGGAGTATACAGGCCTTGCTGTCCTTCTTAATCAGTTGTCTCTGTTGTTAAAGCACTTCGAACAATATTTAACTTCTCCATTTTATGGAATTTTATTATTTTATTGTTACATCATCCTTCCCTCCCTGATCCCAAACTAGGTCTGTAAAGAGCCACTTTTCAGGCCCACCTTAAGCAAATTAGAATCTTCTCCTAGTAGTCAGACAGATAATTTTTTTTTTTTGTAAACTGAAAGAAACTAGTAGGTTCTGTTTTCCCCCCTCTCTTTCAGGTCACCAGTGTGCCACAAATGACAAATGTAAGTATGTGTGGGCCAACAGGCAAATAAAAATGTTATAGTCTAGTAACTTTTGTGGGCTTATCTGCAGGTGTACCCTAAACACTGTCAGTTCCAAGAGAAAATCAAAGCAGGGGGTGGTTTTAAAGCGCTGTAGCAAATGTCCTTAGACAAACCTGTGTTTTTTTTAAAAGCCTTCATGGATCTTAAATTCAAATCCAACTCGTGCGGTGATATTTTCTGTAATCTGTGAGGCAGGTATGGGGGATCCTCAGCAAGGTACCTTCTGGTAGGCCTTCCTGGTTGGTATGCAGTTGTTGCCAGTGGTGGGCAAAACCGCTCCTCTTCCTCATTCCCTGCTCTGCTGCAGGAGAAGGTAGGTGTTGGCTGCTGTTGCTCACTGCCACTTTCAGTTGTGCAACCTCTTATCTAAGCAGGTGAGCAAACGTGAAGGCCTTTCACATCACCTCTCTGGTTCTGACTTCAGAGGTCTCTGGGACAGTCTCCCATGCTGTGATGGGAACAGTACCTGATCAGGTAAGCTTAGCAGCTTCCTTGCAAGGATCTAATTGGAAGGGAGAAATTCCATTGCCCAGGAAATCAGTAGAGTCACCAAAAAACACGTTTGTGCTGCATGGTGGGTAATTTACTTATTTTATTGGATTTATATCCCGTCCTCCCCACAAGCAGGCTCAGGGCGGGTCACAACATCATAAAAACCACAATTTAAAACACAATAAGTAACAGTTAACATTATAAAAACCAGCAGATCTCTTTAAAAAGTGGAGCGGAACAAAGCAAAACACCAGAAGCACCAAAAGTTGAGAAAAAACTACAGATCTTTTCAGTGAGGGGTTTTTGCAATTGCCGAGCAGCTTGGATTTGTGTGACTGTTCTAGAAAATCAAGGTAATGATTTGAAACTGCGATTTCTGTGTATATTTTCGGCTCAGGAATTTTATGCACACCCCTAAATGGCTACTTGGCTAGATGCTGTGCAAACTACTAAAGATGTTGCTCATCTGAAATTACAAACACATCCCCGTTGCAATCGTCAATGAAGCACTCAACTCAAGAGAAAACAAGCATTGGGAACAAGGTAAGTTTTGTTGCTGAATGTTCATTTGCAAAAACTGAATCATCCCAGAGCAGTAGTGGTGCATATTATCGCAGGCAAGTGCTAGACTAGAATCTAAGGGTGCACACCACAAACATTTCTGGTTCAATTCCAGAGGAGGAACCATTCCGTTCCATTACTGTTTGTTCCAACTGGGGTAGTACCAGTTCAGAACGTATCAGTTTTGTTTTTTCATTTTCATGAGTTTCGGTATGTTGTGTGAGTGCAAGGTGGGCATTAACCACCAATGCTGTTCTTTTCAAGGGGGCGGGGTTTGAGGCTCTGGGGCAGCTGTTTTCCCATGCAACAGCACCAAATTTACACAGAACACAGTCTTCCCTCTAAACCATCACCCCACTGAGTTTGAGAGCATGCTACAATGGGGTTCCCTGAGGAATGCTTAGGGAAGGTGAACTTCAAGGCAGGTGTTGGGCAGCTGCACACACATGCACACACGGTTCTTTTCAAGGGTGGGAGTTGGGGAAATGAGGTTCTATTCATACTTAACCAAAACCTGCACCATCCAAAAACCCACTGATCCAATGAATTTCTCCTCAAGCACATGAAAACCCATATAACAACAGACTCCAAAGAAGACGAGAGTTGGAGGGCACACACAATGGCGGGAAACTTACTGGCAAAGAGCTCCCAGCACAGCATGCTGACTGTATGCAAGCAGGAAAGCACTCCATTGCCAACCAGCACAGTGCACTACAATGAAAAAAATCCTACTGACAAAGCCAATAAATTATTGCCTTTGAGTCATGCTGTTAAGCCATCTTTCCCTGTAACTTGTAGTACTGTTTCCATGGTCAGGGGAGGATGAGTTCTCCTCACCCTAATCTACTTTGTAGCAGCCCAGGACTCTATGCTTAAACCTACTGGTCACTGTCTTGTCCTTGCATTGTGCATACAAACACACAGAAAGGGAGGGCTAGAAGTTGGTTTTCCCTGGGAAGAGAAGTAGAGGGAGGGTGGCTCTCTTTTCTCCTTATTTTTTACTAGTAAAAGTGGGAGACTGGACCAGTTTCTGGCTGCCAGTCTCCCTTTCCAACTAAAACCTTTAACTTAGAGTTGAATGAAGAAGAAAAAGTGGTGGGAAGAACTGAGTCCCCCCAGATTAGTCCTTCCATGTAGAATACTGACCTGGAAAGACTTGGGGGTGAGTACATGTGTGGGCAATGTATACTTCCCCATAATTTAATGCTGGGTTAACAGTTTTAATCAAAGAAGCACAAAAAGCCTGCCAGGCGGCTTTCTGAGCAAGAAGAAATCCCTCCTGGCCCTGACACCATGGCACCTAAGCAAAGGACAGCAGTAGACAAAGGCCACTGGCTGGGCATCAACCAGCTCCACATGCTTGGGACCTCCTCAGTGTGCTCTCCTTTAATGACTGTTTTTTCTTTCCAATTTTCACCCTAATCTGCATAACATGAGCCTTTGTGGCAGCTGGGGACTCAGAAGCTGCAGGAGACCCTCCTTCCTCTAACCCACATGGGCATACCTGCATGAGTGTTGCCGAGCTGGCCTTTCCTTGCATGGTGCATAGGATGGCAAGGCTGGCACTGACGGCACCATGCCATCTGCAGCCCCCCTCCCTGGAGCAAAACAAATCTTTGATCCATACAAGCCACTCAATGCCAGTACCATTTCCCAGGAAGCCCTGAAGAAAACGTGCACTCAAGCACGCCGTGCACATCCCCTTCCCGCCAACGGAGTTTACACTAAAAGCTCAGTCTCTCCCCTTTGAAGCTAATTGATTGCACAATGAGTATAGGCAGACTTGCTGTTAAGTTAAACGAGATACTGCTGGACAGCTAGGTACTCCCCACTGCCTGGCCTGCCTGTGCAGGCTCTGCTCAGCAAGAATAAATTAAAATATACAAACTTTTTGGCAGGGGAAGGGAGAGTCATTACACCCTCGTTTCCCGGATTTGGTTCAGCGTTCCAAAAGCTGCTTTAAGAAGCCAAACTGAGCATTTCTGTGTGAATTTTGGCTCTTTTTTTGTTTGTTCGTTATGCAGACCCCTACTAGAATCCTCTCCCATAATCCGAAGTTTGGTATGTGTGGGTATGACAACACAGGATGCTGATATCATTGATTCCCATTTCCAACAAAAACAATCTTGGCGTAAACTTTAAGAGGCTGGTATGCTATCACCACTATGGACACAGAGGAGAAGTCTTTCCTTCTTTTGTGCCAATGATGTGTTGTTGGGCAGGCTTTGCTAGGTCTGGCATCAGACCTGGTATACACCTCAGGTGGATGACATCATTGGCCTGTGCTTCCATGCCACACCTTGGTCTCAGCCCAGCTATTGGGACTCATGATCCAGAAATTATCCTGTTTGGAATTTGGCTGTCCGGCAGGTAATGAGAAAAATTTCAGGAAATTAGAAATATATGCATTGTATGCAAATTTGGGCAACACTAGAAATGACATCATTGGTAGTCATCGGAAACCTAAGGGTGAGCTCCTATATAAAGGAGGCCCCTAAAGTAACCAGAGGCAGTCAGGGAGAGGCTGGCAAGTGTCCGTTCAGAGGTAGGAATCACCAGACTCCCTCTGTTACCACAAAGCCTGCTGAGGTGGAAATGTGAGGAGCATGAGATGCCAGGAACAGCCAGCAAGAGAGAAATTACAAGGGAAGAGCTGTGAGTTAACCTCTTTATATGTATTAACTGATGTTGTTATCTGCTCTGAGCCTGTTTGCGGGGAGAGCGGGCTATACGTTTAATCAAATCAAATCAAATATCTTTGGGAAAGATGTTTATTCCTTGGTGGGAATGGAGTATAGTGCCTGAAAGGCAACCTGAAGAACTGTTTCCTCTGGTATTGTCCATCTTCCTCACAAGTTAAGATCTTCCTCACACTTTGAGGAAGTGATGTCATTGCGCAGCCACAGGGGTGCATGTGTGCATCACAGTGGGCTGATTTGGGCCCCAAACATTTGGGACCTAAATCAGCCCACTGTGAAGCATGGGAGCCCTCTTGGGGCAGTGTGATGATGTCACTCCCAGGAAGTGACATCATCATGACACCCCGGGGGCACACCTGGGAGGCCTATTCCTACACCTTACCCTCCGCTGGCCAGGTAAGTGGTGGCTGGGGGCTGAGAGTGAAAGCAAGGGATCTCCCGCCCCTAGCTGGGGAATGGGATCCCTAGGTGGTACCTAGAGGCAGGGCATTTTTTTGTAGTGACCTCTCGCCTCTGGAATGCCCTTTCCCTTTAGGTACCTCCGGTATCTACTTTAGGTATTTTTAGGTGTCACACCTTTTTACCTAGGCTTTTAATTACGGGTTTTGTCTTGGCTGTTTAATGCTCTGCTTCTGTTTTACAGATCATTTTTACTGCTGTTTATGTCCGATGGCTAGGTTTTTTTTATTGTTATGTTGCTTTAACTGGAAGTGGTCTTGAGTAGGACAATGAAGAGGCTGCTCAGAAATATCCAAAATATATACCAGCCAAGAGTTAGGACCGCACCCTCTGAAGGCCAGAAGGATATGACAATATGGCCCAAATTATTTCTGAGCCAGAACTGAGATCAACCATTTCTACCTAGAAATGTAAAAAAATATAGACACATCAAAGACTCTGGCTATGGTGCTTCCCATTAAAAATAACTAAGAATTAGACCTGCAGAATCGGTGCAGGTGGCTAAGCCACTCTGCTTCTCAAATCATCAGCAAACTCATCCATTTAAGTTCTGATTCCAGGCTCATTACTGTTGACGATGATTTTCAAAGTAGATGGAGCACCGTTTAATTTTTCAGATGGAGGGGGGCGGGGTTCGTGCAGGCAGTCAGGGATATCTCATCTATTGTCAGTAATCTAAGCAGCTATGACTCCCAATGATACCTTCAGGATATATTGTAATCTTTCTCCGCACATTACTCCCATTTGCATTTACAAGTGGTAATTTGCAATGATGTGTGATGCCTTGTGAGATGTCAGCATGAAAGATTTTGCAAAACAAGCAGATAGCCCGAGCGGTGCGTTAGAAAACCAAGGAAGCAGGAGCGGAGACTCAGTGAGTATGTGTCATTTTCCCCACACTCATGTCCCCCTCCCTCGCATTTTAGAAATAATCCACACATTTTTTATGGCTAGAACTGCAAAAAAGTTATGGGAGAACAACTAGGTGTCGTATAACCCACACTCCAGCAGTCCCTGCTCGTAAAGCACAGTCCTTATTTTATGGCATTTGCAGAGTGCCAGTTTGATGTAGCTGTTTGAGTCCCGTGCCAGGGTCTGGGAGACTCAGGTTCGAATCCCCACTAATCATGAAGGTCGGGACAATCACTGTCTTTCAGCTCAACCTATCTCTTGGATTGTTGCCAAGATCGAGAAAGAGGGACAGCCATCCATGCAACTCTGAACTCTTTAGAGGAGACTATGTTTTGTCTTGACCTCATCAGATCATGGCTGCCAATCAGGGTCAGCCCTGGTTAGAACTTGGATGGGAGATCACCAAGGAAGTCCATGGTTGCAAAGCAGAGGCAGGCAATGGCAAACCACCCATTGGTCTCTTGCCTTGAAAACCCTGCTGGATTGCCGAAACTTGGCTGCAACTTGATGGCACTTTACAACACACACACACACACACACACACACACACACATTTGTCTTATAAAGAAGACTTTAAAAATCGGACAGGAGGCCTGATACCAGCCTGTTCATTTTTTGGTTCAGCTTACAATTAAAACAATAAATCAAAACCAAACAACACATTAAAAAAGCTTAAAAGCAGCATAAACACCAAACAGCCTAAAATGATACTAACAAAACAGGCCAGAAGCAGACCATAAAACTGCTAAAAGCCAGAATAAAAAGAAACATTTTGGCCTGGCACCTAAAAGAAAGCAAAATAGGTGATAGGTGAGCCTCAAGGGAGAGGGTATTTCAAAGGTAAGGTGCCACCACTGAAAAAGTTATGTCTCTTGTTACTATAGTATCTGCCTTACCTCTGCAGATAGAGTCACAGAGGGCAAGACTAACCTGAGAAGAGGATATTCACAATGGAAGCGTGACTTGAAAATGTTGCTACCTTCCTTCCTAGTGACCATCCCAGATGCATCTGCTGCTCTGGAGCTAACTACAATCTGCATGCTGCATTTTGGAGTCTCTGTGTCTCAGGAATGCTTGTAGTTCCCAACGTTTAATTATTGAAATATTGCTGGCTGTATATTTAAGCCGTTTCCGTACTCCCTTAAAGGGACAGCCCACTCGTAGAATGCTGGTGATGTCCCTGTTTACAAAACGTTTGCGGGCTGTTTGGCTTCTGCTTTTTCGGCGGCATTTCTGTGACTGTGGAAAGTGCATTTCCAGAAAAGGCGCCGAAAAAACGGAAGCCAAACGGCCCACAACCTTTTTGCAAACGAAGACATCTGGATTCCTGGAGAAAAGCTGCCAGCATTTGTGAGTGGGCCATCTCTTTAAGGGCGTGTGGAAACGGCCTCAGTATCCTTAATGGGAATACGACACCAAAACTGCAACATCATTGGGAAGGCATATTTCAAGCAGTCTTCATAAGATGGGGACCGCCTTAAAATCTTAGCTCAGCTGAACTCAGTTATATATACAGCTGCAAGCTGGGTTAATTTACCAGTAGCTTCCATTCAAAGGATCTAAAAGATCTGAGCACTTATTTCAAGAAGGACGGTAGCTTAAGCCATCCAGTTTGGGTGCAAGGAAGCTGGGGAGCCTTAAGAAGCACTCAAGATGTTTCCATCTTATATTTTAATATATGATTTATATTCTAATTTAAAATTTATAAATGAATCTGAGAGCAGTGTGCACTTTGCTTAATAGCTGTCATAATAAAGTATGACCTCAACTGAAGCTAGGATATCCTGAGATAGCCCTCAGGGCCTAAAAGTGGGAAGGCCCATGGCTTGGTGGTGCAGCATAAGCTTTGCATTATGCAGGCCTTGAGTTCAATCTCTGTCATCTCCAGTTACAGGATCTCAGAAAACAGGTGATGGGCAAAAGATCCTTCTCTGCCCACCGTCCTGCAGAGCCACCTGCCATAACAGTAGAGGTGAACCAATGTTCTGATTCGGCATAAGGCAACTTTGCATCATTTGCTCAGACCATGAGACGTTGTAGCAAGTTTTCCGGCATTCACCTGAGCTGCTGACCATATTATGCATAATGGCATGCAAGCCTATCTTCCGAGATCTTTCCAGAATAGAGAAACATTATTGCTAGTCCCTTCCATGTCCTGGGAGATAAAATCACCTATAGATGGCATCAGCCAGCTATAGATGAAATCATCCAACTAATGTTCAAGAAAGACTCTGAAATTCTGGAAGGCCTTTATGCTGTTTATTCCGCAGAGGGTAGGCAAAGGTCCCTGATGAGGAGGATCCCAGAAGTCAGATGCAGGAAACAGCAAGATCTGGCTTGGATTCCAAGAAAGCTTGGAAAAGCAAGAATGGTAACTGTGCGTGTAGGCTGTGCAATTCCAAGCTGCTCAATAAGTTCCATCCTGTTACTGATAAAAGATTTTATCATACTAGCACAGCCATCACATTTGAATGTATTTCCCTAGCTCTCTACCAGCCTTCCAACATAGCCAGTCATCCTGAAAAAAGTTATATACTATCCAGATATTTATTTATTTACATTATTTCATCTGCCTTTCTCATTGAGACTCAAGGGAGATTACACGGTGTAAGTCAATGCAACCAGTAGGATGATGATGATGATGGTGATAATAATAACCACGCTTATATGCCACTCTTCTGGACAGATTAGTGTCCCACCCAGAGCAGTGAACAAGTTAATGTTATTATTATTATCCCCACAATTCAGCTGGGGAGCTGAGCCTGAGAGAAGTGGCTTACCCAAGGCCACCTACTGAGCTCATGGCCGTAGTGGGATTCGAACCTGTTGAGTGCTGATTCACAGCCGAACCACTTAACCACTGTGCTAATAAGCAATGTAATAGGACTGGGATTTCAGAAATCTGAAACAAAGCGTACATTTGGATGTGTTCTCATTCATCTGATTATAAATATAAAATGTGGAGCTGATTTTTCATATCTTGGCCCATTCATTTGCATCCAAACTCACACATGAACATAAATGAAACTGCCTTATATTGAATCGTGCCATCAGTCCATCGAGGTCAGAATGGCAGCATTGAAGGAAATTCATAGTACAATTAGTGCAACTATTAACAGCATTTTAACAGTAATGTTTCTATCGCATTTCATTAGCAGGCAAAGTAAAACAGATCCTGGCCGTTTCATCTCAAGCACAGAGAATCCACAACGGGACACGGGAACTTTTCGACTGATTCAATGTTCATGAAATTTGGGAATATCCCTACTTACAGCCTGCTCATTCAACTGCTGGGGCATTTGGAGAAGGCATCTCATGTAATATACGTGCCCTCTTTTTTAAACAGGCAGAAAAATGGAATGTACAAAGAGTACAGGTATTTGGTTTAATTAACAATCTGCAATATATATCCTAGGATCAATTAATGATCAAGGTGCAAGGTGCTAATCTACCCATGTCAAACACTTTTCATTCAGTTTGATTCTATGTGCAAGAACATTCCTCAAAGATGATGATGTTAATATCTTCTGCATGCAAAACCCATCAGGTCTAAATTTAAATGAAACTTACAAGATCAGCAATGCAATCCTACACAAAGTTGCTCCAGGGTTAAGTCACTGATTTCAGTTGGCTTAGACTGGAGTAACTCTACATAGGATTGCAAATGTCATAGTGGGTAAGAGGGCTGAGCCTCTGCTTTGAATGTAGGAGGTCCCAGGTTCAATCACTGTTATCTCTGGTTAAAAGGACTAGGCAGTAGGTGACGTGAAAGACCTCAACCTGAGACACTGCAGAGCCATTGCCAATCTGAGCAGACAGCGGAAAAGAGGTAATTTTTGCTAATTCCTCTTATCATGTCTTCTTCAAATTATATCCCAGGGATTTGTGCAACTTCAAAAAAGAAATCCTAGGGGCAATTGGGGTCTTTATATGGAGGGTAGACTCAGCAAAAATTACCCTTCTCCAGTAACAGTAAAACTTAGATATCAGTTCCAAGATACATGCCCACTAGAGATGGTCACGCACCAGGAAAATGGCGGTTTGTTGCAGTTTGTGATTCATTGTGTTTCACGAACCATGAACCGCATACCAGCATGAAATTGCCCAGTTCATGAACTGGTTCATTTGGTTCGTGAATACATCACTTCCGGAGCAGCAGAAGGTCTGCAGAAAGCTCATCCCCCCCGTTGCCTAGGAAACTAATGGGCACCAGGCTGTCTGCAGTGATGAACTAAAAAATGAACTAAACAAACCGGCTGTCAGAGTGTCAGTTTGCTAGTCAGTTCTCAAGCCAAAGCTACGCCATATTCTTATGTTATAATCTGTAGTTGTTTAGTTCTCTCCCTCCAGGCCCAGGTGTTGCCCAAGCTACATATGTCCAGTGGAGTGAAGAATTCTTATCACTCCGTTCCGGCCGACCTTGATGTCCTCGCCTTCCCAGGCCTTCTAGACAGGACTAAGGGGGGAGGCTGGGAATGGGTGTTTGAAGTGTTGTTACTTTCACTTTGTGTGTCATTCTCAACAAAGCTTTGGTTCAGCCAAGGGCCTCAAGTCCTTGGATCATGGACCCCTGTATCCTGAGCATAATCTTCCAATAAACCTTTTGAAATCAAGAGACCTTGTGCTTCTTGCAGAAGCGGGGAGACGAACTCTCGATAACTGGGATTCCACAGTCTGACACCGGCCTAAAAATTATTGCGGTTCATTACAATTAATCAGAAATACCCTCCAATGAACCACCGGTTCGCAAAACAGCCTGGTTCGTGATGAACTTTGGTTTGTATTTCAGTTTGTGCCCACCTATATGTTATTATTTTTCATAATACAAAAGTCCTCTATACATTTGCTATGTCTATATAGTATTTTGGATGTATGACTTTTATAAAGAAAAACAGTACAAACGAATATGATCCACTCAAGTACTATAAATAATTCTGGGAGGGCTTTGGTTGGCAATGGATACTTTGATGAGGTCATGATCAGATCAAGTGACTGGCTGATTATCAGAATCCAAACCAATACGCGCTAAAGCCAGTAAAGAGGAAATGTAATCTAATAGCAAAAAACTTTTGTGAGATCAAGTAAATCTTGTAATCTTTACGAGAGGGATTAACTGCTCTCCACACACCTATTAAGCCAGCCTGCCTAATAAAGCAGGCATAAAGTTGATCAGCCATAGAACCACTTCCTGATTTCCCAACAGACGCCTCTCAACAGGATCTATGGCAGCGTTCTAATTATCTATCAGTATCATTTCCTCCCCCTGCAAGCTTTTTAACTTTTGCAGAACTGCGTTCCAAAATCCTTTTTGTTGCTGGCCTGGAGGACAGAGGGAGCCAATGGTTATTAAGGAGCCATCAAAGCTTCTTTTAATTAGTTTAGGATCAAACTGAATAAGGGAGGCTCAAACAATCACCACTCCCATTTATAGAAGGGGGGGTGTAGATGAGATGCGCACTGTTTACTGAACTAACGATATCTAAGCAATTCTTCAGCGTCCATCTCCTGGTAGATTTCTTGTAAGCTTCTGGGGTCTCAGTTGCATGAAATTGCATTAATCTATGCCAGTTGGCCAGATTGAAGGCACCAAGATCAGAGGAGAACACAAGTTTAGATGCCATGTCTTTTAAAAGTGACGTCATAGGAAATTAGTTCCAGTAGAGTTACTGCCTTCCACATAAGCATAAGCTATGTGACTTGTTTTTAATCAACATTCCATGAGTTAAACTGATAACCCCCCCCTCCTGGAAACTGCAATGTAATGTAACAAGATGAACAGAAAAGACCTCCCATGATCTTTGACTCAGAGCCAAGCTACAAGTGACGCCTGACACAAGTTGGACACTTGTCAGCTTCCCTCAAGTTTTGATGGGAAATGTAGGCATCCTGGTCTTGCAGCTGCAATGGAGAGCCAAGCTGTAAAACCAGGACGCCTACATTTCCCATCAAAACTTGAGGTAAGCTGACAAGTGTCCAACCTGTGTCAGGCGTCACTTGTAACTTGGCTCTGAGACCATCCAGTTATGAAACAGTGTGTACAGCTGAGTTTTTGGAATCAAGTCAAAAACAGAGGAGGATAGGGGCTGAAAAAAAAACCCAGACATGCCACCTAACAGCAGCTATCAAAACAAAGAACTCAATTAATGGCATATTAACTGAAGACATTTATAAAGCAAGGTTAGCCAAACCTCACAATGCCAGGGTAATTTGGGGTTACCAACAGGCCTGTCCGAAAATATTCCCTGTGCTTTTATTCTTAGAAAAAAATCTCAAATCTACTCTTGGGTCTGTTCAAGGGAGCTTTGTCCCAGGAAAGTTGTATTAGAGTTGCACTATTAATCTGTGAAAAATGGGCAGCTGAATTTTTGCATGGCATAGAGAGAAATAATGTCACCTGGTAATTCACATCCCATTAAGCCTCTTTTAAAGGGACAGGACATATTTCTTGAGGCTTGTTCTCTGGCCTGTTTTAACCTGATGATCACTCTTGAGCCAATTCATCCATCTTTCGGTGGAGGTTTTTCAGGTTATTTATAGTACAGTCCTAAGTAGAATCACACTCTTCTAAGACCATTCACTTTAATGGACTTAAAAGGGTGTCACTCTGTTTAAGACTGCTATGCATGTCCGTGATGGTCTCTTGGTCCCTTGGAATGGAGAGTACGAGAAACTTTCACTCTTAACATATGAGGGCTTCCTTGTTCATCACCACAGTTCATATTATGCCACAATAGCATTTATTTGTTATTTATGCTCCATCTTTCTCACTGAAATACAGGACAAGTCCATATGTTCAATGGTTGGGACATTCAATAAACAAGTGTTGGTAGGGTATATACCTGGAGTTCAGTTTCATTCAAACCGAGTCCTCCTAAGTAGTACTTCACAGGACAAAGCAATGAAAAAGGGCTCCAGTGCACACTCATACAGGCAAGACAATCTATCTCTAAACTACCCCAAACCTGAAGCGCAAGCCACCTCTCCCCCACACACTCCAGCTAACCACATGCATTTGACGAAGAGAATTGTGGTTGTTGTTGTTATTGTTGTTATTGTTATTATTATTATTTTGATTTATAAACCACCCATCCTCAGGGGCTCTGGTTCTCCAAAGCTTATGCTACAGTAAAGTTGGTTAGTCTTAAAGGTGCTTAGACCCAAACAGGTGGGAAACCTCCTAAAGCAACAACAAAACCAATGGGATAACCCAGGGACGAACAAGAATCGGAAATGAAACACCTTAATATCCATTTCCAGAGCTGTTTTTGCTCATTTATAACAAAAGTTTTAGGCTCATTTATAACACACAATCGTTCAGCTGACTGAAATATGGCCGGATGAAGATTTAACTTCGAAACGAGCAAAAAAGAAGAGGCCAGTGAAGTTCGTTGCCTGCTTTTCAGCTTGTTCTTCAAGTGCGTCATTGGAGTGCAAATGTCTTTGGTGTGCTAACAAGGGCCACCTGGCATATAAGACAAGGATATTGCCTTTGCAGGATTGGACTTTCTTTGTATTCATTTACTTGGGACTTGATATTTCATTCAGCTGAACGATTGTGTGTTATAAATGAGCCTAAAACTTTTGTTATAAATGAGCAAAAACAGCTTTGGAAATGGATATTAAGGTGTTTCATTTCCGATTCTTGTTCCTCCCTGGGTTATCTCGTTGGCTTTGTTATAGTCTTAAAGGTGCTACTGGACTCTTTTCTATTCAGCTCACCACAGGAGCTGAAGCCAACAGTGGTGGTCAAACCTGAACTGTGCTCCCATGCAGTCTGTCAGTGTCGGGCCTGCAGGGCAAGAGAAGATGTTAGTCCAAGACACAAGGCACACAAGACATACAAGTAGTGGCCTTATTGGCTGTTATTCTTCCCCTTGAGTTGTTACCTAAGCCATTCTCCTTACGGCAAGGATGCCACCCAACCAACAGCTTACAGTTTCCCCCATGCTTGCCCTGCCCACAGATCATGCAGTGCTACTCCTTACCAGATGGAAGAGCAGCATGGCTTAGGCTGTGCCACATTTACCCCCTCATATGGTGCAGCAGGGCTTTTTTTCAGGGGGAATGTGGGGGAACAGAGTTCCGGCACCTCTAGAAAATGGTCACATGGCTGGTGACCCCTCCCCCTGATCTCCAGACAGAGGGGAGTTTAGATTGCGCGGAGGGCATGCTAAACTCCCCTCTGTCTGGAGATCAGGGGGCGGGGCCACCAGCCCTGTGACCATTGTCTCTGAGGGCAACCCACTGAGTTCCACCACCTCTTTTCCCAGAAAAAAAAGCCCTGTGGTGCAGTATCTGATTTCTCCCACTCCGCAGAACATGAGAGAACTGTGTAGACAGACACCCCCGCCCCAGCATTGGAGCATCATGGTCCCATCTGCTTGACAGGTCAGATGAATTGCTGCTTGTGAGGTCCAGTGGACAACACAGTGGAGAGTGGTGGGCTGGGTGGCCCTCTGGCCTCCTCCCAGTCCCATGAGGAAAATGTTGTGGTATGGCCAGGCTGCTTGCTTGGAACAAGGTGGTGGTGGTGGTAGAATTCCTTCTCCTCTTCATGAGCTTTTCCTAATGACTCAGTTTCAGAAAGAAGTTGAAAACAAGGGAAAGGAAGTAGGAACAAATGGACATACCTGAAAGTGAAGAGGCAGACACAGGAACAGGGAGAGAGCGCACCGAGCCAGCTACGTCACTGCCTTTATAGGTTCTTTCTTCCCTCTGCTCCAAAGCCGATAGTTGGAGAAAGATCACACTCCTAGGACCCAATTGGCTGGGAGACAATGCCATTGATGGGTAGTGCTCCCCCAGATGCCCTTCCCCCCTCCCTTCCAACAGAGTTAAATTAAATTGTACAGGTGTTTCCGATGGGTGTGCGGGAGGAGTCAGTGTTCCTCCCCTTTTGATGACCGAAATAACAGGGAGGCGAGACAAATGCATTCATCTGCACTGCGCATATTCCCCTTCCCACCAACAGAGATAATTGCTATAACGCTAAGGGCTCCGTCTCTCCCCTTGTGATTTGGTTGGTTGTGTGCAGAGTTAAGCAAAGCAAGATGCAGCTGGCCCACCACTGCCTGGCCTGTCTGCTTGCCGTTTTGCTGCATGGGTAAGAATCAAAACGAAACATACATCTCTGGCCCCCACCCTCCTACTTGCTAAGATAGTCACTGTTTCAATATGTTGCTTTTTCAAGATTTCTCTGAGTCTGGGGCTCACAGACCCTACTGTCTACCACATATCAATTTGCTTGACCAGAAATGATTTCTTTCTTGGAAGTTGCAGCACAAAAGGGCAATGTGCACAGAATGGAGCTCTTTAACCCAGTTGTGGATTAAACTCGGGCCCAGATTTTACAAAGGCCATGTCAGGTCTGCATCACATTTCCTTACCCTATGCATACGGGGGTTGATTGGCCGTTATGGCCACTGGGACTTCTCCCCGGGGGCAGATTGCCTCCTCCCAGCTGAGTGACTCTGCCATAGCTCAAAACCTCAGACCTGTCATTTCACTGTTCTCTGCTCCTTAGAGTCTGTCTACACAAGACAGCTGACACAGGAAGAACATGTGTTGGGAGATGCAATGTTAGCTGGGAAGGGTAATTTAAAAAGACAGAGCAGGCGGCAAGGCAAAGGCTTTGCTATAAACTGGAGCTGTGTGAAGGGGCTGTGAAATGCCAGATGGGAAACTTCAGCCCATTAGAACCTCTCTAGGTCCAAGCCTGGCTCCAGCCCCTTTCCATTCCTCGCTGCCCTCTGGTTGTCATTTCATACCGTTTTAGACTGGAGTGGTGAAATTGACAGAGCCTTCAGGGAGGCAAGATGAAATTAACAAACCCTCTGAGGAGCGATCTCTGTCAGCTCTGACTTTTAAACTAAGCTTCCCTGTTAAAATTGTGTCTCCCTACACTTGTCGAACACATGCTGAGGCATCTCGTGTAGAGACACGCTCAGTACCTTCAGACATTGAAGGTGTGCAGATAGGACCCTGTCAGCAACACCTTACCTAAAGATTGGCTCCTTAACCCAAGTCTCCATGGCCCTGGTAGGATTGTTAGTTTAGCTAGACCTTCCTCCAGCACTCTAATGCTGAATGTATTTGCCTTTCAGTTGTTTGATGACAAATCTAGACAGAAACACTGCACCGTTCAATGTCCTTAAGTCTGAACTTCCTTAACTTAAAGCAGGAAAGTGGAAAGGCCGGCTTGCTAGCCTGCTTGCTTCGGAAACAAGATGGAAAAAGCAGCAACAATGTGTAACAGTGTGCACAGGCCCACGCAGGGGGACTCAGACCTTGGTGTGATGATAACAGGGGTGTTACATTTTCATCAGTAAAACGTTGGAGAGAATGGTATAAAAGAGATGAAGCGGAAGTTGCGGGAAATTAGGAATTCTCAGTTTGACACTGGCTTTCCAACTGTTATTAATTTGTATTGCTCTACTGAATCCAGCAGTGCTCAGCCAGTCTATATTAGCTGAGGAGTGGACCGGCTATCTTTCCCACCAGTTACTGAGGGCAGTGTAGGAATTAATGAACTAATTCATCTATGTCTCAGCGGCTATCAGCGTCGGTGTCAGCTTTAACAGGGAAGGCAGAACGGCCAGAGTGGTTTTTTTTAACCTTTAATGTCACTTTCCTTTCCCTGCCTCTCATCTCACATTGTTGCATTGGAAAGTGTGGCTGCATTCTGAGTTCCAGCAGGATTCCGAGTATTTTCCTTGATAGACTCTAAAAATGTTACATTTTTATTGGATATTTCAGGTGCAAGAAAAAATAGCTTCCCTCAAGACTTTTTGACAAAGGATACGTGTGTCAGGGCTTGTCGCGGCCACCGCTGGGTGGGGCGCCAGCTGGGCCAGCCCTGATGTCATAGGGGGGCCAGGGATGCTGCAGGACCCTGCTCTGTGGAAGGAGGGGCGGTATACATCACCCTGACTCCCTCTCAATCCACTCGCTGGCCTGCTCAACCTGGCCTGCTTACCCTCTGCGTCCTCCTTCATCTCCTCCTTCCAGAACTCTCCTCCAAGCCTCCCCCCTTGCATCCTACTGCTCTCCCTCCACATCATCACTCCTCACTCACACCCACCACCTCAGAGCTCTTCCTAGCCACCTTATATAGGGCTTCCTTTCCCCGCCCCGCCCTCCTTCTAGGCTTGTGCCCTCTCCTGACTTGGCCCAGCTGTGCCTTCCCTCAGGTGTTTCCCTCCTA
The DNA here is from genome assembly GCF_028583425.1 of Eublepharis macularius. NCBI lineage: Eukaryota > Metazoa > Chordata > Lepidosauria > Squamata > Eublepharidae > Eublepharis > Eublepharis macularius. The sequence continues at coordinate 121,018,859 of NC_072797.1, read as the reverse complement.
CCCCTAATCCCTTCTTGGCTTCCTTGCCTTGCTGGCAGGGTGGGGTTGAATGCGAGCCATCCCCAGCTGAGGTCTCCTTGGCCTTGCACATGAGAAGCTGCCCCAGTAGGCCTTTGAACTGCTGAGCTTGCCTGGCCTTGCTCGCGAGGAATTGCCCTGGCCAGCTTCTGGGCTGCCTGCTCATTGATGCCGGGTGGGGCTACCCATCTCCCCCCCCCCAGAATGCCTGCGGCAGCTCCACCTGGAGGGGCTTGGCTCCTAGCCACTCCTGAGCCTGGCTGCTGTCCTCTAGCCGGGGTGTGGCTCTGGGCTGTAGTGGCTGCTTCTCCTCCTTAGCTGGCAAGGGCTCTGTTTGGGCTGCTGCTGGGTCCCTATTCCCCCTGCCTTGGCCCTTTTCCTCTGTCCTGCTTAGCCCCCTCTCTTCCCCCTGGAGGGTGGGACTGGCTGGTTTCTCCCTGCTCCCTCCTGGCAAGTCTGGGGGCTAGGACGCAGACCCCGGACAATATGTACACATTATGGACTCCCAAACTGCATCTATGGTGAAATTTATGAACTTGGGAATGATTTCTTGTCCCTGACTCCCCAAATCAGTCTCTGTTTCAATTTGGCTTCTCCCTTCTACAAATCAAAATGGAGTATCTTTATTTTTGTATCATTTTCTGGTATCTTATGTTGATTTTCTTCATACAAAATTGTGCATTTCTTAGTGCAGTGTGCAGCCTGTGTGGTGTAGTGGTCAGAATGTCAAACTAGGATCTAAGAGACCTAGGTTTGAACTAGGGTCAAACTAGACATGCAGATTTTTAAAAGTCCAACTCGGGTTCCCCACAGCCACAGAGCAGCTGCAGAGAATGGCTGTTAAAAAATAAAGACGAGCCCAAACAGCCTCAGAATGCCACAATGCGGGTAGCAAGGGCTTCTGTTTCCTCCTTCAAGTTGTTTTCTAAAATAAGCAAGTGGGGTTCAGGGGAGATTATCTCTGTTTTTGCTGCTCCATGTGGAGTATTCTGTGCACATGGAGCAGTAAAAGGAGAGAAATACCCTCCACCCATACTATTTTGACACAGGGAAATGGCTTGGGGGGGGGGAGGGAGGAACCTGGACACAACTCTTTAAAAACCTGGCCATTTAGTTGACCAGCTTGCTGGGTGATTTTGAGTCAGTTACACACTCTCAGCCAAACTGTTAAAGAAATTTTCCTATAGCTGTATAAACTTGAGCTAGACTCTTTTAGTTATGAACCTAACTTAACTTTAGTTCTACTGAAAGTCATGCTGGGATGAGTCTCGGCTGCCTCCCTCCCTTTGCCTTTCTTTTCACCTACATGTAATGTCCTCGCTAAATTAGCAGTTCAGCCCAAGATAGTGGGAAATGGGGATATTCCAGAGTACCATGATTTATAATAGGAGAGGGCCTTGGGAGTGTCTGGATGTTGTGGCTTTGATTCCCCAGTACTCCCCTCATTGTCTCTTGAATGCACCCCTCTTGGTATGCAAAAAGATAACAAGAGGTGCCATAAGGGTGTCAAGTGTAACACTTAGCATATCATACAGCCTGTCAATCTTCTAGGGTTTTCTGAACAGTTGTGTTTGCATTCTTGTAGAAGTAACTTGATATTCTCAATAACTTTTCCAATGGCTTGTTTGTAAGAAGATATATAAGCTAGTGGGCATGCCCTGTGTGACATGCATGATTAGAGGTATCTGATGGGCATCAGTTTATTTGGTCTGTTCACTTTAATAAACTCTTTATTACTTCACCAACATTTCTTCCTTAGCTGTTGTGGGTTTTCCGGGCTGTATTGCCGTGGTCTTGGCATTGTAGTTCCTGACGTTTCGCCAGCAGCTGTGGCTGGCATCTTCAGAGGTGTAGCACCAAAAGACAGAGATCTCTCAGTCTTTTGGTGAGAGATCTCTGTCTTTTGGTGCTACACCTCTGAAGATGCCAGCCACAGCTGCTGGCGAAACGTCAGGAACTACAATGCCAAGACCACAGCAATACAGCCCGGAAAACCCACAACAGCCATCGTTCTCCGGCCGTGAAAGCCTTCGACAATACATTTCTTCCTTAGTTGCTGGGGTGTGCTGAATCCTGATTTGGGGCCTCTCTCTATTAGGATACTAATGACTCCCCCCACACTAACCTATCTCACAAGGTTTTTTTGAGTATAAAATGGAGGAGAATGATGCAAGCTGCTTGGGGTCCCCATTGGAGAGAAACACATGGTATAAATGAAGTAAGTAAAATGTTATTTTTGCATCAATAAATCTGAATTATATAGTTTTATTACAGTATTATACTATAGTATTGTGCATATTAAAAAAATCTACAAGGTTTGTGTGCGGGGGGACAGCCCAGGTGTAAAGCATATTTTCCTGCAAGCCTGGGGTAACCTGGCTAACTTCTTGGGTTGCTTAGAAATGCTATGAAAAACATTAAAAAATTGGGATCAGGAGGGAAAAGTCCCCATGTATACTGTGGGCAAGCTGGGAGTGGACACAAATTGGTCAGTTGGGTAGGTGGCCAAGGAAGGGTAAAAAGAGGTAGAACAAGGGAAGGAAGAGGGGCTGATTAGGAGGAATGGAATTTCCCTTCCCCTGTGAGTACTTGTGAGTCCCCTTGCATTATACATATTAATAACATATATTGTACATCAATAACATACTTGTACATTGAATATTGCAACATGCATATGCTATTTAAACTCATCTGTAATTGATAATGAAAAGCTGAGAACTGAAATTGAAGAGGAAAACATAAATGAATATAAACAGAAACAAAACAGGGACCTTACGCTTATCCCACTTTGGAACATATTGAGATCTGAGAGTCCATAATTCAGACATTAACATTCCTGATCCCTTTAATGATTTAACATTGTTGTATGGAGACTAGCTTTCCGTAAGTAGCTATTGCGTGGCTCATGTGGATGGGGGCGGGGGCTGATCACATGAGCCTGACCACAGAATTGGCTCCTCCTTGGAGTCCCGGTTCTGCAGTCAGAACTGCATCCATGTGCTTTGATTTTAACACTAAGCATAATAAGGTGGGGTTAATTAATTGTAACATTACCACAGCAATCATCCATTTTTGATTTTGGGACAGTACTCAAAATATTTTTTGGTCCCGCCAAACTATCTGATTTGTCAGTTTTCAGTCTCAGCTCAAACCAGTTCAACACATTGTCAATGACTTGCAACCTATGCTGAACAATTATATTCTTCTATTACAAGCGATGGGAGGCAAACAACTTCTTACTCAAAATAACGTAATTCCTAATATGGACATGGAGTTTGGGACCAGGGCCTGCAACAAACCAAGATGCCAACTCTGTCTCCATATTCACTCTTGACAACACTATCACTGGACCGAATAACACCAGTTATACCACTTCAGGTTCATTCGCTTGTTCATTTTCCAATGTTATAGATGCTATCAAGAGTCAGCAATGCTCTTCCACAATCTACACTGGGCAAACAGGTCTGTCCCTATGTAAAAGAATAAATGTACATAAATCTGACGTTAAAAAACACAATACTCGAAAACCAGTGGGAGAACATTTGAAACTTTCAGGACATTCCATTGCTGACCTCAAAGTGGCTGTTCTCAAACAAAGAAACTTCAAGGGGAGGTTACAACATGAGGTGACGGAAATGGAGGTCATTCACAAATTCCGAACAATAGACTCCCTGGGGTGGGGCGGGGGCACTGAATAGAGCCATAGGATTCTTATCTCATGCCAGATGCTAATTTCTACTCTAATCAAGTTGCATTGTACCATTATACCTTTCCATCCTGACATCCTCTTTTGCTACACCCCTCCCATCTAATCAAGCTTCATTGTACCTTTGCATCCTGAGGCTCTTCAGGGACCTCCATTCCCACTCGTATCTGAAGAAGAGAGTTCTGACTCTGTCTCAAAAGCTCATATGGGACTCCAATCCTACGGCAGACCAACGTGGCTCCCCACTTAAAACGTTGCTGTAACTGAGTGCTAAAATCACATAGGCTGCACCACCAGGATGAAGTTGGTAGCATCTCATGTTTGAATATCCCCCATGTTAAAAACTCCCGTCTTGTGATATAACCTAGCCTCTCACAATGAAGGATTTGAGCCTGCCCTTACATGCTTGTTTTCAATCCATGGGCCTTTTTGACACAGGCCATTTAAAGCCATGACCTCTTGAATTCCCAAAACAGTACAATCGCTGGAAGTTTATCGTCTCTTGTCTCAGTTGATAGATACGCTTTGAATCTGTGACTGTTTCTGAAAACTGGGATGCAAATCCTGGAAATGCTTGCTGGGGAGGGGGAGAATAAAGCCCCAGTGAGGGAAAATAAAGGGGATGTTGCCAAGCTGGCAATGTGCCTCAGGAGAGTTCTGCTACATGCTTCCTTGCAAGATGAGCTGCATACATTGCTGGAGACTGTTGTAGCTAGTGGCCTCATTTATCATACTGACAAGGGTACTGACAGCTATCTGCAGTGATTCATCAGAGAAATAGCAGACTAGCAATGAGGGCCTGCTAGCTGGCAACTGAGGGGGCTACTTCAAACCCGCCCCCGTCAAAGTCCAGTGTTTCAGCGTGTGCATTGTTTCGGCCGTGTTTTATTCATTGTGTTTAATGGGATGCTAAATGGATCCTGTATTTACGGCCGGTTATTCCTGCTGATCTTTTTGTGTCTCATGAATCTCAGTTTGCACAACCTTGCAGGGAGATAGCCCCCAGCTTCCTTTCAAGGAAGTTGCTGATGACCTTTGCCCTTGCTGTTGGAGTAAATGGGGTTTTGTTGCATTGCAAGGTTCTTGTGATTGCATACTATGCGGACTGGGAAACAATATCCAGAAAACCGCTGGGAGTTGGCCTTCGGTACCATTTGCCTTGGGAAATTCAGTCACCTGTACATATTACATATTCAGACTTTAAAAAGAAAAAAAGAAAACAAAGATCAGCTGCTCTATTTATAGAGGTAAATGAATGATGGCATTGATCGAATGACTGGTGTAGTTCCAAGAGCTTGAGAAGATAGAAATCTGTGACAGATGCATAAGGGGACAATAGAAAACAGGCCTTTAAATTTGGCAAAGATAAGTTGGAAAGGTAATAGGAGCGAAAGCATGAGTGAAATGCGCTTCGACAGCACAATGGCCTTCTCTTTTGTCTTCTTTATTGCAATGGTGGCGAAGCAGCAGGCGGTATCCTACAGGCATGCTATAATTATTGATGTGTTGTTTCCCTTAAAAGCTCTATAGTTTCAGGCTTGTACAGATATGCAGTTTAAAAAAAATACTCTAGCCAAAAGAAGGTTATTGTGTAATTTTTTTCACTGAAGAGAATGTGCAGGGCAATCAGATGGTAAAATTCTGAGGTGCTCGGATGAGCTGTACCACTTCAGACTGTGGGGAGGGGCACACCCATTCTTTATGCTCCCCTGTGTGAAAAGAATAACAAAACTAAGCTCATTAAGGAACAAACTCCTATTGTATCCTTTTACATGTTGTGTTGTCCACTTGTGAGGAATTATTAACTAAGGAGAACCCCCAAAATGGACCCATCGTTTTCTTTTTCCGCCTAGCCGACCTGTCAGGCTTGTTGGGAAGATAAAGCAAAAGAGCTCTTGGTATACATTGCCCTCAGTTTCTCGGATGAAGTGAGTAATAAAAATACAGATTTTCCCTTGGCTTCTGCTGCTTCCAGACTTTATCTTGTCTAAATAAAACTGATTATTTATCACAGTGGGAGGGCCTCATCTCTTAATCATTAAGTACTTCTTGTCTCATTTGAATTCTGCTGATCTTGTACTTCCATCAGTTAGTTTGTTGAGGTTTCTATGAATTTCTAAATATACTGTTGTGAATTTGATACACGGTGAATGGGTCTATTATGGGCTTGGCCTAATGTGGCATTCCTTGAGGGAACTAGAGCCTGAGCTAAAAGCATGGTAATGTTGCTTAACAATTGTAGATGTTCTTTGATGAGTTTAAATTTTACAAGAACCCAACGGAGCTAAGAGGAAGTGCCCCCTCTTAAATGAAGGCCCATATGGGTCATTGTGCAAAGTAAGTGTAGTTTACTTAGCCAAACCAGTTACAGCTAATCATCTGAAGGCAGAATTTGAAAATGTTTAGATGCTCTGTGGTTTTAACTATGTTTATGGACATTTAGAAAAGCCAGTAAGCAGGGGGGGGGGGTTTCAGCTGGAATGTGGTGGAATCGAGTTCCGGCACCTCTTGAAAATGGTCGCCTGGCTGGTGGCCCCACCTCCTGATCTCCAGACAGAGGGGAGTTTAGATTGCCCTCCGTGCCATGTCTGGAGATCAAGGGGCGGTGCCACCGGCCATGTGACCATTTTCACCGAGGATGATTTAAACTTTAAAAAACTCCCCCCTTGTTCCAGCTGACACAAAGTAATGTCATTGTGCAGTCCTGAGTTCCACCACTGAGTTCGACCACCTCTTTTCCCAGAAGAAAAGCCCAGCCAGTAAGGAAGGGGTGCACAACTCAAATAGTTACCCAGGACTGAATCTTGATTGGAACTAGGCAGGCTGCATTGGGATGAATGTGATCTTACCTGGTCCTTTTCCCTGACATATTCAGGCCTTGCTCCATTGGATTTAGCATTTGGGATGGTGGAGATTTGGCACATTTAGAGTTTTAGCAAATTCAACAAAGCTCATGTGTCTCAGCCTGTTCCTGTAATGCAAATTGAAGTTTTGTGCAGTCACAATTTGCCTCAAAGCTGAACAGGAAAGCCAAAGGGAGTTAAGGCTTTCAGTTGCCATTTGGATTCACTGTTCAAAAACACCTGCCGTGTATTGTTAACATATTAAAGAAGTTTTGCTAATAACAAAGCAAAACAGAGTGGACACTAACAGTGCAAGCCTATGAAGAGTTACTCCAGTCTAAGCCCATTGAAATCAATGGGCTTAGACTGGAGTAACTCTTCTTAGGACTGCATTCCCTTCTCCCTTTCCTGCACTACTCAAGGCAAATTGAGGCTGCTTGATCCTGCAATTTGCATTTTATTTATGGAAGTACACATGCAATCTTTGTTTTGTTTGTTTGTGTCCTCAAACATGCGGGTTTTGTTTTGTTTTTTTGGTCAACACAGTGCCATAAAGTTATTAGGGTTTCATACCTCAGTTGCAGGGTTAGAAAGAAGGAAAGGCCAAGCATTCCCTAAGCCTCGTATAAGCTAGTCACGGCACTCACAAATCAGAGAACTGGGCTGCTCCTCCACCGTCATGGGAATGAAAGCTCTTGAAAGAACTTGAGAACCAGTGAGGTTGCCATGGTAACCATCCCTGGTCTCTGCTTCTTTGAACAGTTTGTCCATCTGTTTTGGAGCCAGTTCATCTGCACCTAGCTGCCCTTGATGCTGCTAAGCTGTCTGCTGCTCAGAGCGGTGTATATGCCAGAAACACCTATTGACGAGCAAAATTAATGGTGAGGACCATGGGCTACACCTCATACTGGGTTGCCTGTAGCCTTTGAGACATATGCATCCCTTCAGTAAATTAGGGCAAGCTGGGAATGACAAGAACCTGCTGCAGACTACTTCCCTAGATGTCCTGGAGATCTTTCAGGTGGGTTTAGAGATCAATTGCATCTCCTTTACCAAACAAATGTGAGCTTTCCTTCTTTAGTGCAATTCAGGGATTTTGAGTCTCTTGCTGAGTGTCATAATATTAAGCAGAGCCTAAGGGAGGTGGCCTTGGTTTTCCATGGATTGGAAGGTTTTATATACAATCCTGTCTTGATGAATCTTCAGGATGCTGCTTGATTAGGTTTTCCATAGTTAATATTTGCAGTATTTGCATAGTTAATATTTGCAAAGTGTCTACATCATCCATCCAAGAGTGCATTGGGTTGAAAAATGTTGCAAGCCATCTGAAAGACAGGGCTTCTGTTCAGCAATGTGTGTGGTCCTAGTTATATGCATAAGCACCAAAAATTTCACAGCAGTGCCTTTGTACCAACAAGTTTACAACGAGCACTACCAGTTATGGTGAGCTCCTCAATATTGTACCAACAATATTGAGAGAGAGAGAGAGAGAGAGAGAGAGAGAGAGAGGTGCTGTTTTGAGTGATTGAAGCAGGCTGAGGGTGCAAGATCTTCTCTGGGGATGTGACGTTGGGTGTCTGATCCTCCAGAGCTTTATACCATGCCCTAAGAGATATTTTTCTTTGGGATGAGGTATGTGTCGTGTTTATGTATTTGTGTTTTATTGAATTGTTTTCTCTATATGAATTTTAAAATTTGTTTTAATATTTTGATTGTTTGTTGCCATGGGACTGGACGGGAAGGTTGCATAAAAATATTTTAGATATAAACGAGACCTAATGAACTGCTCAGTAGGGATTTGGACTCCACTCTTTCTTAGGTCCTAGTCCAACACTCTAACCGTGACACTGGACTGCCTCTCTAAATCCAAACAGTTCCTTAAATAAAAGCATATATTTTGTTGTCGTGGATTTTTTAAAACACAGCAGAAGTGCCATTTCATAGTGGATGCAAAGAGTCCTCCCCCAGAAGGAATAGGCTTTCCCCGTGTAATTGTGACCCACCCCTCCGTCTTACTTATTTATTTAGTATATTTTTATCCTGCTGCTCTCCCCTCCTTCGGAAGGTTCTCCTCTCCTCCAGTTATTCTCACAACCCTGCAAGGTAGGATAAAATGAATGAGAGCGATGGGACCAATGGGGCCGACTAAATTTCATAGCAAGCAGGAGTTATCCGAGTCCTAGTGAAATACACCAACTGCTACATAGGGTTGGTAATGTCCAAGTGACCGCTGGAGGTCTCCTACAATTACAATTACAAACATTAGTTCCCCTGAAGAAAATGGCTGCTGTGGAAGGTGGACTCTATACCCAATAGCCTAGAGAGGGAAACCTCCTAATTACCAATGAAACCAAGAGAGCAACAACTCAAGGAGGCAAAACCGGAAAACGTATGTCAATTTCACTATAATTATCTGGAGATTATGTGTAGGTTATAAAACACAAGCTTTCTTAGTAATTCACAATGGAAGGTCCATTTAAAGTCTCTAGTAATTAATTTTCTTATTTATAGGTTGTCTTGGAGTAGTCGTCCGAAATTTCCTCGGTGTTTTTTTTTTTTGACGAAGCCACTTGTAGGTTCCTGCTTCACAGTAGCTAGGATTGGCTGCTGCGGTCTTAAAGGCTACGAGCCTGCCGGCTAAATACATTTAGCTCGTTTCGAAGAAATCTTCATCCGGCCCAAGTTTAGTTTGTTTCATTCAACATCATTTCACCAGATACTTTCTCAAGCATTTCAGTTATCTATACCCAGCCAAGGTCCCTCCCTTCCCCAAACTCAGCCCTCCTCAGGCTCCACCCTCTAAATGTCCAGGAATTTCCCTACCTGGACCTGGCAACCCCTCCACATGCCATTAGAAGGGGGGCATTAATCTCTTTTAAAGTGGTTGTTGCAGTCGTGTTAAACGAGACAATCTGGAGTCATAAGCAGAGTGCAATTCTCCTCCTTCTGGGAAGTGATGGCATTGTGCTGGCAGTGGGCTTGCTCCTGTGCTTTGTGTACCAATTCAGCCCATTGGGCACCAAAATTGGCCCCTGAGAAGCATGGGAACATGCTGCTGGGAGTGCGCCTGTGATGTCGTCGCACTTGCTGGGAGAGCGCCAGCTGTGCGCTCTTGCCCAGGAGTTTCCTTGTCTCCTGGGTCCGTTCCCTGTGCCTCCCCCCCCCCCACTGGCCAGGTAAATGGTGTGGTGGGGGCAGAAGCTGGGAGATGGGATTTCTAATTTGATTACTTATAGCAGGCAAATCTTCACTGGCACTCCCTTTCTCTGGCTGATGCTCAGTGGAGTGGTGGAGAAAAGTAGGGGGGAGGCCACGTTGCATGATGCTGTGACCTTATTTCTGCCTGGAACCTGGAATTGACATCAGCACCATGTGGTGGCATTCCAGGAATTTTGAGGGGAAATTAGAGAGAGTTGTTGTGTTGTGGTGATTTAACTTTCTGGTTCCTAGCTGGAAGTGACGTTGCAGCATCATGCAACACTGTTTTGAAGTGTCTGCCTGCTACGGTTGCCAGCTGTGGGTTGCCAGCTGTGGGTTGGGAAATTCCCGGAGATGTGAGGGTGAAGCGTGGGGAGGAGGCACCTCGGTATGGTAAAATTCTATAGTGTCCACTCTCCAAAGCAGCCATTTTCTCCAGGGGAACTGATCTCTGATCTGGAGAGCAGTTATAATTCAAGGAGGCCTCCAGGCTGCCAACCCCAAATGCTCCTGCATCAACTGGGAGCTAAGCTGGCAACCCTGCTCACCCAGCCAGCTTCCATGGCAGAATGGGGATTCAAACCTGGGCCTCCCAGATCCTAATCTGATGCCCCAAACAGTGTGCTGCACTGGCTTTCAACACCCCCATTATGCCCTTGAATAACTTAAAGCGCGTTAAACTGTTATTTTACGTGCATATATTTTGTGTACACCCTAAATGCATATTTGTTTGCATTTATATCTGGTTCAATTGTATCTCATATTTGTTATCCTCATCTCTCTGCTGTCTCTCACTCACAGTCAGACATTAGATGGTAAGGAGCTTGAAAAAGGATTTATTACTTATATGTAGAGCTCTTTCTTCCTCCATGGAGCTAAGGGCATGATTTGTCTTTCCCTTTATCCTTGTGAGGTAGTTTAGGTTAAGAGTGTCTGTCTAGTGCAATGTCACACAGAGAGCTTCGTGGATAAGTGGGTCTCTCTCTCCTAGTCCCATGCTCTGACACAACACTAGCCCATTTCATTCATTTATGGCATTGCTTTAATTACTCTATAACTGTCATGAATAGATGGTTGTTGTGGATTTTCCGGGCTGTATAGCGTGGTCTTGGCATTGTAGTTCCTGATGTTTCGCCAGCAGCTGTGGCTGGCATCTTCAGAGGTGTAGCACCAAAAGAAAGAGATCTCTCAGTGTCACAGTGTGGAGAAGATGTTGGCAGGTAATGTATATCTACACAGGAAAGTGGGTTTGGGCTGAGTCATCCTGTAAGAGTTTCCCAGGGTGTGGAATGCTAATGGAGGGAGGCGTCACTGTATCCTGAGGAGGTTCTTTTGCATACGGATTGGTGCTTGATATGCTAATCTTCTCTGCAGGGCTATTGTGGGATGTGGAGTATTTCGTTAGCCTGGTGTTTTGCAGGGCTGGAAGCTATGCTCTATTCATTCTTAAAGTCTCTTCTTTCCTATTGAAATTGTGTTTATGCTTATGAATTTCAATGGCTTCCCTGTGCAATCTGACAAAGTAGTTGGAAGTGTTGTCAAGTATCCCAATGCCAAGACCACGGCTATACAGCCCGGAAAATCCACAACAACCATCGTTCTCCGGCCGTGAAAGCCTTCGACAATATGTCATGAATAGACATGGGCACAAACCAAAAAAATTTAACGAACCAGCGGTTCATGGTTCAGTGCTGACAACGAACCCGAACCAGCGAACCACAATGAACATTTCCTGCTGACAAACCGGTTCGAGGGTCATGGTTCATGGGCGTCAGAACGGCCCCCGTTGGACTTAGAGAGCCCATATTCCCAGGGGGTGTTTAGCAGGCTCTCCTCCAGCCAGCATCCAAGTTTGGTCAAGATTGCAATAGGGATCTTGGAGTTATACCCTCTCCAATCCGAGGCCTCCAGGAAACTTCCATTCGATACAATCAGAGCCACCACTTGACATTGGCCCAGTGTACAAGGGGTTGGCCATCAGAACTGCCTATCAGGGTTTGCAGGGATGAGATTGGAGTGCCCGTGACTACAGAACACTCCTCCCCCTCCCTCCCCCAGGTGTTTTCTCCCAACTTGTAACCACTTTGCAACTCCATGGTTGGAAGGAAGACCGCCGATCAAGGTAAGCTGGGCTTCGATTCAGGTTTCCAGGGCGACAGAAGGAGTACAGACAGAATTCAGGCATTCCCCCAGCTCCGTTTCCAAGGGAATTGATTGATGGTGCCTGACTGTCTGGCTTCATGAACCGCAGGCAAACGTAACAAACCAGGCTTCCAACAAACGCTGGTTCATTGGCCATGGACCCTCACGAACTGCTGGTTCGCGAACAGACAACCAGGTGGTTCGTGGGTTTTTTTGGTTCGTAATGCGGTTCGTGCCCATGTCTAGTCATGAACATTGATGACACTGTATTACAACCTTCATAATAAAGGTCAAAAAGAACCATCAGGATCAGTGACATCCTGAAATTATAAGAAATATCTCAAATTTTCAAAGTGAGAAATGCGGCTACCATAGACTGGTGGCTCCCATACAGTGAAATTCCCTCCCCACCACACTTTGCCTTTATAGCTTTAGGGCACCTCTTGACAACTTTTTGTTTCCTGCAGGCTTTTCATGGATTGTACACCTCTCTTTTCTATGCCGCTCTCATTATTCTTTTTGGTACTGTTTTTACTGTTTTTATTTCCTGGTTTTGGTTGTGGCTGCCTACCGCTTCTTAAAAGAGTATTTAGGCTATGTACTTGACATGCCACTGTTTTGTTTTGATGGGGGCAGCCTACGTGCTGCAAATTTGGAGAATATAACTATTGTAATAAATACAATAGATACAATAAATCAGGTCAGTTTTTCTGAAAGAGAAAAGCTTAACTCAATTGCCACGGCTTTACATCAGCCAGATCACATTATCCTATCTGAAATTCTATTTCTTTTCTCTTGCTGTGCCTTAAAAACAAATGAATTTCTCTCAGGGTGACAGAGACAAGCATTAGGCCTATTTTCTGCATGACTGTGTTAACAGACGCTGGTGCAAGAAAAACCATCAACCAAGAGCCAGATTTTGCATTTCTTTGTCAAAACCTGCAAACAGAAGACAATCTCATCCTGGGCCCTCTGGCTGTTTTTCACAGGAGAGTCATCTCTCATGGAATGGAATCCAAGACCGGTTTGGTCGTCTGTTGAAGAATTTCATTATGTGTATAGAAGGAATGGAGAATTCATGTGATAGCAACTCACTTGTCATTAAAGAAATCCTTGCCTTGAAAGCCATTGGTTATTTAACTGCTCTGAGACCCCTGATGGAATTAAAGAGAGCTGTATGCATTTAGAGTGAAAGACAGTTCATTTGCTTTTAGGAAAGGCTGATAATACAGGAGGAACTGAGAAAACACACTTCTAAAGAGATTTTGCCTGTAGGCCGGGGCTAGGGTACTCAGGGTTATACAGCAAAGATGAGCGTGCTCAAAACAACATACATTTATTCAGGGCTTTTTTTCTGGGAAAAGAGGTGGTGGAACTCAGTGGGTTGCCCTCAGGGAAAATGGTCACATGGCTGGTGGCCCCGCCCCCTGATCTCCAGACAGAGGGGAGTTTAGATTGCCCTCCGCACTGCGGCGCAGAGGGCAATCTCAACTCCCCTCTGTCTGGAGATCAGGGGGCGGGGCCACCAGCCATGTGACCATTTTCAAGAGGTTCCGGAACTCCATTCCCCCGCGTTCCTGCTGAAAAAAAGCCCTGCATTTATTAACAAGGTGAAATAAGGATGGCAGCAACTTATTTCAGCAAAGTAGCTCACACCGTCTAATAGGTTTTTGGGTCTTCCCTCTGTTCGGGGAAAGTGGCAGGGGAGGAGGGGTGGCGATACGCATTTAAGAGTCTTTATCTGTCAGGCCACTCCCCACACCAAAGATCATTGGTGTTGATTGTGTGGGCCTGGCATTGATTATCTGTCTGGTATACCGACTGCCCAGGGCCAGCAGCTACCCTGCCAGGCCTGCTGAAGGTGGTGGCTGCCTGGGCCTTGGAATACCCCTGACTGTTATTTCCCAGGGGGAATTTCAATGTCTATGGCGATGCTTCTGCCTCCTCACAGAGCTAAGAATCTAGTGTCATCCATGCTGGCACTGGGACTCTCTCACTTTCTACTAGCTCCCGTGCATCAAGCAGGTCACACACTAGATTTGATCTTTGGTTTGGGGATAAATGTGGACCTGGATACATCTGATGTAGTGCCATGGTCAGAACACTTTGTCCGGAGGGCTTGTCAGGATGCCCCCATCCCCACTTGGGTGGTGAACTGATTTATGCTCACCTACAGATTTTGATGGATCCACTTGTGTCATGCCTCAGGTGGGGTGAGCCCCCTTACGCTGCCACTGCTCTGGGATTTCAGGTCCCTTGGGAAGGTCCAGAGTACCCTCCCAACCCTTCTGACCTCCGTAGCTTGGCCAATAAACAGGCGTGAGGACCCAGCAGAGTAACAACAAACAAAAGGATTTATTTACAAGGTCAGTTAATATCAAACAAACAAACAAAGAAGCAAGGTGCCTTAGCAACAATAGATGGATGAAAGCAAAATAAACAAAAGGCCCTAGTGCAACTGAACTCATTGTTCCTCTGTCTGCCAGGCCTGTCTTCTCACCCTACCTGGATGAGGGCCTCTCTCCCTAGCAGAAACCTCCTCTGGCCTGCTCCCTGGGAGAAAGAATGCAGGCTTTTTTTCCTCTGAGACTTAGATAGCACTAGCCCCCTGTGTTCTGATTGGCCCAAAAGGGTGCCAAAATGGCCCAGGGGCTCTTGGGAATCGTAGGCAGGCCTATTCTCACTGCTAACAGGCTTCTGAGGCCTTGCTAGGCCTTCCTGGCACAGCCAGATTATGACAGCTTGGTTTCCAGAAATGCTCTGTGGAATCTGATGTCCCCTGGTGACTCATTCGATGAGCTGCTAGAGGACTGATATGCCTGTCTCTCTGAAGTCACCAAAATCACTCCCCAGCACTTCCTCCACTCTTGGGCCAGAGTAGCTCCTTGGTATACGGAGGAACTCTGAGGGATGAAACAAGAGTTGGGATGGCTAGAACGAGTGAGGTGACGTGATCCGTGACAAAATAACAAGAACATCTTATATAGGGCATTTATGAAAGCTTATGAGTTGGCAATGAAAACCACGAAGAGAGAGTACTACACGGCTTCCATTGCATCCACAAGCTTTCACCAGGCTCAATTGTTTAGAATAATTAGGTCACTGACGTCCCTTTCATAGGGAATGGCAAAAAATGTTAATTCAGTGATTAGCTGTGGGGCTTTTGGTAGCTATTTTGTGGATAAAATCTTGTAGCCTGCAGCTCTCGGGATCAGCCCTCAGGTTCCAGAGAGGCAGGGGAGGGGCGGGTTCTTCAATGAGTGACAGGAATGCCCATTGGAACCCACGCGAGAAGCCAGAAGGCCCATTGGAGGTAAAGGGAATGAAAAGCACCCACAGATTTGTGGCAGCAGCATTTGAACACATCACTGCATCACAAGGATGTGAAAATGCAGGTTAGACCACAAGAGCCATGCTCTGGTCCTGAGGTGATGCACCTCCAGAGTGGACTGGCAGCCTATGGGAGCAGAGAAACTGCTCTGGGGGCCGTCATCTACCCCCTCCCTGCGCCCATCCCTGCCTCCACAAACAGTAAAACAGGAGGGTGGTCCATCCGTCCAGAGGAGGAGCCCAGGAGATCCCAAAATGTTGCTCCACATCCCCCACCTCCTGGCAGCAACCTCCCCCTTCCCCCACATGCGGCAGTCATCTGCCTGTCTTATCAGATGCCAGCAGCTCTGTCTGTCAGAGAATGAAATTCCTCCATGGTGCCCCCCGGCCAGACATTCATGGTCCACACTTCAATTCTCACCCCACTGCCTGAAGTTACATTGAGGGGGGGCAGGGGGCGGGGGAGCTGGACAGGGCCCCAAGGCACCGCTTGACATCTGCTCCTGCTGGCAGCAGAGCCCACACCATCCATCCCAGCCCTGAGCCAGGAAACTTTTTTTTTTAATGTCATTTATTACCCACCTTTCTCACTGAGACTCAAGGTGGATTACATAATGTGAGATTAGTACAATCAGTCTCAAGGACATTTCCATAAACAATGCCATAGGGATTGTTTATGGAAGTGAAGAGGTTCTCTGGACGTGTTTCCTGCCAATGTCCCTCAGCTGGAAAGGGAGCAAAGACAGTTTGCATAGCAGTCAGAGCTGTAAAATCCATCCCTCGTCCTGCCTTCGCAGGGGCAAGGATGAGATGGCAAACTGTTTCCTGGGTTGGACCTGAACCACACTCGAGAAAGATCACTAGGGGCTGGAACAGCCATGCTTCTTGGTCTCCTGGATGAGTTGCAACCTGCCTGTAAGGGAAAGAGACATGCGTGGCAAGAGACCCAGCCCAGTCTGCCATGTTCTGGGAGGGTGTCCATGGGTGAGAGCTGCTGTGGCAGCTCCAGTATCACAGATCTAGCCCACAACTAGATGATGTATGACCCTCTGGTGAGAAAGTGCTATGCATCGGAATGGTCTTATCCTGTGAAGGAGAAAGTCAAGGGGCTGAGCACCTTCCAGCAACAGAGAGTTATGAATACCCTGTCAACCCAACCTGCGGCCGAACTTTGTCCTCTGCCAGGAGGAGCCCCGACTGAGGGAGTCTGAACAGGCCCCCAAATGGTGCCCCCTCAAGTGGCTGCATCAAGAGTAGTTTTTTGGGCAATTGCTTCTGTGGCAGGCAGCTGCTGCTGTCAAACCCCCCATCGGTGAGCCTCACCTGCAGAAGCTGGCATTTGGGAGGTTTCAGGTGAGGAGGGCAGCTGGCACAAATCAGCGAGCCGGGGTAGCTATTACCCCACCCCCTTCTTACCTGTCAGTGGTCCCTCACTCCTTCCCAAGCTGGGACTCCAGAGTCAGATAGCCTGCAAAAGAATTTGGGTGGTTATTGGTTGTTAGTCAGATATTCTGGTCTTTGCTCCTCTTCCCATGAGTAACTGCAAAGTGCTCCCAATTTTCTGCTAAGTCCCCCAGTGCACTCATGGGCCACCACCGTGAATGCCCACTCTCCCACCTTGCGCACCAAGTTACTGTGGCAAGGCATGGGCAGCAAAGCCAGATGTTATGTAGGGTGCCTGGAGGGCTGATTGGGTGTAGGGAGGGGTGCTCGCCCATCACGGGGTCACACACAGATTGGTCTCCACAGTAGTCCCCATCCTATGCGCCTTCAGGCTTTGTGAGCGAGGCTGGGCGCCGGGAGAGGGGCCTGATTTCTCTCGTTTAATTGGCATCTATGGGCTACTCTACCTTTTTTATAGGCATACTTTTTGCCACTGCAGGGAGCATTCCCAGGCCTGGGGCAGCTTAGGAAGCTGATTAACTTGTGGCCCGCCCCCGCCTCCTCTGGCACACGGACTTGTGCCTCACTTATGTGTTTGTTGGTTTGCCCAGCATGACCACGGGGGGTGGCCCACCTGCAGTAGCTTGCTTCCCTGCTTGCCGGAGGGGTGGTGGTTTATGCCTGTGTAAGTGGAAGTTGCTCCCATGTAAGCCTTAGTCCTCTTCCGGTGCACTTTCCACCATCCTTTTAGGATTGCACTGTAAGTTTTAAATTTAACATCTTGAATATAAATCTATACAGAAGCAGTTTTCTAGGGGAGAAAATTCCTTATTATCATTTTCTTATTATGAGATGTATAATAGACTCTTTTTTAATATTTTGATATATTATCTATTTACTAAAAGATAGTGGGTAGGTAGAAGAGACAAAAGTATGTAATATTTAATATGCAATAATGTGAAACTAATAATGTAATTGCAAAATAAATTAGCTATGAAATCTGAAACTTCAATTGTCAAATATTGAATATACATATTGAATACAAATGTTGAATATAAATTTGAAATCTAAAATGTTGAATATAAATGGATCCCAACATAAGCCAGTACTATTGTAGTCAGACAGTGTCTTAAAAAATTTAATGAAGGGGGTGTTGGGAAGATATACTTTCTGTTTTATATAATTGTTTTGATCCATACAACTATGTTGTATAATCTCTTTTTTCTTTTCTGTAGCCCCTATACTACCACTTTGTTTTTTAAAATAAAAAATATATATTAAAAAAGATGAGGTGTTAAACCTCATGAAAATGGGGTTGTAAGCATAAATGCGGCTGTTATAAAACCAAAGGGAAGATTGATGTGGCCAGTTTATTATAATGCATTTCTGTTTCTTTGTAACATGTTCTTTGTTCTGTAAAACGCTTGCAAATTCACGGTCTGCTGTAACAAGGACATAGGGTGTGGTTAGATAAAGTGAACTAGCAGTTCTGATCTGAACTCAAGACAAAGTAAAAATGTGATTTATCACTACTCTTGCATCAGTTGTTTGCCTGCAAAAAGATACATAATATGTACTGGTATAGCCTATGGATACCTCAACACCCGCTCGCCTGTGAATCTCTGCTTCTTTGTCATTGTATCTTTGTTTATTCTAAGTTTGCTTCTGTTCTCAAATAAAAGGCCTTTTACAGATCACTGTTTTCAGGTTCCTGTATTAAAACTGTCACTACAACACTCTCAGCGTAACCTACCTTATTGTGAGGATAAAGGTGCTTTCCACATGGTTACTTTACAGTGTTTCAGAATCTATTCTGCTTCCTATGTTCTCCAGAGTTCTGCACATACAAGGGAGTCATGGGAAGCAGAAATGTTTTTTGTCTGTCTTTTCCCCTGTGCACATTCCACAATTTTTTTTAAGCCGCTGCCCAGTTGCTACTGGCGTGTGTTATGTTCATGCAGAATTAAAAACTCTTGTTCTGCTTCTTGTGCCCCCCTCAGCTAATTGGTCTGTCTGCTGGTAACCACTCCCCCCTTCTCAGCTCTCTGAACTCATTTTTATCAGTAAAGCGAGGTAAGGGTCATAAGGCTGCTTCTCCATTCACTTCCTTCCTCCTGAGTATGCATACACTCTCTTATTTATTTTGTTCTAAGCCAGGAACTAGTCCTAACACTGCTTATTCCTTGCTGGCTTTAAAAGCCAGTAAAGGGTTAAATGGCTGCTTTACCCTTCCTCCCTCAATGGTATGAGTACTCTCTCAATTTTTTTCAAAGCTAGGAATGAGTTGTAATCTTATTTTTTATTCCTCTTGGCATTAAAAGCCAGGAAAGGGTTAAATGGTGGCTTTCCCCTCCCTCCTGATGTCTTCTCCTAATGCCAAAGAGGAAAAAAACCCAAGCGTTTTGCACAGCTGTTTGCAAAACAAAGCGGCAGGGAAGCTGCCGGGAAGAAATGAAGCAATCAAAGTGGAAGCCCACAACTAAGGGATACAGTCAGTCAGGTTCTGAAATTCTAGTGTATTAAAGTGGCGCAGTGCAATGAATAAATAACAATACCGTTATAAGCATATCAAGTCACATAAACAAACAATGTGCAATAAACAGCTCAAAGTCAGCCAATACAGAAATATCCAATGGTGCAATCAAGTTCATATCAGAGTTCAAAGCAGAGATGAAACATAGACAGCAAACCAGAGAAGCCGTGAGGACCCCTCGTTCCTGTTCAAGGTAAGTTCTTAGATAGATAACAGGAACGAGGGGTCCTCACGGCTTCTCTGGTTTGCTGTCTATGTTTCATCTCTGCTTTGAACTCATATGAACTTGATTGCACCATTGGATATTTCTGTATTGGCCGACTTTGAGCTGTTTATTGCACATTGTTTGTTTATGTGATTTGATATGCTTATAACAGTATTGTTATTTATTCATTGCACTGCACCACTTTAATACACTAGAATTTCAGAACCTGACTGACTGTATCCCTTAGTTGTGGGTTTCCACTTTGATTACTCAGTTTGTTGCTAAGGGAGCTTCCTTTTGTTTTAGAGGGAAGAAATGAAGCAGCAGCATTTTAACCCTTTCCTGGCTTGGCTTTTAAAAAAAATAATGAGAGTGTAACAATCATGAAAAGTACATGTCCCCCCCCCCAAACTCTGCCACCAATTTAGTCTCCAGTAGTGACAGGACTGCCCAATCAGCAAATATAGGGAGGGAAGATGGGCTCCAACATTGCAATGGTACAACAAATGCATTTTTTAAAAAAAAAATTATATCAACTCAAAAAATTATGTCAACTCACAAAATGCGGCTCCAAACAGACACATCTCAACTCATCAGCAGACAACAAATCACTTCGAGGTCATGCAGTGCAGAATGATGGGACTCCAAGTCATTTCAGCACTGATCAGTGTGAATGCTCAGCATTGCCAGTTTAAAATGTGCCGCGTGGAATGGGCCAAACTGGAAGAAACCAACGCAAACTGCTTTAGGTCCCCATAGTGGAGAAAGGTGGGATATAGATGAAGTAAATAAATAATAAATGTAGCTGACGATGAGGGGGGCAGATTAAAGGTAGGTTGGTAGATGGAGATGAAGGAGAGAAGAAAGTTGGGAAAGGTGAGGATATGGGGGCTGCCAGAAGAAGGGAAAGCGGAAATAGTACAGGGAGGGGATTCAGGGGGAAATGAGGTATACCCTGCAAGTCCTTGCAGGTTCCCAACTATGCAACTGGGCCTGGGGGGCCAGTATTGCATGACTGAATTATAGTTTTCTCAGATAGGTTCTTCTGGGGGGAATGAAGATGGAAATGCTGAAGACATGGGGGCAGATACAGGTAGCTTAGCAGATGAGTGGGAGGGAGAAGGAAGGAAGCAAGGAAGGGGAGAGGCTATGGAGACTTTCAGGGAAGGGAAAAAGGAAAGAGTGGGAAAGGGAAAATGATATGCCCCCTGCAAGTCCATATGAGTCCTTATGGTTCCCTGCATGCCCCCATTTGTGTTTTTAAATTTGTAAACTACTTAATTTTTTTTAAACCCACCAAATATTAGAAATATTTTAAAAGTTTTTAAAAATTACTTTTAGAAATGGGAGGATGATAGTTTCAGGATGTCACAGGACTAGCTAGTAGGGGATTTCTACAGATACCCCATGAATTCTCCACCCCATTGAAAACCTGCATGATTGGCATTTTTTTTCCTCTAAAGAGCTCACTTTGGAGCAATCTATTTAAGAAGCAGAGAATCAGTGTCAGCCACTCTTGTAGTGTACATTAATATACACCCTTAGGCACATTTTAAGTCCCATTGATTTCAAAATGAGAGATTTAAGCAAAAAAGCTTAATCTAGCCAATCTAGCCCAAAAAAACGTTATTGTGTAATTTTTTTCACTGAAGAGACTGTGCAGGGCAATCAGATGGTAAAATTCTGAGGTGCTCGGATGAGCTGTACCACTTCAGACTGTGGGGAAGGGCACACCCATTCTTTATGCTCCCCTGTGTGAAAAGAATAAAAAACTAAGCTCATCAAGGAACAAACTCCTATTGTATCCTTTTACATGTTGTGTTGTCCACTTGTGAGAAATTATTAACTCAGGGCCAAGCTACAAGTGACGAATGACACTTGAACGGCAAGTGGATTGAGTGGAGCGCAAGTGAACAGGGAGAAATACACTTGCCGTTCAAGTGTCATTCGTCACTTGTACCTTCGCCCTAAGGAGAACCCTCAAAATGGATCCATCGTTTTCTTTTTCTGCCTAGCCGACCTGTCAGGCTTGTTGGGAAGATAAAGCAAAAGAGCTCTTGGTATACATTGCCCTCAGTTTCTTGGATGAAGTGAGGAATAAAAATACAGATTTTCCCTTGGCTTCTGCTGTTTCCAGACTTCATTTTGCCTAAATAAAACTGATTATTTATCACAGTGGGAGGGCCTCATCTCTTAATCATCAAGCACTTCTTGTGTCATTTGAATTCTGCTGATCTTGTACTTCCATCAGTTAGTTTGTTGAGGTTTCTATGAATTTCTAAATATACTGTTGTGAATTTGATACACGGTGAATGGGTCTATTATGGGCTTGGCCTAATGTGGCATTCCTTGAGGGAACTAGAGCCTGAGCTAAAAGCATGGTAATGTTGCTTAATAATTGTAGATGTTCCTTGACGAGTTTAAATTTTACAAGGACCCAATAGGGCTTAGAGGAAGTGCCCCCCCTCAAATGAAGGCCCATATGGGTCTTTGTGCAAAGTAAGTGTAATTTACTTAGCTAAACCAGTTACAGCTAATCATCTGAAGGCAGAATTTGAAAATGTTTAGATGCTCTGGGATTTTAACTATGTTTATGGACATTTAGAAAAGCCAGTAAGCAGGGTTTTTTTTTCAGCTGGAACGTGGTGGAACGGAGTTCTGGCATCTCTTGAAAATGGTCACATGGCCAGTGGCCCTGCCCCCTGATCTCCAGCCAGAGAGGCGTTTAGATTGCCCTCCGTGGAGATCAGGGGGCAGGGCCACCAGCCATGTGACCATTTTCATCGTGGGTGATTCAAACTTTAAAAAACTCCCCCCTGGTTCCCGCTGACCCAAAGTGATGTCATTGTGCAGTCCTAGTTCCACCACTGAGTTCCACCACCTCTTTTCCTAGAAAAAAAGCCCTGGATTTAAGTATGCATTGAACTTGGCTGTATCTATATCTCAGGCAGCAAGAATAAAGAGACCAACTGACAGTTGAAGTGGCCACCTCACACCGTCTCATAATAGGGCAGGTCCTGAAGGAGAAGAGAAAATGATGTTACAGACTTAAGCTTTTGAGATGCAGAGCAGCTGAGAGAGACAAATGAATGCTTATGAAAGGCTGGTCTGTTTTACAGAAATGATTCAATGCAGATTTGTGTAGTGAACACCAACCTGTGAATAGACTACTAAAACGCCGATGAATGGGATATACTACAGCCAGGGGTCATTTAGTAGAAAAGAACTGTAGGAACTCATCAGCATAAATCATTAGCATATTGCATTAGCATTTCCCACACCCCCTGGCATCACTGGAAGTTTGTCAGAAGGCAACACCCTCAGGCCCCTTTCCCCCAAATCTCCAGGTATTTCCTGAAAATAAAGCAGAATGAACTCAAAGCAGCTTTCCCTCCTCTGGAGAGCCAGCCACAGCAGCCCTGCTTGCATGCATGCACGCACGCACTCACTCACTCACTCATGAGTCACGAATGAAAATAAAGCAACAGAATGAATTTAAAGCAGCTTACCCTCCTTTGGAGAGCCAGCCCCAGTAGCCCGGCTTGCACTCACTCACTCACTCACTCACTCACTCACTCACTCACTCACTCACTCACTCACTCACTCACTCACTCACTCACTCACTCACTCACTCACTCACGAGTTACGAATGAAAATAAAGCAATAGAATGAATTTAAAGCAGCTTACCCTACTCTGCAGAGCCCTCGATGCTTGCAGGCCTGGAGGATGGGCCATGTGGCCACCCCTCCTGTGTGCCCCCCCCCCTCCGGGTTCCTACCAGGGAATCCAGGAGGTGGTGACGGGGTGGTGGTACAGCTGCTGCTGCCGCTGCCTGCTGCTAAAGACATGGGCAGCGGGGAGGAAAAGGAATCATGTGGGCAGGGCCAAAACCCATGTGGCCTATTTTCAGATCTACAGGAATGCTGTTCCAGCGCGTTCCCCCTCCAAATGAGCCCTGACTACGGCCAATCTTTCTTTCTGCTGGTTACCTCACAAGAAGAGAGGCCAAGAAAGAGCAAGTCACACGTGAAAGACGAAACAGACTCATTCTGTTGGTGAATCCTGAATATTTCCCCCCTGCAGAGAGTAACCTGTTTTTCCCCTCCCTCCTAGTTCTTGCTCCCTTCCTTTGTAAAATTTTCAAGATAATTTCCCAATTCTCACGTTGTGCAACTAGAAATTAAATTCCTCTTGACAAACCTTCAGGGAATTTTCACTATCCAGATCTTTTCAAAGATCTTTGGAGATATTTGTTCTCAAGACTGAGAGATGATTTCTCAAGGAAAATTCATAGGAAATACATTTTCAGAAACATATATGAGAAATTGATGGCAAATATTTGTGAAAATTGCCACATGAATTTATTTCAAAATATACCTCTTTTTTCCCCATATCAAGGTGGCTTTACAATTAACCAGCATAAGAGTAAATACAAATTCAATCTTTCATAAAACCACGAAACAAAGAAAGAAATCCTAGGTTAAAATCAACACTCCAGAAGAACAAAATTTGTTTGTGTGTATGGACTGAACCTTAAAACAACTGCCATTGAACCCACCAACAGAATTATAATTGAGGGGAAATTAGCCCCTGGCCCTTTCTTCCTTGGTTCATAGGATAGGAATAACAACAACAACAACATTCGATTTATATACTACCCTTCAGGACAACTTAATGCCCACTCAGAGCAGTTTACAAAGTGTATTGTTAGTATCCTCACAACAATCACCCTGTGAGGTGGGTGGGGCTGGGAGAGCTCTGAGAGAGCTGTGACTGACCCAAGGTCACCCAGCTGGCTTCAAGTGGAGGAGTAGGGAATCAAACCCGGTTCTCCAGATTAGAGCCTGCTGCTCTTAACCACTACACCAAACTGGCTCTATTTCCTCCATTACTCCCACCCCTTGTATCTGCCTGCTCTTGCCTCCACACCTTGCCTCCCCCACAGTGCCCCACAGTTTATCTCTTTCCCCCCCTCTTACTCTTTCCTTCTCCCAGTTCCACTGTTTGGCTGATTCCACACACGTTGGATAATGCACTTCCAATCCTCTTTAGAGATCATTTGGAACTGAATTTTTCGTGTGTGAAACAAAAAATCCACTTCCGAATGATTGCTAAAGTGCATTGAAAGTGCATTATCCAACGTGTGCGGAATCAGCCTTTGTCTTCCTGACCTTTGGGCTGTGAAATGAAAGGAGGAGATGCCTCCTCCAGCTCCTGTATACTGCTTAGCTGCCCACTCCTGTATTCAAAGCCAACTGGGTGACCTTGGGTCAGTAACAACTTCTTGGAGCTCTCTCAGCCATGCCCACCTCACAGGGTGATCATCATGTGGGTAATAATAACACAAACTCTGAGTGGGCATTAAGTTGTCCTTAAGGGCGGTATATAAATCGAATATTGTTGTTATTATATCTTGACCTGTACACGCTGCAAAACCACAGACTCATTGGCTCCTGGTAACTGATAGCAGAAGAGATGATACAGTTCTTAGAACCTTTCAAATAATTGTTCTCCTCTCATCTTTTTGCCTCCTGCTCCCCCTTCCCCCCATCACAGTAGGGAACAATTTCACATTTAAGCAGGGCTTTTTTTCTGGAAAAAGAGGTGGTGGAACTCAGTGGGTTGCCCTTGGAGAAAATGGTCATGTGGCTGGTGGCCCCGCCCCCTGATCTCCAGACAGAAGGGAGTTTATATTGCCCTTCGCACTGCGGCGTGGAGGGCAATCTAAACTCTCCCCTGTCTGGAGATCAGGGAGGCTGGGCCACCAGTCATGTAACCATTTTCAAGAGGTTTCGGAACTCCGTTCCACTGCATTCCTGGTGAAAAAAAGCCCTGCATTTGAGAGATCCATGAAGCTAGTTGTATTCTCAATATTTCTTTTGAAGTTAGGCAACTCAGGTTATACTAAGATGGTGAATACTTCCTTAGGTTATAACCTGAATTTACCATCTTGACAGCTCTGTTCAGGAGCCATGCCAGAAAGTGCCAGGCACATTTAAATAACAATAGGATGAACTAATACTGGTTCCTAAGGGACAACGGAAAATAAGTTGGCCTTTCAAAAATCTTAAGTTGATGTGCTTTCCGAGGAACATCAAGGCCTAAGTGAGGCAATCTTACAGTAAAGTATCTCCAGGGATCTCAAGTGAATGAAAGGAGAGATGTGATAAAACTATGGGATACAGTCAAAATAAGGAAGAAGGATGGATATGGCAAGAGCTGACTCTGATTAGATAAGCGGTAAGTCTTGAGAAATAATGTCTCTATAGAAAAGAAGATGGGTTATTTTTTTTTTGTAGCCTTCACGCTGTAGTGCGAAAGGTCTCTACACTGGTAATTGCTACAGGATTTAAATGCGTGGTATTTAACAGAAAATGTTATTTTGCTTTATGTCTTTCTCCATTCACCTAGACTACATGAATAGAGGAGACTGGGTTCTACTAGATCTTATGCAGGAGTACTCAGTTGCTACAATTTGAAACATGAATGAAACATACTGATTAAGGGTGGGCACGAACTGTGCCATTTTGCAGCAGCACGGAAAGGGGCATTTAAACCCGTGGATCAGCTGCTTGTCAAGGAGATACCCGACAAGCAGCTGATTATGTAATCAGCAGGGCTTGGCTGGCTGGCCAGGAACTCCCTCTGAGCGGTGGGGAAATGGCAGGTGGGGCTTGGCTGGCTGGCTGGCTTGCCAGGAGTTCCCAGCTGGTCAGCCAAGCCCCACTGTTTAAATGATCAGCTGCTTTTCGGGGATCTCCCCGACAAGCAGCTGATCCACGGGTTTAAATGCCCCATTCTATGCCGCTTTGCAGCGGCACAGAAAGGGGCATTGCTTTTTAAAACGAATGAAATGAACCAGCATACCAGTTCAGAAATTAGTGGAAAGGAGCTTCCATGAACTGCTGGTTTGAGAACCATGAACCAGGCTGGTTCGTGGTTCTTTTTGGTTCGTGTTCCCTTTTATGCCCATCTCTAGTACTGATCTATAATAGATTTTAGGCACACAACTCTTGCATCCTTTTTCCTCTCCTCTGCCTTGCTGTCCTTGAACACAGAATCTTTACAAAACAGTGTAATTAGAAATGTAAAAACAGAAAACCTGCAAGGACTCACTGGGAGGATGATTTCCCACTTCCCGATTTTTCCATTTCCATATTGTTACTGGTTGGGGCTTTCCCTGTTCCCTTCCTACTGGCTCTCTCCACATTCTCTTCATTCCACTCCAGCAGTCTCTCCCCTTCGTCTCTCAACTGGATGTGTCCATTTCCACCTCTCCCGTCTTTCACTACTGCTTGCTGTTTCCCCATCCTCTATCTTCTCTTCCTGTTCCCATTTCTGTTCCCTTCCCCAACTCTATTCTGTTCCAGTATGTTGTGTCATCTCCTCTTTTCCCTCCCCCCGAAACCTGCCTCCTGTTGATGTTGTCTAGCACCTTCTATGGTACCATTGGATGCCATTTTGGGTGGCTATAGAAATGTAAAATGCTGCTCAAACTATTTTTTTTTATTTTTTCCTTTTTAACATTTTAAAACTCTATTTATTTTGTAAATTTCTGTATTCCCCTAGTTACTCCCAAGTTTTGCAGAAATATGCAACGATTCATTCATTTCTTTATTTATGGTCATACATCACAGTTGCACTAAAAATAAAATTCAAAGCATAGAATAGAACAAATAAAACAATTTGGAATTAAGATCTGGGCCGTTTTCACACTGCTTACTGGCCACAGAACATCTTGCCAAGCTCCCGGAACGACTGTTGTTCTCACGTGAAATCGCGCCAGAAAGATGCTGTCATTCCGGGAGCTTGGCTCAATGTTCCGTGGCTGGTAAGCAGTGTAAAAACAGCCCTAGTTACAATACAGTATAATTTCTGAGATCTGAAGATCACCAAACAATATCTGGCTACTTGATAGGTAATCTTGGCATTCTTATAGGACAGAAGATAATCAAGTCTAGCTATTTCAGTGAGACCAGAAATTTTATCTAATAATAGCATAATCATCTTATCACGTGCTTCCTTATAATATGGGCATCTTAAAAACATGTGCTCTATAGTTTCCACCTCTCTTAACAGACAGGAGCAAAGCCTTTCCAGATAAGAGATTTTATTATATCTGCCTTCCAATACTGCAGAAGTAAGGGCCAGGCACCTTGTCAGGGTAAATACTCTTCTGAAATAATTTATCTCTAAGGATATGTAAACTGACGGATTCACAATATTTTGAAAATTTGACCACACATACTTATTTTTTAAGCTAGCAATATCTGTTTGGCATTCTATATCTTCATTCCTCTGTTTAACTAATCTCTTTGCCTTATCTTAACCACAGGATAAGAGGACCTGAGGAGGGAAGCCAGTTCTACTAATGAGCAGTGATTCCACACAAGTTGGATAACGCACTTCCAATCCTCTTTATAGATCATTTGGAACGGATTTTTTTGTGTGCGGAACAAAAAATCCACCTCAAACGATTGATAAAGTGTATTGAAAGTGCATTATCCAATGTGTGCGGAATCAGCCATGCTTCAGAACATACTGAGTGGCCCCATTGCACAGATGTTTGGATCCATATGGTGCCACCTCCAATCACTGTATGATTGGCAAAGAGTATGGCTCTATTTTAAGCTGAAGTGCACTGATTTGCTATGCCGCTTAATTCTCCATGGCTGCATATTTAAGTTTGTGCTAGCATGAAGCGAGGCAGAGGTCCCATGACAACTCCTGGGTTGCTCTTAAGGCATTGGATTTCATCTAAGTATGTGCAAAATCTACAGAAGGATTCTGGTTTTAGTTCTATTTCGTGATCTTAAAAATTGTGACATCAAATTATAAAGTTTGGTGGAGGCAACAGGGGCTGGCTGTGGCACTAGGGAGAGGTGAGGGCCGCTTTGAAGTGGCACAGGGGCCTGGGGTCACTGTGGCCTTTGTCCGCCACAGCTCTGGGGCCTGCGCTCACCACAGTGCAGGTGCCAGTGAAAGGCAAGGTCTACTTGTTGGTCAGCGGCTGGCTTTCGATGTGGCCAGTGGCCTGGGATGGGTGCTGCTCCTTTGGCAGCAGCATGTCACTTTCAGCAGGCCTGTCTGGTTGCATATTGGTGCATAGACATTAGTTAAGTATTTGGGGGGGGTATTTAAACCCCCTATGTTTTTTGAGGGGATCCAGATTCTTCTGCAACCCTGGGAGGGAGGGGTCCCTCAAGGTTGCTGAAGCATCTTTTCTGTTCCCAAGTGGCTCCAACCTTCAGATTTAAGGATCCCTGAGGGGTGGGTGTCACTTGGCTAATAGTAAATAAGATAATGGTATATAAACCATTCCCCTAATATATGTGCATTTTGATTTGGTAGAAAGGAGTTAATATTTTGAGAATAAAGATAGTTTGGCACGAAAGGATTCAGAGATCTTGGGAATACAGATTGCTTGGTATAAAACGCTTGAAATATTGTGGCAATGCAGGTATCGGGCGGAATAAGAATTCATTATACATGAGTAAACAACTTCAGCAGTAGATTATGGAACAACCACTAAAATTTTTACAAGTAATGGAATTGGAACATTCAGCCTGAATTGCACTTTTTTGGGTGGCAAATCCAATTTCACCCTAATTTTTATTTCTTCATTTTTGCAGGTTAGTTCTCCAGGTAAATCTAAATCTCTTTGTAAATGACATTCTGTGAAAATACTTCTTTCTGCATTTCAGACTTGTCTGTATCTCAAAATCTTTATGATTTCTTTTTGCCCTAAAGGTACTTAATAGACACAGTTGTCAGAGAAGAAAATTGACAGGCTTTTCTATTAGAATAACAGATGAGACAAAGGTGATTTGATAGAATAAGTGCTACTGTTCTTTGCCTAATCTCATTTCTCTTTAACCTGATTTTCTGATGCTCTCACTACTATTTTCTCTGGATGGCTTTGAGAACAGAGAAGCTAAATGCTGACAAAACTTTCACAGTCTTCTTTTTCTTCCTTTAATTTATTCTATATTCCCCCCTCAACTGCTCATGCTCGTAAATTTGGTATTATCTTTCATTCTTCTCTGTGTCCCCTGCCCATAAATCCACTTACGTTGCTCAATCTTGTCACCTTGCAACACAAAACCAGTTTTCCATTTTCTTTCTTTTGATGCAATTTAAAGTCCTGCTAATTCTCTCATTATTTCTTGCACTGACTATTGCAATACTCTTCTGCGTGGCATTCCTTCTTTCTGGAATTTTCCTGCATTTGTGACAATGATTGGCACCTCTTTCTGTCTTCTATTAACTTTACGTCTTCAGTCTTGTTCCCAGTTATTCATTTGCTCATCTCTGTCCATGTGCCAAGACCTTTCTGCTCCTTAGAGCTGAATCTAAAGGAACTTCTGCAGAGGAAGATGGAGAGCCCACTGCATATCCTTGGGCATCCAGGGGCCCTACCCTCTAATGAGGACTTTGAAACTATATCTGTGGTCACTGCCAAATCCAGGGACTAAGTCCCATCCTTTGACCTGTTGTCAGGTTTCCCTGATGCTATCAGACTTCCATGATAACCCCTGATCCTCCCAAGTAGAGATGGGCATGAACCGAAATATGAACTAAAGTCCGTGACAAACCAGGCTGGTTCGTGGTTTGTGGTTCGTGGTTCGTGAACCGGTGGTTCGTCAGAGCCCATTTCTGATGAATCACCATGAACTTTAGGCTGATTCATTTGGTTTGTTTTTTGGTTCATCACTGCAATCAGTTTTCTAGGCAACAGGGGAAGGACTTCCTGCAGACCTTCTGCTGACCCAGAAGTGGTCTTCTGCTGGCCCAGAAGTGACAATTTGCTGACCTGGATGTGACATTTTCATGAACCAAAACGAACTGGTTTGCAAACCGGGGCAGATTCGTGAAAGTTCATGGTTCGTGAAATGCGATGAACCACGAACCGCACGGTTTGTTTTTTTCCAGTTCATGCCTGTCTCTACTCCCAAGTAATGATGATGGCAGACAGGGTGGAAGTTGTCTTTAGATGGTGGAGTAGCCCTTTAGGAATACAACTCCTTTCTTCTCTCAACTTGGCTCCAGATTCTGGCACAAGTGCTTCCAAGATCAGGACCTCCACTGATAAGCCAAGAAAAGTGGAGCTGCCAATACATAAACACCTCAGTTGCTACCTGAAAGCAATCAGTATAACATCTAAGCTGCCTACTGCCTACTCCTAGCTACCTTGTGTACAACTCCCCTGTCATTCAGCAGTTTGAGCATTCTGACGTAACCAGCCCTAGTCTACATTTCCCGCTAGATTGTTTCTGGATCTTGTGTGCCTGTCTTTATGCTCCTGTGGTGGTGATGGCAGAACATCCTGCCCCTTTCTGTGTGCCTCCCTGTTCTGGTACCGTTCTTATCCTCTGTAAGCCCAAAACTGTGTAAAGTGCTGTCAAGTCACAGAACTTATGGTGACCCTGAAGAATTTTCGAGGCAAGAGATAAACAGAGGTGGTATAGCATTGCCTGACTCTGTGTAGTGACCCTGGACTTTGTTGGTGGTCTCCTATCCAAATACTAACCAGGGCTGACCTACTTGGCTTCTGAGATCTGACAAGATCTGGCTAGCCTGAGCCCTCCAGGTAAGAGCAAACCCAAAATTACATCCACTGTTCCCTAGTTATGTTCGCTGCCTGCTCTTAACAAGGCACCGCTTGACATCTGCTCCTGCTGGCAGCAGAGCCCACACCATCCATCCCAGCCCTGAGCCAGGAAACTTTTTTTTTTAATGTCATTTATTACCCACCTTTCTCACTGAGACTCAAGGTGGATTACATAATGTGAGATTAGTACAATCAGTCTCAAGGACATTTCCATAAACAATGCCATAGGGATTGTTTATGGAAGTGAAGAGGTTCTCTGGACGTGTTTCCTGCCAATGTCCCTCAGCTGGAAAGGGAGCAAAGACAGTTTGCATAGCAGTCAGAGCTGTAAAATCCATCCCTCGTCCTGCCTTCGCAGGGGCAAGGATGAGATGGCAAACTGTTTCCTGGGTTGGACCTGAACCACACTCGAGAAAGATCACTAGGGGCTGGAACAGCCATGCTTCTTGGTCTCCTGGATGAGTTGCAACCTGCCTGTAAGGGAAAGAGACATGCGTGGCAAGAGACCCAGCCCAGTCTGCCATGTTCTGGGAGGGTGTCCATGGGTGAGAGCTGCTGTGGCAGCTCCAGTATCACAGATCTAGCCCACAACTAGATGATGTATGACCCTCTGGTGAGAAAGTGCTATGCATCGGAATGGTCTTATCCTGTGAAGGAGAAAGTCAAGGGGCTGAGCACCTTCCAGCAACAGAGAGTTATGAATACCCTGTCAACCCAACCTGCGGCCGAACTTTGTCCTCTGCCAGGAGGAGCCCCGACTGAGGGAGTCTGAACAGGCCCCCAAATGGTGCCCCCTCAAGTGGCTGCATCAAGAGTAGTTTTTTGGGCAATTGCTTCTGTGGCAGGCAGCTGCTGCTGTCAAACCCCCCATCGGTGAGCCTCACCTGCAGAAGCTGGCATTTGGGAGGTTTCAGGTGAGGAGGGCAGCTGGCACAAATCAGCGAGCCGGGGTAGCTATTACCCCACCCCCTTCTTACCTGTCAGTGGTCCCTCACTCCTTCCCAAGCTGGGACTCCAGAGTCAGATAGCCTGCAAAAGAATTTGGGTGGTTATTGGTTGTTAGTCAGATATTCTGGTCTTTGCTCCTCTTCCCATGAGTAACTGCAAAGTGCTCCCAATTTTCTGCTAAGTCCCCCAGTGCACTCATGGGCCACCACCGTGAATGCCCACTCTCCCACCTTGCGCACCAAGTTACTGTGGCAAGGCATGGGCAGCAAAGCCAGATGTTATGTAGGGTGCCTGGAGGGCTGATTGGGTGTAGGGAGGGGTGCTCGCCCATCACGGGGTCACACACAGATTGGTCTCCACAGTAGTCCCCATCCTATGCGCCTTCAGGCTTTGTGAGCGAGGCTGGGCGCCGGGAGAGGGGCCTGATTTCTCTCGTTTAATTGGCATCTATGGGCTACTCTACCTTTTTTATAGGCATACTTTTTGCCACTGCAGGGAGCATTCCCAGGCCTGGGGCAGCTTAGGAAGCTGATTAACTTGTGGCCCGCCCCCGCCTCCTCTGGCACACGGACTTGTGCCTCACTTATGTGTTTGTTGGTTTGCCCAGCATGACCACGGGGGGTGGCCCACCTGCAGTAGCTTGCTTCCCTGCTTGCCGGAGGGGTGGTGGTTTATGCCTGTGTAAGTGGAAGTTGCTCCCATGTAAGCCTTAGTCCTCTTCCGGTGCACTTTCCACCATCCTTTTAGGATTGCACTGTAAGTTTTAAATTTAACATCTTGAATATAAATCTATACAGAAGCAGTTTTCTAGGGGAGAAAATTCCTTATTATCATTTTCTTATTATGAGATGTATAATAGACTCTTTTTTAATATTTTGATATATTATCTATTTACTAAAAGATAGTGGGTAGGTAGAAGAGACAAAAGTATGTAATATTTAATATGCAATAATGTGAAACTAATAATGTAATTGCAAAATAAATTAGCTATGAAATCTGAAACTTCAATTGTCAAATATTGAATATACATATTGAATACAAATGTTGAATATAAATTTGAAATCTAAAATGTTGAATATAAATGGATCCCAACATAAGCCAGTACTATTGTAGTCAGACAGTGTCTTAAAAAATTTAATGAAGGGGGTGTTGGGAAGATATACTTTCTGTTTTATATAATTGTTTTGATCCATACAACTATGTTGTATAATCTCTTTTTTCTTTTCTGTAGCCCCTATACTACCACTTTGTTTTTTAAAATAAAAAATATATATTAAAAAAGATGAGGTGTTAAACCTCATGAAAATGGGGTTGTAAGCATAAATGCGGCTGTTATAAAACCAAAGGGAAGATTGATGTGGCCAGTTTATTATAATGCATTTCTGTTTCTTTGTAACATGTTCTTTGTTCTGTAAAACGCTTGCAAATTCACGGTCTGCTGTAACAAGGACATAGGGTGTGGTTAGATAAAGTGAACTAGCAGTTCTGATCTGAACTCAAGACAAAGTAAAAATGTGATTTATCACTACTCTTGCATCAGTTGTTTGCCTGCAAAAAGATACATAATATGTACTGGTATAGCCTATGGATACCTCAACACCCGCTCGCCTGTGAATCTCTGCTTCTTTGTCATTGTATCTTTGTTTATTCTAAGTTTGCTTCTGTTCTCAAATAAAAGGCCTTTTACAGATCACTGTTTTCAGGTTCCTGTATTAAAACTGTCACTACAACACTCTCAGCGTAACCTACCTTATTGTGAGGATAAAGGTGCTTTCCACATGGTTACTTTACAGTGTTTCAGAATCTATTCTGCTTCCTATGTTCTCCAGAGTTCTGCACATACAAGGGAGTCATGGGAAGCAGAAATGTTTTTTGTCTGTCTTTTCCCCTGTGCACATTCCACAATTTTTTTTAAGCCGCTGCCCAGTTGCTACTGGCGTGTGTTATGTTCATGCAGAATTAAAAACTCTTGTTCTGCTTCTTGTGCCCCCCTCAGCTAATTGGTCTGTCTGCTGGTAACCACTCCCCCCTTCTCAGCTCTCTGAACTCATTTTTATCAGTAAAGCGAGGTAAGGGTCATAAGGCTGCTTCTCCATTCACTTCCTTCCTCCTGAGTATGCATACACTCTCTTATTTATTTTGTTCTAAGCCAGGAACTAGTCCTAACACTGCTTATTCCTTGCTGGCTTTAAAAGCCAGTAAAGGGTTAAATGGCTGCTTTACCCTTCCTCCCTCAATGGTATGAGTACTCTCTCAATTTTTTTCAAAGCTAGGAATGAGTTGTAATCTTATTTTTTATTCCTCTTGGCATTAAAAGCCAGGAAAGGGTTAAATGGTGGCTTTCCCCTCCCTCCTGATGTCTTCTCCTAATGCCAAAGAGGAAAAAAACCCAAGCGTTTTGCACAGCTGTTTGCAAAACAAAGCGGCAGGGAAGCTGCCGGGAAGAAATGAAGCAATCAAAGTGGAAGCCCACAACTAAGGGATACAGTCAGTCAGGTTCTGAAATTCTAGTGTATTAAAGTGGCGCAGTGCAATGAATAAATAACAATACCGTTATAAGCATATCAAGTCACATAAACAAACAATGTGCAATAAACAGCTCAAAGTCAGCCAATACAGAAATATCCAATGGTGCAATCAAGTTCATATCAGAGTTCAAAGCAGAGATGAAACATAGACAGCAAACCAGAGAAGCCGTGAGGACCCCTCGTTCCTGTTCAAGGTAAGTTCTTAGATAGATAACAGGAACGAGGGGTCCTCACGGCTTCTCTGGTTTGCTGTCTATGTTTCATCTCTGCTTTGAACTCATATGAACTTGATTGCACCATTGGATATTTCTGTATTGGCCGACTTTGAGCTGTTTATTGCACATTGTTTGTTTATGTGATTTGATATGCTTATAACAGTATTGTTATTTATTCATTGCACTGCACCACTTTAATACACTAGAATTTCAGAACCTGACTGACTGTATCCCTTAGTTGTGGGTTTCCACTTTGATTACTCAGTTTGTTGCTAAGGGAGCTTCCTTTTGTTTTAGAGGGAAGAAATGAAGCAGCAGCATTTTAACCCTTTCCTGGCTTGGCTTTTAAAAAAAATAATGAGAGTGTAACAATCATGAAAAGTACATGTCCCCCCCCCCAAACTCTGCCACCAATTTAGTCTCCAGTAGTGACAGGACTGCCCAATCAGCAAATATAGGGAGGGAAGATGGGCTCCAACATTGCAATGGTACAACAAATGCATTTTTTAAAAAAAAAATTATATCAACTCAAAAAATTATGTCAACTCACAAAATGCGGCTCCAAACAGACACATCTCAACTCATCAGCAGACAACAAATCACTTCGAGGTCATGCAGTGCAGAATGATGGGACTCCAAGTCATTTCAGCACTGATCAGTGTGAATGCTCAGCATTGCCAGTTTAAAATGTGCCGCGTGGAATGGGCCAAACTGGAAGAAACCAACGCAAACTGCTTTAGGTCCCCATAGTGGAGAAAGGTGGGATATAGATGAAGTAAATAAATAATAAATGTAGCTGACGATGAGGGGGGCAGATTAAAGGTAGGTTGGTAGATGGAGATGAAGGAGAGAAGAAAGTTGGGAAAGGTGAGGATATGGGGGCTGCCAGAAGAAGGGAAAGCGGAAATAGTACAGGGAGGGGATTCAGGGGGAAATGAGGTATACCCTGCAAGTCCTTGCAGGTTCCCAACTATGCAACTGGGCCTGGGGGGCCAGTATTGCATGACTGAATTATAGTTTTCTCAGATAGGTTCTTCTGGGGGGAATGAAGATGGAAATGCTGAAGACATGGGGGCAGATACAGGTAGCTTAGCAGATGAGTGGGAGGGAGAAGGAAGGAAGCAAGGAAGGGGAGAGGCTATGGAGACTTTCAGGGAAGGGAAAAAGGAAAGAGTGGGAAAGGGAAAATGATATGCCCCCTGCAAGTCCATATGAGTCCTTATGGTTCCCTGCATGCCCCCATTTGTGTTTTTAAATTTGTAAACTACTTAATTTTTTTTAAACCCACCAAATATTAGAAATATTTTAAAAGTTTTTAAAAATTACTTTTAGAAATGGGAGGATGATAGTTTCAGGATGTCACAGGACTAGCTAGTAGGGGATTTCTACAGATACCCCATGAATTCTCCACCCCATTGAAAACCTGCATGATTGGCATTTTTTTTCCTCTAAAGAGCTCACTTTGGAGCAATCTATTTAAGAAGCAGAGAATCAGTGTCAGCCACTCTTGTAGTGTACATTAATATACACCCTTAGGCACATTTTAAGTCCCATTGATTTCAAAATGAGAGATTTAAGCAAAAAAGCTTAATCTAGCCAATCTAGCCCAAAAAAACGTTATTGTGTAATTTTTTTCACTGAAGAGACTGTGCAGGGCAATCAGATGGTAAAATTCTGAGGTGCTCGGATGAGCTGTACCACTTCAGACTGTGGGGAAGGGCACACCCATTCTTTATGCTCCCCTGTGTGAAAAGAATAAAAAACTAAGCTCATCAAGGAACAAACTCCTATTGTATCCTTTTACATGTTGTGTTGTCCACTTGTGAGAAATTATTAACTCAGGGCCAAGCTACAAGTGACGAATGACACTTGAACGGCAAGTGGATTGAGTGGAGCGCAAGTGAACAGGGAGAAATACACTTGCCGTTCAAGTGTCATTCGTCACTTGTACCTTCGCCCTAAGGAGAACCCTCAAAATGGATCCATCGTTTTCTTTTTCTGCCTAGCCGACCTGTCAGGCTTGTTGGGAAGATAAAGCAAAAGAGCTCTTGGTATACATTGCCCTCAGTTTCTTGGATGAAGTGAGGAATAAAAATACAGATTTTCCCTTGGCTTCTGCTGTTTCCAGACTTCATTTTGCCTAAATAAAACTGATTATTTATCACAGTGGGAGGGCCTCATCTCTTAATCATCAAGCACTTCTTGTGTCATTTGAATTCTGCTGATCTTGTACTTCCATCAGTTAGTTTGTTGAGGTTTCTATGAATTTCTAAATATACTGTTGTGAATTTGATACACGGTGAATGGGTCTATTATGGGCTTGGCCTAATGTGGCATTCCTTGAGGGAACTAGAGCCTGAGCTAAAAGCATGGTAATGTTGCTTAATAATTGTAGATGTTCCTTGACGAGTTTAAATTTTACAAGGACCCAATAGGGCTTAGAGGAAGTGCCCCCCCTCAAATGAAGGCCCATATGGGTCTTTGTGCAAAGTAAGTGTAATTTACTTAGCTAAACCAGTTACAGCTAATCATCTGAAGGCAGAATTTGAAAATGTTTAGATGCTCTGGGATTTTAACTATGTTTATGGACATTTAGAAAAGCCAGTAAGCAGGGTTTTTTTTTCAGCTGGAACGTGGTGGAACGGAGTTCTGGCATCTCTTGAAAATGGTCACATGGCCAGTGGCCCTGCCCCCTGATCTCCAGCCAGAGAGGCGTTTAGATTGCCCTCCGTGGAGATCAGGGGGCAGGGCCACCAGCCATGTGACCATTTTCATCGTGGGTGATTCAAACTTTAAAAAACTCCCCCCTGGTTCCCGCTGACCCAAAGTGATGTCATTGTGCAGTCCTAGTTCCACCACTGAGTTCCACCACCTCTTTTCCTAGAAAAAAAGCCCTGGATTTAAGTATGCATTGAACTTGGCTGTATCTATATCTCAGGCAGCAAGAATAAAGAGACCAACTGACAGTTGAAGTGGCCACCTCACACCGTCTCATAATAGGGCAGGTCCTGAAGGAGAAGAGAAAATGATGTTACAGACTTAAGCTTTTGAGATGCAGAGCAGCTGAGAGAGACAAATGAATGCTTATGAAAGGCTGGTCTGTTTTACAGAAATGATTCAATGCAGATTTGTGTAGTGAACACCAACCTGTGAATAGACTACTAAAACGCCGATGAATGGGATATACTACAGCCAGGGGTCATTTAGTAGAAAAGAACTGTAGGAACTCATCAGCATAAATCATTAGCATATTGCATTAGCATTTCCCACACCCCCTGGCATCACTGGAAGTTTGTCAGAAGGCAACACCCTCAGGCCCCTTTCCCCCAAATCTCCAGGTATTTCCTGAAAATAAAGCAGAATGAACTCAAAGCAGCTTTCCCTCCTCTGGAGAGCCAGCCACAGCAGCCCTGCTTGCATGCATGCACGCACGCACTCACTCACTCACTCATGAGTCACGAATGAAAATAAAGCAACAGAATGAATTTAAAGCAGCTTACCCTCCTTTGGAGAGCCAGCCCCAGTAGCCCGGCTTGCACTCACTCACTCACTCACTCACTCACTCACTCACTCACTCACTCACTCACTCACTCACTCACTCACTCACTCACTCACTCACTCACTCACGAGTTACGAATGAAAATAAAGCAATAGAATGAATTTAAAGCAGCTTACCCTACTCTGCAGAGCCCTCGATGCTTGCAGGCCTGGAGGATGGGCCATGTGGCCACCCCTCCTGTGTGCCCCCCCCCTCCGGGTTCCTACCAGGGAATCCAGGAGGTGGTGACGGGGTGGTGGTACAGCTGCTGCTGCCGCTGCCTGCTGCTAAAGACATGGGCAGCGGGGAGGAAAAGGAATCATGTGGGCAGGGCCAAAACCCATGTGGCCTATTTTCAGATCTACAGGAATGCTGTTCCAGCGCGTTCCCCCTCCAAATGAGCCCTGACTACGGCCAATCTTTCTTTCTGCTGGTTACCTCACAAGAAGAGAGGCCAAGAAAGAGCAAGTCACACGTGAAAGACGAAACAGACTCATTCTGTTGGTGAATCCTGAATATTTCCCCCCTGCAGAGAGTAACCTGTTTTTCCCCTCCCTCCTAGTTCTTGCTCCCTTCCTTTGTAAAATTTTCAAGATAATTTCCCAATTCTCACGTTGTGCAACTAGAAATTAAATTCCTCTTGACAAACCTTCAGGGAATTTTCACTATCCAGATCTTTTCAAAGATCTTTGGAGATATTTGTTCTCAAGACTGAGAGATGATTTCTCAAGGAAAATTCATAGGAAATACATTTTCAGAAACATATATGAGAAATTGATGGCAAATATTTGTGAAAATTGCCACATGAATTTATTTCAAAATATACCTCTTTTTTCCCCATATCAAGGTGGCTTTACAATTAACCAGCATAAGAGTAAATACAAATTCAATCTTTCATAAAACCACGAAACAAAGAAAGAAATCCTAGGTTAAAATCAACACTCCAGAAGAACAAAATTTGTTTGTGTGTATGGACTGAACCTTAAAACAACTGCCATTGAACCCACCAACAGAATTATAATTGAGGGGAAATTAGCCCCTGGCCCTTTCTTCCTTGGTTCATAGGATAGGAATAACAACAACAACAACATTCGATTTATATACTACCCTTCAGGACAACTTAATGCCCACTCAGAGCAGTTTACAAAGTGTATTGTTAGTATCCTCACAACAATCACCCTGTGAGGTGGGTGGGGCTGGGAGAGCTCTGAGAGAGCTGTGACTGACCCAAGGTCACCCAGCTGGCTTCAAGTGGAGGAGTAGGGAATCAAACCCGGTTCTCCAGATTAGAGCCTGCTGCTCTTAACCACTACACCAAACTGGCTCTATTTCCTCCATTACTCCCACCCCTTGTATCTGCCTGCTCTTGCCTCCACACCTTGCCTCCCCCACAGTGCCCCACAGTTTATCTCTTTCCCCCCCTCTTACTCTTTCCTTCTCCCAGTTCCACTGTTTGGCTGATTCCACACACGTTGGATAATGCACTTCCAATCCTCTTTAGAGATCATTTGGAACTGAATTTTTCGTGTGTGAAACAAAAAATCCACTTCCGAATGATTGCTAAAGTGCATTGAAAGTGCATTATCCAACGTGTGCGGAATCAGCCTTTGTCTTCCTGACCTTTGGGCTGTGAAATGAAAGGAGGAGATGCCTCCTCCAGCTCCTGTATACTGCTTAGCTGCCCACTCCTGTATTCAAAGCCAACTGGGTGACCTTGGGTCAGTAACAACTTCTTGGAGCTCTCTCAGCCATGCCCACCTCACAGGGTGATCATCATGTGGGTAATAATAACACAAACTCTGAGTGGGCATTAAGTTGTCCTTAAGGGCGGTATATAAATCGAATATTGTTGTTATTATATCTTGACCTGTACACGCTGCAAAACCACAGACTCATTGGCTCCTGGTAACTGATAGCAGAAGAGATGATACAGTTCTTAGAACCTTTCAAATAATTGTTCTCCTCTCATCTTTTTGCCTCCTGCTCCCCCTTCCCCCCATCACAGTAGGGAACAATTTCACATTTAAGCAGGGCTTTTTTTCTGGAAAAAGAGGTGGTGGAACTCAGTGGGTTGCCCTTGGAGAAAATGGTCATGTGGCTGGTGGCCCCGCCCCCTGATCTCCAGACAGAAGGGAGTTTATATTGCCCTTCGCACTGCGGCGTGGAGGGCAATCTAAACTCTCCCCTGTCTGGAGATCAGGGAGGCTGGGCCACCAGTCATGTAACCATTTTCAAGAGGTTTCGGAACTCCGTTCCACTGCATTCCTGGTGAAAAAAAGCCCTGCATTTGAGAGATCCATGAAGCTAGTTGTATTCTCAATATTTCTTTTGAAGTTAGGCAACTCAGGTTATACTAAGATGGTGAATACTTCCTTAGGTTATAACCTGAATTTACCATCTTGACAGCTCTGTTCAGGAGCCATGCCAGAAAGTGCCAGGCACATTTAAATAACAATAGGATGAACTAATACTGGTTCCTAAGGGACAACGGAAAATAAGTTGGCCTTTCAAAAATCTTAAGTTGATGTGCTTTCCGAGGAACATCAAGGCCTAAGTGAGGCAATCTTACAGTAAAGTATCTCCAGGGATCTCAAGTGAATGAAAGGAGAGATGTGATAAAACTATGGGATACAGTCAAAATAAGGAAGAAGGATGGATATGGCAAGAGCTGACTCTGATTAGATAAGCGGTAAGTCTTGAGAAATAATGTCTCTATAGAAAAGAAGATGGGTTATTTTTTTTTTGTAGCCTTCACGCTGTAGTGCGAAAGGTCTCTACACTGGTAATTGCTACAGGATTTAAATGCGTGGTATTTAACAGAAAATGTTATTTTGCTTTATGTCTTTCTCCATTCACCTAGACTACATGAATAGAGGAGACTGGGTTCTACTAGATCTTATGCAGGAGTACTCAGTTGCTACAATTTGAAACATGAATGAAACATACTGATTAAGGGTGGGCACGAACTGTGCCATTTTGCAGCAGCACGGAAAGGGGCATTTAAACCCGTGGATCAGCTGCTTGTCAAGGAGATACCCGACAAGCAGCTGATTATGTAATCAGCAGGGCTTGGCTGGCTGGCCAGGAACTCCCTCTGAGCGGTGGGGAAATGGCAGGTGGGGCTTGGCTGGCTGGCTGGCTTGCCAGGAGTTCCCAGCTGGTCAGCCAAGCCCCACTGTTTAAATGATCAGCTGCTTTTCGGGGATCTCCCCGACAAGCAGCTGATCCACGGGTTTAAATGCCCCATTCTATGCCGCTTTGCAGCGGCACAGAAAGGGGCATTGCTTTTTAAAACGAATGAAATGAACCAGCATACCAGTTCAGAAATTAGTGGAAAGGAGCTTCCATGAACTGCTGGTTTGAGAACCATGAACCAGGCTGGTTCGTGGTTCTTTTTGGTTCGTGTTCCCTTTTATGCCCATCTCTAGTACTGATCTATAATAGATTTTAGGCACACAACTCTTGCATCCTTTTTCCTCTCCTCTGCCTTGCTGTCCTTGAACACAGAATCTTTACAAAACAGTGTAATTAGAAATGTAAAAACAGAAAACCTGCAAGGACTCACTGGGAGGATGATTTCCCACTTCCCGATTTTTCCATTTCCATATTGTTACTGGTTGGGGCTTTCCCTGTTCCCTTCCTACTGGCTCTCTCCACATTCTCTTCATTCCACTCCAGCAGTCTCTCCCCTTCGTCTCTCAACTGGATGTGTCCATTTCCACCTCTCCCGTCTTTCACTACTGCTTGCTGTTTCCCCATCCTCTATCTTCTCTTCCTGTTCCCATTTCTGTTCCCTTCCCCAACTCTATTCTGTTCCAGTATGTTGTGTCATCTCCTCTTTTCCCTCCCCCCGAAACCTGCCTCCTGTTGATGTTGTCTAGCACCTTCTATGGTACCATTGGATGCCATTTTGGGTGGCTATAGAAATGTAAAATGCTGCTCAAACTATTTTTTTTTATTTTTTCCTTTTTAACATTTTAAAACTCTATTTATTTTGTAAATTTCTGTATTCCCCTAGTTACTCCCAAGTTTTGCAGAAATATGCAACGATTCATTCATTTCTTTATTTATGGTCATACATCACAGTTGCACTAAAAATAAAATTCAAAGCATAGAATAGAACAAATAAAACAATTTGGAATTAAGATCTGGGCCGTTTTCACACTGCTTACTGGCCACAGAACATCTTGCCAAGCTCCCGGAACGACTGTTGTTCTCACGTGAAATCGCGCCAGAAAGATGCTGTCATTCCGGGAGCTTGGCTCAATGTTCCGTGGCTGGTAAGCAGTGTAAAAACAGCCCTAGTTACAATACAGTATAATTTCTGAGATCTGAAGATCACCAAACAATATCTGGCTACTTGATAGGTAATCTTGGCATTCTTATAGGACAGAAGATAATCAAGTCTAGCTATTTCAGTGAGACCAGAAATTTTATCTAATAATAGCATAATCATCTTATCACGTGCTTCCTTATAATATGGGCATCTTAAAAACATGTGCTCTATAGTTTCCACCTCTCTTAACAGACAGGAGCAAAGCCTTTCCAGATAAGAGATTTTATTATATCTGCCTTCCAATACTGCAGAAGTAAGGGCCAGGCACCTTGTCAGGGTAAATACTCTTCTGAAATAATTTATCTCTAAGGATATGTAAACTGACGGATTCACAATATTTTGAAAATTTGACCACACATACTTATTTTTTAAGCTAGCAATATCTGTTTGGCATTCTATATCTTCATTCCTCTGTTTAACTAATCTCTTTGCCTTATCTTAACCACAGGATAAGAGGACCTGAGGAGGGAAGCCAGTTCTACTAATGAGCAGTGATTCCACACAAGTTGGATAACGCACTTCCAATCCTCTTTATAGATCATTTGGAACGGATTTTTTTGTGTGCGGAACAAAAAATCCACCTCAAACGATTGATAAAGTGTATTGAAAGTGCATTATCCAATGTGTGCGGAATCAGCCATGCTTCAGAACATACTGAGTGGCCCCATTGCACAGATGTTTGGATCCATATGGTGCCACCTCCAATCACTGTATGATTGGCAAAGAGTATGGCTCTATTTTAAGCTGAAGTGCACTGATTTGCTATGCCGCTTAATTCTCCATGGCTGCATATTTAAGTTTGTGCTAGCATGAAGCGAGGCAGAGGTCCCATGACAACTCCTGGGTTGCTCTTAAGGCATTGGATTTCATCTAAGTATGTGCAAAATCTACAGAAGGATTCTGGTTTTAGTTCTATTTCGTGATCTTAAAAATTGTGACATCAAATTATAAAGTTTGGTGGAGGCAACAGGGGCTGGCTGTGGCACTAGGGAGAGGTGAGGGCCGCTTTGAAGTGGCACAGGGGCCTGGGGTCACTGTGGCCTTTGTCCGCCACAGCTCTGGGGCCTGCGCTCACCACAGTGCAGGTGCCAGTGAAAGGCAAGGTCTACTTGTTGGTCAGCGGCTGGCTTTCGATGTGGCCAGTGGCCTGGGATGGGTGCTGCTCCTTTGGCAGCAGCATGTCACTTTCAGCAGGCCTGTCTGGTTGCATATTGGTGCATAGACATTAGTTAAGTATTTGGGGGGGGTATTTAAACCCCCTATGTTTTTTGAGGGGATCCAGATTCTTCTGCAACCCTGGGAGGGAGGGGTCCCTCAAGGTTGCTGAAGCATCTTTTCTGTTCCCAAGTGGCTCCAACCTTCAGATTTAAGGATCCCTGAGGGGTGGGTGTCACTTGGCTAATAGTAAATAAGATAATGGTATATAAACCATTCCCCTAATATATGTGCATTTTGATTTGGTAGAAAGGAGTTAATATTTTGAGAATAAAGATAGTTTGGCACGAAAGGATTCAGAGATCTTGGGAATACAGATTGCTTGGTATAAAACGCTTGAAATATTGTGGCAATGCAGGTATCGGGCGGAATAAGAATTCATTATACATGAGTAAACAACTTCAGCAGTAGATTATGGAACAACCACTAAAATTTTTACAAGTAATGGAATTGGAACATTCAGCCTGAATTGCACTTTTTTGGGTGGCAAATCCAATTTCACCCTAATTTTTATTTCTTCATTTTTGCAGGTTAGTTCTCCAGGTAAATCTAAATCTCTTTGTAAATGACATTCTGTGAAAATACTTCTTTCTGCATTTCAGACTTGTCTGTATCTCAAAATCTTTATGATTTCTTTTTGCCCTAAAGGTACTTAATAGACACAGTTGTCAGAGAAGAAAATTGACAGGCTTTTCTATTAGAATAACAGATGAGACAAAGGTGATTTGATAGAATAAGTGCTACTGTTCTTTGCCTAATCTCATTTCTCTTTAACCTGATTTTCTGATGCTCTCACTACTATTTTCTCTGGATGGCTTTGAGAACAGAGAAGCTAAATGCTGACAAAACTTTCACAGTCTTCTTTTTCTTCCTTTAATTTATTCTATATTCCCCCCTCAACTGCTCATGCTCGTAAATTTGGTATTATCTTTCATTCTTCTCTGTGTCCCCTGCCCATAAATCCACTTACGTTGCTCAATCTTGTCACCTTGCAACACAAAACCAGTTTTCCATTTTCTTTCTTTTGATGCAATTTAAAGTCCTGCTAATTCTCTCATTATCTCTTGCACTGACTATTGCAATACTCTTCTGCGTGGCATTCCTTCTTTCTGGAATTTTCCTGCATTTGTGACAATGATTGGCACCT
This sequence comes from Eublepharis macularius, assembly GCF_028583425.1. Taxonomy (NCBI): domain Eukaryota; kingdom Metazoa; phylum Chordata; class Lepidosauria; order Squamata; family Eublepharidae; genus Eublepharis; species Eublepharis macularius. Next base: position 120,973,962 of record NC_072797.1, on the reverse strand, counting down.
CTTTCTGTCTTCTATTAACTTTACGTCTTCAGTCTTGTTCCCAGTTATTCATTTGCTCATCTCTGTCCATGTGCCAAGACCTTTCTGCTCCTTAGAGCTGAATCTAAAGGAACTTCTGCAGAGGAAGATGGAGAGCCCACTGCATATCCTTGGGCATCCAGGGGCCCTACCCTCTAATGAGGACTTTGAAACTATATCTGTGGTCACTGCCAAATCCAGGGACTAAGTCCCATCCTTTGACCTGTTGTCAGGTTTCCCTGATGCTATCAGACTTCCATGATAACCCCTGATCCTCCCAAGTAGAGATGGGCATGAACCGAAATATGAACTAAAGTCCGTGACAAACCAGGCTGGTTCGTGGTTTGTGGTTCGTGGTTCGTGAACCGGTGGTTCGTCAGAGCCCATTTCTGATGAATCACCATGAACTTTAGGCTGATTCATTTGGTTTGTTTTTTGGTTCATCACTGCAATCAGTTTTCTAGGCAACAGGGGAAGGACTTCCTGCAGACCTTCTGCTGACCCAGAAGTGGTCTTCTGCTGGCCCAGAAGTGACAATTTGCTGACCTGGATGTGACATTTTCATGAACCAAAACGAACTGGTTTGCAAACCGGGGCAGATTCGTGAAAGTTCATGGTTCGTGAAATGCGATGAACCACGAACCGCACGGTTTGTTTTTTTCCAGTTCATGCCTGTCTCTACTCCCAAGTAATGATGATGGCAGACAGGGTGGAAGTTGTCTTTAGATGGTGGAGTAGCCCTTTAGGAATACAACTCCTTTCTTCTCTCAACTTGGCTCCAGATTCTGGCACAAGTGCTTCCAAGATCAGGACCTCCACTGATAAGCCAAGAAAAGTGGAGCTGCCAATACATAAACACCTCAGTTGCTACCTGAAAGCAATCAGTATAACATCTAAGCTGCCTACTGCCTACTCCTAGCTACCTTGTGTACAACTCCCCTGTCATTCAGCAGTTTGAGCATTCTGACGTAACCAGCCCTAGTCTACATTTCCCGCTAGATTGTTTCTGGATCTTGTGTGCCTGTCTTTATGCTCCTGTGGTGGTGATGGCAGAACATCCTGCCCCTTTCTGTGTGCCTCCCTGTTCTGGTACCGTTCTTATCCTCTGTAAGCCCAAAACTGTGTAAAGTGCTGTCAAGTCACAGAACTTATGGTGACCCTGAAGAATTTTCGAGGCAAGAGATAAACAGAGGTGGTATAGCATTGCCTGACTCTGTGTAGTGACCCTGGACTTTGTTGGTGGTCTCCTATCCAAATACTAACCAGGGCTGACCTACTTGGCTTCTGAGATCTGACAAGATCTGGCTAGCCTGAGCCCTCCAGGTAAGAGCAAACCCAAAATTACATCCACTGTTCCCTAGTTATGTTCGCTGCCTGCTCTTAACCTCATGTCTTGAACCTTTTATTACTGTATTTAAAAGCGACACCTCTCTCAAGTGACATTTTCTCACCGATCACACGAATTGCCTCTTATTTTACTTAGCCTGTTAAGTCAGAAGGCAGGCCCTGTGCCTTGTGTTTGTTTTATGCAAAATGCCTATTCTTTCTTGAAAGTGATTGGAAGTGATTCCTGCCAAGGAAGTTTGTTTACCACCTTTCCAACCACCTGTCTCTGTGGGAATCTGATTTCTTACCTTATCACTAACAATAGCATTGTCTGTGGTAGCAAGCATGAGATTGTGATGTATTACTGAAAGGTAGGGCTTTTTTACTAGGAAAAGAGGTGGTGGAACTCAGTGGGTTGCCCTCGGAGAAAATGGTCACATGGCTGGTGGCCCTGCCCCCTGATCTCCAGACAGAGGGGAGTTTAGATTGCCCCCAGTGCCGCTCAGTGAACTGAGAGATCTTGACAAGGCATAATAGAATGTGTAACTGTTTCCTTTTCCCCCTCCTTCAGCAATTATGCATAAGCACTCAATGGGGCTGATCATTACATGAATTGGGAAGAACTACGAGAATCTGGGCATGGAGCCGAGGTCACTGGGGCAGTCGGGAGGGGGGTAGTTGTGAATTTACTGCACTCTAGAGATCCTTTCCAACACTATGATTCTATGATATCCCATAACTCTGTCCAGCTGTTTCCTTCTACCCATTTAAGAGGCAAGAATTCTGCACTCCTTTTCTGTGACTCTGCTCATCTGAATTGGGATTTCCTTCACATGCTGCCTGTGGTGGATTGTACTGAGCCCTACATTTTTGTCAGAATAAGTACAAAGCCAAGTTGCAAAAACTAGAGACAGAGCAGATGTGAAAAGAAGACTGTTGCTATAGTTGATTATACAAATTTATTTTTATGGCAGAACCCTGTTTGCCTTTTTTGCGAACTTCCTCAACGCACGTTTGAAAATACTCTTTGTGTTACAAAATGCACATGTGCTGTCACACAAAAGCCAGAGGGAGAAGAAAGACTGTTTTCATAGTCACTGGCTTCAAGTGGAGGAGCGGGGAATCGAACCCAGCTCTCCAGATTAGAGTCCCGCGCTCATAACCACTACACCAAACTGGCTTCCCAAACTGGGAAGAAAAGGAGACATCTGATTCAGACACAAACAGGCAACTTGTTATGCCCAGTTCACACTGCTAAAAAAAGGGGGGGGGGGACAGAGTCCCTCATGGGAGAAAAATGCACTTGGCACTGTGCAGGCTATTAATCAATTTAAAGTGCAAAAGTGCGAATACATTTTATATTATAAATCTCATATACAATATACAGTATCCCAATACAAAAAGTACAAAATTCTTCCTGTGTGTATTTGCTACAATCTTACAGATAGGGATGATTCCGGAGGAGAACAATAAAGTCCATTAGATGGAAGCAATTAGTTTTTGTCTGTTTCTTCTTATGTTTTCTTTGACTTTGTTAATTTCCAAGCATTGTGTGGTCAAACTGAAGGGAAGATAATACTATGTCCCACGCCCAATCCGGGGCCGGCTATTATTGACTCAGGTTTCATACATCACCTCCTCAGGGGTGTGTTAATCCACATGGTATGATCCCCACACTCCGGAGAATGGCGGCGGTTTGTTCTCATACTTTTTGTATTGGGATACTGTATATTGTATATGAGATTTATAATATAAAATGTATTAGCACTTTTGCACTTTAAATTGATTAATAGCCCGCACAGTGTCAAGTGCATTTTTCTCCCATGAGGGACTCTGCCCCCCCTTTTTTGCAAGTGTTTGTAACCGGGAGAGCCACCGTTGCTTTGTTTATCCAGTTCACACTGCTGGCAATCTGCTCTGTGGTTTGGTCAAAGTCCCGATCTAGCAGGAGATACTTTTTTTGTGTGCACATCCAACTGCATGCAAATTTCAGGATTTGTTTTTATCACACGCAGCAACCTTTTAAGTGCCCAGAAATATTATCTAGCAATGAGTACCAATGAATTGATCACTCAGGTTGGTATCTCTGTGTGTGTTGTGTTGTGTTGTGTTGTGTTGTGTTGTGTTGTGTTGTGTTGTGTTGTGTTGTGTTGTGTTGTGTTGTGTTGGGGGGGTATCAATGTGTAAATTTTGCAGTGTGCAAAAGTGAACACTTGCTCTTGAGGCACTTTATAAGAAAAATGCAGGGCCACAAAGTCCCTGTTTCCCTCATAATGTGTGGTTCTGTGCTTCAGATTCAAGTAATTTTTCACATTAAAATTTGGACATCTTTCTCCCTTGTTCAGTATCTTATTTCACTAAAAGTGAACTCTAAGATCGCAGTTGCCGTGGCATCACTGTGCCTCTCCCTAAAGGTATCAGTACAAATGAATAACCTTTCTAGCAGAAAGTTATCATGCACACTAACCTCAGCACATACCTGTCCTTTTTGTCCAATGGCAGTCACCCGCCTCTTTGCTCAAGCAAACAGTGAAAAAGGAAGCTAGAGCTAGTTTAAGGCGACTGCTTTATGCATTTGTTTCCCAGAGGCTCCACTTTTTTACTGGTATGAAGAATAATCTGATCAGTGCTGTCCTTGTATTCCCTCTTTGCCAGCCCTATTTGCTCCTGTTATGCCTCCATGAATATTTCATTGTTTCTTTTACAAACCATAACCCAGCCGGTTAGCATGCTGGAAAGTTTGCTCTTGTCAGTAACGTTTTTTTTCCAGAAGGGTTTCTAACTTATTTGCAACACCTGTACTGAGACATCAAGTGGGAAGCTCCGGCGAAGGAAAGAAATGAAGACAAGGCCTGTAGTAGGGTCAGAACTGCTCCATTGCAGTCCATTTTGTCTTGAGGTTCAAAAAAGGAGCCTGACCATGCATTACCACGACAGCTAATTGAAGTTTTTATGTGCGTGTGTGTGTGGGGGGGGGAGGGGTACTGTAGGTCTTTCAAAAAGGGATGCCCCCAAATTTTACTACATCCAAATTTCACTTTGGATTTTGAATTACTTTGTCTTCTGAAGCAGAGCTAAGACACTAGGGCCCTTTATTTCTCAGTTTTGTGAAAAGACCTAGGAATCCATAGTTTGCTGCAATGCTTGATTCCTATGGCTTGGATCCAGACTAAACTGGCAATTCCTACAGATTCCCCCTCCCCACTGCAGATCCATCTCATGTCATTCTTCAGGATCCTCTTTCAGGATCTATGATGCATCTGACGAAGAGAACTGTGGTTCTCGAAACCTTATGCTACAGTAAAGTTGGTTAGTCTTAAAGGTGCTACTGGACTCTACATGTTCCACAAGAGGAAGGAAAGAATAGGATCCAAGCCATAGTTTGGTGTATCTACCAATTGTATCTGAAGAAGTGAGCTGTGGCTCACGAAAGCTCATACCCTACCAAAAATGTTTGTTAGTCTTATAGGTGCTAGAGGACTCTTGCTCTCTTCCACTGCCACAAACAAACATGGCTACCCATTTTGATCTATTACCAATCATAGTCATTTGGCAGATATGACTTACTGGACTGGGGCACATGTCACAACCATTATATACAAAGCATCTGAACTCTCTTCATGGGGCTGGTGTGTCCACGCAGGCAGCTTTGTGCTGAACCATATAGTTCACTGTGTGGAGTTGACCTCCTGCCCACCATGCCACTACAAATGATAAAAGATCAAACAATAACAACCCATAACGGAGAGTATTGTTGATAGCATGGGGGAAAATTCCAATGGGCTGCAGCTGAGTGGCCAGCCATGTGGAAACTGCTGCCCTGCTGAGCAACATAATTGAAGCAGCTTCCATGGGGCTTCTGAAACAAGGGTACCAGATCTTCAGTAAAAAAGAAAACAACTTGGGGGAAAAAAAACACAAATCCCCAAAAGAAAGTAAAGCCAATGTGTCTTCCCTGTGAAGCAGAAAGATCGGCTTATTGGCAGGTCAGTGATGTTACAGAAACACAATAAAGGAGGATATAGAAAACCAAATACCAGCAGTCATCTACTAACATAGACCATCACTTAGGTCTCTCAGTGAATTGTGCTGGATTTGGTAGAGGGCCCAGCAGCAGACTGAGGTAAATCCTGAGATGGATATATAATTTCACAGCCAGTATTTGGAGGAGTCCTTCAAGTTTAATTTATTAAGCATCCTCTCACATGGGACAATAAAGGAAAAAAATGTCTCACACAAATAGCAAGAGAACCAGATTAGAGAATAACAATGTAACAGTTAAAAAGGCATATTAGGTCCAAAGTAAGTATTGGACCATATTAAGTCCAAAGTGGTAGTGGTGGGGAAAATACACTTTTGTTCATGTATTCCACTGAAGAAGTGGTCTGTATTTTTTACATACACACACACAAACACACACGTCCTTCCCTCTCCTTATCTCTCTGCACTCTGTTTGAAACATTTTTCTCCCAACTCAGCTTTTAAACTGAACTGAGCCAGGCTGGAAGAAAAATCTTAAAGTAACAGAACACTGTGTAGCATGAGAGCAGAAGCCACGGCTTAATTCCCCTCACGCACACTGCTTTCTAGAAAGAAATAGACATGACCTTTTGTTTAACATGTGAATGGGCAGCCACAGGAATGCAAGGGGCAATTTGGTGCCATTTTGATGTGTGATGTCACTTCCAGTGTGAAACCAGAAGTGACATTGGCTTGTTGGCGCAATGGTCCAGGATTCATCCAAAACAAAGAATCATTAGGGGTGGAATGGCTTGCCCCTGGAAAATCGCATCATAGTGGCCTCTCCCTGCTTGATACATCCAAGGAGAAGCTCCTGATTGTCCACGAAGGGGCCACTCCCAACACCGCTGAAGAGCCAGAGGGAGAAGAAAGACTGTTTCATAGTCACTGCCCTACCCTGTCTTTACTCCAGAAGCACTTTGGCTCTAGCAACTGCACAGGCATTCCTGTTTCTCCTTTGGCCTGGTTGACAGGGCAACAAAAGGGAAGTGGACAGCTTCCTTTTCCTCCAGCCAGCTCTTTGGCTGTGTCAGTGGAGCCATGGACAATGGCACTCCCCTGGCTCATCAGGAGTGCCTACTGCAATTGTAAGCAGCTTTTTCTCCTTTTAAAGCTCAGTGGCTTCAATCCCAGGCTGTAGCTATGTTGGGAAATATGCAGAGTAGAACACAGGACAGTAATTTGTACAGTGAATTTTTGAAATTGTTATAGTGGCAGATGCATTTGTATTAGAACCTTGTCAAGACGGAGAACAGAAGCAAATTTTGTGACCTGCGCAGCCTATGAAAAGAGCTAAAGCAGTGGGAAGGATTATTGATAGGAATTATTCAGCAAATCCTACCAGGCAACGAATGAACATATGAAAACATCAACCTATCCCTGAAAAGAGGCTACATTGCTTGAATAAATTGTTCCTTTCTGAATTATTTGCTCAGCTCTGCTAATGGGTAATGGCTCTATAAAGCTTTCGAGTAGCATTTGTGATCTACATTACACCTACTTCTGCAATAGGATCACTCTTGGAAGTGAAAGCTTATAAATAAGCCTTATTTCACAAATACAGCTAATAGCAGGGCTAGCAAATTCAGGAAACGTTCGGTGTAACGTACACCAACATTCATAAATCGAACAGAAAAGAAGACACCCCCCTGCCCCATCCTTTTACCTATGCAAATGATTTCCTCTATTATTTTATAGCAAAGCACTCCTGGGAGGAAACAAGCATAAACTTTGAGCACCCACGCACTGCTGTGCAAATGAGAACAGAAGAGTGAGGCCTCTGCAAAGGTTTTAATGGCGACAAATAAGATTCTCTGTTTCAATGAAACTGTTGACTTGGGGCACCTTCTTCCTCAAGAAAAAGGTCACAGTGAGGAATGACTTTAATAATAGTATAAAAGAACAACAAAGCCAGATCAAGAAGATGCGTCATTTAGGCCACTGGTTGGCACTGTTCAAATGGATGCCGCTCGGGTACTTTGGGGTCATTGTTTAAATCCCTTCAGAGTCACCCCACTGAACTTGGTGGGATGGTTTGAGAATGAAGCACAATAAATTCTGCAGTTTAGGTTATGTCTGGGAACAGGTACCTTCTGTGAGAGGTGGTGGGGGGAGCCAAATGAGCGATTCTTGTAGTTTATGAGCTCAATTTTACTCCAAGTGAACTGGAAAGCCTGTGCTTTTTGTACTCCATAAATGAAACACATATTCAGAGGTAAAGAATCATAAACTTCTAAGAATAAATAATGCACATTGTCCTGGGAAATCTAAGACGCTGACAGAGGTCAGGAGTGAAGCCGTAAGCTTGAAGCATGCAGGTCACGTCTGCCAGGCCCAAGGGTGTATTGGCAACAATGAGATAACTGTCAATTCTCCCGTATAAGGAGATAGTTGTGTTGTAATATTTCTGTTGGTTCCTTGTTCCCACGCTTTTTTATGTAAAAAGTATAAAAGGTTATGAAGTGATTGATTCTGGGCCTCTGTGGTGAAAGACTCCCAGAGTCCGTGCACATTAAAAATAAAGCTTTCAGGTTATAAGGAACAGAGTTGCTGTTTCCTGTTTCAGTCCACCAGGGATAGCTTGGCTTGCCTTAAAGAACAAGTCCTCAGAAGAACATACATGCAGATGTATAAAGCTTTAGCTGTATTTTGAGATACAGTTCAATTACTCTGTTGCTGTGTTTTTTCACGGATGCAACAAGGAAGAGCTATGAAATAGTTGCTTTTATAAGAGCCTTGTGAGAGACTAGTAAAGAGCCCAGTAGCCCCTTCAAGACTAACCAACTTTATTGTAGAATAAGATTGTGAGAACCACAGTTCTCTTCATCAGATGCATCTGACAAAGAGAACTGTGGTTCTCGAAAGCTTATGCTACAATAAAGTTGGTTAGTCTTAAAGGTACTACTGAACTCTTTACTATTTTGCGACTACAGACTAACACGGCTAACTGCTCTGGATTTGTGACAGACTGCACTTAACAGCATGTTTACACAGTGCAGCAAAATCAGAGAGCTGGGAGTGGAAGGGTTAACTATTTCCTAGAAAGGAGAGCTTGAGTGACAGGTCGCTCCCCCTTTCTGATTGGTCAGAATTAATTTTATTCTATACCAGAGTTTTGCACCAGTCTGAAGGGAGTCAGTTGGTTTCTGACAGAATTTGGAGTCAGGGAGTCTGACAAAAAAAAAGTCAGACAGGTTCACCTTTAGAGTGAAGTGAGAAGACTCCTTTGCCTTAACTGTAGTGTTACTGTCCTGAGTAGAGATGGGCATGAACAGGAAAAAAAACCCCGAACATGATGTTCCGGCAGCCCTGGAACCTGAAGGGGTAGATCCCTATCCCACCACACACAAAGAAAATTCAAGCTCCAATGCACTCTATCAAAATGCCAACAGCAACTCTCTCCCTCTCCACTGTCTGCAAACTAAGCCAGAGCTGGGAGCCCCCCTCCCCCCTGCTCTTTGCTCCCTTGTTGTAACAAATTTGGAGCTCTACACTTGAAGGGAAGACCTGCCTATCAAGCTAAATTGGGCTTAGATTGGGGCTTCCAGGGCAACAGCAGGAGTTCAGACAGAGTTCAGACAATCCCTGCCTATGTTGCCAAGGGAATTGATTGCAGGAGCCAGACTGTCTGGCTTGATGCACAGCAACGAACAGCAACGAACGAGGCTCGCAACGACCACCTGTTTGTTTAGAATGGGGCCTCATGAACTGCTTGTTAGTGAACAGCAGATTGGGATGTTTGTGGCTTTTTTTTGTTCATATTGCTGTTCGGCCCATCTCTAGTCCTGAGGAAGACTTCTATCTAAAAATTCAAAGTCTAAGTGTCAGCATAAACTGACTTTAAATTGACAGCATAAACACTTTACACGGAAACCAGAGAACTGGGAGTGTGTTTTGGATGAGAGTGATTGGGTAGCCAAAAAGAAGAGAGATCTTCTGAGGAGAAGAAATTTCATTTGTGCCCAGTTTCAAAGGGGGTTCGGTTCTGAGGAGGACTCTGGGCCTGTTGTGAAGGGAAAACAATTTTAGACTACTCAGGAGATGGAAATACCACTCTAGTTTCAAGAAAAGAGTGAGTTAGGTGCACAAAGAAAGTTACTAACTCCAGATAACCTGAAGTGCCGAAGGAAACCTCCTGAAGAAACACTGTTGCAGTAACTCACTGTTAAGAACCAAGAATATATGAAAATAAGCTTCAAGGATACTATTTTGCCTGTTACACAAAGGGTATTCTGTGATACCAACAAAACTTTACAGCTGCACTTCCATCCCCTGATTACCCTTACTCAATACCCTTACTCAATGAAGTTGTTATTTCATTTTAAATGTTAAGCCATCCTAAGAGCCATTTCCAAGTAAAAAAAGAAGAGTGCTCCTGTTTTTCCCCATCCAGTTCCTGGGCTAGGCTAAAAACTAAAATTATATCTTCGCGTCAGGGTGGAACTAACAGAGTTTCTAAACCACAAATATTAACACACTATTTGGGGCAGCTCAGTGGAAGCAAGGAGCATGAAGTTTGGGTGGGAAAATCTGACTCTGAGTGGGGAGAGTGAAGCAGGGGGCTGTCATAGCCTCATTTTGTCACAGTCAGGGCTTTTTTTCCGGGAAAAGAGGTGGTGGAACTCAGTGGAGGAACTCAGGATCACACAATGATGTCACTTTGGGTCAGCTGGAACAAGGGGGGGGGGTTTAAAGTTTAAATTGCCCTTGGTGAAAATGGTCACATGGCCGGTGGCCCCGCTCCCGGATCTCCAGACAGAGGGGAGTTTAGATTGCCCTCCGTGCCGCTCAGCAGTGTGAAGGGCAATCTAAACTCCCCTCTGTCTGGAGATCGGGGGCAGGGCTGCCGGCCATGTGACCATTTTCAAGAGGTGCTGGAACTTTGTTCCACCGCATTCCAGCTGAAAAAAAGCCCTGGTCACAGTTCACCTCTATTATACATATATGTATGAAAGCTGAACATGCTGTATGTGGGGAGAGTGAGGGGGGGCTGTCATAGCCTCGTTTTGTCACAGTTCACCTCTATTATACATATATGTATGAAGGCTGAACACACTGCATACAGCTTCCATTGGGTAGCTGCCAAAATGGCTTCCCCAGGGTCAGTAGTTTCTTGTTGGCCCATTATAGTGTAGGACCAAGATATTGTAAGGGTCACCTTCTTCCGTTTGTGTACACTGAGATCATCACCAGAGGCCTTCTTTGAACAGTCTCACCTTTGGAAGTTAGAGATTATTGGAGATAGGGCCTTTTCTGCAGTTGTCCCTCATTTGAGGAAGTCTCTTCCTAAATAAATTCTCTTAGTGCTGTCTTTTCTTTTTTGTTTTCTTTTAAGCGCCAGGTAAATCCTGTTCGGTTTGCTTACCTCACTTGTGTGAATGGTTTTCACTTATGTAAACTTACATTACCCTTTTTGGTGGATTGAGTTATAGCGTGTTATTATTTTTTTTCAAATGATGTTGGGCCTGCTTTATGGCTTTGTGACTATTCTAATGTTTAATGATTTACTTGCTGATTATGTCATTAGTGATGGGTGAACATCCCCAGGTTTATCGTGGAAAGGGCTCAGTTCATTATGAGGGATGCAGGAGAATTCTCAGGAAATTCTCCCTCCACCAACTACTCCAGTTGCTCATTGCTCAGCTTTTCTGGTAAATATTATGAAAAATCAGGGGGCATTTCGTAGAAAAAGAGCTGCAGGAACTCATTAGCATAACTCATTAGCACATGCCACGTCCTTGACATCACTGGAAGTGTGTCATTAGCGTAACTGATTTGTGTATGCCATACCCCCTGACATCACCTATCCTGGCTGTTTTGGACCCAATCCTGGACATTCAGGGCCAAAATTGGATCCAAAATGGCAAAAAGGGGCTGAAAATGGCCAAAAAGGGGCCCCAAATGGTCAGGATTGGGCTGCTGCTGAGTGGGAGAGTGATCCATCACCTGTCAGAGGTCTGATCTGGGCTATTTCGGCCCCAATCCAGGCTGAAACGGGCCCAAAATGGCTGAGGGTCAGGTGGGCGGGGCCACCTGACATGTGACCTCTTTGGGGAACTGCCGGAACTGTGTTCCTGCACATTCCCCCTTGAAATGAGCCCTGTGAAAAATATTATGGGGTTGTCACTGTAAACAGCAGCTTCCTGCCGAATTTCTGTCTCTCTGTACTTAACATCTAGGCTATCCTGCTCTTGTCTGGATGTCACTATGATAAGTGATTCCCAGTTCCTGCTCTACAGCATTGATTACTGTTGCTAGGATGTGGAAATATTTGGCACGATAATATAAGTTAAGTTGATCCAAGTAATGTTGAACTAGGCACAGTGTGACCAACCTCCAGGTGACACATGGTGTTCTCCTGGAATTACAACACATCACAGAGGAAATGGTAGCACATTCCTACTGAGCTCCCTCCCTCCCTCAAATTCATAGGCACCTCCCCCAAATCTCAAGGAAGTTCCATAACTGGTACTGGCAACCACAATAGGCACTATGTAGTTTTGCAGTCATGGTAGGGCACAAGGGGATGTGCACTCATTTTAAAGGAAAAAGGAAAACAAAAAAGCCCTATCTGATTCTGTTCTTCAGAAAATTAAAATGAATGGGAAAACCAATGAATTCATCGTTTATGTTTGTTAATATACAGAACTCAAGGATCAAAGTAAACAGAGGAAGAGAGAGGAAGAGAGAGAGAGAGAGTCAGGGGATACAAAACGGTCATGGAACTTTTCAATCATCACAGCCAATCAGATACTGGAACAAAGAGGATAGGTCTACCAATGATCAGAGGATCCAGGAGGACTTTCTTGTAAGCATCCCAAACCACAAACAGCATGTCTCTCTGCCTGAGTTAGCTTTGTTATCTTGAAGTCTCAGCATTTTTAGGTTATTTTGAGCTTGATAGTCTATAAGTTTCTTGAATTCCATTTCTGTTAGCGCTAGTGAGTTTTAATCTGTCTCTCTAAGGGACTAATTATGTGTTACTGATGGACCAGCACTCACAGTAAGTTTGAACACACACTGATTCATGTGATTCCCAATTGCTAACATAGTGTATCTTGTGCTCACAACGAGCAAGAGACAGGGGGTTATGTCTATCCTAAAGACAAACTTAATGCTTGTCAAGGCAAACTTAATGCTTTTGACCAAAATGGTCAGTTTCTTTCCACACCTCCTCCATGTCTTCCATGACATGCCATGCAAGCCAATACCTTCTTTGTATCTCTGCCAGCTTCTTGGGTGGCCAGATACCTCCTCTGCCCACTATGAAATTCTGCTTGCTTTCTTCATGTGCCCCAAAGCTTTCTCTGTCCTGCCATGCCATCCTGTTGAGGTGTTTGGAGGCAGAAATAGGTATCAGGGACTGTGCTTTGGACTGGTTGAAATCAGCTTTCTGTGCACCCTGCCTTCAGAAGTGAGGCGGGTGGCAACCAGAGACCTGTTTTTTTCTATAGTGGCACCTCTCTTGAGAAATGTTCTTCCCCTTGAAATTCACCTTCTGACTACATTACTTTCTTTTGTGCACCAGTCCAAAATATTTCTGTTCGCCTAGGCTTTTAATTAGGGGTTGATTTTAAAAAATCATTTTAATGATTTTTTAATGATTTTTAATGATTTTTTATTTTAGTCTGGAAAATCATTTTAAGCTGTTACCTGTTTATATCGTGCAAGTTTTTATCTAGGGATTTTCCCCTTAATGCTGAGTTTTAATTAACATCTTTTAATGTTTTGTCCTTATAATTTTTGTTTTGTTAGCCATCTCATGCAGGTTCCTGGAGAGGCAGCATAAAAGCCTTCTAAATAAATAAATACCTTAAAGACCAGTTATCATCAGTGTGAGTCCTGTCTCGTGGAGTTCCGCAGGGTTGAATCCTATTCGCCATGTTATTCAACCTTTATATCAAGCCCCAAGGACAAATTATTTGTAGCTTTGGGGTTGACTGTCTTCAATATGCTGTTCACGCCCAGCTCTATTTCTCCTTATCCAAATCTGGTGATGTGGTAGAGAGCCTGAATTGTTTTAAAATGTTGTTTTATTTTTAAAAGGTTTAATTAATGTTCACTGCCTTGAGGATCCTATTTGGATAGAAGGTGGCATGCAGATGCTGTAAAACAAACACACACACACACGCACGCACGCACTCACGAACGAACGAACGAACGAACGAACGAACGAACGAACGAACGAACAAACAAACAAACAAACAAACAAACAAACAAACAAACAGTGCCTGTCTTTTTTCTAATCCTGCCTGCTTTTTGAGGTTGCCAAGCCTTTCTCTTTTGCCATTGTGTACCTCTGCTTACCTTCCATACAGTGTCAAATGCAAATGCCTTGAGCCAAGAGGAAAGGTGGGATATAAATGTTTTGATAATTTAATAAATAAATATGTAATAAAACCATTGCTTGCTGTGAAACTGTTTTCCTTCCTGAGGTGCCATATGCCTCTTTCTGCTCATTCTACCAGCCAGGAATTGCAGTTGCCTATGAAAATGGGGCCCTTCCTACCATCCTTGGGAATTTTTGTAATTTTCCATGGGCAAGGAGTGATGGTGGAGAGTGTCCTCAAGTCATAGCTGACTTACGGCGACCCCTGCTGGAGTTTTCACGGCAAGAGATTAACCGAGGTGGTTTTCTATTGCCTGCATCTGCCACACTGGTCCTCTTTGGAGGTCTCCCATCCAATTGCTAACCCAGTCTGACCATGCTTAGCTTCTGAGATCTGACGAGATCAAACTCAGCTGGATTATCCAGATCAGGGTGTGCAAGGAGTAGACTCCCCATAAACAAAGAAGTTACTTCCTAACTGCATGTATTCTTTTTGAAACCAGTAGAAAGAAAAAAAAACATATTATTGTAACAATGAATTTTAGAAAGAAATAAAAATTTTAAAACCTGCAGAGTCATAATGAGTCTGCTGAATTCATTCAGTAGGCTCTGTATTTTTTATTTGAAATGTGGTGCTGGAGGAGAGTTTTGTGGGTACCATGGATGACCCAAAAGACAAATAAGTGGGTACTAGATCAAATCAAGCCTGAATTCTCCCTAGAAGCTAAAATGACAAGACTAAGGTTATCATACTTTGGTCACATCATGAAAAGACAAGATTCTCTGGAAAAGTCAATAATGCTAGGAAAAGTGGAAGGCAGTAGGAAAAGAGGAAGACCTAAAATGAGATGGCTTGACTCAATGAAAGAAGCCACGTCCTCCAGTTTGCAGGATCTGAGCAAGTCTATTCATGATAAGACGTTTTGGAGGTCTTTCATTCGTAGGGTCGCCATAGGTCAGAGGTGACTTGACGGCACATAACACACACATAACACACACGCAATTATTATTTATTAATTATAGTATTTCTATGCCACCAGGAATCAAGGAAGATTTTGTACTCTGTGCTGCCTGCAAACTGTTAGCTAGTATCGCGTGACTGAGAGCCAAGCTAGAAGTGACAAATTACACTTGAATGGCAGGTGAACAGACTTACATGTATTTCTCCCTGTTCACTTGCGCTCCACTCGATCACATAGAACCAGTTAAGCACAGACACGGGATGGGAGCTATGTGATTGAGTGGAGTGCAAGTGAACAGGGAGGAATACATGTGAGTCTGTTCACTTGCCATTCAAGTGTAATTCGTCACTTCTAGCTTGGCTCTGATTCTATACTTTTTACTTCTTATTCTGCCTACTTGGCAACTTAAGATAATGAGGCCGAACACCCAAGGAAAAATGCTGTCACGGATCTGTAGAAACATACAGAGAACAATGAGAAGTCCAAGAATGTTTCTTTCATTGCTCAGTTGAGAGCATCCCTATACTCTGTTGCTCACATGTATTGAACATCAATAGAGCAATGAGCTGTGGCCTCTGCGGTATCCTAGCAAGCATTAATCTGAGGGCCTGTAATGGGATAAATAAGACACGAATGGAGCGATTCCATTAAATAATAGTTTTTAAATGTGCCACCTAATTTCCTAACTTGTCTTTTTGATGTCGACAATTGGTGTAGGGGCCAAAAGGGTGTTATGTGATCACCAATGGAAGGGAAGGCAGTTCAAGGAATGGTAACTTAAGGGCAGATGGTACAAGGAAAAAAGATTCAGCTACAGCACAATACAAAATGTCACTGTTTAAAATGGTGTTTTAATATTTATACAGATGTAATGTTTTAAATTGTTTTTAAATGTTGTTAGCCGCCCTGAGCCCGCTTGCGGGGAGGGCGGGATATAAAGATGAAATAATAGATAAAACAAATAAATTGAATAAAGTGAGACATCTTTCTCTCAAGGAGTACTATACTGAAAAAATTCTTCAAAAATATTTCTACTAACCCAAAAAAGCAACGTTATGGCAACGTGAAGACGCTTAAAGAGGGAAGGGAAATTGGGGAGATGTAAAAAGTCAGTTTTATCCTGCAGGGAGAGGAGAGAGGAGAGCTGAGAGCCAAGCTACAAGTGACAAATGACACTTGAACGGCGAGTGAACAGACTCGTGTATTCCTCCCTGTTCACTTGCACTCCACTTGCGCTCCACTTTGATCAAGTGGAGCACAAGTGGAGCGCAAATGAACAGGGAGGAATATACATGTCTGTTCACTTGCTGTTCAAGTGTCATTCATCACGTGTAGCTTGGCCCTGAGTCTCCATAAGCTGTGGTCTTCCAATTCCTGCCCTGACTTGAGAAAGGGATTTCAGTCCCCGAATGCTGACATCCAACTAGCTCGAGCTCCCTTCTCTTCCCTTCACTCCCCCAGCTGCTGCCTCCATGAAGAGAAAAAAAGAAAACAGGAGCAGGGCTGATTGGGCAACTGACCAAACAATTTCCAGAGTGGCCCAATCCATGCTCCAGATCAGGTTGAAAGTACAGATTTGACAAGAAGTTTGGGGAACATTCCTAAGCAGCTTTTTTTTGTTTCTTAAAAAGTAAGTCTGTAGCCCCTTTCATTGCAGAAGTATGTCTTTCCCCCTATATCTCCACAAGAGAATGAACAACAGACTTACTTTAAAATAAATTAAAAAATAAAAATAAAAGCTGGGAATTCTGAGAACCTGGTATACATATCGGCATGACATCATATCACTATAATAATATTCTAGTGCTGATTTTAAAAAATTGCAAAAGTCCTGTAGGCCCAAGGGAGGAGGGTACTTCTGGGAGGATTGAAGCAGGGGAACTGTGGAGAATCCGGAAAAGAACGGGCTGGAAGTGAGTGGGAAAATAAAAAAGGCAGTGCTTTCATAAGCACTGCAGATATTCCAACAGTGCTTTGAAGTGAATCAGAAATGCACAGAATGGGAGAAAGTTTTTTTAAAAAAAATGTTTCAACCCTGCATTGCAAACGGGACGCAAATGGCTTTGTGTGAAAAGGTTAAGAAATCTGTTAACAACCAACAGCCGAAACAGTTGTGTTTGAAATAGCACAAAAATCCATTAGCAGCAGAAATGGTTTACAAAGGCAGTGTGAAAGGGTGTCTGCCTCTATGGATTTGACAAACAAGAAGTCCGACAAATATGGCCTTAGAATTGCCATTCCTTTGCACCCCAAATGACAAGAGACTGGTTTTCCCAAGGAAGCTACTGAGAGTGAGCAAGGTTCTTCTCTTGGCTTATGGAGCTCTGCAGGGGCACATGGGTCACCGCTCAAAATGGAACACAAAGTGTATTTCCCATAGGCATTCTCTTATCTTTGGTAAGATTTCACAAAGAGCCAAATAAAGAATGATCAGAAAATTCAAGGAAAAAGCCTTGTCAAGTGCTGCTGAAGTGCAACCTGATTTCTCTCTCTCTCTGTTGATATAGATACTGAATTCTGAGATATATCTTACCAGACCATGTTTGTATACTTACAACACCCTATTTTTGTACAAAGGGTCACTGCCCCAGTCAGCATGTATACTCACTATTGCACATTGTAAAAGATTTTCTTTTACCTATTTTTTATATTTATCCCACTGTTCCTCCAAGGAGCTCAGGTTAGCTAATGGTCTCTTCCCCTCTTTATGCTCACAATAATTCTGTCATGTAGGCTAGGCTGAGAGTGACTGACTGCCCCAACTGACTGAGAATGAGGTACATAAGAGAGGGATCCCCAAATCTTTGGAGCCTGTGTAGGCAATAGAGGTGGGCACGAACCAAAATTCGAACCAAAGTTAGTCATGAACTGGGCTGTTTTTTGGTTTGCAAACCAGCGGTTCGTCAGAGGGCATTTCTGATAAACTGCAACGAACTGCAACGATTTTTAGGCTGGTTCATTTGGTTCGTTTTCCGGTTCGTCGCTGCAGACAGCCTGGCGCCGATCAATCAGTTTCCTAGGCAATGGGGGGATGGGCTTTCTGCAGACCTTCTGCTGCTCTGGAAGCAATGTATTCATGAACCAAACAAACCAGCTCACAAACCGGGCAATTTCATGCCGGTTTGTGGTTCATGAAATGCGATGAACCACGAACTGTAACACATTGCTATTTTCCCAGTTCATGTCCATCTCTAGTGGGCACCTTTGGAATTCTGACAACAAAATGGCTGCCATGAAGCTGAGCCCCCCGCCCAAAAAAACCAAGTGCAGGGGACAAGAGGAGTAATTTTTAAAAGTACACTGGGAAAGAGGAGTGGGAGAGAGAATCAAACTAACACTGTGGTGGTAGCTGCCAAAGAAACATTATTTTAATCTGCAGAGCCACCCAGAACTCCAATGCCCAATCAGAAGCCTGGCTTGGCAGGAGCCCCACCCACTTTCTAAAAATCCTTGACTGGTGTCAGGAAAGGTGTCAGCAGAAGCCATGGAGCCCACAGGCACCACTCGAGATGCCTGACATAGCTGATTGAGGATTTGATCCAAGTCTCCATGATCCTAGTCCAACATTATAGCCCAATAGTGTTTATTTTTATTAACATTCCACCCCACCCCCATTTTCAGTATTTGAAGCTTATAAATTAGTGTGTCCAGGTGCACAGGAAGACAATGCTTTTGTAATTTTTGGAGTTGTGCAAAGGGGTGAATTTTAACTCTGTATTGAACATCTGCAGAAGTTGCATCCACGGAAGTTCTCTCAACTATTTAAGGCAGTGTGGTCAATTTCTCAATTACCATTTGCAGTAATTGCCCAAACCTAATGGTAAGCTTTTAAAATCTGCCCCAAAACACTTACCTGAGGCCTGTGCCTGCAAGGATCTTCACAAGGTAATCAGAGTAACAAAGGCTCAGGCACAACAACAGCAAGATGTCCACTGGGTTGGCTGTAGCAGCAGCAAGCCATTCCAGGCTTAGCCTCAGCACCAGTGAGCTGTCCCAGGCCCAGCCACAATGGCAGTGAGCCACTCTGAGGCCAGGCAAGCTGTCCTAGGCCTGGGCGAGGAGACAGTGATTCGCCTCAGGTCCAGAAGTAGCAGTGGTGAGCCAACTCAGTGCCCAGTAGAGTTGCCAGTTTCCTGTGGGGGGGGGGCAGGGGATCTCGTGGTCCCAGCCTCCTCTATGCCACCACTCACCTGGCCAGCAGGGGGAAAGGTTGTAGGAATAGGCCTCCCAGGGCATGATCCTGGTGTGCTGCAACAATATCACTTCCAGGTAGGGTTGCTAGGTCCCTCTCAGCTTCTGCTGGGAGGGTAGGGACAGCTGGCACTTACCTTGTGCCATCCACAAGGATCCTCTTTACACCTGCTCAAAGCACTTACATGCCCCAGGGCTTACACAATGATGTCACTTCCAGAAGTAACATCGCCGTGCTGACTGTGCGCTCCCACACTCCACACTGGCCAATTTGGCCAATTTGGGGCCCAAATCAGCCCAAATGAAGTGCGGGAATGCTCCTGCGGCTGACATGATGACATCACTTCTGGAAGTGACATCACTGCACCCTGAATCAGCCCCAAAGGAAGCACAGGAACACTCCTGTGGCCAGCGTGATAATGTCACTTCTGGAAGTGACATCGCTATACCTCTTGGGAGTGTGTTCAGGGCACACATTCCTGAGGTGCCTGCCAGTGGTGGCCAACCTCTGGGAGATTGCCGCCTCCTGCTAATCGCTGGACAATTGGTGGACGAGGAAGCAAATACCCAGGAGTTTGCCCCCCACTGGTGGGCACCTGGGAAACCTACTTCCAAAAGTGACATCATTGCGCAGACCATGGGAGCACTTCTGCGCTTCACACCAAACCGATTCTTAAAGAATTGTCCCGTTTGGAGCCCAAATTGGCCTGGCACAAAGCAAGGAAGAACTCTTGCAGCTTGTGCAATGATGTCACTCCCAGAAGTGACATTGCATTGGTGCTGGGAGCATGCACATGCTTTGCATGTTTGCAAGGTGAGGGCAAGGGGACCTGGCAACCCTAGTGCCCTGCCAGCACTGGGATGTGCAGTGTCCACTGCGCCCAGCCAATGCTGGGTCTCAAGGAGAACTGGAACCCCAGCCAGCACTGGGATACTGGGATCACTCCAGTGCTCAGCCAGCACTGCAATGCAGTGAGATCTGAGATGGTCAGTACTGAGTCCAGCTGCCATGGATAGGTAGGAAAAGGGGAAAAGGTATTTAGGAAGGAAGAGGGAAGCGAAAGATGTTTGAGGTGGAGTGGAAAATGGTAAGGGTGCTTGGGAGGGAGCCAGGGAGGGAGAGGGAAGGATTTGCCAAGGGGAGGTAGGTAAGAGTATTTGCAGGGAGTGACAGGGAAAGGGTGTTTGGGAGAGAGCCAAGGGGAGTAGGATATTTACATGGAAGGGAAGGAGCAGGGCCAGAGCCACCATTGAGGTGGTAAGGCGGGAGCCATGGGTGCTCAGGCACTGAGGGGGCACCGGAGGGGGTGCCGGGGGTGGAGGTGCACACCATGGAGCTGGTGTGTGTCTGGCCCACAGCTGCTGCAGCCGGCCAGCCCCATGCTGCCACTGCCGCCACCACCACACACACCCCGGCTGAGTGCAGTAGCCGCGGGCCAAGCATGGCAGGCATCTGGGGTGGCATGCGGAACCTCCCCAGCCACCCACCATGCCCGACTGAGAGCGCGGGCAGCCTCTGCATGCCGTCCCAGCCACCCACTGGCCAATGGGGTCAGCTTGCTGTGTGATGACATCATCATGCAGTGACATCATCACACAGTCCAGGGGGCATACGTGCACATGTAGGGGCAGCTGTGGGCACCAGAAAGCCTGGCACTGCCCCTGGGAAGGAGGAAGGGAAGGGGTTTTGCTAGGGGGGGAGGGTATTTGCCAGGAAGGTGAGAGGAGGGCAAAGAGAGAGCAAAAGGGAAGAATCCTTGGAGGGGGGGGATAAGGAAAGATCCTTGGGAAGGGGGTGAAGAAATAGAGAAGAATCCATGAGAAGGGAGAAGGAAGAGAGAAAGATACTTTTGATGGGGAAATCAAAGGCAGGGGGAACAGGATTACCCATCCCTGCAACTGCCCTTCCTCTCCCCACCCCACCCTGACACAGTTTGCAATATTCTATTGAGTTTATATCTTCTTACAGCAACTTGATTTGCACAGCAATTAGTGGGTGAAAATGCACATCTTCATGATATCTCCATGAAAACTTCACTTTCTGATTTTTGCAGCTCGTATGTGTTTAAAACACAGGATTAGGCTTTGCCATGCTTTTCAGGTTAGGTGGCAAACCTAACTTCTCAACTCTGTTCTTTACATATAGAACATGATCAGTGTAATACTTTTTATTAGGACCAACCCAATGGTACAGTAGGTGTGCAAGCTTTTGAGTGCACTAGAACTCCTTTTCAGACTTTGTCCCCCCCCCCAATTATAATGTATAAAAAGAGTTTGGGGACCAGATTCAAGGGTGGACACACGGCCATTTCCACATGGCTTACCTTGTTCCAGAAAACAGCAAAATCTCACACGACATCACGCAAGAAGATGCTGTTATCGTGCGAAATTGCGCGAGAAGATGCAATAACAGCGTCTTCTTGTGAGATTTCGCACAAGATTTCGCTGTTTTCCGGAACAAGGTAAGCCGTGTGGAAACGGCCATAGAGAACTATGCAGACTGAACTAAGCAGACTGATAATGAGAGCACTCTTAACAAATGTATTGAATATCAGTGCTTTTTATTATGTACCTGAATAACCACTTTCAATGTCATATATAACCTTATTCAATTTTTTAATGTTATAGACTATTTGATTACGTCACTATAGTGTATTTTCTATTTGTTGATATTTAGTAATAAAATAATGCATCATAAAAACATAAAGAACACATAAAAGTACGTTAAATAAATAAATGACAGCACATCTCCCCTCCACAATAGCAATCCACAAACCATGAACAGGCATGAAATTGCCCGGTTCACGAACTGGTTCGTTTGGTTCATGAATATGTCACTTCCAGGGAAGCAGAAGGTCTGTAGAAAGCCCATCCCCCCTGTTGCCTAGGAAACTGTTTGATCAGCACCAGGCTGTCTGCAGTGATGAACTGAAAAATGAACCAAACAAACTTGCCTAAAAATCATCAGTTTGTCATGGTTCATCAGAAATGTCCTCCGACGAACTGCCAGTTCACAAACCAAAAAACGGCCTGGTTCGTGACAAATTTTGGTTCATATTTCGGTTCATGCCCACCTCTAATGGAATATATTATGTTGCTGGATGTGGAAAGGGCTTCACTTGCCCATAAAACACCATTAATTCCACTTTGGGTATTTTTAGCTTTTTGGACAGAATGAAATGGGGAAAAATTACTGATGAATGTCTTCTCTGGGATATTGGTGGGAAAGGACTTCTCATGGCATCTTAAATATCTTTTAATGACAGATCTTTAAAAGATTGCTGAAATGAATAGACTTTTCAGGATCATAAATCAGCCCAATATTAGTTGATGGAGCAATTATATTCTGCTCAGTCTGCATCTGGGTCAGAGAGTCCTGCAAAGATCAATATTTGCTTACTGGCTTTCTCTTCCACGTGGCGAAAAACCCATCAAAAGTGTAGTTTAATCAGCTCTTTATTCATAGATGGAGGTCAGAAAGCCAGCCAGCAGGCTGCTCAGGAGATCCAAGAGAAGAGGAAAGAGCAAAGAGGACTTTAAAAAACCCAAAGAGTGGTTTCAATCTAATTTATTTTAACCCTATCAGAAATTCCAAATATTGAGTGGCACATCTCTTCCTTCTATGAAGAAGTGAGTCAAAAGCATGAAGCAATGTCAGAGTGCCATTCTAAGAACACTTTCCTAAGAAAAAGCCTCGCTGAATTCTGAGTGTACCTACTTATGATTGCAACTCCAAGGCACTTTTTTGTATCGGCCACACATAACAGAATTCAATATCCAAAAAGAGAATTTCTCTCTCAGCGGTGTGCATCCTAAAATGCCTGAACCAAAAAAGATACATGAAAATCACTGTTTTGCGTAGTTACTTTGATTTCCAGAATGGTAAACACAAATCCAGGTTTCTTAACTCTAAAAAATCCATGGGTTTTTTTTCTGTGTGTGTTTGGGTGGTTACTGCTACCACCAGCAGCAGGCATCTTGCTTTTCTCTGATTCTCCTTCTTTTTTTGGCCAAAGGCATTTCTCCTTTCCAATCGAATCCTCGCAAGGGATTAAGAAAGAGCTGCCAGCCAATCACCTTTGGAGACAAGCATCAAAAAAGGAATTTTTAAAACCCATGGCTGCTGGTCTGAGCTGGACTACATTTTCAGAGGAATGAGATATCCCACTCATCAGGAACTCCTTAAATAGTAGTACCCCTACAGGAGACACCTAGCATGAAGACATGTCGCACATAGCAATTGGATGAGTGATTCCTCTCATGCAGTCACATAAATGTTTTCTCTCTCTCTCTCTTGAAAAATTCAAACTATTTTCAAAGATTGCAGTGGCTGGGCAGGGGGGAGGGGCATGGTTTTCTGTAAAGGAAGTGGACCACAACAAGAAAGGACAGCAAATACAGATTTTTTCAGTGGCAGGTCAGATAATTGTTACAGTAAGTCACTGTAAGATTATATTGAGAAACCAGATGCAGGCAGGATTTTTTTTAAATGCCAGTGAATGGCACTCTCCTGTTAGGCCACTGCCATCTCCCCAACAGGAAATAGCGGAGAGAAGTGCACCAAAGGGCACCTACTTTGGGGGGGTCTGTCAAAATAGAACTCCTTTGTCTATTCCGCTTGAAATGTAAGGGGATCTTTAGGTTAGAGCAAGTACGAAGTTCTGTGTAAATTTTTAAACAGCTGCACCAGACCCTCCTATTAGTTCGTCCATTGAAAATAATGGTCCTGAAACTCAAGAACCCCCACCTCCCCCCACAGATTTCAATCCTGAACCTGTACTGTACTACCTGAAAGTCAACAATAAATGGTAAAGGTGTTATTCTTGATTCCGCACACGTTGGGTAATGCACTTTCAATGCACTTTATCAATCGTTTGAGGTGGATTTTTTGTTCTGCGCACAAAAAAATCCATTCCAAATGATCTATAAAGAGGATTGGAAGTGTATTATCCAACATGTGCGGAATCACTGCTTGAATCCTGGACCCAGAATTATAATAAAACTTGAGTGCACCCCTAGCCCATCATAATATCCCAACATGACTAAGAAACTAAGAGCTAAACTACACAAGGCATCTGTGTAGAGAGAATCTCTCAGAAAGGGAAAGGAGACTTGAAACCCCTGACTCGGAGCTCTGTGGGAAGGTATGGTTGAGTCTAGCAGCTGAGGCAGCAGCCTTAGTAGTTTCTTTGGCAGCTGCTAGCTGCCTGTCAGCTTTGGGCTGGGCTCTCTTTGGGCTCCCCTCATGGACTTTTCCCCTTCCGTCCTTCTGGCCCTGCTGCTGCTGCTCTGACATGCCCCCCTCCCACCTCCGAGCTCCCTGAGTACAGTGTACCCAAGTACAGTGGATTTTTGCAAGAGATGCTCTTGCAAAAATCTGCACTGCTCAGTGTTTCCTCTGGAAGCTCAGGGGTGGGGTTGGGGGGTGATTACACTTCACAGGTAAACTTGCAGGAACCCAACACATGTTGGATGTCTCATGTAATTTAGCTCTAAGAGGAGTGGTAGAAAATAGTGAAAGGTCACTCATTGGATCCCAGTTGTGTTTGTTACTCAATGGCCAAGTAATAAACTTTTGGGGTGAGGCTCCCTTGATTCTAGTCTTCAGTCTGTTCATTCAAGTGCTTCTTTAGACATTTATACCTTGATTTTCTCTAAAGGACCCCCAAGGCCTCTTACAAACATAATTCTCTCCTCCTCTGTTTTTATCCTCACAACAACCACCATGGGAGGTAGATTAGGCTGAGAGAGAGTGACTGGCCCAGGGTCATCTAGCAAACATCAATGGCAGAGTGAGGATTTGAACCTGAGTGTCTCAGATCCTAGTCCATTCACTATAAACTGCTGCCTCTCTGAAAGAATTCAGCCATCCCGGCCAGTGGCAACAGCCACTCAGGCCGGTGGCCGCTCTTTGCCTCCTCGAAAGGAGGAAAGCAGAAGGTGCATCCTGGCATCCAGGGCTTAGCATTGGGGGTGGAGTCTGTAGCCCTAGCTGGCTTCTCCGCCCCTGTTGCCTTCAGTTGCGCCTCGTGCTCGGCCCACCCACCTCACTCTATTGCAGTGCAGGATTAGCCGGTCGCCTTTTGGGGCCAGGTAGGAATTTTTCTCTCCTTGTCCCTGATTGGCACTTAGGATTGGAGTTTTTTTTCTGCTTGTCTTGTACTGTGAGAAGAGGAAGGTTATTGGCATGGTGGGGCTGAGGTAATTCTCTGGTGGCAGGATTTAAGTTAAGGGAGAATTTGAGTGGGCCGGTGAGCACACTTGGCACCTCCCCATTGGTGGGGAATTCGGGTCTGTCAGGAGCAGCTGACTGCTGTACGGCCCAGTTGCAAGGACAGTCACCTGGGTGGGGAACCCCTGGTCAAGCCAATCTCCCCCCAATGCTGTATGGCCGGGTGGGGGAGCTTTAAAGGGGTGAACCACTTTGCCTGGCCAGGCTGGGTCCCAGCCATACAGTGACCCCGGGGCCTGACCTGTACCTCTAGTTAGGCCCTTGCCATAGTTTATGTTTAATTGTTGTAATTTTAATAGAACGGCCCCTTTTTAGAACCCAAATACTGTGTCTGCCTTTCATTCTGACTGAGGGGGCAAGAGAACACAGTTCTCAAGACATCAGGGCTGCATTCCATAAATGCAGCAATATGCGAGCGGAAAAGGAAAATGTATTAGTGTAGTTCCACTTTCGCAAGCAGTAATGCAACAGCTGCAGCAATACAGAGCACTCTAATATAAATTTTAATGAAACAACAATGTGCACATGGAGCAAAGAAATGTACAACAGATGTCTCACACCATTTCATTTAATTTGGTTTTGAAGTTGTATCAGAAGAATTACTTTGTGCTATGTCTGGCGCACTTGGAAAAGGTAATGAGAGGATAAAATCACTTCCGCTTAATGCCATTTCTCTCAGAAAGGAGTAATGTTAGTGCTTCTGTTTGCAAAGACTGTTGTGCACATGCTGAAATCTTCCATGGCAACCTGTTAGGCTGCAGGCTGGGACCCAAAAGTGTGACATGATTCTCTTACTGGTGAGTTGCAAGGCCAGGAAGGAGGAGGAGGAGCAGAGCTGAGCGGAAAGAAGCAACTCTGGGAGGCTCGATTGTAAATTTAGGTTTGCCTCTGCAAAATCTACAGATGATGAAATATTGCTCAGCGACACTAAACATGAAAAATAAAATATAAACTTCTTCTGCATTAATAGACACGATATTCCTGTGTTTATGTTGGGGAGGGGGAAACTGTTGTGGAGTGGGTCAGGAAACTATGAATTATGAAACTATTCAGGTGGGTCAGGAAGCACAGTAAGTTTAGAAGCGGGTCCCGAAAAATTAATTGTAGCTGGGGGAAGGGTACTCTTTACTAGGGAAACGGCACCCTCAAATGGCCTCCCACAAAGCTGCTTTTAAGGAACATTAAAGATGATGAGCAATCTTAGATCTTGAGCAGTGACACTTGTGTCTTGTCTGGTTTGGCCTTAAACCTGTATTGGCCATCTCTGTTCTTGATAGGGATCCTATTCCCCCAGTGGAGGTGGGGGATCCCCCGCTCCTACCTTTTGCCCCTCACCACCACTAACCAGGCTGGTGGGCTGGTGGGGGGAAAGGTGGGGAACGGGCCTCCCAGGTGCCCTGGCGTCAGTGCGACAATGTCACTGATGTCAACACACCAAACTGACAACGTCACTGATGTCAACACACTGAAGCATGCCCATGCTTCATAGCGGGCCGATTTGGGCCCCAAATGGGGCTCTCCAGCCTGGTGCAATGATATCACTTCCCAGGAGTGACACCGGCATGAAGTGCCCACACAAGGAGCACCCTGACAGCACTGGGAAGGTAAGCACTGAGTCCCTCTCCTTCCGCTTGGAGGGTAAAGGGGACCTGGCAACCCTAATTCTTGAGCGTACAAGGCACAGCATGCAGGGCTGTGCTAACCCCACCCCCTTTTACACAACCATTGACTCATCAGGAGGGAATGTGTGTGTGCTCCCTCCCAGTGACTAAGAGCCAAGCTACAAGTGATGCCTTACACAGGTTGGACACTTGTCAGCTTACCTCAAGTTTTGATGGGAAATGTAGGCAGCTTGGTGGAATGTTGGACAAGTGACAGTTGAAAGGTCCATTGGACAGCAGTCGTAGAGCCAAGCTGCAAGACCAGGACACCTATATTTCCCATCAAAACTTGAGGGAAGCTGACAAGTGTCCAACCTGTGTCATCCATCACTTGTAGCTTGGCTCTGAGACACATAGGCAGGGGTAGAGCCTGCTCACTCGTGGCTGTGCTTTCTTTCCGTGCTTTGACTAAATGCCTGGAAGGTTGTGTGCTCAGGGCTGATTGTCTCTTGCACTCTAACTTCAGTGCACATGTCCCAAATTCTCTTGGACCTTTAGCTGAACCATGAGTTGGAATTAAGGCCAACGTCACTTGGTTTTGTACTTGAGAAAGCTTGATGCCCTTGGCTAATGCCAAAAGGGATTAGCTCTGGCAGCTTCCCAAGTTAGAAAGATTTCGATTGTCCTAGTCCAGACTGTTATTTACTCAGATGAAAGCCAGAGAGAATTATAATTATATTGACAAAGGACTCTATTAAAAGAATAAGGTTGACCACACTGTGAACAAATCATATCTCCAAAGACAGGTAAGCAAATGAGAGCTATTACCAGAACACTGTAATGTCAGTGTTGGGGGGTACCTCACAACACATCATCTTAAGAAGAGGATATGATGTACTGGACACCTTCCAATTTATATTTACATCAGAAACAGGATTCCGTTAAAAACTAGCATGGACAGAAAGATATGCTAAAGTTACTGGATCTTGATACAACTTAATAGCAATGTGTGTATTTGAAGGAAAAAGGAAGACGTTTTAAAGGAGAATGACCACAGATTTATCTCCCTCAAACATCAGGTAGATGTTCTCTGAATTATTTTCCTGTCCCAGTGAAATCTCTGCAGTTTTAGTTTAGTTTATTGGACTTATAGCCTGCCCTTCCTACAAGCAGGCTCAGGGTGAGCCACAACACAAATCCATAATACAATAAAATACAATACAATATTACAATATACAATACAATAATACAATACAACATTCCACACAGGCAATGATGATACTAAAAACCCTTCTATAACTGTTGATCACTTAGGTATATATGTTACAGATATACTATTTATATATATGGTACTCTAGTATGTTAATGAGGTATGCAAAGAAATGAATGTACAATGTATTCCTCTGAATTAATGTGCTGATTTCTTTCTCACAGCACTTTTCTCCCAAGTGTGTTAATGTTAACTGCAAATTAGATGCTGTTCTGACTAACGTTTTCTTTCTCTAGCCTACTCATATTGGGAAAGCCACAAGCCAGCTGGAAACTGCTATGTAATGTTCCAGGGATGGGGAATGGAAGAGATTAGGTGTTTGTATAAGGAGTTTGGGTTTACTTCAACCTTAACATTGATAAATCATCAAAATGAATATCTTAAAAAATTAAATTGCCTTCTATTTTCATGGTAAGTTGTGATTAATAATATATTTGTTTGGTGAAGTGGCTGAAAGGTGAGGGGAGAATAACAGGAGTTAAGTTGATTTTTTTTCTTATAGTGAAGGGCTTGTGGGTTCTGCTCTTATACCTGCCCTTGTGAGGACATGACATAAATAACTGTTGTGTGTGGGGTGGGAGGTGGGGGATGGAGAACATGAAAGGGAGCTTGCCTCTCTCAGAGAAAAATAATGTTTATGGATTGTTGAGAAAGAAGTAGGGAAACTGAGAAGTGGATTCTTGATAGAGGGGAACAAAATGGCGCTCTCTGGTTCTGGCTTACAGATAGAGTCTGTGCTTAATTTCTCAATAGTCAGATACCAGAGTTTAGTAAGTGCAATTCCAGGAGGTGGGAACATGGGGGGCACAGTAAGGCAATGGAGAAAACCTAGAAGTGACATTGTGTCTCTCTAAGGAATCACTGGAAGTGATTCCTAAGAGAGGCATGACATCAGTTCTGGGCTTTCTTCAGCAGTAACATAATGCCATAGCCTGATGATGATTTTTGTATCATCTCCCTCCTGCCAGCTGCCAGAATGCCGGTGGGCAATGGATGCTGGGGGCAGGACATCTCCGTATGTACCCTGGAGAATGCTCCGATCAGCTGGAAAACATCTGCTGGTGGTCCCTGACCCCAGGGAGGCTTGGTTGACTGCGACCAGGGTCAGGGCCTTTTTGGTCCTGGCCCCAACCTGGTGGAACTCTCTGTCTGAGGACACCCGGGCCCGTCAGGATTTTGTATCATTTCGGCGGGCTTGTATGATGGAGATGTTCCACCAGGCGTATGGTTGAGGCCAGCATGAGATCCTTACTGAGCCTCCCACCGGTCTCTCACTAAGTGTGGGGTTATACAGTGTCCACTGGCCAGCTGCTTGATGTATGGGTACAGCATGGGGCTATGTAGTGCCCACTCGTTAGCTGACCCACGTATGGGTTGCAGTGCATTATCTGACCACTTCCCTCCCCCTGTATGTTGATGGGCAGGAACCTGGAATTGACCCCGTCTTGGGACAGTTAATATCTGTTTAATTGTTGATTTTATGATATGAAACGTTGTTTTATATTGTATTGTATTTTTATAACGGTTGTACCTCGCCCTGAGCCCACTTGTGGGAAGGGCGGGTTAGAAATGTAATAAAGAATAATAATAAAAAAAACAATGGGCAAATGGCAGGCCCAGTGGGTAAGTGCCAACCTGTAAGTGCTGTCTATGGGAGATTTCAGTTCTGTGCTGAGGGGGAAGCATATGCTCGGCGTATGCTCAGGTAGAATTTCCTTATTATTTAACAAGCTCTTATTTTTGCTTAAGAATTATGGGCCCCTGATGCACTGAGTGATATTTGGCTACTCATGTATGCCTCTTAGTTCCAAATTCAGACGATTGTGTTCTAAATAGAATAACGGCAATAAAATGCTTTCTTCTTTCATCAGGTGATACTGCCTGCTTGTGTGCAGTATTAGTTCCCTCTTTCATCTTGTACCATGATGGTGTGAGCCACCATGCTGTCCACCAGACCATGTTGCTATGCTGCCAGACTTGGCTCACAGCCCAACCACATAAACTCAGGAACGTCTTTGTGAAAGACATGCAGTACGAAAATGGCTGCTACTTTAGGTTCCTAGTCCTTATTTACAGTTCCCCAGAAAACTATTTTCCCTGTTGGGTTAACGTATATTTGTTACATGTGCAGTCTATCAGGGCACCTTAAGTTTACCCACCAGGGCAAAAACCAGTCCCCCGGGTGCATTCAGGTTGTGAAAACAGGGCATGGGGAGAAGGCTTCGGTATACTTTCCCCATGTGCCATAGTCTCGGGGCCAAGCTACACATGACGAATGACACTTGAACGGCAAGTGGATTGAGTGGAGGGCAAGTGAACAGGGAGAAATACACTTGCCATTCAAGTGTCATTCGTCATGTGTAGCTTGGCCCTCAGTCTGAATTGGGCCCCTGAGGAGCTGAGAACTGAATTCTGAGCATAGAACTCACAGCGCGTATCTGTTGAATGGACTCAAGGTGGGCCTGGGAAAAAAACACAAGATGTAGTTAGGCTATGAGCCTTGAAGTAGACTGAGTGACTTTGGATTACTTGCTCTCTCTCAACCTAACCTACTTTACAGAGTTGTGAGAATGAAATAGGAGAAACCATGTTCCTTGCCCTGAGATACTTGGAGGAAATGGGGGATAGAAATGTGATTGACAGGTAGACATGAAAATATTCAGCTTTAACTTTCAAAGTCCCTAACTTCTGTCCCAGGGGGTATATATTTCACCACATTTCTCAGTAAGTAATATTTCATCGACTTTCAGAAATACTATGTGGGGTGGTTTGTTTTCTTATTTCCAGTGTGTAGTTTGTGTTTCTTTAGAAATGTCACTAAACTTCTGAAGTTCCATGACAGGAACAACAGAGATGATTTCTCTTTGCGACCACAGCTATAAGGAATTCTTGTGATGCCACTTTAAAAATAAAATGCCTCATCTGTATTCTTCTTTGCATCAGAAGGAAGTGTGAAGAGCATCACAATAAATTCATAAAGGACAGTTTTAGAGGCATCAGTAATAGAGTTCACAAAATATAGCTGGGAAAAGAAATGAGGAGGAAAATGCAAAGCCATCCTTCCTGCTAGAGATAAACCTGAGCTGGCCTGGTTAATTATACAATCGAAGTGCGTATGTTGTTTGTTGGACTTTGCTTCCTGCAGGAATAGAAAAAAGGGCTCCACCTTTATTAGAAGCACTTCACCCTCAAAACCAACACTCTGAAGGTCATTAGAAAGGAACAAATGGATCAAGCCACAACCTCAGAGACCCAAACTCAAATTTTCAGTTCCTCGTGGTCTTGCCGGGTAGCCTTGGACAAGTCACCATCTCCGCTTTAATTCTCAAGTCTGTCGAACAGACAGTGTGGACAAGCAACCTCAAAGGACTGCTTGTGAGGACAAATGAAGTAAAGGTAGCAAAACGTTGGTGGTGGAGAGTGAAGTCAAGTCGTAGCCAACTTATGGTGACCCAGATGGAGTTTTCAAGGCAAAAGACTAACAGAGGTGGTTTGCCGTCGCCTGTGTCTGCAACCTTGGTCTTCATTGGAGGTCTCCCATCCAATTACTAACCAAGGCTGGCCCTGCTTAGATTCTGAGATCTGATGAGATCAGACTAGCTATCCAAGTCAGGGCCTCTCTTGACCCAGAAACTCTATGTGGGTATGGCCCAGCCTGTGAGGGACCAATAGAGCCTCCTGAGCAATTTCTTCCTTATTACTCCCCTTCCCTGCCCCATAATGGCACTTCCCAACAGCTGATTGTCAGGCTGCTGACTGTTAAAGGGCGAGCTGCCACTGATCAGCTGTCTGGTTTGCAGCTCTTTATAAGGTGCCTCAGTCACCCCCTGGGCTGGATAGCTGCCTTGCTTAACCCTGTGGAGGGAGCTGAGAAGGAGTGGGTCACAGCATTGTTTCTACTGCTCCTGACAGAAATATGGTAAAATGCCTCAAAAGTGGGGTGCTGTGTAATCATTATATTAAAATAAACTTTTTAAAAATGTCAGTAAGGAAAAGGAAAGAACACAAATAGGAGGGGAAATGAGAAATAGAGGCAGAGACAATGTTTGGAAGAAGGGATTTAACCAATATCCAAAATGGACCTAGATTCCAAGGGATCTTAAAAAATGTTGTATACACAGTTGCAGGTCAAACTTAACAAAC
Organism: Eublepharis macularius; assembly: GCF_028583425.1. Classification (NCBI taxonomy): domain Eukaryota; kingdom Metazoa; phylum Chordata; class Lepidosauria; order Squamata; family Eublepharidae; genus Eublepharis; species Eublepharis macularius. Next base: position 120,941,870 of record NC_072797.1, on the reverse strand, counting down.
TTCTAAAGGAGGATGAAGGGGGACATGCAGATGCTTAAACAGAGAATAACTTTATTATCCAACTAAGGTACAGCAAAGAAAAATAAAACGTCATCTTCCCTATGCAGAATATAAGTCAGCAATTCTAGGCAGTTCAATAGCAAAATATAGTAGAAATTCAATTGTTGCGATCCAATAAAACATTCACTTTGTACTGTTCTGGTGTCCAATTCTAGCTTTTAAAACTCAAATTAATGTGTTTTCCCTACATGGCTATTTTGAGAAAACAAACCTACCAGGAAGCAGAGAAAAGTGTAGGAGTTGATGCAAAAATGCAGAGGTTAGGAAGGAGAGGGAACTTTGAAGAGGAGACTTGATTAGAGTTTTAAAAAGTTCCTCTTGGTATCAGATGCAGAGGAGTTAGCCGTGTTAGTCTGTGGTAGCAAAATCAAAAAGAGTCCAGTAGCACCTTTAAGACTAACCAATTTTATTGTAGCATAAGCTTTCGAGAATCAAGTTCTCTTCGTCAGATGCATGGTACAGAGACTGGTCAAATATAGAAGAGGAGGAGAGAGAAGAGGCAATTAGGGGGGGAGGGGGAGGGTGCAACCAAAACATTCCTTTGCTAGTATATGTAAACATCTCCTTTTGGTGTGTGGATCAGTTGGCTTCAAAGGAGTTTGCCCTGTTAGTTTGCAGCAGCCAAACAGCTAGACCATCCAATTCCAATGCACTATGAGCCTTCGACAACCACAGCTCTCCTTGCCAGATGCATCTGACAAAGAGATCTGTGGTCCCCGAAAGCCCACGCCAGGTGCCACTGAGCTGTATTTTCCTGAGGAAGTCAGTGGTGTCCCGTAAATAGCTGGGTGTGCTGGTGGCATAGGGCCTGAGGATAGAGTCCACACCCAGCTATTTACGGGACACCACTGACTTCCTCAGGAAAATACAGTCCATTAACAACCTACCAGATGACACCATCCTAGCAACCATGGATGTGGAGGCTTTATACACCAATATCCCACATGCGGATGGACTGCTAGCCATAGGGAAAACTATCCCGGACAAAACCACAGCACACCTCGCCACTGAACTTTGTCACTTCGTACTCACTCATAATTACTTCGAATTTGGTGACAACTAATATCTACAGATTAATGGCACAACCATGGGCACACGCATGGCACCACAATATGCTAACATATTCATGGCGGACTTGGAACAACGCTTCCTCAGCTCCCATCCACTGGAACCACTACTATACTTAAGATTCCTGGATGACATCTTCATCATTTGGACCCATGGGAAGGAAGCTCTTGAGAGATTTCATCAGGACTTCAATAACTTTCACCCTACTATCAACCTAAGCCTGGACCACTCTACACAACAGGTACACTTCCTGGACACCACTGTGCAACTACATAATGGACGAATAAATACCACCTTATACCGGAAACCAACAGACCGATACTCATATCTACATGCCTCCAGCTACCACCCTAAACATACCACTCGGTCTATTGTCTACAGCCAAGCCTTACGTTACAACCGTATCTGCTCCAATGCTCTCGACCGAGACTCACACTTAAGAGATTTACAACAAGCATTTTTGGGACTACAGTACCCACCAAATGAAGTGAAGAAACAAATCAACAGGGCCAGACTAGTACCCAGGAACAGTCTGCTCCAAGACAAACCTAAAGGAACTAACAACAGAACACCACTGGTTGTCACCTATAGCTCCCAGCTCAAACCCATCCAATGTATCACCAGTGAGCTACAACCCATCCTGGAAAATGATACCTCTCTCTCAGAAGCCCTGGGTGGAAGACCTTTCCTTGCCTACAGACAGCCCCCCCAACCTTAAACAACTTCTCACTCACAACCATGAATCGGCCAGCAGAGTCACCAGCACAGGTACCAGGCCCTGCAACAGACCCAGATGCCAGCTCTGCCCCTATATCTACCCAGGGAATACAATTACAGGACCCAATGGCATCAACTACACTGTCTCTGGCTCTTACAGCTGCTCATCCTCCAATCTGATATATGCCCTCATGTGCCAACAATGTCCTTCTGCTCTGTCCATTGGACAAACCAGCCAACCTCTACGCAAAAGAATAAATGGACACAAATCTGACATTAGAAATGGAAACGTCCAGAAACCAGTGGGAGAACACTTCAATCTACCAGGACATTCCATCAAAGACTTAAAGGTCGCTGTAGTTCAACAGAAACCTTTCAAAAACAAAATCCAACGGGAGGCTGCTGAACTGGAATTCATATGCAAATTTGACTCTGTCAGACTGGGACTGAATAGGGACTATGAATGGTTATCACATTATCACAGGTAACAGATTTCCTTTACAGAGGCGGGGTCTGGGGGAGCTCAGTGGCACCTGGCGTGGGCTTTCGGGGACCACAGATCTCTTTGTCAGATGCATCTGGCAAGGAGAGCTGTGGTTATTGAAGGCTCATAGTGCATTGGAATTGGATGGTCTAGCTGTTTGGCTGCTGCAAACTAACAGGGCAAACTCCTTTGAAGCCAACTGATCCACACACCAAAAGGAGATGTTTACATATACTAGCAAAGGAATGTTTTGGTTGCACCCTCCCCCTCCCCCCCTAATTGCCTCTTCTCTCTCCTCCCCTTTTCCTCCCTCCTCTTCTATATTTGACCAGTCTCTGTACCATGCATCTGACGAAGAGAACTTGATTCTCGAAAGCTTATGCTACAATAAAATTGGTTAGTCTTAAAGGTGCTACTGAACTCTTTTTGATCTTGGTATCAGGCCATTCCCTCATGCATGAACCTTTTAAATTACAAATAGCCTAACCTTATTTTTCCTGTTTTATATCAAAGATGGCTTCCTCTTCACCTCCAGTTGCATAAGGCCAGAGGAGTTGAGCTGGCTTAAAAACATGGCTCTGGAGGTGAGGAGCTTTGAGGGTAACAATATTTTCAACAGATGCTTGAAGGGAAAAAGAGGTGAAGGTGTTGAACAGTGTTGAGTATTAGAGAAAAGGAGCACCATGAAAGCAAAGCAAGCAAGCTGTAAAGCTGAGGAAGCATTCTGAGGTATAGCCATGAGAAGAGTATCACAAGAGTATCACAATTTGGATCTTGCCTTGTTACCACATGTTTGCTGATCTGTCAGTCTCTGGTATAATGTGGTGCTTATGTGTCCCTCGTGTATCTGTACTGTGGTGACCAGGAAGTTGATTTCTTGTGTAGAGTGATTCATATAGAGCAGAACCACAAGTGACAAAAGGCACAGATTGGACACTTGTCAGCTTCCCTCAAGTTTTGATGGGAAATGTAGGCAGCTTGGTGGAATGTTGGACAAGTGACAGTTGAAAAGTCCATTGGACAGCAGTCAGAGAGTGAAGCTGCGAGACCAGGATGTCTACATTTTCCATCAAAACTTGAGGGAAGCAGACAAGTGTCCAATCTGTGCCTTTTGTCACTTGTGGTTCTGCTCATAGTTTGACGTTGGGATGGAAGTTGTGGAAAGTCTGGTGAAATCTCTCCAGAGCTTCTTTGCCATGGGTCCAGACAATAAAAATGTCATCAATGAATCTCAAGTAAAGGAGAGGCGCCAATGGGTAGGAGTTCAGAAAACGCTGTTCTAGGTCCGCCATGAGCATGTTGGCATATGTGAAACCACGTGCGTGCCCATGGCTGTGCCATTGATTCGGAGGTATAGGTTCTCACCAAACCTGAAGTAGTTATGGGTGAGAACAAGCATGCAGAGTTTAGTGGCAAGATCTGCTGTGGTCTTGTCAGGGATATTTCTAATGAATTGTAGACCATCCTGATGGGGGATGTTGGTGTACAGTGACTCAACATCCATGTTGCTAGAAAGCTGTTTTCTGGGAGATGATCAATGGATTGTCAATTTTTATCAGAAAGTCAGTGGTATCACAGACACACCTGGGGGTATGGTCTCAGGATGGAGTCCATATATTCTGATACTCGTTCAGTGATGGTGCCTATACTCGGGAGAATGGGATGTCCAGGGTTGCCAGGTTTATGTATCTTTGGCAAGAGGCAGAAGGTACCCTTTTGAGGTTCCAGGGGTTGAGGTTGCTGAGGTGTAATTCCTGCAGAGAAATTTCAAAGGACGGTTAGAAAGAGAGAGTGCTGAATTGCAATTGATAATGAAGCTCATGACAATGCATCCACCTGGACTGAATCTAGACCTAGGCTTCCTGTCTCATTACCAATGCTGATTTCTCTCCACCTAATCCAATCACGCCTGCTATTGTCATTCACCAGCTGTTGTTATTTACCTGCTATTGTCATTCAGCATCTGAAATCACTCCACTCTCCAAGCTATAAGGATAGATGAACTCACATTCTAGCTGTATCTGAAGAAGTGAACTGTGACTCATGAAAGCTCATTCCTTACCACAAATTTTGTTAGTCTTATAGGTACTACTGGACTCTTGTTCTTTTCTACTGTATCAAACTTACTGTTAAACTCTTATTTGCCGATCAAAGAATCATCAGGTGTGCCTGCACAATGAATCATAAATGTACAAGAAATTCTGATCAAACACACACTGAAAAATCACATAGAAAATCTTTTAGCAAAATGTCTGGTTGAGGGAACAAGTAAAACCATGCAGAGTTCAATATAGAAAGTCCTTTCAGAATGCCAGGGGTTAACTGCTGGCATTACACTGAGTCCTTCCTGTAGCAGTAATTTTGGGAACAATGGGAAGATCTGAATCAGGGATCCCAAGCTGTCACAGGGTATAGCATCCAAATTACATTCATGGTCAGTGAATGTATACTATGTGCCAGACCATACAGGGAGAGGCGCCTTTTTCTTCCAAACTGGTGGCGGCTTGAATTCATTAGTCCTGCTTCACAGATTCTCCTGCAAAAAGTCTTTTTCTTCAAAAGTATGTTTGGGCTGGGAGTGAGGTGTGTATATGCAGGTAAAAACGGAGAGGGCTGGCAACAGCCTTTTCTCACTGAAAACTGCCCCCTCTGTATATTGTGCCCCTCCATCCCAGCCATTGTGTTTTGTTTTCAAGATGTTATATACCTCATAATATAGTCTTTAGGATTCCCCTGAGTGGGGCTAAATTTTTGATATGTAAAACTCTTAATAACCCACATAAACCATTTCGCAGGCTACATGCCTCAGGCCGTTCACATACGTTTCTCTGAGCAGTGTTGCCAACATTGGTGAAGCCAGTCTGTGAAGCTATGAAATGTCTCGTTAGATTTAGGACCTCAGCTGGTATTCATCTTCTAGCCAAGGATGTTGGCTTCATACAGAACGTAGCTCGATAGGACCACCCAGCTGAGAGATGCTTCCTAAGTACCCGCAAACCACAACAAGGACATTAACGTCTTTGCTGAGATAGTGCTAAAGCAGCACATTTGAAGACAAAACCCCAGGAAGTTCAGACGCTGAAATAGTTCTTGGAGTCTTAATTTGGCCTACGTTGCAAACAGACACAATTTTCAAGTATCTCACCCTGCTCCATCCTCCAGAAGAGCCTAACAGAGTAATCTGTGCTCACTAGTTATCCGTCTCTGCCAGCTATTTTGTACTCAATAAACTAATGCAGAAGGATAATGGGTTTAGTGTGAGTGCCTGAGGCATGCTCCATTGCCAGGATGGAGCCAAGTAGTTTATTTTTATGCTGGTGGCATACACAAGGGAGGGAAGAAAAGGAAGAATGTTCAAATCAAAAGTCTCATGTATCAGTACTCACATTATAGAGTACCTAATCAAACCAACAAGCCTCATTCCCTTGAGTCCCACCACTTTCCCCCTCACGTAGCTTTCTAAAAACAGTAGCTAAGGTGAGGAAAGCAAATCTTGTTTCTCCCAATCAGGCTTGTATTTATAGAATATTACCTGCCCCAAACTGAAAACGCAAAGGTAGTGATTGATGGGGGCCCACCAGTGATGCTCAGAACTTCAAAATGAACATAACATTTGAATTTCCCATGATCAAACTGTGCATATATTTATATATTTGTTATTTATAACCTGTCTTTCTTACGCAAGTGGATTATGAAGTGTGTGTGTGTGTTATGGCCATCAATTCGTTTCTGACCTATGGCGACCCTATGAATGAAAGACCTCCAAAACGTTCTCTCTCTAACAGACCTACTCAGATCCTGCAAACTGGAGGATGTGGCTTCTTTTATTGAGTCAAGCCACCTTGTTTTAGGTCTTCCTCTTTTCCTGCTGCCTTCCACTTTTCCTAGCATTGACTTTTCCAGAGAATCTTGTCTTCTCATGATGTGACCAAAGTATGATAGCTTTAGTCTTGTCATTTTAGCTTCTAAGGAGAATTCTGGCTTGACTTGATCTAGTACCCACTTATTTGTCTTTTTGGCTGTCCATGGTATCTGCAAAACTCTCCTCCAGCACCACATTTCAAATGAATCAATTTTTTTCCTGTCAGCTTTCTTTACCGTCCAACTTTCACATCCATACATGGCAATGAGGAATACCATAGTGTAAGTGAATGTAATAATAGAACAAGACTGGTAATAAGTAATGCAATAGGGCCAGGATTACAGAAATACTTCTGCTTCAAGCGTTAGACATGAATGAAGAAAATGATATTGTTTAAATTGAAAGCAATGCAGCAAGAACAAGATAATACACACAGCAAACAGAAAACATATTGTACACACTGGTATAGTCCCAGTCCTGTCCCCTTTATTAAAGCATCTTCCTGAACTATTCTGATATAATATTGCCCTATAATGTTTATAAAAATCCATACATGTGAGTTGAGCTTGTCCATCAGATTGTTCAAAGTTCAGATCAAAGATGCAAGCCAATCACATTTGTACCTCTACAGCAGCCACTTCTACAGGTATAAACTGCTTTGATTTCTACAGGATCATAAGCATATGATGGAAGCTAAGTCAAAGCAGCTGTTCCTTGTGATGCAGAACAAGAGTCATGCCGTTGTCCCCCCCCCAATAATTATAACTCACACGAGTCAATGTGAAAAGGTATGCACACAAATTATTCCGAATATGAAAAGTTCACTTGCTTTTCTTATCAACAAAACCTGTTTCAGGCAGGCAGAAGCCAAAAATACTGTGAAAAAAGCAAGCCACACAGCCCCGCTTCACCTCTTTTGTTAGATGAACATAACTACAACTCCCATGAGGCAGTGTAGAAATGTAAATATGCCAATTGGTCTAGATGCAGACAGTTCCCCTGCCTTTGACTTTAGCAATCAATGACTCAGGCAGCAATAAAGGATACAGGGAGACACATCACAGCTGAAAGTCGCTCACTAACACTGTGTTTTGCTCACTTAAAGAATGTGCAGTCAGCAGACAAGAAGGCAATGGTAGGGATTGATGGGGAAGAAGCAGTGGGATAAGTTCCTGTATTATTGTTGTTTTGTATGCTGGTGGTTTTGCATAATTGAACATATGCATTGTTTGAACATAGGTAATCAGTTTGTCGAATAGTCAGCTGTGCTTAGGGTTGCCAATACTATCTTTTAAAACGGTCCCTCTGGCCTTTAATATCACTTTGATCTGCAAGCAATTGCCAGGTGATGTTATTTACCGCCATACCGTTAAAAGCTTCAACTGCTCATTTCAACACATTAAGCCTCTGTTAAAGGGACAGGACATTTTTCTCCTGGCCAGTTGGCAATCTTACCTGTGCTGATTGCAACTAGCAAACCAATCATAAACTGGGTGACTGAGAGCCAAGCTACAAGTGACAAATGACACTTGCCTGGCAAGTGAACAGACTTACGCGTATTCCTCCCTGTTCACTTGCTGTTCACTTGCTCTCCACTTGATCAAGTGGAGCGCAAGTGGAGCGCAAGTGAACAGGGAGGAATACATGTGAGTCTGTTCACTTGTTTTATACTTTTGATGTGATCTGCTCTGAGCCTGTTTTACAGGGAGAGCCTGTAAAATAAAATAAAATAAATACAGTGACACAGAACCTGAACTTCCAACCCTGTACTGAGCCTAAAAGCTGTCATTGTCATGATGCTAGAAATCAAAGGCACCCATTGAAGTTGATGGGCAATAGGTACAGGACAAACAAAAAGAAGTACTTCTTTACAAAGTGAGTTATTATGTTGTGAATTTCACTGCTGCTGGATGTAGTGTTGGTCACAAACACAGGCAGCTTTAAGGGGGTTAGATGGTTTCAAGAGGATAGATCCTTCAATGGCTTCTAGCCATGGCGCAGAAAGAGAACCTCCATATTCAAAGGCAGTAAACCTCTGAAAACCAGTGCTAGGATGCGACATCAGGGCCTTGGCCTCTATGCCTGTCTGTTGGCTCTGCAGGGCAACTGGTGGAACACAGAGGGACCATTGGTCTGGTCTGGCAGGGTTCTTTTTAAGTTCTTATTGCTCTTGATGTTCTAAAAACAGACTGATGGCCAAGCTACACATGACGAATGACACTTGAACGGCAAGAGTATTTCTCCCTGTTCATTTGCCCTCCACTCAATCCACTTGCCGTTCAAGTGTCATTCGTCATGTGTAGCTTGGCCCTGAGTTGGCACTCAACACCTGTATGCTTATTCTATAACCCCTCATTGCTCAGCTTTCGTAGTGGAACCCAGATGTTGGAATCAAGTGAGCTCAAGTTCCCTGGAGGGTACTTAGGTCAGCTGATAAACAACTGTTGGTGGTCCCTGGCTCAAAGGATGTTTGCCTGGCCTCGACCAGGCCCAGGGCCTTTTCGGTCCTGGCACCTACCTGGTGGAACATTCTGTCTGCGGAAACTAGGGCCCAGTGGGATTTACTATCTTTCCACTGGGTCTGTAAGACAGAGATGTTCTGCTAGGCACATGGCTGAGGTTGGGGTGCTGGGCGAGCCCCTCTGCAGTCTCCTGTTGAGGGGGGAATGTAATTCCTCCCCCTAATGGCCTGTCAAATCTCTCCCACTCCATGGATGTATAGTGTTGGATTTGACTTCTTGCAGTGAATTTTTAATATGTTTTTAATGTTGTTACCCGCTCTGAGTCTGCTTGCGGGGAGAGCAGGCTATCATTCTAATGAAATAAATAAATAAATAAAATAAGGCCTTGGGACTCCTTTCTTAAAGCATCACACATTATACTTACCCCACTTTACACTCATGTACCTTGGTATAAACAAAACAACTGTATTTATTGTAAGAGAGATAAATAGAACTTGAACGGTTGAATCTGGTGTTCCCCATCACCAAAATTCTTTTCCCTTCCCAAACCAAAGATCCAGAGTCCCAAAATGAGTGAAAGCAAATCCAGTCAGGGCATTACTCGTGGTCCATTAAGAGTGCAGTTCTGAGTTAATGTCTAGGGTTGCTCTGGGGCTGCCAGGTCCCTTTACCCTCCTAGCAGTAGGGAGGGGACCAGCGCTCACCTTTTCATCGCTCTTTTGTTGCTCCTTGCGTGCGCACTTGTGTGCTTGCACTCCCAAGGCAGTGTGACGATGTCACTTCCAGGAACTGACATCATCACACAGGCCCAGGAGCGCATGCACACTTTGCGGCAAGCTGATTCAGCCTGTATGGGGCCCAAATTGGCCCACTGCAAAGCACCCGCACGTTCTCAGGGCAGCACAATGACATCACTCCCAGGAGTGATGTCACTCCCAATGACATCACTTTTGCCTTGCCCCTCAGTGGGGGTGGGGGAAGGGTGGGGGCGGAGGATCCTCTGCCCCTACCGGAGGACCTGGGATCCCTAGGTTGCACTTTTGCTGATGCTGTGGAAGTGTTGTCTTCTTGAAAAATCCAGTAGTTCACCATAGTTCCTGAGAACCAGGCCACCAATCTGAAGAGACAATCTCAGGGCCAGCTTCCTCCCTAGGTAGCGATATCAGCCTAAGATGGCCTAGACCAGAAGCAATTAGCTCCAATTTAAAGAGGGGGGGGGCAAGCTCCTCTCCCAGAAGTGACTTCTGCCAAGAGAAACTAGGAAGAAGAAATCAGCTCAGGCATCTAGAAAGAATAGTTCAAATAGGAGTCCAATTGAACTTGCTTTGGTTGCTTTGTCTGCTGCTGTTTCACCTGAGGCATTTTCAGCAATAAAACAAATGCTTCCAAAAGGCTTCCCCATGCCCTCATTTCCTATTCAAAATAACCAGTCCTCATGTTCCACAACCCAGCCAGGTTACAGTGAGCAAAATTGCTACAAGCACTCCTCCCAGCATGCGAAGTCAGCAGTTGCTTTGCTCTGCCCAACAGCCTACATCCCCAAAGCTCTACAGTAAGGTACTGATGCCTCAGTGACATGCCTCTTTACACTTGGGCACATTCTCTGTTACGGCCCCCACATTGTGGAATGGTTTGCCTGATGCGGTTTGGAGGACTCTCCTGGCATCCCCCAAATTAGGAAAAACTGAATTACTCAAGAGGGCTATTCTATAGATAGGAGGGCTGTACTGTACTTTGAAGTAGTTTCTGAGAGATGCATTGGTAAAGGGATAGGGATTGTATACTATATACTACTACGTATTGGCTGTTGCTGTATGATCCTACTGGATAGTTTCGGAGTTATTTAATCTGCCAGGTTTAGAATTGCTTATGCTTGGTTTCAGCATTGCTTCAGCTCCATAATGGATTTCTGCTGGTATTCAAATCTCTGCATTGTTTATTGAATGCCCCTGCTGTTGATCATATTAACATTTGCTATGTCATCTGCTTTGAGTCGCAGTGAGCAAGGTGGACTATAAAAGACACAGACAAACAAAACAAGTAAAATGTGGGTAGAGACTGCAGGATTATGCCCACAGGTTCTGTACATTCTGCAATGTTAACAACCACCACCACCACCACAACAATAATCACATTTGATTTATATACTACCCTTCAGGACAACTTAATGCCCACTCAGAGTGGTTTACAAAGTGTGCTAATATTATCTTCACGACAATCACCCTGTGAGGTGGGTGGGGCTGAGAGAGCTCCAAGAAGCTGTGACTGGCCCAAGGTCACCCAGCTGGCTTCAAGTGGAGAAGCAGAGAATCAAACCCGGTTCTCCAGATTAGAGTCCTGCTGCTCTTAACCACCACACCAAACTGGATCTCAATGTTCTGGACAAAGTCCCATATGTGAACATGATATGTATTCTGTATGTGTGACAGGACATCCTGCTTTTTCTGGGTTCTCCATCATGTTGGAAAAGCCTATGCATATACACATAGGACTCTGTTCAGACTTTCCACTGAATGTACTAAAACATAAAGTGACATTTCTTCCCATAGATATTATCCTAATCCCCAATACAGGACTTTGCTTTCATTTCCCAAAGCTGCTAGGTATGCGTGAATGTTTTCTACCTTGTTTATATTTATACTTGTTTATATTTTGTCAGTGGTTTAACTTCTTTGCTTTTCTCATTTATATTGTATATGCACATTGTATGGGTTTTTAAAAACAATTTATAAGTATTTAAATGTATAATGCATATTATATTTTCATTGATAAATATGTAAAGGTAAAGGTAGTCCCCTGTGCAAGCACCGAGTCATTACTGACCCATGAGGGGATAAATATGAGGAGATGGAAAATGGTGGGAAAATAAAGAATCATGGCTTTGATCTGCTCAAGAAAGAAGTGAACTCAAAATTGGGGATTCGGTTCAAAACAGTAAGAACGATATATTCAAGATCATCTGGAATCATCAGTTATATTAAGCCAGCCTGACAAATATAACTACCATGGTGGATACCTGAAAATCCGTATCATATTTTCTAGCTGAGCCAGACTACAGAACATTTTAGGGGCATAATGGAACATTAGCAACGATCTCCCTACTGTAAATGGAAATTCAACATCTTTAGAGCCACAGCATTGCAAAGATACAACCTCTTGCCAATTCCCTTTCTTAATTCTGTTATCTCTGCAGCCAAATAAAGCTTTGTGAGAAGACCCTCTAGGGACAGTCATCCTATAAGCCTGAGGTAGTAAAATACTGTTTTCCATATCAGAGCCCTTCATCTTTTGTCCCTGCTCCCTGCCCCCCCATCACTGCCACCACTTGATCCTTGAAGAATCCCATAGCTCTATCACACATGTCAAAAGATCAGCGCCCCACATCTGAAAAGCAGGAAGCGGCAATAAATGGTTGGGCACTTGAGCATCAAACATCTCACACAGCAAAGCACTTGTTACTTGGGATTGATTTTCAAGAGCTCAGCTCTGCCACATCAGCAAGACTCGTGTTTAACCTCACTGTGAGCTTTGTTTCCTTCCCTGAATACTCCAGAGTTTTACCGATGTGTTTGCTATTCAATTTTGGTCTCTCTGTAGTAAGCAACTTCAAAAAAAATCACTGTAGTAATCTTTAGTAATAGAAGAGAGAGCGAGTGGACTCCATAGAGAGCTGGTTTCTATATAGATTATCGACTCACAGATTCCTAATAACTGAAGCGCCATATAAGTTTTTCCAATAGATGTTACTGGAGTGCTGCAACCTTGATGAGTGAATATACTACGTTATGGCTATGATCAATTGTGAGCCGAGCTCTGGACCTATTTAATTTGCTGCCATTCTAATCAAATAGCTATTAAATGGCTTTGCAGGTGCAAAATAGTTGTGGTAGTGAAGTTCCATTTTCTCGCCCTCCATGTGCTTTGCATCTGTGTAGTAGGTGAAATTGATTCTCCCCCTGGATCATAGAGGACTGGGTGGAGTAATTAAGTGCAGTGAGAGGGAACCTGTGTTTTCCATAAGGCTGTGAGAAAATGCACTTGCGCGAAATAACCCCTTTTACACAGACATGAACATCAAACAGTAAGAACCAGTTTGGTGTAGTAGTTAAGAGCGCAGGACTCTAATCTGGAGAACCGGATTTGATTCCCCACTCCTCCACTTGAAGCCAGCTGGGTGACCTTGGGCTAGTCACAGTTCTCTGGAGCTCTCTCAGCCCCACCCACCTCACAGGGTGTTTTGTTGTGGGGATAATAGTGACACTCTTTGTAAACCACTCTGAGTGAGCATTAAATTGTCCTGAAGGGCGGTATATAAATAAAATGTTATTGTTATTATTATTATCATTTAAAAAATCACTGGCTAACTGATTGATTTGCTCACTACTTATTTATATGGTTGACTGTCCAACAACACACAAGGGCAATACATTGGGAGAGGGGAACTAGAACTCTCAATGGGCTGCATGTAAATGTGCAGGCATGAAAAACTGCCAGCTGCAGTCTTTGGATAAGCGAAAAGTAACCCTGCAAAAACAGCCGAACAATTAACAAATAATCAGCTCCTTGTTTGGAGCTAGCCACAAGAACATGAACCGGCAGGGTGTGCAAGCATCTCTAATTATTTCCTACATGATATTGTTCTTATAGAAGTATAGGAAAACAGTATGGCAATGATTACAATAAGGATTAGCAAATGTTCCTTATTACATTTCTTTTAATATTAGTTAATCATTTGTCAATGCATTTCATTTCCCATGTTTTGGGGTGAGTTTTGTAGAGCCAGTTTAGTGTAGTGGTTAAGAGCGCGGGACTCTAATCTGGAGAGAGAGCTGGGTTTGATTCCCCACTCCTCTACTTGAAGCCAGCTGGGTGACCTTGAACTAGTCAGGGCTCTCTGGAGCTCTCTCAACCCCACCCACCTCACCAGGTGTTTTGTTGTTGGGATAATAATGACATACTTTGTGAACCGCTCTGAGTGGGTGTTAAGTCATCCTGAAGGGCGGTATATAAATTGAATGTTGTTGTTGTTATTGTTATAGATTTGTTGATCAGGTCATGATGTTGTAGAGTTTTTGTGTGCAGTTTATATCTATTCATATAACACACCATCTGCGTATATAATATTTACGTATAATGCTGATTTATAAATGTTACAAATAACAGAAAAATGTGTGCATTTTACAGGAAACAAACTGGTGCAAAGAAACAACAAACGACAAAATTTAAAGAAAGCAGTTCAATTTGCACGAAGGAGAAGCAGGATCAAAAAGGAGATTTGGGGGTCAAAATGATAGGGATGAGAATTTGAAAATATCACAAAAGTCATTCATAAACTCACAGGATTTCTAAAGCTGACATATTCTTGAGCAGATCTGTACTTTTCTTCTAGGGAAACATAATACGTAATTATGCATAATCTTTTACATCTCTGTCAGCATCTGCAACGACATATGAAATGACCAATAGTATGGCTGCATTGGGTGTAGATATAGGAGGAAAGGGGAAGGAAAGAAAATAGATTTTCCCTAGTGCTCTGGGGGTAAGTTTATCTCTAAGATCTTTATCCTGCTTTTCTCTTGCAAAGGAGTCAGAGTAGCTTACATAAATAATAACAAATAATAACAGTCTAAAATAACAATACAACCATAAAACAAAAGCAGCAGCCAGGAGGTGAGGCTGAGCAGCTGGAAGAGCTCAGACTCCAATGGACCAGTCCCCCCCCCCACAAATAAGCAGCAGCTCAGAGAGTCCCCGATAGCAGCTCCTTGTCAGGCATAAGCAGTCATGGGGTAGGGCTGGGCAGCTGGAAGAACTCAGCCCCTGATGGATTAGTGTCCGCTCTCCCTGCTGCCACAAGATGTTAAAGCAAAGGAAATGCCAATTTTCCTCCTAACCCCTTTTGTCTGCTCCACCTGCTGGAGTGAGCAGGACTTCTCCAGGTGTGCCATAGTGCGTGTAGGGAGGAGGTAGAGTGGGATAAAAGACTAGAGAAAGAGTGCATGGGATGATCTACAAGTTCTGCATCTCAACCTTCAAACTACAGCTCTGGATGCTTTTTATGTTACCAAAACTGCACACTGGTTACTCTGGTAAATGTTGAATGGCTGCAGCTGAAGGAGGGGGAGGGGCTCTGCCTGAGGAGCTCCCCCTTTGCCTCTGTCACCCACAAGATGGTTATTCCAGTCGTCTGGCCTTTATGTGGGACCAGTCAGTAGTAAAACAAGCCTAGTCTATATTTGCACAAAGAATGAGGTGATAGAATGCTGAGAGGGTGACATAGACTGCGCTCTTTTACTGCAGGTGTAGGATCATGGAGGACAGGGGTCATTTCGTAGAAAAAGAGCTGGAGGAACTCATTAGCATAACTCATTAGCATATGCCATGCCCCTTGAAATCACCAGAAGTGTGTCATTAGCATAACTGATTTGCATAGCCACAGCCCCTGACATCTCCTATCCTGGCTGTTTTGGACCCACTCCTGGCCAAACAGGGCCCAAAATGGCAAAAAGGGGCTGAAAATGGCTGAAAGGGGCCCAAAATGGTCATGATCAAGCTGCTGCTGAGCAGGAGAGTGATCCACCACCCATTAGAGGCCCAATCTGGGCCATTTTAGCCCCAGTCCAGGTTGAAACAGGCCCAAAATGGCCAAGTCAGGTGGGCGGGACCGCCTGACATGTGACCTCTTGGGGGAACTGCCAGAACTGTGTTCCTGCAGCGTTCCCCCTCAAAATGAGCCCTGATGGAGGATCACATTTTGTAATGCTTCCCTATGTTAAAAATGCGCTTTAAATAGAACACCAGCATAGCAAGCACAAAGAGAGACTAGAACCAGATTTGTTTTTCTATTTGCAGGATTTTTTTTTTAAAAAAATTCAAAGCTGGAATCCACCTCTTTGCAGTTTCACACAGTACTGACCATTCTAACTCATCAGGGCTCTGCCATCTCATCACCACTTCATTCTACTGTACGTGTAGACCAGGATATGTGCAATAAGTTGGACCCAGTGCTATTTACTTCTGAGTAAGTATGCATAGGATCACTTGTAAATATTGTTGGATTATGTCCATTATGGGGTTTTTCTGCCACGTTTGCCTTGGAATAAAGAGTTTTTACTTTGGGCAGATGCCACTTGCCTCATTTAAGCGAGAGACATAGACTGTCATCAGTTTTCTCTAAGCAAATTTTCTTTTACCTTCTTACATATCAGCCCTAGATCCGCGAGTCCCAAACTGTATGCAAGGACACATTTGTATGCTGTCAAAGAGACTGAAGTCTGCCTTCAAAAAAGTCAGCCACCAAGTTGCATCATGTGGCCACTAGTTTGGGCAGGTTGGATCATGGAGAAGCACATGTGGCTCAGATCTTTTCCTCCTTGCCAGCATATGATCAGCAACGTTATCCTGAGGGCACACTGAGGTTTCTTGGTGCAGCCCATGCTGCAGGTGCTGAAGCATTGATGTTTCCTGGAAAGGAATTGGGCTTATACTTGAGCTCTGATGCACTGGGCTGTGGTGGAGTTTGGGTGTTAGGAGGCAACACAAAGGACCTCTCCAGAGATGCAAGGAGAACACGCACGGCTCTGGGAGATGATTGACAGCGTTTAAATGTGGCTTCAATTTTCATCAGGAAGAAGCTCGATCCACAGATATCAGCATTTGGAGAAACACTGTTCTAGCAACATTTGCTGCTAGTTGTAAATCTTGTTGGATTTGCTGGCTAAACAGATGTAGAAACTACTGTTTGGTGCAACAACCAAGAATAAAACATCGCATGTGCACAAGCCTCTCCCTCTTTAGTTCTACTGAAATCAATGGGATTTTTCCGGTGCAAGAAACTGAAGGTTGCGATCTTAATGCAATCATAATAGTAGCTCTGAACTCATCTTCCCTTTACTCAGGTACGCTTGCGATTGCAAACCCTGCTTGTGTTCTCTGGTGCCTAGTAATTATCACACCAGACTAAGCAAAAGTTCTAAAGAGTGGCAATCAAATTCTGAAAAGCGATGATTAAAATGACAGCTGAGGCTAAATGCATATGAGATCAGGAGTCTTTAGAAATCTCAACAATGAAGCAAAATGGCTGTAAATGTAAATGATACAATTAGTGAGCAATCATTATGTTTATTTCACTTTCTCCAGATAATGGTATAGGTCTATGTAGGTTCAATTCAGTTTAAGCATTTTAGAGATTAGAACAACTTGACACCTTGGTTCTCTGATGTGGTTCCTCCAATTGTTATGGAAAGGTTTCATCTCTTTGTCTTGGTGTTTGTATAATTTTACAAACAAAAGTTGCTTTCGTAACTTAACAGTGCTCTTCACTTTCTTTTCCATTCAAAGAGGAGGAAGATGGGGAGTGGATTCTTGCAATGCAATCTTGAGTGTGTATACTCAGAAGTATGGTTAATGGGATTTACTTCCTAACAATGTGCTTAGGATTGTAGCATGGAGGGAAGGTGGCATCTCGGAAGCTAAGAGCCAGGACTTGGATAGAAGACTACCAAGGAAGACTCTGCAGGGGAAGGCAATGGCAAACCACCTCAGCTCATCACCTGCTTTGAAAGTCTCTTGCAGAGGTCACCCTAATTTGGTTGTGACTTGTTGGCCCTTTACACACACACACACAGAAGATTTGCACCATTGACTGCAAAATAGCTCATGATTAGACATGGGCACGAACCAAAAAAAATTAATGAATCAGCAGTTCGTGGTTTGGTGCCGATGATGATCCCAAAGTCGCGAACCGCAGCGAACATTTTCCATTGCCGAAACGGTTCACAGTTCGCGGTTCGTGGGTTCCAGAACTGCCCCCGTTGCACTTAGAGAGCCCATATTCACATATCTGCCCAGTTTTGATCAGGCATCTGATGAAGAGAACTTGATTCTCGAAAGCTTATGCTATAATAAAATTGGTTAGTCTTAAAGGTGCTACTGGAATCTTTTTGATTTTGCTACTACAGACTAACATGGCTAACTCCTCTGGATCTATGACCATATTCACAGGGAGTGTGTAGCAGACTCTCCTCCAGCCAGCAGCCAAGTTTGGTCAAGAGCCCTTGCCCACCACCCCCACAGACCTGACCAGATCAGGCAGTAATGTGTGAGCCCTCAGCCAAGGTGCCCACTGAGCTTGGCCCCAGAGCTAGGCAGCAGCCCTGGAACCAGAGGAGATAGATACCTATCCCAAAAATCCCAGCTCAATCATACTCTCAGTCTCTCTCCCCAAAGGCTAGCAAGTGGCAAGCAAGAGCTCTGTCCCACTCCACTGCTTGCTGAAAGTGAAACCAGAACTGGGAGCGCAGTGCTTATTATAAACTGAGGTCCTATAGAGCAATGCAGGAGGTGTGTGTTTGTCCATCAGAGCTGCCTATCAGGGTTTGCAGGGATGAGATTGGAGTGCCCGTGACTACAGAACACCCCTCCCCCTCCCTCCCCCAGGTGTTTTCTCCCAACTTGTAACCACTTTGCAGCTCCATGGTTGGAAGGAAGACCTGCCAATCAAGGTAAGCTGGGCTTCCATTCGGGTTTCCAGGGTGACAGAAGGAGCACAGACAGAGTTCAGGCATTCCCCCGGCTCCGTTTCCAGGAGAATTGATTGATGGCGCCTGACTGTCTGGCTTCCTGAACCATGGCCTAACACACTGAACCAGGCTTCTTCTGAACACTGGTTCGTTGGCCGTGGACAATCGCGCGATCACCAATTTTGTGGGTTTTTGAAGTTCGTAATGCGGTTCGTGCCCATGTCTACTCATGACATGATGGAGTTGAAATTCACAAAACTAGCAATGAATGGAAAAGGAAACCTCTGTGAATGCTTTTGTATCCACCATATTGGGGGCATGAGTTTTTCCCTTTCTCCTCTGTCCCTTCCCTCTGTTCTTTCCCCATTGTCAAATGTTACCCCTGACCTGGATAGTGCAGGCGAGCCTGATCTTGTCAGATCTCAGAAATTAAGCAGGATTGGCCGTGGTTAGTAATTGGATGGGAGACCTCCAATGAAGACCAGGGTTGCAGAGGCAGGCAATGGCAAAACCACCTCTGTTAGTCTCTTGCCATGAAAACCCTACCAGGGGTTGCCCTCAAGTCAGCAATTACTTGAGGGTAGGAAACTTCTGGGTCTAAGTATATGCTGTGGAACACCATGTAACATTGATGGGACTGTATAAACAAACAAACAACACTTCTGCCTAGGGTTAAATAACCCTGAGTCTGCACGTGTTGTCCAAAAGAATTTAAACAGTATTTATTATGTTGCATCATCCTAGTTAATTATGTTGCATACTCACACATTTGCACACAGCAAAGTTACTAATGAAGGTGTGCATAATAATTTCAAAAGTCCTTTTCCATTGCATCTGGTCTCCATGAGAAACAAAAACAACAGAGGACCCACTCGTCAAAGAGCCAAAAAGCGGGGTGACCAGAGGGGCTACCCTAGGGAAATTTTGAACAGGGCTAGGAAGAGATCAGCTGAAGTTTCCAGGGATCGACTCCTTAGACCAAAGGAGAAAACACCTGGCCATCAGATATATTGGTCACTGGATTTTTCCAGCTTTTCATATGACATTAGACAACTTATTTTGAGATATTCGCCTCTCCTGCGGGAGATTCCAGGTTGCACTGATCCTCCTGAGATCGCTTTTCGGTGCACCCGCAATATTGGGGATTTGATCACCCACTCCGATTTTCACTGTCCGGCTTTAGGGCCTCCCTCCCCTCAAGGACATTTTAAATGCGGCCATTGCCACTTATGTCCACTTGCTTGGACAGGGAAGGAGGTTGTGGTCTCTCCCCAGGGACAAACTATTCGCTTAAAGCATTTCACTACCTGTCAGTCGTCGGGAGTTGTGTATTTGATTCATTGTAAGTGCCCCAAATTTTACGTGGGCAGCACAACCTGGGTTTTGAGGATTAGGTTGTTAGAACACATGTCCCGCATACGCAATAAGAACTTGGAGGCTCCCCTGGTGGAACATTTCCTGACTCATGCACATCAGCCTGATTACTTTCAATTTACTGTCTTATACCTTGCCAACAATATCCCCCGACATTCTATAAGATCCCTTCTCCTACGTAAGGAAGCTCTGTGCATTTTTAAACTCGGCACTTTGAAACCCTATGGATTGACTACAGACTTGGATTTCTCTTGCTTCCTATAAATGGTTTTGTCTAGTGCAGTTCTTGATTAATTTCTTTGTATTTTCTATGTAACTTTGAGTTTGTCTGCTGTCTCTTTAAATACGCGGCGTCTGTACTGTATATAAACCACCCCTTCCATTAGGGAGGTTGCTGAAATAAGACGATGTGAATGCTTTGACTAGCCTCCGAGCTGCGATTCTGATTGCGTATGCACTTTTTTAAATTTTGAATTTGAACTGTATTGGGTAAGTGTCATGACTTTTCTGCATATCACGGGTTGTGACCATAGCCAGAAGATGTAGGCTTTTATGATTTATTGTCTACAGATTACACTGATACGCTCCTGAAGAGGTTTTTGACGAAACGACAGTGAACACCGGTACTGCGCGTCGAGCGTCACTATGGGACGTTACTGCGTTGAAAAGTTTTCCACTCCTCTTTCCGTTATTTTGAGCGGACATTTCTAACTCTCTGAAAGAATACTTACGGGAGAACGCTTTTTTGTTGTTATTGACTACGTGTACTAAATGTTCTGTAACTGTTTATTGTATTTCCAAATATATGACATGACTGTTCCTTTAATTTGGATAAGCGTCCTTCTTCTGGTGCCTGGTCACATTTATTAAATAGTTGTAAACTATTCTGGTCTCCCTAAGGGCTGTAGTCACTGAGTTCTTGTTACATCTAAACCTTAAAAAAATATTGCTGTGTGCGCACAATGACAATACACAGCATCCCCGGGCTTCCGGTTTGGGCTTCATGGAGGTCTGACGCAGCTCCATTTGCGGAGCTGACCGGACTGCCGTTTTAAGTGGCTGGCGGGGGAAAAATAGCCCGCGGCCGACTGCTCTCAGGCGGAGAGCAGGCAAAGAACGCTCAAGACCCTAGGGTGTGCTAGATCTCGGACGAGGGGGGGCTCTACACAACGGGTCCCCTCCCGATCCTTGAGGTCCCACCCTGCGACGGGTCGGCTACAATCTCTGCGGCAGTTCTGGGGCCAATTCGGCTGGCATAAGACCTACATACCCAAGCTTCGATTGGGGGAAGAAACGGAGAGGAGAAGTTAAAATCGAAACAGCGATTACAACCCGAGAAAAGTGAATGAGAAGGTAAAGATCACTATCTTCTGTTACGGGACAGATTGATTAAAGCAGAGAGGAATAAAAGTAGATTTTCAAACTGCAACAGGCTAACGATAAAGAGGGGAAGACTCGGCGAGAGTTGTATTTGAAAAGAGACTCAGTTTAAAGAAGTTATTAAAGGAATTGGACTATTGTTTTGAATACTTGCGGTTTTGGAGCTGTGAGAAAAAGACACCATCGCGAGACCTACTGTGGGAAGTTGGGAGACAGGAAGTGCGTAACAACAATAGAGCTGCCGGAGAGAAGCGGCCCTTCTGGAGGGCAGGAAGAAGGGAATCGCCATCTTTGAAAGGGGAAGGGTCGCGGCCTCAGCGGAAAAGGAAGTAGGCCATCTTGGATTGCAAAATCATAGAGAAACCATAGAGAAAAGACGCCCGACATTTTGGACTCTTTAAAATTTAATTTCCGTAAGAAGACCGGGACATTTGAAATAAAAGGACATTAAATTTTACGCCACGGAGTTAAGGAAGAGAGCGGACTCGTGGGAGCGAGCCAAAGCAAGCCCCACGATGTCAAAAAAAGAGTGGCAATCGGCAATAGAAAACCTGGATAAAAAACTTTTAGATGTGATTAAAGAACTTAAGGACACGAAATTGGAGCTGATTAAAGAGGTTAAAGAGGTTACACAGACAGTAAAATCGGAGCTGTCAGAAGTGAAAAAAGGTATGGAAACAATACAAAGTGAACTACAAGGAACGCAGCAGAGAGTTAAAACAGTAGAAGGCGCGATGGAGAACTTAGCAGACACGCAACAAACAGAGATGAGACTGATGAGGGGGAGAATGTCAGTTGCAGAAACTAAACACATGGAGAAGCAGTTACGTTTTCGTGGCTTGCCAGAAGTGGAAGGAAAATCAGCGCAAGAACAGATGACTGAGGTGTTAGCTGAATACCTGGGGAAGGAGGAGGAGGAAGTTGTGGCTATCCTAGATGTGGCATATCGTGTGAACTCGAGAATTGCAACCCAGAGGAAATTACCAAGAGATGTGATTGTGCAGTTTACGACACGAAATATGAAAGAGAAGATTGTGACAAAACAGTTTCAAGATCCATTGGAGATTGATGGCAAGACGATTATCATAATGAAGGAATTACCCAGGTCAGTGTTATCAGATCGGAAAAAATACAAAGTGCTAATTCAGATCTTGAAGGACATGAAAATTAGGTACAGATGGGAGTTACCAGAAGGTGTGTCCTTTGAGTTTGGAGGGGCCAAAAAGCGCATCAGATCTGAGCGAGAGATGGAGCGATTTATAAGGGACAATGAAAAAGACTTACCAACAAGACTATGAGTATGGAATGTAAAGTTTTATCTTGGAATGTAAATGGACTAAACTCGCCGAATAAGAGAAAAAATATTTTCCACTGGCTATTAAAACAAAAATGTGACATTGTTTGTTTGCAAGAGACCCATATTAGAAAGCAGGATGTAAAATATTTAAAATCAGGAAAATTGGGCAAAGAATTTGTAGCGGCCTCCAACAAGAAAAAAAGAGGAGTGGTGTTGTACATAAAAGAGGAGCTACAGCCAAAATTTGTAATGAAAGATGTGGAAGCCAGATTTATTGTAGTGGAACGTACTTGGGACTTAAAGAGAGTGTTGGTAGTCGGAGTTTATGCACCTAACGGTGCAAAGGAAAGCTTCTTTGAGGATTTGAGGAAGCAACTAGATGATCTTTCATATGACCAGATAATTCTTGCCGGAGACTTCAATGGAGTGACGAACTTGGAATTAGATAAAAAGACAACAACTGCACAAAAGAAAAGAGGACTATTACCAAAGCTCTTTTTTGACTTGATACAACAGGAGACTTTAGAAGATGTATGAAGAAGAGAATATCCTAAAAGTAGACAATTTACTTTTTATTCTGCAAGGCACTGTACACTATCAAGAATTGATATGATCTGGGCCTCAAAAGACTTAGCGTTATGGACTAAGGAGGTAGAAATAATGCCGATGGTAGGCTCAGATCATAATCCAATCATGTGGAAATTAGGGAAAAGGAGAAAAAGGAAAGCATGGAGAATAAATGAGGATTTGCTACAGGAAGGAGAGAATATGGAGATGTTGAGAAGAGAGACAAAGTTCTTCATACAATACAACGTAAATAAAGAAGTACCAACTGACAAAGTTTGGGACGCTTATAAGGCGGTTATAAGGGGCATACTAATGGACTTAAATGGTAAAGCAAGAAAAAAGAAAGAGGAGAAAAGACAAGAGATTGAGGAGAAAATAAAAGCCAAAGAAATACAGTTAAAAAAGAGACCAGGGAAAAAGAAATTATATCAGGAAATTAAAATACTTCAAGAACAGTTAACAGCAATGAATAATAAGGAATTGGAGTGGAATCTTAAAAGATTGAATCAGAAAGCGTTTGAAGGTGCAAATAAACCTGGGAAGTATTTGGCATGGCAACTGAAGAAGAGAAGGGAAAAGAAAATAATAAATAGAATTTGCGAAGATAATAAAACGTATTTGGAACAGACTACCATTAGTAGAGCCTTTTACAAATTCTACGCTAAGTTGTATAATAAGAAAGAGGTAAATAAAGAGTCAATAGCGTTATATTTGGAGAAAGTGAAACTTCCAGTAATTTCGGAAGTTTGGAGAAATAAACTGAACAGTGAAGTAACAGATGAGGAACTAAACAAGGCAATACAATCTGCAAATCTAGGAAAGGCGCCAGGGCCAGATGGACTTACAGCGAAATTTTATAAGATAATGGCCAATGAACTGGCACCATTCCTAAAAGAGGTGATCAATGGAGTTTTAAAGGACCAGCGGATTCCAGATACCTGGAATGAAGCAAATATATCATTGATCCCCAAAGAGGGCCAAGACTTGACTGATGTGAAAAACTACAGACCTATATCGCTACTTAACAATGATTATAAAATCTTTGCGAAGATACTGGCGGAGAGACTGAAGGGGTGGCTTACGGAAGTCATTGAGGAGGAACAAGCAGGCTTTTTGCCAGACAGACAAATCAGAGACAATTTAAGGACAGTGATTAATGCTATTGAATATTATGACAAGCGTTGTGACAAAGAGGTTGGTTTCTTCTTTGTTGATGCTGAAAAGGCGTTTGATAATTTAAACTGGGACTTTATGTTTGCCACTATGGAAAAGCTACAATTGGGAGAAAGATTCATTAGAGCAATTAAGGAAATTTACAGAGACCAGACTGCAGCAATTGTGGTGAATGATGAAGTGACTAAGAAATTGATTATAAGTAAAGGAACAAGACAAGGTTGCCCGTTGTCTCCACTGCTGTTCATTTTGGTATTGGAGATCCTGATGATACAAATACGACAAGATGAAAAAATTCGAGGAATTAAAATAAAAGATTATTCATATAAGGTCAGAGCATTTGCGGATGACATAATGTTAATTGTAGAAGACCCATTGGAGAACATGCCAAAAGTGATAGATAAGATTAAGGAGTTCGGAGACTTGGCAGGTTTTTATATTAATAAAAAGAAGTCAAAGATATTATGCAAAAATATGACTAAGCAGAAACAACAATTGTTAATGGAAATAACGGATTGTGAAGTAACAAGTAAGGTGAAATATTTGGGAATCGAACTGACTGCTAAGAATATAGACTTATTTAAAAACAACTATGAAAAACTATGGACTCAGATAGAGAGAGATTTGATTAAATGGAACAGACTAAATTTGTCATGGTTGGGAAGGATTGCAGCAGTTAAGATGAATGTGTTACCAAGAGTAATGTTTTTGCTGCAGACAATACCAATCATCAGTGACTCTAAGCAATTTGAGAAATGGCAGAGGAAAATATCAGACTTTGTATGGGCAGGCAAGAAGCCTCGAGTGAAAATGAAAGTTCTACAAGATGCAAAGGAAAGAGGCGGAATGCAACTGCCCAATCTAAGACTTTACCATGACGCAATTTGCTTGGTGTGGTTGAAGGAGTGGATGACGCTAAAGAATAAGAAATTACTAGCCCTAGAGGGATATAAAAAAATATTTGGATGGCACGCATATTTATGGCATGATAAAGTAAAGGCAAACTCGATGTTCCTGCATCATTATATACGGAGAAGTTTATATATAATCTGGAAGAAGTATAGAATCTATCTGGAAGAAGGAACCCCTTTGTGGGTAGTTCCATATGAGGTGATAGATCCGAGAGCTGTTGATAATGAGCAACAATGTTTAACTTATAAAGAAATAACTAGAGCTGAAGAATCTAAACTCAGAATAAAGACTCAGGAGGAACTATCACCTTATTATGATTGGTTCCAGTATAGACAGATTAGAGATTTATATAACTCGGACTCTGTTAAGGGAGGTATACGAACAGAAAACTCGGAACTAGAGCAGACCCTTCTTAAAGAGGACAAGAAAAGAATATCTAAGGTATACCAAGCACTGCTGAAATGGTATACTGAGGATGAAATAGTTAAAGGACAAATGGTGAAATGGGCCATAAACTTCAACAAAGAAATAACAATGGAGGCATGGGAATACTTGTGGAAGACTACAATGAAGACAACGACATGCACTAGTATTAAAGAGAACATTTACAAAATGATTTACCGTTGGTACATGACACCAAAGAAGATTGCGCTAGGGAATTTGAACACTTCCAATAAATGCTGGAAATGCAGGAAGCATGAGGGCTCCCTCTACCACATGTGGTGGACGTGTGAGGTAGCTAGGCAGTACTGGGGGGAAATAATAAGAGAAATGAGTGAGATTTTACAATTTCAAATTAATAAGAACCCAGAACTCCTGCTACTAAACTTGGGAATGGAGGGAATTCCAGCCCATCATAGGACGTTGATATTTTACATGACGGCAGCAGCTAGACTTTTGTATGCGCAAAAATGGAAAATACAAGAAGTGCCAACCATTGAAGATTGGATCCACAAATTGCTGTATATGGCAGAAATGGACAAAATGACAAGAAAATTGAGAAACCTGGACTCAGGACAGTTTAACACAGACTGGGAGAAGCTGAAACAATATTTGGAGAAGAAATGGGAGGTGGGAGGAGAACTGTGGCAGTTTGAGAACTACTGAAGTACAATAAAATGTAGAGGGGGGTGACTTTACCGGGGAGGAGAAGAGGTAAAAGAGAATTTCTAAGCAGTTATGATATTAGATTGATATATATAGAATAACAAATAGAATATTGATAGAAAATAATTAATCATAAGGGTTAACTATAAGGATTGATTAACTAACAATATTTTCCTTTTGATTCCGTACAGTGTACCAAACTGAATATGTTTATTTGAAGTTGTATATGAGTCAAATTGATTGATATCATATATAGACTTATGACTGAAGGGGAACAGAAATATTAATGTAAACAAATATAATTAAAATAGAAAGAAGATAGAATGAATATTACTGCCACCATGAATTATATTCCAAAATAACTTTAATTTCACCTTTAATAACGTGCCCAAGGGTCAGGCTCCTTTGTGGGACTACGTGGCCCTAAGGATAGGAATGGGATATGGGCATAACAGATAAAAAAACAAAATAAACTTTTATTTTTACAAGAAGCATATCGGTTTCACTGTAGTACTTAAGCTTGATGGTTTCAAAGAGTGGCCATTTCCACTTTGCCTTAAAATAGTGGCAGGCTCCTGGAACGATGGGGGCTTCTTCTCACGATATGAGCTGAAAAAACGCCCTGCATCCGTTTTAAAGAAAACATCGCATGAAGAAGCGTTTGGGGAGCCTGACACTTTTTAAAGGTAGTATGGAAATGGCCAGTATTATCTGTTCTGAAAGTTTCTTTTCATAGACACAGTCACTCAGATCTTCTCTCAGGCTGCACACACAGTTTGCCTGCTTCTGATATCAATTTCTCACTCAAATACACATAAGACTTTCTCTCAGGCGCACACCCAATTTGCCTCTCTCGCCCTGACTGAATGTTCTTTCACAAACATGCACAGTTCAGTCTTCCACACAGGTTATATTTCTCTCAGAGATGCTTAAACACGCTCAGGCTGCACACAGCTTGCCTTTCCCCAGACTCAGTCTTTCTCTCAGAAACACACAGTTCAGGCTTCACACAGAATGCCTAATTGAACTAGAACAAGAATCCTTTCAGGCTTCCCCACAGGTTACCTGCTTTGCCTAGTCTCAATCTTTTCTCTCCACTCATTAACTGAAAACTGCATTCACTCTGCCCACACTCTCAGTCATTAGCCAATCATATTATTCATTCATCCCTCTCTTGCACCCCCACTCTTCATCTATACCACACCAAGCATTTAAACACATGCACACACACACATTTAAAATCATTACACCATACTTGCAGGATATTAACCAACCTTTTCTGAATCCATTTCACAATGTAGACTTCTCTGAAAATTTCATCAAAAGCCCAGGATAGCCGTCCACCTATCTCCTCACCATTGTAAACAGGTCTGAGTCACACCACCCATTTACTCAGTCATTGGTAATCAGGCACACCTCCTCGTTCCCCATTAAATCACTTAGGTATTCCTTATCCAATGACAGCTCAGATTCTGATCCTTTCACCAATGGCATCTTGGATCCTGAAGTTCTACCAATTGCAGAGCAATCCAGATTTCACCAGTCTTGAAGCTTTGGCCCAATGTCATCATGGATCCAAGTTACACCTCAATTTTGGCCAAATAGCACGGCTTCCCCTATCTGAGCTCAGGTCAATCCAGGTACTCAAAAAGGGCTTCTAAGCTCTTCATTTAAATAGTTGGCTGTGTTCCTGAGACTTCTTCCATCACTGCTGACAGAGAAAAGACTGGACTTCCTTGTCAAAGCATGCAGAGGCAGTTTTTTCTTTCTTTCATTTTGCTTCCCTTCCAAAAATTGATCTTCTGTGTCTTTCTTTCTGCTACCATCTTTATATTCTCCTGTTCCAACGTTCAGCCAATCATCCCTACAGCCAGGTCATCTTCTCCTATAAAATCCTCCCCTGTCGAGGGACTTCTCTCCTTCCTATCCTGAAAACCCTTCTCTTTTGCAGATTTTGGCCCCTTTGAGGGCTACCACACACCTAAGTCTGCTCTCCTGGCTTGTGTTTCTGGACTAACCACAAGGCAGGAACACAACTTGGGTCAAAAGTAATTTTATTTGTGTACTGGCTTAAAGTAATACCACTGAACATAGATCGGTGCAAAAGTAAATTGTACTACATTATTGTCATTGAATTCCTCAATTTTGCCACCTTGTACTGCTTGCCAGTAGTCAATAGAAAAGAAGAAGGACCTCATCCAGGAAAAAGGAAGGGAAAAACGGCAAAAGGTGCAAAGGGAAGAGTCTTTAATGATTAAAGATTCATCCTGTTGCACCCTTTGCCTTTTTCCCCTTCACCCTGTACTGCTACCATTTTGCTTCCCTTTTCTATTTTAACTATTGTAGTATAAGCTTTCGAGAACTACAGCTCTCTTCATCAGATAGTTCTCGAAATCTTATGCTACAATAAAGTTTGTTAGTCTAACAGGTGCTACTGGACTCTTTACTATTTTGCAACTGCAGACTAACACGACTTACTCCTCTGGATCTTTCTTATTCTGTATCTTGATTGGGTAAATAACAGTTACTTTCTGGTTAAGTATCTCTCTCTCTTTTCTTCATTCATTCCTTGGGAGGCTTATTACACTGTTCTGGGAACTGTGATTGAAATGATCCCCGCCTCAAAACTTGCGTGCTAGTTCTACACATGTAGAGCATACCTGCCTGTCCAGACACACTTGGGTAACGCTACAAATCAGAGGAACTGGAGCAATTGCAAACAGAACCAGTTCAGTTCAAAGCAGAAGATAAGAAAAGTCTTGCTGGATCAGACCAATTGGGTCAGCTGGCCCAGAAGGCCCACAACCAGGGACACAGAAGCAAAAGCTTTCCCCTGTTGTTGTCCCTGCCAACTGAAATTCAGACATTGAGGCTCCAATTAACCATCATGACTAATAAGTCTTGATAAATCTATCATCCATTAAATGTTTTACACTCCTTTAAAGATATTTGAGCTAGTGGCCATCACTAACAGTGTAATCCTAAAGAGTATAATCCCATTAATTTCTATGGTCTTAGACTGGAGTAACTCTGTTTAGGATTGCACTGTAAATCCTGTGACAATGGCATCTACAAGTTACTTATGCACTGTATAAGAGCACTTCCTTTTGTTTGTCCCAAATCTATTGCCCATCAATTTCACTAGATGCCCTGCATCCTGGTATTATGAGTGTCAGACTATGGAATCCCAGTTATTTAGAGTTCGTCTCCCCACTCTTGCAAGAAGCACAAGGTTTCTTGATTCCAAAAGGTTTATTGAAAGACTATGCTCATGATACAGGTGTCCATAATCCAAAGGCTTTTGAGGCCCTTGGCTGAACGAAAGCTTTGTTGAGAATGGCATGCAAAGCGAAAGTTACAATACTTCAAACACCCATTCCCAGCCTCCCCCCAGTCCCGTCTGCGAAGGCATGAAAAGATGAGGACATCAAGGTCGTTGGCTGGACTGGATAGATAAGGACTCTTCGCTCCCATGGGCATGAGCGGCCTGGACGACACCTGGGCCTGGAGGGAGGAAAACTAGACAACTACTGATTATAAGACGAGTCAACATGGCGTAACTCTGGCTAGAGAACTGACATCCTGACAATGAGAGGGAATGAATGCAGTTCAATTCAGTTTACTGGGTTAATTTAAAAAAACATCACAAATTTAATCTGGAATCTTGGTGTCCCTCTGCTGAGATTTTCTCTCTCCTTCCCACTGCCACAACTCATATTTTATTCTTATTTTACACTTCTTTAAATTGCTAAGATGTTTGATTCAGAGATAGGAATGTTAGTTTCGATCACATTGCTCATGCAGTTGACTGAATTATTAAACCACTAATTTGTAATTAATAAACCAGCAACACTCTTAGGCTTTGGTATTTGAAAATGATTTGTAAATATTGAAAAATAGATAATATCCTCAGGAATATGAGTCCATCTGAGAGTCTACTAAGTATATTGTTCCTGCACATGGTGGACAGATTTTTGTACAACATGGTCTCTTGATTTTTGATTTGGCTAAGATGCCTCCATCTTTTGTCCATTTACCATTTAAGAATACCTTTATTGGCATAACCATGTGAACATGAAATGAAGGAGGGGAGAACTATGTAAGCCATCCTGAGCTCTATAGAGGAAAGATGGGATAAAGATGTGATGGATAGCTATCATTTGAGAATAACAAATTCACTAAAGAAGGTGGTAGAGAACGAGAAAGTGCTTCTTAGATAGCAGAGCCTTTGGGGTAGTCTTCCCTCCAGGTTCAAACAACTTTCTCCAGGGGTGGTTCTAGTCTTTATCCTACCACGCTCTATATTGGTAAGAGAATTAGAAGAAGCCTTGGGGGAAAGGAGAGATTCTTCCATTTCTCCTGTCATTCTACCCCCCGCCCTCTGCTGAGTTTCTTGCTTCTATTATGGGCAAGAGCGGGTCATTCCCTCAGGTACCCATATTGGTGGTCCTGGCTAGACATGGGCACGAACAGAAAAAAACCCGAACATGTTATTCGTTGTTCATTGTCATCCACGAACAACAAACAATGAATACTGACGAACATGATCCTGTCACGAACATGTTCGTTCATTGTTCGTGGGGGCCAGCAGGCTCTCCTCCGGCCATCAAGATCCCTACCGCGCCATTCCCAGAAACCCTACTTGAGCAGGCAGTAGGAAAGGTACCAATAATAAATAATAGCAAGGCCCCAGAGCCTGACAGCAGCCCTGGAACCTGAAGGTGTAGATCCCTATTTCACCACACACAAAGAAAATTCAAGCTCCAATGCACTCACCCTGTCTCTCTAACAGCAGCTGTCTCTCCCTGAAAGCCAGAACTGGGAGCCCCCCTCCCCCCTGGTCTTTTCCTCTTGTAACAAATTTGGAGCTCCAGTCCACACTTGAAAGGAAGACCTGCCTATCAAGCTAAATTGGGCTTAGATTGGGGTTTCCAGGGCAACAGAAGGAGTTCAGGCAGAGTTCAGACAATCCCTGCCTGAGTTGCCATGGGAATTGATTGCAGGTGCCAGACTGTCTGGCTTGATTAACAGCAACGAACAGCAACGAACAAGGCTTGCAATGACCACCTGTTCGTTTAGAATGGGACCTCATGAACAGCTTGTTTGTGAACAGCTGATTGGGCTGTTCGTGTTTTTTTTTAGTTCGTATTGCTGTTCGTGCCCATGTCTAGTCCTGGCCAGGGCCTCTTTGAGGTGAGCAATCCATGCCACTTTACCACCAGAGGTCCCAAAGTAGGTAAGTGCATCTCAGCAATGTGTTTGCGACCATGTCACCTGGACCTGCCATAATAATTTAACTACAAACAACTCCAGAGAAAATAGTTTACTCACATGCAGCTTTTAAGAATGAAACTCTCATCTGTAGCCTTAGAGTTTCACAATATGAGAATATATCATGTCTTTCCATATCATTGTAGTGATTTTTTTTTGAAAGGATGAATATTTCAGTGCAACAAAGCTTTTGCTGAGGCTAATTCAACGGTAAGGTGATCATATATCCCTCCTTCTTCCTCATCTGGGCACCTGGGAGATCATTTAAACACATAAAATTTAGTTAGCTTCTTTCCTCCCTCTCCAAATAATATTAGCCTTCAAAAACAAGCTGGTGGGGGGAACACTGAGGAGTGAATGGCAGCATGTCTTTGCTAAAGGCAATTTGAAATCTCTCGTGTAAGCTGCTCAAATTAAATAAAGCTTCTATACTGTCAAGGTTCAAAATCTACTGATGTGCCAACATTTATTCAGTGACTCTGTATTTAGTTTTTAAGGCATGCAAGGTCAGCTGGGTTTGATTGATCCCACAGCTATCTAGGAAGAAGACAAGCTGGTTCCTCCAGAAGAACAAGGAATTAAAACAGTGGCAGCTTCAATTTCCATCTTTACTTTGGGCTCTGAGCAGCAGATGTAGCTTGACTCCACCAGATGGCATTCTTTCTCCAGTGAAAACAGGAACAGATTTTTTCTTCATCCTCCAGTCTCCTCAGGGGCTCTGGGTTTAAGTTTACTTTCCTGCTATAAAAAGGCAAAGCTTTAAGCTACCACAAGCCTGTCTGTACTCTGTCTTACCTGACAGATAAAGCCAAAGTAAAATAAATATATAAAATAGATGGCCTCTGTCAAGCATTGATAGGTGTCAAATTATAAATCCAGAGAGCAAACACCTCAAAATTCCCACAGCCTGAGGCCTGGCATAGACAAACAGCTCACCGTGAAAGAAAAGTGGTTTCTGGATTGTACTCCTCCAGATTTCAAGTTGGGTATTGCTCTTTCAGAACTTCTCTCTGGGGAAAAAAAGCTTGTCAAGGGGGTTGCAGGGATAAGACCAAATACAAGCCTCTGAATGCCAGTGCTAGGTGTAGGGTTGCTATGTGCCCACCAGGATTTCAGTGGCCAGGGTGGGGGGGGGGTGGGGATTCTGTTGTTGATGGTATAACGTTACTTCAGTGAAAACCCAGAAATTATGTCAAGCCTCTTTAGGAATCGCCAGTAAAGCCTAAGAGTTTTTGGAGATTCCTAGAGAGGACTGATGTCACTTCTGGGTTTTCCCAGAAGTACGCTGTTTGTTTGCTCCTCTATGGTAACTAGTTGATGGTGACTAGTTGCCAAGGGGATGGGAACCTGGGGAAGGTGGTCTTGGGAGGGATGTCTTTGGATTCTGCCCTTCGAATTCTGCCATTTTCTCAGGGGAACTAATCTCTGCACATTGTCTGGAAATCAGTTGAAACTCTAGGAAAACTCCAGGTCCAGTCTGGAAGCTGGCAACCCTAACTGGTTGGCCGTTGTGTGAAACACTGTGCTGGAATAGATGGACCACTTGTTGGATCCAGCAGGCTTGGGGCCCATTTTTCCAGCATCTGCTTTAATAACAACAACAACATTCAATTTATATACTACCCTTCAGGACAACACCCATTCAGAGCATTTTACAAAGTCTGTTATTATTATCCTAACAACAATCACCCTGTGAGGTGAGTAGGGCTGAGAGAGCTCCAAGAAGCTGTGACTGACCCATCACCCAGCTGGCTTCAAGTGGAGGAGTGGGAAATCAAACCCAGTTCTCCAGAACAGAGTCCTGCTGCTCTTAACCACTACACCAAACTGGCTCTCAGAGAGGATTTAATGACACCCTGGCCAACCATTGTTTAAAGTGACACAGTACAGAAATCAAATGATGAACTGTTTAGGTATACCAGGCTAGAGAGAGGATTTGTAAGGAGGTGAATTCCTGACCATTGCTAAAGAAATCAAGAAAGGGTGTGTGATAGACAGGAAAAAGTTCCGCACTCTGTCCAATTACATTGACAAAGAACAGAACTGTGAAGTGGAGAGTGGAACTGTCAACCCCCAATGGAAGGAAAAGAGACAGTTGAAGTTTTGGAGGGAACAGGGTTAGGGGGGTTTCAGGCCTAGGCAGGGGAGTCCGCTAGCAAATGTAGTTACTGATTTTGACAGGCAGGAGTTTTGCTGATATTCTCCATCAAAAAACAGTGCCAAGCTGTTTGATATATTAGGGTTACTAGGAGTATATTAGGGTTACTAGGTACTGCAGATCAGCCATCAGAGAGGCCAAAGCTCAGTACGAGCTGGGTCTGGCCAGGAGGGCTCGCTACAATAAGAAAAACTTCTACAGATATGTGAGAAGCAAATGCAAGGTAAAAGAGGCAATTGGACCACTGTTGGGAGTAGATGGAGAAACTCTGGTGCAGGACAGAGAAAAAGCAGATAGGCTTAATGACTTTTTTGCCTCTGTTTTCTCCCTGAAGAACTCAGGCACATCTAGAGATAGTAGAAACTGTGGCAGGACACCTGAGTGGCTAATTGACATTGACAGAGAGGTCGTGGAGAGGCATCTGGCTGCACTGGATGAATACAAATCCCCTGGGCCGGATGGGGTGCACCCAAGAGTGCTGAAAGAACTTTCCAGAGAACTTGCAGAACCCCTGTCCATCATCTTCAAGGCCTCCTGGAGGACTGGGGATGTGCCACAAGATTGGAGAAGAGCGAATGTTATCCCAATCTTTAAGAAAGGGAGGAAGGATGACCCAGAAAACTACAGGCCGGTCAGTCTGACTTCTGTTGCTGGGAAGATATTAGAACAGATTTTAAAGGGATCAATCGGTAAGCACCTGAAGGACTGATCAGTGATCCGGGGAAGTCAGCATTGTTTTGTTCCTAACAGATCTTGCCAGA
The DNA here is from genome assembly GCF_028583425.1 of Eublepharis macularius. NCBI lineage: Eukaryota > Metazoa > Chordata > Lepidosauria > Squamata > Eublepharidae > Eublepharis > Eublepharis macularius. The sequence continues at coordinate 120,907,696 of NC_072797.1, read as the reverse complement.
CCAACCTGGTTTCCTTCTTTGATCGAGTGACCAGCTTACTGGATCAGGGGAACTCTGTTGACGTGATTTATCTGGATTTCAGTAAAGCTTTTGATAAGGTCCCCCAAGACATTCTGATGGGCAAACTGGAAGACTGTGGAGTAGACTATAGGACAGTTCGGTGGATAGGGAACTGGTTAGAGGACCGCACTCAAAGAGTGGTGGTCAACAGCATTTCATCAGATTGGAGGGAGGTGTCCAGTGGGGTGCCGCAGGGCTCGGTTTTGGGCCCGGTACTTTTCAATATTTTTTCAATGATCTGGATGAAGGAGTGGAAGGGCTGCTAATTAAATTTGCTGATGATACCAAATTGGGAGGAGTAGCAAACACTCAAGAAGAGAGAATTAAAATTCAACAAGACCTGAATACTCTGGAGAAGTGGGCAGCTGTGAATAGGATGCAATTCAACAAAGACAAGTGCACAGTATTACATCTGGGCCACAAAAATGGGAAACACAAATACTAGATTAGATGAGGGATACACTTCTGGGCAGTAGTATATGTGAAAGGGATCTTGGGGTAAGAGTGGACTGTAAACTAAATATGAGCAGTCAGTGTGATGCGGTGGCAAAAAAGGCTAATTTAGTCTTGGGTTGTATCAAAGGGGCCATAGCGTCGAAATCGCAGGAGGTCATAGCCCCTCTCTATACTGCCTTGGTCAGGCTACACCTGGAGTATTGTGTGCAGTTCTGGAGGCCTCACTTCAAAAAGGATGTGGCCAAAATCGAGAGGGTGCAGAGGAGAGCGACAAGAATGATCAGGGGTCTGGAGACTGAGCCCTACGTGGTAAGGCTGAGGGCCTTGGGAATGTTTAGTTTGGAGAAGAGGAGGTTGCGGGGGGGACATGATTGCTCTCTTTAAATATTTGAAAGGCTGTCATTTGGAGGAGGGCAAGGAGCTGTTCCAGTTGGCAGCAGAGGGTAGGACCCGAAGCAATGGGCTTAAATTACATGCAGAAAGGTACCGGCTGGATATTAGGAAAAACTTTTTCACGGTCAGAGTAGTTCAAAAGTGGAATCAGCTGCCTAGGGAGGTGGTGAGCTCCCCTTCACTGGCAGTTTTCAAGAAGAGGCTGGATGAATACTTGTCAGAGATGCTTAGGCTGATCCTGCACTGGGCAGGGGGTTGGACTAGATGGTCTGTATGGCCCCTTCCAACTCTATGATTCTATGATTATGGTTACATTACATGCTGCTTACTCATGTAGCAGTGTACCTCTTAAGTATAAAGCACCTTCAGCATTTGTGTCACCTAGTTGGCTTACCTGAGAAAAAAATTACAGTTCACAATAAACCTGTTTTCGTGGCTGTGTTTGTCAAGTCTAGTGTGTGATTCTTTCAAGCCTCATAATTCCCTCATAATAGGCCTAGTGAATGCTGGGCGGCACCCTGAGTCCAGCAATTACCATTATTAAGGACTAGAAGACTACGCAGTCCCAAAGGCCTCAATTCTAAGAATTAAAAGTAAAAGAAAAAAATAACCATAAAAGATAAAGGCCGGGGTCAGGGTTTGTGGGGGGCACTATGTTTCGTGACTAAATGCAAGGGGGATGGGCTATCTGCATTTCTAATACTTGTGTGGAATGTGGAACTTCATGAGGTACCACTTTTCTCAGCCCTGCACAAAAGACAGGACTTGTCACTCTGAACACAAAACGTAAATGAGCCCCCTCCTATGTATAGCTGCATGGAAAGATAAAGAACTGGGCTGAGCTGGCCCAAAGTTTTTTTTGTTGCTATAGGTAAATTACAAGTTTGCCTCTTCATTGTGTCTTATCTTATTCTGAGCAGAAGAGAGTACATTTTTTCCACATCTTCATTTTTCTCCTCTGTGTCGGCAGCCTGGGTAGAGAGCAGCAAATGTTCCCTGTCCTGTTTCATTTTGTATCCGGTTACATTTTTGTCAGTAGTTTCAGTTCTCTGCTTTTCACTGTTGTCTCTCTAGATTCATTTGTGTGGTGCACATGTTGCATACAATGGATTGTGGTATTAATATACACCATATCTATCTCTATATATCATGAACAGATATTATATTGTTTATTTATTGGTGATGTGTAACATTAAAATGCTGGCATGTTGTGGGGGGAAATTGGTTTTATGCATCAGAAAATTGTGGGGGGGGGGGGGCGGAAAGAGAATCATGGGTTCAATTCACACAAGAGGGATGCAAATTTGAAAGGATAATTTTGGGGAGATGTCAAAACGTCATAAATGAGAAATTTGAAATTGTCTCAAGTTCTGGTTATCTGATGGGAATCAGAAAGTTCTTGATTGTACCACCTGAACAGCAGGGGTTTGATGTGTGTTTCTTCACCAAAAATGAAGGTAACAACTCTCCCTCAAAGACATCTACACATTCCAGGCATGCTAGCAATGTTTGGGGTTGCCTTTTTGTATCACTGGGCTAGCCATGAAACAGGAACTGAAAGTGCGGTGAATCAGACCATACCCTAACCAAGACTTCTTCTAGTCTTGTTGCCTAGTGTTTTGCCTCTGGTAATCTATCTTTTGATTGTTCCCAGTTATCTGCGTTTTATTCGAATTTATGCTTTCTAATTAAAGGTCTATTATCTTAACAATCTTGAGTGCAAATTGCCTGCTTAGAATCTCACTCATGTAGTCTGGTCGTTTTTACACGCAAACAAGGTTCAGCCAGGTATTAAAGAGACACAGGGCGAAGCTACAAGTGACGAATGACACTTGAACGGCAAGTGCATTTCTCCCTGTTCACTTGCGCTCCACTCAATCCACTTGCCATTCAAGTGTCATTCGTCACTTGTAGCTTGGCCCACAGAAGAGCAGGAGGGAGAAGGGAGAGAAACTGAACCACATGCCTTCATCTTTCTCTCTTTCTCTCACACACTAATACTCCTGGTGTCCAAGAATCTATAGGAAGGTTTATAACATTTCCCACCCTCCATTCCCAAACAAACACATAAGCCAGTTGTACATGTACAGTCTCAAGATTCACAAAATAAACATTTATGTTTTATTTCTGAAATGATATAAATAGGCCATAATGAGTATAGGTCTTCCTGGATCCCTGGGCTTTGGGAAAATACCCCTCCCCTCTGTCTTCTCCCATCATTTTATAACCCTCTTCACAGCTCTGGAGAGAGTCTGAAAGAAGTCAGAGCAGCACCCGGTTTTCAATTAAACAAATGATGATAGGACACAAAGTAGGGAAGAGAATTCATCTCACTGGGTGGGCTCAGCAGTGCCACAAACAACAGGAACAAAAAACCTTTGGGTTTTTTTTTTAAGGCAACCATGTCACAGAGACATTGAAAGCAAGGAGATGATGACTAGCAGGAGAAGGGCTGCAGTACAGCTGATAAGAGAGCACAGCACCGAGAATTATGGCAGTACATTCACAACAAGCTTATGTTTATCAGAAAGTTCTGTATTCAAGATAGGGAGGGCTGTTTGTGCCTCTGGGCTGACTCCCAAGGCACCACATTTTCAAAGGGATAAACATAGTTTTTTTTCAATTCTCATTTGAAAACCAAGCTGTTTCTTTCTGTCACAGTTGTCCTAGGGAGGCTCCTTTAGAACTGTAAATGTAGCAAAATGAGAAGCCTTCTTTCATTTTGGCTGTGCACAGAGTATATCAAAGGGTGCTCAAAGGGCTGGGAGCTCTCTTTGTGATGCACGCCTGGCCTCAGCTTAACAACAGATGGAATGCTGGTCTGTTTTACAGCCTCTGTCAGGCTGCTCTGCGACTGACGCCTCCTCCTGCTGGGAAGTGAAAGACAGAGAGGGTGCCACTTGACTTTGGGTTGCTTCCCAGCAGCAGGAGAAGTTCATTCCCCGCTTCATTCCGTTGTCCCCTCACCGCTGCTGCTTCTACTGTACTGCTTTCCCTCCTGCTCTAGTTGAGTGGGTGCCAAACTAGATGTTACAGGTGATAAAAGTCAGGCTACAAGCACACAATGTGACTTCCAGACACACGTAATGACTTGTATGAAGCGGATTTACTCATTGAAAAAGTGCCCTGTTGCTGTTGGGTTCTGGAGAGCTGCAAGGAGTGGGAAGGGCTTCCAGCCTACCGACTGTACCATTCTTGCTGGTCGCCTTGCCACTTTCCACATGGAGCCAGAGAAAGGGGAAAACAGCCCCCTACAGCTGTTGCTGCCTTTCCCCTCCAGTTTGGTGTAAGAACATAAGAACATAAGCAAAGCCATGTTGGATCAGGCCAGTGGCCCATCCAGTCCAACATTCTGTCACACACAGTGGCTAGAAATCCAGTGCCATCTAAAGGACTGTCAGTGAGGCCAGGACACCAGAAGCCCTCCCACTGCCTTCCTTCCAGCACCAAGACAACAGAGCACCACCTCCCCACAAAGAGAATACCATCTATCTCCTGTGGCTAATAGCCACTGATGGACCTCTGCTCCATATATTTGTCCGGTCCCCTCTTGAAGCTGGCAATGCTTGTAGCTGCCACCACCTCCTGTGGCAACGAATTCCATGTGTTTATCACCCTTTGTGTAAAGTAGTATTTTCTTCTATCTGTTCTAACCCGACTGCTCAATAATTTCATAGAGTGCCTACGAGTTCTTGTATTGTGAGAAAGGGAGAAAAACACATCTTTCTCTACCTTCTCTAACCCATGCATTATCTTGTAAACCTCTATCATGTCATGTAATAGTTAAGTGTAATAGTTAAGCATGGCAGGACTCTAATCTGGAGAACTGGGTTTGATTCCCCACTCCTCCAATAGAAGAGGAAATCCCCCTCTTCTTTTTTAAAAAGTTTTTTCCCTACAAATTGTGTGTGAGTGTGTGTTCCCTGTGGTTTGCACACTCCTTTCTGTCTTCATGGCCCCAATCCACAGATTTAAATATCTGCAGATGGTGCTATGTTGAAAATTATGGCTCTGTTTTAGTATTTTTCTATCTGCACGTTTGGCCACATTCAGAATTAAATATAATGATGTCTAGTAAGGATGGATGAATGTCATCTATTCTGTTCCACAGTGTTGCTGCATCAAATCCCACATCTATCAAATGAACTACTGTGAATGTTCACTTGGTGCATATCTGATACGTATTTGATTGACTTCCGTGTTGCAATTCATACTTCTATGGTATTTCCATGATGGTAATTTGGATCCAAATAGCTACCCTCCTCTCAAAAGAGGTGGGACGCACCAGCACAAAATGCAAGAAAAGAATACCCATGCCGTTCCATTCCGTGACATGGACAAGTTGCATTTTGAACAGCATATCTGGGGGAGAATGCCTATCATGGAGGAATTTGGAAGTATCTCTAAAGTATTGGGAGTCGTAAATAAATCTGACCCATGATTTGTGTACTACGAGAAGCACTGAGTCACAGGGAGTGTGGCTTTGCCTGCACCCCTTGAATATACGCATTTCATGCCTCACTTCATTCAGTGTGTGTATTTATTGATGGATGGGCTTGCCTGCAGGAGCGAATTAATGTTTCTTATAAAAAATAGCTTACATTTTCCTGCAAAGAATTGAGTTTTACTCCAGTTGCCAACTCTGTTGGCACTTATAAAAGTGCACTGGCACTGTTATTTTCATAACTTTTAAAAATCAATTCCTATGAACTGCTGAGTGTCCTCATCTCCTGGTGACTTTATGATCACTTTCAGGAGCGTTTCCATTATTCCTTAGTGCTACTTCAATGGTGTAGCTAGTGTAGTAAAACCGTCTATTTAGATACCTTCTTTCCTTGTGAGGCATGGGGAATTTACTCTTCTGTCCAGATTTCAAGTTACTAGACCTCAATGAGGAGTTTCTCTTGCCAGCCTTTTTTATTGTCCCCAAAGAAACAAGAACTTGTTACTGATCACCACCATCAGATGTTCGTACAGATATTCCACTTAAGTCCTTGTGGAATCAACACCATGGCTGCTTCCACACACGTTGGATAATCCACTTTCAATACTCTTTAGTGAAGATTTGAAACTGATTTTCCATGTGTGGAACTAAAAATCCACTTCTAAAGGATTATGAAAGTGCATTGAAAGTGCATTATTTAACGTGTGTGGAAATGGCCCATCTTTGTTTGATTCTTGAATGGCTTTTCAAGTAAATAATTACAGACCTTTTCTGAGCTACCTACCCAAATTTACCCTAAATATCTGGGCAACTCTTGGGAGACTACCCTATCATGCAAATCCAGAGAGGGCTTTTTCCTATCTTCTCTTTGCTCCTTGGCAAATATGTTCCAAGGATCAGTTTTGCAAAAATAAAAAATGTATTTGTATTGAAAGCCATTGATTGAAAAAAGAAAAAAAAAGTTGAGCAAGTTAACTAACAACTATTAAGCAAAGGATAAGTAAAATTATTTCAAATTGACCTCTTTTATGAGCTCTCCCCACTCTCACCTTTCTGTTGCTCGTATATCTATATCTGCTACTGATATACACTCCATGCATCTGATGAAGTGAGCAGACTCATTACAATTTATGTTGGAATAAATTTTTTGTTCTTAAAATGCTGCTGGTCTTCTTTAATCAATCTGCTGCATTTTCTCAGAATGGGCAGTATAATGCCACAGACAGCCCGTGGTTCCCATGAGTACTGGTGAGTAGGGCTGCCAACTCTTAGAAGACACAAATCTGGCAAGGGGAAGGCCCCACCCAAGATCCATTCATCTTGGTGTGTGTGTGGGGGGACTAATAGAGAAAAAGTCCACGTGCTCAGAGATATAGAGTGAAAAGGTCAAAGAGTGAATCAAATGTGGCAACCCTGGCCACAGCCATCAGCTGCTATGGCCGAGTGCCATCCTTTGCCGTCCTGGAAGGAGAAAGGGCAGCCTCTCCTTCCTGGGCATCCAGGCATTGTGAGAAGGGACAGAGCCAGATACCTTATAAGGTGGTTCCACCCCCTCAGTACTCTCAGTCTGCGCCTCGTGCTTGGACCATGTCCATGTTTACTTGAAGGTAGTCCCATAGATGCTAAAGGGATTTATTTACATGTAAGTGTCCATAGGACTGCAGTTGTAGGCTGCAACCCTGAATATTATAGCTAGGGTTGCCAATTTTAAACTGGTCCCTCTAGCTGCCCCTTTAATGTCTCTTTGCTCTGCAACTAAGTGAAGTTATTTACCTCTATGGCATGAAAAGCTTCCACTGACAATTTACACTATTAAAGGGACGGGGCATTTTCCCTCCTGTCCAGTTGGCCACAGTAATTACAGCCAAAGTATAGACTTAGAAGCCATGGCTAGTCATAACTTCCCAGAACGTGTGTATAAGTACAGTGATCGAGATGTGTGACCATCTTGCTCTGCGTTGAATGTTTTTCTTAGGAGGAAATGCTACGCTTTCTTTAGGATTAGCTCAGTGGAAAAGTCTATGCTTTGTCCACAGATCCTGGTAAGGTTCATTTCCTGATAAGAATGCTGATAGCCTGTAGAAAAAAAATATCCTGCCTCTTTAATACCAGCATTTAATGGGATATTATTTATGAGGTGATGTTATTTACCTTCATGCCATGAAAAGTTTCAGAAATCCATTTCCACATATTATGCCTCTATTAACGGAGCAGGACACTTCCCCCCCCCCCCCCAGGTTGTTGACAACAGTAGTCTCTGGTACCACTTATAAAAGAGTATCAGATTGCAGAAGGGCTATGAAGGCCTTCTGTATGGGAAAAGGAATGCTATTTCTAGCCTATAATACTGTGCTGAATACACCAATATTCTGGCTCATTGTATGGAAGAGTGAGTGTGGTGTAGTGGTTATCATACAGGGAGAGTTCATATTCCTGCTCTATGAATCATAAAGTTAGCTTAAACTACCTCACAGGTTTGTTGTGAGGACATGTATGCTTCCCTGGGCTTCTGGATGGGTGGGATAAAAATGCATTGGATAGTTGCTAGTGACACCACCGGTGCCAGGGTTTCTGGTACCTGCGGCCACCCTCCCATGCATGTGTGCACAGCATGCACGTGCACGCCCCTGGACTGCGTGATGACATCATCACGTGATGCCGTCATCACGCAGCAAAGCCGGGCCCATTGGCCGGCGGGTGGGTGGGGCAGCACAAGGAGGCTGCCGTTGCTCTGCATGCCACCCTGGCCGCCTGCCGTGCCTGGCCCGCAGCTGCTGTGCCCAGCCGGGGGCATGTGGCTGGTGGCAGTGGCGGCGGCGGAGGAGCGGTGTTGGCCAGCTGCTGCAGCAGCTGCAGGCCAGGCACGCCAGCTCTGTGGCGTGTGCCTCTGCCCTCGGCACCCCCTCCGGCATCATGGCATCCGCAGCACCCACCTCACCACCTCAATGGTGGTGCCGGCCCTGGCTAGTGGAACCTAAGATTAATTCTATGCATAGACCTACTTATTTTTAAAGAGAAGATTGCCACTGTAGGTCCTTTTCAGGTGTTATATCCATGTGTACAGGGAGCCTGAGAATTATGTGTGTTAGGAACATGTTCTACCTGCTATCCTCCTGATATGCACAGTTGTCATGTTGTTTGAACAGGGACAATGCACAAATTTTCCATATGCATACAGTTCAGTATACATGAATTAAAATCCTGAAAAATGCATAGGTCAGTCCACGTGTACCAAAGCTGTACTTTCATGCAAAATATACGTGTTGCCAAATTCAGACTGGAGTAAGAAGATGAAATGTGCCTTAGAACAACAATCACACATCTGTGGAAATGAGCAACAAAAGTCCTGCTAAGGCACCTAAGGACAGGAGAGGCTGGTCAATGGTTATCTATGGGCTAACCAAAGGAAACGGAAATCCAGTTTCATGTTGCCATTTGGTCAAGCTGTCAGAGAAGCTAAGATGGATCAGTTTTAATTTCCCATCTTGGTGTCCTAAAATCCTCATGCAAACTTTTGATGTGGTTGGCCAAGGTGATTTCATCCAATCTTGGAGGAAAAACTTTAAGCCTGCTCATCCAACATTTAATTGGGTTAACAAAGATCTATCCAAACTGTAGGAGAATCAATATAATGGTTAGCCTAGTCTGGAGCTCTGTGAATGTCAGAATGCTGATATCTGCTGTATGCTCTGCCAGGCTGTGCCAGGATGCTTTATCATGCACCAGTTCTGAGGGACAGGGAGGTTTCCTCATTTGTTGTGTAAGCACAGAATTAGCTAGCATTACATCTTCCTGTTTCTTTTGCCTAATGTTCTGCTTCTAGTAATCTATTTTATGACTGATCCCCCATTGTGTGTGCTTATTAGGATCCACGCTTCATTATTAAACATTTGTTATCTTAAATATCTTGCTTAGAAGCTTACCCATGAAGCCTAGATGTTTTTTTTCCCATGCAAACCAGAGTGAGCCCATACTGAAGGGACAGTGCCAACTGAGAGGAATAGAAAGGAGAAGGGGCAGAAACCACCCCTACTTTTATATCTCTCTCTTCCTCACACACAAACACATCTCCTCTTGGTTCTTGGTCAGCCCAAAGCATGAAGGTAGGGGAGCCAAGAGGGAGGTTTATGATACAGACAACTTGGTAACCATTGGGAGGATCTATGAGTAGACATGGGCACGAATGGAAACCGCCCCCCCCAACACACTGTTTGTCGTTCAGTGCCATCCACGAACAACGAACAAGGACAAACATGGACTGTTCTCAGACATGTTCGTTGTTCATTGTTCGTGGGGGCCAGAACCCCCCACCCCCCACTTAGCCCCCCTCCCCTCAAACCCGCTTACCTGGCCCTTTAAAGATCCCTTTAAACTATCAGCTAGCAGGCAGCAGGATTCCCCCCTGCTGCCTGCCAGCTGATAGTTTAAAGAGCCCTTTCCTGCCACATGCAAGGAGCAGGGCCCTTTAAACATCCCACAAACTGACCTTCTCAATGTCCAATATCCTCCAAATTTTCAGGGGACATAGTCATCACTGTTCTCTGAAGACCCCCCAAGTTTCAGAGAGATTGCACCCTGGGAAAGGCATGATCCATGGGTCTCCCCGTTGGCTGTCATTTTCTCTTCACAGTGGCAAAAATGGGACTCTCTGCTGGAAGTACTTTGAAGGGTTAAACCCAGAAGGAAAGCCAGAAGGAGTTCAGACAGAGTTCAGTCCCTCCCTCCCTCCGGTTGCCAAGGGGATTGATTGCAGCAGGCGCCAGACTGTCTGGCTTGCCGATTGGCTGCCAAATGCAATGAACAAGGCTTTTAACGACTGCCTGTTTGTTTAGGATGGGGCCTCATGAACAGCTTGCTCGTGAACAGCAGATTGGACTGTTCGTTGGTTTTTTCTGTTCGTAATGCTGTTCGTGCCCATGTCTATCTATGAGTGTTGGGAAACTCCCAGTAACTGCACATGTAGTGTCTGAAAAGGTCTTCTAAATACACTGGGAACTTGCACAAATTGCCTTCCGTCTTCAGTCAATAGCACCATTGCCTGCTGATACTGGAATGGCGATGGCAGACTCTTTTCCAAGTAACGTCTCTTTTTAATTGTCAGTTTCTACTGATGACGTTCTCCTGAATAAACGCTTTGTTTTATTGTTACTGCTGCTGTTCTCAACTTTAGCTGAAATAAATCACAGAGCCTCCACCTCATGCCTGAAGAGGCAAGAACATTTAATTTATTGCCATTTCCCTTTCATTCACTCCCATGACTTTGCTGAAATAAAACATGATGGATCACAGCCTGCATTTGCATTTATGCTAACATGTTAGCCGAGCCATTCACATCAGACATGGCAAAATGCAACTCTCGTTTTAATGGCAGGCAGCAGAAGCCCTTTTAGCCTGCATAGCTGAACTCATGTAAAACAGGTTAGATCAGTCTGGCTAACTTGGTCAAGTGGATTTCACAAGGATCCTTCCAGTATCTTCAGAATGGACATCTCATCAATTCATATTTTGTGCGTTCATTTATTAAAACTTCCATACTCTCATTAATATTACACCCAGCATTTTTCAGTGTGTCAGGCGGCAATCCCTTGAAGCATATCTCAGGTGCTGATTGGTCATGAATAATGTACATCAGTAAGATTGTGGAGCCATATGACAACAGCACTCACCTACAGATAGACACGACGATCAAATATTAAAAAATTATGGATGGAGACAAAGTAGCAAAGCTGAGTTATGGAATCATTAAGGATTATATTTGTGGTGCACAATGTAGTCCCTCTTTGTGTGGTATGTTGGCGTGGACAACTTCTAAATGCTAAGTTGCTAGGAGGGTGTCTTCTGGGTGGTCCTTGGTGGACCACAACTGTCTAAGAAAGTCTTCAGTGCCTGTATTATAATGAGTGGTACTACAGGGCTTTTTTCAGCAGGAACGCAGTGGAACAGAGTTCTGGCACCTCTTAAAAATGGTCACATGGCTGGTGGCCCCGCCCCTGATCACCAGACAGAGGGGAGTTTAGATTTCCCTCCGTGCCGCTGGATGTTGCTGGCATGGAGGGCAATCTAAACTCCCCTCTGTCTGGAAATCAGGGGGCGGGGCCACTGGCCATGTGACCATTTTCACATAGGGCAATTTAAACTTTAAAAAACTCCCCCCTTGTTCCAGCTGACCCAAAGTGACATCATTGCGCAGGCTTGAGTTCCACCACTGAGTTCTACCACCTCTTTTCCCAGGAAAAAAAGCCCTGGGTACTAGTAACATGCTATGAGGATAAAAGCCATAAAGCCTAAAACTGGCTGCTTGTTTAGGCTCCATAGGGCAAGTCTTGTTGGACACTAAAGCCAGCCATGGAGATAAGATATCATGTAGAGTGAAGGCTTACCTATGAATTCTTTCACAACTGCAATCTACTGGAAATGAACACTGGATAGAAACCGAGTTTGCCTCAATCACACATCCGATTATAGAACACTACCATTTCAGATTTGCTTTTTGAATCTTCTGGAACTTGGAGGGTATGTGGCTCACTGGAAGAACATCTGCTTGTGTGATGATCTGGCTGTGCCAGGAAGGCCTAGCAAGGCCTCAGAAGCCTGTTAGCAGTGAGAGTAGGCCTATCTACGATTCCCAGGAGCCCCTGGGCCATTTTGGTGCCCTTTTTTGGCCAATCAGAACACAGGGGGCTAGTGCTATATAAGTCTGGGAGGGGGAAAGCCTGGGTTCTTTCTCCCAGGGAGCAGGCCAGAGGAGGATTCTGGTAGGGAGAGAGGCCCTCATCCAGGTAGGGTGAGAAGACAGGCCTGGCAGACAGAGGGACAGTGACTTCAGTCGCGCTAGGGCCTTTTGTTTATTTTGCTTTCACCCATCTATTGTTGCTAATGCACCTTGCTTGTTTGTTTGTTTGTTTGATATTAACTGACCTCCTTGTAAATAAATCCTTTTGTTTGTTGTTACTCTGCTGGGTCCTCACGCTTGTTTATTGGCCAAGCTATGGAGTTCAGAAGGGTTGGGAGGGTACTCTGGGCCTTCCCAAGGGACCCGAAATCCCAGATTGGTGGCAGCGTAAGGTGGCTCACCCCACCTGAGGCATGACAGCTTGGCATGTAGAAGGCCCAGGTTCAGTCCTGGCATCTCCAGTCCAAAGGATCAGATAGTCTCAGATAGGGACTACCTGAGATTCTGGAGAGTTGCTGACAGTCAGAATATACAATACCCACTTCGATAGACCAATGAAGTGTATAAAGCTTCATGTGTTCATGTGGTAGGAATCCTTCAGAGGATCTTTATGTATTGGGAAACAAGAGGCTGCTAAATGTGGAGAAAAATGAGATAGCTTGCAATATATGGATCACAGTAAAAGAAGGATTTTCTTTATGGTTATGATCAAGAAAAAGAACACAACCCTTCCATTATTTTTATTGGTGCACTCAGCAAAAGCAGCAGATCCTCTATTAGAATGAATACGCTTTCCGTTTGCTGTGGTTAAAACCATTCATTTATTCAAATGCCAGTTCTAAGAAAAACTTTCCAAAATGTACATCCGTTGATTTCTCAAGCATTATCTGAACTGGAGGGGGGAGCCAGTGAATGCAGAGGATGACAATGTCTTTACTCTAATTGGTCATTTAAGAACAAAATGCAATACACAGCATCTAGTCCTACTCCGAGTGTCTTCTCTTTGTGCTTTCATGGTTCATCAGGAAAATTCCAGTAACACTGCATAGCAATGGAACAGACTAAGGTGTACTGAAAAGAGCTATATTTCATTGCAACACGGTGTTACACCCTTCTAAATTCATTGAAATCAGGTGGGCTTAGAAGGGTGTAACTTCACTGAGGATGACACTGTAAGAAACAAGTCTCTGGGTAGGGTTACACATAGCAATGCAGACAGGGTTCTTAATGGCGCCTATTCAGCTCTATGGGACAAGGTAAGTAAATGACAATAGACAAAATGGCCGGGGGAAAGCAGAGCAGCTAATAGCCAAAGGGGTGAATGGCAACTATTGGCTGCTGTGGGGGAAAGTAAACCGTTGTACTCGGAGATAAAGAAACAAACAAAATACAAGATCAATAGTCGACTGAGAGTGAAGATGTGCACAATATTTTAAGAGTTACGGAATGGTTTGAAAATTTGAACAATTTTGATAGTTCAGTTTTAATTAGGAATAATAACTCCACTGTGGTGACCATCTATTGACTGAAGGAAACAAAGCTGTTACAGTTATGCCTGGTGTGGAGAACTCAAGTGCTCCCAATTAAATTCATAGGGGAAAAAATTCAGGATGGACAAAAGGAAGCATTTTTTTCTCGCAATGAGTAATTACATTATGAGATTCACTGCTAGTGGATGTACTGATGACCATGAACTTGGATGACTATAAAAGAGGGATTAGACAGATACATGGAGAAAAGGTCCATCAATATCAACCAGCTATGATGAATAAAAAGGACCTCCCAATAGGTAGTAAACCTTTGAATGCCACTGCTAGAAGGCAACATCAGGGGAGAGCCTTGGCCTCTGTTTTCCATTTGTTAGCCTTGCAGGGCAATTGGCTCATTTGCCACCCTAGTCGGAATGAAGAGACAGACACCAAGCTTGGATCTACGGGCCACTTCATTAATTAACATTAACCTGTAACAACAACTAATAACTGTGGCAAGGGCCAACTAGCGGTACAGGTCAAGCCACATGGTCACCCCTTGGACCACCGCCTTGACCTGTTTGGGCGAGCCCCAAAGCCCCAGGTGTGAGCCATCATAGTGGATGGCCGCAACCCAGACAGCCAGGCAAATTGGACCCCTCCCCCCTTTCAAGCTCCTAAACCTCAACTGTACAGCAGTGAGGGAAGGACTTGCACACGGGGTTCCCCAAGGCAGTCTGCCCACGCAGCATGGCAGCCATCTCAAGCAGTACCATCCGCTCCTGGCAGACCCCTCTTCCCCATTCATGGAGAAGCGCCAAGGGTGCTCACCGGCCTGCTCCCTATTCCCAAAATCTATCCTGCCAGGACATCACTAACTGGTGCCACCAAGACAATTAACCCCAGCAACAGTGCAAGGTATGCAGAAAAACTCCTCACACCCTAAGCCAATCTAGGTGAAAGGGGGAAAAAATTCCTACCCGGCTCTGAATACAGCAGCTGGCTAATACTGCACCAAAACAGGGAGAGGAAGGTGGGCCAAGCACTTTGCAAAGACTGCAGCAAGGGCAGGCAGCTCCGCCTAAACAGGCTAAAGGCTCCACCCCCCAGCAAAGACCCAGATAGCCGGGAAAGAGCGTCATCTCCTCCTCCATCCGAGGAAGCAAAGAATGGCCCACGGCGCTCACGGCAGGAGCCAGCAGCCGAACGGGCCGTTATGTGTGAAGCTGGACACTAGACTTTATGGATCACAGTTCCGATCCCACAAGTTACTTCATGTTCTAAATACGCTTCCCACCACTATTCCTGAAGCAGTTTTGAAGCTCTGAGAAATGCATTGAAAGGTGAATATACATGTACATAAATACACACATGTTGCTTAAAAAAAAAAAGTAAAGGTAAAGAAATGGTTGCCTGGTGCATATGAGGTGAATACTTGTGTCTGGAAAGCTGCGCAGCCTGATTCATGTAGATGCTGGAGAATCTGCTGAATCTTCTCGGAGCTCCATGTTTGTCTTCAACAAACCTTAGAAGTTGGCTGGGATATACGAATGGATGATGGAATCATTGGAAGGAGGGGACAATGTGAAAAGCTGCTTCATTATCACAATAAAATTGGACAAATGACGTGTATTAGCAATTCCAACTAAGGCTGTCCCTCCTAGTGCTGTAGTCCCATTGGATTACTGCTAAAAAGGCATAAAGGTAAAAGGTAAAGGTGCAAGCACTGAGTCGTTACTGACCCATGGGGAGATGTCGCATCACAATGTTTTCTTGGCAGACTTTTTACGGGGTGGTTTGCCATTGCCTTCCCCAGTCATCTACACTTTACCCCCAGGAAACTGGGTACTCATTTTACCGACCTCGGAAGGATGGAAGGCTGAGTCACCCTTGAGCTGGCTATTTGAACCCGGCTTCCACAAGGATCGAACTCAGGTCGTGCGCAGAGCTTGGACTGCAGTACTGCAGATAACCACCCTGCGCCACGGGGCTCTTAAAAGGCATAGAAGGCATAAAAGGCTAAAAAGAAACAACCAATTGGCAAATCTATCTTTGCTTCTTTTCTCATGTTTGCTACCTTTCAAGTCAAATTCTGTAACTTGGAAAAAACCACAGCTATTCTTACGAAGCTTTATCATGATAACTTTCCAGGAGTAATGATGGTTCTCTTGGGAAGGAGAGTTTGTTGGTAGGATTTCTCTGTTTTCCACAAAATAATCTCATGGGAATTTTGTTTCCCTCCCTTGCTGTGGTTCTTCTTTATTCCTGCCTTCTTGTGTTTAAATGGCATCCTGCTGCCCTTTGAAGTAATAACAGAGGCAGAACCCAATGATAAAGCATTGTTTTTGCTTGCTTCAGTGAGAATGTAGTTATATGATCAATAATTATGGGAAGGGGTTGTATCATCATAATGATCAGAAATGCAGAGCTTTATATGCATCTTTAGGGGACAGGCTCTTCTGGATGTCTAGCTTGAGCTTCTATTTGATGTGCCATGCCGTTTTCAAATGTTATTGAATTGTGCATTTAAATCCAAGTTCCCTTTCATACTGCTTAAGTTTTATAGACTGGTGTATTTTGTGTCCTCACGACAGCCAGTTTGGTGTAGTGGTTAAGAGCAGTGGGACTCTAATCTAGAGAACGGGGTTTGAAGCCAGCTGGGTGACCTTGGGTCAGTCATAGCTCTCTAGAGCTCTCTCAGCCCCACCTACCTCACAGAGTGATTCTTGTGAGGATAATAATAATAACATACTTTGTAAACTGCTCTGAGTGGATGTTAAGTTGTCCAGAGGAGCGGTATATAAATTGAATGTTGTTGTTATTATTACTATTACTATTATTATTATATAACCTGGTTGTTACATTGTTAGCTACCTTCTGATGAGATAAAGTGTGATAGAAATGTGTTAAGTCTGTAAAGGTAAATAAAACCGTGGAATAATTCTGGTATGTGCCTGTGTGTTGGTTTTTGGCTGCCTCTAATTTGTACATTACAGCTTGTATATTATTTCACTGTTTTTTCAAGGTCCTGCTTTTTCAGCTCCTGTTGTATATATTGTCTGTGGGTTTTTGTTCTTTAAATACTGTATTTTTTCATGGGTTTTATTTTTGCACTGCAGATTCTCCCCATCTTTTATATAATCCCTAGGGACAGGTGGTCTGGTCTCATCTACACTGAGGTATGACATGAGATCATACTTTGGTAAAGCTGGGCTTGGTTAATGTAAATGTGGGCGATCTTGGGCTGGGTACACCAGAAACCAGGGAATTGCTTCTTCAGGGCAAGTTAAAGAACAGCCTGGCAAAGCAGAAGTGGATTTGTTGTAGTGTCACTAACAGGCCTGGACAAAAATGTCCTATTAAGAATCTTGTAGAAATTGACAGTTGAAGCTTTTTATGGCATATTTATACCACCTGGTAAATAACATCATCCAACTAAGCCTCTGTTCAAGGGACAGGATGTTTTCTTCTATGCCTAGACCAGACAGCAGCCTCTGAAGGCAGGCAGTAGGCTCCAAGAGAGGACCCTTCTAGGGCTAGACAACCATGGCAGAAGGGAACAGTTTGGGAGGGACTCCTCCTATGGCAGTCCTCTGGCGATGCCATCCACACTAGCACCAAGCTAATGTCAGTCCAAAATGAAATGTAAGGTGGGCAACGTGCCTGTTGCTGCTTCCATAACAAAAGCTGCCCCAATGGCTATCATTCCTAGATGGGTCCACTGCTCCTGTCTCTGCCTCCTTTTTATTTGAAATGTTGCCTACGTTGGTTACTGTAATGTATTGGTCGAACTGTAGCTGATAGAGAACTCAAGGCTTTGCTATCAGTGGCCACTAAGTACGGGTGGCAGCAAATCAGGAGAGCCAGATAAAGACCAATCACTGAGCTGTAAATAAGTTACAATGTATGTGAGTTATGCAAACGAGGGTATTCTAGAGTACGTGTTCTCATTGGCTATAACTCTTTGGGAGGGAAAACTGGTATGTATATATATTGAGGTTTTCTGTCAGTTGTTGTTGTTGTGTGTGGTTATACTGAATAAAGAGCTGTTGGTTTACTTCAAGTCTGAACCCACTATTTAATACTGGCGACGAGGATGGGATCTCTGATTGGGTATGCAGCCCCAATACCAGAGCGATATCACTAACAAGGTGCTTGGGTAGGCAGCCCCAAGACCTAAGCTGAAATCTTAAGCGTGAGGAATTGTCACCTCCACCATCCGACATACGCTCGCGTCGTCCAGAAGGCAGACATGGCCGCTAAGGGCCACTTCGAACCGTTTGACTCAACAGCCGAGGACTGGGAATCCTACATTACCCGCTTCGACTTCTACCTTGAGGCGAACAAGATTGAAGACACAGATCTCGCGAGAGCAACGTTCTTCAGCGTGTGTGGGCGTTCCACGTTTGATATAGCGCGGGCACTAGTGGCGCCAGCCCAGCTTCAAACTACACCGTTCGACACAATAAAGAACAGGCTCAAAGAACACTTCTCACCACAGCCATCAGAAATAGCCAGCAGACACGCGTTCTACAACCGCAACCAAGCCCAAGGGGAATCCATAGCGGCATTCGTCACAGCCCTCCGGCAGGCAGCCCGGCATTGCAATTTCCCTGACCTAGAGATGGCACTTCGGGACAGATTGGTGTGTGGGCTGCGAAATGAAAAACTCCAAAGACGACTCTTTGCAAAGAAAGAGCTGACTTTCAAAACGGCGCATGAGGAGGCACTCGCTGCTGAAGCAGCAGAACAATCCGCAAAAGAGGTCCGGCAGTCGCACACTCCCCCATCCTCCCGCAGGGCCGAACAGGTACATCAGGGGTGTGTAGAGGACGTGTCATCATCAGAGGATGACGAAGAAGAGGTCCTGAGAACTAAGTTCCACGGCAAGCAACCGGGGGGGGGGGCGCAACAATTCAGGGCACCCCTTGCGCAAGCTGTGGAGGACCTCACTGGAGGAAGTCCTGCCGGTTCCGGGAAGCACAATGCCGAAACTGCGGAAAAATGGGACACATCGCTCGAGCCTGTCGCTCTACAAAGAACCAAGTCGGATCGCCCAAGTCCAGCCACAAGTCAGCACTGGGCTACAACAAGGCACCCAACCGCAAAAGCGACTGCCATACAGTCACTATACGCCACGCTAATGTAGCCCAGACTAGTGAGTCATCGGTGCAAGCATTACGACCTCCAAGCAGCAACAAAATAAAAGTAACCGTGAAAATCCAAAACATGCCCTGTGAAATGGAAGTCGACTCAGGGTCCGCGTTATCCATCATCTCTTCACACACCCTCAAGCTGATACACAGAAAGTCATCCACACCTCATCTTGAATCAGCAAACATGGTGCTGAAAGACTTCCAAGGCCGCCGCGTGCCGATCATGGGCATCGGCACATTCCAAGTAAAGTACAAGGACTTTATTGGCCCACTACGATTAGTGATAGTTCAAGGCCGCCAACCTAGCTTACTCGGCCTCGACTGGTTCCGTCCTCTCGGCATCCAAATCGCAGGCATGCAGCGGCTGCATCGTGATGAGGTAGCATCAGTATGCAGAGAGTTCTCAGCAGTCTTCGACGGGGGCCTTGGTAATTACACAGGACCGCCTGTCTCGTTTGACTTAGACCCAGCCGTGGCCCCCATCTGCCTGAAGCCTCGCAGGGTTCCATTTGCGCTCAAGCCAAAGATAGATGAGGAACTGGATCGTCTGATCGAACAGGGGATCCTGGAGCCAGTTTCTCACGCTAAATGGGAAACTCCCATAGTAACCCCACTGAAACCCAATGGAGCGGTCCGAATTTGCGCAGATTATAAATGCACAATCAACAAAGCACTACAGCAACATGCCTACCCAGTACCAGTCGTGAGCCATCTCCTGGCATCGCTTCAAGGGGGAAAGATTTTTGCCAAGCTTGATCTGGCACAGGCTTACCAACAACTACCTGTGGACGAGGCGACGGCAGAAGCCCAAACGATCGTGACACACCGAGGGGCGTTCAAGGTTAAGAGACTACAATTCGGCGTCAACGTCGCCCCAGGAATTTTCCAAGGCATCATGGAAGGACTTCTACGCGGAATTCCAGGCGTCATTCCGTACTTTGATGACGTCCTAATCGCGGGGGAGTCAGAAAGCGCACTTGCAGAGAGGCTTCGCTGTGTCCTTCGCAAACTACAGGACGCCGGCTTAAAGGTAAAGAGAGAGAAATGCCAATTCGCTGTTGAGAGTGTGGAGTTCTTGGGATTCCTCATTGACGCAGCCGGTATTCATCCCACACCAGCAAAGGTACGGGCCATTAAAAGTGCACCTCCTCCAGGATCAAAGAAGGAACTACAATCCTTCCTGGGCCTATTAAACTTCTACCACGCATTCTTGCCACATAAGGCCTCAATTGCAGAACCCCTGCACCGCCTTCTAGATTCCTCCGCCCCCTGGGGGTGGGGCAGAAGAGAAGCCGCGGCGTTTGAAGCAGTAAAAAAACTACTGTCGTCAGAGAGCGTGCTGACACACTTTGATGAGAAAAAACCACTAGTACTCGCCTGCGACGCCTCCCCATATGGTATCGGAGCCGTCTTAAGCCACAGAATGCATACCGGGCATGAAGCGCCCATCGCCTATTTTTCAAGAACCTTGTCGGCCGCGGAACGGAACTATGCCCAAATAGACAAGGAAGCTCTGGCAATCGTTGCTGGAGTGAAAAAATTCCATGATTACCTCTATGGCCGGAAGTTCCTCATCGCAACCGACCACAAACCACTCCTGGGACTACTTTCTCCAGACAAGCAAACGCCTCAAATCCTTTCGCCCAGAATGCTGCGGTGGACGGTGTTCATGTCTGCCTACTCCTACGACTTACAGCACCGCCCCGGCAAAGCAATGGGACATGCCGACGCCCTGAGCCGCCTGCCACTTGCTGACCAGGGGACCGACCCATCTCCAGCTCATCACATCATGCTGCTGGAAGACTTGCCGAGTCCACCACTTAGAGCCTCCGACGTGGCGTCACACACTGCTAAGGATCGCACCCTCAGCCGCGTTCTCAACTGGGCGTGGAGGGGGTGGCCATCAGGCCAGCTGGCCGAAGAGTTTCGGCCGTTCCTCATTAGGCAACACGAACTCTCAGTGCACAAGGGCTGTCTGCTATGGGGAAATAGAGTTGTAATCCCCAGCAAACTGAGACAACAGGTGCTGGAGGCACTACACAGCGGACACCCAGGCATAGTCCGCATGAAGGCAATGGCACGCAGCTATGTTTGGTGGCCAGGCATGGATAGGGCTATCGAGGAATGGGTCCGTACCTGTCAGCCGTGCCAAGAAACACGCCCAGCTCCAGCGCAAGCCCCAGTACATCCTTGGGAGTCAGCGAGAGCACCCTGGTCGAGACTCCACATTGATTTTGCAGGGCCATTTCAGGGACAAACCTTCCTAATAGTTGTGGACTCTTATTCAAAATGGCTAGAAGTTGTTCCTGTCTCCACAATGACTACTGCTGTGGTCATTAGGGCCCTACGTCAGCTGTTTGCAACACACGGTTTGGCTGACACGGTAGTGTCAGATAACGGAACACAATTCACGTCAGCGGAGTTCCGGCAGTTCCTGGCCAATAACGGCATCAGGCAAGTCACGTCTGCTCCGTTCCACCCTTCCACCAATGGGCAGGCAGAACGGATGGTGCGGACAACAAAGGACAGCCTTCGGCGAATCAGCCAAGGAGACTGGCAATCGCGATTGGCTGCGTTCCTGTTACAGCAACACGTCACGCCGCATTCTACGACAGGGCGTAGCCCCGCTGAACTACTAATGAACAGGAAGCTCACCGTGACTCTCGACAGGCTGCACCCCGACCTAGCGGATGAAGAAAGGCCCATGCCGGAAGGAGAGGTAAGGACCTTCCAGCCGGGGGATCTCGTATATGCCCGCGACTACAGCGGACGTCTGCCATGGGTGCCGGCGACCGTGGACACCACAACGGGACCAGTGTCATACGCCGTTGTCACTGCGGATGGCAGGAAACTACGAAGACACGTGGACCAGCTACGACGCAGATGGCCGACCAGGACAACGGGAGCCGAGAGCTTACCAACGCCCAGTGAACAGGATACCATCCCTCCAGAAACGGACAGTGAAGCTATACCACAGCAGGCACCAACGGTCAGCTCACCGGCTGCAGAGGCAAGTACTACCCCCGAGAACCAAGCGGAACTAAGTAACGGGCTACCAACTGCCCAAACACCGGCTCAATTGTCGGACAGACTTTGTCCCTCGCCTCAGTGACCTTACGAAGGTCCCAGCGGACTCGGACTACTCCCAGCCACCTGAAAGATTATATTTGTTAGGAGGTCAGTTCTGACTTAGGGGGGAGGAGTGTAATGTATTGGTCGAACTGTAGCTGATAGAGAACTCAAGGCTTTGCTATCAGTGGCCACTAAGTACGGGTGGCAGCAAATCAGGAGAGCCAGATAAAGACCAATCACTGAGCTGTAAATAAGTTACAATGTATGTGAGTTATGCAAACGAGGGTATTCTAGAATACGTGTTCTCATTGGCTATAACTCTTTGGGAGGGAAAACTGGTATGTATATATATTGAGGTTTTCTGTCAGTTGTTGTTGTTGTGTGTGGTTATACTGAATAAAGAGCTGTTGGTTTACTTCAAGTCTGAACCCACTATTTAATAGTTACCAGACTGGGCCCTTCGATATGATTATTTTGACCTTCATAAGTTGTGATCTGGACTCTGACTGTCTCAGGGAGCCTCTTCTCCCATATTAACTCCTCAGAACTATCTGATCAGCTGCTAAGGTTGCCAGATGTGGCCTGGCAACCAGCAGAAGACAAGGTTAGAAACATGGGAGGTGGCCATCCTCTCTAGCAATTGTTGAGAATTCTACCACAGAGTTTCGGCAAATTCCTAGACAGCTGTGACATCACTTCTGGGTTTTCCACCATGCCACTTCACTTTTAAAAATATATTTTATTTTTTCCTATTATCACTCAGAATGGTGGTGGGAAAAGCCAGCTTTTCAACAACCAAGATTGTTTTCCTCAGAGTCAGGAGGACTAGAGACTTTTGGTATATAACTCTGGAGCTCCTTAGAGAGTTCCCTTTATCTTTTTATTCTGTTTTCAGAGACAGTTGAATACTTTTTAAAAATCATCTTTCACACCCTGGACAGGCTGCTTTACCCAATGAGCTAAATGGGCAACTTCCCAGGGTCTACCATTGTCAGGGGCTCTCGCTCAGGAGGACCCTAATAAATAATGTCTGTCTAGCAATGTTATCATTGTCTTCTTTGGTTACCTGCTCCTTTCCTCCCACCTGATTGGATGGTGACATCACTCCATGCAGCTGAAGGGAGGGGCGCTCAGCAAGTACCACCAGCCACTGCTAAGTTAATGTATGAATTGTCGAAGGCTTTCACGGCCGGAGAACGATGGTTGTTGTGGGTTTTCCGGGCTGTATTGCCGTGGTCTTGGCATTGTAGTTCCTGACGTTTTGCCAGCAGCTGTGGCTGGCATCTTCAGAGGTGCAGCACCAAAAGACAGAGATCTCTCAGTGTCACAGTGTGGAAAAGATGTTGGCAGGTCATTTGTATCTACTCAGGAGGGGTGGGGGACCACAAAGCGTAGCATCCAGACAAGAATAAAAGAACATGAAAGACACTGCAGACTTGGACAACCTGAAAAATCAGCAGTGGCTGAACATAGCCTAACTCAAACAGGGCACAGTATCTTATTCCAGGACACCAAAATACTGGACAACACTTCCAACTACTTTGTCAGACTGCACAGGGAAGCCACTGAAATTCACAAGCATAAGCAAAACTTCAACAGGAAAGAAGAAACCTTAAGAATGAACAGAGCATGGTTTCCAGTTCTGAAAAACACCAGGCTAACAAAACACTCTATACTCAACAATAGCCCTGCAGAGAAGATTAGCACATCAAGCCCCAATCCATATGCAAAAGAACCTCCTCAGGATACAGTGAAGCCTCCCGCCATTAGCATTCCACACCCTGGGAAACTCTTACAGGATGACTCAGCTCAACCCCACCCCTCCTGAGTAGATACAAATGACCTGCCAACATGTTTTCCACACTGTGACACTGAGAGATCTCTGTCTTTTGGTGCTACACCTCTGAAGATGCCAGCCACAGCTGCTGGCGAAACATCAGGAACTACAATGCCAAGACCATGGCAATACAGCCCGGAAAACCCACAACAACCATTAATGTATGAAACTGCCTTATATGGAGTCAGAACGCTGGTCTGTAGTTTTTTTCATAGGGTGGGGGCCTGAGGTCGCTTGTTCCTTCCATTCCACAGAGCAGGAAGCAGAGAGGATACAAGCCGCACCTGCCCTCCATATCATGAAGAAAGTGCGTGGGTGAGAGGCAGCTGTTCCTCCTAGATGATATTGTCATCGGCTTGTTCATCCCAACAACGGAGTGACAGAGAAACAGTGATAGCAGGGAGCTATGCCACTCTTGCTCATTCACCTGTCTGCCTGCTTTCTTTGAACTTTGGTGCCTTGCACCTTTGAAATGTTAGTAATCACAACGACCTGCTTGCAGAACAAAGCTGCTGCCTACTGAGTCGATCCTTGGCCTATCAAGGTCAGAATGGCCTACTCTGAATGTCAAGGGCCCTCCAGAATCTCAGGCAGAGTCCTGTGTATTGCATTCTACCTGATCCTTTGAACAGGAGATGCCAGGGACTGAACCTTCTGCATGCAAAGTAGATTCTCTACCACTAAGCTGCAGACTCCCCTCAATGCAGGAAAGGACCACAGACCTGCATCTTGCCAATGACCCCTCAAACCCTGGGACTGCCCCTGTTGTGGTCTTGTATACAGAGGCAGCGGCTCATCTGTATGCATTCATTGGCTCCCCCTAACATTCTGATCTCTCCTTCATGGGTTTTTCTGAGCCAATTCTAAAGCTGACAGAGGAAGCAGGAGAGGTGAAGGAGACTTGTGTCCTCTTTCTCCGCATGCAAGACCCACAATATTTGCTATTGAAGCCAAGTCCTTGGGAATTTTTTGGAGTCCTGGCAGGAGACTTCGGGATCAAGGCACTGTGCTTCAGCTCCCTGTCTGCTTTCTGCTTTCATCCTTTATTTCTGTCTGTCATGTGCAATGTTACTTGCTGATTTATGCCCTCCCCTTTCAATTATTTACTGCCTTAAGACCTGCTGGGAGAGTGTTCGCTTGTGCACTCATCAGCTTTTGTGCCAGGCGTGGTGCTGTAATGCATGAGAGTTTTTAAAGGAGAGAAAGGAAGGGAAAGCCAGTTTGGATCTAGCCCGACATGCTTCTGTCCATCCTCCCATTGGAGATTGTTTCTCTATTTTCTTTAATTAGGATAAATCTGTTGATATTGCCTTTAATTACAGCATCCTTGGGATGTTAATTGCTCTTTAAACACATGTATAAGGATTCTTTGTGTGTATGTGGCAGAAAGGGAGGGAGGGAGGAGTGAGAGCATGAATGTAATTATGCCTATGGAGAAATGTAATGATTAATTATCTAGAGTGCATCATCTATCTGAGAGTTCGGTAAATGCAAAGCACAACTTTCTCCTGTGTGCTAATTACGGAGCACTAAGTTCTGCCAACAGCCCCACATCAGCATGAAATCTCAATGTGCCAAATCTCTTGAGCACTGCTCTTGCACAAGCCTTGCCAAAATGAATGGGAGTTTCATGAGAATAACACCTGATGGCTGGCTGCAACTGGCAGACTTCGCCCTAAGGCAACAAAGATCCCTGTCTGTCAGACAGAGGCCTGTATGAGGAGTCCAGAGGTGGAAATCAGGAGGAGTTCTCTCTTAGGATCCCAAGGGCATAGGGGCCTCTAGCCGCATCTGAGATTCACATTCCATGCTGTAGAGCAAAAGCACACGTCCGGGAAACATTACTTGAAAAAAAGATGGCATGATGCTATACAACTTTCCATTGTGTGTATTGCAACAGAGTCCCCAACCAACCTAGATGCTATACAACTTTTCCATTGTAGGATGCTATAAAAAGATGGCATGACAGCATGTGCTATACAACTTTCCATTGTATGTATTGCAACAGTGTCCCCAACCTAGTTGGGCTTGCGAGCCTTTTTAGGTTTTTGAAAATGTGCAGTGAGCACCTCCACAAAATGGCTGCCAAGGGGAGGGGAAATAGAACCAGTCACAAAAGTTGAAGTAACAAGAGAGGAGGCCCAAACTCTAGACAGAAAGAAAAGACTGCCCAGAAAGAATGGATATTTTTGGAATATATTTTGATAGATCAGGATTCCAAAACAGGGGCTCAAAATGTGGAATACAAATATTCCACTAGGTCTCCAAATATGAATTTTTATACGTTAGTGGGATGGTCTGTTTGAGTTTTTATTTTTCATGAAAGAGACCTCAGGGAATGGTAATGTCCAGTGCCACCTAAATGCTATGCAGGGCTTTAAAGTTTAACAGTGCAATTCTAGGAAGTGTTATTCCAGTCTAAATCAATTGAACTCGATTAGACTGGAGCAACTCGGTTTGCACTGTAAGGTTTCAATCCCCGACAGATTTATTAGAGAGTAACTGTGCAATTCTAAACTACGTTACCCCTTTCTAAGTCCATTTTATTTCAACTGATTTAGAAGGGTGTAACTCTGCTTAGCATCACAGAGTCTGAATGAAGTCAGTAGAATTGACCTCTAAGTAAACATATTTAGGATTGCACTGTACACTTTCTACTTCAGACTACACCTAGGAACATCTAGTGAAACCATGAAGGAAGACAGAAGTGTAGAGATTCAATATGTTCCCTATTGCCAATAAATTCAATGAATCTTTTCTTTAGTTTCCTCTTCTTTTTTTAAAAGGCTAATGAAGCAGATTCATATCTAGCTCATAAATATGCAAAATGTGAAGCTGGCCCTTCAAATCCTTTCTTTTCCAGAATGTCGTTGAAAATGAATTCAGATTCAAATTTTCTGGCGACATCTAAGCAAAACCAGTCTACAAAACCAGGACATAAAACTCCTTTCTGTGGAATGACAGAGGAAAAGGGGTGGAGGAACACCTCTTGTTTCCGGCCACAAGCCTGAACTAAGTTCAAACTAGTTTACATAAGGATGACATTAAAAATGGATTTGATGGATGCGCAAAACGTGTAAGGACATTTCCACCTAGTATAATGCCAAGTTGCTAGAGGGCAACAAAGGGTAAGGGGCAAACCTCAACTTTTTTACATACTTCTGTAAACGGTTAACTCCCAATATGTGTGCTGTGTGAAATAAATAAAACATTAAGGCCTCTTGTGAAGCCAAAGTCCGCAACCCACATTGGAGACTTCCTACTGTACCTCTGTACTTGTTCTTTCCTTGCTTTCCTCTGATCAGCCACCATTAGGTTATATGCTGAATCACTGGATGGGGTTGTAATTGAATTAATCACCTCAGATCCAGAGAGACAACATAATACCAAGACTCAGAAGATACTATGTGTCTCTTTATATGTTTGGTGTAGTGGTTAAGAGCGGCAGGACTCTAATCTGGAGAACCAGGTTTGATTCTCCACTCTTCCGCTTGAAGCCAGCTGGGTGACCTTGGGTCTTTCACAGCTTCTCGGAGTTCTCTCAGCTACACCCACCTCACAGGGTGATTGTCATAACTCATGAGGATAATAATAATAACACACTTTGTAAACCATTCTGAGTGAGTGTTAAGTTGTCCTGACGGGTGGTATATAAATCAAATGTTGTTGTTGTTAGTAAGCATGTCCAGAACAATGGCTTATGTAGACAAGGAATGGGTTTCTGTATCAGCAAGTGATTCTTACATTTACAATGCTGTCCTAAGCAGAGTTACACACTTATCAGTCCACTGTTACTAATTCACAGTGAATTTACACATTGCATTTAACATATGATCATCTTGAGGACTTGCAGTCGTATGGCAGCTGTGAGTTCCCTATAGGAACTCAATTTGAAAACACTGCAGAGACCCAATAAAGATGGGATCATGGTGTGTGTGTGTGGGAGGGCCTCCTGTCTTTCCCATGTACTGTTATCCCAACTCAAAACAGTCTTGTGGGGGTGTTATCTGCCCCCCCGACAGCTGCATGTATAATCGTGTTGCCAGACACTGACTGGCAACCAGTGGGAAGCTGGGTGGGGGGCAGGGACACAGGAGGTGCTGTTAGCATGATGGTGTTACATTACTTCTGGGGAATACCTCTATAGGAATTGCCTCTATAGGAATTGCCAATAAAACCATAGAGTTTCCCATGATCCCTGGAGAGTCACGATGTCACTGATGGATTCCCCCCCCCCCCAAGTGACATTATACTGTTGCATTGACGATGATTTTTTAACTTTATTTTTCTCCTGCTGGTCACCAGAGTTGTAAATGTGTTGTTTTTAATGAATATGCATTTTAAACTGTATTTTAATTGTATTTTAATATGTTGTTATCTGCCCTGAGCCCACTTGTGGGGAGGGCGGAATACAAATGTGAAATAAATAAATAAATAAATAAAAACAGTGGAAAACCACATCTAAGGGATAAAGAAACAAGAACTAAATTTTAACACTCTTTTCTATTTATACAGAATGACTTTAAGAACCATTTAAAGCGACTCAGTGCCAATGGATGAATAACTATAAGCAACAATGTACAAAAAATAGATTCTCATATGGTACAATAAAGATTACAAGAAAGAACAGTAATATACTAAGGCAATTGGCCAAATGGTAACGTCCAATGCGTAATCACTGTTTTCACACTCAAAAGGATTTCCTCATAAATAGGTGCGAAAAAACCCAGACAGTCCACAAGAACTGCTGGATATGAAACTGTAAAGTCCAAAGTGGTATGTACAGTTTCTTTACAAATGTTTCTTAACTGAAGAGCTTATCTTTCTTTTCTCTTACAGATGAACATAACAGAGATGGCAAGCTTCCAAGGACCGTAGACCTAACAAGGAAGCTGGATAAGAGCTTTATCCAGAAGGTTGAGGGTAGACCTATCACAGAGAATTGAGTCTTTATAACATTGGATTTGTCATCATTATACACGTCAATTCCTTTGGATGGGGCCAGACTGGTTATAGAAACTATTTTAGCTCAACGGGAGAATAAGTCCCTGCCGACTCATTTTTTGTTACAGCTACTAGATTTGACGCTGGAATATAACTACTTCAGATTTCAGTCCCAATTAGAGGTGGGCACGATCCAAAAAAAATTACTGATCAAGCTGATCGTGGATCCGCGCCGGTGACGACCCCAAATCACCGATCCACACCGATCATCCCCCGTTTCCGATCTGTGGATCGGATTGGGGAGGCCAAAACAGAGGGGCGCCCCGCTGTTCCCAGCTATGTGGGAAGGTGGGTGGTGGCAGCGACTGCCGGGCCCAGCGGGCACGGGGAGGCAGCGACGAGCCGCCTCCCCTCAGGGAGGGGATGTTCACACACACACACACACACACACACACACACACACACACACACACACACACACACACACACACACACACACACACTTAGAGCAGGGGGGGAAGTTTTTAACCCGGTGACGAGACGCCTCCCCTCAGGGAGGGGACGTTCACACACACACATACTTAGAGCAGAGGTGGAAAAAAGTTTTTTACCCGTCACTGCCTCTCCAAATAGAGAGAGACACCCCGTCAACATGTTTCAGCCAGCTTTTAAAAAAAAGCAGGGACAGAATCCTCCATTCCTCCCCACCCGATTTTAAAAGCAAGCAGCCAGTCTTCCAAAAGGATATTTTGAACACACACACAGAACCGTGAATGAGGTTTTCCCACAAAATACAGTGTTTTAAAAGCAGGTTAAAAACAGAGAGTGACAGACAGAAAAACAGCCATTCCTCCTACAAAGCCCCATTTTTTTAAAAAGCAAAAAACGTTTGGAGTGCCCATGGCTACAGAACACCCCCTTCCCCCTCCCTCTCCTGGGTCTCTTCTCCCAACTGGTGGTGAGTGTGTTGCTGCTCCATGGTTGGAAGGAAGCCTTGCTGATCAAGGAAAGCTGGGCTTCCATTCGGGTTTCCAGGGCGACAGAAGGAGGGCAAACACAGCTCAGGCATTCCCATGGCTCTGTTGCCCCAGGAATAGATTACTGGCACCTGATTGTCTGCATCCCCGATCAGATCCCGATGGCCCGAATCAAGCCCCGATGAAGCCCCCCCAAACGCTGGTTCAGTCTCCGTGGATGGCACCGATCCGCTGGGTCCCGATCACGCGAAAGCCATTATCGTGGGTATTTTTCTATCGTAATGCTGATCATGCCCATCTCTAGTCCCCATTTTATTTACAAATAAGAGGAGTGGCCATGGGTTGTGCCATAGCACCCAGCATGGCCAACCTTTATATGGCACATTTGGAAAGTAAGTCTATTTTTGATCCAGTATGCAATCCTTTTTTTGATTAGATCATCCTATATCAAAGGTACATAGACGATCGTTTTGTGATACTGGAAGGACCTGAACTGGTTACTGACTTTGGCAATTGGTTAAACACAATAGATCAGAATATTCAGTATTCTTGGGAGTTGAATAGTCATTCAGTCAACTTTTCGGATTTATCTGTGTATCGTACTAGTACTGATCATATAGGAGTTAAGCCCTTTAGAAAACTTACAGATCGTAATACTTACCTGGAATATGGTTCTTTTCATCCTAAGAATCTTAAGGACAATATTCCATTGGGCAATTCTTACGCCTTAAGCGTAACTCCACTGATCCGAAGGATTTTCAAAGGGAATGTAATATTTTGGTTCAATCATTCCTCAACAGAGGATATCCAATGCCTTTGTTAGAACATTCCCAAGAGAGAGCTAATAGGATTCAGAGAAGCACTTTTCAAACCTAAGCAGATAGATCCAGATTTGAGAATCAGATGGGGATTACACTTTACCCCGATGGCCAATAGCATTAAAAAAATTGTAAACAAACATTGGCCTCTTATACAAGACATCTCTGGCTGTGATGCAGCGCCAACTATAGGATTTAGGAAGACTAGGAGCATCAAAGATCTTATTGGGCACTCTAACCTACGGGCTCCACAGACATCTACCATCAATACTATAGGTCATTTTCCCTGTGGAAGATGTCGAGTTTGTAATTTAGTTCTCTCAGGATCTAGTGTGACAATCAATCAAGGGAGTAAGATCATTAATTTGAAATCGTTTTCCACTTGTCAAACGGAAGCTGTGGTTTATTTAATTATATGCCCATGTAATCTGTTGTACGTAGGAAGTACCACTTGGTCTGTTAAGACATGCATCCTAGAACATGTTTCACATATTAAGAATAGAACTTTGGATGCCCCTTTAGTTGATCATTTTTCCATCTTTAAGCATAAGGAAATGGATTTTAAATATAGTGTTATATGTACACCCAAAGGTTCACAACAGAAAGTTCAGCAACTGTTGTTGCAGTGGGAGGCTTGATGGATATATGACCTTAATAGTATGAAACCTGCTGGTTTGAATCAGGAATTGAATTTGTCTTGCTTTTTATAAACTGTACATTATACTTTTCAATTATTTGAAAGGGGAGGTTGCACCTTTAAGAGTTGTCTTTTTATTTAACTGTGGGGTTAATTGATTGCTCACGGCCAGGAGAAGCGTGAGTCCGGCTGCCACTTAAAAGTTACTACGTGTCAGCATGGGTGAGTTTGAATTTGAATGAAAGAGTCCATTAAGAGTTTACACAAATGTTTATTTCTTATTAGATATTTTATTGCAGATAAGATGGCAAGGTCTGTTTGACCCCTGATGAAGTTTATTCTTCGGAAACAAGCATCTTTGATGACCGGTTCCTTGTTGGGTCTGTAAGAGAAAAGAAAGATAAGCTCTTCAGTTAAGAAATATTTGTAAAGAAACTGGACATACCACTTTGGACTTTACTGTTTCATATCCGGAGGTTCCTGTTTCTTTATCCTTAGATGTGGCTTTCCACTGTTGTATTTGCTCATTGTGACTAAGGGTGTTTCTGATTTTGCTGGTCACCAGAGTTGTGGCAGAAAATGGAAGCTGGAGGCAGGAGATCTCTCTCTACCAGCAGGTAACTGGCAACCCTAATATAATGAATGTTTCTATTCGCAAATTCCTCCTAAGCCATTTTGAGTCAGAAAAAGGGCACAGGGAGGAAGCTGAAGTCCTTCCACCACTGCATGATCCAAATGGATCACGTAGTGCTTTAAAATTGAATTTCCATGGGGAAGTCGCAGCTGGTATTTTCACGCCAATCCCTGTTGAGATCAGGTGTTAAACATACTGTAGTATTAGCCTCAACCATTTCAATTATAAGAGTGAAATGTGTCTCCAATTTTAATGCAAAGTTCACAGAGGTCAAGGTATCCCCTGTATGTTCTACCTCAAGTTCTCATAGGCTGGGGGCAGCAAGCAGAAGGAGCCAGTTTGGTGTAGTGGTTAAGATTGCAGGACTCTAATCTGGAGAACCAGGTTTGATTCCCCACTCCTCCACGTGAAGCCAGCTGGGTGACCTTGGGTCGGTCACAGCTCTCTCAAAGCTCTCTCAGCTTCATCCACCTCACAGGATGATTGTTGGGGGTATAATAATAACAACATACTTTGTAAACCACTCTGAATGGCTGTTAAGTTGTCCAGAAGGGCAGTATATAAATCGAATGTTGTTATTATTGTTGTTGTTGTTACTCTAGGACACCAGACACAAGGCCAGGTTTCTTGTAATGCCAGCATTTTCACAATCCAGACTTCATACCAGTTCCCAACCAGAAAATTTGATACTGCTCACATCTATTCCCTTCTGTGCCGGAAGATGTTTCTGAGATCCAAGCATGGATAGTCCTAGGTTGCTCTTTAGGTAAGGCTTCAGCCTTTGGACATGGAGCTCTTGTTTCAAACCCTAGAATCCATTATATTGTGTGCAAAAGGGCTGGAGCGAACCACAATCCTGTGAAAGCAATCTGCGTAACAAAGAATGTTTCCTTCCAGGCAAGAGGAACCAAAAAGGCAAATTTTGCATGTAAAACTGAACTTATGCACAAAGAGATGATTGGAAGGGTTATTTAGGTGATTTAGGAGGAGGGCTTACATTACTGGATAATTGAGGTGAATCCAGAGTTGAGACATAATGCAATATTGGTTTTTCTTCAGAAAGCAGAAGATAAGAAAAAGGTCATTAGGAAAGAAAATTATCCAAGGAAAACTTTGAAGTCCCGGAAACGTGTGCTGCAAAGAAGCCCGTGATGGTATTTCCAGACTTGGTAATCCATCACCATCTTGGGGTTGATAGCAAGACTTTATAAAGCTAAAACTTTCCTAAAAGGCCATTTATTAGGCTTCTTTCATGCAGATGAAATGTTCACAATTTAATTTTAATCATCCTGTTCCTTGTGAAGCTTAATTATAAAAAGTTGTGCCTGGTAATAAGAAGTTAGGCAGGAATCATTTGCTATTGTTAACAGAAATCTGACTGGCTTAATAGGTAGAGTTTAAAAATGGCTAAATATTCACCACCTTACCTGCTGATTTAGCTCTTAACATTATGATTTTCAGGCACTTCAGTTTTGATGGTAACTAGGACTGGGAGAAAATTAGTCACAGTGTTCTGAGAATATTTTCAAAATGTTTTTTAAAAGCTCTGGGAGGAAGGAGAATATAATAGATTTACTTATGATTTTTTTAACTGGGAGACAGTTCCTATGGAAAGACTTTTGCTGTAGGAATTTTATTTTTTTATTTTTTTATATATTCATTCAATTTTTACACCGCTTCTCTGTTAAGCTCTCGAAGCAGTTCACAACAATTACAAGGGTTAAAAACACTACAAAAATATAATATTTTTCATAAATATGTTTAATCTAATAAAAATTGCAGGAAGATAAAATGCACAGCAATTTGCTCTGCCTCACAGAGCAAATCTTCCCACCACATCACAGCAAGATTTTATTAGCCAAGAGGGGCAGGGGTCCAACAAGCAGGTGGTAAGCCTTACAGCCACCAGGTTCTGTCAACATCTGCGAGGGTAGGTAGACTGAAGAAATCTAAGAATGGACTCAGACGGAACCGTTGGTATGCTAGCAATAAACATGGCAGCCAATTCAGCACGAAGCACAGAGACTTTATCAGTAAAATAAGTTGCAAATAAGTCACAGCTAAAAATCGAATCATCTACCACTTTAGACTGCAGAAGAGGTAGTTAACTGCTGAATCAATCTAAACAATTGAGCCCGATGTGAACTAGCGGATGCAATGGAGGTGGAAAAGTAATTCCTCTTTACTGCCTTCACTGCCACTTCGTAGGCCTTCAACTGAGCCCTACACTGTGTTCTCATAGTCTCGTCATGAGTCTGACACTATTTATGCTCTAGCTGTCATTCAACCTCTTAGCCTCTCTTAGCTCGTCATTATACCATGGGGCTGCTGAAGGCCAACAGCAAAGAGGGCAGCGGGGAGCAACTTTATTAATGGCCCCCTGAAGACCCTTATTCTTGGACTCATCGAGCAACCTGCCAGCAGGCCCGCAAAGCATTCCAGAATCCATTAGGGCAAACATAAATCAACTTGTTGCCCAAGTCAAAGGGGGCAACTAGCTTCAACCCCACCCTAACAAGGAAATGATCTGATCATTGCATGGATTCACAGACAACTGCAGACTCCAGACCAACTCCTGCACAAAAGATCAAATTTAGCATGTGGCTAGCTTCATGTGTGGGAGCCGACACAACCTGGGACTCAATGTCGCCATGACAGCCATAAATCTGAGGCTGCCTCTGTGTGGATGTTGAAGTCCCCCAGGACCACTGACTTGGGGAACCGTAGCACCCAATCAACGACTGCCTCCGACGGCCTCAGTAGGGTGTCAACTGGTGAGCTGGGTGGTTGATACACCACCAGAACACCCACTATCTCTCCAGCTTCCCACGCCAGGCCTACACATTCAGTGCCAGAAATCTTTGGCGCAGGGACCCCTTGGAAGGGAAAGATATCTTGGAGAAGTATCGCTACCTCATACCCCAACCTTCTGATCAAGATTGATGGACCAAGTAAACTAGTGGTGTTAATTGAGTGAGAGGGACCACATGGTACTCACTCAGCTAGGTCTTGGTCACACAAACCAGGTCACAATCGTCCCTCTTAATAAGTTTCTAGATGGTATCAATTTTGTTCTGGTATTACATAACATTAAACTGGAAGAGAAGAAAACACACTGGGCCTGACCACCATCATTCCTAGAGATGGGACGGAGGCTAGAAGGGAGCCGAGCATATCCATATCTTTTTTTAAAAAAGTTTTTTATTGGATGAGGTAATATAATATTTTGTTTAGTACATACATCTTATCCAAATCATATCCTTCTAAATATAGAACCCCCCTCCCCCTCCCCTTTTCTCCGTTGACTTCCAACAACACTACAACCCCCCCGTTAATTTATATACGCTATTATTTGCTATACTTGTTATTACTTTAACCATGGTAAAAATCTTAATGTCTTTTTCCTTCATTATATTCTTATAATTTAATTTACAATCCTTCCAAAGACCACAATTGTCCTTTAACATCCCATTTTTTTTCCAAATATTCCTTGAACTTTTTCCAATCTTCCAAAAAATGTTCTGGATCTTGCTCTTTCAAATTTCTAATCAGTTTGTCCATTTCGGCCATGTGCAACAGCTTCCTTGTCCATTCTTCAATTTCCGGTATTTCTTATTTTTTCTAATATTGAGCATATAAAATTCTTGCTGCTGCTAACATATAGTATAACAATATCTTATCACTTCTACTAGCTTTTTCTAAATGTAAAGATAATAACAGCATTTCTGGATTTTTAGCAACATTATATTGTAATATCAAAGACATTTCAGTACATATTTTAGACCAAAAGTCTCTAGCCTTTTGACAAGTCCACCACATGTGAAATAGAGAACCTTTATGCTCCTTACATTTCCAACATTTATTTGATAACTGATTGTTAGCTATGGCTAATTTTTTAGGTGTTAAGTACCATCTATATAACATTTTATAACCGTTCTCTCTAATGCTGGTACAAGTTGATATTTTTAGGGTATTCCTCCATAATTGCTCCCATGCTTCCATAGATATATCATTATTACAGTTTATAGCCCACTTTACCATTTGCACCTTAACTGTTTCGTCTTCTGTGAACCATTTCAATAACAATTTATACATTTTAGAGATTGCTTTGCTCTTATCTCCCAACAATAGTTCTTCAAACTCTGAATTCTTAATTCTAAAACCTGTCTTTCTCTGGTCTGAATCAAATAAGTCTTTGATTTGTCTATATTGTAACCAACCGTATTTGAATGGCAACTCCTCATTTAATTTAAGTTTCAATTCATTATTTTCTATTACCGTTAACTCTTTGAAGGTAAGCCATTCCTTTCCCTGATATTCCATATTTGGGTTGATTACTTCCGCTGGTATAATCCAAAGTGGTTTCTTCTGTTCTAAAAATTTGTTATACTTAAGCCAGGTCAACAGTAGATTTCTTCTAAGATAGTGGTGCTGAAACATTGCATCCATTTTGTACTTTTCATACCACATGTATGCATGCCATCCAAATATTTTGTTATATCCTTCCAACTTTAATAACTTATGGTTGGTCAAAGACACCCATTCTTTTAACTAGACCAAACTTATTGCTTCATGATACAGTCTTAAATCAGGCAGTTGCATTCCTCCTCTTTCCTTAGCATCACAAAGGACTTTCATCTTTACTCTTGGTTTCTTTCCTGCCCAGACAAACTCAGATATTTTCCTCTGCCATTCAAACTGTTTCTTATCTTTCACGATTGGTATCGATTGCATTAAAAACATCATTCTGGGCAGCACATTCATTTTGATTGTGGCAATCCGACCTAACCACGACAAGTTTAATTTGCTCCATTTTATCATATCTCTTTCAATTTGAGTCCAGAGCTTTTCATAGTTATTCTTAAACAAATCTATATTCTTGGCTGTTAGCTCTATCCCCAAATATTTGGTCTTGTGTACCACTTCACAATTTGTTAATTCACTTAATTCCTGTTGTTTCTTCTTAGCCATATTCTTGGTTATTATTTTTGACTTCTTTTTGTTTATATAAAAACCCGCCAAGTCTCCAAACTCCTTTATTTTGTCCAACAATCTTGGCAATGTTTGTAAAGGGTCTTCCACTATAAACATCACATCATCTACAAAAGCTCTTAACTTGTATGAAGATCCTTTTATTTTTATTCCCTTTATACTATCATCTTCTCTAATCCGCCTCAGTAATACTTCTAAGACCATCACAAACAAAAGCGGTGATAATGGACATCCTTGTCGAGTACCTTTCCTTATTTCAAACTTTTCTGTCAGGTCATCATTGACACAAATTGCTGCTCTTTGTAGATTATAAATTGTTTTCACTGCTTCAATAAATTCATTACCTAGATCCATCTTCTCCATGGTCGCGAACATAAAGTCCTAGTTCAGATTGTCGAAAGCCTTCTCTGCATCCGCAAAGAATAGGCCAACTACTTTATCAGGCCACTTGTCATAATATTCTATAGCATTTAAGACCACTCTTAGGTTGTCTTTTAACTGTCTGTTTGGTAAAAATCCGGTCTGATCTTCTATAAAGTCCATTAACCGTATTTTAAGTCTATCCGCCAATATTCTTGCCATTATTTTTTAATCATTATTTATAAGCGATATAGGCCTATAATTTTTTACATCTGTCAAATCTTGACTCTCTTTTGGGATCAGAGCAATACTTGCTTCATTCCACGTATCTGGGAGGCCTTTTCCTTGGAACATATCGTTCATTATATTTTTTAAAATCGGTACTAGGTCCTCCTTCATTAGTTTGTAAAATTTAGCTGTGATCCCATCAGGTCCAGGTGCCTTCCCAATCTTAACCGCATCAATTGCTTGCCTAACTTCTTCTTCTATTATTGGAGCATTTAGTCTCTGTTTCATCCTTTCCGGTATTATTGGTAGATGGATATTTTTAAGTACCCATCTATCTCCTGCAAATTCACAGGTTTCTTTTGAAATAATTTGGCATAATATTTAAAGAACGCTCTCTTAATTGATTGATGGTCTTTCAATTCTTTACCTTGCTCCATTATTTTATTAATAATTTTCTTTTCCTTCCTTTTTTTCAGCTGCCAGGCTAGGTACTTCCCTGGTTTGTTTGCTCCTTCAAATGACTTCTGCTTTAATGTCTTTAATTTCCTCCCACTGTAGGGTTTCCAGGTCCCTTTACACTCTCGGCGGGAGGGTGGGAGCTCAACACTCACCTTCGTTTTTCCCTTGTGCGCATGCACTCCCGGGTGTTGTGATGACATCACTTCCTGGGAGCCTGTGTGCACTTTGCAATGGGCCAGTTCCCCCCCCCCCCGGCTCAATTTGGCC
Source organism: Eublepharis macularius (assembly GCF_028583425.1). Lineage (NCBI taxonomy): Eukaryota > Metazoa > Chordata > Lepidosauria > Squamata > Eublepharidae > Eublepharis > Eublepharis macularius. Next base: position 120,869,820 of record NC_072797.1, on the reverse strand, counting down.
TGTTTGGGGGCCCAAATTGGCCCACTGCCAATCCTATCACTTAGCTGCTCCTATTGCTTAGCTGGAAGGAGGGCAGTCTGGCTCACCTCAGGTGACCCTGTGGGCTCCATGCCCCAGCCATGGCACAAACATGGCTGGGGCATGCCAAGACCAGCTGCTATCTGGAGGCAGTTTCAGGCTGGGCACTGTCTCTCTGCTGGGGCTGGTTGCTGATATGGGAGCACCATGCTGCTTGCTCCACCATCCATCTTTCTTCTATTGCTTGATTGCTGTTGCTCAAATACCCACTCCTCCTTTTCTCTCCCAGCGTGTGCTGGGGCTGCCGTGGTGCCTTTAGGAGCTGAAGTCCATCAGCTCAGCATGCCAAGGCAATAAGCTTTATGAAAACTGAATGGCTGGACTATGAGTCCCATGATGCTCAGTGTGCTGCCCTCTTAGTGGCTTCCTGGGAAACGTAGCCCAATGAACAGGCCTGGAAGCCCATGTGTACTTCACAGTGGGCCAATTTGGGCCCCGAATGGGCCCGATTCATCCAGTTTGGGGTCCAAATCGGCCCCCTGTGCAGCATGGGAACACTCTTGGGGTGGTGCAATGATGTCATCATGCTATCTTAGGAGCTCACGCAGGAGGCCTGTTCCCCCCACTGGCCAGGTGAGTAGTGGTGGGGGTCTCCCCCACCCCCACTGAGCACTAGGATCCCTATCCCACCACCATGCCTCCTTCCCCCTCAAATTGCTGTGATATTCTGATCCTGGGGGCACATTCCAACCTGCAGGCTTGAGATTTATACAGCTAGAACTAAAATCCGGCTGAGCAGCAAAGTGAGGCGTACAGCAAGTTAGTATCATGCAAAGCAGCTGAGCTCTCTCAGCATAGGCAGGAGTTCTTCCTCTTTCTCTCTGGCAGGACAGGTCCCTGGAGGCAGGCACTATTATAATGCCACAAGCACAGAGGAGAATAGGGCCGAGCAGCTGGCTTCTCTCAGCACAGGCTGGAGTTCGTTCATAGTCCTCTCTCTCTCTCTCTCTCTCTCTCTCTCTGGCAGCAGAGGCTCCTGGAGGCAGACGTTCTTGTAGTTCCTTAAGTCCAGAGGAGGGCAGGGCTGAACAGCTGGCTTCACTCAGCACAGGCAGGAATTTCTGTACATATAACATTGCAGACCCTATGAGTATGCGCACTTGAATCACTTTGTGACCTTCACGGTGTTGTCAGAAGTAGAGTTACAGCTTTCTCAGTCCACTGAAGCCAATGGGCTCAACTCTGCTTTGGATTGCACTGTCAGAACAGCAGACTAATTCCTTCCCTCTTTTCCACACCTATTTGCATGATTAGCAACCTGCAAGCAGGTGCTCAGCATTCGGGGTGGCTAATTTAGACGGTTACTAGGCAACCCACGAGCTCACACCTCTGCTAATCGACTCAGCTGCTGGGGCGTATGGCTAGTTCCATAGCATTCAGGGGATCACTTGCCAGCAACACTCCCATTCAGACCAAAATAACAGCCAGAGAACTGGTAAAATGCATTTATTAGGCAACACGCAAGTTAAACAAATGTGTACTGTCCTGATGCTGATGAGGTCTTCTGACATCTAAAGGATGCAATACATGCAATACTTCAGTGCATGTTTACAATTTTAATTTAACTCTAAGGGCTTTTAAAAGTTAGCTATGGAGATCCAAGAGGGTCTGTTGCTGTGCTGTAAAGGATCACAAACTTCCCAAAGCTTCTAAATAATCATTGTAGTGTGGGATTAAAATAAGGAGAGTCAAAATAAGGTTCCTTTAAGAGGAAGGCACATTCAGTTGGGTATCTCTAAAAATAGGGAGGGAGACAGACTCCTGATTTGTACTGTTAAGACTGATTTGCCACCCAAATTGCCACATAGGGCAGTTAACAAGCAAAGGATGCCATTGTGGGAGGAGGTGACAGATGTGGAGGTGACAGGTGTGGCCTGCTATCACCTCCTGTCAAACTGCCAGGGAACCTTCTGCATGCCTCCTAGCTGAGGCGGATTGGTTAGCGGGCCCTTGGAACAACTCAATAGCTTAAGTCATTCTTGCGTACAGTCCTAAAACCTTCTTCAGCTGTACTTGAGCCCTGTTTCTGAATAACACAGCACACAACCACGGGGCCACGCAAATTCTTTTTGAAGTACCTTTGGGGAGGTGAAAAATCTAACATATTTTGCAAATGGGAAGTTGAAATTTTTCATGGCATGGAGGTAAATAATATCACATGGTAATTGTTGGTACATCAAACTGATATGAAAGGGACAGCTAAATGGACCTCTTTAAAAGTTGGCAATCTTACTTTGGAAGCTGACTATAACAACAACAACAACAACAACAACAATAACAACAACATTTGATTTATATATTGCACTTCATGACAACTTAACACCCACTCAGAGTGGTTTACAAAGTGTGTTATTATTATCCTTATGACAATCACCTTGTGAGGTGGGTGGGGCTGAGAGAGCTCCTAGAAGCTGTGACTGACCCAACTGGCTTCAAGTGGAGGAGTGGACAGTCAAACCTGGTTCTCCAGATTAGAGTCCTGCCGCTCTTAACCACTATACCAAACTGGCTTGTATCTCACTCCTGGCATGCTCCTCCTTACTTACAAAACCTATGTGCAAAAAAGTTATGGTTACTACACTTTTCTTTCTTTAGCTTAAACCAATTTCTTCTCCAATAATACTTTGATTTTCTACGGGTATTTTTCAAAACAAAGCCATGGTGCTTGCTGCTTCCTCCCTCTCACTTCGCTGGGATTTAGGCTGTTTCACAGAACATTCATTATAATTGACTACTGAGGGGAAAAAAGGGCTCCTGTTTTCTTTTTTACTCACTGATTTATGTAATTTTCTCTATAGGCATTATACGGGGAATTGAATTCATGCAAATTCGAGAAGAGAAGATGATTTCAAGAGAAAGTGCTAACATTCGTGTGTCTCATTCAGAATATTTAAACATTGTATTGCATGCATCAGATACTACATTTACTTCCATTCCCTGTTGATGGCCGTGGAATAAAGATTAGCAATTAGCACACCCTAATATGACAGTATAAAGAGATTTTAAAATAAATATATAAATGTCCACGGGTACATAGTCTTGCCCCACAGGATGCAGAATCAGGTCCAAGTCATTCAACCAGGCCAATTTATGTAATGGAGGGAACTGCAGAATTTATTCCAATTGCATAATTATGCTTTTTGCACAACATGTAGGGTTTTCTTTTAGATAGGAGTAGCTAAGTGGATCGCAATTGTGTTGCCAGCTTTATTTTCCTGGCAGTTCTTTGATCGCTTTAATAGGTGCCTGGACATTATTAGCAAATGAAATTTTTTTTAGGCACGGAGACAAACAACCAGTGCAGAGATTGTGGCCAAACCATGATCTGACTGTTGGTGCTGTGCTTTCTCTTCTCCTCATTCTACATCAGTGCAGTAACCCTGTTAGGGGTAGGCTGGGAATTTAAAATGTCCCAGAAACAAGCCCAGGTGAGTAGTCGCTGCAGCATTACAATGGCCACTCATCTCAGACCTGGCCAGCGATGCTGACAATTCCCAACAATGGTGGTGCAGGAAGAAGTAACCGGCAAGCTGACATCGATTGCCTCTGAAGGGTCTGAGCAGTCCAACAGGAGATTTCCCTTTAAGATGAATAGCCAGACCACCCCTTTCTGCTTTCTCTGATGTCTGAATCTGCAAATTTGCAGAAACCAAAGAAGTTTTATACGCTAACTTCCTGCCGATCTGGCAGCTGTTGATATACAGGCTATAGTCGCCTGTATGGCAGTTTGCTGCCCTGACCTGAATGGTCCAGCTGAGCCCGATCTCATCAGATCTCAGAAGCTAAGCAGAGTCAGCCTTGGTTAGTAATTGGATGGGAGACCTCTAATGAAGACCAGGGTTGCAGAAGCAGGCAATGGCAACCCATCTCTGTTAGTCTCTTGCCATGAAAACCCCACCAAGGGTTGCCATAAGTCAGCTATGACTTCAAGGCACTCTCTGCCACCACCATGGCAGTTTGCTAGTAGACTACAAGACCTCATGGCTGGGCACCACTAAACAGGGGGGCACAAGGTGGTGCCCATACCGGAAGCTAAATGCAAAGAACATTAAACCAATCATGTGACCAACTGAGCTAAATCAATTCCTTTGAGGATAGTACAGCAAGATAATGGAACAGAATTAATCACACTTTAAAAAGAAAACACACAAAGTCACTGGAGATATTTTAGCTACTCTGAGACTTTTACAGAAGGGCACTGGGGATGGTGGCGAGACACTAGGGCTGCTATTTCAATATTATGTAGGTGTGTCATTGCTTAGTGGAGGTTAGCATCTGATTATGTGTGATTTTATTTATGTAGACATTTATATTCTGCTTATCTTCCCAGTGGTGACTGAAAACACCTTACAACACCATTTGCCCCATTTCTATTTTATCTTCTGATTTACCTTTTTACTGTTTTACTCTGTGAGGTTGGTTAGGCTGAGAAAATGACCGGCTCAAAATCACCCAGTGAACTTCAAAGGCACAGTGGGGATTCAAACCTGGGTCCCCCATGATCCTAGTACCATATTCTGTCCCCTACACTACTGGCCTGCTCCAGAAACTGCTATCCATGCTGTGGTTGTGCACTTGTATGGTACTGAATTAGTAGCTCTGGCACTTCTACTAGTATATAGGGTTGCTAGGCCTCTACCCTCAGGGCCAAAGGGCTTTTGGGGGAAGAGCATAATGAGAAATGTTGATCAACATCATGACACTAAGAATTGCCTGAAACCATAGAGTTTCATGGACTTCCTAGAGTGTCATGATGTCACCTCTGGATAAAACTCATGTGACCCCATGACATCATCTTGACATTGCCCCCCTTCCATTCTTCTCCTGCCATTCTGTTAAGTGACTGTGAGGGACAAAGGAACATAAGAGGGAGGACTCCTACCACAAGCAGATAAGTGCCAACCCTATTAGTACTCCTTCATGCCCACTGGTAAGGATGCTGGGGTCCTCTTGTTGAGCTGGGTTCACAGGATGAAGCTGCTAATCCTCTGGAGAACCAGCTCACAAACTGCTGTTGGATATGGGAGTCTTGCCAAGAAAAATATCTCACAACTTTCTAAGGAAATAAGATGGTGATGGCTTTTCAGAGGACCACAGGTACAATACATTGTAGGGATTTGGGAGAGAAGTTAAATTTGTGGCTCATTGTTGCAATTTCTGGCTTGTAGGCGACTGAAAAGCAAATATTGGGCCTTTCTGGATATTAAGAGGAATCCCAACAAAACTCAGAATGATCTAGATTTTGTGCCAGATTCTGTGGGTTCAGCAAAATCCATCCCATTTTGAAATCTGACAAGACTTGCTAGATATCAGAAGTTGGTGTGGAAAGTAAGGTATTTTGACACCACACACAGCTCCCAGGTCCCACAGATGAGGGAAGGAGGTGATTGGTGTACATAGAGATGCTCAAACACCCCCTCTCCTACAGACTTGTCTGTGTTATCAATGTTATTTCTGTGCAATGGTGTTTCCCCACAGCCTTATGGGAAACATAGTTTCCCTGTCATTTCATGTAATTACCTGACCCGACCATTCATGACCTGGGTAGAACTCTTTTGTCTACTGTACAAATGCAACAACCCCTGGAAGACAAGGAAATAAAACTTGACCAGTGTAAGGAAATGAAATTCTGCCATAAGCCATTTGATACAGATGGCAGGCAGGTCAATGGGTTGGACATGGGTGGATTTCAGCTGTTGAACATGGAATATTCACCTATCAAATGTATTTGCTGTGAAGTTTGTGGTAACTTTGGGGGAGGGGTAACTTACCTTCTTCTATGGCGCCAGTGGCTGGGAGGAAGTTGAGCCCTAATGGAAATGGCACTCTTACTAGAACTGACTTTCCTAAGAGGGAGCATAGATGATCGAGAATGCAATGGGTGAGGCTGTGCCCATCATCTCCTCCCACACTTCTTCCTTCCTTAAATCACTGTGCTCCACGTGTCACTTGGGCCACCTGTATGGTGAATGGCAGCACAGGAAAAGTCCAGGGCAACACTTCATGCATTCATAGCCTAGACTGTTCCAGTTTTAATGTATACAAGAAAAACATAAATAATTTTTCAGCGATTGGTGGACATCCTGAGACTAAATTCAGTTATCCCAAATTACTCCTGGATACAATTTTTCATCTTTTGAGAATAAGAATTTGATTCTCACCTTCCCTTGTAATAACATGCATATATTCAAAAGAATTTCTGTTCCTCTCAGATTTTAATCAGGTATAAATGGAGACTCACAAAGAGACCAGGCACAATCAGAGCCTGTACTTGCAAAGTGAATATAGCTGAAAAAGTTCCCACCCAGTCTTTATTTTGCATTCAGTCCTTGAGCAAAACACTTTTCTTTAGAGGACGAAGTGAATCCCTTTAAATTTTGCTTTGAGCTGAGTTTGCTTGGTTTGAAGGATCCAGTGGTAAATTAAAGTTGTACAGTATTGATTTGATGGGAGGCAACACCCCATTGATTTCTCCCCTGCAGTATCAGGGCCTGCTGAAGGAAGAGACAGCAGGAGGGAATTGCAGCAATCACTAGCCACAGACTCTGCATTTAGGTCAGTGGCTTTGATCCTGATGAATTTTTACCTGCTCCAGATGGGTCACCAAAGGAGTCAGGAACGGAGGAATCTTTCTTGCACAATTGAACTTGCATGCACGGAGAGAACATAGGAATGGGTATGAAGGGGTCATTGATTTCTGCTCACCTGTAGGAGTATAAAATTAGGAAGGTCAATGACTCAGTGGTTGGGGATCTGCTTTCCATGCAGAAGGTTGCAGATTGAGAACCCTGGCATCTTCATTGAAAAAAGCAGATAGTAGGTGATGTGAAAGACTCTAGTCTGAGTCCCTGGACAGCTGCTGCCAGGAAGTATAGACAATACTGATCTTGACAGGCAAATCATCAGATTCAGTATCAGACCATCAGTCAGTCAGAGTTTATTGTCTATAGCCATAGGCCATCACAAATTTTCCAAACATCAAGTCAACTAAAAACTTCCAGTAAAAGATTAATTAAAACTGTACAGTATACCAAACTATCCCAGGAGTCACAAAACAGCCTCATTCAGTACCACCTTAGATCTTATCTTCTTGGCTGCGAGTGCAAACTGAGAGACTCTGTAAGACACATGGTTATCTGCGTCAGATAACAAGAACACAATCTTCCCGATTTCAGAATATGTGTTTGTGGCTGGTAGGATTCTGGCCAAGAGCTTAGCTCTGGGCACACTGTATAATGGACAGTAAAGTAGGTAGTGGGGAAGGTTCTCCACTGTAAATGATCCACAAATGCAGCTGCCGTGTTCCATAGGGATGTGAGAATAACGCCCTGCCGAAAGAGCTGATTGCATCGTCTGAAAGCGCAGAGCAGTGGAAGACACTCTGAGGTTATAATGAGAAATGCTGGCTAGGTAGGTGGATCTTAAGTGATCAGATTTAATTAATTTATACCAAGGAGCTGCCTTGGACCGTATTGGACAGCTTCATCTGTTCAATTATTTAGGGTTGGGATGGGGCCATCTGTGCTTTGCCTGCAGTAGGCAGCAGGTTTCATTACCAGCGTCTCCTGTTAGAGGCCTTTCTATGCTTCAAACTACAGAGAGCTACCACCAGGCAGACAAGACACCACTGAGCTAGAAGTCTTTCTGAGGGACACCATATGAGGCTTGTGGTTGCTTCATTCACTCCCAGTGGAGTAGGACGGCACCACCTCCCATGACGCACCGTGTTGTGTAGTTGCTTCTTTGCCTCTCCCTAGTTCACAATCCAAGATTCTGCTGATGCCTTGCTCTCAGACCTTGCCTCTCAAATTTTCTAGATTGCTGCTCAAGTTTTTATAGATACTTTATAGATCCCATCAATGGCCGTGTAGCTTAGTCTAAACAATACAAGCGTGATTGGGACATTTCTTTTCTCATGTGACATATTTGTTTCTTTAAAAGAATCACTATACATGGTTTTTACCTTAACAATTCTGTGATAGTTTTCCGTGATTTTTTTTTTTTAAAGCACATGGCAATTAGAAGATTTGCATTACACTGCCTAGGAAGGAAGCTAAGAAATGTGAGGCATAGCTGTAAAAATATAAACATAGTGTAATGATCTACAATTAACACAAATTGAAGTCAAAATTCAAAGTTTGTATTTGAAATGAAATTGTGTGATGTATCTGAAAAGCAAAGTACAGCTAATAAATTGGTTTTCAAGACAAATATAGTTTGCAAACAACACACACTTTTGTCTGTGCCTGAACACTTAGCTATTTTCATCTATTTCTTCATGTTCTTTGCTTTCTGTAATGATCAGACTGCATTTCCAAGGAGCTTTGCATCAAAAGCAGGATTTCACATGGAATAACAAGTCTTGGGTCTGGGGAATATGCTAACTAGATTCTTTAGGAAGAATTCATATTCCTTTAGGAAACCTCTGAGAATCTCTAAACTATTCTCGTTCATACCTGAGCCTGGGCAAAGGGGAAATATACTGTTACTGGGGCATAGGAGGTTTTTAGATTGGATTTTAATATGGTTTTAATATTATTTTGTATCTGTTCTTTTAATGCTTTTTTTTAATCCATTGTCTTTTATTGGTGTTATTTGCCTTGGGTCTTGAGATATCAGGAGAAAGTTGGGTATATAAATATTTTAAATAAGTAAACAAATACGGCTTATTTAATAAACAACAAATGTTGTTTATTGTGGAAACCATTCCACAATCAAATGGAGGTAGTGCGTGTTATCCAAGGAATGCATTTGTCTGGCCTAACATTTTGTCTGGTTCTTTTTGTGCTGCTATTTTTTTTCTGGTTCTTTTTATGCTGCTACATTTTGTCAGGTTCTTTTTGTGCTGCTATTTTTTTTCAGCAGTCTTGTCAATTATTGTCATGAATGTTTTCGTAAATACATTGTTTGCTAGCACAGGAAACTCATCATGGGATTTGTAATCTTTGTTATTTTTGAATTTTCTAATGTATAAAAGAAGGTAAAGGAAATTAATGAAAGAGACTGAGGATTGGAGAATGTAGTAGAGGAGGATGGAGAAAGTACAGCAATTTTAAAGGTGCAAAAATTAGAGATTTTACTCTTTGCTTAATTGTTCTGGATCTTCTCTTTGTGCATTCCACTATTTAACTCCACTTTAACTAAGAGAATTTCTACAAGAAATTAGAGTGGGAGAAATTGTGGGGGGTAGAGAGAATCTTTTTGCTGTTGCTTTGATGCCCAACACCATTTACAACACAGAACTGGAAGTGATGTCATTGTCTTGAGGTAATGCTCTAGGATTTGTCCAAAACTCTATGATTTAGGAGAATCTTAGGGTGTCACTACGATATTTTGACATCACTTTCAGAAGCAATGTTGTGCACTGGTACAGTGCTGAGAGGAACATTGCATTTCTGGACCAGAGGTGTTGTAATGCTAGGTCCTTAAAAGAATTGGGGTGACATCATAGGGAGGGGTCTCTACTATATATGGAGGTGGGGCCATGGGGGATTTAGGGAGGGGCTCCCTACAAATTTAGGGGGCCCAGGCACCCCTGGACCCCCCCCCCCAGACAATGCCCCTTGACTGGGCCAAACCTAGGAAAAGGTGGGAGTTGGCCAGTGGTTATAGTGATATCTCAGCAATCTCCTGCTGTGTCCTATGTTTGAACATTTTTAGGATAGTCACTTTAAGATCTACAAATATACTCACCTTGTGCACAGAACAAACTAAGAGTCACAAATTTGACATTAAGGAAGGCAACACAGCAAAGTCTGTAGGGGAACATTTTTTAAGTTTTTCTGAAGGGAGTCCAGTAGCACCTTTAAGACTAACCAACTTTACTGTAGCATAAGCTTTCAAGAATCACAGTTCTCTTCGTCAGATGCATCTGACGAAGAGAACTGTGATTCTCAAAAGCTTATGTTACAGTAAAGTTGGTTAGTCTTAAAGATGCTACTGGACTCTTTTCTATTTTGCTACTACAGACTAACATGGCTAACTCCTCTGGATCAAAGTTTTTCTGGACATTCATTTACAGGAGTCTTGTTTGTGTCTTATTCATAAGGGTGACTTAGTACTGAAATTTACTAAATTATGGCATAGATGCCTTCATTTGGTAAATGCATGGTTGAAGTCTCTGAGCCAGGGCAGAATACAAAACAGTTGCTGTGTACTCAATTTCTGAGCAATGTACAGAGTTCAAAGTAGTAGCAATCTTCTTCTTGCTTCAAACTCACATCATATAAGTGAATAGAAGCACATTTTGAGGCAATTCAGAACAGTGTCCATAGCCATGACCCCAAAGAAAACTCAGTTATGCTACCTAGAATTTTAAGTTACACTGAATGTGTTTGTTCTAATTGATATTCTTTGAATGAACTTATAAGCTATACCATTCAGATTAATTTCCTGATAGATCTGTTTACGTCCACGAAGAAGAGTCTGTCTCATGCTTGACCGTAGAAAGGTCTTTATTCTACAAAGGCATGGGAATGAACTTTCTGAGGTGCAGGAGGAAGCAGGTATGGTAAGGCCTATTCTGATAAGTTTAGCTAATAAGTAGTAGCTGATGCAGACATTTTCCTTGTCTGAATATTCTGGCCTGTACACATTAGATGTTCTATTTTGGTCCTTGGCAAACATGTGCCTGCTGGGACAGGCTTTCCTACATTGTGCAGGCAGGGTGTAATCCTTGGAGCTTCTAATTTTTTGTAATAGCATTTCAAATTTGCCACAGTGTTTTACAATTTTTAATCCAAACAACCACCAGGCAAAGTAAGCCACAGTGCAATAATCCTATTGTATGCTTGAAACAAGTTTATGTTAGTTATATCTGCCTAGGTGGTGAACAATTGTCAATACATACCTACTAGACCAACTCTTGAGAGTAAAGATATTTTTAAAAGAATGCTTAACAGGTTTGCTTGGGCCATTAATTAATTTAAAAAAGGAACTGGTTCAGCATCCATTCAGCAAACTTAGGAAATCACAGGCTTGAAGAAGACACAAAATATCCATCTACCAAAAGAATCTCCAAATCCTACAGCAATATATTTGCTGTAGTTTTTAATGTGTTACTCAACTTTTGTTTTCAATTTCTTCTCTAAGCATTAGCTAGTTGGTTGCACCTTTGATATTGTACCACACCATTTTAGGTAACATCAAAATAAAGAGCACGAATATGTACAGAGTGCACATTTCTTGCCAAAGTTCTCTCTGTGCAGCACAGAGAACAAAAGGAATTTTTTTAAAGGCCTCTGATCTGCATCCCTTCCTCCAGTTTTGTTCATGCAGATGGGCTTTCTCATTGTTTTAGAGAGACAGCATCCAGGCTGCCATTTTAGGATTTGTTTTTTTCTCCAATAGATACCACCTCACAATTTGTACTTGGAATGCTCTACAGCTCAATCCTAAACAGAATTAAGCTCTTCTAAGTCCTCTGAAGTCGTTTGACCTAAACAATCTGTTTAGGATTGAATTTTTTTATCAACTGCTCATACCTAGTAACTATTTTTAATACTGTCAGAGGCCATTTCCACACTGTCTATAAATAGCACGAGACTCGTGGAAGGCTGCCGGCTTCCTCACACGATTTTTGACGCCATCTATTTACAAAACGCCACAAACGGTGATTTATGACGTTTTGTAGTCGGATGGTGTTAAAAATCGCGAGAGGAAGCTGGCAGCCTTCCGTGAGTCTTTGACAGTGTGGAAACGGCCAGAGTGTGTGTCTATATTTTTGTACTAGTTGCTTTGGTACCTGCACTGAGAAGCTTACCAGACTGACAGGGCAATCCTCTCCAGATTTACACCCTTCTAAGTCAGTTAATGTCAACAACCTTAAAAGGATGTAATTCCGTTTAGGCTTTCACAGTAAGCTACCACAAAGTACAGTAATTCAGTAGCAGATGGCTTCATTATCATTTTTAAATCTTTATTTTATCTTATTTAAATCAAAATATACAATGGCTCATGTGAAACTATGATTTCATCAACTGAGATTAATGTGATCATCAGAATGCAGGCCAATCCAATAACTAGGGCTGGTTCGGATATCTGAAAATATAGCTTAGGGGATATTAAGAGAGAAGTTGAAATATTGTAGTAATAATGAATTAAGGAATCTTGCCTTTTTGTTCATTAACTTTTATTACTGAATGTTGAGAAGGAGGAGGTATGCATTAAGTATGTGTAGTAAAGAGGGAGAATATATAGTGGTTGGATTTAATAAAGGTTGTAATCTCCATTGCTATATTGACAAACATTGAAAAAAGATCAAGTTCTTGTGTACTCTGTATTCTAACAACTCTTGAAGCGAATAGTTATAAAATCTGCGAGACCTTATTATTTCCTCCCCTCCCCTTTTTTCTTTCTGTATCCTTTCTTATTTTGATAAAATAAAATTTATTTTTAAAAAAAACATAGTTGGGGGGGTAGGGTGATTGATTGCAGTTAGTCTGAAGGGTCAAGATGGGTAGCTGTGTTAGTCTGTTTGTAGCAGCAGAAAAGAGCAAGAGTCCAGCAGCACCTACAAAAATTATGGTAGGGTACCAGCTTTCATGAGTCGCAGCTCACTTCTTCAGAACGGAAGCTGTGACTTAGGAAATCACATACCCTACTATAAATTTTGTTAGCCTTATAGGTGCTACTGGACTCTTGCTCTTTTCTATATTCTGAAGGATGGTTTTGCATAACGTTTGAACACGGCCATCCCGGCTTCACCCTAGTTTGTACCCCAGTGTGGCCCAAAGGCGACAGAGAAGAAGGGCTGGAACGGCTCAAAATGAAAATCTCTCTCATTTCTTTCTCACAAGTGGATTCCCTGACAGACTCCAACGTGCTTAAGCCCGCCTCTGCTTCACTACAAGAGGCTTCCTTCGCTCAGGCAGGCAGAGCGCCTCCCAGGCCGCCTGCCCTCCTCCCCGTCTCCCCTCAGCGGCGCTGAAACGTCGCCAAAACAAACAAACGGAAAATCGCCAAATGGAAACGGTTTTGATGCGCAGCTCCATTCCCCGCCTCACAAAAGAGACGTGTTGCCTTCTCGTGGCAGAGCTGGAGCGTGTGTTAGTAATGGCTTTGGGTTGTTTACGGCGCGGGTCGTTTCCTGGCCCGTCCATTCCCCAGCCGTGTGGCAGAGCCGCTGCAGAGCTTCTCGGGGCTGGCACGCTTCCCCAGCCATAAAGAAATATCAGAGTCGAATTGAGACGCTTTCCCTTGGGCGCGAAGCCCTCTTCCTTCATGCGCGGGAAGGGGTCAAGAGGAGGGAAGAGAGGCAACACGCTGTGCAAAAACCCGTTCTCAGATCAGCCCGTCCCAGAAATACCATGTGAAGAAAGCTCTTGAACATGGCCGAGGGGAAGGAAGCTTAAGAGAGAGCGGGCTAGTTATGTTTTTGGGATCGCCCTCCCTCCTCTGTTTTCATTTTGTGCATTGACTCCTCCACTCTTGGTTTGTTGGGTCTTAATTTATTATGCTCCCCCCAAGGAAAGAATATAAGGCAGAGTCCAATTTATTTGCAAGCGCGTTGTTGTCTCGGGGGCTTGCGAGGCTCTGCGCGGCGCGCCAGGCGAGCTTTGGGTGCGATCAGTTCCTCTGGCTTTATTGCGCGTACGACGCAAGCGCGAAGTGGGATTAATCAGAGGGCTCCCGAGCCGCTTGTATTTGCTCTTTGGGGCTAATTCCACGTTGCAACGTCTCGTCGGAGCTGAAGTGCAAGGCAGGCGGCGGCTTGCCGGATTGCCTTTCCAGACTGAATTCATGCTCTAGCTGATTAGAAGGTTGGGTTTGCTTTATTAGACATGGAGAGAGCTTTGGGAGATGTTAGCGTTATGATGCCCACCGCAGTGCAAGATTTGTGCGCCAGACATATATAGTTTCCAGCGCACGAGTGTCCCAGGATAATAAGTAATGGCCTTTTTTTTTGGATGTTTCCTCCCCTGAGAACAGTAGAAGAAATCGTGTGTACATATCCCAAGAGGTAAACAAAAATGTGCATTGCTTAGGATGGTTAACCTAGATTTGGATCTGCCACAGTTTGAAAGACTCTTTTTCTGACTTGCAGGGGAAGAACAAGAATATGTTTCCTGGTTTATATTAGGCTTGCCATACTCCAGGTAGTGGCTGGAGATCTCCTGGAATTACAACTGGTCTCCAGGCCACAGAGATCAGATCACCTGGAGAAAATGGCTACTTTGGGGGGTGTACTCTATGGAATTATGCCACGCCAAGGTCTTTTCCCTCCCCAAACCCCACTTTCTCCAGGTTTCTCCAGGTTTCACCCCCTAGATCTTCAGGAATTTCCCAACTTGGAGCTGGCAACCCTAGTTCATATGCACGGCGCTTAAACCAGTTACCTAGTGGGTGAGTGGGTTCTCCCTTGCTGGAAGTTTTCAAGCAGAAGGTAGACAGCCACCTGTTGGAAATGCTGCTCTAGTTTTTAATTTCCTGTATTGAGCAGGGGGTTGGAGTAAATTAACAGCAAAATCCTAAGAAAAGTAACTCCTGTCTGAGACCGGAGTAATTCTTTTTGGGATTGCACTGCAAGTGGCCTGTGGCATTGTGACAGTAGGAATGTTCAAATCTATGGTGAAAACATGATGTCACTTCCGGTTCTGAAATATGAAATGATGGGCGGGTGTTGATCAATGCAATTCTCTTCCCTTCCATTTCCCCCAGTCACTCCATTGAATGAGAGCAGGGAACTTTGCCAGGAAGTCCCTCGCCAGAACCGAGTAAGTGGCAGCCCTAACACGTCTATCTACATTTACAAGATTTTGGCTTTCCATCCTGGTACGATTATGCCTGAAGAGTGCCATGAACTTGTGAAGCAGATGCCAATGTTGACAATTCTGGGCTTGCTGTATTCTGCATCTAAAACATCAAGACTCTGAAATAAGGAAGACCAAATGCTGTGTCAAGAAAACAACAAGTTCTGCGCTCTCTAAACATTGCTAATAGTAAGGACATAAGAAGAACATAGTTCAGCCAGATCAGAAACCCATTGAGTCCAGTATCCAGTTTTCTACAGTGCCCAGAGTTAATTGTAAGCTCGTTAGAGCTTCCTAACAAGAAATGGCCTGGCAAATAATGGAAAACAATTGAGAATGATTCTCTCCAGTTCGTTAGTCATTCGGGCACTCCCTGTAAGCCCCAAACTGTCTCTCACCCCAGATTCCCTCCTGCAACCACCTCTGAGCATCATGACTCCAACGTACCTCGCAGCTGCTGCAGCAGACCAGCTAGTGGTGGTGGTGGTGGTGGTGTTAGTGGTGGGAAGCCCATCAGCCAACTTGGCAGAGAGCTTCTCCCTCCACCCACCTCTTCTCATCTCCTTCCCTCCTTTCCTGGCATCTTTCCTAAAACACTGAGGAAGCTCCACCGTCAAAAATGGATCATGTGTAGCTCATTTTAACTTCCGGATGTACTCCCATGCTGTGCTGACAATTAAAAATGAATCATTATCTCCATCTTATCCTCTCACCCGCACCCAAAGACACATCCACTGGAATCAAACAATGATGTTGCTCTAATGTCAAGTAGGTAAGAGCTCTGCAATATACAAGAGACTCATTAGACTCTCCTACAATTTTTTTAAAAACACTCTTTCTTATAGCAGAGGGGAAAAAAATCTGACGTGCTTCCTGATTTAGCATGTGGTTCACCTCTGTAGCAGTGCCAGGGCGCAACTACTGCTGTGCCGAGAGCATTGTACCAAGTCATAATTACTGAGCCTGTGATTTTTGTTCAGCATCAACCTGGTATTTCAATCTGTCTCTTGGTGGTGACAAGAGAGGATAGGCTGTTTTTTAGATGGTTATTGGCTAGTTAATATTTATATATGCTAAGCAGGTCAAGGAAATGGCTTGATATTCAGCCTTCGTATCAAATATTTATCTCTCAGTTTGTAATTTTTTTTCATCAAGGGATTGTTGAGAACAGCTGGGAGGGGTGTGCAATATGCACACAACCATCCAGATTGTTTGGTTCAGTCTTATTTGTTTACTCTTCTTGATGCGTTTAAAACGAATAAAAATGGGCATGATAGCCAAAAGGGCTCGGGGCCTTCCAATGACTTTCCTTCCTTGCCACCAAAGTTCTGCCAGCAAAGGAGGTGGCTTCAGGTGATCTTGAAGAATATTATTTATGTAGAAACCTAGACCAGCATTTCCCAACCTGTAGGTTGGGACCCAGAAGTGGGTTATGAAGCCTCTGGGTCACAGGTAGGGATCTTAAGTTCCCCGGTGGAGGCGAGGATCCCACACTTCCCCCATTTCCCCCCTGCCACCACTCACATGGCTGGGGGGGGGGGAAGGCATGGTAACAGGCCTCCTGGGCCTGCTCCCACAGCTGCACAATGGCATTACTTCCAGGAAGCCCCCAGGAGAGCTCCTGCGCTTTGCAGCGGGATGATTTGGCCCTGTGTGATGACGTCACTTCTGAGAAGTGACGTCATTGTACCGCCCAAGGAACATGTGTGAGCTTTGTGAGTGTTAGGGAATTTCTATGACCCCTATTCTAAAAGACCTATCTATGAGCATTTATTGGAGTTGACCTGTCGCACAGAAGGCAAAAGTTATTATTTGTAAGCAGATTCCTTCTGGTGCTGTGCTTAAGTAGGGTTAGAAAGCCCTATTGCAAGGACAGTATCTCTCTTGTTTTGACTTTGTACTCAAGAATTGAGCTTGAATAAGCTCTCTCTCAGGAAGACACCCAAGATTCCTTTGTGGGCACCAGACGTAGCATGTTTATATTACAGAGAGAGTTTACTATCTTGTCAATCAAGTTGTTTTGTGCCATGTCTCCTGAAGAATTTGACTCTGAAGAATTATTTGTATAACAATTTTATCTCTTTTCTGTAAACAATTAACTTTGGAAAGTATATAAGATTCTCTGCTATGGCTGATATTTAAAAACAACCCAAAAGAGGCAGTCCCTGAACCAAGGAGGAAGAAAGGAGCTGAAACCAGCAAGGGAACCAGCAAAATCAAGTCAATGGCTCAATTTATACAACACAATATGCGTAATTTACAATGTAATCAATATCAACAATATAAATTGTAAATGCATACTCAATGATTTCTCAGTGATGCTACACACTGAAGACCTCTGCCGAAAGGCGGGACTGGCGAGGGGTCCAAACAAAGAGAAGAGAGAAGGTAATGGAACCCTGAAGGAGTATAGGTTCTGATGTTGTGATCTTAATTTCAGGTGGAGTGCAGAGGTCTTCAGTGTGTAGCATCATTGAGAAACTACAAATGGATTGAACTTTGAATGAAAGATTGCACCATATCACTGAGAGACTTGGTAGAGGGAACACGGTCTTGTGTGGACACATTGATGTATACACCTCGCACTGTATGAGTTTATTTATTGATGTATGCATTTACAGTTTATATGGCTGATATTTATGCATGTGTCGGAACATGGCACTGCATCTGAGTTTTATTGTAAATAAAGCTCATTAATTCTTTATGGATCACTTTTGGTGTCTTAGTTAATTGTGGGTGATGGCTGTTAGAAAATATAATCTGAACGCAGAGTACCTTTAAAGAAATTTTTCCTTAACAGTGAGCACACAAAAACAAAGAACAAGGTGAGTATCAGGTCCCACTCCTCCTGCTGGGAGGGTAAGGGGACCTGACAATCATAGTTGTAGGCCAGCTGTCCCTAATGGCTGCCTCTGTCCTTTGCTTAGCTCTCTATCTCTCCTCTTCCTCCATGCTAGCTTTTCACATTCTTGCTTCCCCCACTCTTTGCGATAATAATGAGGGTGTGGACAGGGGTCATCTCGTAGAAAAAGGGCTAGAGGAGCTCATTAGCATAACTCATTAGCATATGCCACATCCCTTGACATCACCAGATGTATGTCATTAGCATAACTGATTTGCATATGCCACACCCCCTGACATCACCTATCCTGGCTGTTTTGGATCCAATCCTGGGTATTCTGGGCCAAACTTGGGCCCAAAATGGCAAAAAGGGGCTGAAAACGGCTGAAAAGGGCCCCAAAATGGTTAGGATCGGGCCACTGCTGAGTGGGAGAGTGATCCACCACCCATCAGAGGCCCGATTCGGGCCGTTTCGGCCACAATCCAGGCTGAAACAGGCCTAAATGGCTGTGTCAGGTGGGCGGGTCCACCTGACGTGACCTCTCTGGGGAACTGCTGGAACTGTGTTCCTGCGCATTCCCCCTCAAAATGAGCCCTGGGTGTGCGGAAGCCATCCAGCAACTACTAACTTTAAATGTAGAAAATTATCATTTGTGAAGTAGCTCCTCTAAGAACGAGTTTCAGTGCTTAGTTTGAGGCAAGGCTTTTACTTGTTTTTTGGAAACTAAGATCTGACCCTGGAAACAGTATCTTTCATGTCATACATTAGTTGGTATTTTTTCTTCACTGTTACTAGAGTGAGTTTCTCAGAATCTTAGAGGTGATTAGAGGGAGAGGAGGGTGGGCAAAGGTTGGAATGTCGCCCTTATATGCAAAGCCTGTGTCCTTTGGAATGCCCCTTGCCTGAGGTTCATAATAGGATGTGATGTCTGTTGTTTTCTCAAAAACATATGGTTGGAAACTGTGGGAAATAGAATGCTGGACTAGATGGGTGCTAAGGTCACACTTCTCCTAGGGTGCCAGAAAATCTTGGACTGACCTCATCTCCAGACTACGGAGATCTATTTCACTGAAGAAAATAGCAGCACTGGAGGGTGGTCTGTATGGCATCCTATCGCCGCTGAGCTCCTTCCTGGGCCTTGCCCCTATATCTCTAGGACTTTTCCCCCAGCTCAGAGTTGGCAACCCTACCGAAGGCCCCTGTGTCAACTCAAAAAAGATTCTAGGAAGAGCTTTCAGCTCAGCCCTGATCTGTTCACTGCCTATAGGTTCTTGATTTCAGTGTCAACTTCCCATGAACATTCCTTCTGCCGGTGAAGAACAGATACACGATTCTCTGGCTTTGCATGTTCAGAAAGATTTTGACCTCGAGGGGGCTTTTGACCAAGTGATCTCTCACATACAAAGATGGCTGTGGGCATATTATGTTGGTTAACTTGATAACTGCTATGGCCACTGGGTGGAACAGGACACAGGACTAGATGGATAGATCCATCAGCTCTGATTCAGCCGGGCTCTTCTAATGTTCTTAGAAACCAACATAAAGAAGGATCTTAACCTCATGCCATTAAAAAGTTGTGGTTCGGCATAAAACGCTTTATGTTTTATTTGGAAAGTATGTAGACAGATTTTTACAGTCCAATGAAGCTATAGAACTTTGCCCCTTTGAACATTTTTTAAAATGCACTAAAAACCACATTGCAGAGTGTCCCTCGGAGAACTCTTAGTGATTAAGAAAACACTTGAGCTTGCAAAAGAACAGTACTCCCTTTTGGAATGTAAAGAAATAAAACAAGAGATCTAAATATCTACGTTATGCAGCCCCATTTTCTGAAATAACCGAGTTATTTTCTCTTGCCTTTTTGAATTTAATTAACACCCATCGGAACATTGTAGCATCGCCACTGTCTGTGGCTGCCATATATATCGGCGTAATGAATGCTAAATTTGAAAAATGCCTCTCTGTTCCTCCTCCTCAGTGTTTTTCTTTTCTCCCCCAATGACAAAACAAGTCTTACTCTCTTATTTTCTTTTTATTATGTTAATGGTGTCATCAACGGCATATTAATCTCAAGGTTGTCATTATATTTAGTTTAGTCTCCGGGAACAGGTCACAGTGTATATGTGCAAGAACAGACCCACGCTTGGTATCTACGGAGAGAGACCGTTTCTCTGTGCAGATTTGTTTCTCCCTTGTGATTAAATCAATACTAAGTGCTATGAATGGAAATGTTAATAATTTCCCTTGGTGCCTTTGATGCCCGTAGGCAGGCTTTTACGGGATCTCATGTAAGCTTCCATTGTCTCAAAATACTTTATTTTAAAAAGGCCTTCCTATAAACATGCAGTTGAAATTGGGGAGGAATACTCGAAACACGGTCCTTTTGCCACATGCAGTGGTGTTTAGTAGGGGTGTGCAATATAATATCACTACACCGAATATATAGCTGGATATATATTATTTGTATACCTTTTGTCCAGATGCTTCAGAGGAGGATGGCTTCCTTCCTGGACCCAGACGCAGGACATGCAGACCTTGTTCCAGCAGTGCATGTGCTCCTGAGAAGGCTGCAACGGGGCATCCCATCCTGGCTGCAGTGTCTCACCGAGAAAGAGTTGTACGTGTTGGTAGCCATGCGCAACCCATGCATCAAGGCAACATTGCTGAATGAGCCAAGAAGCTCACCAGTTTGAGAGATTAACTCTTTGGATAGGTGCAACGTACACAGGCTGAGAAGGGCATCCTGCCAGAGGAGTGGAAGGAGGGGGAGACGACCCTCTCTTCTCGACAGAGTTCCCCCACATCCACTCCTGTGTTGTCCCTGGACCTGGGTTTTGCCTGGTTTCTGTAACCCTATCAAACATTGAGTATTGCTCAATAGGGTTTTTAGATTTCATAGATTGCTATTTTTATTTTAAATTTTTACTGTAGTCTATTGTATATTATTTATGTGGTTGTATATTATTTGTCATCCCACCACCCGTTGGTGTGTGGTGTCCCTCAAGGGGCAATACTCTCCCCCCTTCTATTTAATGTATATATGCGCCCCCTCACCCAGCTGGTATGGAGTTTTGGACTTGGGTGCCATCAATACGCAGATGACACCCAATTGTATCTGATGATGGATGGCCGGCTGGGCTCTGCCCCAGATGTCCTGGAACGTGCCTTCGGAGCTGTGACCGGATGGTTGAAGCAGAGTCGGCTGAGGCTGAATTCCTCAAAGATGGAGGTCCTGCATGTGGGTCTAGGGTCCATGGGTGCGGGACTCCGGCTCCCTGCTCTCGATGGAACACCACTTAGCTGGTGTTGAGAGTGAGGAGCCTGGGGGTGGTCCTGGATGCTTCCCTGTCTATGGAGGCACAGGTCGCAGCGGTTGTTCAATCCTCATTTTTCTACTTAAGGCAGGCTCGACAACTTGTCCCTTACTTATCGACCCATGACCTTACGACCTTACAACAGTGATTCAGGCAACGGTCATCTCCAGATTAGACTACTGTAACTCGCTCTATGTAGGGCTTCCCTTGTGCTTGATCTGGAAACTGCAGCTGGTTCGGAATGTAGCTGCATGGGTGGTTGCCAGAGCACCAATCATGGCTCATCTAACACCTATCCTCCGCCAGCTGCACTGGTTACCGGTTGAGTATCAGGTCTGGTTCAAGGTTTTGGTGCTGACCTATAAAGCCCTATGCGGACTGGGCCCAGCATACCTTCGGGACCGCCTCTCCCCATATGTTCCCCGGAGGTCGCTTTGATCAGCCACTAAGCACTTGCTGATGGTCCTTGGCCCCAGGGAGGTCCACCTGGCCTCTACCAGATCCAGGGCTTTTTCGGTCCTGGCTCTGACCTGGTGGAACTCTCTGTCTGAGGAAACTAGGGCCTGGCAGGATTGTTATCTTTCCTGCAAGACAGAGTTGTTCCACCAGACATTTGGTGGGGGCTAGGCTGTCCTCTCGCCGACCATACCACTGAAGACCTTCCACCACCCATGCAGGAAAATGCTTTGTTTTAATATTTTATACCCGCCAATTTTAATTGTTTATGATATAATGTTTTAATGTTTTTATAATGTTTTTATTGTTTTAAACTGTTGTTAAACCGCCCTGAGCCTGTCTGACAGGGAGGGTGGTCTAGAAATGTGATTTAAAAAAAATTATTTATGTGAGCCTGCTTGCAGGGTGGGCAGGCTAAATATCGAACAAAACAAACAAGTGACACTAGTTCTATTGGGCTTGCAATGGTGTCCCTTGCTTCACTTTGGTTCTGCTGGGATTCTCTGGTTTAACCACAACAACTACGGAGCAACCCTCACAAGAACTGAACCTAACAGTATAATACAAGGGCAAACAATATAACCAACAATATAACAAAATTTAACAAAATTTAATGTATCAATAATGAATTAAAGTCCAAGGAATGAACCAGACATAAAAGTAAGCCCCCAAACACAAGGGAGACACAGGCAGCAATAGTCAGCACAACACAGCAGTGTAGTAAGGTGGAAAATAAGTGCAGTAAGGATCTTTAAACATCTTGTTTGAAGACAACGCCTTTAATTCTTAATGTTGCTTGACTTGTGTGTTTTCTCTGCAGGTGTCCATGACCAAACAAGGGGTACAAAGACCCCAATGACTCTACAAGGAGCCAGCAAAGAACTTGTTGGTTCTGTATCATGTTGCCACAATAGAGATTCTAGGTGCTTCACTGTGTTCAAGGTGGTCCTCGGTTTTTTCAACTCCTGAGGAAGATAAATTGAAACAAGTTCTTTGCTGGCTCCTTGTAGAGTCGTTCGGGTCTTTGTACCCCTTGTTTGGTCGTGGACACCTGCAGAGAAAGCACACAGAGAAAACACACACACAAGTCAAGCAACATTAAGAATTAAAGGCTTTGTCTTCAGACAAGATGTTTAAAGATCCTTACTGGACTTATTTTCCACCTTACTACACTGCTGTGTTGTGCTGACTATTGCTGCCTGTGTCTCCCTTGTGTTTGGGGGCTTACTTTTATGTCTGGTTCATTCCTTGGACTTCAATTCATTATTGATACATTAAATTTTGTTAAATGTTGTTAGTTATATTGTTTGCCCTTTGTATTATATTGTTAAGTTCAGGGATTCTCTGGTTTGGCATTGGTTCTGCTGAGATTCTCTGGGTTAGCATTGGTTCTGCTGGGTGGCATTGGTCCTACTGGGCTTTCTTGGTTCACTTGGTGCACTTAGACTGGGCCTTTGGCCAGTGCTGCGTTGCCCCTGAATGTTTTTGCCTGAAAACCAGTTTGGAATTCTTCCCTCTCATAGGAAACGATAGAGAGTGGCAGGGTTCACCTTGTTCAGGGGCCCCTGTAATTGTACCCCTGGATCCAATATTCTTGAAACTTGGGGGAAGGTTCTTAGTGGGCAGTCAGGACTAGGTTCCCTGCAATTTCTGTGGGGTTTGCTTGATAGAGGATAATAGCTGAATATATTTGGTATTCTTGATTAAAACCTGATCTGGATCCCATACCAGTTTATTTGGACCTGAATATCTGCAATGGTATTGCAAATACCTGGATCTGAATAATGCTGGGGTTTTTTTGCTACACACCTCTAGATTCATAGAAATACAATAAAGTACTTTTTTGGAGTCTTCAGTTTGGTGACGAGCTTATAATCCTTATTTTATAAATACCACTTTTTGCCAGGAAGATCACTAGAGACTCCACCTATTGTTTCCTGCCCATGGATCTTCTGTAGCCATGTATCGCAGTTAGGATCACCAGGCCAAGCTTGGCAACTGGTGAGAGGGCTGGGGGTGGGGACATGGGACTATATCCCTTCCAGATTCTACCTGGTAAAAACATATGGGAAAAACTGTATGGGAAAACTAGAGCATTTCTGGCAGCTCCTAGAATTACACTTTGTCACTTCTGGGTTTTATCGAGATGTGATTTAATCCCCCCCCTCTGCTGCTCAGAGTGTTGGCAGGCCACAGAACTTGCCAACGGGAGGCCTCCCACCAAAGCGGGAGGCCTGGCATACCTGTTACAATAGTCTTCAATGTTTCCAGACCCAGGACCTATTTTTAACTCCCAGCAGTATGGAGACGATAGAACTGCAAGCATGTGATATCAAGGCACATGACAGTAGTCACGTGGCATCACAGGCATATGACAGGGTAGCTGTGCGACACTACAGTCATGTGATAGGAAGGGGAAGAGCTGGAGTTGTGATCTGATTTGCATGAAGGTGAGGGCAGCAGAGCCAGAGGCAGGAACAGGCACCACAAACTGAATACCAAGAAGTTGACCATAATGAGGAACAGCTCACCAAGAGCTACTCGATCTGCTCTTCCCTCACCCCCATCATTCATCCGGATCTCCTCACCCGTGCTTGCAGCTTGGAGGTTCCTACCTGCAACAAATCAGCTGTCATTGAGGGGATCTACACCTAGGCTTTCTAGGTCCCTCTATTCTCCTGCTGGAAGGGTTGGGTACCTAGCACTTACCTCGTGCCAGCAGCATGTTGATTGGGGTCCAAATTGGTCCCAAACGAAGCACGGAAACACTTTTGTGGCCGGTGCGATGATGTTGCTTCTGGAAGTGATGTCGCTGCGCCGGTTGGGAGTGCACACGCAGTGCGTGTTACTGAAGTGCCTGCCGGTGGTGGGCAACCTCTGGGAGCTTGGCCCCTCCTGCTGATTGCTGTATAAGAATTTGTCCACCACCAGCAGGCACCTGGGAACCTTATCTACACCACAAACATGTGGATGTGATAAGGCATGAGTGGGTGGGTCTTTGAGGAGAAAACAGAAATAGCAAGTGAAAGCTTTTTGTAGGAAGAGGGACTTCATGATGCAAGTTCATTCACAGAACAAGAAGAGTTTGTTTGCTGAAGGATATTCATTCATCCTTCTAAGTGAGTTGAATGAGCATGGATGTGTGCATGTGTGCATGTGAGGGAGTAGAATTGCAGCACCAAGCTCTGCCTCTGAGGGCCAAGCTGCATGTGATGAATGACAGTTGAATGGCAAGTGAACAGACTCACATGTATTCCTCCCTGTTCACTTGCGCTCCACTTGCACTCCACTTGATCTCATAGAGTGATCACATAGAGTGAACAAGGCGAATACATGTGAGTTTGTTCACTTGCCGTTCAAGTGTCATTCGTCACTAGACATGGGCATGAACAGCATTACGAACAGAAAAAAACCCACAAACTCTTTATTACATTCTGTACAGTTGTAAGGAAGAACTAGAAGCCTGGATAAAAATGGTTTGTTGTTGTTAAAGGTGACCCAGGCTTGTTTGTGACTGATCTAGGATATCACAAAGGGTTCCTAATAGGAAATGTCAACAGAAACATGATTTAGGTAAACTTGTCCTGATCGAACTATTTTACTTATGCACGAGGCAAGCTCCTGAGTAAATCAACCTCAGTGTTTCCTAAGCTCATCTATTGTATAACGCGGTATGAAGCAGCTTTACTCATGAACAGTAGCTGCTTATCCTATAGGGTCATTTTACACCTTGGTAAATAACTAAGAAATTTGTTGCAGCTGCTCTTGCACCCATCCTTAAACCAAATCATCTCTAACATAGAAGAAGCATGTATCCCCTGGTTTCGTGGCTTGCTTCTTAAACCATGGCTTGCTTGTAAAGCACAGAGTTACTTGCAGTTCATTCCACCTTTGCATCTATGCAGCCATTCATATGGAAAACACTGAATATATTGCATTGCCCTTTTTTCTGAGCCTGTACATAATTTACTTTAATGATACTGCTCATTTGGCCAATGGGCTTAGAGCAATGTTACACTAAGTACTACAAAAAATATAGCAAGTAAACCATTTTAAAATGAGCCTGTACAATCAACAACATCTATCCATAAAGCAACTGAAAGATTTTTCTAGATTGCTATGCAATTTCTGAAGGTATACAGACACACCCATGTAAGTCTCAACTCGGAAATTTCAAATGGATTTTTTTTTCTTTTAATAGAAACACTTGCAGTATGTGTTGTTAAAAATTAGAGGTCGTGGCAGCTGACAAGTGATGGTGAGCATGAAAAGGGGTGTACACCTGTAAATGGACATAGCCAAATGGACTTGGATGTATCTGAATTAGAGGTGGGCAGAAAACGAACCACGGAACATAATTCTGTTCGGAATGGCTGGTTCGTTTTTAAAGAAACACGTTCTGAGCTGCCACGTTTTTAAGGAACAAACAAACTTTCCTACCGTTCTGTTTTCCTGGTTTTAGCAGCAACACACATTCCATCACCCAGGCAATGGTGGCAGTCTTCATGTTGCCCCCACGTTTGATTGGCAGCTGTCCTTGGTAAGTAGAGAGCTCCCATGTATGGCCAATCCAGCCAGGGAAAGGGGGGGAGAGTTAGGATCTCTAAGGCAACTGAGGAGATGGGCCTTCAGCAGCCGTGGTAACACCAATCTCTTCCTCCAAAACCATGTTAGGCATCTTTTTCTCCCAACCAGAGTGCTCCTGTGTTGTTCTAATCTTGGCTTTTTCTGTAAATACGGAAAGCCATGTGACCTGGTTTCATTTTTCTCCTGAGTGGGTTTTCTCCTGAGAGCTTGCTGGCTGCCTGGCTGGCTGTTTTGCTAGGAGAGGATCTGTGGCCACTTCTTGGGAAGGCACTAAAATCCTCTTTTCTCTTCCTTCCTTTTCTTACTGGGGACTGGGGGAGGTTCTTGGAAAAGGGTGCTTTTTTCCCTTTCTTCCCCCACCCCATTCCAATGCTAGCTTTTCACGCCCCCCCCCCCCCCGCCCAGCCTAGTCCTAGGCCTTTGAGTGGGACTGGGTTCTTGCTTTTCTAAGTGAATTTTATTTGCTTTTTCTCTGTTTCTCCCCCTCTGCTTTTTTGAGCTCCAATATTCTGGTTTGGTTTCTGGGGGGTTTGTGGCCCCCCTGCCCCAAGGAGCTCTTCTTTTATTTGCTTTTCTTTCTTCCTCTGCTTTTGGGAGGGTCTGTCTTCTGTTTTGTGTGGGGCCCCCCTCCAAGGAGCCTCACTTTCCTGTAAGCTGTGTGTGTACACTTGTGTGCACTTGTGTAGTGTAGTGCAGTTTTCCTCTTTTCTCCACACTCCTCCAGTGCCCTTTACTTTTATTTGGAGTGCCTCTACAGCCTGCACCACTGACTGGGTGGTGTTTTGGGGGGCTTGCGCATCTGGTGAGCTAACTCACACCCACATGGGGTTGTTTGCTCTCTGTGTGGACTTGTGTGGTGCAGTGAAGTCTGCCCTCTGTCCTGCACACTCCTCCAGTGCCCTTCACTTTTATTTGGAGCACTTCTCCAGCCAGTGCCACTGGGCTTGTGCCTCTGGTGTGCAGATTCACATCTGCACAAGGTTGCTCAAACGTCTCTGCTGCGCACACCATCAGCGCATGCACTGTTTCATTTTACTTTGAGCCCCTTTCCAGCTGGGGACAGTGTCTGAGTGGAATTTGTTTGGGGGCTGCCCACTGACTCACAACTGCATGGGTAGCTTTTCTGTCTGCAGGCCCCCCACTTGCATGCTTCTTAAGCTCGCCTTTGCATGCACACACTTGTATGGCCATGAGGGCGGGCACAGGGCATGACGCTGTTCAGCAGCCAGACCCCCTGCCCCAAGTTGGGAGGTGGTCAGCCACCTCACAACACCTGCTTGCAAGTAGGGGGCGACCACCTACATGACCCACACACCAGGTGTGTGGTCACCCATAGGGCCATGCAGGTGGGCACAGGGGGTGCCGCCAGGCGGCAGCAGAACCCCAAACTCGAACCGGTTCAAGAATAGGGTGCAGTTCAGAAGCTCGTGGTTCGTGTTCCGGCAAAATGAGTGAACCTCAAACCAAGCGGTTCGTTTTTTTTCTGTTCTATGCCCATCTCTAATCTGACTAGCTCAGCAAATGACTGGTTCCCTGATTGCAACCAGTCAGCAGGACTTGAGCCCAAAGGGTAGGTGTTTGAACATCACAAGTATCTAATACATCAGCTTTGCTTCAGAAACAAAGACCATGCCATTTGAATTCCAAAAGGGAGAAAGGTGAACAAGGAGACTTTCAGAAGTATCTGCACGAGGAGCCCCATACTGTTCTCGACA
This sequence comes from Eublepharis macularius, assembly GCF_028583425.1. NCBI lineage: Eukaryota > Metazoa > Chordata > Lepidosauria > Squamata > Eublepharidae > Eublepharis > Eublepharis macularius. Next base: position 120,842,078 of record NC_072797.1, on the reverse strand, counting down.
CCTGCTTTTGCAAGCTTATTTCACATCTAGCAGCTTACGCGCCCAGAGATATCGTAGGGGGAGATGTATGGGCACGGGTTTTATAGGAAGGAAACAACTGCTCTGTAGTTACTTGGTCTCCATTTGTCAGAGGACGAGAATCCCATTTGATGATTCTAAATTAAGATTTGTCCTTTCAAGCTGCAAAGTGAATCAATCTCATGCTGTGTAGTTACCAAGGTGAGATGCTGCCGTGCGAAACATGAGTGCTGTTTTATGTATGGAAATGGTAAGCCTTGAAAAATCAATTTCATGCCACAGCTTGATGATGTCCATTTTTACTTATCATGTTTGCACTTCAGATGCTAAAAACAATCCCTTATTGTAATAAATTTGAGCTGCATAATCTGACAGCATTTGAATGCCTTTATTACCCCTCCAGGTCCTTGGGTGAGAAAAGAAGCAATTTCTGTAGCCTATTTGCTTTCTGTTGGCCCATACTGGTAACTGGGATGTATGGGGTATAATGGCGGCTGCCTATTACCCTATTCTATTGTTTCAGATGGAGGGAGAAAGCAGGACTTTTATGATGCTCACAAGTAAGTAACAGAATTTAAGAACTTGTTATGGAGCTTGGTATTTCTCAGAAACAACTAGAAGTGATATTAGGAGCTGTAAGAAAACTGAAATCAAATGCACGTATATCGTGGTTACTCAACACTTTAATTCTAGTTAACGTTATGTGGACAGTAACTCTTTCTTTGGAACTATCTCACAGCAATCTCCTGTCAGGACCTCCTATTGTTTTTGCTAGGTTAAAACTTTTCCTGAGGTGTCATTTTCAATCAGGCTATCTATGGGGGAAAAAAAGACACAATAGAATTGATCTGAAAAATAAAATCACAATTTGAATTAATTTATATTGGGTAACATGTCACTTGATTAAATGTAGTCTTTTATTTGTATCTTGTTTCATTTCACGTGATCAATAACATCTTTGTAATTAAAAAAAGAAGAATGTTAGTCGTCATCATACATTTGTGCCCATCTTTAAAACACCATTTTGTTTGTATGGCTTATGGCTTCGGCCGGAAAAGCAATAAACATTATTATTATTAAAAAAAACACACACCATTTTAAATACGAGGCAATTTACGAGACCTCCTATTGTTTTTGCTAGGTTAAAACTTTTCCCGAGGTGTCATTTTCAATCAGGCTATCTACGGAGGAAAAAAAGACACAATAGAATTGATCTGAAAAATAAAATCACAATTTGAATTAATTTATATTGGGTAACATGTCACTTGATTAAATGTAGTCTTTTATTTGTATCTTGTTTCATGTGACTAATAACATCTTTGTAATTAAAAAAAGAATGTTAGTCGTCATCATACATTTGTGCCCATCTTTAAAACACCATTTTAAATACGAGGCAATTTACATGTAGGTATGATTCTATCACGCTTGAACCCTGTACAGACACCCGTCCCCTTCCCCCCTGACTGAATGCACAGGGTAAGAGAACATGGACAAGTGACTGCCCCCGCCCCCGCCCCCATCTTAACGTGCCTTCCCAGTTGCCTGCATGATGCCAATGCGCAGAGGAAGTGTCTGCATGTATGCAACTTCCCTGCGCACAGCAATGTTAAGAAAGAGGGAGAGTACATGTTGATGCTACCTCTGCATGTATGCACTGCACTCACCAGTGGTGACTGCACAGAGCTCGTGCCCGCTGTTCCTCCCTGTGCTTTAGTCTCAAGGGGGACTTGGCATAGTTAATTCATTACAAAAAACTGTTTCTCCGGTCAGGTTTGTGTACACTCCATTTTCATTCTACTTTGCCAGTTGATCAACCGTAGGAAGTGGTTCACACCCCCTATGAGAGGATCATTTACTTTGACCAGAGCTTGTTTTCACCACTGCTCTGCCATGTAAGGTAATAACCTTGTTCTTTCTTTGTAATAGACCTTTCCTTTCCCCCATCCTACCCTTCTGGCTGTAGACTTGGGGATAACTACCAGCTAAATGTAACATTTCTGGCATCTGGGTATGCATCAAATTCAATGTGTTAGTCTCTAATGTGCCACAAGACACTCTTGTTATTTATAGAGTGAGTAGTCAGTGGTAGTTGATGTTCCCTAGGTTGACTGTCACCTTTCCCCTAGGAGTTGCTCATTCTAGGGAATGTCAACTGTCAATATCGACTGCTTTTAAATAACAGCTGCTTTTGTTTTAAATGAAGACAATCACATTCACAAGAATTTTTTTTTTGGTCTAGATCCCATTTATTCTTGGAACAATTAGTTTTTTGGAGAGAGACTTCAAAAGAGATGACATAAAATAGCTGGAGCAGAACAGAAGGAAGTACAGGATCAAACGATTATGTGGTTTGCTGACTTTCACACTGAATTTGGCAGACGTGACATGTTCCATGTTGTCACTAAACTGGAAGTATTTTTAATTCACATCTGCAGGAGATTCAAATGGCTGTAGGGCGTACATGCATTTGCCCCAGGTCAGCTCAGCTCATTTTGAAATATTCATCTCAGCAGTGAAGGTTTATTTTCAAAGGTGATTTGTATATCATAGAAAAATAATTTAATCTCAAGAAGGTTTGTTTTGTTTTTTGGGGGGAGGGGTTTGTCAGGTTTGTTAGGTTCCTGTTTTTTTGGAAATCTGAGTGGGTTGGTCTTTATTAAATCCAAAGGTTTTCTTTCTCCAAAAAGAGATGATAAATCTTCAATAGGTGGTATTATTTGTGCTAACATGTTTTGGATGTCTGCATTACTTTACAAGATGGTCTTATTGTTTAATATTTTTGGCTACTGTTTTATGTTGTGAGTATGATGTTTTTATGCTTTTTGGATGTTTTTGTGCATATTTTTATGCTTTTTGGAAACCATCTTAAACACAAAAAATTGTGAGGTGGTATAAAAATATTTCATATAAATAAATAACATTATGGGGTACATTAACAGGAGAGCTAAAATTTCTTGAATATCAGTGGCAGCATAAAAACCTGGTGAGTTAAGATTTGAACAATCAGTCACTCTGGATAAGTAATTTATTTAGGTCAGTGTTTTGCATTGATGAGTCACTAGTGTTTCAAGAGAAGGTGTTAAAATTCATTTAATTGATTGATCGATCTTGCTTCCATCTAGTCTCAGTATTATTCATTATATTTATATTCCATGGTCAAAGTAGCTGAGGATACAAAATTATTTAAGAAGATACTGTAGAGAGCTCCTGGGACTTGGCAGAACTAGATCATTAGGCAATATGAAGGTAAATTACTTTCACTGAAGACAGCTGCAAGATAATGCAAATGGGTTGGAACAAATTAATTTAACTATATACATCGATGAGTTCTGAATTAGTTGTCAGTATTCTGAGAGGAGGGGGAGGGGGGGAAAGGATATCACTGTTGACAGCTCAATGAAGATGTCTCCCTAATACAAAATGTCAGCCAAGGAGTAATTATAGTGATGTGATGGTGATTTTTCAAGTTAGATCTATAGTCCGAATTTTTCACAATAAGGAAAAAAAATGGAATTTTTGAATCATATGTATTTTTATGTCACTATTCATATTTATAAAAATAAATCTCCTGTCAAGAGAGCCAGTTTATTAAGAGCACGGGACTCTAATCTGGAGAACCGGGTTTGATTCCCCACTCCTCTGCTTGAAGCCAGCTGGGTGACCTTGGGTGAATCACAGCTTCTAGGAGCTCTCTCAGCCCCACCACCTCACAGGGTGTTTGTTGCTTTTGAGATAATAATAACATATTTTGCTCAGAGTGTGCGTTAAGTCATCCTGAAGAGCAGTATATAAATCAAATGTTATTATTAAGATAATCAGGTGCTCTTTTCCCACTCACACCTGGTACAGGATCAGGTATTTTAAGATAGATTTTCTAGAATTAATAAATGAGAAAGTTGTGTCTCATTGTCAGATATGGACCTGTGCTTAATCAGTTACAATATGATTTGACCTATTATTATTGACCTGATTTAGAATGACATAATAGGTCTCAGATTTCAGGTCAGTGAAAAACAAACCAATTGAAATATAGGACTCCAACATCTAGGAATTTTGAATCATTGGTTTTGCTATGAACAGTTGAATTTTACAGATGTTATTGCTTGGCAACCAAAAATGTCATAACTTCCAAAGATGATTCTTGAAAGTCAGAGTTATTGTGGAATATCAGCGTTTGTTGAGAAGGACTTCCTGATTCAACATCAAGTGTACTTGTAGCAAGTTCAGATCCAATCCAATTCCAGTAGCAGATCAGAAAGATGGAAATTAGATCTCTGTCTTTCCTGCCTCGTCAAATATTGTGGGAATAAACTGAAGTTCCCTCTTGCCAAAATTATTAATTGCGGAAGAGAACACCCCCAAAGCATTGAAGGTGAAGTCCTTTCTTTAAAACTTTCTCTGGCAAAAGAGGAGATCACCTATTAGGTCTGTTCTGTCCCATTCTTCCTGTTTGTGGCAGGGTGACATAGGGCCAAGCTAGAAGTGACGAGTTACACTTGAATGGCAAGTGAACAGACTCACACGTATTCCTCCCTGTTCACTTGCGCTCCACTTGCACTCCACTCGATCACTATGTGATCACTATGAATAGGGAGAAATACATGTGAGTCTGTTCACTTGCCATTCAAGTGTAACTTGTCACTTGTAGCTTGGCGCTGAGAGAGTGATAGCAGAGCAACTTCAGGCATACCTGAATGACCCTTCCCCCCTCAACCCAATTCAATCTGGTGTAATGTCAATTTAACATTACTATATGCTTGTGCAGATAGGATTTAAGGCAAGTGCTAAAAAACCTTCAGGGCTAGCAACTTCTGTGCTAATTCTGATGGCACGTAGTTAACACCAATGGAGTCCAAGGAGTGAATGGTTTTCTCAGGTAATGGGGTTACCAGTTAAGAAGTAGGCTCTTCTTCCCAAGGCTCGCTTAACACAACCTACAAACCTGTTTATGATATTTTATTTTATTTACTTCATTTGTAGTTCATCTTGTTGAGACTTAAACTAGCAGAACATGAAATTAAATTAAAGGGTGCCCATGGTAGCCCTGATAGCTATTAAATGCAAATATAACTCTTCATTTTTAAACACTTTACGGTCTGTTCCAAAGACCACCTCTCTGCACATGTCCATTTCCTTATACAGATCCAAACCATGGAAAATCTCATTCAGAATACTTCAAGACAAGATTCTGACAGAGCCCAAATTAAGCACTTTCTGGTCTCATTCATTTCAATAGAGTTAATTTAAGCATGTGCTTAATTTTACAGTTGAAATCAATAGAATTTAAATGTTCTTAACTTGGGCTATATTATGCCCTTGTTTTCTATGGCTGCATTAGTAGGTCATGGGAAACTATAGTTATGACAAACTGTTGTTAAGAAATCAACTTAAAACCATGGTTTCTGATTGTGGTTTGAAGAATTAAATTACTGTTAGCGGAGTGGCTTGCGCCCAGACGGTCACACTAACCACAGTTAGTTTAATTAAACCATGGTTTCATGTTATGGCTGAACTGTACCACTAACTTGGTCTTGCCTTCTTTCCCACTGGTGCCCTCTAAGCCTTCCAAAAACAATTTTTGAAGATTGGGTGACCTTCTGAAATGTCATGGGATATGACATGGAGGAAGGACATTGGAGGGAGGAAATTGTCCCCATTGCATGAGTTCATATAGAGTGGGAAGGACAATTTCTGATATATACCAAATTCAGCCCTGTCTTGTATTGTATATAATGCCTTTCCAGTGGGTCCCCCCATCCTTGAGTGCAACTTTTGGGCTGCAATGGGAAGGAGAAGGTGACAAAGATCCTGTCTGTGAATTCTTCTCCATGCATGTTTAATAGGATCCAAGTCTGTATTTATTTCCCTACTTATTTGTTGGCTTCTTTGTGTTGGAATATAGGCTGCAAGGTCTGACATTCAGTCATTATGGGGTTAATGTGTTTACTCAGTGTGCTATTGTTTGTATTGACCTGGAAGGGAAACCTGGCAGAGAGCCAATAACCTTATTTAACTGAAAGCCCGGGAAACTATTGGTCAATTGATCAGGTGATTACCTCTCTTGGGTCAAGGAGAAGATAACCATGAGTGGTGTGGTCTCTCAGTCTACTTTGCAGACTTTCTAATAGGTTTCTTTGTTTTGTAGGAACACCGTGCCCCTTTTTCCTTTTAGAAGTAAACTTTTCTTAAACGCAAATAAAGTGTCTGACTATCTATTAATCCATTGTGACTCTGAATTTAAACTATTTTAACCCCTTTTCCCAACACTTTGTTAGTGGTAAGACATTAAAGTTTTTGATTAAATTATTGTCAAATGACTATTCTTGATTGCTCTTATGGCATTGTCAAGGACAAATTAGGTGGAACGGCGGCATGTAGCTGCTGTTGACCTATGGCTCTAACTTGGGTCTTCCCAGCCTACTGAAAAGGTTGCATGGTGGGATAGTGTCATGCTGTGAGTTTTTTTGCTTCCAGTCCATTTTATTGTCTCATACTTGTATGGAAAACTCTGGGTGTAATGGCATCACATCCAAACTCATACTTCACTAGATGTTATTGGAGAGACACAGGTTGGAGATGCAGGTTGGTGGCAGCCATGCTTAATGGGCCTTGAACCTGATGTTAGCAATCCAATTTGAGTGGTGTTTCATGCCTCTGATTATATTACATGGCAAGGGATAATACTAAAATTTCCTTGCCATGTGGGCCAGTCAATACTCATAACCATGAGCTCAGGATGATGTATCTCACCATAGCATGTACAAGGCAGGAAAATAATAATTTGTAAATATAACAATATGTGTTCAGGGGTTCGTTTTGGCTGTTTGGTGAATATGAAACCATGATGCATCTCTTCTCAAAAAGAAAGAAACTGCTCTTGATCATATTTCATTTTTATACAGGATTCTTGCTCTTTTGTCATGTAAGGAAATATTCCTACTCATTTCAAGATTCCCAGCTTATTGCAGTCATAAACCATGCACACACACACACCCCTCCAAAGCCCTGAACACATATATTCAGGGAAGGCTTTTCTGAGAAAATGTTGGTAATTTAATAGCTGTAATAACAAGAAAACCTTGAATTGAACTTAACCGAAGCTGAAGGGGAAATGCTTTTGTCTTTGGCAGCATCCAAGAGGGTGAGAATGTCAACAGTGGTAATTGATCACTGGCTAGGTATTCTGCCTCCTCCACTGATTTTCTTAAAATCATACTGCATAAGAGATTTTTTTCGGCCTCAGGCAGATTCCAAAGTCTACATTCATGTCCCAGAATTCACCCCCCCCCTAATTGATTAGGTCAATTATTCCAGAATTTCTCTCACAAACTCATGCGGACACACATGCACACACATGCAATATAATTAAAACAATTGTGAAAACTATATCTGTTATAATTTAACAGCAGGGTTGCAGAAAGGTAGGTAACCTGGGGCAACACATAATCTTGGGGGCCCCTCCTGCACCCCAAATTCTGTCAGGAGATAGCATAGTATATTTAAGTATATAGAACACTGAGGTAATAAATGTATTCTTTAGTTTTGTATGTAGTATTTGATGCTTGATAAGCATAAATGTCAATTACTAGGAAAACAAATGACTCTGGAAGCCACTGTCCTAAAGAAGGAAAGTCAGACAGGTATACCTTTTTTGTCATATGTGTGGGGTGCCCTCAGCATTGCACCCCCATCACATCACAATAACTTTCTGTTGAATGTGGTATAGCAGGTAGACTGAAGGATCTAGGTTTCAAACTCCACTTGGCTCAGTCACTGTTGAGATGGTAAAATGGAGAAGAGAATGGATGTATCCTGCCCTGAGCTCATTGGAAAAATGGCGGGATAACGATGCGATAGATTGGACATATTTGCCCCACAAGGAAAGCAAACTTGAAATTGGATGCCTTGGAACATTTCAACGTCTTGTTGAAGCTGGAACAGTCATTTGGTTTCTATGAATGCAGGTGTTGCTGGAACTGAGCCCCCTCTGGAAGCTCTGACTGACTTCAGAACTAACCAATGAACCCAGTGATTTTCACAGCATCTCCTCAGTACGCAACTCAGTGGCAAAATGCAGGTTGTCATTTCACCATTTCAGTGCCATTTGGAACAACCAGTAGGCGCTTGTAGAGAAAATGTGTGCAGCTGTTCAGGCTGTCATTCCTTTGTCTTTTCTTGTAGAAATTCACAGCCTCTGGGGGCAGAAGAGAGGGAAAAATAATCCACCCCTTATAATTGTAGAGTTGTCTGGCCTCACTTTCTTGATGCAGCCTTTCCTATTAAATCTCTTGCAAAAGCAAGGACTCTGTAGTTAGTGTTGCCAACCTCCACAGTAGGCCAGGAAATCTGGAATTATAAGTGATCGGTTTCTCTGGAGAAAATGGCTGCTTGGGAGCCCATTAGGAATGATCTGAAACCGCTTGTAGTGTGACATACATTTGTTCAACTCACTTGAAACTACCAAGGCCTACTTGGGGACTGAAACTGAAAGCAGGCCCGTCTTTGCATTATACTCTGCTGAGTTCCCTCCCTCCCCAAACCCCGCTCCCCAGGCTCCTCTCCATCTCCAGGAATTCCCCAGCCTGCCTTTGGCAACCCTACCGTGGCTATTCATGCCATTGTCACAACCCGGTGTTCCACTCTCCAGTGTCACTTGTTTTGTGGCAGCCTTGGACAATTGCTCACAACAGCAAGAGGAGCCAGCCATATTGGCCTTGTCTCTTGTTTTAGTGACAGATTTTAAAGGCAACTGAGTTGGAGGCCTACAAAGAATTGTGTGTGTGAGATATACAATTTGGAATTCCTCTCCAACCTTCCCCTTAGGAATTCTCTAAGCTCTCAGGGGCTCCCAGATACGTGGGGCCTGGAGACTTCCCAGAATTACAACTGATTTCTAGGCTACAGAGATTGGTTGCCTTGGGGCTGCTTTGGAAGGTGGAATCTTTGGTATTACACCCCATTGAGGTCCCTCCTCTTCCCAGACCGTGGTCTCTCCAGGCTCTGCCTTCCAAATCTCTAGAAATTTTCCAACCTGGAGTTGGCAACACTACTTTCAGAGCTTTTCAGTTATTATGAGCTTTTTTAATGGGATACAGGGTTTCCCCCCCTTTTGATTACAAAGCTATATCTTTTTTGCATAGCTGGGGAGTCCCTAACATATGCATGGACCCCAGTACTGTCTGTGGGTGGCCTGGTTTTCTTGCTTTTGTGCTTGGCTAGGGAGGCAGCCACATTACTGATAGATACAGTGATGACTGTGGTTTGTTCTGAAAGATGGAAACAAAAGTAGAATTGATCCAAAATAGAGCATTTTGCTTATTTTTATCTTCATTTTTTTAAAACCACCTATTTTTAGTTCCCAAGTAGGCCTTGATAGTACCAAGTGAGTCGAACAAATGTTCAAAGTTCAAGTGGGGGATGCCCCGCCCTCACCTGAGGAACAGCAAATATAGATTATCTTCTCAAGTATCAGAAAATACAGGGTCATATAGGGCCAAGGTAGAAGTAATGAATTACACTTGAATGGCAAGTGAACAGACTCACATGTATTCCTCCCTGTTCACTTGCACTCCACTCAGGGAGTGGTTACATGTCAGGTGGCCCCACCTACCTGACTCTCAGCCATTTTGGGCTCGTTTCAGCCTGGATTGGGCCCGAAGCGGCCCAGATTGGGCCTCTGACAGGTGGTGGATCACTCTCCCACTCAGCAGCGGCCCAATCCTGACCATTTTCGGCCCCTTTTCGGCCATTTTCAGCCCCTTTTTGCCATTTTGGGCCCAATTTCAGCCCTAAATGGCCAGGATTGGGTCCAAAACAGCCAGGATAGGTGATGTCAGGGGGTGTGGCATATGCAAATCAGTTACACCAATGACACACTTCCGGTGATGGCAAGGGGTGTGGCATATGCTAATGATTATGCTAATGAGTTCCTCCAGCTCTTTTTCTACAAAATGGCCCCTGACTCCACTCAATCACATAGTGACTTCTAGCTTGGCCCTTAGTGTGTCTTAGTGTGAAGGAGAAAACACTCTGGTTTTCTGGATGAAAGCATTCCTGTCATGAGAATTCATTGCTATTTATTTATGCACCATACTTTCCCTTTTACTGTTTGTGACAGCCACTATTACAGAACTTATTGCCAGTACAAAGGCTCTTCCAGACTTACCTAATATATTTTTTTAATTTGGTGTATTACTCTTTCCTCTCCTCTGAAAAACCAAGAAAGCTTTATTCCAAGGTTAGCCTTCATTCCACTAAAGTGTGCAAATGTCCTGTTTGTAGCACACAAAAATGCATGTTCATGAACACCGAAGCAACATACTGTACACAGCCTACCATTGTAGGGTTGCCAGCCTCCAGGTAGTGGCTGGAGATCTCCTGGAATTACAACTGGTCTCCACGCCACAGAGATCAGTTCACCTGGAGAAAATGGCTACTTTTGGGGGTGGACTCTGGAATTATGCCATGCCAAGGTCCTTTCCCTCCCCAAACCCCACTTTCTCCAGGTTTCTCCAGGTTTCACCCCCCAGATCTCCAGGAATTTCCCAACTTGGAACTGGCAACCCTATACCATTGTAATGCTGCTGCTATGGAACACGGGCCTCAGAACATGATCTATGGGCATATGTTGCCAAGGTCTGGATTTGCTCTGTATCTAGATGGCAGACAGCCTGGAAGCTACGGTTGCAAGTCCCCCATGGCAACCAGTGGAAGATGGGGTGTAGGGGTGGCAACTTAGGGCCAAGCTACAAGTGACGAATGACACTTGAACAGCAAGTGGATTGAGTGGAGGGCAAGTGAACAGGGAGAAATACACTTGCTGTTCAAGTGTCATTTGTCACTTGTAGCTTGGCCCTTACTGAGAGGGCACTTGATTGTCGTCCCCATGCAATGATGTCACTTCTGGAGCTACCCAGAAATGACAGCATCACCCCTGGGCTGATTCTTTAGCACTTTGCCAAAAACATTTTGGTTTTGCCCCCAAATCTTATATATTTGGTTGGGTGTTAAAAAATTGGCCCCTTGCACGGCACCATTGCTTCTGCGTCACACTGGAAGTTTCAATGAAAGTAAGTTTTATCTGTTGCAATATACTGGCTTGAAGAGTGTTTCTTCACATGCGATTTCATGCTTTCCTGATTGTGCAATTTTGCTACATCAACTAACAAATATCTGCAATACAACCAAATTGATTTACAATTTCTCAAATTCTTCTGGATATAGCAAAATATTTCTGGACAGGTCAAGACATGTCACTCCCCACCCCATCCCACTCGCCGCTTGAGAACTGTGATTCAGATATTACATTGAGTTCATATTTGTGCGAATTTCATTTTTTAAAAAGAGTTCTGTATAGCTAGTTCTCCAAAAAAGTTTTAAGAAAAAGAAATTGTATGGTTACATTAAAGAGTATTTGCTACCTGGTGCACACTATAATAAAAACAGTAGTTGCATTATTATTTTGTGGCAACATAAGAATCATCAGAAAGCAGATTGCGCTGAAAAGATGAAACGTCCCAGTGGTGCCCTTTCATTTTGTGTGTGTGAATGATTATTCCTAAGAAATTGCCAGTTTTCCTGCAGAAAAAAAATTACCATATAGTCTGGCTTTGAAAAAAAATCTAAATAATGCTAATCCCCCCTCCGAAAGACTGCAAGATAGAGAGACTATAATGTCATCAGCTATTCAAGTCAGAGCACAACCTCAGAAATTATCTTCAGTCCATTGTTTTTCTCTCCGCTCTTCCTGAACTCCTTTCCCACACATTTCACCTTTCTATCAAAGAAAAGTTTTTTTGTTTTTCATCTTCAGGTTTACATATCCCAGCTGCCTTTAAGACTGTGAAGGGAACGGATCTGGGGGTTGTATATTTTGCACAGTTGTTCGCATCTTTGCCGACTGGGTGCTAAATCGGGGAGAGGGACTGATATTTTAAACCACCGGAAATAGTTAAACCCGACACAGGAATTCATTGAGGCATCCTACAGTTTTGACATGCCAGCTGAAGACCCTAATATACCAACTAATTTGCACTTCTGTAAACCACAACACTGGATGCCGTTTTAGGATTGCGTGTAAGTTTTAACCTGCAAGATGCATATTTCACCACTAGGGGCAGAACTACCCCTCCTGCTGCGTGCCTTGTAGTGTTAATGTGAGCTGGGGGAACTTTTGAAGGAGCAGTTAGCCCTTTGCACATTTTTAAAATAATCCTGGACTGGAAGCATGAAATAAAACGGGCCAAAGCGTTTTCGCTATGGAAGTGCATTCTTGGGGAATACAAAATGGCAACAAGAACATTTCTTGGTTGTGGAGAGGTCATTGCTAATTGAGTGAAAATGAATTCTGTCAGATTCTCCCCCCACCCCTTCCAGTTGGGGCAGGAAATAGGTTTTCTTCCAAAAAGGTTTTCTTTGGCGCATTGGGTAGACAGGTGAGGAGAGGCTGGGAAAGAATTGTGAAACTGCGCATGTGCAAAATATTTATAATCCAGGGTCCAAGCATTTTTGATGATTTGAAAAAAAATGTCAACCTTTGAATGTGTTTGAAGGTACTGATTGCAGTTTGTACCATATAAATGCTCCAGAATCCTTGATGCAAATTATTGCTCAACCATAAACTTTGCTTAGGTGATCTTGGGCCAGTCGCTCTGTCTCAGCTTAGCCTTCCTTTCAGAACTGAGGGTGAAACAGTGAGACTGGAGGAAAAAGTAAGATGCTTCATATTTGCTAGCTTTATCATGTGAAAAACTTTTTTCTTATTTAGCCCTTTCTTATTTAGCATTGTGAGACAGACACAAATTTACTGAAATTCAACTGAATGTCAGAACTGCGGTTTCAAGACAAGTGGAGGTTGGGAAATGATACACACTCCAGTCTCTTCCTTAAGTACTGAGTTGCTCAGACTGCACACATAGGCCAGAGTGGAAATCTTTAGAGAATTGGGTAGGAGCCTATTGCCCCCTTGTGTTGCTTGATTCTTGCTGAGTTAGCGGCTGCAATACCACCCTCTTGTCATCAGCTGTGGGGTGCTGCAGCACAATGCTTAACAACAGCTTGTTCTTCTGGGAAGTCAAGCAGGACTCCAGTGGCATCTTAAAGACAAACAAAATTTATTGTGAGTCCAAAGTGACTTCATCAGGTGCATGGAGTGTTTTTCTACTAGGCAGATGTATTTATTCTAAAAGCTGCAAACAAATCTCTGCTCTATGAGCTGCTACCCTCTGAGTTCTCCAAAACCAGGTGGTTTTTCAGCCTCGCTCTCTCTGTAAAACTCTCATGGATTCAAAAGGCTGAGTAGGTATTTGTATGATTTGTCTGCAAACTGACAACAAAGTATCTCTCTTTTTACATTATTTGCGTAAAACTCTCATTTGAAACCGGTGTTTAGGGGCTTAATAAAAAAATTAAAATCTATTATTTCTTGGATTTTTACTAGCTCACTGGAACCCCGAGTGGAAAATATCTAATTAATTTAATGTAATAGGAAATCTTTTAATGATATCTTGGCCAAGAGCTGCAGGATAGGTAGTTTTGTCAAATTCCCAAGCAGCTGAGAAATGATATGCTTTTATGAGACAGACCCACGTCTATTCCCCGTGATGCCAAATACTCAGTCAAAGCTGTATATATTACTTAGAGCTGTGGGATTCAGCTGACATTTAAGAGATTTTTCAAGGAAGCAAAAGGCTTTTCTGCAATGCTAATATTTAAAGGTGAAGTCCAAGCCCCATCTAATTAAGTACACAGGTTTCACATGAATTTAGACCTGTTTGGGATTACTCTTTTTTTTCCTTGTTAAATGAGACACCTCTGAAATTCAGAACTGGTCCCCCTTGAAGCAATTCCAGCATTGTTATTTTAGAAATGCTTTGTTTTTAGTTCCTCGGTGGCTTTCATGGGACATCACTCCCTGCCCTCAGTCATCTCCTGTTGTCCAGCATGTCCAGGGGATTGGAATTGGATTGCGGACTGGGACCAGCATATCTATGGGACCGTCTCTCCCCATATATTCCCCAGAGGACACTCCGATCAGGGGACAAACACCTGTTGTAGTCTCTGGACACAAGGAGGCCCACCTAGCCTCGACTAGAGCCAGGGCCTTTTCGGTCCTGGCTCCCACCTGGTGGAACACTCTGTCTGCTGAAATCAGGGCCCGGCAGGACCTACTATCTTTTCGCCAGGCCTGCAAGACAGAGTTGTTCCGCCAGGCATATGGCTGAGCCTGGGCCTCCGCTGGCCTGGAAAAAAGGGGTATATAAATCTTAACCCTCCCTGTGAAGACTGTCCACCATCCTGTTTTAAATGTGTTGTTTTTAATGAACATGGACTTTTAATTGTATTTTTAATACGTTGTTATCCACCCTGAGCCTGCTCGCGGGGAGGGCGGAATAGAAATTTGAAATAAATAAATAAATAAAATAAAAATTAGCCGGCCAAAATGCTCACTGTTACCTCCTTACTGTGGTTACATGTGATCATAATGAATGGTGAAAGGAAGAAGTATGCTTCTCTTCAGTGATGAGATAGATACCATACATCTGTCATGCACAAGGCTACCTCAACAATACATCCCCCCTCTCCAACTGAGTGGGTCAGAGCATAAAACTTGTGAAGAACCTTGCTAAATGCTCAAGCACATTGATCAAGTGACATCTGGCCGATGACTCACCTCACAGAACAGAAAGTGAAATTCTCTCTTCTCTTCTTCTTGGAGAGGACCCATTCATACAATATGACCTGATGAACCCGCTGCATGTTCATAGAGAAGAATGAAGACGTAGAATCTTGAGATGGTTGAATGAACTAGACCACTTCAGGTGCAGGACTCATGATTATGAATCTTGAACTCAGCTACACTGATCCATGTTACAAAGACCTAACCACACAGATGCTTCTGTAACATTGAGGATGGATTACTATAACATTTTCATATGCCACTAGCCTTGAAGTTATCACAAAAACTTTAGCTGATGCAGAATACAGCTAAATATCCATTAATAGAAGTGGAGTGCAGAATGCTTATGACACCAGTTTCAAGTGGGTAACCATGGAGAACAGCAAGATTAGAGCAATGCTAGTAGCACCTTGAAGACCAACAAGATTTTCAGGGTAGAAGCTTTCGAGAGTCAGAGCTCCCTGGTATCCAGTAAAGTCTTTGGTATCTGACAAAGGGAGCTTTGATTCTTAAAAGCAAATCTTGGTTTCCAAGGTGCTACTGGAGTTGAATCTTATTACATCAGTTTTATAACAAACTAGTAACAAAGCCTGTTGTGGGGAAAAATACAACGGGCTCTTAGAAAGGGGAGGGCGGGCAGGTGGGCATTGCCACCTCCTCCTCTGTGACTGATCCCAGCTGAGTGAAGTGGGGGCGGGCATTGCCACCTGCTTCATGCCTGATTATGGCAGGGTGAAGGGGGGCGGGCATTGCCACCTGCTCCATGCCTGATTATGGCCGGGTGAGGGGGGGCGGGCATTGCCACCTGCTCCATGCCTGATTATGGCAGGGTGAGGGGGGTGGGCATTGCCACCTGCTCCATGCCTGATTACGGCAGGGTGAAGGGGGGGCGGGCATTGCCACCTGCTCCATACTTGATTATGACAGGGTGAAGGGGGGCGGGCATTGCCACCTGCTCCATGCCTGATTACGGCAGGGTGAAGGGGGGGCAGGCATTGCCACCTGCTCCATGCCTGATTATAGCAGGGTGAGGGGGGGCATTGCCACCTGCTCCATGCCTGATTACGGCAGGGTGAAGGGGGGGCGGGCATTGTCACCTGCTCTGCACCTGTTCCTGACTGGGTGAAGAGGGGATAGACATTGCTACTGCTCCATGCCTGATCCCAGCCGGGTGAAGGGGATGAGCATTGCTGCCTGCTCTGCGTCTGATCCCTGCTGGGTGAAGAAGGGCATTGCTGCCTGCTCTGCGCCTGATTCTGGCGGGTTGAAGGGCGAGTGGGCATTGCCATGTGCTCTGCTCCTGATCCTGGCTGGGTGAAGAGGGGAGTGGCCATTGCCTCCTGCTCTGCTCCTGATCCTGTAGCAAAAATTGAGGGGCTCCGCAGAATATATTCACACAGAGAAGCCAAGAACCTGCTATGGAAATTATCTGTTAACCTGAATCTTCTTAAAGTGCACCATACAACAATAAAATAATTTACTTTTTTACTTTTTTAAAGTTAATTTTAAAAATATCCTATAATTTATATAAAGTGCAAGGTGCTCCAATTGATCACAATAAATACAGGTATAAATAAGTTCACATCCAACACTCATTTACAACCATACACTGGACAGAAGAATTGTTTTCCTATTTTCAACCAAGCAAATTAGTCCAGAGACTTGGGGTCACAGGTCATCATGGTTCAAAATAATTCCTTATCACCTTTTTGTTTTTTCCTCAGGGCGGATCCAGCCCAGCGGAGGGCTCCGAGGTGGTAGCTGCCTGCCAGGCGGCAGGATCCTCAAGGGAGGATCCTCAAGCCCATCCGAAACAGGAGGCTAGCTTGCTCCCTGTTGAGCGACTCTCTGCGTCTGTGGACTCTCCCCCCTGAGAGTTTTGGGTGTCCCTTGTGGATCTGTTCTAAATAGTTACGATCCATCGAAAACTTTCATGTGAATATCTGTATTTCCAGATATTGGACGTATCCGCATGTCATTTTAATTGATGCTTCCTGCCAAATCAATGTCGTTACATCAGATCTTTCCATATAGATTAATTAGAAGACCCCTGCTGGATCAGACTAAAATTCCATTTAGTTTAGCAACCTGTTTCATGCAGTGGCCAGTCAGTTGTACTGGAGGGCCAACAGACAGTGTTAGCAGTCCAAGCTGCCCTCACATTAATAGGAAGCTTATGAGTATGGCAATATCATAAGCCCCTTTTCTCATGTTTTAAACATAGGAAATGGCTCCCAGCTCCCAGTTTGGAGCTGCAAAATGACTGGTATGTGAGTTACTAGGCAAGGCTTGCTTTCAGCCTCACACCCCGAGAGATGTGCAAAGATCTTAAGACAATAGTGTCTTCCAGGAGTTCCTGAATTAATCTGTTCTCCTATTCTGGGCTATTCGGGGCTCTGATAGCTGCTCCCATCCAGTCATCACAGGTCATCAATTATCACTGATTTGCCCAGGAAAGCTTAATCAAAACTTTCCTGGTTCTTTGTCTCACCCCGGAGACAGCATTAAGTTACTGTTTTTGGGCAGAAGATGCCATCCTGCCCCAGGGTATGTTCCACAGTATAATTTAGCTACCCTTCTGCCATAGTCGTGTGTTCTGGACCTACTCTGATATCCTCAGACGGCACGTTTGAGCCCCTCTCTTCTTAATAATAATAATAATAACATTCGATTTATATACCGCCCTTCAGGACAACTTAATACCCACTCAGAACGGTTTACAAAGTGTTATTATTACCCCACAACAATCACCCTGTGAGGTGGGTAAGGCTAAGAGAGCTCAAGAGAACTGTGACTCGCCCAAGGTCACCCAGCTGGCTTCATGGAGGAGTGGGGAATCAAACCCGGCTCTCCAGATTAGAGTCCCGTGCTCTTAACCACTACACCAAACTGGCTCTTGCTGCAAAGCACTGGAAACTCAAGCTACTCCTCTTCTGGATAGGTAACTATATCTTCCAAACTCCAAAACTCTAGCCAACATCCTCTCTGCTTTTCCTTGGCAACTCTGTATGTGTGGTGTATGTTCTTATATGACTGCTTTTGATATCCTTTTAATAAAAAAAATATTTTGTGATGCATGCCTTTGGTCATTTCGAGAGTTCTCTGAGGGAAGGGCCCTGGTATAAATTGGTGAAGATCCCCATCACCCCCTCTCACTAGCTCGTTTCCTTGCACAATAATTCCCCCAACTGACAAGGAGACCCTTCATTTGGGTAACAACAAAGCATAGAGGCCAAGGCCTTTCTTTGACATTGCCCCTAAGAGGCTTACTGCCTCTGAATGTGAGGGTTTCCTTTAGTCACCGTGACTGTGAGATAAAAAAAAATTGCCAAATGGTGCTCCTAACTCCATGGACTGACCATGGAGGATTCTTCTTCTGAGCGCTAAAAACTGGGATTAAAAAACAAGACAAAACAAAACAAGACACTTTTAAGAGCTAAGAAATAGAATAAAGTAGCTGATTGACCAGATCCACTACTGAATTTATTCTGTTGTATTTCTTATTATGGTAGCATCCATCAGATATAATACTTAGCTCATTAGAAGATAATAATATCAAAGTTTCCACAAGGGTCTGACATAGCCGTACCATTTTTGTATAATCCATTCAGAGATCATCCTATTTGCTGATTTTATCTTTCCATTTTAGCACATATTATAATGCCTGTCTGTTGAGGCCTATGCCAAAGCTACGGTTTGATGTAATTTTGAGAGTTGGGTAGTCATCATTGTCTTTAGAGGACAATGCCTCTATCTAAAAGGAATAAAACTCTCCTACCACTGTGTTTTGAGTTAACTGAGCAGCTGCAACAAATTATCTTTGAGTCAGATGACCAATTTACCATTTTTTTTTAAACCAAAACAGTTCAGGTGTATTGTTTTGCATCCCCCCCTTCCTTTTATTTTTATTTTATTTTTCAACTGCCGTTCTTCTAGAAGATGCACAAGATAGTGCATGTGTTAAAATCAGAGAAGAGCATTCCACTACATTCACAAACAACATCGCAGCGGATATTGAGACAGATTGTGAGATGGAGGGGAGGAAGGGATGAGCCAGTGTTTGGCTCTTGCGTCCCTTTCTTATGTGCCAGTGGTAAAGCCGATTGCCACTTATGGGCCAGAAAGGAATTTTCCTCCAGGCCAGACTGCCAGGGATTTTGGAGGCTTTTGCCTTCCTCTGGACATTGAGCAAGGGTCACTGGGGGAAGGGTAGCTTTGAAGAAGGGATTGGACTAGATGACCCATGGTGTCCCTTCCAGCTCTATGATTCTAAACACTGGAATGATAAAAAAGGGGGCCATCCCCCTCCAGTCAAATTTAAATGCCTTTAGATACTCTGGACCCAAGCTGTTTACGGCTTTAAAGGTCAAATGCAGCTGCTTGAATTTAACCTGGAAAAAACTAGAGAGGGCTGGTGCAGCTAAGGAAACCAGGGTAGCTTACATTAGCGTTCCTTATTTTAGCTTCACAACAACTCTATAAAATATGTTAGGCTGAGAGAGAATGCCTTGGGCAAGACCACTCAGTGAGCATCATAGATTCCAGCCCCTTGACCACCTCATCATGATAGCTTTACACATTGACCAACCGTTAGAGGCGATTTATAATGTTTATATAACAAAGCCCAGAGCAAATATTTGGTATTTATGCAAGAAAGAGTTAAGGGAATCTGTACTATAAAACAGTCCTTATCTTAACTCAAACCTGCTATTTCCTGCGTTGCTATAAAAGGTCTACACATTACTTTTATTTTTAGCTATCCTCCTAAAACTGTAACCTGTTACAAACACAAGTATCACACAGGTACATGTGCCATGTGGAACTGGCTGTGGTTCCCTGTTCAGTATATGTTTTGTGATGAAAGTGGGTTTGCTGCTATGCGATGTGTGGAACAAGCCCTCTTGCATCAAACTGAGACTTGATTCAGAAATCCCTTGAAACATCAAGGCTGCATTGAGGCATGGTAGTCACTCTACGTATTGATGATCATACCACCATTAATAGCAGCTTTACAATGAATTTTGAATGGCTTGGCCAACCTGTTTAATTCTATAGGATTGGCATAACTAAGAGACTAAACTGAATAGGGAAGCACATAATTCATCCAGATATCTTGCTGTTGTTACATTGTGGTAAAGAAGCGACTGTGTGGGTCATCAAAGAGGAAAGGGGTGGCCTACTGATAATATTCTTATCCAGTGCAGATGGCAGACATGCACTCCGGGTAAGGGTACTTCAGGACTGGAATCTGGCTATCTGCTATGCCATGGACAAGGCAATCTGGTTTCGTTGGAGAAGAATTTGCAGTCATGGGAGAAAAGCAGCAGTCTAAGGTTTCCTAGCACAAATTATCTCCTTATCCCTCTCTGCTGTAACCATCCTGCTGTACTTAAGAGAGTCTGTATAAGCAACCACAGTTCTTATCTGAATTCTTTTACCTGCAGTGGCTCAGAGCCCCCTGTCTGGTTCTGTTCCACTCTGGAATCCCCACAGTTTCTCCTGGGATTCCAGAAATGAAGAACGAAGAAAGCACTACATCTAATAATAATAACAACATTCGATTTATATACTGCCCTTCAGGACAACTTAATGCCCACTCAGAGCAGTTTACAAAGTATGTCATTATTATCCCCACAACAAAACACCCTGTGAGGTGGGTGGGGCTGAGAGAGCTCCAGAGAACTGTGACTAGCCCAAGGTCACCCAGCTGGCTTCAAGTGGAGGATCCAAGCAGAATCCTGGACCAGAAGAAAAATGCTTACTTGACAGCCTGGAGATAATCAGTTGCCTGTTTCTGTTCAGGAGAAGGGAGCTGCTAAACCAAGTATCATCGTCATCATCATCATTATTTATTACATTTCTAACCTGCCCTTCCCGCAAGCGGGCTCAGGGTGAAGTACAGCAGTTATAAAAATATAATACAAATATTAAAACAATTCATAAAACGACAGTTCATCATAAAATCAACAAACAGATAATAACTGTCCCAAGATGGGGTCAGTTCCAGATTCCTCCCCATCAGCATACAGCGGGAGGGAAGCAGACAGATAATGTACTTGACAAGATCAGCTCCTCCTCCCTGGCAACAGGAAGAATGGGACAACGAAGTGCTAGAACATTCCTTAGTCAACTCTTAATCTTGTTCTTCTCAGCTTTGGCTTTTGCTAGTTTGGATATGGGACAACACCTTACATTTGCTGGTGCTATGCGTGTGAGGAGTGCTAAGCAAGGGAATCGTAGGAAGAAGAGCAGAAGTAGGCCATGGACTGAGAAGGAAGAGCCTAAGTATGCCATGAAGTTGTGCAGATGGAGAAAAGAAGAAAACCTGGGCAAAAGTAGAGACTATTGGCAAGAATGAAATAGGTAAGCAACTGATGATGGTGGACAGTGGTGATGGCTCCATGGCAGAGCATCTTCTTGGCATGCAGAAGGTCCCAGATCCAAGCCCTGGCATCTCCAGTAACAAATAGTAGGGGATGTGAAAAGCCTCGACCTGAAACCCTTCAATCCTGCCCTATTGATAGGCCAATAGTATGACAGAGCAATGCGCCTTTTATGTGAATAAAATATGGGGGGATTCTGCTTCTCCCGTCATGCCGTATTGTGGCCTGGCAACCTAAGGCAGCAAAATGATCCAAAGGCAGTGTGGCAATGGATTTAACTTCACATATTGACTTGAACTGCCAGCCAACACTTGGCTGCACGCTCCGAGTATAGCTTCAGTGTTCAACTGAGCAGCCAGTAAAGCACAATTCCAGGCACATCTCTCCATTTTGCTCGAAAATATCTCAGTAGAAAATCTGCAATCCTCTCTAACGGTGATCGGAGCCCTCTTAAGAAATCTTTATTGTTGGAACACATTTTCTGGTTGGCTTCCTGTATTATCTATTTTCCTGACCTCTGGTTTGAGTGTCGCACTTGTTTCTAAGTAGATTCTGCCAGTGATAAGTTGCTAAGCAACTAGTCCCGTATGATCTATTGTCATTTCAATAAATGACCCAGGCAGATAAAAGGAAGTTTTGAAACCTAATGGACTGGAAAAGAAAAAAAAGGGGGGTGGGAGTGGGGGATGCAAACAGACTGCCCCACTAATGCAAGCTGCTCAATAATCCATTTTATTTAAAAATGATTTCTGGACACCAGCAGTAGCCTTTTGAAGGGCCACTTTGCAGAACTGAAGAGAGCAGGACAGATGCAAATCTTTTTAAAATGCGGCTGCCCAGATGCCCTTAACAATCAATTTAATGTACTATTGGTTCCAAGTTGTAGGCCGTAGAATTCATCATTGGGGTATTTCCTAAATTGTGGCCAGTCATGCAGTTTTAACTATCCGAAAGGAAGCCTAAGTTCAGATCAGATAAGGTCTGACAAGGGTATCTTCCGGACTGGTTATATGCCCTGAGTTCAATACTTTTGGGAAGAGGGTTTTTTTTTTTTCTTGCTTTCCACTACATTGTGATACATTCATGCACTCCTGGAAATTTCCTGGCTTTTCTCTGATCTTTCTCAAACCTGGCTTTACTCTGAATTTATTGGAAAGATTGCAGCAAAGCCTGAATGGCTGTTATGTGGCTGGGTAAATTCAGATTTCCAGACCACAGACCTCGACCCTGTGCCCACATAGCAGCCATTTTCTCTCTCCACCACTGGTGAGACTTAAAAAAAAATAGCACTAGGATATTGTTATAACAATATATTGTTGTAAGGATAGGTCTCTAGCCCTTTCCTTTTTTCCTTTTATGTCCTCAAGGGAATAGGTTTGGCGTGTTCTCTGAATTCCCAGCTTTCATTGAAACAAATTGAGAAAAAAAAATTGAGATATGTCAATATCTGGTATTTTCTAATTAAGAATTCCAAGAAATGCATAGGCCCAAAGGGAAAGTGTTGGGAAGGGTAGGTCAAGGGTTTTTTTAAAAAGTGAGAAAATAAAGGAGCAAAACAAGAAAACAAACCTGAGGTCTTGGCTGTAGAAGGTGGGCTGGTGGAAGGTAAACTGTAGCTGAAGCTAGCGTTTCCACCATTCCCTACCAGGGAGGAAGAGAAGATGAAGCTCTTTCTCCTCATGCAGCGCAGCGGTTTCTCCCCCTCCAGATACAGTTTTGCTGTGTCCAGGAGGGCTGTTTATTTATGTATTTATTTATTCATTACGTTATTTATAGTCTGCCTTTCTCACTGGGACTCAAGATGGGTTACCCAGTGTGAGTTAGTACAGTTGATTTCAAGGACATTTAAACAAATGATGTAACAGGGTATATACCTGCAAATTTGCAAAGATTTCAAAGCCATTTTGGTAAAAGCAGCAGGACTCTAATCTGGAGAACCGGGTTTGATCCCCCCGCTCTTCTGCCTGAAGCCACCTGGGTGACCTTGGGTCAGCCACAACTCTCTCAGAGCTCTCTCAGCCCCACCCAACTCACAGGATGATTGTTGTAGGGATAACAATAACACACTTTGTAAACCACTCTGAGTGTGGCATTAAGTTGTCCTGAAGAGCAGTACATAAATCGAATGTTACTATTATTATGTTATTATTAAAAACAGCGGAAATCCAATACAGAGCTGAAGTGTGGGAGCGTGACTGCCATCAGTGCAATGATGTCACTTCTGGAAGTGATGTCATCATGCCCTGCCAGGAGTGTGCCTGCTGTGTGCTTGCTCTGGAGGTTTTCTTCCTCCTAGACTCGTTCTCCGTGCCTTTCCCCCTCACCAGAAAGGTTTGGGGGCTGAAAGGACCTCAACATGGTCTAATTCCATGGAGTCCTCCCTCTAATGCAGCCATTTTCTCCAGGGGAACTGATCTTTGTGGCCTGGAGATCAGTTGTAATTCCAGGAGGTCTCCAGCCACCACCTGGAAGCTGGCAGCCCTAGCCTACGCTGCCCTCCACAGCTGCTTCTGTCTGCCACACCCCCTGACATAAGGAATATACACAAAAGGAGGGCACCGCATAGTAAGGCAAGGCAAAGGGACAAAAACCTACTGCTGTAAACTTAAAGACAATGTACCAAAAGCGTAACGGTTTGTCTACAAAATCTTTATAGAAGTGGCTAGTGACACACAACACAATCCTCTGGGTTACCCACATGGGAGCAGAGAAGAGAAATCTGTATGAAAGTTTTGTCTTGGGAATTAATTCTGATTATGTTTGCTGGTTGTCAACACTCTTGAAAAAGCAACACTGAAACAGGAGTCCAGCTTGCGACCTGTTGAGTTGTTGATAGCTGAGACTGCTTCACAGCACAGCGGGTTTCTCCACTACAGGATTCATCACCAGGGAGCTGGCTTCTTCGCTTACCTGCAATTTGGAATCCATTCAGAGACTCATGGAAGATTTTCCATTTAATTGGAACCGATTGGGGAACTGAGGACTGTGTTGTGAGTTGTGTTGTGTGTCACTAGCCACTTCTATAAAGATTTATAGAATTCCAACAAACGGTTAAGGTTTTGGTACTTTGTCTTTAAATTTACCACAGTAGGTTTTGGTTCCTTTACACACCCTCACATAGCAAAACAAGAAAAGAATCAGGGTGTGGCCGTTAGGGATGCTGAGAACGTCCCAGCAAATATTCATCAAACACACACATTTTTTTGCCCGTTGCAATGGTTCATGAGCTGAGCCTCAGATTGCATCAGTTGCCTTCATTGTCTGGCTCACATGATGCAAAGGAACTTTGTGGCTTTGCAGTAGCCATGCCAGCAGAGTTTGATTTCCTCCTGCCTTGTGAGTACTTCAGAACTTGCTTAGTTGGTGAAATAAATTCCCCCCCAGCAACTTGGAAAGTTGGGTAAGATAATCAGAGGATAATGTGGGGAACGGTGAAAAACTAAAACTCGTAGGGGACTGTGAAGAAATGCATGTGTGCAAACTGGTGTGGATCCAGACAAACTGACAACCGTCATCATCATTGACCAGACATAGAAGACACTAAATGGTAAGACTTTTTAATAAGATTACACAGCACTTATTTTGACATGTCTGTTGTTTCTTCTTCATTGAACAGTTGATGGCAGAGCATGGTGAGGCGATGGCAAGTGAGGGGTTAATATTCACTGAGTATTACTTTCTGCGTGTATGGAAATCAACCTGACAAACAGGCTTGAACTGTTCCCCAGCAAAGTGAACTCCCCAGCAAACAATAGGCTCCCTGCTGGCGGCATGCAAGTGAGCCAGTTTGGTGTAGTGCTTAAGAGCAACGGAACTCTAATCTGGAGAACCGGGTGTTCTGCCAAGGGGCAGTGGTTCTTTTAGGATTTGAGGACAATTCAAACCAATTGATGGGGAAAGCAAAAGACTTTATTACACAAAGCACATAAAATCATTACATAAAGACCCAAGACAAGGGGGATAAACATACAGCATAGCATAACATAAAGTAAAGGAAAAATGCCACCTGATGCAAGCAATACCCTTTCAGTCACCGGGGGATCCTCTCTGATGGCAATGGGCAGACTCCTATGGCCAAATACAACTGTACAGCACGCTACCGGCTTTCGTCTGTACCGAATCCCCACTCAGAGGGTCCTTGCTCAGACTTATATACCTTAAAGCTAGCTTATACCCACCTGCAACATCAGCCTCCCCAGAAGGGTCTTAACGAGAGGGAAGGTGACTAATCAGAGGGCCAAAGCTAAGGAATGCTGTCGGTGTCAAGCTGGCCTTGCTGATCTAAGCCTAGCTGATAAGGCTAAGCGACTGGCATTTACCCAAGGCCTGATTGCCCGGTCCTTCCTTCAGCAAGGTGTGATGTTATCCACCCTCTTGCTCCAGGTGTCTAATGGATACCTCTCTCCCTGCACTATGCCTAGTTACAGGGAGAGTCCCATCTCTTGTATCAGCAACAAATGAACCAGAGCGACAAGACAATGCAGTATAAGGCACATATTCAAAGGCACATATGAGCCAAATATGGCTCTTTAGGCAAGATGGATGGACCTACGGCACCACTAACTCCTCGAAATACAATCCTGTTCCACAATTCCAATACACCGGGTTTGATTCCCCACTCCTCCGCTTGAAGCCAGCTGGGTGTCCTTGGGTCAGTCACAACTCTCTGGAGCTCTCTCACCCCACCCACCTCCCAGGGTGATTGTTGTTGTGGGGATAATAACAACATACTTTGTAAACCGCTCTGAGTGGCCATTAAGTTGTCCTTAAGGGCAGTATACAAATCAAATGTTGTTGTTGATGTTTGCAAAATTGGCGGTGCTTGAGCATCCTTGGTTGCCACGAATGCATTGTAATTAGCAGTGGAGTGAACATTTCTTTGTTTGAATCACAGTTGAATCACGGACTCAGAGCAGCACCCTCAAAATTTAAAAAGATCACGTTTTGAACGCTTGAAAGTGTCCTAAATTGCATAACAAATTTTTACGAATGAAAGTTTTGCAGCCGTCCAAGAAGCAGTAGGAAGGGAAGCCACACTCCACGTTTATCATTTCCTCTGGAAGGCTGTGTGACAAGCAGCTGAACACCCAAGGCCAGATTAAGACATGATGAGGCCCTAAACTATGTTAAATTTAAGAGGCCCCGTAACATTACTCCCCCCCCCCCCAAGGTAATTTAGTAATGGAGGAATTGTATTTACAGGCCCTAAAATGTAGTTTACTTACTTTGTGCATAAATCCAGCTCTGCAAACATCTCAAGAGGAAGTTGGAGCCAATAAATGCATCATTCATGGAGCCTACCACCTCCTCTTGAGGCCCCTGTTCACAGATTGAATCCGCCAGTTTAGTGTAGCTTTCTTGAGACTTTGATTCATTATAGTTAAATGAGCTCTGAATGCTTTAGCAATTGCCCCATAAGGAGATACTTCACTCATCTATCCTTAAATTGGAATATGAATTCCATTTTCTCCATGGCAAAAGTTAATTCTGGGAAAATAATTTAATTATACTGAGGGAACGTCGCAGAGCTTTTTGCAATCTATAATGGATGCATTTTTTAAAAAAAAATCAATTGAGTTGCAAAACTTAACAAATATGAAGAACGTTAAGATGATAAAAGATTTCACTTTCATTTATTCTCACAATCACACCAACTTATTTGAGAATGAGAGAAATTCTTTCTCCTCATCAAATTAGCCAGTAACGCTGTCATTTCTCTCTTCCTGCATTCCTTTGCAGTGTTAATTTTTTATTTCAAAAAACAAGTGTTAAAAGTGAATCCAGGATAGGGTTGCCATCCTCTAGGTCAGACCTGGAGATCTCCTAGACGTTACTACTGATCTCCAAACAACAGAGATCAGTTTCCCTAGAGAACTGTGGCCTCTACCCTGTTGATGTCCACCCCCCTTGATAAACTCCACAGTCCCCAGGTCCTACCCCCCACCAAATCTCCAGGAATTTCTCAACCTGGAGTTGGCAACCCTAATCCAGGAGGGCTTTGATCTTATCAATGCAGTTGTATACATTGGTAATGTGCAAGGAAAAAAGAAATGTGAATTGAAAAATGTGCTAGGTACAGTCTGAACAAAGTCCCCAAACAGAAAATGGAACAATGTGGAATTATAACATCAGGAGTAAGATCAGGAGATTCAGAAATCCAAATTCAGATTCTGGAGAGAAATTTGGATGGGGAGAAGTTTGCAATCATACTTCGTAGGAGACAGATCAGAAGTGGTAGTTTCAATGGTAGAAGAAGACAGGTTTTATTGAATTAAAGATGGCAGTGGCAACATTTTGATGGATCAAAGGAAGGACAAGTCTAGGACATAAAATCATAGATTCATAGGGTTGGAAGGGACCTCTAGGGCCATCTAGTCCAACCCCCTGCACAATACAGGAAACTCACAAATACCTCCCCCCCACACACACCCTCAGTGACCCTTACTCCTTGCTCAGAAGGTGGCAAAACACTGTCAGGATCCCTAGCCAAACTGACCTGGGGAAAATTGCTTCCTGACAAAGTGGTGATAGGCATTACCCTGGGCATGTAAGAAGGGGCCATGAGAACTAAGCACTGATGTAACCCTTCCTGCCCTCCCTCTCATGATCTGCCTATGTTCACAGAATCAGCATTGTTGTCAGATGGCCATCTAGCCTCTGCTTAAAAACCTCCAAAGAAGGAGAGCCCACCACCTCTCAAGGAAATGAACAGAATCCTGTTGAATCATGAATAAAAGCTGGAAATGTTTCAAGTTTAACAGCTTTGGAGACCCTAATACCATGTGTCAGATACCATTTTACTTATCTGGCCAGTAAAATACTGTTTAAATAGAAAATCTAATCCCTTACAGAAAGTAGTACATGGTGTGGATTGCATGTGGATTTATTGGAACATGTTCAGTTGAACCGCCTCTTGCTTGAAGAGTTGCTTGAATTTGAGCTTAGAAGCCCTCTTACGGGTTAGAGCATTTGCAGAGTGGAGACTGGCGAGACTACGAACAGGACTGTAATGGTGTGTGGGGGATCTCTCAATGCAGTAGGGGACCTTCTTGTATTTGTCTGCTAGTGTAAAGCTCTAAGCTATAGCCTTACAGCTTGGTTTTGAGGGATTTTTATTTTTAAAACGAATGCATTTAATGAAGCATTACAAAGAACATATCAGGAGGAGAGATGCCCTAGATCAGCGATACTCATTCAGTATCATACATTTGTCATACAGCTGTTTGGACTGATGGTTGTGACGGACTCAGCTTCAGATGCTGAGATTTCCAGTCAGTGAGCGATGATTGACATGTCTCTCCCCGCCTGCCCCATGGGGCTAGCCTGAAATGGCAGTTGGGGATGGAATGTTGGGGAAGCTGTCAGTTTGGAGTTGGAGAGTAAACAGCAGAGTGAGAGGGAGTTGGAGGCTGGCTTTTGACCAGAGAGGGTCAGCCAGAGAATCCTCTGTGAGAGGAAATAATGTTTGTGAAACACTTTTAGTCCTCGGACTAAAGTGGGGAGAACCAGCACTAACTCCTGCTTAGACTCAAGAGATCTGGGAATTATAGAGGGCCAAGGAAGTGGGTAGAGAGGAGTCTCCCCCTTCAGTGCCAGGAACAGGGTTATAGCTCATAATTATAACGCCTGCCCAGTATCTAGGAAGGGTTTGTCTCAGTGGAGCACCCTAAGGTCTGGAGAGGAGGGAAAGTTGTGCTGTGTTTGTGTTTGAGTATATAAAGTGTAACATCTGTGAAGCAGTGTCAACCTCTGAACAAAGCCAGCAACCTAGCGTTATTCCAAGTGTTTTGTGCCTCACACCAGTAAAGTTCCTGTACAAAAACCTTTCTGTTTCTTCCGTTTCAACACCTTCCTACCTGCCTTCTGACTTTACCTACTGTAAATAAACCTTCAGTTACGTTTTGAACCTCCCCAAGCCTTGCATGCCAGTTTCTGCTAAAGGGAAGCACAAACCCCTGATCTGGTCCCTACTAAGACTTGGCTGGGTAACCATTTTTAAATAATCCTTAAGGGTGGGACAAGAAGGAAAGTTGAAGCTTAACATCAACCACGCTACCAGAGGCTTCCCAGCCCAGTAGACAGCTTCATAGGCTTAAAGAGGAGAAGTTTTACCTCAGGGTAGGGGAAGGTCAGCCTAAGCCTGAGTTGGACGTGGGTTTGTGGCAGTTTCATAGCAGCAAAAGCACTAAGGGGTTGTATTGTCGAAGGCTTTCACGGCCGGAGAACGATGGTTGTTGTGGGTTTTCCGGGCTGTATTGCCGTGGTCTTGGCATTGTAGTTCCTGACGTTTCGCCAGCAGCTGTGGCTGGCATCTTCAGAGGTATAGCACCAATTTTGGTGTCCTGGAAATACTGGACAAAATACTGGACAACACTTCCAACTACTTTGTCAGACTGCACAGGGAAGCCATTGAAATTCACAAGCATAAGCAACACTTCAACAGGAAAGAAGAAACCTTAAGAATGAACAGAGCATGGTTTCCAGTTCTGAAAAACACCAGGCTAACAAAACATTCTATCCCCGACAATAGCCCTGCAGAGAAGATTAGCACATCAAGTACCAATCCATATGCAAAAGAACCTCCTCAGGATACAGTGAAGCCTCCCGCCATTAGCATTCCACACCCTGGGAAACTCTTACAGGATGACTCAGCTCAACCCCACCCCTCCTGAGTAGATACAAATGACCTACATCTTTTCCACACGGTGACACTGAGAGATCTCTGTCTTTTGGTGCTACACCTCTGAAGATGCCAGCCACAGCTGCTGGTGAAACGTCAGGAACTACAATGCCAAGACCACGGCAATACAGCCCGGAAAACCCACAACAACCACTAAGGGGTTGCTTAACAAAATGCCCAGTGGAAAAGCAAGTTTTCTCTCCAAGGTCTCTCCAAGGCCCAAGGATCTTCTCTAGCAGCACTAAAGAAAAAGGAAGGAAGAACATGCTCCAACAGCCAATGCTAAGCCTCGTATACTTTTTCAGATGGTAAGGACAGAGGTGTTGAGATAACTGTTTGGCGCTTTTGTTTCCCCTTTCACACCCCTTTTACCAATGTTATTAATGAATTTTTAAGGTCTTGTCCATATTGCCAATTATATGTTTTAATTGATATAATCCGCCTTGAGCTTGTATGGGGAGGGTGGAATAGAAATATAATGAAATAAATAATAAAAAAGAGACAATTCGACCAATGTCCATTGTGGTTCCCGTAAATATGTACCATTTGTTGAGACCATCTCAACTTTGTTTATAACCTATGCCAGAACCATGTCACCTTCATAAATGTTATCAGCCAGGCTGCCAGACAAGGTTTTTGGCTGTTTTCCTTTTGAAGGTTACACAGAGAAATACTTCTCTATAGAAAAACCTTCATTGTTTCCATCATGTCTGAACCTGGAATAGACTTTTCCAGGATTGGCAGGACCAAATTAATAAATTGTTAGTGGCTAAGAAGTAATACAAAAGGGTCATGTCACTAGCTGCCCTCAGAAACTATAACTGTCCTGGATTAGCAGCATATATTTGGATCCTATCCCATCAGCAACTGGGCTAAACAGCATGATGCTCTTGCCCACCTTATGTCAAATGCAATGAAAGTGGTAGCCATAAAATTGTGGCTTGTTTGTACCCAGCTCAGTGAGGCTTGCGTATCATGAACATAAAGAATAACCGCTTTCTGTCACCCTAGCAGCGTTTGATGTCTACAAATTTCACCTCATCTAGCATGAAGCCCAGCACTATTTCTCCTTCCAACACTATTAAACTGAAAAGTAGCCATGTAAAAATTTAACACGTTGAAAGAGTCTCCTGTTCAGATGACAAATGACAGTTGTAGTCACCTCGATGGTAAAACATTGGCTGCATATACATGCTCATGCATAAGAAGCCAGGGCATGTTCCAAAAACATAAAAACGGGAAGAGTCAATTGCCTGCTGAGTAGTTTGGAGTATTTTTTAATCAAGTCTTGTTTTCAGACAAACACAGAGTACAGCTCATGGACGGATCTTTAGTGCATTCTCCTTTTTTCAGTCCCCCTGTGCCCCCTCCAATGAAACAGTCCTGAAAGTTTGGCCCCCTCAAAAGCAGTATGGGCTGTAATATGAGGGGCAGGGGTAGAGTTGCCAGATGTCCCATTTTGACCCAGACCATCCGGTATTTGTGCTTAGTGTTCAGGAAATAAACTGAGAAATGCTCGGTAAGAGTTCCAAGAAACGGATAGTTCCAAAGGGACAGTGCTGGGGGGTGGGGGGAAACGCAAGGGTTAACATAGAAAGGAAGTGAGAAAATAAAGGTGCAAATCAAGAAATCTAACCCTAGGGCTTGGCTGTGGAGGGTGGGCTGGTGGAAGGCAAACTGTAGCTGATGTTCCTCACCTAGCAGGAAGAGAAGACAAAACTCACCGCTTCAAGCAACACAGTGGTTTCTCCTCTTCCCTGGAAGGGGCAGGTACAGTTTTATTGCCCATGTGTAAAGGCAGTGCTGCGAGGCATGTAGTTCCCCTGTGCTGCAAGTTGGGTAGTTAACGTTTGCTCATAGGTGGGGTTTTCCCCTTTCCCCTTCTCACTTGTGGAGCTGCTTTGCCTGCCTTGCCTCACCCACCCCCTCCAAGCTGGCTGTCTTTTCTAGCTCCCAGCTGGGAAAAATCAGACAGCTTCTCTCTTTATCTCAGGGGGAGGCGGTAGGAACGTGGATCTAGAAAGTTTCTGTTTCAGTTCCAGGGCTTACAGAACAATTGCGTCCCATTACCAGTTTGTTCCAGCTGGGGTGGTGCCACCTCAAAACTGATCTGATCGGGCTTTTTTGTTTGTTTCATGAGTTTTGGCCCCTTGCACACGTCTCAGCCACGTATGCGCAAATGCATGCTCTTCTTTTCAAGAGGGTGAGGCTTGGGGCAGCTGTTTTTGTGCACAATGGCACCAAAATCACACTGAAAACATAGTCCTCCCTCTAAATCATCGACCCACAAAGTTTGAGGGCATACAAGAAAGGGGTTCTGTGTTTACGGACCCCGAGGAATGG
This sequence comes from Eublepharis macularius, assembly GCF_028583425.1. Lineage (NCBI taxonomy): Eukaryota > Metazoa > Chordata > Lepidosauria > Squamata > Eublepharidae > Eublepharis > Eublepharis macularius. The sequence continues at coordinate 120,809,977 of NC_072797.1, read as the reverse complement.
GGAAGGTGTGCTACAAGACAAGTGATGGGCCGCTGCGCGTGCATGCACACCAGTCCATTCCTGCTTTAGTGACTAAGCCAAAAAAAATTACCTTTGATTCCTGCTGTTATGCCAAGTTTCCTTGTGCCTTGTAGTTTCTGGTGGCCATGGTATATAAGAAAGTGATTCTTTAAACCAGGAGTCTTTCTTTCTACTTCAAGATAGTGCCATGAATGGAATATACCTCAACCTTTTCTACAATACGATTGCCCGAGGATTAATCGCTGCATGTTGGGGAAATGCTTCTAAGTACCTCTGCTGCCACTCTGTTACCAAATGAAAGATAACAATTTCTAATACCTTCAAAATCAGTGACCCGGCTGGGAATAAAGGAGGTGGGGGGAGCCCATCCTTGACTTTTGCCCAGCGCCTCAGAATCTGGTGGAGGATCTGCCTGCTAGCATTGCTGTGGCGTGAAGTGCACGCAACAGCAGAGGCACTTTGTGGCCTGCATTTTTCTCTGCCTCCAGCTAGGCAGACAGCCTTGCTAAGCCATGTAGTCCCTGCAAGGTTGACAAATTTTTATCAAGTGTGTCTAGTATTTCTGTTGAACCCATCTATCAACCTTAGGCAGAGGCACAACATTGGGATGGAAGGATTAGTAGAAATCCCTCCTTCATTCTCTCATGAAGTCTTCCATAAATGGAGAGGAAGTTTGAAGAAGATCCAGAGGCCATGAACTCCGCTAATTTTCCCAAATTATTTCCCCCCAATATTTCCAAGGGTCCCTGAAGCTTCAAGAGTAGTTTTTTTGGGGGGGGGATAGGGGGACGGGAAAAGACAGTTGGTTTCCTCAAGCTCCATTTCACTTATGAAAGCAGAAACTATCTTTACAATAAAATTGTATAATCATCCAGCAAAGGGCAAGCGTAGTGTCTGAAGAAACAGGAAAGATACAATACCTTCAGAGGGGGTAGAACAAGCTGAAAATGTGTCAAGGAAAAATGGAAGGCATCTAAACCCAAAAATAGAAAATCAAAGGCAAATTGATTTTTTGCAAAGGCATGCTTCATTCTTTACTGGTCAATAAATCCCTAGCATAGATTTTTAAATGTTACTGACCCATGCTCAAATCAGTTGGCAAAATCAAACGACATTTAGTAGTACATTGTTTATACTGAATTAGTCAGGCTTGCAAGATAGATTATTGCAATAATATGCAGCGGTACGAGGATCAGAAAAGGATACTTCAGTTCTTGACCGAGTTTGTAAAGGGGGGGGGGGGGAGATGGCATTGGTATCTTTCACTGAAGGATGGGACTTCGTGGATATCCTGTTGCTGGTGAGGCTGCAGGTTAAGCACAGCAGCCATGGGGCTAGGGTTGCCAGATGGGTTCAACAGAAATATTGGATGCACTTTATAAAAAATTGTTGACCATGTGGGGACCAAGTAGCTTGAGAAGGCAGCCCGGATAGCTCACCGTTTTATGAAAAATGGCTCCCCTTCTACAATTATATCACAGAAAAATAATTGCAAGCCCCTGACCAAATATATCAATCTATATTTGATACATAACCTGATTTAATAAGAAGGGAGGAATCGTATAGTCAAACTTTTATTGTCAACTTTACATTTGTTACTATTGAACTACAACTTACTGAGAAAGAAACCTAACTGAATATGCTATCTTTTCATTTGTGTATATCTACAATTCAACATATATATTGTTTTTGTCATGTTTTATCTGTATTACAATTCAATGTTCTTGTTATTATGGTTACTCTTCTATTTCCCTTGTATTGATGATAATCATGCAATAAAATATATTTAAAAAAGAGAGAGAGAGAAGGCAGCCCGCTGTGCGGGAGGCAGAGAAAGAGGCAGGCCACAAAATGTCACCGCTTGTGTGTGCCCTTCACACCACACCAATGCTGGCAGGCAGATCCCCCACCAGGAGGGGTGGTTTCGTGATTTTGAGGCCCTGGGCAAAAGTCGAGAATGCCCCTCACACCTCCTTTATTTCCACCCATCTCGCTGATTTTGCCCTATCTCATAGGGTTATTGTGAGGATCAAATGGATTAGGAGAATGTGGTAAGCCACTTTGGGTCTTCATGAGGGAGTAAGCTGGAGTATAAATGAAGTAAGACATAAACCAAAGTGACCCCTGCCTGCATTCCACCCTTGTTGCCTCTGGAGTCAGGTCAGCCGGGGACTGCAAGGGAAAAGTTGCTGCCATTGATTCCCAAGGGATGGAGGTAGGAGCAAATGGTAAAAACAAGACTAGTTCTCAGGAGCAAAATGCCCTCAGAAGTTATTTTGGGAACTGCTGCAGTGATTTTGGAACAGTGACAACTTCCCCCGCCCCACACACACGACCCAGTCAGCCAAAATTGTCACCACGGTTGGCTAATGTTATAAGGCATGATGGGAATATAAGTTTTTCATCATGCCTGCTCCCAGCACTTACTCAGATTGTTCCCTCCCCTCTTTTTTGCAGCTGCCTGTCACTGAGAGCCAAGCTACAAGTGACACCTTACACAAGTTGGACACTTGTCAGCTTCCCTCAAGTGTTGATGGGAAATATAGGCGTCCTGGTTTAACAGCTTGGCTCTCCATTACAGCTGCAAGACCAGGATGCCTACATTTCCCATCAAAACTTGAGGGAAGCTGACAAGTGTCCAACCTGTGTCAGGCGTCACTTGTAGCTTGGCTCTGAGAGAGAGGGAAGCTGTCTGCTTTTTCCCAGATGGGAGCCAGAAGAGGCAGCCTGCTTGGAAGAGGTAGGTGAGGCAGGGAAGACAAAACAGTTCCCTACACAAGAAGGGGAAAGGAAAAAAAACACAACACCAGTGAGCAAAAGTTAACTGCCCACCTTGTAGCACAAGGAAGAGCCAGAAAACAACTAGAGACTGTCTGTTGTAAGTATGATCCTGCTGGGTAGTTTCTGTCTTGTTTAATATGTCAGGCTTAGAACTGCTTATGCTCTGTTTCAGCATTTCTTCGGCATTTCCAGAAGTGACGTCATCACATCTACACCAGGAGTGTGTGTGCGCTTCGTGTGCACATGGATGATTGTCCTGATGAGAACCACACACTCCTCCTGCCAGGAGGGTATAGGGACCTGGCAACCCTAATAGAGGAAGAGAAATGCAAGCTGGCAGGAAAAGGCTCAGAGAGGAGAACCTAGAGAAAGAGCTGTTGCCTTAGACAAGACAAGGCAACCAGACATGGATAGGGCTGGTGGAACCAACCCATGGCACATGCATGGCTGAGCTCAGTAACATTTCAAAGGAGCAGAGTGGGTGTGTGAAGGGACTCACACTTTTGCAATGACCTGTTTGGACTTGGTTTGTGGCAATAAAGAAACTTTAATAAGCACTGTTGAATCTAGGTGAGTCTCTGTCTGCCATGGAAGACATTTTTACCATATCTTGCTGCCACAGAGAATCACATCCTATATTAAATTGGGATTAGCCTCATTTGCTATCAGTCCTCATTCAGTCCTCATTCTCTGGTGTGATATCAGTGTTTCATGTACGCCCCTCCACCCAATCTTAGGCATGCATCTATAAAAGATAATAATGTCCAAAAGTAGTCTTCGATAATACCACCCTAGCAGCCTCTGTTGAGCTACTGACGTTTGTATGACAATTTAGTTTCTGCACTGATTACCCCTTTGACATAAGGGAATCTCAGTCAAACTGCAATATAATATGACAAACATAATTCGGAGCAAGACTACAGCAGCAACAGATCCAGAGGAGTTAGCCGTGTTAGTCTGTAGTGGCAAAATCAAAAAGAGTCCAGTAGCACCTTTAAGACTAATCAATTTTATTGTAGCATAAGCTTTCGAGAATCACAGTTCTCTTCGTCAGATGCAGGAGCAGTAACAGGAACATCTGTGAGTACTGGGAAGAAGAGCAGAACATCACAAACCTACTGCAACTACCACCACAATGGGTTTATTTTATTATGTTAATTGTGAATTGTTTTCATTTGCTGTTGGTGGTTTTGCAGCAGTCAGGACACAACTGTGTATGAGTAACAAAAATTTTATTAATAGAACTAACAAACTGAATAGGAAAGAGAAGAAAATAAGTCTACCTGCCTCGTTAGCTGAGAAAGTTCTCTAGGGTTCTGAGAAGAAAGAAGAGGTTACCAAAAGAGTAGCATTTTGCAGACAAAGAGAACACCCTCTGTTTCCACATTAGAAAGAAGGTGCCCCCTACAGTCCTGTTTAACTGAAGCTCGCTGCCCCCTGCAAGATCTTTCTCTCCTCTTCTTTGTTCACAAGACATTGCTATACTCCAACAATTGGGAGCATAATGGCTTACCATGGCCATTTCCACATGTCTTACCTGCCTGCGGAACATCCTGCGAAAGACCTGGAAGACAGTATCTTCTCATGCGAAATCACACCAGGAAGATGCTGTTATCCGGGAGTTTTGTGCGAATTGCACAAAACTCCTGAATAACAGCATCTTCCTGGCACAATTTTGTGTGAGAAGACGCTGTCTCCCGGATCTTTCGCGGGATGTTTCGCAGGCAGGTAAGATGTGTGGAAACGGCCCATGTCAGATAAATCAGTAATGAATAATTGGGTTTTTTTATCACGAAAAGAGGCTTCAGCCTATCATGTCCTGCTCTTGTATAATGAGCACCGACGCAGTAGTTCAATCTTAATTTTTTTCAACTTGCGTGACTGCATTATGGCTTCATTCTTTTTACAGACCATCTTTAAAGGTGGCCATTTGCAAAGTCTGTGCAGTGCTATTTGTCATCTCAGGAAGGATCTCATTGAGATGCTGTTGACAAATCAGGAGAGTTCACATTTTGGCAAGAACATGAAATATGGGATGTTTAAAGACAACTCCCCTCAGGACTACATTAAGAGCCATATTTTAAAGCAAAAGTGAATGTATGGAGTTTACCTCACATCTCTGCATGTTCCTAATCCATCAACAGCACCTGCTTTTGGGGGGAATATTCATTTTGCATATTTTCTCAGAAGTTTTGGTTTATTGCTTCCAGGGATGAGGTCAGCCTTAAAAATGGGTATACCCTGTTAGGAATAAAAGTGGGAAAATATTAACAGCAAAGCTTGTTTTCTAATTAACAGGGACAATGGCCTAAAGCCTAGTCTGAACATTGAAGAAGTAGTTCTATGGCTGGCTGAAGAAGAGAGGCAAGTTTAGGCCTGTAAACAGCCTGGATAGGAAACAATTTTGGAACCATAAACAAGCAGTTCTGAGTATTTTGTAGAATACTCCCTGCCCCTCATTTTTCATATTCTTTTTTAAAAATAGACATTTTGTTTTTTTAAAAAAGAAAAGATGTGACAGTAGAAAGTGCATAAAAAGGCTTATACGAACAGCACATTAAAATTAATTTGAGACTTATACTAACTTGTATAAATAGAGCATTTAAAATTAGGTTACAACTTAAGCAAGCACTACATTTGAAACTGAATTAGACTGTTTTAAATACAGTCAGAAATTTTAACAGCAGAACGTGTAATAACACTCCTCCTCTCTCCTTGGTTACTTATACAGACTTTAACATCAACTATTTTGATTAACTATTATTAGAGATGGGCCCGTGGTTCATCAAATTTCACAAACCACGAACTTTCATGAACCTATCCCTGGTTCGCGAACTGGTTTGTTTGGTTCATGAAAACATCACATCCAGGTCAGAAAATCATCACTTCCGGGTCAACAGAACGTCACTTCTGGGCCAGCAGAAGGTCTGCAGGAAGTCTATCCCCTGTTGCCTAGGAAACTGATTGATTGGCACCAGGCTGTCTGCAGTGATGAACCAAAAAATGAACCAAAACGAACCAGCCTAAAGTTCGTGGTGGTTCATCAGAAATGGGATCTGATGAACCGTAGTTCGTGAACCATGAACCGGCCTGGTTCGTGCTTAATTTTGGTTCATATTTCGGTTCGTGCCCATCTCTAATCATTATCCTCTTATCTTTGTAGTGAGTTACCTTAATTAATCTTAGTTCTGTCATATGTAGTCAAAGAAGTCCATTTCCCCCAAAATTCAGCTATTGGTCTGTTTAGTTTAGCCATTGATGCCTATTCATTACCTTCTTCCTCCTTCTAGCTGGGCTGATGCTGGTCCTATTCCAAGGCGAGAGCTACCACCCTGGCCTCTCTCAGCTCTGAGACCAGATCACAGAAAGCTAATTCAGGCCATTAGGATGGGAATTGCTCTCCTTCACTGCCAATGCTGCTTATGCATATGTGGTATAGTGGTTAGAGTCAAACGAGGATCTAGAACCATCGAACTTCGAATCCCCACTCTGCCATACAAGCTTGTTGGGTGACCTTAAGCCAGTTACATGCTCTCAGTCTAATCTACCGCACAGAGGCTGACAACCAGAACCTCAAAACCATGCCCTCTCCCCAAACCACCCTCTAACTGGACACTATGTTTGTGGCTCCTGATATGGCATTCGTAATAAGTGTCATAATTTGTAACAACCTTCACGTGACACCTTGGAGAGCCGCTTCCAGTCTGGGTAGACAATCCTGAACTAGATGGATCAAGGGTCTGATTCAGTACAAGGCAGCCTCATGTGTTCATCTCCACCAATCTGCAGTATGGGTATATTATAAATGTACTTTTCAAGATGGTTTAAAAGCAGCTGAGGTCATATATACAAAGCACTGTGAGTTGGATCCCACAGTAATGAGAGAAGAAGGAGCTTATGAAAGTTGGTCTTCTCTACGTTTCCTCCTTGCCCACCCCAGAAGACCCCTGTGTGACTCCCAAATGTTCTGCTGAGGATCTAGGGACACTAGAAAGAACATCAGGGAAAACTGCCTTCTCCAGCTGGTAGAGGAAGTGCACGATAGTAAGCTTTCCATTCACACAAGAGGGAGGTGGGATACTACCTGTTACTTAAGTATGTGCTCCTATGTACTACCTGTTGCTTTAAGAATGACCCCACTGGGGTCATGTGGGGGTAGTTCTATGTTGTCTACTGTCAGTTTGAGAATTGCTTATGCTCTATTTCAGCATTTCTTCTGCTTTGTATTGGATTTTTGCCAATGTTACATCTTTGTGAGCTTATATTTATTTACCATGGCATTGTTTATTGAAATATCCTTGATGTTAAGAGCACTAAGCTCACACTATGTAATGCACCTTGAGTCTCAGTGCGAAAGATGGACTATAAATGACATAAATAAAATAAAATAAATAAAACAAATAATAAATTTGACCAGTTTCCCCTTTTACGCCCCCCCCCTTTCCTGTGGTGCAGTTGGTTTACAAAAATTCCTTATTCTCAGCAGAGGATTTTGGGATGCTTAGTAAGTGAGAAAACTCTATTCAGCTCTGCAATCTTTATCCACTCACACCAACACAGAATCCAACCCTTTATATACATGCTGAAGATTGAGACGACCTGGCTAAATAACTTTGCTGATTTTTTAGATCATATTTAATGAACTAATTGGTTAAATTTTCATAGAAGTGGTTTGGCTGCGAATCAGCACTCTACTGGTTTGAATCCCACTACTGCCACGAGCTCCGTAGGTGGCCTTGGGTAAGCCACTCCTCTCAGCCCCAGCTCCCCGGCTTTATTGTGGGGATAATAATAACACTAACATGTTCACTGCTCTGGGAGAAGAGCGGTATATAAAAGCAGTTGTTATTATTTTTATTGTTGTTGTTGTTATTTATAAAAACAGTCATAACCAAAACTATCTTTTGTTTTTGGATGATACACCTGCAGAGGAGGCACCCTCTTCTGTATGAGAGGAAAGTAAAAATGTATCTTAATGTTGCCATCTGCATGTAGATTAGAAGTATCACTCTTAATTTTAAAGAATAATAATAATATTTGATTTATATACCGCCCTTCAGGACAACTTAATGCCCACTCAGAGCGGTTTACAAAGTATGTCGTTATTTTCCCCACATCAAAACACCCTGTGAGGTGGGTGGGGCTGAGAGAGCTCTGAGAGAGCCATGACTAGCCCAAGGTCACCCAGTTGGCTTCAAGTGGAGGAGTGGGGGATCAAGCCCGGTTCTCCAGATTTGAGTCCTTCTCTCTTAACCACTACACCAAACTGGCCACGAGTTTGGTTGACCAAAAGGTTTTCAGTCAATCTAACTTAGGCTGCAGTCCTAAGGACACCTTCCTGTAAGCCCCATTGAATAATATGGGGCTTACTTCTAAGTTGACCTGCTTAATATTGCTCCCAAAGTGATTAAATATTGCAGCACTACTAGCAGTGCAATCCTATGAACACTTTCCTGGGAGTAAGTCCCATTGAATAGACCTGCTTCAGATTGCTCAGTAAATATTCTTATTATCAGTGAGAATTGCTCATGCATCCTCGATGAATGTCTGCAGTCTTGCAGTGAGCAAACCAGTCCACATAGTATCTGGTGGTCATGTGAACCTTGATCCTGCAAAGGAAATGGCATGTGGAAGCCCTTGCTGGCTCAGGGTAAAAACCACATGACGAGACAAAATACACTCGAATTATACTCGATTTACACTCAAATACACTCGAATTACCTGTGTGATTTGAGTGTATTTTGTCTCGTGTGGTTTGACCCTCAGAGTATATGTCTCCAATTCACTGCTCCCACCCCACAATTTTGTACAGTTTTTCAGAAATGAAGAGAATGGTTTGCATCTATATAAGGGCTCTTGAAAGGGAAATGAGATCTTTGCAGGATATCATCTGTGCTTATTATGTTCTGTACAGGGCTGGAGTATACGGGCCATGTAATTTATACTGACAATATCCCTTTATCTGTCATCCTGTGATGGTCTTCAGAAGCCAGGTTATTTTTCTCCTCGTCTTCTTTTTTATTGCTGGAGATTTTTAAAAAACTCTTTCCAAAAACATAGAAAATGGCTCCTAGGAGACAGCCCTTCAGACTTATTGTCCAAATTCCTCCAATCCAATTAGACAATTTGAATTGATGGCATATAAATTGTTAATATATTGCTGCATAAGTGAAGAAAAAAAATACTTATCTCCTTTTTCCAGCCCACTGGCTCAGTTTCTGCACTTTGCAATCATTTGTTACAAAATTTTCATTTTTTTCATTACTTTTTATTGTTAGTTGAGAAATAAAATCCCATTAAGGGTGGATTTATGATGACAAGATAACTGCAGCGTAGGAATGGAGAGGGTGTGAGTTTAATGACACACAAATAAAGTTTAATGAAATATTATGAAATGGAAATAATATCGAGACTGAATAAATCTCTGCAATAACTATGCATTATAATTGTTAGAAGAGGTTTTTAAAGGCCAGAGTTGGAGGGCGGGGAGATCATGCTATAAATTGGAAATGAGACGCAAAGGGAGTCATGGCAATCTGTCTGTCCAGTATAGTGGCTTTAATTGTAGTTTTGTAATTAAGAGTTTGTCAAGAAGTTGCTGCTGGCAAGCCTAAAATGCTATTCTTAAATTTCTAATAATAAGAATTGGGGGGAAATCCCAAATTCATAAGAGGAACTATGAAAACAGAGCTGTATGAGATATAAATTATCTTTCATTTAATTAACATTCAACTAAGCAGGGCAAGCCATGGTCAGTACTTGGATATGAGACCACCAAGGAAGACTGGGGTTGCTAAGTGGAGGAAGGCAATGGCAAACCATCTCTGCTCATCTCTTGCCTTGAATATGGGGTTTCCATGGGTTGGTTGCAACTCAACGGAAGTTTCCTCCTCTCCTCCATCATCTTGAAAGGCAATGGTCTAAAACCCGTGGCAGCTCTGTTATCACGGGCCCTGTGGACAGAGAAGAGAATCAATTGCCTTTTCTTAACAAGACAAATCTCTCTTGGAAAGACACTTTATGTTATATTTTAAGAACCGATTCTATTTTCTGAAATGTGCCTTGTTTCCCAAGTATGGACAGTTGAAGGACCTAATAAAAGATGACAGGGTGAAACTCAAGCCGGGCCTCAACACTCCAAGCCCAGTGTCTTACAACCAGCACCCCAGGGCTAGGTACCACAATCTCCATGTAACAGTACTACCTCTTAAGCGTCAGGTTCTCTTCCAAACTAGGATCACCAGACTGAGCTTCTTTTGCACATGAGATGTCAGTCACAAAGCCTTAGGTCTTATAAAGGTCAGGCTTGCAAACTGCCTAATCAGTTTAGACAACGTGTTGGCTTGTGAGAACCTGTCACAGACTGATTTTAGCTGTTCTTCTTCTGTCCCTTAAATCAGCCTGACCTCCTGGAGCTTGACCCTGCCTGCTTCAAATCATGTCCCTCCCTTTTGAGCTTTGCAGACTAGATGGCTTGTTTGCACTTTGGAGCTCTCTCTTCTCTGCTGCCCCTATGTGTTGAGGTGTACTAAAGCTTATGAATAGAGATGGGCACGAACCGAAATATGAACCAAAATTAAGCATGAACCAGGCTGGTTCATGGTTCGTGAATGGCAGTTTGTCAGAACACATTTCTGACGAACCGCCATGAACTTTAGGCTGGTTCAGTTTTTTGGTTCGTATCTGCAGACAGCCTGGTGCCAATCAATCAGTTTCCTAGGCCACAGGGGATGGACTTTCTGCAGACTTTCTACTGACCCGGAAGTGACCTTCTTCTGGCCCGGAAGTGACCTTCTGCTGACCCGGAAGTGATGATTTTCTGACCCAGATGTGACATTTTCACGAACCAAACAAACCGGTTCGTGAACCAGGGGCAGGTTCGTGAAAGTTCATGGTTCGTGGTTTGAGAAACTTGACGAACCACAAACCACATGCTTTGGTTTTTTTTGCAGTTCGTGCCCATCTCTACGTATGAATCTAAGGAGGGTTTAAGATATATATCCAGCAAGGGAATAAAGGATACTTTTAGTAATAATGCAAATGTGAATGTTGTTCCCAATGAAAATCATGATCAGAAAGGGCAAGATCTACTTGTATAACTTTTAAAGTACAATAAAAAGAACCCCACACATCCCACCCCCAAATCTGCTATTAATCCTGTATCATGCATAAATTATTAATCATCAAAAATATGGGAGCGTACAAATTAGTAACATATATTACATATATGTACATATAGTTACAGTGATAGGTGACAGTTACTATTATTTCTCCCTTTTTAATGTTTTTCCACCCTTATAATCCTGTATATTTATCTTGAATACTCCAGTTGAGGGTCTATCAATATGACTTCCAGCTTCCTTGAAAACTAGTGAGTGTGTTGTGTCCAATATCACAACGAAAGAATGTACAACATCAAATTAGAAGCAACGGTTCTCAGATATTACTGAATTATTTGGCTAGCTTATTACTATTAAGTGAAGAAAACTGAACAACTGTCAATTTCTACTGTTACGATTTTTTCTTTCCTGCCTTGATTACCTAGTGGTTAAAATGCCAATGAATGTATTTTATAGACAGTAGAATGTTGTTAGAATTCAAGATGTCAAGAATTCTTCATTGGAAACAAGTTATTGGCTGTAGCCAGTAAAAACTTAGATTTGTAGAAGATTACTCACATGATTTGATCCACAGGCATCGCAGTAGTAGTGCATAGTAGTAGCTTTGCACTTCCAAGTTTACAGTTGGCAACATCAATCACAACTAGCTTCACCAACCATATTATGCCACTTTTTACTGTGGAGAGCAGGCAGACTAGGTAGATGTTACTAGATTTCACAAATCAAAGGGTAAACCAAAGGGCATTTGTTACTCTAGCATGTCTGTCTCTTTCTACTCCTTCCACACTCTGCATCCAAACTCCTTGTCAACCTCAAAGCCATCTCTCATTGTTGACTGCCCAGTCAGTGACTGTGGAAAACAGCATCTTGGCTTTAAAAGTGGATTAGTCAGATTCATGAAGGATAGGGTCATTGGTGGTTACTAGCTGTGGTAACGAAAAGAGAACCTTCATATTCAGGGGCAGTAAACCCTGAATGCCAGTGCTAGGAAGAACCACCATGAGAAGAGCATTGGCCTCCATGCCCTGTTTGTTGACCCTCCAGGACAGTTGGTTAGCCATTGTAGAAGGATGTTGGACTAGCTGAACCACTGTTCTGGTCCAGCAGGGCTCATCTGTTCTTCCTAAGAAGCTATACATCCCAGTTTTATTTTGTTTTGCTTTCTGCACAGCAAGCTTTCTGGTTCACCACAATCATCCTATGCCCATGATATGATTAGTATGGTCAATCACCTATAAAGAAGTGGCCTGTTATATCCTCACTGGTTGACCAAGGTCTTTAAACTATGGGGAGATTGTGGCCCCTTCCTGGCAGCCACAACGTGGTTTAAGTCAGGGGGGGTGGACTTTGCCTCCTCGGAAGGAGGAGGAGGCAGCATCTCCTCGGCATCCATGGATTTGGCTGGGGTGGGGCAGAGACAGATGCCTTTAAGGTGCTCCACCCCTCCCAGCCTGCAGTTGCTCCACGCGATCGGCCCACCCACCTCACCCTGTTTCAGTGCAGGATTAGCTGGCTGCTGTCCCAGAGCCGGGTAGGAATTTTTCCATCTTGCCCATCTTGTACTGTCAGCAGAAGTTTTCATTGGCTTGGGTGGTGCTAAGTAGGAGTGTTAGGAGCAGGAGAGTCGGGGAATAGGGCTGGTGAGCACCTCCACTGGCAATCCCCCATTGCTGAGGGAAATGGGGTCTGATAGGAGGGGAGGGTATGCTATATGGCTACCACCACCTGGCAGACCACCTTCAGAGAACCCCAGGTGCAAGTCCTACCCTTATGCTGTACGGCTGAGGGTCTAGGAGCTTGGGGGGGGGGGTCTTTTGCCTGCCTGGCTGAATAGATGCCATTACAGAATGGCTCACACCCAAGGCAGTGGGGCTCACCCAGAGGTCCATGGCTGACCCCATGGCTTGATCTGTACCACCAGTTGGCCTTGGCCGCAGTTAATAGTTCATGTTGTATTTCAGTAAAGCAGCCCTTAAATCCAACCCTTGCATCTGTCTCCTTCTTCCAACTTGGGGGGGGGGCAAAAGGAAGGAGACAGAATGAGCAGGAACAGGAGAGACTAAGACGTTATAAGGGGGAAAGATGAAGAAAATGTTTTGTGCAGGGAAAGTAGAAGGATGGCTGCTCAGCATATGAATGAATGGCAGCAAAGGTCAATAAGAAAGTTAATAGACATGCCAGCGAGGGAGAGTATTTAGTGGAAGAGGTAATTATAGATTGCGGGCATAGAAGTTGATACAGAACATGTGAGAGAAGTGGAAATAGCTTTCAGAACAAGGCAATGCGATAGCAAAGGAACATAAACCAAATTAAACGACGAGAATGAGTGTTTGGATGGTTAATGAAGGAATGCAGTTAAAACAAATGAAAGGCCAAGTGGGCGCAACTAGATATTGGAGAGCTGCTGAAGAGAAAATACTGTAAGAGAAAACACGGATGCCTATATCTAGGATAAATGGCCCAAAGTATAGCCGACCAAGAAAAAAACCTGGAAGAAGAAGCAAGGATAAGATTAAATCAATTTTCCACAAGGAAGATGGGAACCAGTTCTTCTCTTCTCAGAATGGGTGTGTCATACTCTGGTGTCCTTCTCTTGATATTAGGCCCTTAATGTTGAAGCAGGACATTCCTGAGTAAACTTATATTACGATGACAACCCTGTTGTGTTAGCAGTCAGACCTCCTCCCCATACTGTAAGGACAGTTTATGGATATGGAATATCATTCCCAGCATCAGAGGGAGAGGGAGAGATTCCACATTTTTAACGTTTTTTCCTTTTAAATTGTGTTATGTAAAAACAATCAGTGCCTGCGTCTCCTGACTGTTAAATCACTCACAGTTAGATGGTGCCAACTTTATCCGAGAATCCATCAACCAGTCCATCAAAGCAGTCCATCTCCAGTCTATCAGCCAATTTCTGGAGAACAGAACATCACGCTGCTGCCTCCTCCGGCTCCTGAGCTGCGGGCGTGCAGTGGAGCGACTCCCAGCACTGCAAGCATGCAGTAGAGATGCCCCAAAGCCGCCTGCCCCATGTCGCCGCTGCCATTGGCTCCTGGCGCTGTGGGTGTGCGACAAAAAGGCCTCTAGGCCCCCCGCCCCCTGCCGCCTCCCGGAGCTGCGAACATGCGGTGAAGAGGCCTCAAGGCCGCCCTCCCCACACCGACGCTGCCACCGGGCACAGCGTGCGTGCGGCGGAGAGGGCTCAAGGCCATCTTCCCCATACCGCCACCACCGCTGAGCACAGCGTGCGTGCGGGGAAGAGGCCTCAAGGCTGCCCTCCCCACACTGACGCCACCACCGGGCGCAGCGTGCGTGCGGCGGAGAGGCCTCAAGGCCATCTGCCCCACGCCGCCGCCGCGGCTGAGCACAGCGTGCGTGTGAGGAAGAGGCCTCAAGGCTGCCCTCCCCACACCGACGCCGCCACCGGGCTCAGTGTGCGTGCGGTGGAGAGGCCCCAAGGCCATCTGCCCCATGCCGCCGCTGCCACTGAGCACAGCGTGCATGCGGCAGAGAGGCCTCAAGGCCATCTGCCCCATGCTGCTGCTGCCTCCAGCTCCCGGTGCTGCGGGTGTGCGGTGAAGAGGCCCCAAGGCTGCCCACCCCACGCTGCTGCTGCTGCTGCTGCCACCGCTGCCACCTCCTTCCTCCATGCCATGGCTGGGGCCACATCAGCCCCTTCTGGTGTTACCAGAACTGCTCTTTTATTATAATGGGGAATTAGCTTTAGCAGTCTGTAACTATTAATATTAAGCGAGGATCATAACCTATGTTTACGGAGGTCCCGATCCCAGACACTCTAGTGAAAAAGAGGCAGACAACGAATAAGTTCCAAACACGTGTATTGAGTGTAGCGTAAGCCTAGCTTGCACAATCATACAGAGAACACACAAGATCTAGGAAATACAGAGTATGAAATACAGAGACGTTCGCATTAGCTGGTTCCCAACGATGATAGGGGGAATACTCACTTATCCTGAAGCGAAGCAGAGACACAGCAGCGAGGGTGGCCCAGTGCCAGCACTGGAACCATAGACGGACAGCAAGGAGGTCTGGATAGGGAATGGCCGAGGCCACGGACAGCAAGGGGGGGGGGTCTGGATAGGAATGGCCTAAGCACCGAGTGGTCTGGGAGACCAGCTTAAATACCCCAAAACGTACCCTGGGGCTGGTGCTGTACTTGGTGGTTCTCACAGATTAAAACAAAGGGTCTAATGGGTCACTGAATGGCTTGGATGGGCCACTTTGGTAATCAGATTGTGATAAGTGACACCTCAGGAAGAGGGGACAAAAGAGGGAGGGGGAAATCCAAGTGGGCTGAAAGGATGTTCCAGCGGACAGGGCTTGTCCTGATGTCATCAGCTTCTGGAATGCGGAGGTTTCTTTGAGATGCATTCTCTAAGTGCTTGGGATGGTCGGCACTTAGTTCCTTCTCCGGGGCGGCTCCTAAGATATGCAGAGCGGGGCGAGGGGCTCTCGCTGCAGACGTGGTGTGCCCGCTTCGCCGAAATGGCTTCTCAAAGCAGTCTTCCTCTCAGGGTCTTCTGGCTGCCTGGGAACATGGATGCCGGCTGGGCATGGCTGGGGCTGGATAGCAGGCTGCCCGGTAGCGAGGGCAAGCTCGGGGACCGACCCGCGGGAGGCTCCAGGCGGGAACTGACCAGGGAGCGCCTAGCCAGGCTCGCTAGAGGTTTCCCCGGCAGGCGCCCGGCTGCTAGCAGCGGCTTGGGCCCATATGAGGCAGGCTTCCATGGAGGCAGCGGGAACAACACTTTAAAACACAGTCCAAAGCAGGGAACAGGCACGGTCCGTGGCAGATGGCAATGCAGGCACGGGGCACACTTGTAACACAGTCCAAACACACACTGGAAATCCAGATACAGGTCAGGGCAGGGCTGCCCCGAAAGAGAGTCCTTTGTGCAGTTAACCAAACATGGGGCCAGTAAACTACACAGTCTATTACAGTAGCAGGGTAATTGACACGCAGGCAGGAAACTGACACGTGTATTAACACACACACGTGTAAAGCAGTCTTTGTGCAGCAGTGAAACAGTAACGCAGGAAACTTCAACACAGTTCATAGCAGGCTTTAAAGCAGGGGGAGGGGGCCTACTTGGCAACAATTCCCCCCCTCGGAGACCCCGTGACGTCAGGCGCGCGGGTCTCCGAACTTGACTTCAAAGGCGAGGTGGTCGGCAATGTCCGGTGGTCGAGCTTCGAGCGAAGAAGGAGTGGGAAGGGGAGGGGGAGGAGGCGTCACTCAAAAATTTAGTTTGGAAAACCACCTAACCGAATAAGTGCAATTTAGATCAGCCAATGGGCTGCAGGTCTCTGGGTTCACACCAGGGGGTGTGCTAAGTGCAATCGTCAGAATAAATAGCAATAATTCATAAGCAATAGCAATTCATAGTTACATAAGTAGTAATGAGCAATTCATAGCAATGAGTAATTCATATGTAGCGGCAAATTCATGGGTATAAGGTTAAAAGCAAAGGCAATTCATGAGCCAATTCATGAATACAGGATTAAAAGGCGAAGGTAATTCATAGAAGTACAAGCAATTCATAATTCATACAGGATAAAAGTGAAATGTGCAAGCAAGGCATAGACCAATTCATCAAGGGTGGAACAATCCATAGATGGTTAAAATCATAAATACATATATAGGATTAAAACAATAATTCAGGAAGTTAAAACCAATTTCATAGATGATGGCAGCAATAGTAAAAGCAAGTGCGAGGAAATAATTCATGAGGGGTAAGCGGCGGAAGGGCTCATAGGGGACAGAAAAATAAACTTTGCAATTAAAAGACCACTTCATACAGTCAAATTAAAACCAAATTCATACAGGCTAAAATCAGGACTAAAATAACCTTTGAAAGAGACCGTTCAGGAATGGTCCCGGTTAAAACCAAATTCATAAAATGATAAATAGGCTAGAATTACCTCGGCGGAGGGAGTCAGGTTAAAAAGGCAATTCAAAAGGTTAAAATCAAATTCATAGGGATAAAGTTAATAGGGGGTGATAAAAGGGTCCCAGTTCATGGGAAGATCATGGGCGCACTTGCAGTAGATAGAGGGAGGGACTAGTTCGGGGCTAAATTCATGGGAGTAAAATTCATAAAAGCAATGGGAAGAAATTCATAAAACAATAGAGCAACAAAGATCACAGATGGCTCAGTCCGCAGTACAGCTGCTAGACTGGGTTGCATATATACAGAAACAAGCAAGCTTAGTCCATGTGCTCCAAAACACACTTCCACCCCCCCTTGCTGTCTGCGACAATCCGCAGAGCAGGGTCGGTGAGCGGCGAGAAGGGCTTCAGGCACACAGTTCTAGTCCTCATGGAGGTGGTTCCGCTGGCGGTTGTCCATAGGCAGGCCGTGGGCTGGGAGGCGGGAGAATACGTCCCCCCCTAGTCCACAAGAGGGCCCCGGAACGGTGTCCGGCAGCAAAGCGTCCATGGGGCCGGTTCAGGATCCGTACACATAGTAAAACACAATCGTAGTCCATAACAACATAAGCAAATAAACAAGGGTTAAAGGAGGGCGCCAAGAATAACCATTAAGGCAAGAGGAGGTCGGGATTGTAATGATCCAAACGGTAAGACAGCTGGAGTTGCTGGAGCTGTCGGCGGCTCCAACAGCCCAAATAAAGCAGTGAGGCACATAACAAAACTTGAAAGGCCAAAATAACGACGATCGGGTGCAAAGCCAAATTGTAAATTCCAGTGGCAGTGGGGCTCCAGCCAAAGAGGGTCTCCCACCACGAATGCTCGCCGGTGGTCTTAATCCGCTGGACCAGATCCAAAATCTCCTTTCCGTTGTGGGACACAACCAAAGCAGTGGTGTCCCCGTCCCTCTGGATGCTCTGGAGGGTGCGGCGGAGCTGGGGGTGGGTCAGGAGCTCGTGGATTAGCTCCAGACCGATGCCGAGGGAGATGGGCTTCACATAGCGATAGATGGAGGGTGCCACCAGGATCTCTTCTTGGGTCCAGACCGGTACCGTGTAGGTGAAGTCGCAGGCTGCTACCGAGGACAGGTTGCAGAAGCAGCGGTTGACTCCCGGGATCACGGGCTTGAGCTGGAACGAGTTCAGGATCACAAAATCGCAGGCCGTTCGCACGCAGGCACATCCTTTCCCAAGGTAGACCACGGCGGAGCTGTTCTCCCGGACGACCTCGAAAGGGCACTCATTGAGGGCGTCGACTTGCGGGGCTACACAGGGGTGATGAGGTGCAAAGGCTTGGTCCTGGCAAATGAAGCCGGTCTGGTCTCGATGCTGGCACCCTTGGAGACTGACGAGCTGCCATCCGGTCGGGGTGAAGCGGGCCCAATGGTCGGGGTGGCGAGCGTAGAGGACTTCGGTGTCGCTGACTTGGAGTCCCAGAGGCACGACTGGGTACACATGGAATATCTCGTGCGCACTGGCCGTTAATAAAAATAATTTAAGTTCCTGGGTGGTCGGTGAGAATGAGGAATTTACGAGAGACCACCAGGATTCAAGCTCCAGTTCTATGGGTGACAATTTGGGCATAATCAATCTTTTAATTTCCAGGGGCAAGTGCCCATCCGTGGCTTGCCGAATTAGCCCCATGGCCACAGCCTGGTTTAATTGTTGGGCTTGCATACATGCCATGGCTATTGACACGTTGCGTTCAAAAGACTGCGTTCCTTTGAGCAGCAGAGAAAAATCTCTTTCAATTTGACTCTCCCAGTTAACTAAAATGGAGCTGATCTCGTGTTGCCCATTCGAAATGGAATTTAGGGACTGCACCACCGGTTTACCTAAGTCGGAGATGCTAGTCGTGACATGGGCAAACTTATTAGCGAGAGTCTCAATATTGACCGAATCCATGATTGCTAAGCCTCCGGCTGCAGGAGCAGTCCAGTCGGCAATGCTTCGTCTGGCACGCGAGAGAGAGGGGGAGGGATCGATCCACAGTTGTAGCCATGCATTCCAACCCTTGCTACCGGCCTCCAGATAGGGAGCGCACTGCGGCAGCCTCTGGGTTATATTTAGCTCAGCTAAGTCTATGCGGATCTCTTTTAACGACATTTGCGGGCGGACTAGAACTCTCTCTCGAATGTCAGTTTTCAAAACATGGGAGCCCACTATATGCGTGCCGCCTTGGCTTAATTGCTCATTGCTAGCAATCAAAGGGTCAATTTGGATGGTGTGGGTCTCCTGGGTCCGGATCAGCAGGGAATAATTGCCTGGTTCGTGAGTCAAATTTACAAAGAGCAGCCCAAGCCGGTGAAATTTCTCTACTAGGGGCTTGGTTTGGCATTCGGGCGTCTGTTGAACCAGTATCCAATCGGGTGGGCCGTGTTTGGCTAGGTCTTCCTCCTTTACAATCCAGGTCAGGTTCTCCCAGCGCTCTATAGCAAAGGAGAGAGCTGCGCCTGAAGGGGGCGTGATAGTGACTGATGCAGTTTCAGTGGTAGTAGTGCCTAGTAGGATGGTCATTCTAAAGGGGTCTCCTGCCTTCCATACTGCGGCCGACACTAAAATAACTTCACAGTATGGTCCGAAAGCCTCAGTGACAAATGGCGAGGTTTCGAAGTTGGCAGGGGTGGTATATTTGTCTACCACCGGGACTGCGGTGGGGGCTGGCCTTATACGGGGAAAAAACATACATGGAATTGGAGCAAGTGGTGAAACTGTATCGGTGGGCGAGTAGCACACTAATTCTTGGGACATAGTTTTGACTCCCACACATAAAATAACAAGCTCTGGGGGTCGGATCCACTGCTCTTCGCAACTGCGGAAGTTAGTGCGATCCGTGGGGGTGGTCATATTGCTCTGCTGTACAACCTTGCAGACCATCATTTCATTCCTTGCTAGGGTATTGATACATCTCCAGTGGGGGTAGGGCATTAATTTGGACGGGCGTCCCTCTATTAGGGTGCCTGCCAGCACGAGCAAACACAGAGTAGCCAGGTGCCTCATCTCCTGGCCTTCCTTTTCCTTTTTTGGTGAAAATATCCTGGGGAGACCTGCGGATATAAGTACAGGTTCCCTGAGTTTGTTGCAGCAAAATAAATAAAGTGAAGCAGGGAAAAAGAGGGAGGGCGTTTTTCTGCCAGCACTGTATGTTAAGCGGGGTTCGAACGAGAAGTCCCAGGGGCACTAAGCGAGCCTTCCAGCTTGTTGCTCTGGGGAACTCCTGTGCGAAGGTTTCTTTCTAAAGCGTGTATATTTCAGAGGGTAACGTCTTTACGTCGAGCGAGGGTCGGCTGTGCGTTAGGCGGGATTATGCAAACTCGCCCCAGGGGTCCCTGGGTGCCTAGACTATGTGGCCTTCAAGTGCCCCTTGCTCGGTGGCGGGCTACTTTTATTTTGCGGGCTGAGAGCTATCGGTCCGGCTCGGCCTGGCCTTGCCGCTTCAAAACGAAAAAAACTAGAGAGCGGTTTCCAGCAACTATAAGGGTTGCTGCTAAAGGAGACCTTCGTTCTATTTTCTAAAATAATTTTTAAGTAGGGGTGGTTAGGGTTGAAGGTATGTTTTATGATGGTTTGCTTTTGCTTTGCCTTTTTCCCTCTGCTTTTTTGCAGGACCTCATGTATGTATTTCGGCGGACCATATTTTTTCCTAGGATCAATTTTTGGAGGGACTCCCTCGGGAGGCCCCAATTTCATGTTAAAAGAAAGAAACACACAAAGCAAAAGCACACGGGCGTGGGTTATTTTCAGGTTGCCCTCACTTGGAAGGCCTGGCAGGGCTTCATTATAACTTCAATATGTCTCCCCCCCCTTCTTTTCCCTTGTACGGTACGGGCAAGGGAAAAGATTACGTGGGGCGGGCGGCTGCTAGCGGAAAGGGCCGAAGTGGAGCCGAGGGCGCTCGGCAGCGTTTATCGAAAAGCGGCGGAGACGGCCGAGATCTGCCGGCGCCACTGGGTCTGGGTTATTCGGGGGTCATCTTGGCGTGGGGGATCCTGGCTATGTAAATGAGGCACGCTGCCCCTTGTGCGTGGCGAACGCACCCCAATAACACATTCCAGGGGTCACATATTTACAAAATACTGGCGGGTCTTTTACCTTTGCACTCAAGCGTACTGGCTGGTGGCGCCGTATAGCAACTCACCATGACGAATATGAACATTAGTAAAAGAGGGGTATTGGGCTGTCTGGGGGTCCTTTTCCAGGGGAGGCACGGCCCTCAAAGCCAAAGCCGACCATCATGCGAAAGCGTGGGTCTGGCAGGTGAGACCCCGAATCTACGTAGATGCGGGATCTTCACCAGCACGGCGGGTGAAATGTTTTCAAACAAAGAAATCACCTTTTTTGGTGGTTTCAACGTTGGAAGACTGCATTCCCTTTTGGGCTAAAGCCTCTCCAAACACTTTCACACACAGCAAATCTCTTTTGCCTGTGCAATTTTTTTTCCCGAACATGCGGCTTAAAAATCCAATTAAGAATCACTCTCGGTGGTGGTCCTATTTGGCTTTGGTTGCCGTGTCTTCCCCAAGGGTCCCAACTGTGGGGCCCGCCTAATGAAGTTAAAGAATAGAACTGGAAAAACTTTTGACATTCACACCTATATCTACATATTCTACTGTTTCTTTTATACTAAGGCTACAAAGGTCTGGTCTAAGGGGACACAGGGTATCTCTGGCCCAGGGTGAAGGGATATCTGGCGAATCACTGGGCAGAGGGGGGCTGGGCCGGTGGCGGCTCCCCCAGGGTCATACACAGGAGGGGCAGTTTGCAGCGGCTTCCCTTTCCATTCTTTTAACTGAGAGGCGTGAAAGTATTTTAACCAAGTGCCTCCTGTCTTTCTCTGGATAGCTACCTGATAGACGGCTGGGGAGACTCTTTTCGTGATGGGGACTGGGCCTTGCCATTTGGCTGCTAGTGAATGCGCCTTTTGCGAGAACTTCCTGTACAGAACGAGCTGTCCTTCCTCCCACTGCCTGGGGTTCCTGACCCATCCTAATTTGCGGTCCATATCTTTTTGAGCGGTGCCCAGCTTCTGGGCCACTTGCATGTGGACAGCGTGTATGGATGAGAGCAGATCCTGGACCCAAGCGTCATTAATCACTACGGGCTGCATATCAGAAGGGAGCTGCGTATCTAGCCAGAAGGCTTCCGGGAGCTGCATTCTTCGCCCTGTCATTACCATATGGGGTGTGAGCCCGTGAACTGCGGTGGTGCCTCTGATGGCCATTAGGATTATGGGGAGTTTTTCATCCCAGTCTCTCCCGGAGGAGCGAACCATTTTGCGGAGAGCCTCCTTGAGGGTCCGGTTGGTTCTTTCTATGGCGCCTGAAGCTTGAGGGTGGCCGGCTATGTGGAAGCGTTGCTGGATGCCTAGCGCCTTGCAAAGCTCCTGTGTGACTTCTCCGATGAAGTGTGAGCCTAAATCAGAGTCCATGACTCTCACAATGCCCCATCTAGAAAAGACATTGTTGAACAGTAGTTTGGCTGTGGTGGCTGCATTGTTGCGCTTGCACGGAAACGCTTCGACCCATTTGCTAAAGGGGTCTATGACAGTGAGACAGTAGCGATTGCCGCGAGGAGTGGGGGGAAGGGGGCCGATAAAGTCAATCTGTATACGAGCCCAGGGTCCGTTAATTCTCTGATGCTGGAGGGGAGCTCTAGGTCCGGTGGGGTCTGCATTGACCATAGCGCAGGACAGACAGTTGTCTACCCATTGCGCTACTTCGGTGCGCATGCCAGGCCACCATCCAACCTCTTTTACCCTTTCCAGAGTCAGGTCCTTGCCTCGGTGTCCCTGCTCGTGGACAAACTGAATTAAGTCAGCCCTAACTTCCAATGGCACTACCCAGTGGCGTTCACCGGCTGTATCTACTGCCCAAACTATGCCTTCTTCTTCTCTGATCATGAGTCTCCCTGTCTGATCTCTTCCTGCGGCTAGGAGGTCAGCTACTTCTGGGTCAGATAGCTGTAGTTGTGCTAGGTCTAGTGTTCCCGTAGTTCCCTGAGCTTGGCTGCGGGCTTGTGCGCGAGTGGTGACAGGGTACAGGGGACAATCAGTGGCTGGTTCCGATAGGGGAGCATTTCCAGTGGCGGCTGCCTTGGCTGCGAGGTCTGCCTGGTCATTCCAATAAGCGGTCTCTGAGTTTGTCTTCTGGTGTCCCTTGACATGGGTAACCTGCGTTGGGCCTGAGCGGGACTGAAGGAGTGCTGCTACTTGCTGCCATAGCTGTAGGTGGGCTACGGGTTTCCCATCACTTGCTCTCCATCCCTGATTCTGCCACACCGGGAGCCAGACCGTGGCGGCTTTGGCCGTCCAATCCGAGTCTGTGTAAATGGCAAGCGGGCTCTCTGGGGGCTCAAACTCAAGCACTGCCAGAAGCGCTTGCACCTCAGCCGCTTGGCTGGAATGGGGGCGGGCTGGACCTTTGAGAGTATGGGCGTCACTCACTCGCACGGCGCCGTAGCCTGTCCGAGGAGAGCCTCCAACGTGAAAGGAGGAGCCGTCACAGAACCAGCAAGTGAAGCCGTTCTGTCGGGCTTCCTCTAGCGGGACTCCCCAAGTGACTGGCCAGACAACCTGCGGTGGCGGGTCCAGGGGGCACTCGTGCTCGGTCCCAGTCACTAACAGGCCATAGGGGGCTGGTGGCTCGGTGGTTTCCCTTTTAAATTCTACTCCGCGGTTGACCAGGGCCAGGGTCCACTGTGCTATGCGGGCGTTCGAGACTTGTCCATCTTGTATCTTTCCCGACAGGATATATTTGAGAGGCGTGTGAGTGGTTTGAACTATTGTACGTGACCCTCCTATGATGAATTCCCAATGGGTCAGACTCCAAACTAGAGCAAGGCAAGTCTTTTCGCATGGGCTAAACTTGGTCTCTACTGCAGTTAGATTGCGCGAGGCATAAGCTACTATTCTAGCGGTTCCCGCTTGCTGCTGGGTGAGCGTGGCTCCTATGCTCTTGTCTGACACGGCTAACTGTATAAAGAACGGCTGGGTAACATCTGGATGGGCTAGGGCCGGAGCTGCGGCCAGACTGCGCTTCAGCTCGGCTAAGGCTGTCTGTTGCTCCGGTCCCCACTCCCAGGGAGTGTTCTTTTTGAGGAGAGCATAAAGGGGGCGAGCTTTGTCTGCAAAGGACTCGATAAAGTCTCGGGAAAAGTTAAAAGTTCCTAGAAGGGCTCTGAGGGAGGGGACATCGGTGGGTGCAGGCAGCTTGGAAATGACCTCCATTCGCTGGGCATCCGGGGTGCGACCCTCGGGTCCCAGGGTCAGACCCAGGTACTTGACGCTGGTCTGAACCAATTGGGCCTTTTCCCTGCTTGCCTTGAACCCAGTCTCGCGGAGGAGTCCCAGGACTTCCCTGGTGATTAGGCGGGCTAATTCTTCCGTGGGGGCGTGGACTAAAATGTCATCCACGTAGCTCAGTACGTGAGGCCTCGAGGAGGGTTGGAGGCGTTCCCACATCTGAACTACATGGGCATGACAAATACTGGGGCTGGAGTGGAATCCCTGGGGTGTCCGTTTGAATGCGTATTGCTGGCCGCGGAAAGTGAACGCGAACTTGTACCAGCAAGACTCATGCAACCGGATGGAGTGGAAAGCGTTGGCCAGGTCTATGACCGAGTAGAACCGGGACCCAGCGGCAATGGCCGTTAGGATCTCATTGTACTTGGCCACAACCGGGGCAACTGGAGGGGTGGTGGCATTCAGGGCACGGAAGTCGACCGTCATTCTCCAGGTCACTCCATCTGCCTTCAGAACTGGCCACAATGGGGCGTTGCAGATGGACTGCATCGGGAGTATGACGTCCCACTCAAGGAGTCCCTCTATAGTCTTGGCTATCCCTGCCTCAGCTTCCGCTGGGTACTTGTACTGTCGTTGGGGAGGGGGGTCCTTTCCTTCAATCAGGACGCAGGCGCCCTTCACTATCCCACACTCGGCCTTGTCTGTCACCCACACTTCGGGAAAGTCCTGAACCCAGGGGTCTCCTGTGATGGGGGCGAGAGGAAGGGGGGCCTTAAGGGCTGCGCACCGATGGATTGCATTGACGAAGTCTGGGCCTCCTGGGATGCGCCACAGGAGCCCATTTGCTAGGTCAATGGTCAGTCCCTCGGCACGGAAAAATGGCATGCCCAAAAGTCCATCATCTTCTCCCCGGTTTGCGCATGCCGAAATCCTGGTGGCCAGGTTCCCAACGGAGAGGGGGATATCCTGCCAGACCTGGGATTCCTGCATGCCGCCTCCAAAACCGGCGAGTTGCATGGTCGTGGGGGTCTGGGTGCCCTTAGTGACTAAGGTGGGCCGGAGTATATTAAGTGAAGCTCCGGTATCTATGAGGAGAGTGGCAGGCTTCTTCTTTTCCCCGGGAGTCCCGATCCCTGCCTTCACTGTCGGTCTCCCCCATGTGTCCGGCTTTAGTTTGGCAACTATGCCCACGGAGGGAGACTGGGACTCGGGGCAACCCTATTCTGATCCTGCACACTGGTCAGTGGAAGCGACGCTTCCTCTAAAGGGGTTGTTGGGGCTCGGGCGTTCCCGGACCGCAGCTATCGGGGGACTCGAGAAGGGAGGGTCAGGCGGTAAAGGGGGCGCTGACGGAGGTACTGGGGGCTGTTGCTGGTCTTCCCACTCCATGATCGCCTTCATCAGAACGGACGTGGGCTTTCCATCGAATAGCTCCATGTTCGCTCCAATGTTTTTGAGGCGCATCCAAAGTTCCCACCGGAGGGAGTCCCTGGACTGGGGCGTGCTGCCGCGGTCCCGGTAGCCCTCGTGGTCGCCCTGCGATGCTCCCCAAGCGTTAGACTGATCTGGAGGCGGGTAGACCTGGTGGTTGTACGGGTGTGAGGCTCGCGAGTGAGAAGGGGCTAGGGGCGCATCCTGTAATCGGGGCTCGTGGGGTCCCTGCTGGGAGGAGGAACTGTAACTCGGGGCGGGCGCAAAGGAAACTCCCGGGCGGTAGTCCCTTGGTCCTCTTCCCCGGTTAAAGCTACTGCTCCTTCCCCTCAGGATCCCTCCCCTTGCCTCCGGGTACGGGCTGCGTCCCTGCGGTCGGTACTGAGAGTGGGGGCCATGATTGGCATAGGTGAGTGCACTTATCGGCTCGCTCTCCTTTCTACGAGAGGCCGGGGACTTCACATGTCGGATTGCTCCGGTCTCTCGCAACAGGCCAGCAATGCTCCTGATGCGGGATTCCAGCTCTCCCCATGTAATGCTCCCGGGCTCGACTCCTGCTAGGGCTAGGCGAGTGGTGCTGTTGAGTCCATCTATGACTGCCCTCCTGAATTCTAAGTCATCGAAGTCCGGCATGTCGCTCAAATCTAAATCTACCTCGTCTGCTAGTTCGGCTAGGAGCTGTTTCCTGGCTAAATATGCCTCTGGGTCCTCTCCGGGTTTTTGAGATTCTGCTATGTATAAGGCCTTCAAGCTCTTGGTAGGCCAGAGGAAGGCACACAACTCTTTCATGGCACCATACTGACTGCGAGTGGCTAGTCTCCTGTTAGAAATGTATGCATTAAGAGAGGTGACTATTTCGGGGCTGGCACAATGGCGGGCCAGCTGAGCTACATCGGAGCCACTGGCGGAGGGCTGGGACATGGTTACGTGAGCAAACCATTGTATAGCTGAGTCTCGGTTCAGGGGTCCCATGCGGTCCGCTATGGCTTGGAGCTCATCGGGCCTCCAATTGCGGGTCTCTTTAACTATTCGGTCTGTCTTCCTGCCATCCTCGTCTGTGGAGACAATTTCCTTGGTAGCTATCGGATGGAGGGGCTGTGGAGCTTCCTCGGGCTGGGGCGACTGAGATGTCCAGCTATCCTTACTATCTTCTGGGAGGGCCAAGAGGGCTGAGGGGTGCACGGCGGAAATTACGGCCTGTTGCATCCCCAAGTGTCGCTTCAGGGCCTCTAGCTCCCTCTTACAAGCTGAATGGTCCGCGGCTGCGGTTTTAGACTGGTTGTGGTCCGCCATGAACCGGGCGGCATGGGTGAGCTTAGTAATCTCCTCTTGTCCCTCAGTTAGTGCGTGCTCAGCCATATCGGCACGAGCGGTGGCCGCTTCAGCCTTGTGCTGAGCGTCCTGGAGGGCGGTAGTTAGTCCTTGCTTTTCTAGTATGAAATTGACGCGTTCAGCGCGCCACTCAACTGCCTTTTCCTCATGTTCTTTCTCCTGTTCAGTTAGCTTAGTCCTGAGAGTCTGGATTTCTAGACGCAAGGTGTCCTGCTCTCGCTCTGACCTCTCCTCTAGCTCCTCCTGCGCTGTTTGCAACTTACTAATTAGGGACACACTGTCCTGCAGGGCGGTGAAAAGTGCCCAGGCTCCATATCTGTCTTTTTTGCTAGACCTAGGTTTCTCCTTGTCACAGAAGTCCTGGAAGGCGCTTCTAACTATCTGGAGCGGGTCGGGTCCCTTGAAGGAACCGGCTTCCCAAGGGCAATCTCCCTTCTTAACTAGCCACTTCTCCAGGCGGGGCACGGTGGGGTTTGCCCGGTACATCTTGCTTTCGTTTAAGGCTGATCACGGGGGAGGTTAAAGAGTGGATCAGCGACACCAGGGGTGGGGAGATTAAAGCTGCTCAAGGGTTTTAACAACTTCTTCCTCTCTATGTCCCTTTTGGGAGGTTTATCCTTCCCTCAGGTCCTCAAGGGTTTTTACCAGGGGGTTTTAAGGTTCTACTTTTAGGTTCACAAGGGGATTTTTAAGGGTTCTACACTTGGCTCTTCTCCACCGGGGGAGAAGGAAAATTCCTATTCCCGTTTCAAGCTTGCCTACAAGCCACGGGACCAGGAAGAGTTTACTGGCTCAGAGGGTGCTCTCAAGCTCTCTAAGCCCAAGAACCAAAAACGCTCAGTGCTTCCAAGCCTCTGCCCAGAAGCTAAAGCCCAGGGGTCTCCCAAGCCTCTACTCGGAAAACCAAAGCTCCGGGGTCTCCCAAGCCTATTGCTCAGAAAACCAAAAAGTGTCTCCAAGCCTCTGCTCGGAAACTGAAGTGCTCCCAAGCCTCTGCTTAGAAGCTGCAATTAAGGGGTCTCCCAAGCCTCTGCTCAGGCGACCAGAAATGCTCCCAAGCCTCTGCTTAGAAGCTACAATGCTCTCAAGCTCTCTAAGCCCAAGAACTAAACTCAAAGTGTCCCCAGGCCTCGTGCTCAGAGACAAACGGTTAAACTGTCTCCAAGCCTCGACCAAAAGACTAAATGTGCTCAAGGACTGCCTCTGCAAGTCCCCAAGCAAAAGTGCTCAGGAGTAAAGCTTACTGTACTCCCAAGCGAGGTGCGCTCAAGAGTTCTACCAACTCTCAAGCAAAAGTGTGCCCAAGAGTCCCACTGACTCCCAAGCGAGGTGCACCCACGAGTCTGACTTAAAACTCGCAAGCGGAAAGGCGCCCAAGAGTCTAACTTAAAACTCTTAAGCACGGTGCGGCCGGCTGCCGCGGGGCTTCAGGAACCTGGCTTCAGATTCCCAAAGCTATACTGACTGAACAAACGAACGGACTATCGATCCCTTCACGTTTCCTCCGGAGCGGGGATTGAAGCCTAAGTGCTGGCAGGAACGGGGGTTTGGACGGACTTAGGAGAGACGGGGGAGGGCAGAAGAGAGTTTTATATGTGCTGCTTCAGGATATATATAAATCTATAGAGCCTACTTCTGGGATCCCACCCACATAGACGCGTTTAGGCGGCCCGGAAGGTGGCCAGGAACTTCACCAGTTCAGAGGTCCTCACCCACAGTACACCGGTTATAACGGCTGGAGGGCCTCGCGGTGCACCACAAAAGGCAAGTAGTCCAAAGCTGGCTGAAGGAGGAAATGGGGGAAAAAGCCAACCCACAAGATAGAAATGCTCACTAGAGCCACACACACTCACACTTTTAATTCCATGAGCTAAATTGCGCTCTTTACACAGAGGTCTGGAAAATTTTCCTCTAAGTCAGTTCGCCGAAGACACGCGTGTCGACTCACGTGTATTCACACGAACTGGGTTATGCCCGCATTCTCCACCAGTAAACTGTTACCAGAACTGCTCTTTTATTATAATGGGGAATTAGCTTTAGCAGTCTGTAACTATTAATATTAAGCGAGGATCATAACCTATGTTTACGGAGGTCCCGATCCCAGACACTCTAGTGAAAAAGAGGCAGACAACGAATAAGTTCCAAACACGTGTATTGAGTGTAGCGTAAGCCTAGCTTGCACAATCATACAGAGAACACACAAGATCTCACAAGATCTAGGAAATACAGAGTATGAAATACAGAGACGTTCGCATTAGCTGGTTCCCAACGATGATAGGGGGAATACTCACTTATCCTGAAGCGAAGCAGAGACACAGCAGCGAGGGTGGCCCAGTGCCAGCACTGGAACCATAGACGGACAGCAAGGAGGTCTGGATAGGGAATGGCCGAGGCCACAGACAGCAAGGGGGGGGGTCTGGATAGGAATGGCCTAAGCACCGAGTGGTCTGGGAGACCAGCTTAAATACCCCAAAACGTACCCTGGGGCTGGTGCTGTACTTGGTGGTTCTCACAGATTAAAACAAAGGGTCTAATGGGTCACTGAATGGCTTGGATGGGCCACTTTGGTAATCAGATTGTGATAAGTGACACCTCAGGAAGAGGGGACAAAAGAGGGAGGGGGAAATCCAAGTGGGCTGAAAGGATGTTCCAGCGGACAGGGCTTGTCCTGATGTCATCAGCTTCTGGAATGCGGAGGTTTCTTTGAGATGCATTCTCTAAGTGCTTGGGATGGTCGGCACTTAGTTCCTTCTCCGGGGCGGCTCCTAAGATATGCAAAGCGGGGCGAGGGGCTCTCGCTGCAGACGTGGTGTGCCCGCTTCGCCGAAATGGCTTCTCAAAGCAGTCTTCCTCTCAGGGTCTTCTGGCTGCCTGGGAACATGGATGCCGGCTGGGCATGGCTGGGGCTGGATAGCAGGCTGCCCGGTAGCGAGGGCAAGCTCGGGGACCGACCCGCGGGAGGCTCCAGGCGGGAACTGACCAGGGAGCGCCTAGCCAGGCTCGCTGGAGGTTTCCCCGGCAGGCGCCCGGCTGCTAGCAGCGGCTTGGGCCCATATGAGGCAGGCTTCCATGGAGGCAGCGGGAACAACACTTTAAAACACAGTCCAAAGCAGGGAACAGGCACGGTCCGTGGCAGATGGCAATGCAGGCACGGGGCACACTTGTAACACAGTCCAAACACACACTGGAAATCCAGATACAGGTCAGGGCAGGGCTGCCCCGAAAGAGAGTCCTTTGTGCAGTTAACCAAACATGGGGCCAGTAAACTACACAGTCTATTACAGTAGCAGGGTAATTGACACGCAGGCAGGAAACTGACACGTGTATTAACACGTGTTACATATTAATCAGGTCTTTGTGCAGCAGTGAAACAGTAACGCAGGAAACTTCAACACAGTTCATAGCAGGCTTTAAAGCAGGGGGAGGGGGCCTACTTGGCAACACTGGAAGGAAACAGGGAAGGCAGGGGGCGGGCCTTGGGCTGGGTCTACACCAGGCACACCAGGCCAGGACTGCACCAAGGCGGGGCAAGGGCATCACAGGCAGGCTGTCGAGGTGGGAAACAGGGAAGTGGAGGTCCAGGGTGCCATTCTGTGTGCTGGGCTTTCTCACATGTGCGCTGGCATGTTAAAATTCGTGCGCCACTGCGCACCAGCGCACGTTACCAGGAACGCTGCTGCAGACATAATGAGGCTTCCTGAGACACTTCCCTGCCTAATCTCATTAACACCTTCCTCTACCTTTCCTCTCCCACTTAACTAATCAGGGCCAGTCAGCACATCTGATAGCCTCCCTGTTACATATTAATCAGGTCATCAAGCAATATTTTTACCCATAGTCCATCCCAGGTGATCATATCAAGCCCTTCCCAAATTATTGTCCTACCTTCAGACAAGCCATTAAGCTATTGTCTTTTGGAACAAGGTGTCAGCATTACCCCAGGGAATGTTTGTCCTGTAACTACCCAGCCATGTGCTCAGTGTGTGTGTGTGCCTTGTTACCCATCCACACACTCCCAATCTATTTGAGCTTCTTCTCTCTATGAAACACTGGTCATTTTGCTGCTCCTCCATGGACTTCCTCCTCTCTCTGTGGCTGGTAATTATCACCCTTCCCCCGAAACTGCTTACCTATTTCCTCACTGCCTTCCTAGTTAGTTCTTTGTGCATGCTGTGTGTGTTTTCTCTATGCTTGCCTCTTCTTCCTCTGTTAGTAAAGAAACCTTTCCTGTTGAATGTATGCCTGTTTATTTGAGAGTTCTGTAAGGGAACAATCCTGGTATACATAGCTGGAGAATCCCAGTTACTCCCTCTTGCTGCCTCCTTAATGCTAATTCCCCCAACTAATTAAGGAGACCACCTATTTGGGTAACAGTTGAGGCCACAGGTGGACTGGAAACTTAAATGGCCCAGGAACAAGACAGTGATGCAGGGGCCATTCTGATCAGACCCTTTGGTAGTACCTCCTCCTAATGAACTCCATCTCCTTTTTTCACATTTGAGCCAAAGTGCAGCAGATGTTTTCCAGCTTTAAAAGTCCCCCTACACTCATGGCTGTAGAAGGTCAAGGAGAGTAAGAAATGATGCCAAAGTGAAATACTGTATTGTATGCATTTTGTAATAGTCACCTCCATACTTCTAATACTAATTTCCAGAGGAGCAAGTGGCCTCTTTGTTATCTCTAATATATATGCACTTTCATTTCTGAGTGGCCTTGGGCTGAAGCTGCAGCTGTGTACTGAAGTGTATCTTTTCACAGAAGGGAATGATTCCACTCCGTATTTATCTAGACTTTTTTTAAAAAAGTTTTTTTATTATTTTTTAATATCTAACATAAAAAAACTACAGAAGACTACAAAAGTATAAAGGGGAAGGGGGAAAAAAGGGGAAGGGAGAACTGGGAAAAGGGAAAATCAACATACAAACAACAAACACTACACTACATGTCTTGTATTCCCTTCATGCTGCAATTTTTCTTAAAAGTTAACTTTCTAATATGCTATCAGATTGGTAGGTTTTATACAATACAGATTATTTTCAGGATCAGGATTTCTCCCCCCCCCTTGCGTCTCAGTCTCAATTCTCTCTGCGCAGCTGGAGCAACTGCGCCCGCTCTTTCCTCCCCACCACTTTCCCCTTCAGACTTCGAACTTTCTTCCTGCTGAAACTCCTGATGGTTGAACAAAAAGTCTGTCAGCTGCGCGTCCAATGTGATTTTGTAAGTTTGATCTTTATATCTGAACCAGACGCCTTCTTGAAACAGCCATTTATATTTTATATCACATTTCCTCAAGAAAGCCGCAAGTCCTTTATACTTGAATCTTCTTTTACGAGCCAAAAATGGAACATCCTTCAATATTTTAACCTTATTGCCCAAATAATCCAAGTCCACATTATACGAATTGTCTAAGATGGTGTCCCGAGTCTTCTTAGATGAAAAGTCAATAATAATCTCGCGAGGCAGCTGCCGCTTCATTACATACTTTGAAGATGTCCGCTGGACTTCCAAAATATCGTTTTTTTATCTCTTCTTTAGTTGCCTTTGCGAATGGCGCCAAAATTCCAGACACCAAATCTTTTAAATTTTCACTTTGCTCTTCTTTTACATTTTGAAGACGCAATACCGTTTGGGCACGGTCCACTTGTAATCCTATTATTTGATTCTCCAAAAGCTTCACTTCCTTACTTGTTGCTTTCATGAGTACTGCGTTCTCGTGCGCAGACTGCTCTGCTCCGGTCGCTGTTTCTTTAATGGCTTTCACCTCGCTCTCCACTGAATCAACCTTTTGCCCCATTTCATTCAGTTTCGCTACAAAGGGCTGCACAGCATCAAAAACTGCTCGTCTCACCAACTCTTCCAAAGTTTCCCCCTTCCCCTGTAACGTCGCCATCACCGATTTACTCATTGCTGGGCTCTGCTTTCTCGTCGCCATCTTAGGGGGGGGGGGGGCGCCAACTAAGTTCCGAAACTCAGTGCAGGGGAAGAAGTCTGCGCCTTTTTAGCTTCAATTTCCACCGATCCTTCGCATACGCTTAAAAATCAGAAGGGATTCGCTTACTTACAGGTCTTCACCTTAAATCTGCTTAATGCCATTCTCCATGGCCCGGCAGCACATGCGGTGCTGCGCAAGTCTGCCGGGCTCCGTTGGAGCAAGCGGGCAATTTACCCCCTGCATTACTTCCAGGGGGTTCTTCCCGCGGCGCCCCGGATCCAGGCTCCCTCACTGGGAGTCCTGGGGGTTAACCCTTGTGGGTCAACCGCCCGGTCAGGCTGCTCAGACAGTTCCCCCCGGACCTGCGGAGAGGAACGTCCGACATGGCCGGGAAAATGAAACTGAATCTATCTAGACTAAACTACTTTGTTCCCGTGTAACTTTGCCAGTTTCGCGCCTGAATGCAAAGGGGCGGGAGAATGTCCCTCTATATCAGTAGTCCTATTGTTTTGAATAATTACTTCTGCCAACTTCTACCTATGTGTGAATACCTGAACTGAATAGATCTCTAAATAAACTTTCTTCAACCAATCCACCTGCTTGCTTGCTGTGAGGGACTTGGGGATCTTACTGCCAGGGTCTGACACCCTAGGACTGACAGACCATTTGTCTATCAAGGTCAACATTGACTATTCTGACTAGCAGCAGCTCATCAGGGTTTCAGGTGGAGGTCATTCATATCATCCTCCCAGGGCCGTATTAACCCATGACGAGGCCCCTAGGCTTTCAGGTATTTTGGGCCCCCTCCAGCACTTCACTCTTTTACCCCACTACAGCTGACAACTTGTCACTGGTACGGCAGGTACCACAGTACATAACCCTATATCCATTTTGAGGGTCTCCTGAAGAATTCTATTCACAATTTTAAAAATATTTTTATTGCGCAAGTAGAACTCTTCAGGAAAGCATATTTTGGGGGTATAATTTTTCAATACTGTAATATTTTGAAGTGAATAAAATTTTTATTATTTATCAAAATATATAATCTATGGATAATTGTTTAATATAAGAGACAATTAGTTTCACTTCAATAAGGAAGCAGTCAATTATCTTATTAATAGAGGTTATATAAGAGAATCAATTAATTGTAATTTATGTGGTGGTGTGCCTCAGCATTTTTTTTTGGCAGGGCCCCTAGGCTTCGGCCTAATCAGCTAGATTCTTTAAATGGAGAATGAACCTGGAAACTTCTACATGCACAACAGATGCTCTACCACCAAGCCAGTCCCTCCCCCAGTTTTAAAGATTAACACATGAGGGCTAAACACACACAAAACAGGTCATTGATCTATCAGTGTCAATACTGTCTATTCTGACCAGCAGAAGCTCTCTAGGGTCTCAGGCAGAGGTCTTTCACATCACCTACCTATGCAGAGTTACTCTACTTTTAGCCCATTGACATTAAGTGGGCTTTGACTGGAATAACTTGGCAAAGAATTTCACTGTCACTTTAAATTGATCTTATTGGATAGCACAGCATGCAAGTCACCACTTTTTATGCTAGGTGTGTTTGTTTGTTTGCAGTCCTCTTCTGCAGGAAATTTCCAGTTTTGTTTTGGGAATCAAAAGCCACACACCAGGACCCAGACTTTTTAAGAATCAGTCATTCAGTCTCTTCCTTTGTATATTGGAGCTTTATTTCACTATCTACCTGGCTGCCACATTAACACAGCCTTAGTAGATTCATGGGCCTCAGCATACCCAGTAGCCACTTTCTTAATTCAGAGATATACCTTGTGGCACACATTTTCAATTTGCGCTGCAAAGAATGGGTGTCCCCTGCAACCATCTTTAAATGGGCCATATTATTATATTAAAAAAGAAAAGGAAAGCATCTGTTCTAAAGGTGCTTTTGTTGAGAAAAATGGTCTGAAACAAATGTTATTGCTAAGCTTGTAAACCGAGCGATAGGTATTCTTTGCCATTTTATTTTCCCCATTGAAGAAGAAATGTATGTCATTTAGAAGCCCAAATTCTGCTGCACTGGTATCCTGAAAGGGCCAAATGTTGTACTGAAGCCCTTGGAAGACCCTGCCAAGGACACTTGCCCCTGCAGAAGACATGGATATAGGATCTTGAGCCTTCCAGTTGGCTGCCTTGGAGCCAGTTTAGAAACAGAATATGTATCTGCCCTATTTAACTGCCACTGCAAACATATGAAGACAAGTTGCTTATAGATTTAAAACAAATCTCTCTCCTCAGATTCTTCTCTGTAAGTTTTGATGTTGACTATTCATCAAATATATTGCGCTAGCAGCTGATGTCAAAGATCAATCAATCAGTCAATCAATCAAGGTCTGCCAAGGTGGCTAACAAATTAAAAACGCGTTAAATCGTATCTTAAAACCATTGAAACTGACAAAAACCATTGAAACAATTGAAACCAAAGCTAAAATACCCATAGAAAAACATAAAAACAACATGGGGGTGAGCGTGGTATAGTGATTGGACTAGGATTTGGGAGACCTGGGGTTGAATCCCCACTCTGACATGGAAGCTTGCTCGGTAACGTTGGGCCAATCACATTCAGCCTAACCTACCTCCCACAGTTGTTGTGAGGATAAAATTGAGGAGAGGGCGGAATGTACGCTGCTTTGGAGTAATAAAATAATAGAATCATAGAGTTGGAAGGGGTCCTATGGACTATCTATTCCAACCATCTTCCTAATGCAGGAACAGACTAAAGCATAGAATCATAGGGTTGGAAGGGACCTCTAGGATCATCTAGTCTAGTTTTGTTTTAGCCCAGTTTTCCAGCCTGTCAAGATCATCCTGTATCCTCTGTCTTCAACCGTATTTACAACCCCTCCTAATTTAGCATCATCTGCAAATTTAGTAGGCGCTCCCTCTATTCCTTCATCCAAATCATTTATAAAAATGTTGAACAGAACAGGTCCCAGGACCCATCCCTGAGACACTCCACTTGCCACTCTTCTCCAAGAGGATGAGGAACCATTAACAAGCACTCTTTGGGTGCGACCTGTCAGCCAATTACAGATCCACCTATCAGTAATAGGATCCAAACCACGTATTACCAACTTGTAAAAAGCCTTACTGAAATTGAGATAAGCTATGTATACAGCATTCCTCTGATCCAGCAAGGTAGTCACTTTCTCAAAAAAAAAAAAAAAAGAGATAAGGTTAGTTTGTCATGACTTGTTCTTGAGAAACTCATGCATCCTTGACAAGCCGCTCCTTGAAGACTGCCAATGAGGGGGAACCCACCACATCTCTAGGCAGCTGATTCCACTATTGAATTACTCCTAACATGTTTTTCCTAAAGTCCAGCTGATACCTTCCCTCCTGTAGTTTAAACCCATTGTTTCAAGTCCTATCCTCTGTTGCCAATAGGAACAGCTCCTTTTCTTCACTAAGAGACAGTCCTTTAAATACTTAAAGAGAGCAATCATATCTCCCCTCAATTCCTTTTCTCCAAACTGAACATTCCCAAGCTTTTTCTCATAGGGCTTGGTCTTCAGGTCCCTGATCATCATGGTTGT
The DNA here is from genome assembly GCF_028583425.1 of Eublepharis macularius. Taxonomy (NCBI): domain Eukaryota; kingdom Metazoa; phylum Chordata; class Lepidosauria; order Squamata; family Eublepharidae; genus Eublepharis; species Eublepharis macularius. The sequence continues at coordinate 120,773,608 of NC_072797.1, read as the reverse complement.
TCTCCTCTGCACCCATTCCAATTTGTCCTCATCCATGGGGAGCCTGACCAACGCAGTATATGTTGGGAAAATAACGCCCTGTGATTTGGATGGAGACAAATTCGTGCTGACTTCCCTGTAACACCATTTTGTCTGTCAGATGCCTGAAGACTGCATTTGCCTTTTTTGCTGCTGCATCACACTGATTGCTTATATTTAGCTTCCCATCCACCCATAGCCCAAGATCTTGTTCACACACACTGCTACCAAGAAGTGTATCCCTTATCCAGTATGCATGCTTTGCATTTTTGTTACCCAGGTGAAGGACCTGGCACTTGCCCATGTTAAATCACATCTTACTCAAATCTGCCCATTTTCCAGTGTGTTCCAATTTTGTTGAATTCTGTCCTTATTGTCAAGGGTGTTTGCTACTCCTCCCAGTTTGGTGTCATCTGCAAATTTAATGAGGATTCCTTTCACACACTCATCCAGATCATTTATAAAAATCTGAAAAGTACTGGGCCCAGGATTGAGCCCTGCGGCATTCCACTGGACACTTCCCTCCAATCAGTTGTGATGCTATTGACAACTACTCTTTGGGTGCGATAATCCAGCCACTTCCCTATTTATCTAACCATCCTAGAGTCCAGTCCACAGTCCTCCAGTTTACCCATCAAAACTTCATGAGGAACCTTGTCAACAGCTTTACTGAAATCCAGATAAACTACATTGACAGCCTGTCACTCGATCATAGAAGTAGATGAGGTTGGTCTGGCAGGACCTGTTGGGGACAAATTGGTGCTGACTTCCCTGTATCACCATGTTGTCTGTCAGATGCTTGCAGACTGACACCTTTAATATCTGCTCCAGTATCTTCCCAGGGACAGAGGTTAGGCTGACTGACCTCAAGTTCCTAGGATTGTCCTTTTCCCTTTCTTGAAGATTGGCATGGCATTTGCCCTCCTCCAGTCTTCTGGCACATCACCTGTTCTCCAAGAGGCCTGGAACAAAGAGTTTACAAGTTCATTTGAAAGTTTTTTAAAGTACTCTCAGGTGCAGCCTATCTGTGCCAGGGGATTTGTACACATTCAGAGCATCAAGGTGCTTCTCAACAACTTCCGTGCCCATGTCAACCAGCAGCCCCGAAGCCATGCCTTACCTACTACCATCTCTAGGTAGGCCTGTTCTTTCCTTCAAGGAGAAATCTGAGGAAAACTAGGCATTGAGCTTTCCTGTCTTCTCTTTGTCCTCTGCCAGTGTCTCTATTTTCACCTAGCAATGGGGGTTCCCACTGGAGAGAAAGGAAGGGTAGAAATGAAGTAAATAAATAAATGAAAACAATAGGACAGGAGACTGGGATCACTGAGGGAATGTCAAATGAAACAAAAAAGTCTTTATCTACTGGCAGAAGATAGCCACAGAAGTGGACAGTTGAGTCTACCTGGGGAGAGAGTTCCATAGTTTTGGTTACCACCTGCCTAACCTCAGAAGGTGGGGCCATTTGAAGCAGGGTCTTGGAAGATGACCACAGTGGTTGGGTAGGTTCATAAGGGATTAGGTGGTCCTTCAGGTATGTTGGTCCCAAACCATACAGGGCTTTAAAGGACAACACCAACACCTCAAATTGTGCCCAGAAACAGTCTGGAACCCACAGTAGGCAAAGACTGGAGTGATATGCTCCTTACAACCCACGCCAGTAAACACATGGCTGTAGCAATTCTGTACCAAGTTTCTGAACACATTTTAAGAGCAGCTCCATGTAGAGCGTATTACAGCAATCTAATCTAAATGTTACAAGGGCATGCACCACAGTGGCCAAGGCCATTTCCACACGACTTACCCGCTTGCAGAACATCGCGCAAAAGACCCAGAAGATACCGTCTTCTCGTGCAAAATTGTGCCAGGAAGACGCTGTTATCCAGGAGTTTTGTGCAAAATCACGCAAAACTCCCGGATAACAGCATCTCCCTGGTGTGATTTCGTGCAAGAAGATGCTGTCTTCCGGGTCTTTCACGTGATGTTCTGCAGGCAGGTAAGACATGTGGAAACTGCCCAAGTTTTTTCTGCTCAGGAAAGGCTGCAGCTGGCTAACCAACTGAAACAGGTAAAAGGCACTCCTGGTCACAGCTGTCACTAAGGTTGCCAGGCCTGGCCTGGCAACCAGCAGGAGATGGGGTGCAGGTATATTGAGGGGCAGTAGTCAGAAATGGCATGATATCTTGGAAGTGGTGCCAGTCACACCATAGAGTTTCTGGTGATTTATTAAGAGCCCTGATGTCACTTCCAGGGGAAACCTGGAAGTGACATCATGCTGTCACCAACAGTGTATTTTTTTAAAAAAAACTTTCTCCTGCCAGACACTGGAATGGGCACCTGATTATCCAGCAGGAGGCCTGAGTCCAAGAGCTCCCCCCAAACTATGGAACTATTCGTTCCAGGGAGGAACAACCCCATCCAGAAGAAGAGGTGCCTTAAACCCCAGGTCAGACCTTACTCTCACCAGTAGCACTTTAGCCTTGCTAGGACTAAGCTTCAATTTAAGAGCCCACGTCCATTCCAAAACTGCCTCCAGACACTGGTTCAGGGGTTCTCCAGCTCCTGCTGGCAAGTGTTCTCTAGACCTTTCACATAACCTAAGAGATAAGATGGCAGCACGGGCGTGAGTCTCTGGTGAGTGCTCTGCTGAAAAATATCAAACACTGCAAAATAACATGCCAGTGGAAAATGCTGAACACCCAAAACAACTTTTAAAACAACTTTTACAATTTTTACTGAGTTACTAACTCTGGAACAGCAACAGGACAGTGCCTAACAGCAACAGAGCAGGCAGCAAGCGGAACAACAATAACAACAGTGGAGCTACAACTGCCCCGTAACTTTAATTAGCAACGTTTAACTTAAGCAGCAACAGCAACGGAGTTACAGCTGCTTCTGGCAAATGAGCTGAACCTGGAGGACACTGAGGCTGTGTTTGAGAGATCAGCCTAGCCACAAGCTCAAGTCGGCAACCCAATTACCCTAGTTGGAGAGAATTTTTACCTGGAGGTTTGGGAGCTGACAGAGAGACTGGGAGGAAGGCGAAGAGGAAACCAGCAGTGGTGAACTGGCGGCTGCTGTAAGGTGATTGGAAGATGAAACTGCTCCCTCTGCTCCCTAGGAGACTCTCAGAGAATTTCAGATTCGGAAATTTGGGATGGAGCAGGGCTGGGAGCTCTGGAGAGGCCATAGGAGGCTGCCGGCCCTTCTTCTTTGCATAACAAACAGAATTACAGCTGTAACCTGCTGAGCCTTGAAATAGCTGGTGAAACCTTGGAGTTATCAGCCCAAAGACCTAAATCACTGATAGTAGAGTAGGGCTTGAGAAATCTAGACTTAGTTGATTGTATTATTGTGCCCTAGGATTGGAAGATTGTAACTACTGTACCACCCTGTTTAGCTGTGGTTTAAAGTAACAAAAAAAAGGGGGGGGGGTTAAGATATCAACCTGAGTAAATCAAAACTGCTGGTTGTAATTGAAGTTAATGTGGTGTTATATTAGAGTGAGGGGGGGCGAGGTATTATTGAGGTTAATTAAATTAAAATTGAATGAATGGTTTGGAACTGACTAAATTGGGGGATATATTACTGCACCACATGATCTACTATGGCCTTAATATAGTAACATATTCTCTATCCTCTGGACAAAAGGGTTGTTAGTTTGAGGGTTGAATTTGGTTATGAAACTATTAAAAAAGAGAAAAGTTTTCCTAGACTGCTGCAAATTGGAGTTTTAAAAGCTGATGAGTGGAGGGGAGCTAAACTACATGGTTAGGGTTATGCGACTGGGGATTGTGTTCAAATATATTGACTCAGAGTAAATTGTCTTTGATAGGAATGTTTCATAAGGTCTGAGATACGCTATATGATATGTGGTTAATATCAGTGTCATAGGTCACTGCTATTTGGACTGGCATTGAGCTTGTCTTCTGCTGCTGGTCAAAACGAGAAGTGAACTGGATAGTGGTGGGCATAGGGAGGGGGGCCAGTATGGAGTCAGAGATCCCAGTCCTCTGAGGATATGGGAGGTATGGCGGTGGGAGCTGGTCTCGGCTGAGAAGGGCACGGAGATATGGTTTAGCTCGGTGCCCTTCTAACCTGCATCCCATCCCGAGATACGCTGGGGATGGAGCTAGGAGAAGGAACCCCCCTTCGACACTGATGTTGTGCAATGCCAGGTCCATAAATAACAAGACCACTACATTGCAAGACTTTTTTGCAGTGAGCAATATGGACCTGGTATGCGTGACCGAGACCTGGGTGAGGGAGGGCGAAATGGTTGCCCTGGGAGAACTGACCCCCCCAGGGTATTAGGTCCTTCATCAGTCCCGAATAGGAGGCCGGGGGGAGGGGTGGCAATCCTCGCTCGAGAGTCTTTCTCCTTCAAGCTGCTCCCCACCCCTGAGATCTCTGGCATTGAATGTGTAGGCCTGGTGTGGGGTGCCAAGGAGAGTTTGGCCATCTGTCTGGTGTACCGTCCGCCTAGCGCACCAACAGATACCCTGTCGCGCCTGCTAGAGGTGGTAGCGGGGTGGGCCTTGGAGTTCTCCAGACTGTTGGTCTTGGGAGACTTCAACGTCCACGCTGAAGATGCCTCCTCTGTGCAGGCTGTGGACCTAGTAGCTTCCATGGCAGCACTGGGACTCTCCCAATTTGTATCGACCCCCGCACACAGAGCGGGCAACACGCTAGACTTGATCTTCAGGATGGGCCTTGATGTGGATCTAGAGGCAATAGAACCAGTGCCATGGTCAGACCATGCAGTTTTGAGGGCTCGACTGGAGATGCCACCCCCCCCCTCGCAAGGGCGGTGAGCTGATTTATGCTCACCCGCGGAGACTTATGGATCCAATTGGTTTCCAGAATGCTCTGCAGGATCCTATGCTCCACGGCGGTTCGTTAGATGAGCTTGGGGAGGACTGGCAATGCCAGCTCTCCGAAGCCATCAATGAAATTGCTCCCCGTCGCCCTCTTTGCCCCCGTGTAAGATGGGCTCCCTGGTGTACAGAGGAGCTTCGAGAAAAGAAGCGGGAGCTAAGACGGCTTGAGCGAGTGTGGCGGCGATCTCGCGACGAAGAGGCAAGATCGTCTTATAGGACGTTTATGAAAGCCTATGAGATGGCGTGAAGGCTGTGAAGAAGGAGTTTTATACAGCCTCCATTGCATCAGCTAAATTGTTCAATGTGGTTCGGTCACTAGTCTCCCTTCCAGGGGGAGACTGCCAAATTCAGAATTCAGACATCAGCTGTGAGGCTTTTGGGAGCTTTTTTGCTGAAATTTTTTTGTCCCTCCGCTGTGACCTGCCAGCCACAGTTGATACAGTGAAGGAACTAGAGACCCCTTGGCCGTCTTTATGGTCAATATTTAATCAGTTCAGTCCACTCTCTGGGGAAGAGATTGACAGGACCCTGCAATCTGTTAGGCCCACCCCGTGCCCCCTGGACCCTTGCCCATCGTGGCTGGTAAAGGCCAGTGCCGATGGTCTATGGTCCTCGCTGGAGGCCATTGTTAACACATCCTTGGGCACTGGGGTTTTCCCCGAGCCACTAAGGGAAGCCGTGGTGAGACCACTCCTGAAAAGACCATCACTGGACCCCACTGACCTGGTCAATTATCACCCAGTCTCGAACCTCCCATTTCTGGGAAAGGTGGTTGAGCAGGCAGCGGTGGGACAGATACAGGGTTTTCTGAATGATGTCTCAGCCCTAGATCCCTTTCAGTCCGGGTTCCGGCCAGGACATGGGACAGAGACGCTGCTGGTCGCCCTCATGGACGACCTTCGCAGACGTCTGGACTGAGGTGGTTCAGTGCTGCTGATATTGGATTTGTCAGCAGCGTTTGACACAGTCGATTACGATCTTCTGACTCACCGCCTCGCTGATGTGGGGATATGAGGGACTGCCTTACAGTGGCTTGTCTCTTTTCTCCACAGTCGGGGACAGAGGGTGGCGCTTGGGGAGAAATTGTCACCCCATCACCCATTGGTGTGCGGGGTCCCACAGGGGGCAATACTCTCCCCTTTACTGTTTAACATCTATATGCGCCCCCTTGCCCAGCTGGTGCGAAGTTTTGGGCTTGGGTGCCATCAATATGCAGATGACACCCAGCTGTATCTGATGATGGACGGCCAGCCCGGCTCAGCCCCAGATGTCCTAGAACATGCATTTGCAGCCGTGACTGATTGGTTGAAACAGAGTCGACTGAAACTGAACCCAACAAAGACGGAGGTCCTATACTTGAGCCATGGGGGACTGGATTCGGGACTCTGGCTCCCGACCCTCGATGGGGCACAGCTTGTGCCTGTTACAAGGGTTAAGAGCCTGGGGGTGATCCTAGATGCCTCCCTGAAAATGGAGGCACAGGTCACAGCGGTTTTCAGGTTTTCTTTTTTCCACCTGCAGTAGACCAGACAACTTGTCCCTTACCTGTCTACCTGTGACTTAACTACAGTGATCCAGGCAACGGTCATCTCTAGGTTGGATTACTGTAACTCACTCTACGTGGGCCTACCCTTGTGCCTGACCCAAAGATTACAGCTGGTGCAAAATGCAGCGGCACGCATCATTATGGAAGCACCAAATAGGGCGCATATTACACCAGTATTGCGCGAGCTGCATTGGTTGCCAGTGGAGTATCGGATCAGGTTCAAGGTTTTGGTATTGACCTATAAGGCTCTGTGTGGACTGGGGCCAGCGTACCTGAGGGACCGTCTCTCCCCATATATTCCCCAGAGGACTCTCCGATCAGGAGAAAAGAAATTGCTATCAGTCCCTGGCTCCAAGGAGGCCCGCCTGGCCTCTACTAGAGCAAGAGCTTTCTCAGTCCTGGCTCCTACCTGGTGGAACACTCTGTCTACCGAGACCAGGGCCTGGCAGGATCTACTATCTTTCCGCCGGGCCTGTAAGACAGAGTTGTTCCACCAGGCTTATGGCTGAGGCTGGGCCTCCACTGGCTGGAGGATATAACATCTACTCCCCTCCCTATGAGGGCTGCCCACCACTATTCTGAAGCTGCTGCCATGTTCAATTGCACTGTTGCACTTTCTGTAATCAACGATATTGCCGCCACCAAGAAAAGAGTGCTGCTATTTTTAATATCTTTATACAATGTTTTTAATGTTTTATGTTTAATGTTTAATGAAATGTTTTAAATGTTTTAATTTTGCTATCTGCCCTGAGCCTGCTTGCGGGGACGGCGTAATATAAATACGATAAAATAAAAAAATTAAAAAAAATAACTTACTACCTGATCCTTTTAATCGTTGACTGAATCTTGGACCCTCCGACTCCACCCATAATATAACATCTTGGATTCATCTTGGATTCATCTCTGTCTTGCCTTGTCTCTGCAGCCAGCTCCATCTGGGGGACCAATGTTTTTTTAAATAAATGTTAGCATCTGTAAAAGGTCTGCATTTCTTTTGTTTGACACTGGTGAAGGTTCTGGAACAAATCTTCCTTCCTTCCTTCCTTCTCCACTAGCTTGCTGTTTCCAATCTGTTTGAATTGGACTTTAAGATGAGAAACCTAAGCAGCTGCTCTGGGAGTCAACTATGAAAGTTTTCTGGTGTGAATTTTGTTTCTAAGGTATGAAGCATCTATAAGCTTTTTTTTAAAAAAAGAAACTTCACCTCTATCTATCAGCATCACTAAATGTAGGTTCTGAGCTAATGCTAGCTGGCAGGCAACTCAGGGACAAAAGAATGCTTTTTGGCCACAGCTGACTGCTCATTTCCTAATATAGTGAAATGTTTCCTCCTGAGCCTATAGGCCTGTCATTGGGCAAAAGTTTTTCAATCGTTATAAATGCAGATTGATTTTTGCCTCCGTGTTGTTGCTTCAACTCTGCAGCTGATGACAAAGCCCTTTTGTAATCCGTACTCTGGAGTGATTGCCAACCCTTCCCAGGCTATGGTTTACCATGGGCCAAGCTAGAAGTGACGAGTTACACTTGAATGGCAAGTGAACAGACTCACATGTATTCCTCCCTGTTCACTTGCACTCCACTTGCACTCCACGCGATTATTCGCACTCCACTCGAACAGGAGCTTTGGGTGGACCGGGCCTGGGGAGGGGAGCATCACTGATGCAATGACATCAATTCTGGCTGCTCGCCCAGAAGGAATGCCCACCCCCTGCTTTAGGAATTGTCCCCATCTCTATCCTAGAGATTGCAGTCACCTGGAAGTGATGTCAAGGTGTCTGTGATGTTGCTCCCCATAGTTTCTCCTTCTGATTAGTTGATCTCATAGAATCATAGAGTTGGAAGGGGCCATACAGACCATCTAGTCCAACCCCCTGCCCAGTGCAGGATCAGCCTAAAGCATCTCTGATCTAATGGGCAATGGAGCTTGGAGGGAGGAGTTTGCCCTCCACCGACTGGCAACTGGCAATGCTACTCTCACCTTTACTTGTTCCTCACTACTCGCTATGCTATGCCTCATGTGTCCCCAGCTGTTTTGGTCTCACAGTCCTGGCCTCAGGCCCTGTAAGGTCATATCTTTGTCCATGCCTTCTGTTATATGACTTTCTGTCATGTGCTTGCAGCTAAGTGAGTATCATGCCCTGGTTCTGGAAATGTTGAAGACCGCTGTATTGGATAAGGTGCCACAGCAGAGAATGCCCTGTCTCTTCTAGCTACACTTCTAACCTCTAAATCTTTATAAATATGCAAGTTTGTATGGGAGTGGGCACTTCTTCAAATATTCCAAGCCAATGTATGTGATGAAGATACGTGTCTGATGAAGGAATCTTGACTCTTGGAAGCTTATACTCTGGAAACTCTTTGGTCGTTAAGGTGCTACTGAATTCGAATCTTATTCATTTTTATCATTATGTTTCTGTTCTCAGACATTATCCCCATAAAATGCATGCATTTTTCAACATTTTTATGTATCACTAAAACAGCATTATTCATGATACAAGTACTATATTACATGTAACATACACTATATATAAATACTGTATACATAGTGTAAAAATACATAGAAGAAAAAACAAATCATAGGGATAACTGCAAAATCTGATTCGGATCACAGTTTCTCCTGTGAACTGTTCATTGGATCAAACCCCAGTACATAGTCTGATCAAATTTGGGGGTGCAGTTCAGAATTGCAGTATACCAGGCCATTCTGGCACTTTTGGAAGGGCTTATAAATGAAAGAATTGCCTGTTAGCGAGTAATTCTGGGTTTTTACAGTTGATTCTGGCTCTTAGAGACCTTTTTGTACATGCCAGAATTGCCTGTTAGAGCCAGGGTTGATTCAGTGTTCACAAAACTGCTATTCAGAACTGGAACATACGTTGTTTGCAGTTCGCTTTGAGCAGACCCGGCCAGAGAATTCCCCAAATGCTCCAGTTATACACACAGCCTAGACTTTGTGAATCCCCTAAATTCAGCAGCAACTTTGCTCAGTAGGAGTAAAGGGGCTAGGTTCCAGTATGTCTCTTAGCAGGAAGGCACTTCAAAGCAGATAATAAAGGAATAAGCGTAGCTTAACTGGGTCTACCTAGAGTGTCTCATATCGGTATCCTCCCTGCTTGAAATATGGGCAATGCTCCCATTTTAGGTTCTCTGATAGCCTTAATGCAGGGCAGGATCTAGCAGGTAATCAGCTTTATCATAAACCCATCTTTTTCTGGAGACAGTCAATCTGGGTCTTTTGTCTGCTTATCATTGCCTTATTCTATGACCAACCAATTCTAGATCATAAACATTTGTACTAGTTGACAGACACATCCTGAACATTCTCCCTCCTGACAGCTAACTTTAAATCACCGAATAGATTTACAAACTTTTCGGCTCGAACCCAGTCCTGAGCAAGGAGCAACCTGATCTTAGCTCCTCTAGCATTTTTACAGTATAAATATACTGCCCATATCCCCAATGCTTTGCAGCAGCTACTGCCTCTGTGTGACTTGGCACAAGCTCTTTGGAGATGCTAGATGGTCTCTGTCTCTACACTCGGGTCTTCTGCTTTCCACATCAGGACTCTACAGGATTTCCACATTCTACAGGACAGGTCATATGCTTTCATTTAGGGGTGTGTGCTTCGGGTTGCCCATTCAGGTTTTTAACCCAAATTGAGCCCGATTTGTATAGATGCGAGGTTCCTGAATCGGCCCCAGCACTGCTGAGCCGATTAGGGAATCCTGAAGCAAAGCTTTCCGAAGCATTTTGGAATGCTTCGGGAAGCTTTGTGTAGAGCAGCAGCAGCACTTTCCTTGCTGTTTGCAAATGGCAAGAAAAGTGCTGCTGCTGCTTTCAAAGCCTCCCTGACCTCTTTTTTACCTGATGGGAGGAGGGAAGAGGGAACTCCCTCTTTTCCCCTCCCATTGGATGAAAAAGCCTGTGGGAAGTGCTGCTTTGATCGTCAGTGTGCTCCGAATATTTACAGAGCATACTGAAGCAGCTTAAATACCCGAACCCGAAGCTGCTTGCCGCTTCGGGTTTAGGGTTATTCCAGATTTTTTCCCTGCTTTGGGTAAGCCTGAAGCAGGACACATGAATTTTTTTCACGTGCACACCCCTACTTTCATTTGCTCTCCCCTTTTTGCTTATTGTTTAGATGCTAGATATTAAGTTCAGCATTTTTACTGCCTGTGTGTGCTTGCTGGCATGTTTGGATTCTTATGTGCCTCTCACCATTTCCCTGTTCTATTAGTTTCTCAATTAAAATTTTAATTTTATTCTGTCTTTCACCATCTTGTTTTTGGGAATCTCCCCACTTTGCTATGAGGCACTGCCCAGATTTGAGTCCTTAGTATACATAGACATAATCCCATAGTTTGCTCAGTTACATATGTCTGTGCTTAACACACTAAGATGCTCCGATAGTCAAGCGGCAGACATTTGTAGACTGTTTGAGTTATAGCATTCACTGTTGAGTTGAGCACCTCATACGATAGCTGCGATAATTTGCATATCATCCAAAATGAACAGAATGTTTATTAGTTTTGTGTCTGGGTAGCCATGCTGATGCATACTCAATAATTTGCTTGGATTGTATATGGACAGATTGGGCATCAGTTAAAATCAGCTATATCAGAGACTTGTGTAGTTTTTGCACCTGAACAGTTGTTAGCATTCTGTTGTTATCATTCATCACGTTGGCAAAGGCTCGGGGTTTACAGGATTGAACTACAATTCCTGGGTGGCAGTGCAAGTATTCATAAATATTTAGCAACAGAATTTGCTTATACTGGTAGTCAATAGAAAAAACTTAATAATGGCAAGTCAAAATAACAATTTCAACAATACAACTACCCTCGGAATTCTGCCAATGCTTTTGTTAAAGTGACAAGCGCAGTATTGAGAAATAAACAATCAAAGCATTATAAAAATGATGTACCATCAGAGAATCATACAATTGCATCATGTCAAATCACACAATCTTCGTTATGAGAGTCACACAGATAAGTCCAATAAACTGTTCAAGTGCAAAGAATATGTGAAAGTTGCTCATATTCTTAGTATCTTCTTTCTTTCTTTTAGTGGAACATCTTGTTACACAGAAGATGTTCTCCTGGCCCTGCCCAATGAGGAGCCAGTTTGCTACTTTGTTTCAAGGATCTTTCTCAAAAACATACTGCATTAAAACAATTTTTTTAATAAGGTGCATATTTTCATTCAGAAGTCTAACAAGTGCTGCAAAGCATGTTTCCAGAGGACCTTATATCCTGTCTTTCACCCCAGTGGGGACCAAAAGTGACTTACATAATTCTCCTTTCCTCCAATTAACCCTCACAACCTGTGAGGTAGGTTAGGCTGAGAGTGCGTGACTGGTCAGCCAACACACTTCCATGGCAGAGTGGGGAGTTAAACTTGGGTCTTTTAGGTCCTAATTAGAGTTGGGCCCATACCATAAAAACGGTGGTTCTTTGTGGTTCGTGGTTCGTAGCATTTCACAAACCATGAATGGGCCTGAAATTGCCCGGTTCATGAACCGATTGGTTTGGTTTGTGAATACATCACTTCCGGGTCAGCAGAAGGTCTGCAGAAAGCCCATCTCCCCATTGCCTAGGAAACTGATTGATCAGTGCCAGGCTGTCTGTAGTGACGAACTGAAAAATTAACCAAATGAACTGGCTTAAAAATTGTCATGGTTTGTTGTGGTTCGCCAGAAATGCCCTCTGATGAATCGCCAGTTCACAAACCAAAAAATGGCCCAGTTCATGATGAACTTTGGTTTGTATTTTGGTTCATGCCCACCTCTAGTCCTAAACTAACATTATAGCATCTATACCATGTTTCACTCATGGAAGTGTCTGGAACTTCTTCTCACACTTTCTCTATATAGTTCTTCTCTTGATCTGCCCTAGGTCCTACTCAAGTATTAAAATTTTTGAAATTGAATATTGGAGACCCTAGAGGTGGATGAAATATTCCTTCAAGTTTTGCCTTATGTGCAATCCCACTTCTACAGCAATTTTATGAAAGCCCATTAATGCTCCTTGCTCAGTTAAAGAGATTTTTAAAAATGTCATGCAATATATATTTAAAAGATACACTTTTTCAATACAGTTATTTATGCCTTTCTTAATCTGTTTGGTGGTGTTGCAAATATGATGTTTTATTGTACTTAATATGGATAAGATTTCTAAATGACAATACATGGTTCCTTACCCTTTTTCTGACAAATTTTTAATGCTGTGATTTATCTTTGGAAAGTATCTGCCTTAACGTTGTTGGAACGTGATCCAGTATCTGCGTCTGTGAACCTCACTGAAGAAACCAAGAACAACAAATTGGATTGAGTGTCCACTAATATGTCACATTTGTGTTGGGATGGTTAAATTATTGGGGGGAAGTCTCCACAGCAATTATCATTACCTTTATCTTTTATAAATTAATCATTTCCCATATTAACAGTGAAATCCTAAGTAGAGTTACTCCAGTCTAAGCCCATTGAAGTCAATGTCTTAGACTGGAATAACTGCTTAGAATTTCATTGCCAGTCTCCAATCCCATTTAGTATACCCACTAAAAATCATATGAGGTAATTAAAGTAAGTTTACTTATAATAAGGTAATATGTACAAGCCATTTCTCAAAGGGTTTTTAAAAATTAATTCCATAATTCTTTCTGGGCTCATTAATTTTTTTTTGCACAAGGTTATAGAATTAATTCTCATTTATGGAGTACCTTCATGTATGCAGTGAGACTACCAAACTGGTGTTTCAAAATGAAAGAATTTTTTCCCTCTAGATCTGTAAAGAAAGCTTTTCACTTTTAACTGGAGATGGTGGGGATTGAACCTGGGACCTTCTGCATGCAAAACAGATGCTCTGCCACTGAGCCATGGCTCCATCACTGTATTATAGAGCAAGGAATTATTTCTAGTTACAAACAGACACCTAACAGATTTATGTTTTGAGCAGAGGCACACAGCGGATGAGAATGACAGACCTTGGCTAAAAGGATGCAGAAGAATGAGATTAATGAAACTTTCATATACAAGATTGCTGTTGGAAATCTAAAATAATAAACATACTAACAGTTATATATCATTCAAGTGCTCTCTGAATTTTTACTTTGCTTTAAAACATGCTCTCCTATACATCATATAAATTTATTTATTTATACCCTGCTCTCCTCATGAATGGGCTCAGGGCGGCTCACAACATTCATAAAATACAATGAGTTAATCATAAAATGATAAAATCAATGATAATCTTATGACGATCATTAAAATAGTCCAGGCACAGGCTACTTAAACAAACAGTTGGGAGTCCGTATATGGGTATATATGTGGGTATAGCACATGGCCGAGGGCAGCCCCAGAAAAAGTGGTGGTCTTAGGTGGAAGAAGAGGGACACTTGCTGGCCCTCAGCCAAAGGTCCAGTGGAACATCTGTTTTACAGGCCCCGTGGAACTGTAAAAGGTCCTGCAGGGCCCGGATCTCTAGTGAGAGAGCGTTCCACCAGGCCAGGGTTAGGGCAGAAAAAGACCTGGCCCTGGCCCTGGTCGAGGCCAGATGGATGTCCTTCGGGACGGGCACCACCAGGAGTTGCTTGTCTGCAGAGCACAATGCCCTGCAGGGGACGTAATGGAAGAGGCGGTCCCACAGGTATGCAGGTCCCAGTCCGTGAAGGGCTTTAAACACCAAGGTTAACACCTTGAACCAAATTTCTTGAATCGAAATCTAAGGTATGCCTTTAAAACACAGGGCATAGCCAGAGCCCAGAGTTCTCATTATTTAAAGCATGAATGGCCAACTAGTGGCCTATGGGTCCATCTTACTGCTCTTGGTCATGCTGCTCTTGGCCTCCCCTCTATGCCCCTTACAACCACTTTGGTGAGGCTTATCTTCCAGTGTCTCCTCCCTCTCCCCCCCAGTAGTAAAATGAGAAGATGGAGCTTCCTTCCCTCCTGTTCCCCACAGCCATGTGAAGACATCTCTGAGGATTCTAAATTTTTGCTAGAGTTGCTCATTTCCTTTGCCCCCCACTGCCTGCACTTAGTGCGAGGGAAATGGGCGGGCAAAACAGTGATCTTCCAATATTGCAACATCATTTTTGTGTCTATAAATGGCAGCGATGTCACTACATTTGCAGGATGCTCCGGGATTCATCTGAAACAGAATTTCATCTGTCATTTCACGATCAGAACAGGTTGAGAAATTCACGGTTAAAACCAGGTCAGGACTGTAGATGACTACACTTGAATCCAGAGTTTGGTTGACATGTTTATTTCAGGATCTTGCAGATTCCTGGTGCTGTAGGTTTGGGCAGAACCTGATTCATATCTCCACTCTACCATGAGGTTCACAGGTTGACCTTTGGCCAGTCTCCGTCTTACCTTTCTGAAAAGTTGAGAGATGAGACCATGTTCACCCACCCTGAGTTCCTCGAAGGAAGGGCAGGAAAAACATATATAGAAAGGAACCGAAATTCACCTGAGGTGACATATGAGGGAAATTTGGAAGCTTCCTCTGTGGTAATACCTCCGTAGGAATTGTGAGGGATTAATTTCTAAGCAGTTTCCTTCATATTGACTTATGAATCAAGAAACACTTCCTACCATACTACCCTTTCTATTCTAGCAAGGATGTATACGCAACTATATTTCCTCTATCATTTATTTTTATGTTTTTCTTTCTTTCCACTTGATTTCAGGAGTAGTACTCTAGAAAAACATGGCAATCCGGAATGGTTTTTTTTAATTTTGACCATTTAAATTTGATACGAAATGACACCTAGGACTTAGCTGAGGTAGTGAGGCATATAAGCTTTCTTAGCATCATGATTAAAAATATTGACCTCCTAGATAAAAGACAAAAATTGACAAGGGCAAGTGGTTTACCTGAAGTCTGCCTTCAGCTAATATTTCATGACAGGGACTTCAATGCCTTCTGGCTGGGTAGGAGGAACCGAAGTTATCTACCAATCAGTGTTAGGAAACAAAGATTCATTTATTGATGAGAGAATGATAAAACTTAAGAGGGGCCACTTGACTTTTACAATCTAATTTTACAACAGCGCTCTGCAAATTAGCAACCTGCTGTATTTCATTTCTAGGGAAAGCAATCCCTGAGAAGAACCATCTCCAGACTTGGTGCGGCATCTGGTTATCTTGGAAAGTTCCATGGGAGTAACCAGAGAACCCTAAGGCTGGCTACCTAAGCCTAGCTACATAAAGAGCAGATTGCATCTAAAACTGATCCCAGCTATAGTTCAGACTGTTGATTGCCATGGTACGATTAAACATTCCACATATTTTTACAAAACCCCTGCACTTAGAAATGTAGGCATTGGCTTACTTACTTAAATGTATACTTTCACCTTTCTATCATGGAAGTGGTATACAAGGCAGCTTATTTTGGGGTGGGTAGCTGTGCCGGTTTACAGTAGAACAAGGTTTGAGTCCAGTAGCACCTTAAAGACCAACAATTCTGAAATTAAAACTTTAATACAGTATAAATACACAGACCTAGTAACTCCTTTGAGCTAAGATGGCTCCTACAAATCTCATATAATAAGTCTTCCTTCAAAGATGTACTTGGACAAGGACTTTCTCTGATGGAGAGAAGTCATGTTGTTGTTGTGTTGTTGTTGTTATTGTTGTAGGAAAACATGGTAAAAGATAGTCAGAAAATCCCACTCAGTATGTCTGACAAGAACAGGCTAAAATTCACATTAAAAAAGCAGAATCTTCATGAAAATAAAAATCAGCAATAGGCACAAAATTATGGTATATGTTAATCCATCACGCATTCATGTCCATTATTTGTTGATTGAAAGATGAAGTGTTGACTGCCATAGTGCCAATAAATCAGACAGAACATGTATATTTTGCAATGAAACTGGTTCACCCAGTCAGATGTACAAAAGTCAAGTTATGTACATGCATGTGTGAACCGACCTTCGAGTGCGAGAATAAGGATTCCAGCTAGGGTTATAAGTTATGGGTTGGGAAATTCCTGGAGTTTTGGAGCACGAAGCCTGGGAAAGGCAAGGTTTGGGGAGTGGAAGGACATCAGCAGGGTATAATCTATAAAGTTCACCCTCCAAAGCAACCACTTTATCCAGGGGAACTGATTTCTGTGGCCTGCATGTTACCTGGATGGGTCTTCATGCAAGTGGGAGAATTAGCAAAGACGGAGAAAGCTTAACAAGAAGCAGTAACAAGTGGGATCTTCCAATAATTTTTACCAGATCTGCTCCCCAAGGATACTGATGAGACAGGTGTTTTCCAAAACAGAGGTTTTTTTCTTCCCTCAGGGTCAAACCACATGAGACAAAATGCACTTGCATTACACTCGAATCACACTCAAATACACTTGAATTACAAAATACACTTGAATTACCTGTGTAATTCGAGTGTATTTTGTCTCGTGTGGTGAGACCCTCAGTTCAGCACTGCAGTGTTCTGTGAAAGCGCTAGGCCATCTTCAGCACAGAAACTTCAGTGACTATGTCAAAGAATAAAATACAGTTTTTTCTTTTTACCAGAGGGCACTCGAAACAGACAAAAGGATGGGTGAAATGAAGTACCATTTTGGTCAAATAATAATGTCCTGTCTCTTTGAAAATTATATAATCTGGTCTAGGAGTGCTTCTTACTTCAGTATCCTGATGGCAGTACATAAACAGTACACGATTGCAAGGGAATCCATTCATTTGATTGCCTCAGTTCAGCCAGAGGGTGGCACGATGCAACACTATATAACTTCCAAAGTCAGGAAAGGCCACGTTCTGCCCAGTTTGCTGCAACTTTGAATCAGTGCTCACATTAAGCAAGTTGGGGAGGGAAGGGTAACAAATGAAACATTTGTCTTTTCAGGAAGGCAGTGCAGGAGTTTACTTTGTTTCTAAATTGGTATGCCTTTCTGTTGGTTTTTAAACTATTATGGCTTGCTATGTCGGGTCCTACTAACCTGAGTCCTTCACAGAAGAAAAGCCAATTAAATATATCTGTTAATTAGTGAATACCAAATAAATAATTCGGTTCTTGCTGAGTAAGTTGAGGCTTGTGTTGGCTAGTGTGTGTTTTCCCGCTTCTTTTTCCTCCTGTGGCAGTGCAGTTACCTGACTGCTGAGTAAGGTAAATCACCTGACTTGAACTGGAGGCTCACAGCAGTATAAATTTATTTATTTATTTATTTCAAATTTGTATTCCGCCCTCCCCACGAGCGGGCTCAGGGTGTATAACAACATATTAAAAATACAATTAAAATACAATTTAAAGTTCATGTTAATTAAAAACAACACATTTAAAACAGGATGGTGGACAGCCTTCACAGGGAGGGTTTTATACACCCCTTTTTTCCAGGCCGGCGGAGGCCCAGCCTCAACCATATGCCTGACGGAACAACTTTGTCTTGCAGTCCTGGCGAAAAGATAGTAGGCCCTGCTGGGCCCTGATTTCAGCAGACAGAGCATTCTACCAGGTGGGAGCCAGGACTGAAAAGGCCCTGGCTCTAGTTGAGGTTAGGTGGGCCTCCTTGGGGCCAGGGACCACCAACAGCTGTTTGTCCCCTGATCAGAGTGTCCTCTGAGGAATATATGGGGAGAGATGGTCCTGTAGATAAGCTGGTCCCAGTCCGCACAGGGCCTTAGAGGTCAATACCAAATAGCCTCACACACTTAGGAGCTCTTGACCTAGAGTGAGTAGGGAGTTTTGTGAGTGTGAACGAGCAGGTAGTAGTACCAAGGCTGTAGCTCATGCTTGGTTTATTTGATTTTCACTGCTTTCCCTGGGTCTGATAAGTTCTTGCTGAGCAAGTTGAGGCTTGTGTTGGTTAGTATGTGTTTTCCATCCTACCCCCTCCTGTGGCTGCTGAGTGATATAAGTGCTGAGCAATGGAAGTCACTTAAGTTGAGTTGGGGGTGGGGTCTGCAGTTCACAACTATAAAATAACCTCATACACCTATGAGCTGGTGACCTTGAGAGAGCAAACAGAAGGAGAAAACAGAGAGTTTTGTCTGGGAGTGTAGGAAAGTCTAGTCTGCTTCCTACATGGATTGAAGCAACATGGCTGATGAGGAAGGTCAAGTAGTGACCGGCCAAATTTGTGCCATGTTTGTCTTCTTACCAGAGGGCAATGGAAATTACACTTGTAGCAAGTGTAAACTGGTGGTAGCAACTTGTGTAAGCCCCTGGTGGAGAAGATGCTAGGGCTTGAGGTATGCCTATCTACACTCCAGCTTATCATGGAAAGTCAAGAATTATTGAAAAGGACACACGAAGCACTCTTGGGAGGGCAATAGAAGGAGGAAGATATCTCAGGAATAGGAAGAGCACCAAATACAGGAAGAGGGTAAACAGAAGAACATGATCCATAGGAGCAGGAAAATCAGGAGGAATCCTGAGCCTTTATTGCTGAGCAATTGATTCTGGGACCTCCTCATTGATACTGGCTCTGGACTAGAGATGGGCATGAACAGAAAAAAAAACCCCAAACATGATGTTTGTTGTTTGTTGCCATCCACGAACAGGGACTCACAAACAACCACGAAAATGGCCCTGTTCACAAACATGTTCATGGTTGGCTGTTCGTGGGGGGCCAGCAGGCTCTCCTCCAGCCATCATCCAAGTTTGGTCAAGATCCCTACTGCACCACTCCCAAAAACCTGACCTGAGCACGCACCAGGAAAGGTACCAATAATAAATAATGGCTTGGTCCCAGAGCCTGGCAGCAGCCCTGGAACTTGAAGGGGTAGATCCCTATCCCACCACACACAAAGAAAATTCAAGCTCCAATGCACTCTCTCTATCAAAATGCCAACAGCAACTGTCTTTCCTCTGTCTGCAAAGTCAGAGCTGGGAGTCCCCCTGCCTGCTGCTCCTTGTTCCCTTCTTGTAACAAATTTGGATCGTCACACTTGAAAGGAAGACCTGCCTATCAAGCTAAATTGGGCTTACATTGGGGTTTCCAGGGCAACAGCAGGAGTTCAGACAGAGTTCAGACAATCCCTGCCTAAGTTACCAAGGGAATTGATTGCAGGTGCCAGACTGTCTGGCTTGACGAACAGCAACAAACAGCAACGAGGCTTGCAACGACCACCTGTTTGTTTAGAATGGGGCCTCATGAACAGCTTGTTCGCAAACAGCAGATTGGGCTGTTTGTGGCTTTTTTTGTTCGTATTGCTGTTCATGCCCATCTCTACCCATCCCCTTCATGCCCATCCCCCTTTTTTTGTTTGTATTGCTGTTCATGCCCACCTCTACTCTTTACCCTTTACATCAGACCTAGGGTCCTCCTCAGAGCCAACCCCTCCTTTTTTAGACACTGGGCAGGAATTATTCTTCTCTAAAGGACATAGCCCAGTTTGCTTGGCTGAAGGGGAGACTCCTTTCACTACCTACTTCATCTGCCAACCCCCCTCCGCCGTTATATCTTTTTCTGTGTAATTTAGTGGTGGCTCATATACGTAAGTACTAAAAGTCTTTACACTTAAAGGTGCACAGATAGGGAAAACTTTTCTAGGGTTTGTAGTCTGACCCTCTTTGCCAGACTTCAACTTCAACTCCTCCAAAAATTCTGTCAGCACCAATTGTTACCTTCTTGTTGGCCAGTCACAGAGATGGGAGAGCAGCCTGTCAATCATTCTTCCTTCTTGCAGTTTTTAACCCTTTCCCTTCTACTCTTTGGGTGCTACACTTAGTAAACCTTTCATTTAAAAGCCCATTCCATCACACAGTTTGCACCTCAGGGGGGTAGGAAAATTCTTTTTAGCAAATCTGATGAGGGCTTTAAAC
Source organism: Eublepharis macularius (assembly GCF_028583425.1). NCBI lineage: Eukaryota > Metazoa > Chordata > Lepidosauria > Squamata > Eublepharidae > Eublepharis > Eublepharis macularius. The sequence goes on along the minus strand of NC_072797.1, from coordinate 120,753,390 downwards.
TAAATCATGTGGGGGAGGGAGACCACTCCCCAAACTAGTATGATACCAGTTAGTGGTGATAAGAGCACTAATAATGAGCAGGAAATGGCATATGTATAGAGATCCATTGATTTGCAAATAAGGACAAATATGAAGCACTCTGGGTACATAAACCACAGATTCTCATGTCCCTACATTAATGTGCAGAGTATGGAAAACAAACATGAGGGATTTGAGGAGTCTTGCAAATCCCTAATACAGGAAAGGAATTATGACCTAATAGATATTACTGAAACATGGTGGGATGAGATACACAATTGGAATATTAGAACTGAGGGGTACAACTGTTGGAAGTCAAACTCTGCCAAATAATGTGAGGTCTAAAAATTCCTGACTTGTCTTGCTGATAACTTCATCTTCCAGAAAGTGGAGAAGGAAACAAGGGGGTCTGCTATCTTGGGCTTGATTCTCACCTACAGAGAAGAACTGTTTGATGAGGTAGTGGGCATCCTGGGTAGCAGTGAGTGACCATGTAATTTTGGAGTTTAAGATCGTAGGTAAGGGAAAAGCTGAACATAGACATGTGGGCTGGATGTTAGAAAAGCTAATTTTAACAAAGTTCAATGTTATGTTGAATAGAATTCCGTGGTCAGAAATACTCAAGGAGAAAGAAGTTCAAGATGGGTGGGAGTTTCTTAAAAGTGAGATATTGAAGGCAAAATCACAAACAATTCCAATGAGAAGGAAAAATGGGAGGAACCTAAAGGCTTAATAAATAGCTTTCTAAAGATCTGAAAATTAAAAAAGACACATTTAAGAAAATAGGAGGGTTGTATTACCAATATAAACAAATTGCCAGTACTTGTAGAGAGAGAGTTAGGCTAAAGCTCAATATGAGCTTAGGCTAGGAAAAGATGCTAAATACATCCAAAGAGTGTTCTTTGGTTATGTTTGGAGCAAGAAAAAGAATAAGGAAGTGATCAGCCACTGCAGGCAGAGGAAAGTGAGATTTTAATAGATTGATAAAGACAGGACAGAACTGCTCAGTTCATACTTTGTCTCGGTCTTTTCTTGCAAGAGGAACTGTGCTAATGTGGCAAAAAGAGAACACGTGATGAAGGAAGGGAATTACAGTCTAGGTTAGACAAATGGATGGTGTATATTAGCTTCTTTAAATGAAATCAAGTTCTCAGGGCCAGATGAATTACATCCTCAGATACTAAAGGAACTTGCTGATATAATTGTGGAGTCTCTGTCTATCATCTTTGAGAATTCTTGGAGAACAAGCGAGCTGCCAGAAGACTGGAGGTGGGTAAATGTTGTCCCCATTTTCAAGAAGGGGAAAAAGGTGGAGCCAGGTAATTATAGAAACTGCTTGATGTCGGTACCTGGAAAGGTCCTGGAACAAATCATCAAACAGCCAGTCTTGAGCATTTAGAAAAAACAGCTGTGATACTAAGAGCCAGCATGGGTTCTTCAAGAAGAAGTCATGTCAGACTAATTTTATCTCCTTTTTTTTGAGATAGCTATGACTTTGATTGATCAGGGGAATGCTGATGAGATATATTAGGAGATTTCCTGAGGTCAGGAGATCTCCTCTAAGGAAAATTCAAGAAGGTGCTCCCATCAGAGACCAAATATAGTGTTTTGAGACATCAAAGCACATGTGTGCTGTGTAACCAGACTTTTGTTTCTAGTTTCTCAGCAGGGAGACAATCTTTCCTCCCCTGCAATGGGAAAGACACCTCAAGCAGGAACTTGATTGCTTGTACATCATTGATAGAAAGACTGCCAAACAAAAGGGAGGCCAGAAAAGGTCAAAATTTATTAGGTGTTTGAAAGAATTGATTTCAGAGGGAGGAAAAATGAAATAACCAAGCTAAACAATCCTCTTTCAACCATTAGCTGGAAGGAGGTGTAGTAATTGTACAGCATTTTGAAGTATATAACAAATTTAAGGACAAGTGTATCCCACACCAGATGACAGATTTTCTTCCAGTTGTGAGAAGTCCCTTATTTTAAGGGATTGCTTCACAACTTACAGTGGTTTTCATTTGTGTCCATCGATCGATCAATTCAGCAATGCTATGACCCCAACTGATAGCGGAAACTGGGCAGAGCCATCCAAACCAAAGTGGTGCCCTTCTAAACTTACTGACTTTAATAGACTTGTGTCACTTTGCTTGGGATGGCACTATAATCTTCCACAAGTAGATATATAGAAGGAAGCGGTTTGGAGGCACATGGAGCAACTGACAGTAGCCATTTTATCAGTGGTTAGCTGACCTTTTCATCATGTCAGGTTTGAAGTATGAAATTGTACTACAGTAATACGCAGCTTCCTGAGCTGTGGTATAGCTTTTCCTCTAGTCTACAAGACAGTGTCATTGTGCAAGTGAGACAGGCAGGCCTCACTCTAGGTCATAGAGTGCCCCAGCACACTTTAAAAATTATTACACATAACCGTACATTGACAAAACACAACAAAGAAGAGCCCCCAAATGATAAATAGCAAAAAAAATGAGAAAAAAGAAAGAAAAAAATTATTGCCATAAATTTTGCTTTACAGCTTGATCATCAGGGTGTTAAGGAACCATAAAGAAGCATTTTCTGGGATAGCAGCTACTAGGGATAGCTTTCATATTGTGGCTTTCCAAAATGGCTCCTGCTGGAAGCCATTTTGAGCTTGTGCTAGATCAAAGCTAAACAATAGTTTTGAATAAACTATTTCTATGACCTGGTATGAGCCAGTTTGGTGTAGTAGTTAAGAGCGCGGGACTCTAATCTGGAGTGCCAGATTAGATTCCCCACTCCTCCGCTTGAAGCCAGCTGGGTGACCTTGGGCTAGTCACAGTTCTCTGGAGCTCTCTCAGCCCCACCCACCTCACAGGGTGTTTTGTTGTGGGGATAATAATAACATACTTTGTAAACCACTCTGAGTGGGCATTAAGTTGTGCTGAAGGGCGGTATATAAATCAAATGTTATCATCATCATCATCATCATCGTTGTTGTTGTTGTTGTTGTTGTTATGAGATCAGGACTTTACTTGACATGGCACATGAAATGGAACTTTGGAGGCACAAGAGATTTGCATGTTTTCCAAGAAGAAGGGGATATCCCTGTAAAGAATTTATGCCAATGTGTCTTTCGGAGAACCCCCAAACAGCAAGTTGGTGAAAATCCAAAGATGATATTTGGGTCACGTGGTTCAGACACAGAGATACTTGGAATTTTCTGATTGGTCCATTAATCCTAAGACCGTAGAAGTGGATCCTGAATTTAGAGTATAAGAATAGAAGAGTCTCCCTATGGTGAGGAGGAGACGGTGTACAGGTACACACTTCACTTCTTCATGTGGCTTGTGTGTACACCTTACTTCCTTCACAGTCACCTTCTTCAACCCATCTTGAGGAAGACAGGAACTTGCTGACTTGAGGATTCTCTGCAAGGCTACTGTTTCTCCCTCTCTCTCTCCTTGTGAATGACAAGATCATGCCATCATAATTGTGTAGTGCATAGGATTATAGCTATATGTATTACATAGAACGAGTGGCAGTTAAGATGTATTCTTGAAATTTCTTTCAGGAATGGGGAAACTGGTGGATTATGAAAGGTTTTCCATGCAACTGGTTGGAAGAAACTCTTGTTAGGCTTGTATATCAATAGAGTATCATAAAATGCATGTACTCTTTCATGACCCATTCTTTTCTCCCTGAAAGTATTTCTCAAGCCAAGATCATCAAAAGATCCCCTTTGGGAAACTGTTTCATCTGGCTAGCACACAGACCAACAGAGATGTCTGATAACACCCTCCCACCCCAGCCGAGCAACATATTTGGGGAAGGACTGGCTAGCACAGCATCTGGTGCTGATGAGAAGTCCAGCATCTTGCAAGAGTGGGACCTTTCACAAGAGGTTGGACCCTCCACTGGATATTGTGACTTGCTTTGTATTTTATAAGAGAGTTGCATGGACATCGGAATATGTGAAGTTCAATGGATCATTCCCAAAAGCAGAAGAGGAGGAACCAAGTGAATGAACCACCGCCCCTTCTGGTTGAGACAAATGAGCTGCAGCAGAGGACAAACTCTGGGCATTTGGGTGGACATGGAGGCTGCCAATCCACTCATTCCCAACAAAAGGGGAAAGATAAATCTCCAATACAATCAGTGATTAGAAGCCACACTATAACTTTAGTTACCATTTGAAGTGGCAATTATCAGTCACTAAAATTTAATTCAATTGGAGCTTCCTGAATTATAATTTTAAAAACTATTCTGAGTGCTTCTCAATATATTCCATCATTGCTCTTTAAAGCAGAATCAGGAATATTACATGTGACCATGTTTTGATCAATGGATTAGATCAGGAGAAGTGTTGAGATTACCCAGATTTTGTCTCCAGAAAATGAGTCCTATCCATTCTTTAAAATCAGCCTTGTCACTTCAAAAGACTGAACTGATAATAATGATAACAGGTGTGTGTTGGGGGTGGGATTGTGTGAGACCATGCATATATGAAAATGCTGCCAGTCGTACTGTACTATATTGTTTTTTTCTGAATATGTATAACAGGAGAGCATTCTAAAATATGATAATCCCCATACAGTCCAAAATGGTGGAGCCCTTTCTACTGCAACAGGTGGAAAGTGTTTTTGAAACAGCTGTGGGACATTTCCAGAGAAACTTCTAAAACTTAGATGTTGCTACAGATAGGATTAATCAGGACTGTCAGAAAAGATGCTTCTCAACTTTTGAAAATGTACTTTAATTGATAGATGGTTGGGACAACATGGGATTGTCTGCATTTTGCTTAAAATTGAGTAATGGCTCATCATTGCTTCTTGAGCTGATTGTTTCCTGCATGTGCTTGTCAGTTTAGTACATAACCTGATCATAAATTCTTATACTCTAAACTGGTGTCAAAAACATGGAGGTGTGCATTTTAAAATAAAATGTCGGTCTGCTTTTCTCTCCAGTGGGCACCCAAGGCAGTGTTCAATGATGTTCTGCCTTTCTCCATTTTATCCTTATAACTATAATGCTCTGTAGATCAGGCAAAGAGAGAATGATTGGCCAGTGGGTTTCTATGGCAGAGTGGGGATTTGAACATTGGGTCCCACAGTTCTTATTCTGGCATTCTAACCACTACATTTCCCTGGCTATTCTGTATGATGGTATGGTTACATTAATTAAGAGTAGAGATGGGCACGAACAGAAAAAAAAATGAACATGATGTTCGTTGTTCATAGCCATCCATGAACAGAGACTCATGAACAACCATGAACATGGCCCTGTTCACAAATATGTTCGTGGTTGGCTGTTCGTGGGGGCCAGCAGGCTCTCCTCCAGCCATCATCCAAGTCAAGACCCCTACTGCACCACTCCCAGAAACCTGACCTGGGCAGGCAGCAGGAAAGGTACCAATAATAAATAATAGCTTGGCCCAGAGCCTGGCAGCAGCCCTGGAACTTGAAGGGGTAGATCCCTATCCCACCACACACAAAGAAAATTCAAGCTCCAATGCACTCTTTCTTTCAAAATGCCAACAGCAACTGTCTGTTTTCCTCTCCACAGTCTGCAAAGTCAGATCTGGGAGCCCCCCTCCCCCCTGGTCTTTGCTTCATTGTTGTAATAAATTTGGAGCTCCACACTTGAATGGAAGACCTGCCTATCAATCTAAATTGGGCTTAGATTGGGGTTTCCAGGGCAACAGCAGGAGTTCAGACAGAGTTCAGACAATCCCTGCCTAAGTCGCCAAGGGAATTGATTGCAGGTGCCAGATTGTCTGGCTTGACGAACGGCAACGAACAGTAATGAATGAGGCTTTCAACAACCACCTGTTCATTTAGAATGGGGCCTCATGAACAGCTTGTTCGCAAACAGTAGATTGGGCTGTTCGTGGCTTTTTTTTGTTCGTATTGCTATTCATGCCCATCTCTAATTAAGAGTCAGCTCTGCTCCACAATCACATTGTATCTTAAGCAATGCCAGCAACCTGATACAGCGAATAGGGTGTGAAGTGGACGCTACACAACAGCTGAGTGAGGCAGCATGGGTGGCTTAAAAGGCCGGAAGAAAGTCTGTGATTGTCCATGTTGAGGTTCTTCAGAGTGCCCCATCAAGGCTGCAAGCAACCCAAGCCTGCTGCCACACCTCGGCCAAATCCACAAATCAAGGCTTCTTTGTGTTTCACAGCCAGTGGGACCACCTCCGTCAATTACAAAGTCAATGAGAGATCAGAGTTACAATGCTGCTGTAAGGAGCTGGGAATTCATGCCACATGAAAGAATGTGGAGCTAGTGGAAAGGTTGCAAGCCTATCATGTAAAATCTGAGCCAAAAACTCCAGGTGCAGTACAAGAAGCTACAGAGAAGACTGAAGAGTGTCACCAAAGAGCAGAGATACTTCTGACAGTCCCATGCCCCAATCTATCACGGAAGGTGAAATCTTAGCCTGTGGAAGAGTAGAAAGAGGACTGTTGTGTCATCCATGGCATGGTACTGCACCACCCATCATCCAGCTGGGGTCCTCTGTTGCTCCAAAGAGCCGTAGTCTTTGTCCAGGATGCGGAGAACCTCATTCCCTTTCATCTGCACCCACTCAACATTCCTGTCCCAGATGGTTTCCCAGACATCTACACTTGTAGAGATTGTAGGATCCGAGAGAATACAAAGAAATTGTACCACTAGACTTGCTGTTCTCAGGATTTCTTATGTTCCAAGATCACACCTACGTAAAGCACATCTCATCCACCACCACCCCTATCTTGTGCCTCTAACAACAGAAGAAGAACTTCACAGGACAGAAAAACATACCAGCCCCAGAAGGACCAGGCTTATGCTCAGCAGGTGGATGGGATCTTTTTTCAGATGGTGCATGGTGAGCTGGGAATGGACCAAGTTCTACATCCCCTCCAGCCACTGGCTGTCCATTCTCCAGCCCCTTTCAGGGCCAAGCTAGAAGTGACAAGTTACACTTGAATGGCAAGTGAACAGTATAGCATCTGGCTATACTGGAGCTGAAAATATATCCTAAATTAGTCGTTTTGGCTCCAGAATATCTGAACAAAAATAAACACTTCAGGAGTTCTCGGAATACTGAAATGTTAACTTTTGGAATTTCGGGAGTCTTTTTTGAGGGAACAGGCTCTCCTTCCCTATGACTCATTACATTTTTTAAAGAAAAGAATGAAGGAAGGCATAACCTACTGGCTCTCCAGGACTGCATGACAGCCCCTGACCCTTCCTTCTCTTCAGTCAAGCCTGCCTAAGCCCTTATAGTTGGAGAATAGCTGCCCAGACTCTGAACCTGCACGGAGGCTCCTAGCTGCAAATTGCAGCTGGCCAAGGCTTTGTGAGGCTTGCAGTAGTCTATGTGGAATGGCCAATGTGTTGGGATTTAGCAAGTGTTTATGTTTCAGTCATGAAAGAGTTCAACTGTATGTGTTACTTAGTGACACTTGTTTGCATGTAACCACTTAGGCCTCGAGTAAGGATTCCCTCCAGAGAAAGGGGAGTCAGTAGTAGAGATGGGCGTGAACCGGAAAAAACCTAAACCATGTGGTTCGAGGTTCATCAAATTTCACAAACCATGAACTTTCACGAACCTGCCCCTGGTTCGTGAACCTGTTCGTTTAGTTCATAAAAACGTCACATCTGGGTCAGAAAACCCAGCAGTGACCCAGCAGAAGGTCACTTCCAGGCCAGCACAAGTTCACTTCCAGGTCAGCAGAAGGTCTGCAGGAAGTCCATCCCCTGTTGCCTAGGAAACTGATTGACTGGCACCAGGCTGCCTGCAGTGACAAACCAAAAAATGAACCAAATGAACCAGCCTAAAAGTTCATGGCGATTAGTCAGAAATGGGATCTGATGAACCATGGTTCACGAACCACGCACCAGCCTGGTTCATGCTCAATTTTGGTTCATATTTTGGTTCGCGCCCATCTCTAGTCAATAGTCTTAATGAAGTAGAATTAGGATTCTCTATTGGGCAACCTGCTTTATTGGGGGGGGGGGCAATTAAGTAAAGATATATACTGAAGTTTTATTGCTCTTTGTTCAGTTGGCTGCCAGTCTTGTGTTACCTTTTACTAGCAAAGATATAGTCAGCTAGCAATTTCTTAGTTTCTACCAATGTAATCCTATTTTTATCCTTTATGTTGTAAAGCATTTTATAGAGCTAAACTGAACTTGACCGTGTCTATTCTCATTAATTCCAATGTGCAATTTCTGCTAAACTCTGCTGATTAAATATTAAGAATTTATTAATCTCCCATACAATGGAGGGGGATTTCCATTCAAATTTCAGGATAGGCTTTACTACAGGGCATGCTTCTTGGGTGCTAAATTCTGAAACCTGAAAATGGCAACCAAAAATAAAGCAAAAAATAAAAACAGTCCCCCACCCCAAAAACTTCAGCATACCAAGAAACATGTCCTGTAGGAAATGGAACCTGTAATTAAAATGGAAATTTTTGCAGTGTCACACCCTGAATTGTGTGTCTGGATTCTCTTTGGCAGTTACAGAAGATTCTGCTGTGCACAGCCATGCTGTGACTGGTGACTTTTCTTCTCTGTATCCCATTTCCATTTGTTCTACTTCTCCTGGACATTACATATTTGCATGTTGTTGCGGAAAGGGAAGACTGGTAGTCTGGAGTGTGATTTTGTATAATGGTAATGATTGTTACTGGTTACGAGTTCTCTCTGCTTGAGAAATTTTAGCTCTTCTGTGCCTAAAGAATTTAACTTGATAGCCATCAAGACTTAAGGTTTGCTATAAGTTGTGTAGACAGCATAATGTTAAACTCCCGGAAGAGAAATGCTAAGTATTTCTGGTGATCAGAAGGTGGGGAGAATCTGTGTCCCTCTTTTACAAGTAGCAACTGCAGAATAAACTTTGCCAAATTTAAAATATAATAAAAAAAGCAATGCCAGCAACATTGACCATGAAGTTTGAACAGAGAGAATAAAGAACATTTTGCTTCCATTCTAAAAAAAGGATTTAGTTGGATAGAAGGCCAATTGATTTCACTAGGATTTATTTCCAAGTAAGTATTCTTAGGGTTGCAGTTTTAGGGCGAAATCCTGAAAGCATATTGACTCGTGAAGATTTACGCCATAGTCAATGGCGCATTAGTGGGACTGCATCTGAGTAAATTATTCCAGCAACTGGCACTATACTTTTTGTTCTGTTTGCACACAGAATAAATTATTTTAAAACTCTATAAAAGTTGTTCTAGTCTAGCAAGGGCTAGACTAAAAAGTAGATTTGTGCATAGCTGATGCCATTGCATGTGTGGATCAAAATCCCCATTTTTAGAGATGCTTCTGAAATTCTTAATTCTCATTAGCATTGCTGCCCAGATTTTGAACTCCTAGATCACTTGGTCCTTTTTCCGAAGGAATTTTGTCCTCATTTAGTTTCATTTTTGGTCGCTTTCCTTGAAGGTTAAATGTTCCTCTTACAACATGTATTGATGTATTGTTGTTTTGATAACCAGGGCTAATTTCAAGGGGGAATGTGCAGGAACACAGTTCCGGCAGTTCCCCAAAAAGGTCACATGTCAGGTGGCCATAACCAACTGACCCTCAGCCATTTTGGGCCCGTTTCAGCCTGGATTGGGGCCAAAATGGCCTGGATAGGGCCTCTGACAGGTGGTGGATCACTCTCCCACTCAGCAGTTCCCCGATCCTGACCATTCTGGGCTCCTTTTCAGCCCCCTTTTGTCATTTGGGGCCCAATTTTGGCCCTGAATGGCCAGGATTGGGTCCAAAACAGCCAGGATAGGTGATGTCAGGGGGTATGGCATATGCAAATCAGTTATGCTAATGACACACTTCTGGTGATGGCAAAGGCTGTAGCATATGCTAATGAGTTATGCTAATGAGTTTTGCTAAAGAGTTCCTCCAGCTCTTTTTCTGCAAAATGACCCCTGTTGATAACTACTTTAGCTTTCAGTTCTCTTAGTTTAACTCTCCTCTAGATTAGTATGCATGTTCATAAAACACTGCAAAAAAGAAAGTGTTCTTAATCTGATCTATGTATGGTTAGATTGGATTTCTTTTGGTGCAGTGTTTCAGCAATGCACAGAAGCCCACCTTCACATCAGTAAAAACATTACAAAAAAAAGGATCATGATACAACCAATGTAAAATATCAGGGTTTTATAAACAATACTTTATCAAAATACATCAGATACATGGCGGGGGTGGGGGAGGGAGAGTTAATAGAACAGAAAGCTAAAGTAAACTTCAATTCTGGTATTAATTTTAGAAATTTTCCTGGTTAAACCAGATATAACAAAAAGCAAAGCGGTGCAGAGTGAAATTCTGAAAACTAAGGGAACAGAACTTAGGGAAGACGTTCATCCTTGTCCTAGCTGTACTGGAATGCTCATCCAAGTCCCCCGATCTTGAATTGATGTGCCCTTTGATTGGGGACCTGCAGCTGCTATCATGTAACTGGTTGCCTGCAACTGGAGCTGAATTAGAGCCAGTATGTTTTTTGGTAATGCTAAAATAATTAGTTTCCTATCAGAAAATTACATGGCAGGATCCAATAAGATCAACTGGTCCTTTATCCAATCATTTTAAAACTAATACTTTTCAAGAACCAAACTAATCTCCCCCCACCCACCCACCCCGGCTTCGTATCTACCACACACATTGTACCACAATTACTGTTTTCATGATAAATCAAGCAGCTGTGTTAGAGAAGCATAATAAATGTCTAAGCAGCACATAATTCTTGGGTCTGAAATTATATTGCTTAAAGAAAAAGAGCTCTTTTTGCATAGCTTTGACATTTAGAGGATTTTAATGGCTGCTTTAAGAACAATAACAGCTAATAATAAAACTTCCAGCTACTGGCAATACAAAAAAAGCAAAATGATTTTGGCTTGGGCTGTCTCTGGGGAAGTAACATAATTCAAGGCAGGCATCGTCTAACTGCCATGTCACCCTCAAATTACAATCCTAGATTTTGCTAGTTCCCTATTCATCTCGCTGGAGCGTCAAATGTTTCCCGTCTTCTCTCCATTTTACAAAGTTGCCCTTACTGATGTGTACTGAGAAAGAATTTGTTATAATTTCAGGTGCAGTGGCGGGGGGCGGGGGCAGAAACATTATCATGACTGCTGGTTTGCATGTTATGAATCTACCATCGAATTGCTATGGGATGCATGACTTCATGCGGGGTGTCCACTGTAAAGGAACCTTAATTAGTAATTAGCACTATTTACGTACTATTAAGGAGCTCATGGAGGAAGAAGAGATGGAGTCCAGGTGCTGGGATGTGTGGGAGTTCAAGGGCTAAGCTATATGATATATTTGTTTATGAATGGTCTCTGAGGGCCAAGCTACAAGCAAGGAATAACACTTGAAGGGCAAGTGGATCGAGTGGAGCACAAGTGGAGGGCAAGTGAACAGGAAGAAATACACTTGCCGTTCAAGTGTCATTTGTCACTTGTAGCTTGGCCCTGAGTTCACCACTTTGATCAGAGTAACACGTCAGCTTCAAGCATGTTGTTTAAAAGCCACAGAATCCAATTTTGCTGAGGAGAGGTAGCATGGTTGGAGGAGGGGCTCTTGTCCCCCCCACCTTTCCCTGATCCTAAATAACAACCAGTGGGAAGTTATTTGCTTAAATTTGGAGCTGGAAATTGAGTAATAGCTTGGCATAGACTTCTCCACAGAAATTCCACAGAAATGTGTGTCTATAGAATTAGTGAAAGAAATTCCCTGAGGCTTCACTCAGCCACCTGATGTGTCAAGTGCTGTTCTGTGGACAGCATAAACCCTCTCAAATAACTCTCTCCTGTTATAAATAGGAATGGCAGGGATTCAAACATTCAGGAGTGTCATAACATTTTTCCTATTAATCCTTGTTGAGGTCCAAGATTTATTTCTCCTTAAATGTTTTCTGTCCATCTCAGGTATCCCTGGTGGATTACCTGCCTAAAATCCTCCATGTAGTTGAAGTGCAATCATAAAAAGAGTCATACCCTTCTAAGTTTATTGAAGCTGATCTCCTAATGACCAGTTGAGTGGGCTTCCTAGTTGTTTCATGAGTGTTCATTAGAAAGAAATTATTTTCACCTACTCCCCTGGCCATGATCCAACAAATGCAGTACGGAGATTATTATTTGTTCTGAAATAAATAACGCAACCAGCAAATAAATAATACATATTCTCTTCCAGAGTGTGATAAAGAGAAGATGCCATTTTCATTTCTAGCAGGCGTAAAAGGTGTTGAAAATACTGTTTAATTTTTAGGCTATCTATCTGTCTGTCTGTCTGTCTGTCTGTCTGCTGATCTGCCGATCTATCTGCCTATTTCATTTATTAGCCACATTTCTACTTTTCAGAACTCAAGGAGGCTTACAATACAAATAAAATAACAGTCATAAAAATACATAAAAACCAGGGTTTGTAAGCATAGTTTAAGCTAGACATGAGCATGAACCAAAAAAATTTAATGATTCTGTGGTTCGTGGTTCGGTGCCAATGACAATCTTGAAGTTGCGAACCGCAATGGACATTTCCCATTGCTGAACTGGTTTGTGGTTCGTGGTGCTCAGAATGGCCCCCGTTGCACTTAGAGAGCCCATATTCTCAGGGAGTGTGTAGCAGGCTCTCCTTCAGCCGCATCCAAGTTTTGTCAAGATTGCAATACGGATTTTGGAGTTATACCCTCTCCAATCCGAGGCCCCCAGGAAACTCCCACAAAAATCGAAGCTCAATTATACTCTCTCTGTGTCTCCCCAAAGGCTAGCAAGTAGCAAGCAGCAGCTCTGTCACACTCCACTGCTAGCTGAAAGTGAAACCCAGCCTGGGAGCCCACTGCTATTTATAAGCTGAGGACTCATTGAGAAATGCAGGAGGTCTGTGTTTGGCTGTCAGAGCTGCCTATCAGGGTTTGCAGGGATGAGATTGGAGTGCCCATGGCTACAGAACACCCCCCTCCCCCTCCCTCCCCCAGGTGTCTTCTCCCAACTTGTAACTGCTTTGCAGCTCCATGGTTGGAAGGAAGACCTGCTGATCAAGGTAAGCTGGGCTTCCATTCGGGTTTCCAGGGCGACAGAAGGAGCGCAGACAGAGTTCAGGCATTCCCCTGGCTCCGTTGCCAGGGGAATTGATTGATGGCACCTGACTGTCTGGCTTCCTGAACTGCGGCCATACGCACCAAACCAGGCCTCTTCCGAACGCTGGTTCATTTGCCATGGACAATCACGAACCACCAGATCACAATTGCGCGATCACCAATTTCGTGGGTTTTTGAAGTTCGTAATGCGGTTCGTGCCCATCTCTAGTTTAGGCTGCCAGATCCTGGTTGTAGTGATAAGTAATTTTGGTTGTTCTTCCCATGGGTCAAATGCAAAGATGTCTAATACCAACGTAATTTAATGGGAGGAGCATGTTACAGCTGGAAAAGGTTACATTAAGACTATTTTAGATTATTATGCTTTTAGGACTGATCAATTTTATAAGTAAATTTTAAAAGTGGTAATTGTTGAAATATGTACCTTATAAATATCTATTTTAAAATGGCGTGTGTCTCGCTGATGTGCAATCATGTAATTTTGAATTGATTTCAAGAATGTAATGGCCTCTGGCTAATAAACTTTGTTGTTGTTGTTGACTATTTTAGAATTGTTGCCCCAGAAGAACCTTTTCCCTCTGATTATTAGTGATTAAGGTATACTTCCTGATTGCACAATGGCAAATCCAGAACAGTGACACAGGCCAATCAATTTGGTGGCAGTCCTCCATGGCCTACACCTTTTGGGGAGCACTTATTGATATGGAGTATCATAAGTCCCCCTCCTCATGCATTTTAAATGCAGCAAAACTACCCAGCTGGGTAGGAGGCCATTGCCAGATCCTGGACGAGAAATGGAAGAATATCGGAATGTGAGGCTTAAGGTGAGACTGGCTTATCAGCCCTCCATACCCCAGAGACGTGCAGAGATCCAGACAACAGCGGAACTTGAGAAAACCACCGATTAAATCATAGCACACCCTCCTGATCTCCCTTCCTCCTCTTCCCTATTCAAGGCTAATTAGGGCTCTGATAACCGCTCCCATCATCAATCAATTCATCACTGATAACTATAGTTCTGCCTAGGAGTTCCACCGAATCAAAGTTCCTCTGTTAGTTTGTCTTCCCGCAGAGACAACCATTTGGCTATTGTTCTTAGGCAGAAGATGCCATCTACCCCAAGGTATGTTCTACAGTATAATTGGACTACTCCAGCCCCATTCAGTGTGTGTGCACTTCTGTGGATCCACTTGCGCACACCCTCAGAACCCATCTGAGCCTTCTTGCTAAAGCACAGGTTGATCAAGCTGCTTTTCTCCATGGACAACTCTGCTCTTCTGGCGAGAAACTATAGCCCATTCCCTGAAACTCTATCCAACATCCTCGCTGCTTTTGTTAGGAACTTAGTAAGCATGTGGCATATGTTCTTGTTTGATTGTTTTCTTCTCCTTAATAAAAATAATTTCATTTGAAACATCTGCCTAGTCATTTTGAGAGTACTCTAGGAGGAGGGACCTGGTATACACTGGTGGAGAATCCTGCTGTTACCCACCTCTTGCTGCCTCTCCTTGCATGCTAATTCCCCAAACTCGCAAGGAGACCATCCACAACAGGTAACAGATTAGGTCATATTGATCAGTATAAAGCTTTTGATGGATTAATTTCTGAGACAGCGAGTGTGAGAGAGAATCTTCATTCTGGGTTGGAAGTAGAGACTCACACTGCAATAATACCTGCTGTCACGGGGTGGGCCAGCCCAAGCAGGGTGGTTCAAGTCCAAACCTTAATGCCAGAGTCTGAGGGGAGTTCCAAGAGCAAAAGCCAGGTCAAACCGGTGGTCAGAGCATGAGATAATGCCAGGAGTGAGTCCAGAGTCCAAGAGCAAGGTCAGGTACAATCCAAGGTCATTTACCAGTAGTGTCAGGTCCAAAAGCAGGCATGGGCCAGGACCACAGAGTGGTTGCAAGCAGTAGACACGTTGCTTCCACGCTTGGCTGTCACTCCTGGCTGGTTTTTATAGCCAGGCATGGTTTTCAGCCAGCTGCTGGGGCTCCATCCTGATGCTACTCATCATCGCTCTCCAGAAGCTGGTGTCGGCTCAGGAGATGAGCACTGCACCATCTCTCCTGCAGTTCCAGTCTCTGGCGCTGTCTGTGGCGCTCTCTAGGCGTGGCTGAACCTGGTGGGGTGGAAGCCTCTGGCTGGCTTCCCCTGTGGTGCTGGCAGTCCCTGACTGAGCCTCCCCTGTGGAAGTGCCTGGCTGAGCTTCCCCGTGGTATTGGGGCTAGAAGGTGCTGGTGTCTCAGCTGCTGGCCATAGGCTTTGATCAGCCAGCAGCTGCTGCTCCTGATTGCCGGCTTCTGCTGAGTCAGGGCTAGGGCTGGCTACACAGAACTCTTCTTCTCCTGAGGAGTCCGGGTTGGCTACACGAGGCTCCTCTCCTCCAGAGGAGACCTCATTCTCAGACTGGACCATGACACCTGCTGGCATCAAGAACAGAGTAGAGAAAGGATCTGTTTACGCTCCTTTGCTTTACAGAGGAGAAATTAACATTGCTCCCTCTAGTTTGCCATGGGGAAGAAAACCAATACAATAGACCATAATGTCAGTCCTTTTACTATTCTGGGAAGAGGAAAAGAGATTTTTTACCTCTTCATATAAAATAATACATTTTGATGGATTGAAAAAAGTCAATTTCTACCCAATGTTAAAAAACAAACGGATAAAACCAGTGTTAAAACAACATATTTGTTTGGATGTTGTGTGTCTGCAGTTAATGGCAATACTTTCCACCACGGCAGGGATCTTTCCCCTGACCCACTGGAAGAGCCTTCACTGGAAGAGCCTCTTATGTCAAAGGCAGGCTCCTCTTGCCGCTAGTGAAAAAGGATCTGCAGGATGCAACCCTTTGGTCACAAAGAATCCTCCGAATTAAGAAACGAACACTTGCAGTTTCATGCATCACAACTTGAAAGAAGATTAAACAAATTCATGGAGGCATAGGTCTATCTGCAGCCATGGTGGTTCTGGGAATCTTGCATTCACAGGTAGGATATATCTGAATGCTTCCCCCGAAGTCTTTGTTTTTAATTTTTTTGTATTCTTCAGGACATGTCAACAAAAAGATAATTATATCCCTCGTATCTGAACGTTAAAAGCTGAGGGCAAACAGGAAAGGGTCTTGTCTTGAGGCTTGCAAGATTCTGGAGATATCTAGTTGAACATTGTAAGAAGCAGGATACTGGGATTAATGGATCCGCTGAGCATAGATCTCACATTTTTGTGCCCTCTCTAATCTCCAATTGCTTTAATATTGAACTGTATTCAAACCATCTCACGGAGCCTGTGTTCCCCACCCTTGCTTCCTTTTCCATTGTCTAAATGGTTTAATTCATTTTTTTTCCTGTGAAAACCAACAGTAATTCATCCCTGCTTCCCTGTTCCTGCTCCTGCTCCTTTCTGGGCCACCATACCCCTTGCGCATTAAAAGCTCATCCATCATTGTTTTGACTCCAACTTTTTAATCAGGCCTGTGCGCATATTGGTTTGAGCATGTGGCAGTTTAATTACCCTCTTGAATACATGAAACACATCTTTGTCATATCTGCTTATATCTGAAGAGAGTGCCACGTTATAATGCTAATTAAAGTGGGATGATGACAATTTCTCTCCCTACTCGAATTATATCCCATCTGTCTAGTCTCGTGTTCATTCTTTGGATTAATTGTGGGTGGGGAAAGGTTGTTTCCTTGGAGTTTTACCTAATACAGGCTAGAGGAATCAGTTTTTAATGAAGATGCATGCAAAAAGAAAGCCTTTCGCCCATCATTCTCTCTCTCTCTCACACACACACACACACACACACACACACACACAAACATACACAAGGCAAAGTCAAATTAAAGAAGCTTCCCTGCTAATGTCTTTCTAATCTATCTATCTATCAAGGTCTGCACCAGTTTCACGGGTCATGGTTTTTGAAAGCACTGTGTGACAGCAGGCAATTCTTTTACCACTGCTAACATCTTCCCTAATGGGACGCTGAGTACTACAAGATAGGCAAAGAATGAGGCATTATAAACAAATAACAGCCAGTCACCGTATCTCAAGGTCTGCTTGTTTTTTGATCAGTCCAATTGTGATCTAATAGTCCTATTAAAGGACATGCTGACACCCAAACCAAAGGAGCATAATGGCAAACTTGGGGGGGGGGGGACCTTTTTAATGGCTCTGACAAAAAAGGGTGACCCAAAGTTGCCTGAGACTCTTGATCAGAGTAAAAAGCCTTTTGGGACTTGGCGATTTCAGATTCCCACCACCCCCTCCCCTAACAGCTTCTTGTTAACACTGGGTTTTGTTTCGTTGACGTAACAGCCACAATTGAACATGCTGGCACCATCCTCTCTTGGGATCTATAATCCAGTGCATTCTGGAGCAAATAAATTCTGTTTCAGAGGGCATGTCAGTGATGGTATAGGGCTATTAATTTTTCAGATGAATGTTATTTGAGATGTATGCAGGGGCTAGTTAGTTGCATTTTTTATTTTTTAACATTGACTTGTTTAATGCTAATTGTTTTAAATATTGCTGATGAATATAGGTGTATCATTTGTAATTGATTTATTTATTTAACTTATAGTCTACTCTACCCGTGAATGGGCTCTGAGTGGATAATATCAGTATTAAAATTTACATTAAAATTTTAGATTAAAACAGGGGTCATTTCCTAGAAAAAGAACTGCAGGAACTCATTAGCATATCTCATTAGCATATGCCACACCCCCTGACATCACCAGAAGTGTGTCAGAAGGCAACATCCACCCCTCAGGCCCCTTTCCCCAAAAATCTCCAGGTATTTCCTTAAAGCAGAATGAACTCGAAGCAGCTTACCCTCCTCTGGAGAGCCAGCCCTGCTTGCACCCACACACTCACTCTCTCTCACAAGTCACAAACCAAAATAAAGCAGCTTACGTTCCTTAGGAGCCCAGCCCCACTCGGCTTGCACTCACTCATTCTCTCTCTCTCTCTCTCTCTCTCTCTCTCTCTCTTTCTCTCTCACAAGTCATAAATGAAAATAAAGCAGCAGAGCCTGCTGCTAAAGATGAGGACAGCCAGGAGGAAAAGGAATCACGTGGGTGGTGCCAAAACCCACATGACTTCTTTTCAGAGCTACTGGAACGCAGTTCCAGGACGTTCCGCCTCCAAATGAGCCCTGGATTAAAACCGTAAATAGGCATACAATTCAGTCATAAATAGAGGTGGGCATGAACCAGGAAAATGGTGGTTAGTTGCAGTTTGTGGTTCATTGCATTTCACAAACCACAAATCAGCATGAAATTGCCCGGTTTGCAAACCGATTCATTTGGTTTGTGAATACGTCACTTCTAGGGCAGCAGTAGGTCTACAGAAAGCCCACCCTCCTCCTATTGCCTAGGAAACTGATTGATCGGCGCCAGGCTGTCTGCAGTGACAAACCAAAAAATGAACCAAACATACTGGCCTAAAAATCAGAGTGGTTTGTCATGGTTCATCAGAAATGTCCTCCGACAAACTGTCGGTTCGCAAACCAAAAAATGGCCTGGTTCATGATGAACTTTGGTTCATATTTCAGTTTGTGCCCATCTCTAGTCATAAAACAACTTTAGACAGTGACCCATCTTACCCAGCCCCAATAAAACATTTCTGTGTGGTGGGCGGTGAAGAACTGCCATGATCCTACTGGTAGAAAACTGAGGTGGGGGTTACACTACCCCCCTAACAGGAGACCAGCAAGAAGGCTCTCCCATAGCTCAGTCTCAACCATATGCTAATGGGGGGGGGAGGTAGGAAAACTCTGAAAAACTTGCATATATACATTCAGCTTTTTCCTAAATGGGCCAGGGTGGCCTGATCTCATCTGATCTCAGTACTTAGTACTTCAATGAGAGACCAGCAGGGAATGTCATGGTTGATACACAGAGGCAGGCAATGGCAAACCACCTCTGTTCACCTCTTGCCTTGAGAACTTCTTAATGGGTCACCATGAGTCAGCTGTGGCTTGACAGCACCCAACACATGCATTAACATTCATATGTATGGCAGGGGAGCAAATGGGAAAGAGCCTGCTAACTTGCTGGCAGCAGCTGATCAGCATCCAACATGTTTGTTTTCTCTTCTGCTTACAGGTACTTATTGTAGGCATGGCCAGTGGCATAAGGTGAAGGGGAATTATGGCTCACAGCCTGGGGCCTGGATTAGCCAGCCAAGTGAATATGAACCTACCCAGGATGTGTTTGTTTTCTTTATTTAAATTGTATTGTTTGAGTTGCTTGTTTTGCATTTCAGAAAATTCCGTAGGCTGCTTTTGGCTACCTTTGGGGAGAAAGTCACACAGAATATTCAAGCAAATAAAAATACACATTAGAATGAAGATGTTAGCTATCTAAGTGGATAAAATTATCTGGGAAACTAGAGTGGATGGCTGCTAGGGTTTCCAGCCCCCTTGTTATGGTTGGAGACCCCCCCCCCCCAATCTGAGTTGGTTTTCCTCACCACCCCTATGAATGGTAGTAGAAGAAATAAAATTAAAAAATAAATTACATCACACCTCTCTAGCAATTGGATGGAACTCTGTGGTAAAAATCATAGAGTTTTCATCAATTTCTAGTGAGGACTGACATCACTTCCATGTTTTATTCAGAAGTGATGCCAGGCCTCTCAAGGAGTCACAAAGAACTCTATGGTTTTACCATAGAGTTTCAGCTTATTCCTAGAGAGTTGTGATGTCACTTCTGGGGAAAACCCAGTCTTCATGCTGTCAGCTGATGACCTTCACCCCTTCCTCCCTCCCTCCCCAGTGTTCCACTGATTACCAGGCTGGGTCTGGAAACTCTAATGGCTGCACTCTGGGAAAGGACACCTTTGCATGTGTTAAAACATTAAAAGGGTATCTTTAATCTCCCTACCTCAGAGACAAACACAGATATGGATACAATGAGGCAATTCCTCCAATGAAATGTCATTTCTGATTATAGAAGATGGGGAGATGATTTCCCCCATCCTACTGCTTTCTTTCCTGTATTGTTCTTGGGGCATAGGATGCTGACCTCCAAGAACATTTTGAGGGATTCACTGGTCTGCAAGAGGAGGGAGAAGTAGTAATGTCCCAGAATCTGTGGATTGCTGGACAGTAATTTACCTGGGGACGATACCAGAGATGAGAGTAGCTATAGCATATGATAGAATTGGGCAACTTTACTCTTTACAAATATGGCAATTTTCATTTCTTTTTGATATGTTAAGTTGCCATTATCTTTGGTATTAGTCTGTCTTACTTTGGTTATGGTTGATAATGTTTCCTCTATCCCTATGCAATTGATGAAGAATAACGTTGAAAGCTGAGTTAATTATAGCTAGAAAAATTCAGTGTGAGGGAATGAAGTTGGTGTGAAACCTCACAGATCTGTTTCTCACAAGGAAAAAACCAAACCAAAATGCATGCATTCAAATCAAGCTCTTCAAATTCAGTTTTCCCCTAATTGCAAATGTATTAGATACAAATGCCACAGAAAACAAAGAAAGGCAAACATTGAACCCGGTAGGATTCAGAATTCCACTTCATTTTTTATTATAATTCTAGGAAACCAAAATTTGAAGTTCCACACCATATTTTACTTATGGCTCTTTCTATCGGCTGGATCGAGGCAAGCTGGGATGAAAGCCTCTCGGGGAGAGGCAGGGCTTATTCTCCATTTTGCGTTAGCTCATTCTTAATACTTTATTCACTCGAGGAGACCCTACATATTCCTGAGTGACTGCATCATATACGCCAAAAACTCAGTCCATAAAGATCAGGGAAGGGATAGGGTTGCAGGGTCCTGTAACCCTCCTGGCAGGAGGGAAACCCGGTACTCACCTTATTTTTCTCCTTTCGCATGCACAAAGCATGTGCGCACTCCTGGTGCAGCATGATGACATCACTTCTGGGGCCTGATGTGAAGCATAGGAGTGCTCCTGGAGGCTGCACGATGATTTCACTCTTGGGAGTGACATCATTGCACCAGGCCAAGAGCACACCCGGAAGGCCTATTTCCTGCCTTTTCCCACTGCTGGCCAAGTAATTGGTGGCAGGGGGCAGAGGCTGGGAGTGGGGGATCCCCCGCTCCCACTGGGTGACTGAGCTGTCTTAAGAGGGAATATTATAATATTTTTGAAAAATTGATCAAGCTCTGACTTCGGTAAAACCCCTGAAGGAAGTTTATAATTTGGTGGCAGCTACTGTGAGTGGCTTCACTGCCTGAACCTGATTTCAAAGATTCAAAAAATTATGGGGGTCATAGAAGTGAAGCCAAAAACTTTATAAAAAACATCTACCTCAAGCCAAGCAATGACAGTAATTTAAAAAGGACAAGGACATGAGAATGAGTCTCCCAGGGCACTCTCCCACAGCCTGTGATGATGATGTCACTCCTGGAAGTGATATCATCACATTGCCACTGGCAGGGAATGTAGACAAAGATTTAATCAAGGTGCCAAGCCCCCTTCCCCCCCACTGGAAGGGTAAGGGGACCTGTCAACCATAGTAACAAGGGGGGCCTTGGAAGCTATTGTCATGGAAATAGCTAGCACTGTAGGAAAACAGCTGCTGGATTTGACCGCCATGCCCTATAACTAGACAGGCCTCAAAGAGAGTCTGGAGGCCTAGATTAGAGCAAGCTTGGAGATGGATGTATTGGTGGAGGGCCAAAAGGTATTCACAGGTATGAGAAACTTGTAATTACTAATTTTCTATAGCCTTTTAGAGGTAGCAAGAATTTTCAACTAACTATTTTATATATTTTAAGAAAAATGTTTGCTATCAAGAACCTTGTCTGGTGTTTGAAGCTCTAAGATAGTAAGTTAGCCAAGAATGTGCCCCCCTTTAAAGCAGGAGACGCAGCTATTGTTGGCATTTCTGAAACCCTGTAAATATGATCAGCTGAATTGATCGGGAGCTTCTTCTTACAAGGGGCTCCTTGCCTGTGACCTCCTTATCTTTGGGTAAGATACTTTTTTGGACTCATGTAATTGCTCTCCCTAATGACTTTTGTAATTGTGATAATGGGCGGTATGCTTTTCTGTTGATTAAGTTGATGTTAAGAATGCTAAATAATCATGTTGTAATAATGAAGGCTTAGAATGGAAGGAGAGGTTCTGTGATAGTATTACTTGTGCACCAGGTCATGAACCTAAAACGTTATCTGTGGTCTAACTCTTGCCAGGAGTTAAATGATTTGATATACAAAAGCTAACTCAGGGCTTCTTAAGTGCCCACCTATATCTGACCAGAGTCATCCAGAACCAGCTGTATCCACAGATCTTTCAGAGGCAAGGTCAGTGCGCAATCAAAGCAAGTATGAAATAAGATTTCAGTCGCCCCAGACTCACATGTGCACAATCTATCTATGGTAAAACCATAGCATTTTCAGCAGTTCCTAGAATGGACTGATGTCACTGTGGATTTTCCCCAGAAGTGAATCTAACGTCATCAAGCTGATGGTCATTTTTTAATTTTTTTTCCTGCCACCACTTAGAAGCTAGGGAGAGCAGATCTCCTGACTAGAAATGGGCATGAACCAGAAAAAAACTGAACCATGTAGTTCGTGGTTCATCAAATTTCATGAACCATGAACTTTTACGAACCTACCCCTGCTTCATGGACTGGTTCGTTTGGTTCGTGAAAACGTCACATCCAGGTCAGAAAATCATCACTTCCGGGTCAGGAGAAGTTCACTTACGGGCCAGCAGACGTTCACTTACGGGTCAGCAGAAGGTCTGCAGGAAATTGATTGATTGGCACCAGGCTGTCTGCAGTGACAAACCAAAAAACAAACCAAACGAACCAGCTTAAAGTTTGTGGCGGTTCGTCAGAAATGGGATCTGACGAACCGCTGGTTCGTGCTTAATTTTGGTTCATATTTCAGTTCGTGCCCATCTCTACTCTTGACCCTCACCACAAGCTTGAAAGCCTTACAAGCAAAAAATTGCTTGCATCTAGGAGACTTCTCCTCTATTGCATGATGTTTTCAACTTGCCAGCCCATGTCTTGCCAGCCCTGACTTCTCCAGATGCAGAAGCAACCATGTCTTATTCTTAGATTTTGATAGTCTGTTAATTTCTTATCAAGGCTTACTTGACAGCTTTGAGGAAGATTAGCCAGAATTCTGCTTTCTTTACCACTATGAAATGTGTATTTATATTAATGAATGAGACTTTGATACTTCACTGGCTGATGATGAGAAATTATACTCTAGTCATTTTCTCCCTCTTTCAAACCGCCCCCCACCCCGTGTTATAAAAGTAAGAAGACAAGCAGTTAGTTGAACAATAATAATCCTGCCCTCCAGGGTAACTATTGAACTATTGTGTCCCTACTTCTTAAGAATGTTAAGTAGATGTAAACATGGAACTGAAACTTGAGCTTTTAGTGGAAGCGTTTTTTATTTACTTTCATTCATGTTATAGCTGAAGCAGGAATTGATTTTACATTACTTATTGGTCCCTCCTGCTTGCAATGTACACCACATACAAGAAACAAAACCGAAGGAGAAATACCATCCGTGAAGGAACTTTGTTCACTTAGAGTTGCCAGGCTTCCTGCTATAGCTCAAGACCTCCTGCTGCCAGCCGTTTCACGCGACATCATTATCCTGCTAGTCTGGAGACCAAGGGCAGGAGGGTAGGTCGGACCAGCAGGAATCCTCCTGCCACAAGCGTTTAAGTGATATTCTTAGGATCCACAGGTAAAAATATTCACACCTTGGTGCTAAACATTATCACCTGCTAACAAGCTTCAAAACAAAGTTAATATACACATCCTTTTGCTAAATGGAGGTGACTTTTTCATCCTAGGTTACTCACTGACCAGAAAAAAAGACTTCTCCTGATGCAGTTTCTAGGGTTGCCCGGGGGGGGGGGGATGTTCTGTCTCTTCTATAGAGGCTTAATGGGCTGTTTACCAAGTGCTGTTTACTAGAGATGGGCCCGATCTGAATTACGATTTCACACACACACACCCTGGATTTTGGCATTTGCACCATCATGACTCAGTTAATCGGTTCTGTCCACGGCATCCGATCCAGTGGTCGGGAGTTTGCTTGTTCGGGACTTGATCGGATGGGTCAGTTTCTGTTCGGAATTGCAGACACTCTGGCACCAGTAATTTATTTCTGGGGGAATGGAGTCAGGGGAATGAGCTGTGTTTGCCCTCCTGTCACCCTCGAAACATGAATGGAAGCCCAGCTTTCCTTGATTAGCAGGCTTCCTTCCAACCACGGAGCAGCAACCCAGGGGAGGGAGGGGGAAGGGGGTGTTCTGAAGCCATGGGCACAAAGGAAAGGCAAAAGGCAGCACAGGAGGCTGGGAGGCCGCCTGCGCCGTTCGCCTTTTCCCAGGACAAGGGGCGGCCAGCTTGCGGGAAAAGCAAAAGGCAGCGCAGGTGGCTGGGAGGCCGCCCGCGCCGTTCGTCTTTCCCCAGGACAAGGGGCGCATGGGCAAGCTGGCTGCCCCTTGTTCTGGGGAAAGGCAAAAGGCAGCGCGGGAGGCTGGGAGGCCACCCGCACCGTTCATCTTTCCCCAGGACAAGGGGCACGTGGGCAAGCCGGCCGCCCCTTGTCTTGCAGGGCAGGTGAATGGTGCAGGCAGCCTCCAAGCCACTCACACTGCCGCCAGCTCTGCAACGCACCAGGACAGCCGGCTTGCTGCATGCGCGGGGGGGGGGGGGGCGACCCAGGAGCGCATGCATGCACGCGCGCAGGAGCCTGACTACTGTTGCCCTGGGCGCTGGCAACCATAAATCTGGCCCTGGGAATGTCCCCTCCCTGAGGGGAGGCGGCTCGTTGTTGGGTTAAAAACTTCCCCCCCTCTACTCTAAGTATGTGTGTGTGTGTGAATGTCCCCTCCCTCCCTGAGGGGAGGCGGCTCATCGCCGCCTCCCCCTGCCCACCAAGCCTGGCGGCCGCTGCCACCAACCACCATTCCTATATCACTGGAAACGGAGGGGCGCCCTCCTGCTTTGGTCTCCCTGATTCCTGATTCCAGACCAGAAATGAGACTTGATCAGTTAGAATTGGCTACCTGCATTTGGCGGCAGCCCAGATCCACAAACAGCTAGATCGGAATTTTTTTTTGGATCGTGCCCATGTCTACTGTTTACCTCCATGCCATGAAAAGCTTCAGCTTTCCACATTTTAAGCCTGTAGTAAAAGGATAAGATTTCTTATTTCTCCAGGAGGCCTTAGCAGTTAAAGACACAAGAGCAGACACCATTTTTCTGGTTAGTTGGCAACCAGGTAGAAAAAGACATAACTGTTCATTCAGTGAGTGATGAGCTGAGTTGACCCATGAATCTGAATAACCACACTTGCATCTTTATTAGTGTATAACAATCTTTGCACCCTGCCCCTACCCAAGGGAGATATGTAACATACCATTAAAACAATAAATTAATCATAAGAAAAGTAAAAACCAGGAAAAATGGACACATTCTCAAGACAATCAACAATCCAAAGAAAATTACCAGGAGTTAGCAAAAGGAAACTGTCTCACTTATCCCAAGATAAAGGCCAATGAGCAGATATTTTGAGGATCACAACTGGCATAGATCAGATAGGGGGAGACAGTTCCTAAGGCACAAGGTTGCTCAGACTTAAAAGCAAAATAACTAACTAAATAAATTCTGAATTAAGTTTTCAAACAGATAGACAGGCAATGCAGATGTTTCAAAATGGGAGCAACAAGATGGGCTGCTGCAATTTGTACCAATGGAAGCTTCAAAGTTGCCTTCAAGGGCCAACCACATACTGCCTCTTTCAGTAGTCAAGCCAGGTGTTATGAATTTGCACAAAACACCATTTAGAAGGCTGAATGTAAATGCAAGTAAGAATTAGTGGTGTTGAGCTTCGGTTTGACCATTACTAACATAGTATTATTCAGCCCAACACAGTAGAGTTGCCATGTCCCCTTACCATCCATGTGGGAGGTGGGTGACCTGGCACTCACCTTTGAGATGTGAGCAGAGCACGCACACTTGCGTTCCTGGGCTATGTGATAATGTCACTTCTGAGAAGTGATGTCATCATGAGGCCATGTGCTGCCCCTGGATGTGCTCCCACACTCTGCAGTGGGCCAATTTCAGCCCTTTTGTGGCTAAATCAGGCCCGTTCGTGCAGAAATTGGCCTGCTGCAGAGCACAGGAGAGTTGCTGGGGCATCGTGATAGGCCCTGCTCATGTGCTTTGCAGCAGGCCAATTTAAGCCCCAAACAGACTTGATTTGACCCATTTGGGGCCCAAATTGGCCCACTGTGGTACATGGGAGCACATTGCAACACCTGGGAGCATGCCCTGGAAGGCGCAATCACCCGCCTTTTCTCCCACCAGCCAGGTAAACAGGGGTGGTGGGTGGAGAGTGGGAGTGGGGGATCCCCCTCCACCAGCAGGGGACTGGAAACCCTACAACACACTTTTGGGGGCTCAGAACAGGGTGTCCTTAACCAGCAGACTTATGATATAGAGCAGCTGCTAGTTTACATAGAAGAAATCTGTTACTATTATCATTCTTTCCCTTTTTAATATAGTTTTCTTTGTCTTCCTCAATGGGCTTAGAAAGGTGTAAATCTACTCAGATGGCAGTGTTAGGGACAGGGTTGCCAGATGTCCAGAGACAAACGTCCTGTTCCTTTAATAGAGGATTAATGGGATGTTATTTCCCAGGTGATATTATTTACCTATATGCCCATTTCCACACATTGAGCCTTTATTAAAGGGGCAGAACATTTTTTTCTCCAGACCATTAACAATCCTGGTTAGTGAGCAATCCAACGCAGGTCTGCTCAGAAGTAAGTCCTATTGATTTGTGTGTTTGTGTACCATCAAGTCTCAGCTGACCACACAGGGTTTTCAAGGCAAGAGATATTCAGAGGTGGTTTGCCATTGCCTGCCTCTGTGTAGCAACTTTGGCCTTTCTTGCTGGTCTCCCATCCAAATACTGATCAGGGCTGACCCTGCTTAGCTTCTGAGATCTGAAGAGATCATGCTAGGCTCATAATGCAAGGCTCAGAGGAACACGTAGTAATCAAATTCTGGTCAGCTAGATGCTTCATTCATTGTATCCTCTGGTTCTTTTTTAAAGCTAAATCTTTAAAAAATGTGTGCACTCAAAACATTTCCGGAGATTCCAACCTGAATGCAGGGAAAGGGAATCCCATCTAAAGAAGAATCCAAAGACAAAAGCCACCAGAGTTCTTCACTGTTTTTTTTTAATGTTTGCATTGGATGGTTTCCATTATTCACTTCTTCTTTCCAGCTGGCCAAAGGTGTAAGCTGCTGATATTTACCTGCTGTACTTGCTTATCCTTATCCTTTCTGTACCTGCTGATTTGCCCCTGGAAGTGCTCCTCTTTAAGCAGGAGTAGAAGTAAGCTGGTACTGGTAAAAAAGTGGCACCTCCCATCTTATGCTCTGACCCCCCCCCCCCCAGAAATATTTCCTGGGTGTTTTCTGCAATGTTTAATATGTCATGTTTTAATTGCTTTTGGTTTCAGCAAAAGCTTTTGGTTTTTTTGAAATTGTAATTCAGATCGTGCCCATGTCTAGTTACCAGCCTCCAGGTGGTAGCTGGAGATTTCCTGGAATTGCAACAACTCATCTCCATGTGACAGAGGCCATTTCCACATGACTTACCGGCCTCCGGAACATTGTGCAAAACATGTGGAAGATAGCGTCTTCTCATGCGAAATAGTGCCAGGAAGATTCTATCATATGGGAGTTTTGCAAGATAGCGTGTCTTCCTGGCGTGATTTCGCGCGAGAAGACGCTATCTTCCATGTGTTTTGCGCAATGTTCCAGAGGCTGGTAAGTCGTGTGGAAATAGCCAGAGATCAGTTCATCTGGAGAAAATGGCTGCTTTGGAGGGTGGACTCTATGGAATTATACCATTCTGAGGCCCTGCCCCTTCCCAAACTCCACCCTTTCCAAGCTCCACCCCCCAAAATCTCCAGGAATTTCTCTGCCTGGGTATTCAGACCATGGGCATGCTCAGAGGTGTGAGCTGAGGGGCAAGTGTTATGCAGCCTCTTTGATTGGGACCACCTAGAAGGTGTTTGCTTCACTTGTATTTGCTTAAATCGATGGATTGTATTTTGGTAACTTTCTGCTTTGGGTTCCTTTGGGGAGAAAAGCAGCATACAATGCTGTGAATAAACAAACATGTAGGCCTCCTCTTAGCATCTACATTCTCTGTTCAGAATCAGCATTCCTGAGCAATAAACAATATGCCTCCCTCAAACAATAAATGGCCAGATCTTCTCTCTCCCGTTGATATGAACCTGCATGTGCCAGAGTTTCATGTAAACATTGGAACATCCAGGCTGGCAAGTAATTTCACAATTAGGAAGAAGGACTATGATTATCTCTTGCACATATGCACATATGTCATTTAATTAAAGCAATATCAAGATGACTGGACATGTGAGAGGGCCACAGCTATAAATCTGTTGTGTTCCAGAGTCTATGAATCTCAGTGTGGGGCCTAGAGTTCTCCTGGAATTACAGACAATTGCTAGACTACAGAGATCAGTTCCCTGAAGGAAATGGCAGCATTGGAGGAAACACTGTGGTATACCATAGCGTGTGCCCCCTGAAGCTACTGTATATAAAAGTCTAGAATGGAAGCCCTAGAGGGACATCATATCCCCACTGAAGACCCTTCCTTAACCAAATTCAACACTCCCCAGTAGAGATGGGCATGAACCAGAAAAAAACAAACAAACAATGCGGTTCGTGGTTCGTCCCATTTCACAAACCACGAACTTTCATGAACCTGACCCGGTTTGCGAACCGGTTCATTTGGTTCATGAAAAGTCACTTCTGGGCCACTTCTGGGTCAGCAGAAGGTCACTTCTGGGTCAGCAGGTCTGCAGAAAGCCCATCCCCTGTTGCCTAGGAAACTAATTGATCGGTGCCAAGCTGTCTGCAGTGATAAACTGAAAAATGAACCAAATGAACTCTCCTAAAGTTCGTGGTGGTTCATCAGAAATGGGCTCTGACGAACCGCTGGTCCACGAACCACAAACCGGCCTGGTTTGTGCTGAACTTTGGTTCATATTTCAGTTCGTGCCCATCTCTAGTCCCCAGACATTGCTTCCAAATCTCCAGAAATTTCCCAGGCTGCAATTGAAAACCCAGTCCACATATGAATAATTGTGTGAAAAAAGACTCAAGTATACAAAAGCAAGTGATATACATAAATGTGAGAACAAGCTCTGCAATCTTCATTCCCCCCTCCCCTTTACACTGACCAATATTTACGCAGTTGTTGATTACAGGTTATTCATCAGATGCCTGAGGATTACTGGGTTGGATGGATTAAGGACTATCTTAGCTATCCTTGAAACTATTTAACTGAGTTACATGGGATTATAGAACATTAATAAATATAAATACCATGTGTTCTACTGCAGCTTAGCTGACAGTTCATTGGCAAATAAGCCAGCACAGGCAGATAAACAAGAATTTTCGTTGCCAGAAATCTGTAGTCTTCCAGCCACCATTAATTGTCTTTGGATGACAAGAAGAAATGTGCTCATTAATACTAGATTTGGAGAAATAATATAGTGAAAACCGGAGCTGAAGCCCTGTCTATGAAGAGTGACGCTGAAAAATGACTGCTATTATAGAAATATATCTTAATGGTTTCAACAGCCACTGTCCTCTTTTGTGCAAATTTTAAAGCCATTATTATCCCCTGCCCTAACCACAGAAATCAAAATGTTGTCCCAGCAATTGATGATTCTAAACCAGTACTTATTTTTCTGGAATGAAGTTATTCAGCCTGACGCATTTCTATTGTCATGTGTTTATAATATATACACATAATGCAAATGCCAACCTCCCCTGACATGTCAGGGCCAAAACACTGCTCTGAGAGCAGGGTGCAAAATTGCTGATGACGAAGGATTGCTGTGATGGAACTTGTTTCTATGGAGCGCATCAGAGGTGTGCAGGTGTACTAGATGCTATAAGACAAGAGCCCACACATTTGCTGACTCTGCGGGCAGTTTTGGAATGTTGAAAACAGGTACTACGAAATGGTTGCTGGGGAAAGCATAAAGAAGCACAAAAGGACTGGGGCTGGTCCAATCAGAAAATGTTGGCAAGTTCCAAATTAAGCATTCCCCTCGGATGGAGGCAGCTGTTTCTGAATGCATGTTCCAAGCAGACACAAAATAGTACTGACTGCACCAATGAGATGCAAGAAAGGCAGGAATAGCTCTTTGCTTTGGGGGATAAGGAAGTAGGCACCGAGCACTATGGCAGCCACTACATTGTGGAACACTGCTGCGAGGCATGTGGTAGGAGAACCTCAGCTACCTTGTTACCGTGCCCTTGGTAGAGCAGTAGCATCTCAAGAGGGTATTATATGGGAGGGGGGGACAAAAATGCCCCATCGACTCATCCACAGCTATCTTATTCACAGTACAAGCCTATGCATATTTACTCAAAAGTAAGTCTATCAGGTCACTCCCAAGTTCACGGAGATTGGATTGTAAGCTTGCATTCAATTTTATTTTCTACTTCTGCTACAAAGGACACCGCTAAGACCCCTTGTTCCCAGTGATGTACTGGTACAAGGGACCCTCACTGGCATAGCACCAGCATTACATTAACAATACACAAACTTTAGCAATTGCTGACTGTTTTATCAGTCTGGAAATAGAGGTATGGGTGCCTACTAAAGTCACTCATACCCTTTGAAGTTCTGAATGTGGTAACGTATCTGCTTGCAGACAGAAGGTGCCTGTATTTGCAGTTTAAAAGATGAACCAGTGGGTGATGTGAAAAACTTCTACCTGTCATCACTCACCTTACTTACTTCCATCCGGAAAGTTGCCTCAGGGAGGCCTGGCAGGCAGGCACATGGGGGGTGCCACCAGCGAGTGGCCAAAGCCCCCGCCCCCTAGAGTCCACCGCTTGTACATGGGGCAAAAGACAATTGGTGGTTCTCATTGTGTCGAATGGGAGTTTCCTGGGGGCGTTGGATTTGGGAATGTGTAACTCCAAGATCCACATTGCAATCTTGACCAAACTTGGGTGATGGCTGGAGGGGAGCCTGCTGAACACTCCCTGTGAATATGGGCTCTCTAAGTCTAACGGGGGCTGCTCTGGTGCTGATGAACAACGAACAATGAACATCTTCATTAACGGGACATGTTCGTTACTGTTCGTCTGTTCATGTTCGTCGGTGGAAACGAACAATGAACAGCATGTTCATTTTTTCCCTATTCATGCTCATGTCTACCTATGATCAGTCAGCATAGACAAGGCTGACCATAATAGGCTATAGATCCAGAGGAATTAGCTGTGTTAGTCTGTAGTTGCAAAATAGTAGAGAGTCCAGTAGCACCTTTAAGACTAACCAACTTAAGACTAATTTGGTTATTCTTAAAGGTGCTACTGTACTTTTTACATAATAGGCTAGTTATATATAATAACATATAAGGCTCTTCAAGTGTGACAGCCATCCTGAACCACTGACAGCATATTATAGGCATTTTGTTATTCTGGTATATGTTTTAAAACAAGGTCTTTCACATCATGTAAGCAGCCCCATGCTATAATTATGCTGAAATTTGTCATGGTTATCTATAACATGATGATGATGATGATAAAATTTGATTTATATACCACGCTTCAGGACAACTTAACACCCTATGAGGTGGGTGGGGCTGAGAGAACCCTAGAAGAACTGTGATTGATCCAAGATCACTCAGCTGGCTTCAAGTAGAGGAGCGGGGAATCAAACCCGGCTCTCCAGATTAGAGTCCCAGCACTTTTAACCACTACTCCAAATTAGCTTTCTCACCCAATAATTGTCTAGCTGGAAAGGCCATGTTGCTGAATGTAGCTCTTCCAGACCAAGTACAACATCCTAAAGAGCCCTCCTCTCCTTGCCACAAAGAAACAGGGCTCACTTCATTCACCTTGTGTCATTGCAATAGTTTCAGGTGGGTAGCTGTGTTGGTCTGTGATAGAAGAGCAAGATTCAGGTCCTGTAGCACCTTAAAGACCAATTAGATATCCAGGGTATAAGGTTTCAAGGCAAAGCTCCCTTTGTTAGACATCTGACAAAAGGAGCTTCAACTCTTGAAAGCTCATACCCTGGGAATTTAGTTGGTCTTTAAAGTCCTACTGTACCCGAATCTTGCCATCCCATTCCTTGGTGTGAAGTCTTATATGCACACAAAATCATTTTTGTTTTCACAGCCTTGGGTTCTCATTTGACCCATGCTGGGAAAAAATGTGAAGCAGAAACCTTCTGCTATAGATGTGGAGGGTAAGTTCCAACCA
The DNA here is from genome assembly GCF_028583425.1 of Eublepharis macularius. NCBI lineage: Eukaryota > Metazoa > Chordata > Lepidosauria > Squamata > Eublepharidae > Eublepharis > Eublepharis macularius. The sequence continues at coordinate 120,721,004 of NC_072797.1, read as the reverse complement.
TCGTGAACTTTCAAGGAACCCCCTTCTCAAACGCAGGCTATTCTTTTTTGCTTCTTGTTGTCCTTTTAGGATTACTATGTGATTCACGAACAATAGAAACCGCTGATGAAATTTCTATGCAACTTTAAAACATTTATCTAGTGCAACCTACCTTCCCTGCCCAATACTTCCTTTCCTTGCTCCTATCTTTAATTTTCGTCTCTTCTGCCTTTTTCTAAAAAAACCCTCTTTTTTGCCACTTCCCCATCTATCAGAATTCTTTTTGTCTACCCATTGTTTACTTTGGAGATTTTCTCCAGTGGTCTTATCCCCGGATCCCCTATTTCTTAGCTTCCCTTCCTACTTGGACTTTTTCCCCTGGATCTCAGCCTGCTCCATAAGCTACATTTTAAGGTAGAGTTGCCAAATCCAGGTTGGGATATTCCTGGAGATTTAAGGATATAATCTTGGGAAGGAGGGTACCTTGTTAGAAGAGGGGCACCTCAGCAGGGTATAATGCCACAGAGCCCACCCTCCCAAGCAGCCATTTGCTCCATGGGAAACTGATCTCTCTAGCCTGGAGATCAACTGTAATTCCTGGAGATCTTCAGGTCCCATCTGGAAGCTGGCCTTTGTGAACTGTTAATCCCAGCCTAGCTAATATCCTTTAAGCATTCCAACAGCTTTGTTTCCCAAGCAGCTGTAATGTTTATAGACATTCAGTCCCAGTTCAGGCTGCGAGTACTGAGAGTTTGCTACCACAAATGCAACAAAACATAAAATGCCCTGAGGTAGGGTTTTTTTTTTCAGATGCAAGAATTTATTTATCAGTTTGCTTTTTTAAAAAATAAGCCAGTCCAAAGGGCCTGACAATCATATACCAGAGGAATTTGCATTCTCTGAAAAAACTGAAGCTGCACAAAGCAGGGTTTTAGAACAGCCAGCCTAGCTCTAAGGACAGGTATGAGTTTTACTCCTTAATACCCTCAGGAAACATAGAAGACATCAGAAAAAGCTTGTCACTTCTCCAGCCTAAGAAAAAGCAGCAGAATCAAGAATACGAAAATCCTGAAATGGCTGCTGTTGCATAAGTACTCCGTTGCTGATGAGAGTTAGTATCTCCAGACAGCCTACGATGACACAACACCAATTCATATAATGCCTAACAAAATACAGTCTCTTTTCCAGCTTCTGGAGACATCCTTCTTCGAAGAGTTTCTTCTGTTGGCTCTCATTATCAGTACAATCCAAACCAGCCTTTTTGCAGCAGCTTTTAGGGGCAAAGACGGAGCCCATTTGGAGATGGGTTGGAAGAGCCAGTGCACGCCAATCAGTATAATTGTAGATCCCACAGCACTCCAGCTGCTGTTGTATCACGTCCACAGCCTCATTGCTGGGATAATTTGGAGCCGACCTATTGTACAGATGAAAAAGAGCGTCCATGCTGCTTTTCAGCTGATCAGCTACCTGCGCAGAATAGAGCTGTGTCGTAACTGCTGAGGAGGCTTCCAGGCAGAAGAGGACGACTATTAGGTACATCAGTGTTCCCTGATGATATCGAGAATTCTTTACAGGGGTAAACATTGCCAAAGCACCAGTCAGGAACAACAGAAAAGCAGCTATCACGGCCAAGCAGCCTGGCAGAGGAAAGAAGGAATTCTGAAAGACAACTTTGTAGTTTTTGTAGGTAAGGATCACAACGGCACCACCAAACAATAAAGCCAGAGCCGCTCCCCAGAGAAAGAAGCCAAGAAGGGTCAGGAAGACTTTGGCAAAAGCTCTACTCCAGGTCTCACTGGCGCAAGATAATGGAGGACTGAAACTGGAATTGAAGCATGCCCCTTTCATTTTAGAGATAACACGCATCTTCAGAAAGAAAATTTGCAAGAACACCTAATGTAAAATTGAGCCCAGCTACTTTCCAGGTAAAGGATGTGTGTACAAAGGGAGCCTGACCTCACAAGTAATATAACAAAGGCCCTTGTCCTGCAAAGCCTTATAGTCCCATGAGCCTCTCCGAATCTCAATGCTTATTTGTAACAGGTGCGCAAGTAACTGCAGGATTAGGCAACAATTAAGTGTAGAGCTAAAAGAGTTATCACACTTGAGTAAGCACACCTCATAACCCTCCAAGATGAAAGCAACCAACTTGGCCTGGGGTTTTTTATGCCTGCCTATGCTTGCCAACTTCCAGGTTGGGCCTGGAGATCTACTGGAATTACAACTGATTTCCAGACTACAGAGATAAATTCCTGTGGAGGAAATGTCAGCTTTAGAGAGTAGGTACTATAGATCACATCTCTGCTGAGCTCCCTGTCCTTCTTAAGCTCCACCCACAGATCTTCAGAGATTTCCCAACCTGGAGCTGGCAACCCTATCAGCCTGCCTGAAACTGACCAGAGAATACAAGTCAGCCTGGCTTGCTCTTTTAGCTCTAACAGCAACTTAATGTGTAGCTATCAACAAGTTTACTAAAGCCTGGTCTTAAATATTATGGTTGGCTGACATCAGTTTATCAAGTGTGAAGCTGCTGTGAAAGGCACAGCTACAAGGGCTGGTTTAAAAACGGGCAATGTATCTCATGAAGGCATTACTTGGTTGATTCAATCACACGGAAAGACACTGAATTTTTCACAGGAGCTCAGATCTCACGTTCTAATGTTGCAGGAATACAAGTTTATAATTTAAAGACATTTCCTAACTTTCCCTATTTAACTTTGCTACAAAAGTAGCAGTTTGTGGACATGCCCTAAGGGGAGTTGAATGCCTCTCATGGGCCGCATCCCTCCTTTGATTAACATTGTGTTCTATGCTAGCCTCCCTTCCTCTTATCTATGAATGTGGAAGCAAAAACGTTATAGGTAAGTCTAATTGAAATCTGTTTTGGAATAAACTTTAACTATTGAGGCTCTGTAATTGAAAACATGTCACAGATTGACTTATCCTAGGGCAGTTTTCACTAACCCAAAGCTAGGTTATGTTAAGGGCATACCACAAAATATTAGCTTTATGTTGTAATATGACATACTAATATTAAATGTCATTCCATATATAATAGACCTCACCTGAATGGCTCTAGTTCAGCTGCAAGTATATCTACAGGGTACTTTGCTCATTCACATAAATTTCTCTTTGCTGAATTAAGGAAATGCCAGCTTTTCCTTTATCTCTCTTCCTCCTTATTATAATTATTAACTAATCATTTATCTGTTGTCATTCCCCTCATATTCTTACTTTATTGTTACTGTCATTTACATATTGTTTTGTAATGTTTTTTCAGTGGCGGCCTATATCTGAAGTGATCTAATGCCACTTGTTTTTCTTTCATACTTTTCCATTCTCTGGCTCTGCATTTTTCCCTTAGTGATTTCATTTTTCCAAAATACAGACAAGATGCAATACTGCAATAATCTACAGAGTCTGTTAGTAGGTTTACAGTTTATTTTTTTAATGTAGATTCCATATGAAAAAGTCTGCAGGGCTGCCTTATTTTTTTTTGCTTTTCTGTTTTTCTCTCACTTCCCCTTGCTTTTCTGTTTTTTCTCCCACTCCTGCTTGCTCATAAAACTTAATGGGATATTAACATTTGAGTTACAACACTTTTTATAGTTAGCTTATTCGGCAAACTTTGAAATGGATTACATGGCTCAAATGGCCTCCAGAGGAATATTACAGCCACCTCAAGGCCGTTTCATTGTGGGCACTCCACTATCATCTTTCTGAATATACATGAGGGAATAGTCGCCATTATGGGAGGCCTGAAGGCTCTTGTCTTTCTAAATATTTCCCGATAAATAATTTTCTATTCATTTCAATCTCGACCTCATAAAACTGGAGGGAAGAATAAAAATTGTTCTCTCATTATAAGCTGCTTTCTTCTTCATAGTATTTTTGTGTTTGTTCTGTGCGGCAAAGGGGTCAGGAGAAAGACGTTTGGAAGCATGAGGGACTCAATCTTACAGTGATCACAACAGAATTATCCTCTTCAATCAATACTGCAGTGGTGCAGAACTGTATATGCAATTTGTGAAGTACAGCTTTGAATCGCCCACCACCAGAATCACCAGTATTCAGTTGGACCACCTGTCACCTGGAGCTGAGAAATGAATTTTCTCTGTAAAAATGTTGATATCAGTGCCAAGTCTCTGGCAAGTACAAAGAGAAGAGGTTTTTAAATTATATGGATCCCTCATCATGAAGGGCTTTAAAGGTAAGCATTAGCGCCTTAATTCAAACCCTAAAACTTCAGCAACCAATGTCGATATCATAAAACTAGGGTAACAGGACTCCTCTGGGTTGCTCTTGACAATGAAGGAGTGGCAGAATTTTGAAAAATAGTAATTTCCAAATTGTCTTCAAGAGCAATCCCAGGTAGAGTGTGTTACAGCAGTCAAGCCTCAAGGTTACTGTAGAATGGAACAGTGAGACCAGATTATTCAAGTCCAAGAAGGGTGCTTCATAGAACCCTCCTTCTCATTTAAGTGTTTGATTTCAAGACATTAAGGAATTAGAAATTCTGGTGCATGTTTGTCCTCAATAAACATTATTTTAAAGCATTTCTCATTTCTTCCCCAAAGGCAAACAATAACAAAAGAAGGCTTTGAATTTCTAGGGATGGGCCATGAAAAATATATGGGAAATATTAGGTGGGTTGTGAAATCTCATACGAATCTCAATAATTTATACATTTCCATGAAATATAATTCAGTGAAGTCCTTGGTGCTGACAGTGAGAAAGATCAGCCTGGAGAAGAGCTGTAGGTAAACACAGCCAACACCTTTCCCTTTATGGTAGTTCATGCATTTGTATAGCTAACATTTGTTTGACAGTGCATCTTCGAAGCTTGCACTAATATCGCCTGTCATTCACACTTTAGAGTGGGACAGCTCTGTAACGTATTCAATGGAATCTTGGCACTTATGGTCCTAAAACTGATCACTTACTGCCGCTCTGGAAGAGGGCATTTATTATTTATTTTTATTTTATTTACTTATTTATTTCAGATTTCTATTTTGCCCTCCCCGTGAGCAGGCTCAGGGCAGATAATAACATTATGTAAGTAGGATTTTAAGAGCAATCAACAGCCAAAAAGGAAGGTAAATAATTTAACATAATCTTGTACTGAATGAAGAGGAAGTTGTGATAAAGATATATTTATCTAAACAACATGACTGCGGGGCCATCTCTCACTCTATATTCCCCTGAGGATGCTCCGTTCAGCAGACGAATATCTACTGGTGGCTCCTGCCCCCAAGGAGGTCAACCATGGCCTGTGCCTTTTCGGTTCTGGTTCTGCCAGGACTTTGGTGGTCAAAGCAAATGGGCTTCCAATCCAGCCTCCTCGGGGGGGGGGGGGGTGTCCCATCCCTGTTCTTTTTTACTTTTATCTGCTGATTGCCAGTGGCCCCTGTGGGCCCAAAATGTTTGTATACGGGACTGTGCAATGAGCACCGCTGAGGGTGGATTTCTGAATTGTATTTGCTCTTTTATGCTACCAGTTTTATCTGTTTTGTTTTATGTTTTTTTGATTGGTGTGATCTGCTCTGAGCCTGCTTGAGGAGACAGTGGACTATAAATCTAATAAATTAAATAAAATAAATAATCCTGTGTGGGACCATCCCCCATACCAAATATTAATAATTTCATCTTTTTGGAAGTTTCTTCTTAACAGGAACTTTGGAATTTGATTCGGCATTGCCATTTAGAAAGGCAACATGCAAACAGGGCTTCTTGAGAAATGTTGCTAGTCTTATCAAAGCTTTTGTGTGTGTTTCCTTCCAAATACTTTCGTATTTGCGTTAGGAGAAAATGAGTTGCCATTTAAGGGTACATAGCACCTTTACCCCTGGAAAAAGTTAGCTGGTTTCTCTTCAGTTCACATAAATCTTTTGCATAAATAAATCTATGAATGTATAAAGCCGCCTTAGACCATTGGTTTATCCTGCCCAGTATTGTCTCTTCTAACTGGCAGCAGCTCTTCAAGGCCTTTGGAAAAGAAAGGTCTTTTCTAGTGCTTTCTACTAGAGATTGCTTGACCGAAGATGCTGAGAATTGAATCTGGCACCTTCTGAATGTCGAACAGAACCTTGGCAAACTCTTTTCCTTAGTGAAACTTAACCGTCAACACAAACAAATAGATATCGGTGTACAAGAACTACACAGTTCAAATAATTTATAAATATTTTTTTTGATATTTATATCTTTTCAATGTGCAAATGTGCTCAGTGTTGTATAGATACTACATATAACAATAATCCAACTGGTAACAAACATATGCAGCTAAGTCCTCAGACAAAAAAGTTCACGAGTCAATGAGAAACTATGTCTTCAAATATATTGCACAATGGCCCAAAGATGGCCTCCAAGTCCAGAAGACGACGTAAATGCTGGAGCTGAACTCGTTCTTCAGTCTTCAGCTACAGGTTTTAGCCAGCATTTTTCAGTACCCGTTTCATAATTATTGTTCCGTGTGTAGCAATCTGATTGGGTCATGAGCGTTTAAATGAAGTGTGGTGACCATCCAGATAGACATTATTGCCTGATGAAGTAATAATTACGAAACACTGAGCACATTTGCACTTTGAAAAGATATAATTATCAAAAAAATTATTTATAAATTATTTGAGCTGTGTAGTTCTTGTACACCAGTATCTATTTGTTTGCATTGACAGTTCTGTAACCGGTGTGCCCTGTTTTGTAGTTAAACTTAACCAGATTGTAATCAGTTTTTTTGCAATGTTTTCCTTGGGTGTTTTGCTTGAGCACAAAGTTCTAAAAACTGAAAATGAATGAATGTTCCCTATTTGGCATTTTAAACATTCATTTATATTTTTGCCAGAAGTTTCAGTTCACCAAATTTCCCTGTTGGTTTTATAGATTTACTTGTGTACATATGTTGTGTAGCTTTTATTCATGATGTCTGCAGTATTTATTCACTCAGTGTATGTCTGTAGTATATGGTTACAGCTGGTTTACTGACACACAATTAACATTGAAAATGTTTAAATTTTATTTTATTGGTAAAGTTAGGTGAAAGAACTTGAAACACCATGGGGGTGAGAAATCTGAAACCCTTCCTCCTCAAAATGTTGCTTTAGACAAAATCCAGCGTCAAGTTAAACTGCTCCCTCATACACACTCAGCTAAGGCCTTTCTTACTGCTGCCAGAAGCTTTGTGCTAAATTAAAACAGAGGTGTTTGTGGATGAAGTCTCCACAGTAGGTATCTCCCAAGTTCTGGAACATTTGTTTGGAAAGCAGTGCGAATCTAAGCCTAACTGTATTCCACTGGTGTTATAACTAGACATGGACATGAACCGCATTATGGATGCTAAAAACCCACAAACCTCCTGATCGTCTGGTTGCGATCCGGCAGTTTGTGAGTGTCCAAGATCAACGAACCAGCATTCATAAGAAGCCCGGTTTGTTGTGTCCATCTGCAGTTTGTGAAGCCAGACAGTCAGGCGCCATCAATCAATTCCCTTGGAAATGGAGCCGGGGGAATGCCTGCACTCTGTCTGCACACCTTCTGTCACCCTGGGAAACCGAATCGAAGCCCAGCTTACCTTGATTGGCAGGTCTTCCTACCAAGCATGGAGCTGCAAAGTGGTTACAACTTGGGAGAAGACACCCAGGGGAGGGAGGGGGAGAGGGTGTTCTGTAGTCATGAGCACTCCAATCTCATCCCTGCAAACCCTGATAGGCAGCTTTGACGGCCAACCATAGACCTCCTGTGTTGCTCTATGGGACCTCTCTAAGTCCAACGGGGGCCATTCTGACCCCCAGGAATCCCGAACAGGTTCGTCAGCAGGAAATATTTGTTGCGGTTTGTTAGTTCAGTTTCATCGCTGGCACCGAACCATGAACCGCGGCGTCGTTATTTTTTTTCGGTTCGTGCCCATGTCAGTTATAACCTTTTCTTTTTTTTGGCCTTGCTTTTAATGGTCAAGGAGAAGGAAAGGTTGGTTTTCTTTCCTTCATTTTTAATAAGATACATATTGGCTATGTCAAGAGATTTTTATGGTACCACTTAATGTATTAGATTGGTTCTGTACACCACCTTGAGCTAATAGATAAGGGGGCATAAAAATACACGGAGGGGAATTGAATTAGAATAGTCTTACAATTTCTTTTCCCGTGACAGATCAGACTTAACATGATGAATGTTGTCCTGTTTTCTCTGGGGTTGTTTCGGCATATGAGATGATGGGGCTTGAAATTCAAATGCAAATGTAATCACTAATACAGCTTAGATAAAATACTTTCTAATATATTGCTGAAAGCATAATCCCTCAAGTTAATAAAACGGCTAGCACATATTTTTTGCATTATTGTTGTAGCATTTGAAGATTCATAATGAAGCGTTTTGATGGAGAGAAGGAGGTCAAATAGGTTTGCCATCACAAATTAAGCTGCCTGTGTGGTCTCTTGGCCTTAGATATTTTCATGAAATAAAATCAGACTGGCACCTGGACTGACATCAGCACATCTCATGTTTATTGACTGGGGGAGAACGTTACTACAGTTCTTGATATAATGAAAGTACTGCACTTAGGTCAAACAGTCATGTTGGTACTGAACCTTCGGAGATGGATTTATGCACGAGCTAAGTAAACTTCTGTCTAGGACCTCAGGTTAAATACATGAAAATACATAAAAATTATCAAATTAGCATTTCTAGCAATGCTATGGGTCCTCTTGTACTTGACATAGCTTAGGGCTTCAGCAAGCCTTAGTCTAGCCCTAGCAAATATTTTTAGTTATCATTCATTATATATATGTATGTGCTATCAAGTTGCAAGTGACCTATGGTGACCCTAGCAAGGGGCTTTCAAGGCAGGAGAGAAACAGAGGTGGTTTACCATTGCCTTCCTCTACAGAGCCTTCAATGGTGGCCCCCCAGGGAACATGGAAACCAGTAAACTCGGTGCATTTTGCTAAGCACAAAAACAGGAAAACTAAGATTCTTGCAGACAAATTAGGGTTTCTTCATGATGAAGTACTCCTTCAGTGCAGAGCCTTCCATGGTGGTCCCCCATCCAAATACTAAACCTCCTTAGCTTCTGAGGTCTGACTACTCCGTGCCGCCTTGCCTCTTATCATTTTATATACATAACAGTAAACTCAGCGCATTTTGCTAAGCACAAAAGCAGGAAAACTAAGATTTTCACAAGCAAAGTAGGGTTTCTCCATGCTGAAGAACTCCATCAGTAGACAGAAAACTATAGCTTAGTAGATTACCAAAGTAAAAGAAAACCCTCAATGAATCCGTTGAGGACTGAACGTGTTCTTGGAAGTATGGAATGCTGGAAGCAGTTTAGACAGTTAAACTGGAGGTGGGGATCGACTTGCACAAGCCCTTGACAGTTTATGGACTTCTGAAAGGGAGGTTTTGGGAGCACGGTTGCCAACTCTGGGTTGGGAAGTTCCTGGAGATTTGGCAGTCGAACCTGGGGAGGGCATGGTTTGGGGAGGAAAGAGACGTCAGCAGAATAATATAATGCCATAGAGTCCACCATCCAAAGCAGACGTTTTCTCCAGGGCAGCTGATCTCTGTAGTCTGGAGATCAGTTGTAACTCTGGGAGATCTCCTGGCCCTATCTGGGGGTTGGCAACCATGATTTGGGGATGTGGGAGAGACTTTCTAAACCATCCTTCACCTGAGGTTCTTAATGGGCACCCAAGTGTGGGTTTTTTGTGTATGTGTATACTAAAAGGAATTCATGTATTTGTGCCTTTCCCCTTATGATGTATATAATCAGGGCTTTTTTTCAGCTGGAAAGCGGTGGAATGGAGTTCCGGAACCTCTTGAAAATGGTCACATGGCTGGTGGCCCCGCCTCCTGATCTGTGGCGCGGAGGGCAATCTAAACTCCCCTCTGTCTGGAGATCAGGGGGCGGGGCCACCAGCTATGTGACCATTTTCTCCGAGGGCAACCCACTGAGTTCCACCTCCTCTTTTCCCAGAAAAAAGCCTTGTATATAATGTACCTGATCTGCTTGTATTGATCAGTGATTCTGAGGGCCGAACTACAAGTGACTAATGACACTTGAACGGCAAGTGTATTCCTCCTTGTTCACTTGCCCTCCACTTGCTCTCCACTCGATCCACTTGCCATTCAAATATCATTCGTCACTTGTAGCTTGGCCCTGAGAAGCTGGAATGTGCCAAACTGCAGTCTCACCTCCAAATAAATGCATGAACTGCACCTCAGAAGCACTCAGCTATCATTATAGAGCGCCCACAGTGACTACAATTGTGACAATTTCACAGAGAAAAGATGAAGATGAGCAACCAGAATCCATGACTGAAAAAAGCAATGCTGATCAACTTTTTCTCTGCCCCTGGTACCAACTCTCCATGTCACCATAACATTCCTGTCAGCAGTTGTATGTTTATTACACAGGAATCCCATTTATTCAGCACAATTGCTACATCTGTCCGAACTGTGACTCTGGGGGCACCTGCAGCAGTGTGCTGTTTCCTGTCAGAAGGGGGATGGAACAAAAGAGAAGGTGTTGTAGAGAGCCAAAAGAAATAGGACTTTGTTCACAACCACCCCTTTCAACAAGATGCTACTAGTGGTATTCAGCTCATGGGAGATGTTTTTGCCCATCTTCCGGTTCTTATAAAGAAGACAGTAGCCCTGTTCACACGTTACAGTGAATGCACATACGTCCTGCATGTACATGCATCCTTCTGTTTGTAAGGAAAAACCAATGGGTATTCATGTTAAAAATGAAATGGGGGCCCAGTACTTGGATAAATGTGTAGTTTCAATCACACAGTCCGCTGTACATGCTTTGAATGTAACATGAGAATTACTCGTGCAAATAAAAATCAAGAGTGCACTGTACATGGATTGTACATGGATTCGCTGTAACTTGTGAATAGGGTGGGTGAAGGTGGGTAAAGGCTTAAGCAGGCTGGTACCTTCAGCTAAACAATTTGGCGGGAAAATATCCTTGCATGTATTCCTCCTGTAGGCTCAGCACTTGCTGGCTTGACTTGCTAAAGAGCAGTAATTGCCTTAAGTGCCTCCTTTCATTAAGTACCCAAGAGGAGGATATCCTGGACTGATTTTGAGCTACTAGAAGTCACCCACCTCCTTCATATCTCTCCAGGAGAGGGTCCAAACGAAGTTGTAGGTAACTGTGTTGGTTCAATGCAAAATTTTTAAAAATGAGCACAATTGTTTTATTACTAATTATTTTTATTATTGGTCCAACCACAAAGCTTCGGAGTTAAAAGCTTGCAGAAAACACAGGGACTCTGTAATGTGTAGACCATTTCACTTGTGTTCGAAAAGTGGATCCGCAAGCTTTTAGGATGTAAGGTTGCCAACTCCAGGTTGGGAAATTTTACAGACTTTGAATATGGAGCCTCAGAAGTCGGGGTTTCCTGAGAGGAAGAAGCTCAGCAGGGTATAATGCCACAAATTCCAGATTTCAAAGCTGCCATTATCTCCAGGGAAATCTAGAGATGGTAGATTAATTCTGTAATTCTGAGCTATCTCTAGGCCCTACCTGGTGGATAGCAACCCTATGGGATGGCAGCTTTGTGAGTGGTTGGTCAGGTTGGGGCTCACCCAGTGGAAGAGTAGGGAAAATGTGGATCTAATGGGACTGCCTCTCCCCATATGAACGTCAGAGGACTCTTCGCTCGAGCTGTAAACATCTGTTAAAGATCTCTGGCTCTAGGGAGGCCCACCTGGCATTGACCAGGGCCAGGGCTTTTTCGGTCCTGGCCCCAGCCTGGTGGAATGCTCTGTCTTATGAGACTAGGGCCCGGCGAGATTTGTTAGCATTTCACCGGGCCGGTAAGGCAGAGCTGTTCTGCCAGGCATATGGTTGATGCTAGGCGGTGCCCCCCGCCCCTAGCCAGGGGGAATAAAGTATATGCCCTCCCTTCCAGAGATACCTTCCATCTCCCACATATTTTCCTGGTAAAAACACTTTGGAGATGGCGAAAAGGTGGTCGTCGAGATTATGCGCTGCTATGTTTTTGTTTCTATATTTATATAGATATGGTATTTTAAACTACAGTATGTATTTTATTCTTTTAACGGTCTTAATGGCCTGAACTGTGAAATGTGTTTTTAAGCTTTGTTGTGATCTGCCCTGAGCCTGCTGGTGTGGGGAGGGCAGAGTATAAATTGAATAAATTAAATTAAATTAATTAAATTTTGGCTAGCCTGTCATTTGACTAGCAGAAAGGCATGGGGCTTTCAAGCATGGGGCTGTTATTGCACTCACTTTGGGACTTCGCTAAATGATGGTGCTTAGGCTGTGTGGGGTAAAGGAGTCTCAAAAAAGGATGTTGCATTTAGGAAAGATGCTGGGGGATGGGGATGGGGCTTTGCTGGCTTGGTTCTGATCCCTGCCCCTTCTGGCCTTCAGCCCCTGACACACACACCCTCTCCTTTCGGATAGCTGCTTTGTGAGAAAGATTTTTGTCTCAGAGTTGGCAGCTTCCTTTTACTAACTTGTATAGTAAAACATCTTGCTGCCTGGGATACTACACTGTGAATTACATAAGACATTTTCCCTCAGTAAAATTAATATTTTTTAGGAGAATCCTAAGTTTTGATTAGGGCTTGAGGAGTACCTCCTCCCTTTTTAATTGAATGTGTTACCATTACTGAAAGAAAACAGGACTCTGGGGGCACCTGAATGACTAACAAAGTTTATTCCAGTATAAGTTTTTGTGGGTCTGAGCTCACTTCATTACAGATGTGTTGTTGTGTAGTGGTTAAAGTTTCAGACTAGGATCTGAGAGATCCAGGTTTGAACCTGCACTCTGTTACTTTGGTCCAGTTATAGACTATCAGTCTTACTTTCTGCACATGGTTGTCGTGAGGATGAAATGGAGGAGAGGAGAACAATGTGATCAACTTTGTGTACCCATTGGGAGAAAAAACAGGTTATAAAAATAAACAAATATGTTAGTGCTTTGTTCCCCCCTCCCATGCTGTAGAGTACTTTCTGAGGGGAGGGAGTCCATAGCTTAGTGGCAAAGCACATCATTTGCTATCCCTGGTATATCTGGTATGAGCAGGGCTTTTTTTTCAGCTGTAACATGGTGGAACGGAGTTCCGGCACCTCTTGAAAATGGTCACATGGCTGGTGACCCCACCCTCTGATCTCCAGGCAGAAGGGAGTTTAGATTGCCCTCCATGCCGCTTGGCATGAAGGGCAATCTCAACTCCCCTCTGTCTGGAGATCAGGGGGCAGGACCACCAGCCATGTGACCATTTTCTCTGAGGGCAACCCACTGAGTTCCACCACCTCTTTTTGCAGAAAAAAAGCCCTGGGTATGAAGAACTGTTTTTGATTTATTCTAAAGAACTAGTTAAGCCAATATTCTGACTAATTTTATAGCCTCCTCATGTGTCACAGGTTTTGGGTCCCTGCCCTCCCTTTTTTCCCTGTAGTGCCTTGGTGCCTTTCACCCTCTTCCTCTTCCACTTTTAGTCAGATTCTATTAACATACTTACCTGAGTTGATTACAATTAGAATTTAGCTAGATGCTCAAGAATGCCCTGCATAGAGGGTGAAGTAGAGCTGATGCTCCCTGTCACCATCACCACCACCAGAACAGCAGCAGCAGCAGCAGCAGCAACAACAACAGATTTATATACCACCCTTCAGGACAACTTAATGTCACACTCAATACAAGTGCACAGATCCCTTTCATCTATTCATGAGGATGGGGGTCAGTAGAGGCTTGGTTGTTCAGGTGGAGGATGTTGGCAGTTTCAAGTCCCAATAGCATAACAACTGTGCCCCCCCTTCCAATTATGTTGCACATACATTTTCAGGGCTTTTTTTCAGCTGGAACGCGGTGGAACGGAGTTCCGGCACCTCTTGAAAATGGTCACATGGCTGGTGGCCCCGCCCCCGATCTCCAGACAGGGGGGAGTTTAGATTGCGGCCCTGAACCAGTCTAACTTGTACACCACATGAAAGGAGGCACATTTATACTGGAGGGGAGGGCAATCTAAACTCCCCACTGTCTGAAGATCAGGGGGCGGGGCCACTGGCCATGTGACCATTTTCTCCAAGGGTGATTTAAACTTTTAAAAACTCCCCCCTTGTTCCAGCTGACCCAAAGTGACATCGATATGTGGTCCTGAGTTCCACCACCTCTTTTCCCAGAAAAAAAAAGCCCAGCATTTTCATAAAGGAATGCTTTCTTGTAGATTTGACAGGTTGGCACATAGTGAGTGGAAGTGAGGCTGGATTATCTGCTTCTTTTGGAGAGCTATGTGTTACCTGCTGGGAATCTTTCAGGAGAAGTGGGTTGGTAGTTGCGGGCGAGTTATAAATGACACTGCACACCTTACCAGGTTTTGGCATCCCAGGGTGACTGGCAATGACAGAGCACATCGAGCAATGAACATGTGGAGGGTGACAGCTTGGGATTTTTATGAGTTTAACCTATTCATAGTAGATACAAAGATACAAGAAATGACAGATGTTCACATTGGAGTCAGAAAAGGAGGAGGCACTAGAGATCATATTGCATATTTAGAATAGTAAATGGTGTACACCAGAGAATTTCAGAAGAAAATCAGCATGTGTTTTCTAGATTACTGCAAAGCTTTCAACTGTGTGGATCATGAAAAGATATGGATGGTGCTAAGAAATGGGTGTGCCGCAACATCTGATTGTGTTGATGTGCAACTTGTACTCCAGGCAAGAGGCTAGGCTACTCTTAGGTCAGAATATGGGGAAGCATTTCCAGTTGGCAAAAGTGTCAGACAAAGATGTCTTTTATCTCCCTAGCTATTAAACCTATATTTAGAACAATTCATAAGGAAAGCTGGATTAGACTTAGATGAAGGTGGAGTGAAAATTGGCAGAACGAACACTAACAGTCTGAGATATGCAGATAATACCACATTACTGGCAGAAAAATAGTAAAGACTTGAATTGACTACCGAAGAAGGTTAAGGGAGAAAGCAGGATTATGCTGAACATCAAGAAGACAAAAGTAATGGCTACCAAGAGTTTGCGCTATTTTAAATGAAATTGTTCAAGATTTTCTATTTCTTGGTTCAATCATCAACCAAAAGGAAAGGTGCAATAAAAAAATCAGAAGGACATTGAGATTTGGAAGGGCAGCCGTGAAGGAACTAGAAAAGATCCTTAAGGATAACGATGTGTCACCGGGGTCCAAGAGCAAGGTTTATCACAAAGGGTGATAAACACATGGAATTCGTTGCCACAGGAGGTGGTGGCAGCTACAAGCATTGCCAGCTTCAAGAGGGGACTGGACAAATATATGGAGCAGAGGTCCATCAGTGGCTATTAGCCACAGGAGATAGATGGTATTCTCTTTGTGGGGAGGTGGTGCTCTGTTGTCTTGGTGCTGGAAGGAAGGCAGTGGGAGGGCTTCTGGTGTCCTGGCCTCACTGACAGTCCTTTAGATGGCACTGGATTTCTAGCCACTGTGTGTGACAGAATGTTGGACTGGATGGGCCACTGGCCTGATCCAACATGGCTTTGCTTATGTTCTTATGTTCTTAATTTATTCTGTAGTATTCCTCATTACGATGGATGGATGTGGAAGTTGGACAATGAAGAAAGCTGACAGGAAGAAAATTGATTCATTTGAGATGTGGTGATAGAGGAGACCATGGACAACCAAAAAGACAAATAAGTGGGTTGCAGATCAAATCAAGCCTGAATTCTCCCTAGAAGCTACAATTACTAAACTGAGGCTATTGTACTTTGGTCACATAATGAGAAGATAATAGTTACTGAAAAAGACAATAGTGCTCGGAAAGGTGGGATGCAGCAGGAAAAGAGGACGGCCTCTTTTGAAACCAGTGAAATAGCTGGTTCCATAATGATTGCCAAGTGATCAAGAGGTGCATCCAAAAGAAATATTGTGAGTTTAAAAGTAATTGCACAATATGGGTTCTCCAGGAGTTGCTGGAGCTTAAGAAGACTTATAGAGAACTGACTAAAACCAGAAAACAGACATTCAGGAGTAAGGGATGGGGACATCTCATCTCAACTATTAACAACGAGGATGACAAGACCTTTTGGCTTATCAATAATTCTGCTATTATTTCAAATTTTGAAATTCCTGGACACATTTCTCCTTTAGTGTGGAAAAATCATTTTAGGGAGTTATTCTCTGATAGCACAGAGCCCATTGTGGGAAAAAATACAACAGGATCTAGCAAGGGGAGGGCGGGCAGGCAGGCATTCCCTCCTCCTCTGTCACTGATCTCAGCTGGATGAAGGCAGGGGGTGTGCATGGCCACCTCCTCTGCACCTGATCCTGGCTGAGTGAATGGAGGGGGTGAGCACTGGGACCTGCTAGTCTGCACCTGATCCTGGCCAGGTGAATGGGGGGGGGGCAGGCATTGCCTCCTTCTCTGCTCCTGATCTCAGCTGGGTGAAGGGCAGATGGGCATTGCAACCTGCTCTGCTTCTGATCCCAGCTGGGTGAAGGTGGGGAACAGGCATTGCCAACTGCTTTGCTGCTCATCCGAGCTGGGTGAAGGCGGGGAGCGGAAATTGCTGCCTGCTCCACTCCTGATCCCAGATGGGTAAAGGCAGGGGGTGGGCATTGCCACCTGCTCCACTCCTGATCTCAGATGGATGAAGGTGGGGGATAGGCATTGCCACCTGCTTCATTCCTGATTCTGGCGACGTGAAGGCAGGGAGCAGGCATTGCCACCTGCTCTGCTCCTGATCCCAGCTGGGTGAATGTGGGGGATGGGCATTGCCACCTGCTTCATTCCTGATTCTGGCTAGGTGAAGGCAGGGAGAAGACATTGCCACCTGCTCTGCTCCTGATCCCAGCTGGGTGAATGTGGGGGTCAGGCATTGCCACCTGCTCTGCTCCTGATCCCAGCTGGGTGAAGGTGGTGGGTGGGTATTGCCACCTGCTCCATTCCTGATCACAGCTGAGTTAAGGCAGGGGGTGGGCATCACCATCTGTAAGGCCCTTTGTTTTTAAGGAAATGTTTTCTATTGGAGAATCATTTGGTTTCAAATTTGTGACTGAGCTTAACTAGGCTCATTCTCTTCTGCATTGTTTTTTCATCACAGAGGAGCAGAAAGATCTTGTTTGAAAGTGCAAATTCTTGGGCAAGCAGGTGGCTTGTGCTATTTATGGGTGTTATCCAAGCTCATCAGGCAGCAGGGCCTGCTTTTGTTAAATATGCACTTAGCCTCCAGTTGCTCCAGGATAACAACAAAAGTTGGCTGACAATTGCTTTGGACACAGGTCTCCCCTGTGGCATACAGATACCTTGGTTATGAATACATTGCCTGGGCACTACCGATTAGTGACTTGTCATTATTTAGTTAAGGGACCACTTTAATGGCTGAGGATAATATGGTCGATATATTTCAGGTAGGAGCAGACCACTTTGGGGGACAACCCTACCTTGATTTGTTTGATTATAACAGGTGTGACCTGAAAAGGGAAATTAAGTACATGGCACATCCCAGGGAATGGCTCCAACATGGAATTTTTCTCTTCCAGGCAATTAGGTCCTTTTTGGAATATTTCATTCATGCCACTCAATTTGTGTCTTAAAACTGGTGCATTTTTTTAAAGATAGCACTCGCTATGTGCTCCTCCATAAAAATTCCAGGCAGAAAATATACAGAGTAACCTAGGTAGAAAGTATAGGCCAATGCTATAAAGAACTTGCCATTTACATTTTGATAATGGGGCAGACCATAAAGACGGTGGGGGGAGGAAAGAGAAAAAAGTAATATGGGATTAGGGTTGCCAGGCTCCCTTACCCTCCCAGTGGAAGGGTAAGGTAAAGCTAGAATAGCTGGGAAAAGGGTCCAAAGCCTTAAAACTAAAATGGAGGAGGCACAAGCTTCTGTAAGAGTAATGTCAGAGCAGAAAAAAACTGAAACAAGCAATGAAGAAAAACACCAAAATGCAGGAAAAATATCCAGTGGATATTTGGATTGGCTTCTATTATATGTCATTGTTGCAACATCCATTGTAACATCTGTCCCTACTTTAAATGTCTTTAAATGTGACTATGTGAACAACACTCTATTGGTTTGCAATAGAATAACACTCTGTTTACTAACTACTATCTTATATGATGAATATTCCTCTGTAAGTATGAATATACCACTATATGGATACATGTGTAAGATTTTATATATATATATATATATATATATATATATATATATATATATATATATATATATATATATATATATATATATATATATATATATATATATATATATATATATATATATGTAAGTGAATGGTTGTGCTTATAGCTTGTATTAGTGAACATGACTTTATAACTAACTCTAAGTGGAGTTTAGCAACCTGCAAAAGTAACTTGATAATTTGGGGACTTTCCTAACAATAATTCCTTTCTTATGTATATGTGTTAACAAACAGCCTGGGGATTTCTGATGAAGTAGATTTCACTAAGTGTACAATTCTAATAAGTATGAACCTTAATGATTACAGAGAGAGGGAAAAGCGAACTGTTATGGCTGGCCTCATTTTCTCTCAACCCAGTCCTCACAGCCACAAGAGGTCTCTCAATAAACCCTATTAAAGTAAAAATCTGTTTTTCAGAAATCATTACCTCTGTTCAGAGTTTTAAGCTACCAAATTTCTTCCAGGCCACCCGCCAAAATATTCAAGCCACTTCACACTTCAATTGTGGCCAGGACTCTCTCTGCCAGGACACCACTAGATCAGCCAGAACTCTTTGCCAGGTCACAGCAACTTTTCTGGCTAAATCTTCTCTCAATAGCATCCACCAAATATTTGGCATGGCCCATTTCCAAAACAAAAAGGTTATCCATTGTGCAATGTCCTGCACACAAAAATCAGTTCCACAGAGCAGCATTTTAAAGATAAGGATTGGGTCATTAGGATTTGTCCATTGGTCTAACAGGCCTGTGATGAAGCACAGCACTGCTCAGTGATGTCATTGGAAGTGCCTCCGGGAGGTCCATTCCCATGCCTTCCTCCCCTACCAGTCAGGTAAGTGGAGGCGGGAGGTGGAGGGTGAAAGTGAGGAATCCCCCGCCCCCACCAGGGGAATGGGATCCCTATATGGGATGAATGTTAGGTAATGCAGTTGCCTATGTTTAAGAGGATAATGACTTGGGGCGAGTGAAGAGAAGATAACTTTTGAGAAGATACATGAGGAAGATTTTCTAGGTGAGTGTTCCAGGCATAAGGGTAATATAGGTGAAGATATTTAATGTAGCTGGAGACTTCTGAGTGGTTAAAGTTAATGAGAGATAGAGAGTGGCATAGAGATTATAGTATTGGATTAGGGTCTGGGAGTGGGTATGTAATGGGACAAAAAAGCAGAAAAGTAGCGTGAGAAAGGTATGAAGATAAGAACAAGCTGACTGTGTAAGAAAACAGGATGCATTTGTACCAAGAGGCAACCACTAAAAATGTTTTGAGTTGCAGCTCTTTTATTGAGGCGGGGGAGATGCTCCTGGACTTTTACTAGGCTGAGGGCACCCTCAATATATTGGTTCACCTTGCTTAAGGTTAGTGGTTGAACAGAGTTGCACCTGTCTGACCTTTGACCTTCAGGATGTTGGCTTACAGCATCAGGGTCCTTAGGAATCCTACTTGCCCATTTAATGAATTGGCATCCATGGTCATCAAAGAATTGATCACCATGAAATACCACATACTAAACTAGGTAATACCTGTATTGTATCAATACTCCATGTACTTAAATATGTAGCATTTGGAGGTGGTGTTGAAGGAGGGCTCCAAGGGCCTTATTTGGCAATTTTCTGAAAGTGTATTCTTTCCTCCCTCCCCTTTGTACAATATTTGTAAAATGTCTCTCTGCAGAAGCATTATTAGTTGATGCTTTCAAACAAGAAGTTAGGGTGATCTGCAAACTTGAACAAAGCTGGATTTACTCTCTTATTGTGAAAAAGTGATACTTTAATTGCTTACTTGTGAAGATAATCTACAGCTTTGCCTCAGGGAGGAAAAAAGACAGTAATGTCTGAATACACTAGCAGAGGGTTTTAACAACAGTTGGGTCAATTTCATTGCATCAAAAAGAGCTTCTAGCAGGGCACATTGAACCAACCTTGAAGCTGAAAGGACCCTAACAGAAGATGTGTTTCTCTTGTTCACACAATAGCCGATTCCTGGATTTGTAAAGCTGCCTAAGAGATTTGAGCCTTAATTCCCATGAAAATGAATGCAAAACGAAGATTGAAATCCCCTAAGTACCTCCAGCAATCTCTGTCTTAAGCACAATAAAGCAGGCAAATCTCACCTGCTTTTATTAGAAATGGGAAGCTTTGTGTGGCAAAGTATTGAAGTTAACAGTCAACTTGCTGTTGCAGACACGATCCAAGCCACACAAGAGCAAATATATATATATTTTTTTAAGTTGATGATTGTTTCAGGTGCATAGCCATGTTAATAGAAGAGCAAGGTAAGTCCTTCACACTAACAACATAATCACTGGATCTAACAACACCAGCTATACCATCTCAGGCTAATTCATTTGTTTATCCTCCAACTTTATATAAACCAACAAGTGTCAACAATGATTATGATGGTGATGGAGATGGTGATTGTGATTTTATTTGATTTCTAGTCCACTCTCCCTAAAAGACCCTCAGCTTTTTATAATGGATGACAGGTCAGTCCCTTCACAAAAGAATAAGTGGACACAAATCTGATATGGAGTATCACCACATTAAAAAAACAGTGGGAGAACATTTTAATCTTCCAGGACATTCCATTGCTGACCAAAGAGTAGCAGTTCTCAAGCAGACAAACTTCAAGGGAGAATTACAATGTGAGAGTGTTGAAATTGAATTCATTTGCAACTTTGGAATAATGGACCTCCCAGGGCTTAATTTGGATGTTGGGTTTTTCTCTTACTACAGATGCTGATTTTCTCCTTTCCACGCCCCTGCTCTATTAATGCAATTACAGTATTATTATACTCCACTCTCTTAGCTTAAGTATCGTTCTCACCTTCTAGTTGGCTAAAAACTCTACACAGTTGCACTTCTAAATGAATCTGACTCTCGAAAGCTCATAATCTGGAAATCAAGTTGGTCTTTAAGGAGCTACTGCGCTCCAATCTTGCTTTTCTTTACTTGATCAGGCTTTTAATTGCTAAAAATCCTGGCCACCTTTAAGAGTTTTTGTCAGTAGCCATTAGGTAATTATCTTGAATTTGGCTGATTTTACTAATGTTTTGGTTCTGTTGGGGGATTTTCTTCTTACACTGTTACTTTACTTTTTGGTTTTGTTCGGTTCTCTGCTGTTGTGTTGTAATTTTGTTGCTTCATGCTGGTCTTGCTTGTTTTGTTGCTGGGTTTCTGTAATGATTTGGTGGGGTGTGTGTGGCTATTTTAATTGTTGCTCACCTTTTTAGGACTTCGTGTTGTTTTGCTGTTGTATAAGCTGTCTTGAACTGCTTTGTCCTGGAGAGGCAGCAAAGAATGAATGGAACGATCAGCAGATGGTTCAATAGAGCTCTGATCTCATTCTTTCTCTTTATGCATTCTCAGGGCTTTTTTTCTGGGAAAAGAGTTGATGGAACTCAGTGGGTTGCCCTTGGAAAAAATGGTCACATGGCTGGTGGCCCCACCCCCTGATCTCCAGACCGAGGGGAGTTTAGATTGCCCTCTGTCTGGAGATCAGGGGGCGGGGCCACCAGCCATATGACCATTTTCAAGAGGTTCCAGAACTCCGTTCCACCGCGTTCCATCTGAAAAAAATCCCTGTGCATTCTCATATGCACATAGAATAGGAAGTTCATGTGTGTCCTGTATCCCAATATAGTCCTTCCTCTTGGCCAAGTGAAAGTTACTCCAAGTTACATTTGATAAAAGGGAAGGCTGTATAATAGGGCTGCCATTTGCCCAGTGACAGCTGGCAACCTCATGCCTCCACCCTTCGGGAAATTTCTATAGCATCACCGGAAAATGTCATCATGGCCTTCCTGGAAATGACATCACTTCCAGGTGACACTCTAGGAATTTTCCCAATCTCTAATAACCATGGAGATTGGAAGAATTCCTACAGGGACACAGAGGAGGGGGCATCACCCCCTAACTTCACACCCCAGGCACCCCCCCCCAAATTTCCCAGCATTTGCTGGAATGGGGTTGGATACTGGATGAGGATACATGAGCCCTCCAATTCCTGCTAAGAGTTCTGTGAACATGCACCAGTGGAAGGAAGGGGGGGGGGAATAGTGATCTAATCACATAAGCAGCTACATCTACGTAGAGGTGGGTCATGTCCTTAATTTGGAGGGAGTACAAAGAAACCGTGAAGTCTGGCAAAACTTTCCCCTCCCATTATTATTTCTTTGGGTCCTCCTCTTGTATTAATAAATATAAATTAGGGACGCAAGTTCCAAATACAGATACCCTTTCCTTAAGATTTGAATTCTCTCCCCCCCCCCAAGTTTTTCAAATAAGGATATCTAAACAGTACCTTTGTCTTTATGAAGGAATATTGTAGATCTGTCATATATAAATGCATACATGTCCCAGTGAATATCCCCCATTTCTCAAAAAAATCTTGATGAGCGGAGACAAATTACATGGACTATTTCCCCTCTGAGAGTTTGAGTTGTTGCAGCCTGAGGATGCTTACAGGGTACTTGGAGTGATGTGGCCTGTCACCTGTCTGCTCAGCAATTAGTTTATGATACCTTGCAATTGGAGGGAAGGAGAACGATGGGTTGGATCCCGCAGGTGGTAATTGCTTCCTGGTGAGAAGGGATGGTCCTGGCTTGAAGGAGAGGGTCCTTAGAAATTTCTCTTCTTAGTTAGGAAATTTGGAAATTTAAACCTAGCTTCCTATCTAGTATGTGCTTGTATCACCCTTCCAACAAGATCAGGGCAATGCATATGCTTTCCCCCTTATCTGCCTCTTGTCTTCAAGCAATGCTGTAAAGTCAGATTAGGCTGGTGTGGGGGGTATTGGCCCAAGGTTAGCCTGTGATCTTCATGGCCCAGTAGGGATTTGAAACACTATAATATTAACCACACTGACCAGGAAGAAAAAGGGGGTATAAATAAAAAGGGGGTCCCACGAGGGAACTCATTGCCCCAGTGGGGCCCCCTTTTTATTTATACCCCATTTTCACCCTTTGCCCCCCCACCATTTCCTGGCTGGTGGGGGGGGGGAAGGTGCAGGAATGGCCTCCCAGGCATGCTCCTGGGGTGGTATGACAATGTCACTTCCCGGGAGTGACATTATTGCACTGCCCCAAGAGTGCTCCTGCATTTCGCAGTGAGCTGAATTTGCTGTGAAGTGCACGTGTGCCCCTGCATTGGTACAATGACATCACTTCCCAGAAGTGACATCATTTCACAGGCATGAGGTCATGCATGCATGAAAAGCACAATGGGAGTGGCAAAAAGGTAAGTTCCAAGAGGATAAGAGGACTAAGGGGACCTGGCGACCCTTGTTCTTACTGCTATCCTGTTGCTCACTTAAGAAGACTTCCTTCAGCCATTGGAGGAAGATCCTCTTAAGTTAGAAGAAGGCTTCTTGGAGAATAGTTGGATCCACCCTGAAGTAAATAAATAAACAAATATACTGGCAGGAGAAACACTCCAGAAAAAGCAGTTTCCATGAGGGCAAAAATTCGTAAAGCAAGAAATGCATGGTTTTATTCCATAGAGGGTTCCAGCAAGCTCAATATGTTGGCCAAGAAATAAATAGGAAATGTTCAGTGCCACCCATTGCAGAGTTATTCCAGTCTAAATGTAGTGAATACAACTGGGTTAGACTGGCGTAATCCTGCATAGAGATTCTACTGTTAGAATGGAAACCTTCCCTGAGCTTGGATTGGCCAAGAACAAAAATATTTGACCAATTGCAAAATTAATGCCGAGAGTCTGTCTATGATCGCTAAGCAGATCATTGAGGAGTACGAAAAAGAGGCACCCTCCTGCTTATAATACAAAACAGTATTCTGCCTGCAAGATTATTTGAGAATGAAATCTAGATTCTTTTGACGTGGTTTCATATTATCTGTACGCTGGGGCTTTGAAGTGGTAAGGAAGATACAAGTAATATAATAAGGAAGCAAGAATAATTATACACTTCACAATGCCCTTTTGTTTACTGTTTCAGTAGTAAATATTCTTGTATCAAATACAGCATTCATTATGTTTTATATGTAAGGAATTGCAAAATCTATTTTTACGACCATTCCTGGCTCACAATCACCGTTACTAAAATGCCAGCAATGTCAAAATTCATTCTTAGTAAGCTAAACATGCTTTAATGGGATTATGGGCAATTTCATTATTTTCCCAACCCTCCTCCTCCAATATGCATCAACAGCAAATTATATATTTGCAGTATATTTTCATAGTACCTTATTAATTGCAGTTTTTGCAAAACATTTCTGACATTTTTCCCCCTGCTTTACCTTGTAGCTGTTGTCATAAAGAAGAAAGTAGGGCCCCTGCCATACGGGGGTGTGGAAATGTGCCCCCCCCAAAGCAGCAAGTCATGCAAAAGCAGGCAGGAACAGCATTTACATGCACTTATTGCTGCCCCTGTCACATCTGTGTAGAAGTAATAATAATAATAATAATAATAACATTTGATTTATATACCACTCTTCAGGACGATATGACACCCACTCAAAGCAGTTTACAAAGTATTCTATTATTGATGTATTGTCGAAGGCTTTCATGGCCGGAGAATGATGGTTGTTGTGGGTTTTCCGGGCTGTATTGCCGTGGTCTTGGCATTGTAGTTCCTGACGTTTCGCCAGCAGCTGTGGCTGGCATCTTCAGAGGTGTAGCACCGAAAGACAGAGATCTCTCAGTGTCACAGTGTGGAAAAGATGTTGGCAGGTCATTTATATCTACTCAGGAGGGGTGGAGTTGAGTTGAGTCATCCTGAGTCATCAGATGCTACAATCAGCAAAAGACAGTAGAGACCCCCTCACCTCTGCAGGAGTATACCGTATACCCTGCAGCTGTGGACAAGTTTACATCGGGACCACAAAGCGTAGCATCCAGACAAGAATAAAAGAACATGAAAGACACTGCAGACTTGGACAACCTGAAAAATCAGCAGTGGCTGAACATAGCCTAACTCAAACAGGGCACAGTATCTTATTCCAGGACACCAAAATACTGGACAACACTTCCAACTACTTTGTCAGACTGCACAGGGAAGCCATTGAAATTCACAAGCATAAGCAACACTTCAACAGGAAAGAAGAAACCTTAAGAATGAACAGAGCATGGTTTCCAGTTCTGAAAAAAACCAGGCTAACAAAACACTCTATACCCAACAATAGCCCTGCAGAGAAGATTAGCACATCAAGCACCAATCCATATGCAAAAGAACCTCCTCAGGATACAATGAAGCCTCCCGCCATTAGCATTCCACACCCTGGGAAACTCTCACAGGATGACTCAGCTCAACCCCACCCCTCCTGAGTAGATATAAATGACCTGCCAACATTTTTTCCACACTGTGACACTGAGAGATCTCTGTCTTTTGGTGCTACACCTCTGAAGATGCCAGCCACAGCTGCTGGCGAAACGTCAGGAACTACAATGCCAAGACCACGGCAATACAGCCCGGAAAACCCACAACAACCATTATTCTATTATCCCCACAACAAACACCCTGTGAGATGGGCGGGGCAGAGAGAACTCTAGAAGAGCTGAGAATATCCCAAGCTCACCTAGCTGGCTTCAAGTGGAGGAATGGAGAATCAAACCCAGTTCTCCAGATTAGAGTCCTGGCACTCTTAACCACTACACCAAACTGGAAAAGAGCAAGAGTCCAGTAGCACATGTAAGACTAACAAAATTTTTGGTGGGTTTTCTTCAGAGCTGTGACTCGTGAAAGCTCATACCATACCATAAATGTTGTTAGTTTTATGGGTGCTACTGGATTCTTGCTCTTTTCTGCTGCTACAGACAGACTAACACAGCTATTCATCTTGATATGTGTAGAAGTGACAGTGACTGGCCAGGCCCCTTTCTTTGCTGATCTGCCATGAATAGTTTGGTAGCAGAAGTTTTTAAAAAGGTCTTTAAAAGGCCAAAAAGGGGTGAAATATGTGTGGCTGCAAGATGCCTTGCAACATTTTGAAAACAGAGCAATTTTCAATACTCCGACAAAGAGATGGAGAGGAGAGTGTGTTTACAAAAGGCAGAACATTGTTGTTTGAATCACTTTGGTATGCAAGATTGAAACATGATAAAAATAGAATATGATCTTTGAGATTTACCTCATAATGACTAATATAATAATACAAGCGGGAGATCCACTTTCCTCTCTCCCATCATGTCCCCTTTCTCTTCTCTGCTCCCATAGCCTCTCTCTTTTCCTGCCTCCTTCTCTCCTTCCCACCCACATTTGTCTGCCCCCCCCATCTTCAACTTTCCCCCTCCTCTTGGACAGTCTTTCCCCTGTGGCCTAGTTGTATGGTACTGGCTGAGCTGGGCCCAGAGGGGAAACTTACTGTGTATACATGCTTTGGAGCCTTTGTTCTCATGCTGGAAATACATCACTCCCAGTGCGACAAGAAAGGGAGGGCCCCCGTGCAAAAAAAATCCTCATGCAGGGGTCTTCCGTTCATTGTCATAATGAGAATGATATTTTTCCTGGCATGACAATGAAGGCTCCAGAATGCATAGGAGCATGCTCCAGAGCTCCCATTCCCCACACCTTTTCACTCTCCACCAGCCAGGTAAGAGGCAGCGGGTCTGTGTGTGTGTGCTATCTGGGAGCAGGATCCCATGACCCAACCAGGTGACTGGGAACCCTACCTTTTATCTACCCCCAATCTTCACCTATATTTATTAATTTATTTCATTTATGTACTGCTTTTCTCTATGATGGGGTCACAAGACAGCTTACATCATTCTCATTGTCTCCATATTATCCTCATATCAACTTTGAGAGACAGGTGTGGATGAGAGTATGACTGGATCAAAGTCATCCAGTGAGCTTCTGCAACAGTGTGGGATTTAACAAATCACTACCCTACACTGGCTTGGGGGAGAGGGGGGGGGCTGCTACTGAACAATAGCAAGAAACAGGTCCTGGGTGAGTCATGAAAGTTATATGGGATCAAGTTGCCTGGTGGTTGCTGCTGTGCCTGCTCCAATGAGTCCTCTGATAAAACAGCTCTAGAAAGGGCCCTGGCCCCTCCTCCTGCCTTTTATTGGCAGAAACCAACCCTGGAATACTGGCTAAATTGTTATGGTTGCCTAGCAACAGCCACTGAGGGCATTTGGTTAATGCGACAGGCACTCCTTTATCTTTTTGGGTTTTTTAAACGTACCAATATATTTTTCTTTTTAGTTTTCATTTTTTTATGAAAACCTGGGGCATTTTTTCAGGTAAGAAGATGTGATTTGTCTTTTCATGGCTTCGGTCTCTGTATTTAAGTATCCACAGATCAGATGCACTTGGCTATTAGTATATATGATGTTCTACTGAAAATCTGGGCCACAAACCTATGCAAACTTTCCGAGGAGTGGAATACAATGTGGATTTGCTGTTGGGTAAACATGCTTAGAATTTATTGTTTAATTAACTGATTTATCAAGATATTAATGCCATTTTCTGGCAAAGTTACCTAACATTGAATACACACACACACACACACACACGTTGGTCTTTATCTTCCAGTAGAGGGCACAGCTGGTGTACCTGCTGAAGCCTATCTAAATTATCATCCAGGATGCAGGAAACAAAAGATAGGTTCGGAACTATTTTCCTACTACATCTAAAACAGGTCATTCCTCTTCCAAGTGATCCACTGAACCTCTCGTTTTAATTGCCTCCATGTTGGTTGGATTGACTTTCATATATTCTATTATGGATTCAAAGCATGCATTTAAAAGGAAACAAATCTTTTTCTGGATCTTGTGAAAAGGAGAAATAGAGCTGATTATCATTAACTTATTAAAGCCTTTCCTCCTGTCTTTGGACCATCCCTCCCAGCAGTTTTGATTTTGAAACTTTCTTTCTAAAACCTTTATATATAAAACCTACCCCACCAGCTTAAGATGGTGTTCAGTCCCAACAAGTGTAGTTTCCACTTCTTTACGTGAGGTAACACACTTAAATTAGAAGTACCCAGGGCTTTTTTTCAGTGGGAACACAGTGGAACGGAGTTCCAGCACCTCTTAAAAATGGTCACATGGCCGGTGGCCCCACCCCCTGATCTCCAGACAGAGGGGAGCTTAGATTGCCCTCCTCGCCACTGAGTGGCACGGAGGGCAATCTAAACTCCCCTCTGTCTGGAGATCAGGGGGCGGGGCCACCAGCCACGTGACCATTTTTGCCGAGGGCAATTTAAACTTTTAAAAACTCCCCCCTTGTTCCACCTGACCCAAAATGATGTCATTGTGCAGTCTTGAGTTCCACCACTGAGTTCCACCACCTCTTTTCCCAGGAAAAAAGCCCTGGAAGTACCTGTTATTCAAGGTAGCTGGCAAAGGATGGTTGCTGGAAGAAAGTTCCAAAGGGCTTCTTGATTGGTTCAGCTCTGTATTGCTTTATATGCTTTCCTCATTTTATTGCAAAAAATCTGTGAGGTAAGTTAGGGTGACATGAGATTTGCCAAAGGCCCTCAAGGGTTTTTTATGACAGAGCAGTTTGAATCTTTTGTCATGAATTTGTCAGATATCATTTAAGCTACTGCAAAAAACAAGGGAATCTCCCTAAGAAACTCAAATGCACTACTGGGTGTATGCTAATAACCTTTGTAATTAAAGTGCAAGTGCTCATACATACATATCACATTATACACTACAATTACAAGACTCATATATTCCTCAGAAGTCAGTCAGTTAATCATAAAGTGCTCAGTCCAGTATAATTCTCCAATGAATTAGGAGTGTCCCAAAATAAGTCCACAATAATAAAAAAAAAACCCAGTTGGAATTCTTGTAGGTAATAGTGGATCACATTAGAACAGCAGAAGTCTTAAAAGTAAAGGTCCAACAAGCCAAAGATTCCGGGGAGCAGCTGAAGCTCCAAGGAGCTGAAAACTCCAGACAGCTGGCAACGAGCCTGCCAGCTAATAATTAGCTCGTTTCAGTATTTCTTCATCTCGACCAATATTCATGCATATATAAATTGCATATATCCATAAATTACATTTAAATAACATTCAATTACAATTACATACAAACAATCGTAGTCATACAAAATGGACTTACTGGTCCTCCTGATTAGTATTTCCATCATTATCCTGTTCATTTCAGAGCGTGTGCGGCCCCACTAACTAGTTACTATATATACTGTTTGGTTCTAAAGCCACAGTTTCATTTAAAGGAGACGCAACAAGTGAATCAATTCAGAGGAAGCTGGAAGATACATGAATCAGTCTCGCTCACCACCGCAAATCTTACAGGAATGCCGAGAAGTCAATTTCATTGTTGAGTCCATTAGGGACAAGACTTCCCATTCTAAAAATCCATTGTGCTTCTGCCTGCAATAAAATATTGCTCATGTTGTTGCTTGGTTTGATAACTTCCAATACAGAATATTTTAAATCACGCTCACTTCTGTGGTGCATTAGAAAATGTTCCCCAGGGAGGGCTTCCAAATTCCTTCTGCGGATTTTTGAAAGATGTTCCTGAATCCGGATACGAATGGGGCGTGTGATGCTCCCAATATATAATAAAGTGCAAGTGCATTGGATAATGTACACCAAGTACGAAGTGGTGCACGTAGAGTAACTTTTAGAATACAAGGACTTGCCCGTACGTGGGTGTTTAATGGATTCCAAAGATATACTTAATGGGCAGATATTACAATGGCCACACGCAAAATGCCCATGTGGCAAATTGTCTCGTGGTTTAAGTGGCCTAAAGTCCGAGTGTACTAACAAGTCCCTAAGACTTCTCGTTCTCCTATAACCAATTGTTAAAGGGACACTATCACCTGCTATATCTTGCACGATGTGCCAATTCGCCCTTATGATACTGGCAATGTCTCCAGAGAGGTGGGAGAAATCAAGAGCCCACATAATCCCAGAATTTTTATCATCATTGTTCCTTCTGGGCTGTAGAAGTGACTGTCTCGAGGCTAAGTCTGCCCTAGTTAGAGCTCGTTGAATAACATGTGTGGGGTATCCCCGGGCGGCAAAGCTGCCACTCAGCCTTTGAGCTTCTCTAGTGTAATACAACCAAAGGG
This sequence comes from Eublepharis macularius, assembly GCF_028583425.1. Taxonomy (NCBI): domain Eukaryota; kingdom Metazoa; phylum Chordata; class Lepidosauria; order Squamata; family Eublepharidae; genus Eublepharis; species Eublepharis macularius. Next base: position 120,690,840 of record NC_072797.1, on the reverse strand, counting down.
AGGAGTTGTGCTTAAGGTGGAGGAATTGACTGTAGGGTATATTCCTCTTAAGATCATTTCTATGGAAAGAGGAGTAATTGAGATAAATACAACGATCTGTAGCCTTACAAAAAGGTCTTACTCCCAATCTTGTCGCCGAATGCTTAAACACCACCACATCCAGAAAAGGTATGCACTGTTGGTTGCCCTGAGAGGTGAATTTAATATTTGGATCAATCTCATTTAACCAATTGACAAATCCAGAAGCACAGTCCCAGCCTTTAAGGACAAGGAACACGTCATCAATGAATCATTTTATGCAAACTATTTGATCAAAGAAGGGGTTAATAGCACCATTGAGAAGGTACCTGGTTTCCAAATCCACCATAAACAAAATGGCAATACCTGGGGATGCCGGACAGCCCATGGCAACCCCCTTTACTTGATAATAGAACTGTTGTTCAAATCGGAAATAATTCCGTTCCAAAATTATGTTTAACAGGTTTAATAGGAACGGGGTGACTGACTTCTGAGGAATATATGAGTCTTGTAATTGTAGTGTATAATGTGATATGTATGTATGAGCACCTGCACTTTAATTACAAAGGTTATTAGCATACACCCGGTAGTGCATTTGGGTTTCTTAGGACGATTCCCTTGTTTTTTGCAGTAGCTGTCTTTGAAACCTTTCTTTTTGTGGTTATCTTGTAGGCTTAGGAGATATCATTTAAGGCTTGTTTCTTCTTGTAGAACCAGGAATCCCAAAAGGACCCTAGAAGGCCTGGGCAAACTTGAGGTCTATTAAGCACGCAATGGCAGATTTGGGGTACCCCAGTGCACATAACTGAATCTAAGTTTGTAGTGTAGAAAGTTTGTGAGAGCTCATTCATACTATGGTATTCCCCATTACTATGTATTGATGTGAAAACTGGACAATGAAGAAAGCTGATGGGAATAAAATTGATTCATTTGAAATGTGGTACTGGAGGAGAGTTTTATGGGTACTATGAACAGCCAAAAAAGACACATATGTGAGTTCTAGATCAATTCAAACCTGAATTCTCCTTAAAAGCTAAAAAGACTAAATTGAGGCTATTATACTTTGATCACATCATAAGACTCTCTGCTAAAGACAATAATGCTAGAAAGGTAGAAAGCAACATGAAAAGAGAAAGACCCAAAATAAGGTGGCTTAATTCAACAAAGGAAACCTCAGCCTGCAGTTTACAAGATCCTGAGCAAGGCTGTTAATGACAGAATGTTTTCAAGGACATTCTTTCATAAGGTTGCCATAAGTAGGAAGCAGCTTGCCAGCATATAACATACACAGCATGGTTTTTTCATGCTGCTTTCAAGCTTCCTGCCACCTTTTTTTACCCAATGGGAGTGGGGAGGAAGGGATTGTAGTGAGTGTAGTGTGGTGTAGTATAGTGAGCGGGGGGTGGGTGGGCTTGAAAGTGCTGCGGCTGCTGCCGCTCTACCCAAAGCTTTCTGAAAGAAAGCCAAGAAAGCCCCAAAGAAAATATTTAATGAAAAAAAATAACTTTTTGTTAGGGAATTTTGGGGTAGCCCCCTAATTTCCAAATTAAAACTCATTGATCTGGGCTGCCCAAAGCCTGTTAGAAAATCCTTTTTACACCCAATGTTTTGCATTTCTGTTCCTGCAATTGTTATTGTAACATTGGGTGATTCAGCATGAATGGTTTTCCCTACTTCAGCTTCTAAATGACCTCGATTTTTTCTTGTGTTTCCACACGTGGGAAGGCAATCCAAGCAGCAGATTCGAAGTCACTGCACGTTTTGTCTGTTTTTTTTCTATCCTGCTTTCCCCCGACTTATTTGTCCATGCGCAGCAGATTAGGGATTTTAATCATGCGGAATTCTTTATCCGATGTTCTCCCCACCCTTGCCCTTTTCTCTCGCCCTTCGAATCAACTTAATTTGATTGGCCAATCATGTTTTCTAAGCTACACCCACTACCCTTTCCCTTCCCCTCTTTTTTAAAAAAAAAAATGTAAAAAAACGTTGCAACGTTTCTACAAATCTATGCAGAAACATATCCTGTGTCACATAACAACAGCTGACCAATAACAGGTCCATTTTACAACACGTCAAATTTGTTAGTTGTTGCTCGCTGACAGCTGACAGCTTCTGAGGTAGAGTGAAAGTGTGATGGAGGGACTTCAGCGTTCAACTAGTGGTCTAGGCATTTCATGGAGGGAGAAAGAGACCATCCTCAACACAACACCTATCACTAAACCACACTGCTCACGAAGAAAGCGGGAAAGATAGACGTGGGGTCATTGGTAACAATTTTCCCTCCAAATGTCAATAGCCAATACTCTTCCACAATATTGGTGGGAAGTGCTCTGGCCTATCCAATATGTTTATTTGATGCAACGTTTATGTGTAGCAACTTTTTTTTGTGAGAAATGTTTTTCTAATGTGTTAGTTTGATGCAACGTTTATGTGTAGCAACGTTTTTTGGGGGGGGGGGAAATAAAAATAAAAAATGAAAATGTGCATCATTCGACACTTCCCCCGGAAAAAGCGATGAGGAATCGATTTTTATCCTGTCAAAAATTCCGCATGATGGACTTTGAGCCGCTGAAATGTGCGAAACAAAAGCCTAATGTGGAATCGGGGAGAAGTGGATTCTTAGGACTCCACCGCGGCATGACTGCTCAGAAAGTCCGATCAAAATTGATCATGCGGAATCCCCCCATTATGTCATGCAGGCCAGGAATCAGGCACAGTGAGTTTGCTCCCACTATACACTGAAGGTTAAAAATTGTTTATATCCAGACTGAGCTGCAGCCTTGGGTATCCTTTCCTAGTTATGTTTTAAAATAATGGTGCCATCCAAGGACATTATTTTTACTGTGTTCCTTTTAAATTCCCAGCTATAACCTGTCCATCTACATTGTTCAGAAGATTGACTTGATTGTTTGTAAGAACTTGCTGCTGTTTACAGAACTGTATGAGATCTCATAAATAGAGATGGGCATGAACAGCAATATGAACCAAAAAAAAGCCACGAACAGCCCAATATGCTGTTCGTGAACAAGCTGTTCGTGAGGCCCCATTCTAAATGAACAGGTGGTTGTTGCAAGCCTCATTCATTGCTGTTCGTCAAGCCAGACAGTCTGGCACCTGCAATCAATTCCCTTGGCAACTTAGGCAACTTGTCTGAACTCTGTCTGAACTCCTGCTGTTGCCCTGGAAACCCCAATCTAAGCCCAATTTATCTTGATAGGCATGTCCTCCTTTCAAGTGTGGCACTCCAAATTTGTTACAACAAGGGAGCAAAGACCAGGGGGGAGGGGGGCTCCCAGCTCTGACTTTGCAGACAGTGGAGAGACAGTTGCTGTTGGCATTTTGATAGAGAGAGTGCATTGGAGCTTGAATTTTCTTTGTGTGTGGTGGGATAGGGATCTACCCCTTCAAGTTCCAGGAGTGCTGCCAGGCTCTGGGCCAAACTATTATTTATTATTGGTACCTTTCCTGGTGCCTGCTCAGGTCAGGTTTCTGGGAGTGGTGCAGTAGGGATCTTGACCAAACTTGGATGATGGCTGGAGGGAAGCCTTCTGGCCCCCACGAACAGCCAACCATGAACATGTTTGTGAACAGGGCCATGTTCGTGGTTGTTTGTGAGTCCCTGTTCGTGGATGGCAACAAACAACGAACATCATGTTCGGGTTTTTTTCTGTTCATGTCCATCTCTACTTTTCAATTCCTGGCTATAACCTGTCCATCTACATTGTTCAGAAGATCGACTTGATTGTTTGTAAGAACTTGCTGTTGTTTACAGAACTGTATGAGTTCTTATAAACGGTATACATTTTTTTCTATGTTGATTGAAAAGTATAATATACAAGTGCTGAAGCTTTCCTGTATACATTCAGTTATCTAATTGACTGCATCAGGGTTATTGCTAAATAAACATTTTGCTTCCATGATCACCAAGTTTGAAGCCTTGATTTATTATTCAGACAAGGAGAGAAGGGAGGATCTTAAATTGGCAAACAGAGGTAATATAAGTTTCTCCCAACACTTTTCTTCACTAATCCCACTTCAGTAGCTTTTTTAGAGCCTCAGTCACAGAAAAGGCCTGTTTCTCTATGCATCTCTCTCCCCTAATATATGTCCATCCACTTGGAAGTAAGTTACATAGGTTTGGGTGGATCTTATTTCCAAGTAAGCATATTTTGGGTTGTGTTCTGATTTGAGCCTTTACTTTGACACATGCTGGAATGTCTATCTATTTATTATTTATTTATTTATTTATTCAATTTATATACCGCCCATCCCAGGGGCTCTGGGCGGCTCTGTTCCCCATGTACAAGTTTGTCTGTTTAGATGCCATATATCAGTCTTTTAGATTGAGTGCCTCTTTAAATTCAACCTAAACTGAAGGGTTACCACCTGGACATCACTAGAGGAGAAGCAATAAGTTTCCAGCAAGCTATAAATTCAACTTGCTTTGAATAATGAAAACATTTTAAGCACAAAGCTCAATTACTTACAAACCTGACATTATTTTTTACCTTACAGTTCACCATCTTTAACAAAGAGCAAATTGAGAAAAGACAAGGATAACGTATGATGAAACATTAGGTATTTCAAAGAAAACAGCAGGGTTTTTTAACAGATGCTAACAAAAGTCACTGGACCAAAGGGACTTTTTGGTAATTGTTTCCTACCTGTGATATTTTTATCAGACTCTTGCATACAAAATGATAAAACAAATGCAAGCATGTGTGCCATTTTAGATGTAGTGGAGGTCAAAATAAATTTTATAGAATGAAAGATTGCAGGGTGACTTTGGTCTGTGCAGGGATGAAGAAATCCCTGACTCTGACTGGAGATTGGTGGGAGATGGGGGAGAGGACACTGGAAAAGCTTCTCTTTAACAGCTGACTGATGGTGTCTCTGTGCAGCTATGAGGAAGGCAGGAGCTGGGGGGAGAGGCCAGAAGTGACTGTGGGCAATTTCCTTTTCTACATTTCACCAGACAATACCCTGAGTCTGTCACTTTTCCATCTTCCCCACTACCACAGGGAACTCAGTTGGGAATAATGTTTGGTGATATAATTCTAAATATAGTCAAGCTTGTGTCTGATTACCAAAGGAGGAGGTAAATGTGACAGAGACAAGATGATTTTCTTTTTTAAAACCAAACAAGAATGAAGTACATTTGGATTAAGGGAAATATTAATTGGTAACATGGAGATAATGGGATTTCAGGTTTTAAACTATTCATGTCAAAAGAAAAAAAAATCTCTCCAGGCACACTTTTATACTGCATTATACACTTAATCAAACTGTTGCATATATACACAGTGCCATACTGTAACTATAATTCTCATGGTTCCAGGAGACCATAAAGGTAATAAATAACTAATCTGAACCCTGTGTTGTTCTCTGTTAATCCTTTTGCTATACTTTCCTGTCTAATTCCAACTGACAAACCCCTGTCAGTTTTGAACTGATTTTCCCTGCTTCCCAGCCCCCAGTTCCCCTTGGTTGTTAGAGCTCTGCTGTCTTTGACTCCTCTGTCACTGGATTTTTTCCTCCTCCCTTTGTAGCAAGGCAGGATCTGGGCACAGCTGGAGAGGCCAGAAGCAAGGGATGGACATGTTGGCAGAGAGCTTATGCAGCAGTCAGGACACAGATGTGGTTAACAGGAACAAAAGCTTTATTTATGGAACTGACAAACTGGTTAGAAAGAGAATAAACTCTAGCTGCCTTGTTAATTGAGACAGAGTGTGCAGAGTTATAGAAGAAGAGCCTAAGAGGAGCATTCTGCAGACAGACCAGGAAAAGCTCCTTTAGAAAGAAGTACTCCCCCTACCTTCCTGTCTAGCTAGAACTTGCTGTCCCATGCAGGATCTTTTTTCTCCTCTTCTTTGTACACAAGGCATTGCTCAGTCCAACAGGGCATATGCAATGTCATTGACGAGGTGGTACCCATTAACTCATTCCTTGTTACTCAGAAGGGGAACCTTTCCTATATTGTTACAGGAATGAAAATGTATTTATTTACTTTATTTATAGTCTGCCTTTCTCACTGGAATTCAAGGTGGATTGCATCCAACAGCTGGAGCATTCAATAAACAATGCATGAGGCTGTACAAAAGAAATTTTACAGAAATTGGAAATAAGCAGAAACCCGATAGGGAGCTGAAAACAATGCTGAAACAAGCATAAGCAGTTAAACACAATATATTAAACAATGCAGAAACTGTCCAGTAGGAACATATTATAACAACAGACAGTATGCAGTCATCTAGTCTATAGTTCCTGTCCCTTTACCAAATGCATCTCTTTGAACAATTTGCTTACAGTATGCCCCTCTTAGCTGTGTAAAACAGCACTCCTGAATCATTCACTTTTGCATCATTTGTGGAAAGCAAGGCAAGTGGAAGCTGTCCCAAACTCATCAGACAGGCCATTCCATAAGGTGCTGGCCACCACAGAGAAAGCATGTGTATGGACAGTTGTTAACTTTGCTCATTTTCTGCATGGCACTTGCAGAAGCTGTCATGGAAGAGCATTGGAAAGGAGGTGGTCCCACAGTGTTACTCAAATTGTTATACACATGAAGGCCCCCTTGCCATCAAGGAACAAACACACACATGATGGGATATTATTTTGGGATCTTTAATCAATATATACCAAGGACCAGATCTAGCACAGGAATCAGAATAACAAGGAGGAATAAGCACTTTTAAAACAAAAAGGGTTTTTACTGAGATAACATAAGCTGTATTAAACAACTGTTACAAGAAATGAGAGAGGAAGATTACAAAGCAAGAAACCTTTCCCTAACAGCTACCTTTCTCTAAGAGAAAACAAAAGTGGAGGGGCAAATGAGAGCATATGACTGTCCTGTAGAGTGAGGAAATCCTATAGAGTCTTGATACGAAGAGCAGAAGAGTGTAGAGACAGAGACCAGCTCGTTTCTCCAAGGAATGTGTGCTACAGGGGCAGTAGCTGGAAGAACTGCTGCAAAGTATTGTGAATTTGGGGGCAATATTTATAGCCCAAAGGTTCATGACCTGGAATGTGCTTCAATTTCTCTCTGCTATTTCTAACAAGAGTAAAAGTCAAATAAGCACTCCATCCCTTGAAGTATTTCCCTGCAAACATTATTCCAAACTGTACTCAGAAATTAGCCCTTTTGGTTAACTATGACTCTCAGAGTCGAACTAAACGAGATGAGTTACTCGAGTTCTACACATGTCTGCTTACCTCAAGGTTTGATGGGAAATGTAGGAAGTGTAGGCATCCTTGCAGCTTTAAGTTTAACATTTACAGATTGGCAGGGAGGGGAGTGCCAGCATTGGGCTCTTGCTGGGTGCCCCCCTTCCCCTCCGCTGGGCCATGTGGCTTTGGGCAGGGGACAGGCAAGTGTGGGGACAGGCAGTGATGCTACAGCCTGACACTATGCCAGCCCGGGCGCACATGCAGTGTTGCTGCATGTCCCCCCGCTCACCTGGCCCCTGCCTGAAGCTGCACCACACAGCCCAGAGCTGCATAGCCCGCCGTCGCTCTGTGGGGGCCAGGTGAGCAGGGGGGAGATGCAGTGATGCTCTGGGCACCCTGTCTGCTGACCTCTTCACCTGGCCCACGCCTGAAGCCATGCTAGCAGCCAACAGCGGCCATGTGCCCTGTCTGCTGTGTGGGGAAGGGGACAGGAGAACCCCCCCCACACCCAGCAGAGGGGAAGGGGGGTGCCTGGGAGGAGCCCGACGCCTGCACTCCCCTCCCTGTGACTCTGGAAACATTAAACTTAAAGCTGCAAGGACACCTACACTTCCTACACTTCCCATCAAACCTTGAGGTAAGCAGACAGGTGTAGAACTCGAGTAACTCATCTCGTTTAGTTCGGCTCTCAGAGGCCATGGGATGAAGAGATCCTGATTAGTCTGAATGCAGTAGCTCCCGACCCCAACAAGTGTATGTGTGCTCAGCTATAACTATGAAAGCAGCCATGGACTGGAACCATGTTTTCTGATCACCTCCGCAACTTCTTGGCCCTAATGCTGTCTGGGATTGCAGGAGAGAGAGAGAGCATGTTTGATATCAAACAGACATTAAGGTAAGGCATATATCCTTTAATGATAATAATCATTTATCTAATTTTTGTACTCTATACTCTATCTTACGCATTCTAATCTCATCAATATAGGACAAACAATTTGTCTCTCATTCTACATAACTTTAAGTACTTCTATAATCATTTATATATATTCAATATAAGTCAATCAATTTAACTCATACGCTATATGTTACTCTTTACTTCCTTCTACATGTCTTATATTCATTCTATTTTGATTATATAATTTCTCCATTATACAGTTGTCTGCCTGTAATAATCAATCAATTTGACCCATACTCTGCATGTTTCTAAGTACTTCTATAAACACAATATACATTCGGCATAAGTCAAACAATTTAACTTATATTCTATATGTTACTATACATTTCTTTCCCAATTATCTGCCAGAAATAAAACTAGTTAATCTCTATCCTTATAATCCTTATAATAACACCTCTATTACTTAATACTATATGTAATAGTCCAATAAAATAGTTGCTTAGAATTTCTCCTTTAACTTTCCTCCCCCCGGTAAAGTCACTTCCCTCTTCTTTTGTTATGTTTCAGTAATTTTCAAACTGCCACAGTTCTCCTCCCACCTCCCATTTTTTCACCAAATATTGTTTCAGCTTCTCCCAATCCATGTTAAATTGTCCTGGATCAAGGTCTCTCAGTTTCCTTGTCATTCTGTCCATTCTGTAATACTTAGTTGATAAGTTAAGTGGGAAAGGGAACAGAGATAGCACTGTGTTATAATAGATAAGCTTAGAAGAGAGTGAAAGTATATGTTTAATAGAATAATATAAATTTGAAATGAGTAGGGGGGAAAAGGGATAAGGGGTTGGAAAACTGTTGCAAGTCAACAAAAGGGGAGGGAAAGGGAGGGGGTTAGAACTGGAATATCTAAAGGAAATTGATTGTAATGAGTATAATATAGATTGATTTCTAATCCAATAAAAAAAAAAATTAAAAAAAAGACATTAAGGTAAGGCTGCAGGAACTGAAAACCTAACTCCCTGACAGGAAGGTAGCCAGGCTTCCCTGGGGGCCTGGACACTCCCTCGACAATAATTCTATTCTCCAGCTTCCTGAGGGTCATCAAAATTCAGGCCATGTTTGCACGATGGAATTTTGCACAGCTTCTACTCTCTTTGCAGTATTGTGCTCTGAAAAACCAAACAAGGCACTGATAGCTAAGAAGCAATAGTGAAGACGGCTGCATGTCACAGAGTGATTTGCACCATTTTTTGGCTTCAGATTTCTGAATTTTATAAACCAAGTCTAGCTGGCAGTGAACCAGAAGCTTTGGGTCTTGTTCCACCAATCCTCACTGCCTGCATGGGCCACATCGGTGAGCGATGTGAGCAACTAGAGGGAAATGAAGCTGATTTATTTTTCAATAAGCTGGTTGGAATTTCCTACTCTTTCCCTTGCACTTAGCTCCCTCCAAGTGGCTATGCAAATGTGCACTTGGATGGATTGATGAACTTCATATAGTTATATAAAAACAGAAGCAATCACGTTTAACTGCACAGCAGATCCAATGGAGGTCTGTTTATCACCTTAACTGGTCATATCAATGTCTGGTGATGAATAAAGAATTGGGCGCAGGTGACAGAGCCATTTACATTCACTGGCTCCATGCTGGGAATGTCTTCAGGAACAGACTTTGGCAGTGGCCTCATTAGAGTTAATCTATTCTTTGTTACTGATGCAATGCAATTTCTTTGCAAAAGCAAGAAGAATTTCTGCCGTGTGATTTTTTTTTAAAGTTCATTTTTAAAGAAAATAACGGTATTTCGAATGCAACCGAATGGCTCAGGCCCCAGTTCTACATTAGGCAGCTCCCATGGCTGCCAACTGGTGAGAGTCCTGCAGGGAAATGGGGGTGGGGGGCATTTACCCAGTGAAAAAATGATAAGCCTGCACCCAGGGATGGTTCTCTAACCAAACCATCCAAGTGGCTGCTTGGGGCAGCATAATGAGCCATTGTTATTGGTGTCAGTCCTAGGGTGTCAGTCCCTGGCAATTAGATCCCCAAGTCCCTTACAGCAAGCAGGCAGGTGCATTGGTTGAAGGATTTTATTAGGGATCCATACAGTTCAGGTGTTCACTCATAGGTATTGAGTGAATTTATTTGCGGTCAGAGACCATAACAATGGCTATACATCCTTAGCAATCAATAGAATAGTTAAATCCAGCATAAAAATGTAAGGGACATAGAAAAATACATTTAGCATTTAAAATCTTATCTTAAAATGTATATAGTTCTCTGGGAACCTCAGTAGTTCTAATATTTAAAACACTGACGTTAAAATAGTTAAAATTGTAAGCAGAGCAGGACAGACTCTGTATGGCTATGCTTTTTATTATGGAATTTAACCAAATGGAGACAGAATTTGGCTATTTGCCTGGAGATAGTTGGATTTTCATCAATTAGGAGTTTCTCCAGGCAGGCCTTATTTGCCTCTGTAATTGGTCTTTCTAAGAGTGGGGAAATAAACTTGTCCCTATAGACTTGATGGAAAGGACAACGAAAGAACATATGAATAAGTGATTCCACTTCACCAATGGAGCAACGGCAGCGTCTGTCCTCGTATGGAATCTTTCTATATTTCCCTTCACATCGGGCCAGGGTGAAAGCTCTTCTATAAGATGGGACATCCAAATGAGTGAGATATCTGGCCATACCCATAACATATCTAGATTCCCTAGGGGCCATAAAATGAGGAGATTGAGCTAAATCTCGTTGGCGCTCTATGTCTCTCACCCTTGGTTTAACAATACTTTTGCCTGGTCACTGCCCTGAGTCAGTAGGTCATCAGGCGAGAGTCCCAATCTTTCTAGGTTGCTCTTAACCATCTGCATCCACCTAGGCTGGTAAGGATCTTAGTTTATTAGAGGGAGACACTCATAGGTAGTGGTCGACAGAAGTAATGAGGCAAACAATATGACTCCTGATATAGAGCGATGTTCTCCCGCCCCTTTGCATTTAGGCATGAAAGCCTAACAAGTTACATGGGAACAAAAAGTAGTTTAGTCTGAGATAAGCTACACAGTGGAATCTTCCCTCCTGTGAAACAGATACATGTTAGTAGTACCCAGCTGCAAGCTCTTAGCCAAGGCCACACAAAAATGAAAGTGCATATTTCTTAGAGATAAGGGAGAGCTTGCCAGCTTCTTTGGCAACTAATATTAGTAGTTTGGACACCTTCAGGAGTCTTCTCATCAAATTAATAAGATACAGTATTATAATATAAAATGCAGTGTAAAGTGCAGGAGACCACAGTTGTCTACATCATTCTCAGTATGCAGTGATGTCATACAATACAATATATTCTCTTCTCCTCCATTTGTGTAATTTATTTATATACAATACAATAATGGCATGGATGCAGGGCATACATGATAATTGGTCAGAGATCTGGCCCTGGCCCTGATGAAGCTTCAGAAGTTCTTGCTTCTCCCCACGGTATCTATTCCCCCCCACCCCCCCATTATTGGTCCTTGCTGCCTGAGGTAATGTTTGTGACCCTTGGAAGCTTATTGGGCTCATCAGAGAACTGACCACTGCCCGCTTTGGACCTCACCTTTTTGCCTCTGGCCCTCAAACTCTCATTTGACTCAATGGAAAATGGCCTTTATTTGCTTTTAACTTTGTCTCTTGTCCCTTGCCCTCCCAGACTGAGCCCTAGAGCCTCAACGTCCTCCTGACACAATCTCTATTGTGTGTGTATGCATGCACACAGTGTGGGGAAAAGTAATAAATAAAATCAACGATTCCTTGTTTGGCTCATGTGCTTTCAGAAATCACAAAGATAGGGAAAAAGTTTAGTCATGTGCGTAGCTTAAGCATTGCTAAAGCTTTACTCTCTCCCTTTCAATGGGGATGCCTAAAACCTAAACATTAAGATTGGATCTTCTTTATCTCTCAAGGTTGCATTCTTCTCCTGTGAAGCTATACATTTTACTTCATGCGTGCCTCAATGCAATAGTGACAGAGCAAACCAAGAAATATTTTTTTCTTTCTCCGTTAAAGCGCAATATCGGAGTTCTACTTCATAAATCAAGATTCAGATAATCTTAGCAGGGTGCCTGAGAAACAGCTTTCAGTCGTTCAGTTATTTGCACGTCCGGAGCACAGTATATTAAAAATGGCCCCTGGCGTACTCTTGAAAAGGCTAGCCAAGCTGATGCTGGGGTGGATATTCTTGGCAGCTGATCAAACCCCGAGGACAGCTGTAATCACAAGGGAATGGGCTTCTTTGAAAAGAACAGACCTGAGTGGTTGAGATAGGAGCACGCTTGAATGTATTTAATCCAGGCAGGCTGCTATAATGAAAGGAAATGATGTTAATTCCTTGATAAATATGCTCTGCATTTGAAATAGAGCAGCTAAAAGGAAGAAAGTTACAACATTCATTTTATAGTCACTTTGCTGTTTGGATCCATCCAACATTCTTAATAAGGATTTTTTTACAGTATTGCTTGTGGGGAAAGCAAAAGCTCTCAAAGGGAATGATATATTCACATTAAAGGTAAAGGTAGTCCCCTGTGCAAGCACTGAGTCATTACTGACCCACTGTGGGGACGTCACATCACGATGTTTTCTTGGCAGACTTCTGTTACAGGGTGGTTTGCCATTGCCTTCCCCAGTCATCTACACTTTACCCCCAGGAAAGTGGGTACTCTTTTTACCAACCTTGGAAGGATGGAAGGCTGAGTCAACCTTCAGCCGGCTACTTGAACCCGGCTTCCGCTGGGATCGAACTCAGGTCATGAGCAGAGCTTGGGCTGCAGTACTGCAGCTTACCACTCTGCACCACAGGGCTCTTATATTCACATTAGAATGGGTTAATTTGATCAAGTTAAAGGTTTGGGGTGATTCTTCTGTATCCAATGTTGCTTTTGGGGGGAAAGGGTGTTGATGTTGCTAGGACTGCCTTCTATCATTTACATCTGATTAGGAAAATTGTCTTCGGTTTAATGTCAGGATTAGACAAATTCATGGAGGATAGGTCTATTAGACATGATGACTAAGTGGAACCTTTTGAAAACCAGCACTGGAGAAAACAGTAGGGGGAAGCTTTGGGCACTATACCTGGTTTGTAGGCCTTATGGGGCATTTGATTGGCCACTGTGCAAAACAAAATCCTGGACTACTTACTTATTTCCTTCCAAATGGGGGCCCAAAGCAGCTTACATCATTCTTCTCTCTTCACAACAGTCCTGTGAGGTAGGCTCACCTGGTGAGTCACCACCACCCAGTGGGTACACAAGATAGGGCCTTTTTGGTGTCAGCCCCACAATTATGGAACAGCATCCCCAGAGAGGTGCACCTGCAGTTCTCAGGAGGCAGCTGAAGATATTTTTATTTAGGACTGCTTTTAATTAACTTTGTTTCTGTGTTTATTGGTAATCTTAAACTGTGCTTTTAAACTTTGTTTTAATTTAAATTATGCTTCTTATTTTATTTATATTGTAAGCTGCCTTGACTTCCTACAGGGTAGAAAGGTGGCTTAAAATGTTTTAAATAATTTAAATAAATCAAAATTAGACTGAAAGTGTGTGACTGGCTCAAGGTCGTCCAACACACTTCCATGTCAGAGTGGGAATTTGAAATTCAGTGTCCCAGATCCTCTTTTGACCCTCTAATCATTACATTACTCTCCACTGGTCATCTAACATAGCTGAACATAAGTTCTGATGAGTTGCACTCTGCTAATTTAGCTACCTCAGTCTCTATTTCTACAGCCTTCAGTTTGTACTTGTAACATGTTCTGTGTAGGACAGCCCCTGAAGGAAATCGGCAAACTCTAACTTGAACAGAATGTAACTTCCCCAGTCATTGTTTTGCACTGAAACATGTTGCATTTTTTTAAAAAATAAAGAGATATTTAAAATCAAATGCAGTGGGTTAAAAATAGAATCCTAAACAATCTGGGGATGTGAAGCTGTTCCAACCTACTGTGATTTAAGCTCCGCTATATACTTTAGGATTAAAAAAAAAATGTTTGAGTATGAATGAGATCTTTACCCAACCCAGAAATCTTTAAAACATCATTACAAAGGAGGCCTATATTACCTTCGTTCTGGGGACAAGGGACTGAGGCTGAGAAAGAATGAGTTGGATCCAATCTGTTTTCCACTGGTGAAAAAGGGAATAAGGATCTCCTTCTACTCTCCCCACCCAAAGGTTATGCTGGTAATCATGGGAGCTAGGGGTGTGCAAAATGGAACAAGCCAAAAATAGACTCAGAAATCACTGGTTTGGCTTGTTAAAGTGACTTCCGGAATGGCGGAACAAAATCAGGAAATGAAGCTGTAACAACCCACCCCCTCCACAGAAATGTTTGTATATTTCGATTTGATTCTTGCCATGCAGCAGCAGTGCAGGCAGACACTGGCCCTGGGCCAGCAGTGGCAGGTGGCAGCATTTTAATGACAACTGATTGGATTCTAAGAGAAACGACTGAGCCTTAGCATAGTGTAGCTCTGTTGGCGGGAAGGGGAATGTGTGTGTTGCGCTTGAGTGCCTTCTGTCTTTGCTGCTTCCCGGGCAATGGCATTGGCATTGGCATTGAGTGGTTCACCCTTGTAGGGATCACTTCACAAAAGGCTCGCTTTGCGCTGGGGAAGAGAGCAGCAGATGGGATGGCACTGGCAGTGTCACCTCACCAAGCCCTTTCTGCGCGCTTTTATGCACCATGCAAAAAAAGACCGGCAAGCAACCAATGAGCAACATCCTTGTGGGCATAGACATGTGAGTCTGAGGAGGGAGAGGTTTCCAAAAGCTCATGTTATGCTGATTAGGGTGAAAAATAGAAATAAAGAATTATTAAAGGGGAGCCACACCCAGGAGGACCCAGGCATGTGTGGTGTGGGTCAGGTTTTCCATTCAGTGACCTTCTGCTGCTGCTGTCCTTTGCTTGGTAGAGATGGGCATGAACCACAAAAAAACCGAACCATGAGTTTCGTGGTTTGTGGGTTTTCACAAACCAGGAACCACGAACTGGTACGAACTGGAGCAAGTTTACGAACCAGTTCGTGGTTCATGGTTCGTGGGGTTTAAATGCCCCTTTCCAGCCGCTTAGCAAAGGGGCATTTGACAGTTTAAAGGGCCCTTTCCTGCCTTGCAAGTGGGATCCCCCCTCGCCACCTGCCACCTGATAGTTTAAAGGGACTCGCCACTTGCAAGCGGCAGGGCCCTTTAAACTGCCCAAACCCCACCCCCCGCCCCCACCTGGCCTGGTTCATGTGTTTTTTTGAGTCGTGATTCAATTTGTGCCCATCTCTATTGCTTAGGTGCCACCACTGTGGCTACAGAAGTCTTCTGAAGATAATAGCTCAAGGAGTATCAGAAGGAACTTTGTTATGCCTGAAAGACTTCTGGTTTTCCTGGGCTCTTCTCATGAAAACGGTTAACCCAGTGTTAAATAACGTAGAGGCAGCAGGTGCTGTGTACAGCCGCACATGCAAACCCAAGTCTTTCCACAGCAATATTCTACTGGAAGTACCGGTTCCGTCATTTTATCATCATTGTGCTCTATCCAATTTACCTCCTCCTGTTTCATTCCTCTGATTTAATGGTGCTAGTCAGAACCTGTCCACATTTACTAGTAAAAAATGGCAAAAAGAGATCTTCCTGTCTCTTCTTCCCTTCACATGTAGGAAACCAAAGATCCATCTGTCCCTTTCAGTCCATTTTTATGCTCAATGCAAGGAAATGCTAGTGGCAACCAATCATTATGAGGGATGAGTGTATCTTTCACGTGGGTTTAAAGAGGGAGGGGGCCTCAGAGTCCCTAAGTGCCATAATGGGTCATGTTATGCAGATTAGGGTGAAAATTGGAAATAGTAAGATTTATTATTATTATTATGGGACAGCTGCACTGAGAAAGACCTAGGCAGGTGGACCACATTGGTGCCCATTTCAGTGGCCTCCTGCTGCTGCTGTCCTTCACTTAGGTGCCACCACAAGCCATCTCTTACTGTAGGAGTAAACCTAAGACAATGGGCCAAAGAGCACCAGGGGACTCTTTATCTGATCAAAAATGCGAACCCAGTGTTAAACGAGTGGAGATAGCAGGGATGTGCACCGTGCAAAGTCTTTCCAAATCAGTATTCCATGTGGAAACACTGGTCTGCTAAAACTGGGCTACCTTCATTTTCTTTATTGACACTGTGGCTTCGGCTTTAGTTTGACTTCTTGTCCTTTCAACTCTTGAGTAATGGTTTTAGTTGGAAAATGGAGCCTAGTGGCTTGCCCAGTCTCCCACCTTTATTGGCAAAAAATAAGAGAAAAGAAAAGGGGTCATTCTGTCCCTTTAGTTCAAGTTTATTATTACAGCACTGTGCCAGTATAACATAATTTAATTAATTTAATTTAATTTATTACATTTATATTCTGCCCTCCCCACATCAGCGGGCTCAGGGCGGATAACAATTCAACATATTAAATATCACTAAAAACTTTAAAAACTCTACATCTAATCATTAAAATCATACATCTAAAAAGCTGAGAAGCAATAGTAAAATAGATTAAACGTATACGGTGAACTATATATAGTTAGAATATAGGTAAGTACATACATGCAGACATGTTAAAATACCCAAAGAGACTTTCAAATAGGCCTCATCCATTAGCCAACATGAGGGGATTTAAACAATCATTTTGGATAATGTAGCAAGCAGCACAGAATTTGACTATATTAACGGTAATAGTCTGAGATTCATCAGATAACAGATAATTGATACAGTTTGATTCTGACCGGCCTGGCAATGCCTTCGTTAGAGGTAGAATATATTTGGCACATGCAATCTGGTACAAGGGGCACCTAAAAAACCTGTGCTCTATGCTTTCGACTTCCCCTGCATCACACTGGCAAAGTCTCTGCACCAATGGGACCCTCTTATATCGACCCTCTAGCACTGTGGAAGGAATTGCTAATCACCTAGCTAGTGTAAAAGCTCTCCTGAACTTATGATAATCAATATGGGTTAGATAGGCAAGGGGAGCCAGGCGAAATCTCATTTGCTCAGGAGCTACAAAGGCCAGGTATCTAGCCAGATCAGCCGGTCTTTCTGTATCAATTAATCTTTGTTTCCATTAACAAAACAAAACCAGCACCCTTCACCCTCAGTGCCCAATATCACTGTTGTGGACTATTTTAGGAAAGGAGATGAATCACTGCTGTAGGAGGTTAAAAGTGAAACATAACACCGTGTTGATGGCGCCTCAGCACCCCCCAACAGAGATCCAGTTTGGTGTAGTGATTAAGAGCACAGGACTCTAATCTGGAGAGCCGGGTTTGATTCCCTACTCCTCCACTTGAAGCCAGCTGGGTGACTTTGGGCTAGTCACAGCTCTCTCAGAGCAGAACCACAAGTGACAAAAGGCACAGGTTGGACACTTGTCAGCTTCCCTCAAGTTTTGATGGGAAATGTAGGCAGCTTGGCGGAATGTTGGACAAGTGACAGTTGAAAAGTCCATTGGACAGCAGACAGAGAGCCAAGCTGCAAGACTAGGATGCCTACATTTCCCATCAAAACTTGAGGGAAGCTGACAAGTGTCCAATCTGTGCCTTTTGTCACTTGTGGTTCTGCTCTCAGAGTTCTCTCAGCCCCACCCACCTCACAGGGTGTTTTGTTGTGGGGATAATAATGGCATACTTTGTAAACTGCTCTGAGTTGTCCTGAAGGGCGGTATATAAATGTTGTTGTTGTTGTTGTTGTTGTTGTTAACATTTCTCTGCCAGTACTCTATCACATTTGAGGTATGGTGTGAAACAACGCTATGGCCCAGTGTCAAGAGAGATTGAGAGGCAAACTCAAAAGATCATGGGAATGTGGTCTGCATGGTCTAATGCTAATACTCGTCAAAAACACACGAACTTCCGAAGAACAACTGGAGCTTGGATGCAAAGGACATCGAATGAAGTGTCAGTCAAAGTTCCAGCAGGTCTCTTCACTGTGACAGCAAGTCAACTGTGATAAATCTGATGGTGGGATGAAGATCTTTATTGAGAGCAATTTGAAGCCTGAGAAGAGCTCCACAATATTCTTTCTGGGCTTTTTAGTTCCAGAGTTCAAAGATCAGAGCCACACACATCAACTCTGGTAGGGGGCTCCTCCTGAATATTGATACTAAGAGCCAAGCTACAAGTGACGAATGACGCTTGCCTGGCAAGTGAACAGACTCACGTGTATTCCTCCCTGTTCACTTACCCTCCACTTGTGCTCCACTTAACCACATAGAGCCAAACCACACAATACGAATTACACGCGAATGACACAAAAACTTACTTACATGTGTTCCAACGTTGTTTTCAACTACACGCGCCAGGACTGCAGGACCTCCATCGAACCTGTGTTCGGGGTGGCACAGGTTTTCTCTGCCTACCTCCAAGATATCCCATCATACATCTCCACTTTGCACAGATAGGAAGTGGAAAATATAGGAAATAAGGACGCTCTGCATTGCCGACTTAATGATTGTGACCGTGTACACGTGCCATTGTGGCTACACTGGAGCAGAAAATTTTGAATGCGTACCTGGACCAGGACACGTGCTCATCGATAGAATGCTGGACACGGGCATTTGGGGTAAGACAGGACTCCTGACACTCTCTTGGTCTCATGTAATTCATATCGTGTGGTTCGACTTGTAGTGATCAAGTGGAGCACAAGTGAACAGGGAGGAATACACGTGAGTCTGTTCACTTGCCAGGCAAGTGTAATTGGTCACTTGTAGCTTAGCTCTAAGAATCTGCCCCTTATTGTGGGAATGCAAGTCCAGAGCACAGGGAAACATGGCATCAACAGGCAACTGTAGGACAGAAGTAATTTATCGACAGGCACTATCATAAGGCACGAATGTTTTTAAAATTTCACTGTGCTGTGCTGGTTGGCAATGGAGTGCTTTCCTGCTTGGGTGATGGAATGCCACTGTTGCTTTCCCACTCCAGCTTGTTTCCTTCCATTGTGCGTGCCCACTGACACTTGCCTTCTTAAGGATCCATTGTCGTATGTGTGTTTTTGCCTGAGGGAAACTTGTTGGATCAACAGGTTATTGAATTAGAGAGGGGAATAATGGTTGGTAATAAATTTGCAATTTTTGGGTAAGCTTGAATAAAGCCTTGTTTCCCTAATCTCCTTTGAAAAGATCAATGTGCTCGCACAGGTGTAACAGGCCGAAACTCATGAAAGTAAAAAAAAAAACCCCCAAAACCCTGAATGGATTAGATCCATGCTGGCACCAGCCCACCTGGATCAAACCAATCATGGAATGAGGCCATGCATCTAAAACTGAAACAGAAATTTTCTCAGTGGGAACTGCATATACAAAACCCATGTGGGATGGGGCTGTAGTAAGCAGGGGAATTGCACAAGATTTAACGGAAAAGCTGGCTTGATCCAACCCAGTGACTTTGGCCACCTTGTGAGTCTGTATCAGATGAGATTTAAAATAGTGACTGTAATGATTTTAAGTAAATTGTGTGTGTCTTTAAATGCTTGGTGTGATATAGATGAAGAGTGGGGGGTGAAAGAGAGGGATGAATGAGTGAGATGATTGGTTGATGAAGAGTGTGGGTAGAGTGAACTGCTGTTTCAGTTACTGAGGGAGAGAAAAGATTCAGTCAGGGCAAGAGAGGCAAGCTGTGTGCGGCCTTAGCATGTTTAAGTATTTCTGAGAGAAATATTGAATCTGGGTTTAGTAGGCAAGCTGTGTGCAGCCTGAGCTTGTGTATGTTGTCTGAGAGAAATATAACCTGTGTGGAAGCCTGAACTGTGTGTTTGTGAAAGAACATTCAGTCAGGGAAAAGCAGGCAAACTGTGTGTGCGCCTGAGAAAAGGTCTTACTTGTAATTGAGAAATTAATATCAAAAGCATGCTATCTGTGTGTGAAGCCTGAGAGAAGATCTGTGTGACTGGGTTTAAGTAAAGTAACTTTTAAGAATTGAGAACTACTCTTTTGAAACCATCAAGTTTTAGAAATAATATGAAACCGATATGCGTCTTATAAAAATAAAAGTTTATTTATTATTATTATTTTTAATCCCAGAGTTATTCCTATATCCCATTCATTTCCTCAGGGCCACATAGTACCACAAAAAGCCTGACCCTTGGGAATGATACTAAAAGGAGAAATTCAAGTTATTCTGGAATTTAATTCCTGGTGGCAGCAATCTACCAAGAGGGGGCAAGAATAAAAGGCTTAAAGACCAAAACTACCCAAGAAAAAGAAAGGGTTGCAACTAGACATGGCCACGAACAGAAAAAAATAAACAAACATGGTGTTCCTTGTTCATTGCCACGAACAACGGACAACAAACATTGACGAACATGACCTGTTCACGAACATGTTCATTGTTCATTGTTCGTGGGGGCCAGCAGGCTCTCCTCCACCCATCAAGATCCCTACTGCACCACTCCCAGAAACCCTACCTGAGCAGGCAGCAGGAAATGTACCAGTAATAAATAATAGCTTGGCCCAGAGCCTGGCAGTAGCCCTGGAACTTGAAGAGGTAGATCCCTATCCCACCACATACAAAGAAAATTCAAGCTCCAATGCACTCTCCCTGTCTCTCTCTCAAAATGCCAACAGCAACTGTCTCTCCCTCACTTTCTGCAAAACCAGAGCTGAGAGCCCCCTCCCCCACTCTTTGCTTCCTTGTAATAAATTTGGTGCTCCACACTTGAAAGGAAGATCTGCCTATCAAGCTAAATTGGGCTTAATTGGGGTTTCCAGGGCAACAACAGGAGTTCAGACAGTCCCTGCCTCCAGTTGCCAAGGGAATTGATTGCAGGTGCCAGATTGTCTGGCTTAACGAACAACAACGAATGAGGCTTGCAATGACCACCTGTTCGTTTAGAATGGGGCTTCATGAACAGCTTGTTCACTAACAGCTGATTGGGCTGTTCGTGGCTTTTTTTTAGTTCATATTGCTGTTCATGCCCATCTCTAGTCGTAATAGTGACCTTCTAATCATTCACTAAACCTCTATACTATACGATACAATACGATACGATACTAATTGTAATGATCCCAGCTGTTATATCTAAAGATTTCACCTTTTATAGAGGGACTTGGAAGCACATAATATATAATACAGAATGTCAGCCACTGAGAAAAAAACAACCTGATATATTTGCAACATCCCTGCCCTTTCATCTCAAATATGCATTGAGCATGAAAACGTTGATTTATGTAAAAAAATTAAAATTTTATTCTAACCAGGCGAACATACTCCTTTGAAAGCCTTTCAACTGTAAGCATTGCCTACTGGGAAAGTATTTAAAATTAAAGACTGCACTGGGAGATCATTCTTTTTAATGTTGTTCTGTATACACCTCATGGAATTTCATAATAGAATGGAGGATCAATGGGCTAAGCAGAGAATTGAATTCCTTAAAGGCTCCGTGGGTTTTCTAAGAGAAGGAAGAGTGGGAGGATGACCAAGATCAATACAGATAGGAATCTATTGTGCCCTGTTTTCTCTGAATGTGTTAGTTCTTTGAACTGTGCCATTCCCATTCTTAATGGAAATGACAATGACTTGTCTAAAGCCTACAGCTACAATCTGAACTCACGAGGGCAATTAAAGACAGCTTTGTTACCCTGGGATTACATTGCAGAAATGGAATCTTTGGGATAAAGGCAATAAAACATTTGAACAGCAGGAGAGCAGACTGGACTATCACTATTTTTAATTCAGATTTGAGGAATGAAAAGGAGTCCTGTAAATTTGCCGCAGATACTGACTGTGGACTGAGCTGACGAATTGGTGCCTGTGATGTCACAAAGAGACTTTCCCCAGTCCATACACGATTGCATATTTTTGGGGTAGGGAGTCAACATTCAATTAATAATAATTAATTAATTAATTAATTAATAATGAATAAAGAAACCATTTGAAGTGTAAATGGACATGTATATGTAGTACTCAAGAAAAAGTAGGCAGTCCACCTAAATAGTGAGACAGTAGAGCCAAACTGATGGCTGGACACCAGTGTTTGATTAGCTGATAGGCAAAGAAGGGAAGCAGGCAGTTCCTGAAACTGACTGATTTGTTCAAGTTCATTAACACGTGGGCTGAAACTGCAGCTGCCAAACACTGATCTCAGCACTGAAGTTTGTTGTTTAGGGGTTTGGGGTTAAAAAAAAATGCAGTTTTGTTGGAGCACCATACCTTGGTTATGCAGGTGATTTACAGTGCAATCATAAGCAGAGTTACAGCCTTCTAAATCTATTTAGGTCAATGGACTTAGAAAGGTGTAACTCTGCTTAGGACTGCACTATTAGAATGGTTAATTGGTGTTTTCTCAGTGCATCCAGTGAGAGGGTTGGGGTTGGCGCCATGGGGTGCATGTGACATTGCCAATGTTGCTGATGTTACTGTGTCACTTCTGAGTTGATAGTGGTTAGCTCTAGGAAACACTGGGAATTCTATGGTTTTGCCATCAAGTTTCTGGTGATTCTAAGAGTTACCCACTGTCACTTCTAGGTTGTACTTGGAAGTGACATACTGGCATAGAAGCCAGCAGCATTTTTATTTTTCCTCCCTCACCACTCAGAGCAGCAGGGGACAACTGCAGTGATTGGCGGGAGGCCTCTTACTCTACACATGGGGCAGACAGTAGTCAAGTGGCTCTTTGTTGATTGTAATCGTTGATGTGTTTCTCTGCAATCTGCAGAGTGACTACCACTGGTCTAAAACAAGACACTTCATATATTAAAAAACTCATAATGACAAAAAATTACTCCCAGTACACGTACCTGAGTTCTTCTCTAATTATTTCCTATTATTGTGAAAATATACCATCATTCCTCTCTATTGCCTGATTTTTAACCTGATTCTAAGCTATATGAGATCTTAACCTCTTATGTCACAAATCTTAAGTTTTCTTAGGTGCCTCAAATAAGAAGAAGTTTGGTCTCACTTAGAAGCTTTTTCAGTCAATAAATATGTAAATATTGGCTGCATCCCCAAGGGTAATTTCCTGGGAGAAAGCACCACTGAATAAGACGACACTTTATTCTGAGTAAACTTGGGTAAGATTACTCTCATTGCCACCTATTATATGCTGAGTATTTCTTTATTTTGTGGCTGATTCAGAGTCTCTCTACACAAGACCTCTTAATGAGGATGCTTAAGTGAAGGGAGACACAACGTCAGTTGGGAAGCATAGTTCAAAAAGACAGAGGAAAAAGTTCTATCAACTTCCCCTCTCTACAGAGCCGCAAAGATCACTGCTCAGAGGGTTTGTTCATTTCCTCTTTGCTTCCCTGAAGGCTCTGTCAGTTTTACCCCTTTGGGGAGTTGAAGAGGAAATTAGCAAACCTTCTGATCAGCAATTTTTGCTGGCTCTGTAGAGAGGGGAAATTGACCGAACCTTTGCCTCTGACTTTTTGAACTATGCTTCCCAGCTAACATTTCGTCTCCCTTCTCTTGAGCATCCTCCTGTAAGATGTCTCGTGTAGAGAGACTCTCAGAAAAGTCAGCTGATGACTATGATGATGAAACAGCTCAGCAAGGTTAATTTTTAGGAGATAATTATTTTATTTTTTGAGACCTCAGGAAGATAAAAAGGGAATTGTTTGCATGTACTCCTATCATTGACTACAAAGGAGAAAGAATCACGGAAGAACGAACCAAGCAAGCAAGCTCACAGAGCACCATGATCAACTAAGACCTACACGAAATCAATCAAGTGAATCAGTCTCAGGAATATAATGTATACATTGAAATACAATTCAAGGTCCAAAAACACTGGTAAAGTATAAGGCAAATGCTCAAAAATCAACATAGCTGCCAAACAGTGCTTCTAAGCACAAGGTCAACAAGAAATTCACCATAAAGTGCACGTTACAAAAGGTAATGAATAACCGTTATACAAATTTTTTTAAAGTGACCGTGCCTAGAGCAGCAAAACATGCTCATGGCTGATACCTATGCAACACATTCACCTTCTTAAGGCTAAAATAGTGCATTCACTTTCCCCCACAAAGGATTTAGTAGTTAGTTATGCAACAGGTGACACGATTTACATGGTAAAAATGGCAGGCATAAAAAAGCACTTAAAGGTGGAAAAGCATTTCAAAGTTTTAAAACTGTAAATGAAACAAAGTTGGATTTAAAAAAAATGATTTAGGAAGAAGAATTTGGGCATTTAGAAGTATACCTTGAAAGAGCTAACCGTGCACTGATTCGTGAAGCGGCTGAGAGTGCATTCCCGAACAGCTTCTCCACCTTAAAAGTTCATTGGCAGCCGCAGGCTTAGGAAGGTATCACTCTACTTGAGGACTGTGCTATGAGAAACCTGGCCTTTTCGCATGATGTGTGTCTTCATCCTTACAAGTAGAAAATCTAAGCCTCTCCAGTGTGACCTCTGGAGACTTGAGCAGAAGAAAAAAAACCCTTTCCCTAATTAATTACCAGCACTCCATATACAGCGGCTTCAGAATGACGTTTGGAGCCACTTGTGGCTGGACACTATGTGAGCCCTGATCATCGCAGATGCCACGGAGGTTATTTAATTTGTGAGTATATTTGCTTTTCAACATAAAAAAAAGAGATGGTGCTTGAATGATGACATATCCATTTTGTGGAAAGCCTTCACCACATCAGTGTGAGAAATGTACTTCTGGCTAAACTGGAAATGATCGTAACTAGACATGGGCACGAACCGCATTACGAACCAAAAAACCCCATGAACTGCTTGATCGTCTGTTCGTGATCCGGTGGTTCATGAGGGTCCGTGGCCAACGAACCAGTGTTTGTTGGAAGCCCAGTTTGTTGTGTTCACCCATGGTTCGTGAAGCCAGACAGTCAGGCACCATCAATCAATTCCCTTGGAAATGGAGCTGGGGGAATGCCTGAACTCTTTCTGCACTCCTTCTGTCGCCCTGGAAACCTGAATCAAAGCCCAGTTTACCTTGATCGGCAGGTCTTCCTTCCAACCATGGAGCTGCAAATTGGTTACAATTGGTTACATGGGAGAAGACACCCGGGGGAGGGAGGGGAAGGGGGTGTTCTGTAGCCATGGGCACTCCAATCTCATCCCTGCAAACCCTGATAGGCAGTTCTGATGGCCAACCCCTTGTACACTGGGCCAACATCAACTGGTGGCTCTAATTTTATCAAGTGGGAGTTTCCTGGGGGCCTTGGATTGGAGAGGGTATAACTCCAAGATCCCTATTGCAATCTTGACCAAACTTGCGTGCTGGCTGGAGGAGAGCCTGCTAAACACTCCCTGTCAATATGGGCTCTCTAAGTGCAACGGGGGCCATTCCAATGCCCACAAACCACGAACCAGTTTGGTAACAGGAAATGTTCATTAGGGTTCATTTGTTCGGGTTCGTCGGTGGCACTGAACCACGAACCACAGGCTCATTAATTTTTTTTGGTTTGTGCCCATGTCTAATCAAAACGTTCACATTTGTTGTTCATGTGTCTGCCGTGCCCATGTATAGAGTGTGTGGGGTGTATGTAAAGAACGGACTGAAACCAGTCTTTCCCAAATCACACTGTACACCAAAGGTACTTGTCTCCCAACTGAGGGGACTGAGGGGGAAAAGCATCTGAAGCAAAGCGTCATGAGGTAAACTGGGAGAGTGTGTCATGTCTAAGCCCCGTCCATGCCAATTTTAATTATCCTTTTGTGCTGAACCAATGTATCCTGCTGTAACCCGGTGTCATTTTACCAGTGTCATAACTATTTCCTCAGGCTTTCACGGGTGTTTATTTAATAGACTGTAACAGCTTCCAGTGTTTCTGACCTTGTACTCACTCTCAGACTTCACTATGTCTTGCTTCCTAGTGACTCAACTTGATATTACAAATATGTGAAACATTCTCACACAAGAAAAGTGCCAAAATCTTGTTTATGATCGGGAGGGGGGGAAAGAGCAGACTTGAATGTTAAAAGAGAAGTCTCTCTCACATGATGTCATTCCTATCAACTTTATTCTTGCTGCTTAGATGCTTACCTTGCTTCTGAGTAGTCCTGTGGACATATATATGGAAATGATTTGACTTCTGAATAAAAGCCATTTAACCAAGAACCTGTGTCTTGCTGCAATGGTCCAGGGATCTGTCTGCCATATCCTGTCATCCATAGCCTGACAGAGTAGAGAGATCCATTGCCTTTCATTTGTGTTCACATTTTGTGTTAACATGAGAGCTCTTCAATCCATCCCTGCTTTCCACAGTATGGGGGGGGGGGCATATAATTAATCAAAGATGGTTGGTACAGTTATGTTACATCTAATATAGCCCTTAACTCCACAGAGCTGGACAAAATACATCTTTTTGAATCTTGCACACAAAAAACCACACAAACTATTTCCTTAAACTAGATTTTGAATAGGAAATTAAAAATACTTTCAGTAAAAAGCCAAAATATTTGCATGATACAGGTGCACTCCCTCTGTTATTTTGTTCTCTCTGGTGTTGCACCAGTAGGCACAATGTTTTCCTTGTACCTCCTGGAATATAGGCAGGCAGTGCTGCAGATGGGGGTAGAAACAGAAATCTTCTTGGAGGACAAGAAACATCTGCTGTGCTGCCTTCTCTCAATAATTTTTGTGCAATACAATTGCAGGGCTGTGAAGCCTAGCCAGATTCCCTTTTAAGCCCTGCCAATGGGCCAGACTGAAGCCTGCCCAGCTCAGGTTCTTTGGCAAGGGCCCTCCCATCATCTAGCCAGCCCAGTGCTTATTGGCTGGCTGGACAGTTTGAAACTATTGGCTCCCTTGCCCCACAAGGAGGCTGGTGGGAGCCTCCTAGGTCCAGGAAGCATAGTGGCTGTTTTGTTCTGTGGCCTGCGCATGCCCTCTCCCTCTATAAGTCTGGGGCTTGGGCTTATCACTGTAGAGGATTATGGCCTTGCAATCATATGAGGAATCATAAAGAAGGATTTGTTGACACCTTCAACTTTTCTTAAAAGAAGCCACGAGGAGTCGCTGGCTAGCAGTATAAGTCTTCAGGGATTTCCAAAGAGGGATACTGTGAATTTTTCAGAAAATGCATTTAACTATCAAATTTACCTAGTTTGAAGGCTGCAAGAGGAGGAGACCAGAAAAAGAACAGGGAGAAAAGGGACGGGGTGTGTGTAGGCAGTGGCATAACATCACTTCTGGGCATCACACCACTCTAGGAGTAGCTAGAAACTCTGTGGTAAAACCATAGTGTTTCTAGAAATTCCAAGAGAGGATTGGCTTCGTGATTTTTCCTGGAAGTGATGCCACAAGGTTGCTGATGGAATTAAAAAAAATGTCTTCCACCCCAAGCAGTCATATGGCATGGCAATCTTAAGCTGCAATCGAAGTGAGCTGATCCACAGACTTGTTCAGTATGATGGTTAAAAGCTCAAACAACTTACAAACAGGTTTTTGGCTGTGTACTTCTTGAGCTTGCAAACTTTTGTACCTAAGCAGTTCTACTCAGAATCCTACTCAGGTCTATTCATTGGATCTTACTCCCAGCAAAGTGTTCTTAAGATAGCTCGGTTGATTACAAGTGCAAAGAAGAGCTTTCCCAGAACAGTCTATTCTCCCTGACAGAGATTGCAGAGCAGATTCTTTCTCCAGCACAAGCAAGGGGAACTTGCTGTTAAACTTCTTTTTCTTGGTTGGATGCTTCACACACAGTGCTGCACAATTTTCTTTTTTTAAAGGCTCGAAAAACAGACACGGGAGAGGGAATAAAATTCCTATGGTGCACATGAAAACCCTCCCAATCCAAGCATATCAGCAGCCATTCCTGTTGCTAAGAAATACAGAACTGTGAAGGTAAGATTTTTCAAAAAAACGATTTGCCAGCAGTTGCTTGATGATTGAGTTAACTCTGTGTTTTGGCAGCAACGTCATTTGCAGAAATGACTAAGAGTCTCTCTGCATGAGACATCTTACATGAGAACGCTTAAGTGTAGAGAGACGCGATGTTAGCTAGGAAGTGTAGTTTAAAAAGACCGAGCCAAAGGATCTGTCAATTTCATCTCTTTACACAGAGACAGTGCAGATTGCTTCTCAGAGGGTTTGTTAATTTCATCTTCTCCTCCCCACAGGCTTGGTCAATTTCACCTCCCCTTTGGGACTGCGAAGAGGAAATTAACAAACCTTCTAAGGAGCCTATCCGCTGGCTCTGTAGAGAGGTGAAATTGACAGAGCCTTTGGCTCTGTCTTTTTAAACTGTTTCTTGGCTAACATTGTGTCTCTCTACACTTGAGCGTTTTCATATAAGATGTCTCATGCAGAGAGACTCTAAGTGGGGGAAGATGGCACCATTGGGCTATGTGACAACATGAAAGCCTGAAAGGCGATCAAGTGCAGCAACCATTCAAACAGCCATGAATAGATCACGGGCAATCAAATTGGTCACTGAAAAATTAGTTGCCTGATCACAACTAGTAATCATGCCATGATTGTAAGAGGCTGGTGTTCCAGTACTCCTATTTCCAACCTCCACTCCCTGTCAGGTTCAGAATACTTTCAGGTATGCTAGTGCCAAAGAGACTCCATTTTAATCCTTTCAGTATTATGAGTGCTTTCTTCACAGGTGCCAGGATGTTCCCAGGCAGCTATCTCCCAGAGGAGGAATGTTTTGGCTATCGCTGTTCCAGCCTCGAAGGACTTTCGCTTTCCGAGCTTCAAAGGGATTGTTTTGAGAACTATGGGGGGAGGTTGGGCCTGCTGGGATCTGTTACTTTGTGCCTTATGCTTTGCCTGTCATTGGTAACAATTCACATGTACCATCCTGAATATTGTATTCAGGCTCGTGGACTATAATGCATTCTTTCTTCAGTAAACTTTTGAAAACAACGGGCTTTTGTCTGATTGCAGAAGGTACTCTGGAGTAAGGACTTTATCTAGCCACAGTTCTGACACTCCCTACAGTTCTAAGGTTATTTTCTGTCCCAGTTAAGAGCCCCGTGGTGCAGAGTGGTAAGCTGCAGTACTGCAGCCCAAGCTCTGCTCATGACCTGAGTTCGATCCTGGCAGAAGCCGGGTTCAGGTAACCAGCTCAAGGTTGACTCAGCCTTCCATCCTTCCGAGGTCGGTAAAATGAGTATTCGGTTTTCTGGGGGTAAAGTGTAGATGACTGGGGAAGGCAATGGCAAACCACCCCATAAAAAGTCTGCCAAGAAAACATCGTGATGCGACGTCCCCCCCCATGGGTCAGTAATGACTCAGTGCTTGCACAGGGGACTACCTTTACCTTTTATCTGTGGAGTAGAGCAGGTAGTCAGAATTTTAGGGGTGAAGCAGCTGGCAGTGGTAGTTAGTTTAGAGGGCTTCAAAAATAGTAAATAGTGGTGTCAAAGGCTTTCACGGCCGGAGAATGATGGTTGTTGTGGGTTTTCCGGGCTGTATTGCCGTGGTCTTGGCATTGTAGTTCCTGACGTTTCGCCAGCAGCTGTGGCTGGCATCTTCAGAGGTGTAGCACCAAAAGACAGAGATCTCTCAGTGTCTCTCAGGACACTGAGAGATCTCTGTCTTTTGGTGCTACACCTCTGAAGATGCCAGCCACAGCTGCTGGCGAAACGTCAGGAACTACAATGCCAAGACCACGGCAATACAGCCCGGAAAACCCACAACAACCAGTAAATAGTGGCATGTAAAGTGAAGTGGGACTTTTCTGCTGTCCCCTCCCACTGTAGACCATGGAGTCCCCTGATGATAGGTGTCATTAGATCCTCAAGAACAGAATCAAGGGCAAAGTAGCATGTCTGCGGTGGGATGAGAGAATTGATGAAAATTGCTGATCCTTCTTTTGACGACTTAAGTCATTGGAATTGGGTGACTGATCTTGCTGTTGCCGTTTGCTTTTTTGAATGGAGCTCAGAAGCTGTCTGGCAGCCAGTCCAGCTGCGTCACAACAGTGAGACGTTCTTGACGCCTGGCTCCAGACGGTGGCCAGATGACAAAGTAAGCCAACCTGCGCTCCAATCTTTAGAGATATACAAATGCAATTTGAAAAATCAAAGGCTTTGGTTTTTCAGAGCCAGAAGACAATGTGAATGCAGATCAACCAAGTCAACCACTTGCTGGTCTTTCTGCCTAAATTAATTATACGTTCCTTCACTGTCACTGATGTAGCAGCCTTTGGAGTTTCCATATTATTTTCTTGATAGCTTAGAAAAATTAAAGAAGCAAGTTTGATCTTTCTTTCTTAGGTGTGTGAGTGTGGGTTACATAGCAAACAATATTAGCTCGGAAAGGAGACAAGGCAAATAGGATGTTATTTCACAAGTCAGCATGTGAGAAGCTCCTATGGTTCGCTGTCATCCTTTGTGCTACTACACAATTCATTGTCTTTGCAGTGCTGGTTAATTTCCTTAAGCTTGGAATGTGACAAGAGTCCCCCCCTTCTCCTTTAAGTATTCCTTTTGATGTGACAGATATTCCTTCAAACATCTTGGTGAGTTTTCAAAACAAATTTAGATGTGCCTTTGAATAAAAAAGAATACCTGCAGTTCTGCTAGCTGGGATCAAAAAAGGAAAAAAGATACTTTGTCCACCATTAGATATATTAGCCTACTCAGGTGATCATCTATTAGGTAGAAGACGAAGCAATTTTTTGGAACTCTTTCTTAACTGTGTTGAATTGCTGAGAAGTAGACATCATTATGCTATGAAAAGAAACTTTCTCCTTTTTGAAGTGCTGGAAATGGGCCAAAGTTGATATTGGTAAGCTGTGAAAGTGTCTCAGGTTCAGTCCCCACCATCTCCAATGTAAAGTATCAAGTGGTAGGTGACCACTCCCTGTTTAACTCATTCACTCCTATGCTCTATGTTCTAAATAAAAGTTATTCTTTGTTCTGTGTAACTCTGGCTGGTGTGAAGTTGGTAGCTGAGGGGAGAGCTGCTGTAGCATAGTGGTTAAGTGAGAGCCAAGCTACAAGTGAGGCCTGACACAGGTTGGACAACTGTCAGCTTCCCTCAAGTTTTGATGGAAAATGTAGCTTGGTCTTGCAACTTGGCTCTCCGACTGCTGTCCAATGGACTTTTCAACTGTCACTTGTCCAACATTCCACCAAGCTGCCTACATTTCCCATCAAAACTTGAGGGAAGCTGACAAGTGTCCAACCTGTGTCAGGCGTCACTTGTAGTTTTGCTCTGATTCAGCTGCAAATCAGCACTCTGCTGGTTCGAATCCCACTATTGCCAAGTGCTCAGTAAGTGGCCTTGGATAAGCCACTCCTCTCAGCTCAGCTTCCAGCTTTATGGTGGGAATAGCCCAGATGAGCCTGATCTCATCAGATCTCAGAAACTAAGCCTTGGTTAGTAATTGGGAGACCTCCAGAGAAGACCAGGGCTGCGGCAGGCAATAGCACACCACCTTGTCTCTTGCCATGAAAACTCTGCAAACATACTATGCTATGTATGCTACTCTTGTCCATTAATTAGTTGTTTTTGTTTGTTTTATGAGTATGTGTGCAATTGTAGTTTTCTTAGATTTGTTCTTTAATGATATAAAACTCTCAGTAAAGATACCTTATTTGGGTGGTGATGGAAGGACAACGACCCACATATCAAGATCTCCTATCCAAGGCCATGTATAAATATGCGAATGAGGCTTCTCAGAGTCATACACTGGGGTAAAGGCATGTACCATACTTCCCCATCAGTGGCTATAAATTATAAAACTAGGTTCAACTTTCTGCTCTGAAGTTAACTCATCAGTGTGTGTATTTTTTTCTTCTTATAGAAGAGTATTGGAAAGCCATAGATATGCATGCAGAAGAAGTCCTTGAATTTGTGTCCATGCATATTTTTTAACGAAATAAAAAATGGTTTGCTATAAAAATCTGAGGTGCTTTGCATATGAAGAAGAATAACTCGGAGCAGTTGGCTAAGCTTATGCAGTATGAAAATGACAGCTGTAGATTGAACCCATTTCTTACTGTCCTTGGAGTTGATCTAAAGCCCATTATAGTGGAAAGAGAGGTACCAATTGATTTTACGGACTTTTCAGGGCAGTCCTCCAGACTGCCATTTAAATGAACTAGAATTGGAATTTTCTTCATGATGAATTTCTACTGATTTCTATGTGGTTAGCAAGGAAGACTGCAATTCCAATGTGGTCTGATCCTCGTCTGTGAAAGATTTCTCAGTTGATCTGCAACTAAATACTCTTTAGTCCAACTGCAATGCTCTTCCCAGCCAGGTTTACAAAATGGTGTGTATTTTTTTTTTTAAAAAGTCTAGAATCTGGTGATGTATATGGGGGTGGTGGCAGCTTATAAGATGCTAACGGTCACTGTGGTCCATATTTTACAGTATATGGTTTCAACCAAAGCACTCAGTTTCTTAGGCCAAGGCAAGGAAGACTTTCCATAAAATCATTGTGGTTAAACCAATTGCACAGCAATGCAGAAGAATTTTGACTCTAGAAGAGGGCTGGAGAGAGAAACCTTCTGCCCTGGACCACCCATTCATTACTACTACCACTCAGTGCTCCAGGATTCACCCATCACTCTGTGGCTAAACAGCAGATTTTTGGGTGAATCCTTCAACATGACAATGATGTCACTTCTGCTTCATGCTGGCATTAATGTCATGGTGTCGGTCTGATGCTGCCCTGCCCCTCAAGCTATCGTTGGATCTCAGCTGGCAACTGTAGCTAGAGAAGATTAGAAACTAGCCAAATAAAGAAAAGAAAGGGTTAGAGGGTGGTTGTGGTCAGTGATAAGAAAGGAGAAAGTGAAGAGACAGCAGGGGAGAATGACGAGAAGCCAAAAAGAGTGGGCGGCAAGGAGGAGAGCCCTAGCTTTTAGCTTTCCCCACCTGGTTGCTGCAGGAACTGCCCTTTGAGGTTCCTTCCCCTGATACTGCTGTGGGATTGCTTCATGCCAAGATCTTGGCTTGGGAAAACCTTAGTCAGATCAGCTTGTGGTTAGATGGGATGTCCATGTGACATCAATAGTGGGTGCCACAGACCACAGCTAAGCTCCCTGGAACTGTCTTGGAATGAGGCATGCTTGGTTCAATAGCATCAATAGGCCTGGTTTGACAAACCCGGGCCATTTCCACACACGTTGAATAATGCACTTTCAATGCACTTTCGTAATCCTTTAGAAGTGGATTTTTTGTTCCACACATGGAAAATCAGTTTCAAATGTTCACTAAAGAGTATTGAAAGTGGATTATCCAATGTGTGTGGAAGCAGCCCCTGTCTTAGAATGTCCCTCAGACCTCTGTCTTGATGAAATTGAATTTCCTTTGAAGATATCCAAACCTTTTGAAAATTTCGTTTTTGTGAGATAGGATAGAGGCCTAATCTTGAGCCTTCGTCTTCATGTTAACTTTTAGAATTCGCATTACCTGTCCTCCTGTGCCTTGTTAAACTGATTTGTTATGGTAAATTTATGATAAACATATAATGAGCTTCCAGATTATTTCATTCTACAACAAAGTAAAGATAAAACTACTTTCAGCCATCTTGCGATTTGAGACTCCCCAAAGACAGCTAAAGACAGTTGAAAATTTACAGCTACTGCTGTACTATTTGTTAAAATGTCACTTTTTGCTGCATTTAGGTAGCCAGTCAGAATACTAATGAGACCCGAAATATGGGAATTAGTCCATGCAAGAAAAGCCATATACACACATTTTAAATCACTAGTGAAACCTACAGAAAACGGCCACCAAGAAATAATATGAAGCATGATTATTATTTGATTTAGGTTTGAACACTTAACAATTTTCTACCTGGCCAGGCTTATAAAAAGGTGTTTCTTTTTTTTAAAGTGCTACTTTTAGTCCATAAATTCAATGTAAAGTTTAATTTGTATATTTAATGAGATCTCCAAGGACATTACATATTTGTCAATTGTCAGAGTGGGTGAAAAATACTGCTGAGGAAACTAAGCATTAACAGAGAAAGGCCACTTTATTGTTCTGGAGGAAGTATTTTGGGAATCCATTGTGAAGTAAAATTATGTGTAGGCATAACTCATCAGAGAGAGGCATATTTGAGTTACTGATGTATAGTAATGAACTTAATAAGGAAGCAGAATGGCGTTGTTAATAACAACATTCTGTTTGACAATGTCCTTCCTAATCTTCAGATCACGCTGAAGGACACACAACAACTCGTAGGCAAAAGGATGGCTTCCTACTGTTTATAATCAGAGAAGCTGGTTACGTATTTTTTTTTCTGGTGGTTGGTAAGACTTGCCTGCAGAGCAGAGGGGAGTGCAATTTCTTTTGGTCATCTAGTCAGAATTTATGATAAGAATAAGGAAGCAGAGAGTGAATACAAGTCATTTCCTTGTAAATCTTAGCTTATGAGATGTCACGATGCTGGTCAGGAAATATTCTATGGAAGATAGTGGGGGAAGATACAGGCAAGAGACCACTGCGGGGTTCTGGCAGGGTTTCTGTGTCTACATGTTATGCTTACAAAACAACAGCCAGAATTCCTCTAACTCAGGAATTACTCTGGTATTTGCTTTGCAACCTGTAGGAAGACGATTCCGTAACCTCTCTATGCAATTTCCTTAGCCTCCTCTTATAATGAAAAAATATGTGACCAGGTTAAAGGCCCCAAAGAACCTGTCAGTACTTTAGAAGGCAGTGAGCTACCTCCAAATGAACTCAAACTAGGAAAAGGAGCTGTTTTGGTCCTATTGGGAAGGAACTAAATATAGCAGAAAAGCAGGAATAGTTCATTGAACAGAATAGCATAGGGCAATTATGCAGACATAATAATTTCAATTATGCTTGTGTACAGGATCCCACCGTTAATACCTTCAGTCTTTTTTTTTACGATGTAAGGAAGGAAATTGCTAAAAGTGCTCTTGATTGATAAATATTGAAATATTGGTACTATTTAGGCCATTTATTGTTTGCTTTTCTCTCCGATGAGAGCCCAAAGCAGTTTACAAAAACACTTAAATATAATTTAAATGAACAACAATTTAAACTAACAAAATAAATTTAAAGAAAGAAAAGAAAACACAAGTCCACATCGCGAGCAGGTTATGAATCCTATGGGCCAGCTCACATAATGACAATAGGCTGTGAGCCACATGCTTTTATACATGTAGGCAGAAAGGAGACAGAAGCTTGGCTAGACGTTATGCAGTTGGCAAGATATTGTTACTGTGTGTGTGTTGTGTCTTTCATTCTCTTTAGACCAGAGAGACTTTTTCCTGTTTGACTGAAATGTGCGAGTAAGGCTCTCAACTGTGTCGGGTACAATCCTTGAGAGTTTTATCTCGTTTACGTGAAAGACAAAAAAAAAATTACAATGAGGGATATATCCCCCCTGAAACAATGTAAATTTCACCAAAATAAATGTAATGAACCTGAATTTGTGGCATAACAAGAAAACAAAAACGTAACCAACCATACAAGTCCACGTATCCAGACACCCCTAGGGCCACGGTGCCGATGTCAGAGACAATAGGATGTCCTCGGTTGCTGGGCTTGTGTATTTGGGGCAGAAGATGGAAAGTTCCTAGTTAAGGTTCCTGTGGTTTGTCCATATAGATTTGTTCTTATATGGATGTGGGTGATTTCTTTATAATCCTGTTTCATTCTGTTTAACATTCCTTAGTGGGGTTTGAGAATACTTGCTTGTAGAAAGTAATATTAGAGAATTGTCTTTTGGCCTTTTGAATGCAATCAGATTTCTCCAGGATGACAACTACTCCCCCTTTGTCTGCTTCTTTAATTACGATGTCTGGATTGTTTCTGAGGCTGTTTATTGCATTTCTTTCACCACTAGTAGGGTTGTCTTGTTAGAGATGCTGTTACTCGATCATGCCACCATAATGCTGCAAACCCTCAATTGGTTTTAGTCCATAAATAGTTACATTTTTCTCCTGTCCTTCTTATAAAAAGCTCACATCATTTACCCTTCCTCAATTTCATCCTCACAACAGCCCTGTGAGGTCACCCAATGAACTTCATAACTCAGTGGGTGCTTGAACCTGGATTTCACCACTCCATTCCATACTAGCTGTTATGAGAATCTGCCTTGTGAGAACATGACATTATTTTCATGCAACTGGACCATCCAGTAGTGAAGGTCTACCATAACTGGCAGTGGCTATCTAAGGCAGGAATCTTTCACAGTTCCACTGACTTTATTTATTAAAGCTATGCTGCCTTTCCATCTGAAATACATCCCCAGGGCAGCAAACATCAAAATATTAGAACATTTCCAAATTAAAACATCAATACGTTAAAACAGCTTTTAAAATCTAAGTGCACATAAAATATTTAAGCAACTCAATAAAACATAAACACACGTAGCACAATCGGGGAGGAGGGCTGATAATTATTAGTGGGGGAACACCAAACCAAATAAAAAAGTCTTTACCCATTGATGGAAGACAATGCTAGAGGGAGATAGACGAATCTCCCTGGGGAGGGAGTTCCAAAGTTTTGGTGCCACAACCAAGAAGGCCCTTGGTTGTGGCACCAACTGAAGTGGAGCCTCCAAAGATGATTGGTTCATATGGGAATAGGAAGTCCTTAAAGTATGCTGACCCCAAGCCATATAGGGGTTTAAAGTTTAATATCAGCACCATGCATTGTGCCTGGAAGCATTAGGAAACATTTTATTAATGAGTCCATAGACTGAACCTGGCACCTTCTGCATGCAAACTGATATATGACCTATAAGAGGGCACTATACTGATGAATAGAAAACCAAAGGTGCCATGTTTTACAGTGCAGCCCTACATAAAGATACACCAGCGTAAGCCCATTGAATTTAACGAGTTTAGACTGGAGTAACTCTGCATAGGATTGTAGTTTTGGAATAGGCGAATACTAGTGATTATATAAAAGATACAGAGTAAATGGCAAAATTATTTATGTTGTTTTATGTGTTTATAGCATTTGCAAAGGAAGAAAGGAAGATGAACCCCGTACCTGAAGGTTCTGTAGCGCTCACAATAGACATTTGATATATTTTGTCGTATTTCTGCCACTAGTTCGACCTTCTCAGGCTTTTCAAAATGTTAGTGAAGAATATCAGTGCCAGGTGATAAGCAGAAGATGGATAGCCTAATCATACCCCACAGTGCACACTGCATCACCTCTGTTTAACCTGGGTTCATTTAGATGACACTTTTTATTGCTGAATATCTACCGTCAATGATGTAAAACATTTTTATGGAAGGCTCTTAAACCACACTCTCATCTGATATCAGAAGATGCCAACCTTCTGAAAACATCCTCGAGATATGATTTACCTGTCAGAGACTTCGGTGCAGAAGTTCTAAACTTGTCAGGGTTTTCGTGAATTAAAATGCCACAGCATGAAACATTTTTTCTTGTTTTGCCTGAGTGTATTGAACCATTTATAATTGGGACACATGGCATGTGTTACATCAGAACTCAATCAGATTAATAAGAAATAAATGAAAGGTTTGGACAGGTGCCAGTCTTACTAAGGCTGATTGAAGTAATCGTATGCAAAGAGCTCAGCATGCAAATATTTATTGGGGGATATAATATGAGCATAGATTAGAGAATGTTCCTGAATTTTGATATTCATGGATAGACATGGGCATGAATGGAAAAAAAACCCTGAACACCCTGTTTGTTGTTCAGTGCCATCTACGAAGAACAACGAACATGAACTGTTCCCAGACGTTCATTGTTCGTTGTTCGTGGGGGCCAGAACCCCCCAACCCCTCCACTTAGCCCCCCTCCCCTCAAACCCACTTACCTGGCCCTTTAAAGATCCCTTTAAACTATCAGCTGGCAGGTGGCAGGGGTGGATTTCCCCCCTGCCACCTGCCAGCTGATAGTTTAAAGGGCCCTGTCCTGGCAAAAACAGCAGTGTCTGCTGGCAGCTAGTTTGAGGGGTTACAAAAGTGACCTTCCTAATGTCCAATACCCACCAAATTTGCAGGGGACATAGTCCTCACTGTCCTCTGAAGACCCCCCCAAGTTTCAGAGAGATTGCACCCTGGGAAAGGCATGATCCATGGGTCTCCCCATTGGCTGTCATTTTCTCTTCACAGTGGCAAAAACGGGACTCTCTGCTGGAAGTACTTCGAAGGGTTAAAGCCAGAAGGAAAGCCAGAAGGAGTTCAGACAGAGTTCAGTCCCTCCCTGCCTCCGGTTGCCAAGGGGATTGATTGCAGCAGGCGCCAGACTGTCTGGCTTGCAGAACGGCTGCTGAAGGCAATGAACAAGGCTTGCAACGACCACCTGTTCATTTAGGATGGAGCCTCATGAACAGCTTGTTCGAGAACAGCAGATTAGGCTTTGTTGTTTTTTTCTGTTCGTAATGCTGTTCGTGCCCATGTCTATTCATGGAGTGTAGGACCTTGAGTATGTTTATATCAGGAGTCACAGTGTCTGAACAGTGAGCCCTGTGTATCTAGTCTAGAGACTCCCCACTGCCTGCACCACCAGGTTGACTGGCTAAAACAGGGGACAGTAAGCCATGTTAGTTGAGAAATTCACACAGCAGCCCAGAAATGCCACAAGATCCCAGTAAAATAATGGAATCATAGTCTTAATAAAAAGAGGAACTGAAATGCTTCTTTTCTTCCATGGCAGCTAAGATGAGGGCTGTCTTCGGTGTTCAGCTACTGGTTTCGTAAGAAACTGATAATCTTTTTCCAGGACATTCAGTTGCTGACCTAAAAGTAGCAGTTCTCCTGCAAAGGAATTTTAAAGGGAGACTAGAAAGAGAGACAGTTGAATTGCGACTAATAACTAAACTCAAGACAATGCATCCACCTGGATTGAATGGAGACAAAGGCTTTCTGTCTCATTACCAATGCTAATTTCTCCACACCCACTACCCTTCTACATACCCTACCCTATTCAATCACGCTTGCCTTTGTCATTCACCGGTTACTATCATTCAGCTTCTGCAATCACTCCACTCTTCTAGATATAAGGACAGATGGACTCACATTCTAGCTGTATCTGAAGAAGTGAACTGTGGCTCATGAAAGCTCATACACTACCACTCATTTTGTTAGCCTTATAGGTGCTACTGGACTCTTGCTCATTTCCACTGATAATTTTTGTAAGCTTTTTATATATTTGTGTTTTAACAGGCTAATCAAAAGTTATATTGGACAAATATGCTAAACTTGTCATAATGTTTCAATTAACTTTAGAGATTCTCCTAAAATTATAGAAGGTTCTCTTTTTATTTTGGGGGAAGGGGAGGGTTTTAAAAATTTTCTAGTTTGGAAAATTTAATTTGCCTGCAATGCCAGCCAGGTTTTGGGGTGCTCTAGGTAGAAAATGCTCAGTGCCCCCCATGCTCACTACAAGGCTCCCCCTTTGGGCATCCCACATGCCCCCACCTTTCTGTGCATTCTTCTTTTACCTGCTTGCAAGTTCTCCTACCACCTGCAGTCACAGCTGCCCTTTTCTGATGGTGCTGGGTGCAGCTAGGAGTGCCAATGCGATGATCACCAGAAATGTTTGATGCTTTGTGCATCACCCATATGCCCTTTTCTAGCAGCACTAGACAGCACATGCAGCTGGGAGCAGAGGTGCAAGGCACTCAGTGGAAGGGTGTGAGTGGAGACATTGGAGGAGATGCATGAATAGGGTGTCAGCAGCAGTGAGCTCTACCAGAAGCCACATGCCCTGGCAGCTGCCCCAACCCACTGTGCGCTGACGCTGGGCATGCAGGGCTGAGATAGACCACGGAGTGAAAAATCTCAAGCCTTTTTTTCCCCTTTCAGCTGATCAACATGGGGCACTGTCACCAGGGAATTTCTCCTTTGATTTCAATAAAGCATGGACAGAATTCTTCAGTGGATTTAGTTCTCTTGGGTCAGATCTCTCCAACCAACCCCAGTCTGAAGCCTTTGCTTTGTAGCTGGCCTACCTCTAAGGCATGTAGGGCTTTTTTTTCAGCTGGAACGCTGTGGAATGGAGTTCCAATACCTCTTGAAAATGGTCACATGGCTGGTGGCCCCGCCCCCTGATCTCCAGGCAGAGGGGAGTTTCGATTGCCCTCCATGCTGCTATGCAGAGGGTAATCTAAACTCCCCTCTGTCTGGAGATCAGGGAGCGGGGCCATCGGCCATGTGACCATTTTCGCCAAGGGCAATTTAAACTTTAAGAAAACTCCCCCCTTGTTCCAGCTGACCCAAAGTGGTGTCATTGTGTGGTCTTGAGTTCCACCACTTCTCCCCCCCCCCCAAAAAGCCCTGAAGGCACGTATTGTGAAACTTAGGTCCTAATCAAGGTGACTGTGATGAAGACCATAACAGATCAACCCAAGGCAGTGATTTGTCTGCATGCATGCCAGCTTAAACACAATGTCCTTTATTTGCCATGTAGTGATCAGAGGGAAATAACAGTTTAAGAAAGCAGCCAGGCACTCAGTGTAGGCCACCCATAAATGGAGAGGATAAAAGGCACCGTGCTGTGCAAAGCTGTGTCTGTTTCACAATCCTCTTTTCTCTCTCTCCCTATTGGCTTTGAAGGCAAAAAGCAGGAAGGACATTAGAAGATGAGCTCTCTTTTGTCCGTCTGCTTTTCCTAGAAAGATGCACCTCTATGAGAACACTTTGAGCTGATTCTCGTGGTCAGACCTTGACATGGGAGAGTCGTCTGCTATTATAGTCTGAGATTTTGCATGTGTTTGAAAACACTCCCATTTAAAAGTTACACCCCAAATCAAGTTATGTATCCATAACCTTTTCTGTGATAGACACATTGTTTATGATGTGCACAGGTTTGACGAGGGGGAAAAGTAACGTTTAATGATTCACCATTAAAACTTTATACAAGTATCCTAGAAGAAATTGATCATACATCTAAACATGATGGGGCCTGGGGCTGGGCTTTGCAGCCTTGCTCGGAGAAAAATCAGACCTCTCCCTTTCACCGGGGTATGCCCGGGGGGCAGAACATGCAGCCTTAGCAGGCGGCTCTGCTTTACCAGCCAGTAGTCACATCATTCACTCAGCCCACCTGCCTCACCCTGTGCAGGATTAGCTGGCTGCTGTTTCCAGAGCCAGGTAGGAATTTTTTGCCCCCTTACTGAATTGGCTGTTGAGTTGGGTTTTTTTTTTCTGCCTACCTTGCACTGCTGGCAGAGGTTCAAGGCCTTGGCCGGGGTGGGCTGTTGGGTTTGCCCCTGGCAGGAGTTTATGGGGAAATAGGGAGTGGGCTGGTGAGCACCCAGAGGCATTTCCCCATGGCAAGGAAACAGGGTCTGCCATAAGTGTGGTATGCTTGTGATGGCTACTATAGCACAGGCAGATGCCTGCAGGGATCCTGAGGCACACATCCTTCCCTCATGCTGTATGGCTGAGGCGTTAGGAGCTTGATGGGGGGATGCATCGGCCTAGCTGACTGGGCTGCAGCCATTCCATGGATGGCCTACTCCTGGGGCTGTGGGGCTCACCCAGACAGGTCTAGGCAGAGGTCCAGGGTTGACCCCGTGGCTTGACCTGTACCACTTAGTTGGCCCTTGCCATTGTTTATGTTATTGCTATTCAATAAATGGCCCTTTTGTTCCAAGCCTGTGTCTGTTTCTTCATTCCAACTAAGGTTGCAATTTAAAGTCCATGTAAAGAACAAATTTGCAATGCTAAGTTTAATTGATCATGAACCAAAAGAACTATGGGCTGAAACCAGAAATATTATCAAGGAAGAATGTGCAAAGACTATTCCTGTAGCCAAAAAGAAAGGAGAAATCTAAATGGATGACTCAGGAAACTCTTAAAATTGCTAAAGACAGATAAAAAGCAAAAGGTGACAGAAATAGAGTCATAATTCTAAATGCAGCTTTTCAGAGGCTTGCATGCAGAGACAAAGAAATTTATTATAATAACCAGTACAAAAAATAGAAGAGAACAACAAAAAAGTAAGAACAAGAGATCTGTTCAACAAGATTAGGGAAATCAAAGGGAAATTCAAGCCACAGCTTGGGATGCTGAAAGATCAACATGGGAATACAATATCTGATCAGGACAAAATAAAGTAAAGATGAAAACAATATACTAAAGAACCATTTAGAAGAGATGGAAGGATGAAGAGATGGAAGGATGACAGATACCTCTGAAGAAGAATTTTTTGACGAAGAACCAGAAATCTCAGAAAGTGAAGTAAAAGCTGCACTCAAAGCAAATGG
This sequence comes from Eublepharis macularius, assembly GCF_028583425.1. Classification (NCBI taxonomy): domain Eukaryota; kingdom Metazoa; phylum Chordata; class Lepidosauria; order Squamata; family Eublepharidae; genus Eublepharis; species Eublepharis macularius. Next base: position 120,648,663 of record NC_072797.1, on the reverse strand, counting down.
AAGAAACAAAGCACCTGAAGAAGATGCAATAACAATAGAACTATTACAAGCTACAGAAACTGAGTCCATCAAAATCTTTAAAAGAATATGACAACAAATATAGAAGACAAAACAATGGCCCACAGACTGGAAATGCTTAGTCTACATTCCGATTTCAAAAAAAGGGGGTGCCAAATTGTGCAGCAACTATTGGACTATCACATTAATTTCCCACACAAGAAATGCTAGATGTTCAAGCTGGATTCAGAAAAAAAAGAGGCACTAGAGATCACATTGCAAATTAACGATGGCTAATGAAACATACCAGGGAATTTCAGAAGAAAATCAGCCTGTGTTTTATAGATTATAGCAAATACCGACTGTGTGGATTATGAAAAGATATGGATTGTGTTAAAATAAATGGGGTGCCGGTGCCACAACATCTGATTGTTTTGATGTGCAACCTGTACTCCGGACAAGAGGCTACTGTTAGGACAGAATATGGGGAAACAGAATGGTTTCCAGTTGGCAAAAATGTCAGACAAGGATGCATATAATCTCCCTACCCGTTCAACCTCTATGCAGAACATATCATAAGGGAAGCTGGATTAGATCTAGAAGAAAGGAGGACTGAAAACTGGTGGAAGGAACATTAACAATTTGAGATATGCTGATGAGACCACATACAGGGATGGCTTATCCTCTCCTGTGAGAAAAAGAAGAATATGAAACAAATTACAACAATATGAACAATATTCAGTAAGGAAATTATTAATAGATTTACCTGTTGACAGCTTAATTGAAGACATGGCCGTATGGACAATTGGTTATAGATGGATTTGACTTGTATTTATTTATGTATTTATTAAGGTGTTTATTAACAGTTTGCACTTTATATTGGACACCTTAAAGCATTTGTGGAAATTTACAACCTTTAGTGTGACTAAATTATAACCTGTTCAGGATATGATTCCTGTGTAGTACATTTATTGCATTTTGAATTTAACTTTTGAGTAGTTAGGAAGTCGTGGTGGTTTTTTGCTTGCTATTCGTATGTGCTTCCGTGATGCTCCTTTTTGTTGTTATGTTGACACCACATTACTGGCAGAAAATTGTGAAGATATGAAACGGCTACTGATGAGGGTTAAAGGAGACAGTGCCAAAGCAGGATTACAGCTGAACATCAAGAAGAAAAATGCAATGTCTACTGAGGAATTACACAATTTTAAAGCTGACAATGAGGAAATTGAAATTGTTCAAGATTTTCTATTCCCTGGCTCAAACATCAACTAAAAAGGAGGCTGCAACTGAGAAATAAGAATATTGAGACTTGGAAGAGCAACAGTCAAGGAACTATAAAAGATCCTTAAAAATGTCTCTCTGGAGACCAAGACCAAGATAATCCAAACTATAATATTTCCTGTTGCTATGTATGGATGTGAAAGCTGGACAATGAAGAAAGATGACAGGAAGAAAACTGATTCATTTGAAATGTGGAGGAGAATTTTGTGGATACCATGGACAGCCAAAAAAAAAAAAAAGTGGGTTCTAGAATATCAAACCTAGATTTTTTCCTAGATTCAATAAAAGAAGCCACATCCTCCAGTTTGCAAGCCTTGAGCAATTCTGAACGATTGGATGTTTTGGAAGGCTTTCATTCTTAGGGTCGCCAAAGGTCAGAGGTGATTTGACAGCACAACACACACACACACACACCAGTAGTGGTGCTGTTGTACAGCTTAGTGTTTGGGTTGGTTTTGTATTGGTTCCAGTTGTTGTTCTATGTTCCGACTGTTTAAGCTGTTTTTTAAGATCTGTGTTGGAAGTAAGGTTACCTGGTGCCCACCAATGATCATTTGGAGGAGGCAGGCTGGGAGGCATGCCCACAGCCTGGTTGATGATGTCACTTCTGAAGCAACCTGGAAGTGATGGCATTGAGCCAGGGCCAATTCTTTAAGAAAGTTTTGGGCAGATACTTAACGAATTGGCCCCGGTGCAATGCTGTCACTTCTGGGATCACTGGAAGTAATGTCATCAACTGGGCCATGGGCATGCACACTATAATGATGATGATGATGATGATGATGATGATGATAACAACAACAACAACATTCAATTTATATACTGTCCTTCAGGATGACTTAACACTTACGCAGAGCAGTTTACAAAGTATGTTATTATCCCCACAACAAAACACCCTGCGAGGTGGGTGGGGCTGAGAGAGCTCCAGAGAGCCGTGACTAGCCCAAGATCACCCAGCTGGCTTCAAGTGGAGGAGTGGGGAATCAAACCCAGTTCTCCAGATTAGAGTCCTGCGCTCTTAACCACTACACCAAACTCGTTCACACACGCAAGGAGAGAGGGGTAAGTGCTTGCTATCCCCATCCAACTTTTGTCAGTTGCTGAGGGGGGAAAGGGCTGGAAATTCTAGCTGGAAGCTGTGCAGGAGACCGCTTCAAAAACTTTATTAAAAGTTTGGAAACATTTTATTGAAGTTCATTAAAGTTTGTTCTTTAGCAAGCATGTTGCAATATACTTTGCTGGGGACTAATAGTTCAGGCTATATTCTATTTATGATTACCATGATGTAGTCCATTTATGTCATTTCAGAAATAAAAATGTTTCTATCATGAGAATGTATATATGAGATAGGTTCACAGGGGGGCAGCTGGTTGTAAAGTTGTCCTAGGTTCAGAGAAATGATGCTTGGACTCTTGTGTCCTATCACCACCACTAGTCTCCATCACAACTCTCGTTTATGGATATCTAGATATGTCACTGTTGGATTCCAGTAAGAACCATGGCCAGTCCATGTGCCTCTCTCCCTTGGTCAGGTTTGCTGAGAGCCACAATGGGTCCCCAGGCAAAGACTATATCTGGGCTCCTCTCAACCCAACTCAAGCACTGCATTACAATTGTTTCATTTGCCTGGATCCAGGGTAACTAGGGCTCCTGGAATTTTGTCCCCCTGGTTTCTTCCTCTCAGCAGCCCTGTCTGCAGGGCTTCGCAGACACTGCCTATGTTTCAACAGTTCCCTCTAGCCAAGGATATTTGTTTGAGCATTGGGCTGGAAAGTCTCTGCACCCAGCTGGGCCACACAGAAAGCAGCCACATGAACAAAAGGCCATTTGTAGGGAACCAGAGAGTTTCCTTAAATAACCTTGGGACAGCTTTGAATTTGAGGAGTGCGTATTAGGAACGAAACTGGGACCTAAAAAAGAAAAGGGAAGAGGCACCCATTTCTCTGGTTTGAACAATGCTATTTTAAAAGTAGCTATTAAAAAGAAGGTCTTCTGGATTTCAAGGGAAAATGAAATCCTAGATATCCTGAAAATTCAAACATTACCTTTCTCAACTTAGTTCTCAAGAAGACCTATCTTACCCATGCTTCCCCGCCCCCCATCATGCTTTTCCAATTATATTATCCCAGTGCCAGGAAAAGTTGCATCTAACATTGAGATTGCTAATCTAGGCTGCAATTAATAGTGTAGCATCAGGGCCAGAAATAAAGATGTACCTATTTTTGAATGACTTTCCTTCCCAAGGTTAGACTCTAGAGCAATCGTAGTTACAAATCAGTATCTGTTTAGGGTTCACATTGTCCAGATGGGGAAGAAAATTCCCTGGGCTTGCATTATTTTACAGCACTTGTATTTTTATTTAAAGGAGATTATCATCAAAGTTCTTAGGCAGCCTGGTGGATAGGCAGGCAGAAGAGAGAGATAATTGATTATCGCCATGTGAAATTTCTTTGTAATTGCACCATCTGAAGCGGTGCTGGAAATTCATCTGTGTACAGATGAGCCACAGCTTTGTACCTATAATATTTATGCCCAGTTCATTTAACTGGGTGAATGGCTATAAATAAACCTGTCCATTTGAGAGATGATCATGTCCTCTACCATTCACAGGGAGTCATATTCCGGCAAGCCACTGCGCAGTAAGAAGAACGACGCAGATAAGGCCGTTTTTGGAGGTGTCAGCTACCAATAGCTTCCGTCCTTTTTCCTTTTTCATTTTGACTAAGTAGCCAGTGATCTTGGTAGCATCCTCGTAAATTTTGCAAAAGGACAGGCTTGAGTATATGGCTTAAACAACAGATTTGGAGTAAGCCCTGTGCTCTTGGGTATATGCAGCAAAATTTATATTTATAGGTATAAGGAAAGCATTCAGAAGGTTTGTAAACTCCTTCCAGAAAAGCTAGCCTGAATTATTAGGGCTGCAATTTGAAGTTCGCTTTTCATGAGACTTCTTCTTCTTCTTCTTCTTCTTGATGATGATGATGATGATGATATGCCATCAAGTTTCAACTGACTCATGGTGACCCCTCATGGGTTTTTCAAGGCAAGAAATGAACAAAGGTGTTTTCTCATTGCCTTCTTCTGCATAGCAATGTCTTCTTTGATCTCCCATCCCAAGTACTAACCATGGTTGACTTTGCTTAGCCTCCAAGCTCTGAAAAGTCTGAGCTATTCAGGTTGCTGCTATAGTCCTTTTACCTTTATAAAAAAATGTCCTCCTAAACAATTCTCTTTTACCAACATTGCAAACTGATGGAAGTATAGGAGCCTTCCTGACCTCCTCAGGCCAGCCATTCCACAAAATAGGGGCTACAACAAAAAAATGTGTGCATAGGCAGTCATTGATCTTGCCTCTTTGTAGGGTAGCACCACAGAAGGCCTTACCCACATAAGCAATGCTGCTGTGATGGAGCATTGGAAGAGAAGTGGTCCTCTAGATAGGAAGGTCCAAGGCTATGAAAGCCTTTGTATGTAATAGCTATTACCTTGAGTTGAACCCAGTAAGTCATGGGCAGCCAATGGAGTGAATGCAGAAAGGGTGTAATGTGTGATCTGCCTAGCTCCTGATAACAACTGAACCATGGCATTCTGTACAAACTCGAATCTTTGAACTGCCTTCAAAGGCAGAGTGCATTACACCATGGCATGGATCTAGGTATCCTGGTTGGCTGAGTCAAGGTAGGGGACATCTTTCAGGCTAAACTAAGGGCCAAGCTACACATGACGAATGACACTTGTACAGCAAGTGTATTTCTCCCTGTTCACTTGCCCTCCACTCAATCCACTTGCCGTTCAAGTGTCATTCGTCATGTGTAGCTTGGCCCTAAGTTGGAGGAAAGCAGCTGTGCTAGCTTGCTTCCTCAGCAGTAATTCTGGATCCCGTACAACCTCTAACTTTTCTAACTGAACTCCCTTGAAGATGGAAAGCAGAGTGTCCTTCAAGACATTAGCCTTCCTACCCAGTATTAACTCTGTCTTATCATGATTCAGTTTCAATTTCTTCACTCTTATCCATTCAATCACAGCAGTCGGGCAGAGGCTCAAGAAGACCTCTACCACATCACCAGGAGATTTTAATAGAGCTGGGGGTTGTCAACATATAGATGGCACTAAATTCCAAAACTGCAATTGATTTCTCCCAAGGACTTTACATAAGGATTGAATAGCATGGGGGATAGGACTGTGCCCTGTGGTAGCCCACATTGATGGCAATTGATTCCAAAAGCAATCTTTTTAATCTGGTCCATGATTTAAATTGATCCAAAGGGTATCCCCTGGTGCCTACTTTGACCACCAAACATCTCAGCAAGATGGCATGGTCCACTGTATCAAAGACAGCAGATAAATCGAGTAGGTTCAACAAAGAGGCATGGCCTTTTTCTACATTCAAATGGGAATAATTAAATACTACTGCTACTAATCCTCCAATCTCCAAAAGTAGGACTCGAGGTGACTAATAATGTCCTTAAAACACCAAAATATTTTAAAACCACACCTGTACATATTTTTAGTGGAGCAGATAGCAAAAAATAAAAAAATCAATCCTCCTTCCTTCAAGCCACAGCCCCCATCAGAGGGCCTCCAAGATGCAAGACATTCATTCAGAACATAAGGTCTAGTTTAATCATGGCTGGTTGTAGACACCATGCCTGTTGTTGGCAGCATTTCAGTCATCCCATGTTGTAGGTATACATGCAAACAGCCCTGATCCATTTGCTTGGAATATAGGGTGGCCATTTCACCTTCAATGATAACAGCACTGTAGTTTCTATGTCTAACAAATACTCTTAAAATATTGTTTTAAAAAACATTTACTTGCTATTTATTCCTAATACCTCTCCAACAACAATGCTCTAAGCATTGCTGAAAATCTCTATTGAAGTCTGCTTTATTGACATTCTCAAATGATGGTCTGCCATTCTTATAGTGTGCAAATTCTGTACACATTCTAAAATACGTGAAATGCTTTAACAGGGCATGTTTGCCTTTTAAAATGCCAGTTCGGTGGTGGCTCTCCCTCTGTGGTCTCTGATGTTACTCCAAGGGAACCAAAGGCAGCATGGGTTACAAAGAGGGAGTAGTGCCCCCCCCCCCAGTATTCTGCTTCTCTAGAGCAGTTCCTTCATGACAGGGATGAAAATAAGCACAATATGATAAGAAATTTCAGTTGCATTCACTCCTATGCTTTAGCTGTGTTGAGACTTCACTGTACATAATAGATACGTACTAATAGACACCTCTGTCCTCCATAGACAAGAGACTGGGAGACTCTATCATTATCTGCCATCAGCCAGATTGTTTCATTTGGCAATCATTTACTGACTCCCTGTTTATGATTTTAATTGTTCTTGTTGTGTGTGTATGGTATGTGTCATTTATAAACTTGGTTTTTAATGTTTTTTTTAATTGTTCACTGCCTTGAGGGCCCTAATTGTGCTCAGAGCAAAAATGGGGTACCAAGCCATAGATCCTCATACATCCTCTGAATTTTACTTTGGGTCACCCAAAACTTAGCATACAATCTCATATCATGTCCATAGCCATAGACTGAACCACAAATATTATGCACCCACCACTTCATGGCACCGCCATGGTGCAAAAACATGGTTCTAAAGCACAGATCTTCATGGATCCTCTGGATTTTTATACTGGGTCACCCAAAATTCTCCATGCCTTCCCATTTCATGTCCATTGTCATAGAATGAACTGCAAAAAAAAAACCCACTCACCACTTGATGGTGTTGCCATGCCACAAAAAACCTGATTCAAAATTATGGATCCTCAGGGATCCTCTGGATTTTTAGACTGGGTCACTCAAAACTCAACATACGATCCCATACCATATCCGCAGCCTCAGACTGAACCACAAAATAAAATCTCCAGCTCGCAAAAACTTGCTTTGAATGCATGAATCTTGTGGAGTTTTATATGGGGTCAACCAAAACTCGCTGTAAAATCACATATCTTGTGCATAGCCACAGACTGAACCACAAAAATTAATCACCCACTGCTTGGTGTAGTGGTTAAGAGAGGCAGGAATCTAATCTGAAGAACCGGGTTGGATTCCTCACTCCTCCACTTGAAGCCAGCTGGGTGATCTTGGGTCAGTCACAGTTCTGTCGGAGCACTCTCAGCCCTACCCAGCTCACAGGCTGATTGTTGTGGTAATAAAAATAACACACTTTGTAAACTGCTTTGAGTGGGCAGTCCTATATCAAGTCCAATTACGCACCCCCTGCTTTGTGGCAGTACCATGGTGCAAAAACAAGTTTAGAAAGAATGGATCCTCATGGATCCTCTGGATTTTTACATTGGGTCACATTGGGTCACCCAAAACTCACCATAAAATGCTATGTCTATTGATGAAGAATGAGCCACAACCCCTCCCATCCACCAACTTTTGGTGCAGCCGCAGGGCAAATACCTCATTCGAAAGCATGGATTTTCATTTATTCTGTGGATTTTTACATGGGGTCACCCAAATCTCAACATACGAGCACATACTAAGTCTTTAGCCACAGACTGAACCACAAAAATGTCCCACCCACCACTTGGTGGCGCCAAAACTCTGGTTTGAACACATGGATCCTCATGGATCCTGTGGAGTTTTACATGGGCTCACCCAAAACTCAAAATACAGTCCCAGGTCATGTCCATTGCCATCGATTGCACCCCAAAATTTTGTTTAAAAGTAAAAATCATATGAATTCATAAGAATTAATGCCTCGAATTCATGTTTTGTGCCATGCTGCTGTCATGAATTTCTGTATCTGTATTTTTTATGGTTCAGATTGTGAAACTGGTTGTGATGTATGATCTGATGTTTGCTTTGTGGGTGTTCTATTTTTTAAAATACTGTAGGATCTGTTAGGATCCATGCTTTTGAACCATATTTTTGCACCATGGCTTCCCAGTGAACTGGATGATGCATGATTTTTGTGGTTCACTCGGTACCTATGGATATGTGATTGTGTGGTGTATTTTGGGTGACTCCATGTACAAATCCAGAGGATGCATCAGAATCTCTGCCTTGTAACCATGTTTTTGCGCCATGATGGCACCATGAAGTGGTGGGAGTGTGATTTTTATGATTCAGTCTGCGGCTATGGACATGATATGGGATTGGATGGAGCGTTTTGGGTGACCCCTGTAAAAATCCAAAGGATCCGTGGCTTGGAACCACTTTTTTGTGCCCTGGTAATCCTATGAAGTAGTGGGTGGTTCAATCTGTGGCTATGGACATGCTATGGATGATCATATGTACAATTCCAGAGGATCCATGAGGATCCATGCCTAGGAACCACATTTTTGTGCAGTTGCAACCTCGTGAAGCAGTGGATGCATGATTTTTGTGATTTAGTCTGTGGTTGTGGACACGATATGGGATGGGATAGAGAGTTTTGGGCAACCCCTGTAAAAATCCAGAGGATTCATAAGGATCTGTGCTTTTGAACCATGTTTTTGCACCATGGCAGTGCTACAAAGTGGTAAGTGCATGATTTTTTGGGTGCATTCTGTGGCAATAGACATGACATGGAATTGCATGGTGAGTTATGGGAGGCTCTGTGAAAAAATCCAGTGGATCCATGAGAATCTGTGCCTTGAAACAATGTTTTGGAGCTGTGGCAGTGCCACAAAGTGGTATGTGATTTTTGTGGTCTTTTCTGTAGCTATGGATATGACGTGGAATTGTATGGTGAATTTTGGGTGACACACTGTAAAATTCCAGAGGATCCATGAGAATCTGTGCTTTTGAAGCATATTTTTGCTCTGTGGTGGTGCCACAAAGCAGTGATTGCATGATTTTTGGGGGTACAATCTGTGATAATCACCATAATATTTGATTACATGGTGAGTTTTGGGTGGCCCCATGTGATAATCTGGAAGAACCACGAGGATCCATGCTTTTGAACTAGGTTTTTGAACAATGGCAGTGACATGAAGCAGTGGATGCACGATTTTTTCCTACAAACTGTGGCTATGAGCACGACAGGGGATTGTATAGTGATGCAATATACAAATCCTGAGGATCCATCAAGATCCATGCTTTGAAACCAGGGCCGAATCCACACTTACCGGCACAGCACTAAGCAGGCGGAGTCTTTCTGGCACGATATAAGACGTCATCGCACCATGATGCTGCTCTCATGGAGTGATGACGTCATAAAACGCGCCAGAAAGACGCTCTCACTCCGCCTGCTTAGCGCTGTGCCGGGTATGTGTGGATTCGGCCCAGGTTTTTGCACTGTGGCTGCACCATGAAGTGGTGCATGCATGATTTTTTTGGTTCGGTCTGTGGCTATGGGCACGATATTGGATTGCATGGTGAGGTTTGGGTAACCTCATGTAAAAATTCAGATGATCTGTGAGGATCCATGCTTTTGTACCATGTATTTGTACTGTGGCAGTGCTACTAAATGGTAGGTGTGCGATTTTTCTAGTTTATTCTGTCCCTATGCACATGACATAGGATTGTATGTTGAATTCTGGATGACCCAATGTAAAAATCCAGCGAATCCATGAGGATCCATGCACTTGAAGCATGTTTTTGTGCCATGGCAGTGCCACAAGCAGTGGGTCATGATTTTTTTGGTTCAGTCTGTGGAAATAGATGATATGGGACTGTATGTTGAGTGTTGGGTGACCCCATGTAAAAATCTGGAGGATTCATGAAGATCCGTGTTATTGAAACATGTTTTGGCACCATGGTGATGCCGTGAAGCAGTGGGTGCATTTTTTTGTGACATTGGATATGATATGGAACTTTATGGTGAGTTTTGGGTGACCCCATGTAAAAATACAGAGGATCCATGCTTTCATATGACATTTTTGTGCTGTGGCAGTGCCACGGAGCAGTGGGTGCATGATTGTTTTGATGCTGTCTGTAGACCAGGATATGTTCTCTAATATGATGGCCTTTTTGTTTTGTTTCAGTATAAAAATCATATGAATTCATGAGAGTCCATTTAAAATAATCTCGATCCAACTTTTACCCTTCCGATATTTTCACCTTTGGAAATGTCAACAGACTTTGGCCAAGAGAAACATTATTGCACCTTTCCGGAGTGGGATGGCACAGCAGTTTTCACCTTCGGAAACATCAACAGACTTTGGCCAAGAGAAACATTATTGTACCTTTCTGGAGTCGGATGGCACAGCAGTTTTTACTCACTTCCCCTAGTGTTTCTCTTGCTTGTTGCAGATACTGTTACTGAGCTGAGATCTGGTGTTATACACTGTATCAGGGTTTCAGCATACATAGTGAAGGCATTAGCAACTTTTGACAAACTGTTATATACAGTGGCTCTGGTTTTGAAGCCTATAGCATCACATGATGGATTACAACTCATAAACCATCCTTTTCCAAAATGTGTCTTTCCATTTGGTTAGACTAAAGATAAGGCGCCAACATGTGGAAATATATTTTCTCTTAAGATATCATGCCATTTAATTAAATCCTTTTTCATTTCTTTTGACAGGTGAAATATGAGCTTGCTGATAAAGAGCTTTCCCCCTTGATTACTGGGTTTACATCCTAAAAGGAGGAAGATATAGATTTTTTTCCCCGAATGTACTGTACGACTCATCTCCTTTGGGCCCTTCTTCCCTATAAGAGAAATTTGTTACGTTTCCTGTTGGTACGTAGCTGAGCTTGTTTGATAGTAAGTGGGCAAGAGGGCCTAATAAGCTGAGCTTGCATGAAACTTGGTTTCAAAGATGAAACATTATTATAAACATTATTCACTCTTTCCTACTAAGGTGTGCTATTTTGGTAGCCCAGTGGCTTTCATACTGTGTTCCAGGGAATCCTGGAAGCTTGGCAACAGTTATTCCATAAGAAAAACAACTCTACAGTCATTCCACACTCTGTTAAAGAGATGACCCACTCACTGAACTCTGGCGTTTTTTTTAATATCTCCAATTTCAAAACGGAAGCAGGCAGTTTGGCTTCCCTTTCTTCAGCATCTTTTCTGAGAATGGAATCTCCCATACTTTCCTGTGCCAGCTAAAAGACATTGAAAAAAACGAAAGCCAAACTGCCTGCTTTCACTTTGAAATCAGAGACGTATGGAGTGAGTGAAAAAAAATGCCAGAGTTCAGTGAGTGGGTTATCTCTTTAACAGCATGTTGAAATGACCTATGTTTGCTTGTTGTTTTTAAAGCTTTTTTATATTTATAACATCTTCCTCCACCAACACTCTTTTTTTATTTCCACTTCCTCAGAGCTTCAGGTTTTCTCTGCTTTACCCAAGCTTTTCTTCAAGAACACCTTCCCTTTCTTATGACCTATATATTACTGCCTCCCTGATCTCCTCAAAAGGTTTTTACTGCCACCAAAGGCTTTTGCCTTAGACCTCCTCACTATAACTGGTCATATAGGAAGGCTTGTTATAGATGGTAGTTTGACAGAATGATCAGCATGTGAGGGTGATTGTGAGGTAAAAAATAAACCTTTTTTCTTAAACAAAAATAAAATTTATTTGTAAATACATAAGTTTGATGGTTGCAAAGTTTTGATAAGCATATTGGTTTCAGAATAGTTCTTAAACTTGGTGGATTCAGAAATAATTATATCTTCTTAAAGGTATATTCATAGACTCAGGGCCAAGCTACACATGACGAAAGACACTTGAACGGCAAGTGGATTGAGTGGAGGGCAAGTGAACAGGGAGAAATACACTTGCTGTTCAAGTGTCATTCGTCATGTGTAGCTTGGCCCTCAGTCATACAGTAATTTTCCACACGAGTCCTCACTACTAGAATAAACTCTCTTCTCATCCACAAAGATATAGATTTGCTCAGGCCTTTTGGCTTGTCTGACTGAACTAGAATGTCTCACAACTTCACACTGAGAGTTCAGCCTCCACACAGATTGGCTGACTGAATTACCACTTTCTCACAGCACACTTAACCCCCCCCCCCAAAAAAAACCCTGCAGTTAACTCCGCCCCCCAGGGTACATCTACCATCTAATCAGATTACACGCCACTCACCCATTCAACCCCTCTTCTTTCTTCAGAGGCCTACATTTAAACTCACAGCAACAAATATTAGAAACCCCACTTTAGCAAGCAGAAATAAAATCCAAATTAAATACATTATATGCAAAACATTACAGTAAGCAAATTTCCTCATGGCAGGATTGAGTGCAGTGGCACTTTAGACACAAACACGATCTTCATTTTCCTTAAAACTGATTTTCAAGTTTCCTTAAAAACAGTTGGCTTAACACTGTCATTTTTTCTCTACATTGCACTACCACAGAGGAATATTGTTGGGTGCACCCACAGTTTACAAAGTGAGGCTTGGCTGATGTTCCACATGAATTGCATTTGTATCTTAGAACATGCATGAAAGATACATTCTTAGCTTGAATTTCTATTTATCCATGAGCTGAGCAACTTGCAGCTTCAGCTCCAACATCACAATCTAGAACATCTTGTTGTCAGAGTGCCTTTACACGATAGCCGTGCCTTACTGCTTAAAAAGTGAAGAAAGTTTACTTAGGAACTACATATTTGATAGCTGGTTAGTCTTAAAGGTGGTTAGTCTTAAAGGTGGTTAAAGTTGGTTAGTCTTAAAGGTGCTACTGGACTCTTTTCTATTTTGATACTTGATAGTGAAGAGGAGAGAGAGGGATAGCATCTAGTTAGCTAGCTAACTAAGAGAGAGAGAGTTCCAAGAAGGAGGAGGATATTACCTCTAAGAGTACCAATCTGGAGACAAGACAAGGAAGTGACATTAACAGAAAAAGAGGTGCTGTCCTCACATTTCAATCCGACTAATCCTTACTGCCCCCTGTAGGGTCTTCTTCTCTTTATCTTTGTACACCAGAGATTGCTACTTTCAACACAACTCTGTGTCATTACCTGACCTTTCTTCTAAGGAGCTCATAACAGTGGCTTGAATCCCAATGAAGTACTCCTGTCAGTGGAGCATGACTTCCTCACATGAACGCACATGAAGATGTCTTATATTGAATCAGTCAATTCATCTTCTGTGACTGGCAGTGGTTTTTCAAGGGGTCCGTCTGCATGTTACAAAATTCTCCAGTTTGTTGAGGAACAGCATGAAGACTTTTCATCAGTTGTGTGACAGGAGTTTTCTGCCTCCTGCACTCACACTGTGACCCGAGCAGTTGGGAGAAGCAACAGTAGTCTCTCCTCCTGCTCTTTTTACGTTTGCAGACCTAACCAGTGAAGATAATGTTGGATCTGTGGGAAATTTAAGTATCATTATTTTAACAAAGGAGCCAACAGAGGTTCCACCGTGTGGTTTACAAATACAAAAAGAGAAGGGGGGAGAGGTTGAAACGGCTTCTCCCCCCCTGTTTTGGTCTCAAGCAGAAAAGGGTATGTGTGTGGGAGGCAGAAAACTGTCCTCGCACATCTAATGCATAGTCTTTGCTCTGTTCCCCAACGAACACAAGGATTTTGTAATGTGTAGATAAGCCTGAGGACTTCACCTTTTACTTGATCTTTTTAACTAGAGATGCCTTGCCCCGCTCCCCACTGCTGCAGCTTGAGATGGCTCCCCGCATACTAGTTCTAGGAGGCAGGAGGTCTCTGGGAACAGCATGAGGAGGGAATCAGAGGTCTGCAGTGGGAGACAGAAATCAGGGGAAATTGCCCCACCTTCCATCCATGGAAATTCTCAGTGGGATCCAACCCAGTGCATATGGATTTACTTTCCTGAGTTATCCTCCCAACTACTCTGTTTGATATTTTAGACTGTGAGATCATGGCTGGCTTAAGTTTATCTGATTAACTTCATGACTGGAATTTGAACCCAGGTTTCATCCAGTGTTTGAACCAGTACACTGCACATTCATGTGCCCATTGAGTAATAATTCCACATGTTACTTCACTGGGCTTTCATCTTTTACACAGCTGTGTTTTCATTACTTTCTGCTCTTCTTCATTTTCCTTAAGGATTTGGAGTTTTAGACTCACCTGGACGTTGCTGCCACAAACATAGCCCAGTTTTCTAGATTCCCAGCTGAGGTAGCTGATATTGTCCTGACTACACTCTTGGCTACCTGACTTCCCCTGGTTCTGAAGAGGCCTCTCGATATGTTCTGTCTATTCCAATGTGTAGAGGTTAGAGTGTCAAACTAGAGTGTGTGAGACTCATTTTTAAATTCCCATTCTGCCATGAAGCTCACTGAGTGACCTTGGGCAGCTCATTCACTTTATCTGCCTAACGTGTTTTATTGAGAGGATAAAATGGAGGAACGAGGAATGATGCACTTGCCCAGACCTCCTTAGGTGAAGGGTAAGCTAAAAATGTACTAAATAAATAAACAGCCATTCTGGGTTTTATGCCCCACTTGCTACAGCTGAGGCAAGCTACCTTTTCCCCTTCTCCTCTTCTACCACATACTTCCACACATACATTTAGCTTTATCACATGTTCTGACCTTGAGTATATCATATGGTGGGGGAACCAGGTGAACTCAGTGGCAGAGAAGAGCCTAGGATGGCATGGGTATGTTCAGCCCACACTGTCTCATGCAGCTAGGGCCTATATAGATGTACACTGAAAAAATTGCCATTTCAGTTTTAGATCCAGGGTTTCCAAAGGAACCATATAGTGTTGTTTGTTTTTTTCCAGATGAGGGATTGCCAGCTCCGATTTAGTTCATTTGGAGTTTTTTGTTATCATGAGTTTCTGCCCTGTTCTTTGCAATGAGGGCTTTCAGGCTCTTTTTGCACTTAACGCAACCAAAATGGCACAGAACACAGTCCTCCTTCTAAACTATTGATTGGCCAGGTTTTTCCTCAGTTACACTACACACATAGAGCAACAAGTGTCATCGCACACTAGGGTAGGAAACCGGCTGCATTAAAAACAATCCTCCTTTATGTTCATTTTTTATTTTTCTATAGCGTCAATAAACTATTAACTTTGCATTATGCTGTTGCCTATTGGTTTCACATTTCCTTATGCTTTGCAGTTTTGGTCCCACAATGAGGGGGTGTTCTCACATTAATCACCACTCATCTCTATTGCCCAAATAAAGGCAGGCAGCATGATTGTTTGAATTCCCCTCCCCTTCCCCTGCCTAAACAGACCTATGTTTTTTCCATAACTTCTCCTTTTGCTATGGGCAGGTAACATTGTTTTTGAAAGGGCAGAATAAGCAAAAGACTCACCAGATGGGAGGAAGCAATCCTAAACAAATGTAAGTCCCATGTTATTCAATAATGTTTACTTTCAGGGAAGCAGCTTTTGAATTGCAGCCTATGATCAAAGTTTACACAGTCCCCCTTCCAAACATTTCCAAAGCCGATGAATGGGCAGGAGTCTCCCCTTGTGAGGACCAGATTGGTTAGGAGACAATATCACTGCCCAGGTAGTACTGCCCAGGTAGTGACAAGGAAAAAATTATACAGTTGTGCGCATTGCGCAGTTCATCCTTCTCATCAACAGAGTTAATTAATAACATATGGGATCTCTCTCCCCTTGGGATCCAATTGGTGAAAGCTGTTAAGAAAACAAGATGCTGTCATGTGGGGCCAGTGCTTTTCTGCTGCTACCACCACTGTAAAGTAAGAACTGAAACAAAATGAAACACACAAACTTTTTGGTGAGAAGGTGTTGTTACAATTTGGTTTACCATTCTAGAAACTGCTTTAACAAAATGAAACAACAATTTCCAGGTGTATTTCTAGCTCATTTCATTTTGGATATGGTATTAGGTTTTTCAGCATGGTGCCTGTAAATAGCAGGAAGTTTCAGGGAGGAGGGGTGGGGCCATAAGAAAACAGCATTGATTGTGTCACAACATCACTTCCAGCAAAATCCCAGAAGTGATTTCACAGTCACTCTGCTTCTTGGGGGGGAATTCCTCAAATTAGAGATTTGGGGAATTCTTAAATGATCATAGGCAGGCTGTGAAGTCATTTCTGGGGTTTTGCCTTGAAGTGATATCACGACAAATGCAATAATGATTTTCCCTGTCCCATTTTCCTGCTGCTCCCTGGATGGCTGTCAATGCAGGAGAATGCCTGCCACCACCAGGTAAGTGGCAAACCTAATAAGGTACATAAACCTCAGCTGCCCAATTCTTCTACCCCTTGTAATGGGCTACACTCATACATGTGGCATATTTATAAGTAGAAAGGTTTAAATGTTTGATGAGTAAATGTTCTAGATTCAGTGATGGAGCACATGAAAAAGTCCAAGATTCTCTTCTGTGCCCTGCCACATGTACACTAAGCAGCATCAGAACTTTGGATGCAAGGTAAAGCACTGAATCTATGGTTATATCCTGCCAGAATGCAAGGGATGAATGAAACAGCCCTCAGCTGGGTATCAGTCTATCCTTGCCTTTCTAGTGCATCTTCAATGAAATTATTCCCCGGAAATATATACTTATCCATTTGTAATCATGACTTACAAGAAAATACTCCTTGATAGAGAAAATCCTCCACGAGGTGTAGGGTTGCCATTCCCTCAGTGGATCCTCCACTCTCACCCTCCTCTCTGCACCACTACTTACCTGGCTGGTGGAGGAAAAGGTATGGGAATGGGCCTCCCAAGGTGCATTCCTGACGCTGCTCAAGAAGTTTACTCCCAGGAGTAACATCATTATGCAGGCCTGAGAGTGCTCCTGAGCTTTGTGTCAGACTGATTTGGGCCATCTGGGGGCCCTAATCAGCCTGGCTTTAATCCTGGGAGCAGTTCTGGGGCCTGCACGATGACATCACTCCCAGAAGTGATGTCGTCAGGCTGCTCTGGACGTATGAGCATGCTTTGTGCACATACAAGAAAAAAATACAGATAAGTGCCAGGTCCCTCCTTTTCCCACCGTGAGGGGACCTGGCAACCCTAATGAGGTGTCTCTGATACTAGGCCTGATCTGTTCAGTCAGTCAAAAACACAGTTCTTGTAAATAACACTATAATAATAATTAAAAAACCCTTTCTGTCAGTTGGCATTAAAAGGGACAGTGCAGTTTCTCTCACTGGATTTTTTTCCTACTGACTTAATTACAGTAAATTGGAATCATTAGAGTGAAATTATATGAACCCGACAGCTCCCCGTGGTCTTTGTGCTACCTTTTAGTATGATAATGAATGTTAATATAAATAATTGATATATTCTGACTACCTCTGCATCTTTATTTGTACCTTTCTCTCCGCCCCTTCTTAATTTTGCTCCAGATAGAAGGTGATGCGTTGTAAATTAAGTATAATATGTAATATTTCAGTGCAAGAAAGGAGGTTAATTGAGCTTTTGGGGAGTCTCAGAGCAGATAAACATAACAACAAGCAATTGGTAGTAATGGCTTGAGATGCTGAAATAAAGCAGAAGAGGCTTGGGTAAAACTACTTCCTTCCTTAAATATTTAAAGTATTTTTTAATTTGTAGAATAAATACAAAAGGAATGCTCATAACAAGATGAAGGACTCATTCAAGCCGAGGAGGAGTCAATGTAATTCATTTTTACATGTATTTTTATACAACATTGAATATTCAGAATAAGACAACTTACAAAACATGAACATGAAGCCGAACACGTACAATTTTTTAAAAAATATTGCAAAACATTTATAACAGGTTCCAAACCACAAGCCAGTAAAAACTGTATTACCCATTTGAGAAAAAGCCATTTATTTTTTCACTTAGCGCATACACTGTTCATGAAAAGACCAATTGAAAAAAATTTACAAGTTCGTCTTCAAGACCAAACCTGGGACATCATTCCTCAACACAAGGTCATGACTGAAAAGGTTTAGAAACCAATTGAGACAGAACATGGGGATGGGAGGGGCAGCAGCATGTAGGTGTGTGCACTGAAAACATTTCTATTTCTGTTTTGAATCCAGGGTTTCAAAAGAAACTATGCACCATTATTTTTTTTTCTGGATGGAGCATTGCTGGCTCAGATCTAATTCATTTTTTTAATCACAAATTTTAGCCTTGTTCTTTGCAATGAGGGCTTCCAGGCTCTTTGGGGCAGCTGTTTTTGCACTTAATGCAACCAAAATCACACAGAACACAGTCCTCCCTCGAAACCATCAATCCAGCAAGTTTTCCCCCAATTACATAGTGCAAACACACAATAATAGACTCTGAAGAAGGTGAGGGTTGGTAGGTGCATACTATGGCAGGTCAGCAGCAGCATTATGTTCACTTTTAATTTTTTTATAGTGCCAATAAATTATTAACTTTGTATCCTGCTGCTGCTTGTTGGTGCCATGTTTCCCAGTGCTTTGAAGTTTTGTTCCCATGACGAGGCAAATCCTTCCCTTTGACTCTCAGTGTTCCACTGCAAAATAGGGTGTTCTCTCATTAATCACCGCCAGTCTCCATTGCCCACTTGCAGGCAGGCAGGCATGCAACATGCTTGTCTGAATTCCCCCTGCCTGCCTAAACAGACCTATGTTTTTGAAAGGGCAGAGTAAGTGAAGCAATCCTAAACAGGTCTACTCAGATGTAAGTCCCATGTTATTCAATAGTGCTTACTCCTGGGATAGTGTCTTTAGAAAAGCAGCCTATGAGTGATGTCTTTCAGGGTTTTTATCAAGTTTGTCTGAACAGACCACTTGCACTTGCCCCCGGCTGCACTTTTCCTCACAGCAACTGACCGTCCAAATGACCTGATGGGGCTGGAGGAGATAGACCTGGGTTACACTGCAAAACAAACCAAGATGCACTCTCCCTAAATAGGTCTAGTCAGATGTAAGCCCCATGTTATTCAGTAGTGCTTACTAGATATGGGCACGAACCAGGAAAATTCTGAACCATGTAGTTCATGGTTCATCACATTTCATAACCATGACATTTCATGAACTTGCCCTGGTTCGCAAACAGGTTCATTTGGTTCATGAAAACATCACTTCCAGGTCAGCAGAAGGTCTGCAGAGAGCCCATCCCCCTTCAGTGCCTAGGAAACTGATTGATTGGCACCAGATTATCTGCAGGGACAAACTGAAATACAAACTAAATGAACCAGGCTAAAAATCATCACGTTTTGTGAGAAATGAGCTCCCATGAACTGCCGGATCATAAACCATGAACCGGCCTGGTTCATGATGAACTTCGGTTCGTACTTTGGTTCAGGCCTGCCACTAGTGCTTAATCCTAGGGATGTGTCTTTAGAGTAGCAGCCTATGATTGAAAACTACACATTCCCCCTTCCAAACATTTCCAAAGGTGGGGAGGGGTTTCCCTTTGTGAGGACCCAATTGGCAGGGAGGCAATGCCATTGGCTGGGGGGAAAAAATGCATTCATGTACATTGTGCACTTTACAACAGGAGAAAATGCAACGTTGGCTGATTCCGCACACGTTGGATAATGCACTTCCAATTCTCTTTGTAGATCATTTGGAACATTTTTTCGTGTGCGGAACAAAAAAATCACCTCAAACGACTGATAAAGTGCATTGAAAGTGCATTATCCAATGTGTGTGGAATCAGCCATTGTGCACATTGCAACAGGAGGAAAAAAAGATGCACTCATGCACATTATGCACTTTCTCTCTTCCCACCAACAGAGTTAATTAATAATGTAAGGACTGTCTCCCCTTGTAATGCTGTTCGATTCAATTGGTAATGCTGCTAAGGAAAACAAGATGCTGCTGTGGGGGCCAAGTGCATGCCTGCTCCCGCCGCTGTTGCAGGATAAGAACCAAATAGAAACTCACACACTTTTTGGTGGGAGGATGGACTAATAATTTGGTTTCCTGGATTTGGCTCACTGTTCCAGAAGTTGCTTAACAAAATGAAACGCCGATTTCTGGGTGTATTTCTGGCTTGTTTGTTTCATTTTGCACACCCCTAACAACAGGAATGGCTATAAGGCCACTGATTAGTATATCAATTACAGATGCTAGAACTATAACTTCTCTCTGTTGCAAATTATGCAACTATTGTTTGACATGCATTCTGATATGGGTGAGAATGAGTATTCAGATTTCTGGGCCATTGTTTCTTGCATTAAATAGATTGCAAGGGATTAGATGCAGATCAGGACCATAGCCTTAGGAAGCACTGATGAAACCAGTTTTTAGCTAAGTGCTTTTGAAGGCTTCAGATTACAAATGTCAAAAAATGCAGAAATTGGCCGTTTCCTCTGGGAATCTCTTCTTGATTTTCATAGAAATATTCTTTGAGGGGAGCATTCTGAATGAAGCAGCAAATGTGTAGTCCCAATCAAAATAAAATCCCTATAAAATTGAAATGGAAAGGTGTCCAGTCTTTATTGTGGCTATGTATTTACTCTAGAGAAAAGCGATGGACGTCTGTAAAAGTTCATTGCCACACTACAGATTGGTTGCTGTTACTGCCTGCTTACTCTCTATATACTACAAGACTGTTTAATTGTAAAGATAGATTCTTAACGGGGAGAAAGTAGAAACCACAGTGTATGGAATGCTGAAGCTATTGTGTCACTGTCACTAGATTTGGTCAGCCTCATTTTTTCTGGCTGTCAGTGAGAATTCTATGGTTTCTTTTATGTCGTTCTAACACTACGGACACAAAAAATGTTGGAAAACACGTTAATTTTAACTGGAAAACAACTCAATGTGAGGAGAGAGGAAACTGGTGAGAAACAAAAGACTGCGGGTTTATTCCTCACAAGGGTGCAATGGAATTAAAAGGGAGAATTGAACCAGTCAGTTTTTGGAAATTGATCTCATTCCTTTTTTAGCATTTAAAGCATTGCTCAGTATAACCTGTCCATTTGGATTGATGACCTGATACAAATAAGACAGGAGAAGTGTACTTTTAATTATTGGGCAACTTGTCATGCAGGGGGATACAGTTAGCTGCTCATACTGAAATGTCATCTATTGCACAGCTTTTTAATGATTCAGGCATTCATTCATGTATTTTTCAGATGAATATGGTATTATTTAGTGGTGGAGAAAGTGAACAGGTATAGTCAAGTACAAGTGCTAGAAAAAGGCAAAGGAGAACCATATGCACTTAAAAAAATTCAAAGAACTTTGACAGTGTTCTCAGAATGTTACCGAGAGAAGAGAGCAGTGTATCATATATGGTGTAGTGGTTAAGAGCATGGGACTCTAATCTGGAGAACCGGGTTTGAGTCCCCACTCCTTCACTTGAAGCCAGCTGGGTGACCTTGGGCTAGTCACAGCTCTCTGGAGCTCTCTCAGCCCCACCCACCTCACAGGGTGTTTTGTTGTGAGGATAATAGTAGCATACTTTGTAAACTGCTCTGAGTGGGCATTAAGTTGTCCTGAAGGGTGGTATATAAATCAAATGTTTGTTGTTGTTGTTGTTGTTGTTGTTGTTGTTGTTATTAAAAAGTCCTACGTATAGTTGCCACCCAAAGAGTTTCAAAATCTGGAACACTTTTTGAGTCAGTAAGATGTGCCCTTGACATGTGCCCCAATATTACCAATCCTTTATCAGCATATGTCACTCTTGTTAGGTATTAAGTGAAAAATTGCTTTTTTGCAGTTTTGGTGCATCTCTTCTTGTCCGTGATTATTACTCTTCATACAAAACAAGGAACAGTTCTTTGGAATGCAGAATAGCTGGCAAGCTTAGAGCTACGATTCAAGTACATGGGGTCATGTCACATGCTTGGGAAGATAGACCTGCTCAGTAGAGAAGTTTTTCTTCACCCAACAAGTGATTAAATTGTGGACTTCACTGCTACTGGATGTACTGACTGCCACTTAACATAGAGTCTGTTTGTAAGACTGCACTACCCAGGGAATCTTGTGGGACCCAACTCATGAAGAACACATGTCTGGTGTCTCGTGTAGAAACTCAGAGATGGCTGTGAAAAGGGGATTATACAAATTCATCAAGGAGAGACCATCAATGGCTGGCTACTAGCTATGATGCCTAAAGGGAACCTTCACATCCAAAGGTAATAAACCTCTAAACACCAAGAGGTTAAGAGGCAACTAACTTTGAGTTCTGTGTTTTCTTGTTGGCCCCCCAGGGTTGGCCCCACTGTGTGCTGCAAGATACTCTACTAGAATGGAACACTGGTCTGATTCAGAAACTCTTAAATTCTTATCAGACAGACTGTGGTTGTTCATTGCTGAGTGAGGGAAAGGTACACTGTACATGCTCAGAGTGGGTATATAATATTTATATAACTTGATAACAAGGCATCAAAGAAAGGTCTGTAGGGAAATCTGAATTTACATTTTAATGTGCCAGGTTAGGCACTCAGGGGAAGCCGATCCTAAAGTTCTGATTATTGAGGGGTGAAGGAAAGGTACACTGTACATGCTCAGAGGTGGTATATTACACTTATGTAACATCATAACATGAAAAGTCTGTGGGGTATATAGCTCTCAGATGCTTAGGGGAAGCTGATCCTAAAGTTCTGGTTGTTGAGGAGCTTATGGGAAAAGTGAGCTGCCTTTACCTTAGACGAGAAATCCCAAGTTGGTGTTTTAGCCCAATTTGGGGTGTTAAGCTAGAACTACTTGGGCGGCTTCTGCACTGCAGCAGATGGTAATTACAAGCGGCATCACTGCTGCCCTTTCAACAGCATCAAAACAATGAATCCTTTCCTTATTCCCTGCCTCATTTGAAGCAACATCTGTTCCAATATAACTTGAGATTGTTTGAGTTACTGTATGTATGTTTAGTATTATGGGCGGTTTTTTATTAGTTAAATATTATGACCCTTAAAGTAAAGAGCTATGAAACATAAAAATGCAGTTCGCTCAAGTGACTCCTGCTAAACCCAGGAAATTTGAATACGCATTTCTCTCCTCCTCCTCTTAGCTATTCTGAGCTATGCAATCTATGTGAGTATGTGAGAGAGTTTCTAATTTGTCACCTTAAACTGCAAAGAAAAATTGTTTGCAGCAGAACTCTGGAACACATTAAGTTTGATTCCTGTTGGATTTACCCCAGATAAATGCTACCAGCATTCAGCACTTGTTCTGGGTACAACTTAGTGAGGCGTGCAGAATCGGTGGCCATCAATGTACTATTGGGAAGGACGCCAGAAATGTCAGAGACGGCAGAATAATATCTGGGCTGAACACATGCCACTCCCCTTTTTGCAAGTCATTGAACCCTGGGATTGCCATGGCCCATAGTTCTTAGCAGGGCTTTTTTCTAGGAAAAGAGGTGGTGAAACTCAGGACCGCACAATGATGTCACTTTGGGTCAGCTTGATCAAGGGGGGAGTTTTTTAAAGTTTAAATTGCCCTCGGTGAAAATGGTCACATGGCCGGTGGCCCCGCCCCCTGATCTCCAGACAGAGGGGAGTTTAGATTGCCCTCCACGCTGCTCGACAGCATGGAGGGGGCAATCTAAACTCCCCTTTATCTGGAGATCAGGGGGTGGGGCCACCGGCCATGTGACCATTTTAAAGAGGTGCCGGAACTCCATTCCACTGTGTTCCCACTGAAAAAAAGCCCTGGTTCTTAGCCTATGGTTTGCAATTTACTGCCTTGTGTGTGAGTTGTGCCGGCAGGATGAGCCCTAGACATGGATATCCTTGCAGCTCATTGCCAGCTTGAAGCCTGTACTGGCTAGGTTGCATATGTTTGTTTAAAGTGTACATTTGAATGTATTTCATTCTGTGATCTGCTTCAGATCTCCAGTGTGGGTGAAAATCAAGATTGAAATATTTTATATAAATAAGTAAAAAAGAAGGGATGTAAAGCATTTACCCTGTAATCCTAGACAGCATTATACCCTTCTCAGTGCTTTGAAGTCAATAGGCTTAGAAGGGTGTGATCAGTTTAGGATGGTCTAGCAAATCCTTTATATGTGTGTGAGTGCTGTCAAATCGTAACTGACTTATGGCGACCTTATCAAGGGGTTTTCAAGGTTAGTGAGTAGAGGTGGTTTGTTATTTCCTTCCTCTGCAGAGAAATTCAAGTTTTCCTTGGTGGTTTCCCATCCGAGTACTAACCATGCTTAGTTTCCAAGATCTTATGAGATTAAGGCTATATTATAGTTTTCCAGGGAGCCTAAATTCAAGGAGGTAGCAAGTGGGGTTATAATAAAACACCCTATAACGTCTATTGACTTCTAATTTTAGTCATGCATTACAATCAACACATATAGAATACAATCATTGTATATATATAGTTACAACATCTAGTCCCAAAATTTATTTCTGTATGTTTGTCTTCCCTGTTTTGTAGGTTGTCTTTTGCGGAACGCACAGAGTCCTTTGACATGAAATCTAAAAAGGCCACTTGTTTTCCTCCGATGAGATGAAACAGAGGCGGCACTTCAAAGAAGTTAGCTACGAGCTTTGCCGGCCCTGTTTATTTCGGCTCGTTTTGAGTCTAGTCTTCCTCTGGCCAATATTTGATTCCTTCCAGTAAACCTTTTTCAAATTCAGTCTTCAGTTCAATCATTGTGAGTAGTTTAATGCTTATAAAAATTAATATCAAAAATATTAACAAAACCCAGTGGTACCTAGGACTGCTTTCTCCAATGAACAAAAGTGACATTTTCTCAGGGCCTTCTGCTGTCAGGAGGACCACTCTGTGTGTGTGTGTGGGGGGGTGCTGAGAGAAAGCAGAACTGCTTCTGACATGGCGCACTGGCCCCTCCTCCTACACACATTCTCTCAAATATGGACACAACACCTACATGTGTAAAAAATGTCTCCATGAACAAAAATACATAGAAGGTGTTTCACACCCAACCACTAATATGGGTTTGTCACATGTCATTTCACTCATGGTTCAGTAGTATCTGCCATTTTAGAGCACAGCTACCTGCTCCATGTGGCTGTGGAGGCTTCTGTTTTAAGGAAAAGACCATCAGGTACAGGAAGAGTACCTTTTTAAAACTTCCTCCTCACCTTGTTTTCCAGTTGAAAATTATCATCTCAAAGTTGCTTTTACTTCTGTGGAGGAAAATGTATAAGTATCCCAGACTGGTCTTCCTCCTTAAATTGTCCCTTTAAAATGACCATTGTGGCTTTTCTAACAGGTGATTTTTGCCACTTTTGGCTCCATACTTCTTCGGGTTTTCTTCCGAAGTCCAGATGATTAACTCCCCCTTCAGGTTTCAGTGTGGCATTTCACAGGTTCTCTTAGTTTTCTGTGCACGCTTTTTCTGTGAGGGGAGAAAATTTGGAAGACAGCCCTTGAAATGATGCATTGAAATCTGAAGGGGGAATTAATCTTCTGGAAGAAAACTTGAAGTGGTATGGGGCCAAAAGATGCAAAAATTGCCTGTGCAAAAAAGGCCTTCATATAAGATATAAAAAGTTTTTTAAAAAAAGAGTCACCAAATATATTATTCCATCTTTTGTAGGGGAATTACGTGCTGTCTCTTACACTGGAGAGAATATAATGTTTAATATAACATACACATATATCATCTAAAATCAAAATTGTTTTTTTCTTCAGAACAATAACTTTTTCGTATGTAAATGTGTGCAGACATTTGAGACAAAAACTCATGATAAATACATTGGATGCTGGCTTACTTTGGATTAGTGATGAGCCAAACATTTTTGTGAGTTTACAGCCTCAAATTTGCTATGAAATAAGCAGTGCATCCAAAATCAAAAATCCTCTTTCTCTTTTTTAAAATCTCTCTTGAATAGGTCAGGAGATGGTAGAGCATTTGTACGTTGCCTTGGAGGCAACCATTTTAACCTCCATCCTGCAGTATCAGTGACATCTGGAGGCCTTTTCATGGGGATAAACTATGTCATGAAAAAAGGTTCCCTGAACGATCTCATTTCTTGCTATGATACTCCTAGTCTACTGCTACTAGTCTACTGTCTCCAGTAGTGATGGGCATGAACCAAAAACCCCCCAGACCATGTGGTTCATGGTTCATCACATTTCACGAACCATGAACCATGAACTTTCATGAACCTGCCCCTGGTTCATGAACCGGTTTGTTTGGTTTGTGAAAACGGCACACCCAGGTCAGAAAATCATCACTTCCGGGTCAGCAGAAGGTCACTTCCGGGCCAGCAGAAGGTCAGTAGGAAGTCCATCCCCTGTTGCCTAGGAAACTGATTGATTGGCACCAGGCTGTCTGCAGTGATGAGCCAAAAAAAGAGTCAAATGAACCAGCCTAAAAGTTCATGGCAGTTCGTCAGAAATGGGATCTGACGAACTGTGGTTCGCGAACCACAAACCGGCCTGGTGCATGCTTAATTTTGGTTCGTACTTCAGTTTGTGCCCATCTCTAGTCTCCAGATGATTTTACTACTCTCTTTATGTCCTTAAGCTTAATATCAAACAGTTAGCCATTGATTAGATTGTAAGAGAAAGATAAATTGTTCCAGCAGCAAAATAAAATGACGTAAAATCTTTTGTCTAGCAGTAGTAATGACTTGGAGGAAAAAAACCCTCCCCAGCATCAAAACAGAGACAAGCTCATGCTGTTAAACAACTACTTCCACGACCATTTCACATCTAATCACCCAATGATTTATCACCCCCTAACCATTCACATCAACAATCCAATTAAAAGACTCCTCTTCAATCTGGATTTCATGGTTTTTGGCAGGGACGAAGCTGCCTGGAGCTGCTGAAGCAGAGGAGACAAGTGGGAAGTATCTATTCCAGGAGACAGGACTAGAATGGACACAGCTTCCTAATGGAACAAGGCTGCAAAAGGGAGATCAAGGCTGGTGAAGGAGTAAGGGAGGATCTTATTTTCTTATTTCTAATTTCTTAGGTTTCCACATGGAAAAACACATGAATACACAAAGCTGCTTTATACTGAGTCAAACCCTTGATCTATGAAAGTCAATTTTGTCTACTTTGACTGACAGTGGCTTCCCAGTGTCTCAAGGACAGGTTTTTCACATCACCTACTGGTCCTTTTAACTGGAAGTGTTGGAGTTTGAACCTGGGACTTGCAGCATGCAAAGCAGATGCTCTATCACTGGGCCATGGGCCCTTCCCCAAATATATCGTATGATATTTTATTTATTACATTTATCCCATTTTTCTTCCTTTAATGGAACTCGTGATGGCTTACATGGGATTCTCATGTGTTTTCCCACTGAGCTATTGATCAGGCCTAGATCCACTTAACTTCAGTAATGCTCGTGTATCAAGTACCCTCTACCCCATCTTGGAACCAAGCAGAACAAAATGCAGAGAAGATTTTGTATTTGAAATTTCATGTATTCATTTAGATGTTAAATACAAAATGCACATTTTAGGGGTGGAATTGTGTGAGGGACAGCACCATGTCCAGCTCCTTTTTCAAATCTGCTATTCCCCTTTGTATCCTGGTGGCCTGGTACAGAAAGCCAGCAACAGCCAATCAAGGTGCTCAGAACCTTCAGAATGAGAAAGGAGAGGAGGAGCAAAGGAAAAAAGCCATTGAAAAAATGGTTGAGTCAGATGGGGTTTAGAGAAGGGGTATCAAACTCAATTGTTGGAAAGGGCTGGTTGCAGGAGCAGCAAGGGCAAGGCGACAGAACACACCAGGCCACCTTGATGGAATTGAAAGAAGCAACAACTTTATTGATTTACAGCTCATGGAGCATTGGCTCTGCATAGGAAACGGACCCCAGTATCAGCTGACCTACTGGCTAGCTGATGACCTCCAGCTCCCTCAGACCACCTGATGGAGGGGGATGGAATGACAATTAGTGGAATACCATGGGTGCATGCTGCTGTGTGGATCTTCTGCCACCTGGAAGTGAGGATGCCCCAAAGCCCCCAAGTTGGGCATGCACCTGCCAAGTCTCACTCCCCAGATCCCTTAAGGGGAACCCTATAATAGGGAAACTGAGGCCCTGTTCCCCCCCCCAAATGAATCTGTGACCAATGCCCAAACTGCCACAACAGCCCAAAACAGTTTCTGCTGAAGCTCCTAGAACTGCAACCAACCCAGCAAGCCGTCCCAGATGTCCTGTAACCAAAGGTTGAGACCTCACCTGGAAAGGTGCACCCCATTAGGATGGAACAAATCCTCTACTCTGAAAGAGATGTCTGGGTGAGGGATAATAATCACCCCCTCCCATTTCAACTAACTGTCCCACAGTCCTGGCCAACTTCTCCCTGGCCAGGTCAACCTTGTCTGGGTCAGCAGCCCCGTGCCACAAGCAATGTTTCAACAAGTCCAACCACAATATGTGTATTTGAGGAAAGGGTCCCTGAAGGAGTTGCAGATCGGCCATGATAGAATGCTGCAAGTCCACACCCTGTCATCTCCTCAAGTCCTCCAGCTGAATGACCAGATCATTGGCGGGGGGGGGGGGGTACCCTGACAATCGAAGTAACGAAGAACTGTTGGCACCCATGAGCCCCAAATCGTTTTCCTGGTGCTGATTCAGGCATTGTTTCTGACGGTATGTTCAGCAACCTTTTTTGCCCCCTTGGACAAAGGTGCATTCCTCCTGTCCTTTG
The DNA here is from genome assembly GCF_028583425.1 of Eublepharis macularius. Taxonomy (NCBI): domain Eukaryota; kingdom Metazoa; phylum Chordata; class Lepidosauria; order Squamata; family Eublepharidae; genus Eublepharis; species Eublepharis macularius. Next base: position 120,620,068 of record NC_072797.1, on the reverse strand, counting down.
ACTCAGGCTTTATCAATGTGAAAACATCCACATAGTACCCATCAGGAACCTGCTCCCACACCTTGCAAGCCAGGTGAATGCCGGGAGGGTCCTTGTTGTCCATAAAGGATGGGATGTTACCCAGGCCACCCTCTGCCTTGCTGATGGCCCAGACTTCCCAGAGGGCACTTCTTTCCTCCCTGCCCCGAGCCCCCCTGAGCAACACCCAGGCAGTTAGGCCAGGGACATGGGCCACAAGACCCCAATACTCACCATCCTCATCCTCCGAGGAGGATTCACCTATGGATCCCCCACTGTCTGAGTTGTCCTCCCTCTGTGACAATCTCTTGGTCTTCCTAAGGGTTTGGTGGCTCTTTTTCCTGGCAGGCCTCTTCCTTGGTGCCAGACTACTTGAGCTGATGGAACTATATGATGGGGATGGTGCCTGCTGGTGCCCACATGCCAATTCCTTGTTCTTGGCTGCTTTTCCAGCCACCTGAGGGGCCTTCAACAGACTCTGGAACAGCGGCCACTGATCCAGGCCCAGCGGCCTCCAGCTGCTTGACTGTCTCAGAGAAGAGCTCCGTGCAAGAAAGGTCCTGCAGAGTGCACCTGCCCATGACTTGACTAACCTGCCCCGAGAAGATCCCAGAGACAGTGAAGGTAAGCCTCCAGCAGTTAGACTTTTCTGCCACCTGTCCACGATGGGGGAGGGGGAAATGCTGGTACTGTGCTGCCCCCTTGGCCCAATTGTCTGGTGTCCTGGCCCCTCTGGGAAGGTGGAGTGCTTTGGATCCTCTCCTGTGGAACCCCTGGGAAAATGGCTGGCTCCAACCCTGTCTGTGGCTGCCTTCCCTGAGGCTGCCCTCTTAGGATGCATAGTAGTGCTTCCCCCATTGGCTGGGACTGATGCCCCTTGTTGACTGGCCAGATAAGGCCTCTTGCAGCCCTACACCCGAGTCTCCACTCTCCTGGCCATGGTCAGTCGGCCTCCCGGTAATTGAAGAGCCCTGTAGATTGCTCCTCCTGTAGGCACCAAGCTCTCCCAATGTGGAGAAAAGGCCCGCCTCTGGGCCCCAACTAGGCCAAATGCCATTTGGTGGGAGCTATGGGGGGGGGCGCTTGGGACACTCCTGCCCTACCTCTGTGGATCATGGCCTAGGCTGCCACTAGAGCAAGCTGATGTTGGCATACTTCTGCTGCTTGCACCTTGGTGCCACCAAACACCAAAGGAGGCTGCCTCCAAAAGGAACGCTGCCACTGAAAAAGTTATGCCGCTGCCAAAAAAGAATGCCACTCCCCAAAAAGGAACTCTACTGTCACCGCTTTTGGCTCCAGCCGCTCACAACTCATCCTACCTGTAAGCCAGCCACAAGCCAAGTGCTGAGAGGTGGGGCTGGCTTGCCTTAATAAGTGCTGACAGCAGACCTGAGAGGAAACAGTTTTGCCATGTAAATAAGTGTGGGTGTTTTATTTCTGTTTTAATGTGGGGGTTTTGAATGTATGTTTACTGTGGGTTTAAGTGCAGGCTTCTGAAGTAAGAAAGAGGATGAGGGCCAACTGGCTGAAACTTAATCCCAAGAAGATAGTGGTGCCACTGGTGGGGGAAGGCCTAACCCAAGATATGGGTTATCTCCTCTTCTAGATGGGATTGTGCTTCCCTTAAAGGAGCAAGTTTGTAGTTCAGGTCCCAAACTTCCAAGAATCCTGTTGACGTCCTCAAACTGCACAAGTTGAAAGGTATCCCATGCAACTGGACACATCAGCACATGGGTCCATCCAATCCTGTTCTTGTTAAGGCTTCCTTGTCCATGAAAGATTTGTTTGGTGGGTAGTCAAAACCAAATCTTTTCAGTGGTAGTCCCACAGTTGTGGAATTTTCTACCTTCAAATATTTCTACCTTCAAAGGATAAAATGTTTTTAACCTTCCTTTCAGTGGTACTTTTAAGCATCTTATTTTGATATGCTTTGGGTCTTTGGGTACTTTTTATATTGCATAAAACTTTACTTTTTATTTTTAAGGTAAATTTGGTTACTGGGACATTGATTATACACATGTCTGTTCATTCCTACGGAAAATAAATATTGATGTTTAGAAAACATATAAGACAGAAACTGTCTGGTCTTAATTAGCTCTAATTATGAATTCAGCTGACTTCCTCCACTTCTGTCTCCCTGCGCTTATTTGTTCCTGATGAGCAATGATTTGCACAGGAACTGGGCAATTGCAAAATAACCTGATTCAAATACAGTACAAGAAATACGAAAAGGTAAAACCTCATAAAAAGATAGAGACAAGTATAATCTCGCTGGCTGCATGCTTCTCTCTGAGTTACCCTTCCACCCCTGCCCAAAAACATTGCTGCCAAAATGGCATGTAGTGAATATAACCGGACACAGGAGGGGAACGAAAAGAGCGAGAGAACAGGCAAGTTGGTTGTTAATCAAATAATAGGATCTGCTACTAGCAGCAGATAAGCAAACCTTGACTATGGCAACATTCCAGAATACATTCCTTTTCTATTTCATTTTAGAAGTGGAAGAATACAGAAATTTTAAAGCAGTAGTGGCAGGTCAGCCTTCCTGCATTCTTCTAGAGAGCTTTCATTTACAAAGGGAGATACCATACCCCTTGGTGTGAACTCTTGGTTTAATTTTCTAAAACTAAGTTAAAGGCAGGGGTCACCAATCTTTTAGAACCTGCAGGCACCTTTGGAATTTTGAGAGGGGTGGTAAGTAGAGATGGGCACGAACAGCAATACGAACTAAAAAAACCCACGAACAGCCCAATCTGCTGTTCGCAAACAAGCCCCAGTCTAAATGAACACGTGGTCGTTTCAAGCCTCATTCGTTGCTGTTCGTCAAGCCAGACAGTCTGGCACCTGCAATCAATTCCTTTGGCAACTCAGGCAGGGATTGCCTGAACTCTGTCTGAACTCCTGCTGTTGCCTTGGAAACCCCAATTTAGCATGATAGGCAGGTCTTCCTTCCAAATGTGGACTGGAGCTCCAAATTTGTTACAAGAGGAAAAGACCAGTGGGGAGGGGGACTCCCAGCTCTGGCTTTCAGGGAGAGACAGCTGCTGTTAGAGAGACAGGGTGAGTGCATTGGAGCTTGAATTTTCTCTGTGTGTGGTGGGATAGGGATCTACCCCTTCAGGTTCCAGGGCTGCTGCCAGGCTCTGGGCCAAGCTATTATTTATTATTGGTACATTTCCTGCTGCCTGCTCAGGTAGGGTTTCTGGGAGTGGTGCAGTAGGGATCTTGATGGCTGGAGGAGAGCCTGCTGGCCCCCACAAACAATGAACATGTTCATGACAAGATCATGTTCATCAGTGTTCGGTGTTCGTTATTCATGTGTGGCAACGAACAACGAACACCATGTTCATTTTTTTTCTGTTTGTGCCCATGTCTAGTGATAAGTACCATCCCAACATGGCTATCACAGGAGGCAGAGCCAAACTCAAAATGGCTGTCCTGGGAAACAGCTGACATACTTCTTCCTTCACTTTGCAATGAATTGCAGAAGGGAAATAAAAAGAAAAGCTCAAGGTGAGAGGAAGATAAAGAGAAGGAAGAATAAAAAGAAATGATGGAAAACCAGGGGAGAGGGAGAAAGAGATTGGGGAATAAAAAGAAGGAAAGCCTAAAGAGAGAATGGAACCACGCACACTGACTAAGGGCACCTCTAGATGATACTTTTATGTACTTGTTTTAATTGGCATGTACAGATTCTCCACTTGGAGCTGCAAAATAACTCCCCCATGCAGTTTTCACACAAGAAAACTGCATTGGAGGGAGGGAAAACCACACTGGAGGGAACGGCACACGGCCATTTTTTTTGCAGTGAGCTGACACTGACATGTAAGAGAATTCCCATGTCTGTGTGGATGTAAGGTGGTTTATCTGTACAACCCTGACGAAGTTCCTCGTGAAACAAGTTGCACAGTAGCTGGCCTCTTGTCAGGTCATTGGGGTCATCGGGGTCTTCCCTTTGGATGTTGGTGCCATCTGAAAGAATGCAAAAACTAATGGGAGATTAATAACTGTTTATTACTACTTACCTGAGACTTCTGGTGTTTCCTTCCATGATGAACTTCGCTTTCTGCACCCCTGCAAAAAATAAGAAAAAAGAAAAAAGATATAGAGACATTAACAATACTTGTGCTCTTATTCTTTGCGCACATAATAGGACTTTTCGACCATTTGACTGTATTTTTGTGAGTGAGTTATTCTGGACAGTAGTTGTAATTTATGATACTGTTATTTATTGTATTTATTATATTCAAGTCAAGTCAAGTTAGCCTTTATTGGCATATAGCAGCAATTCAAGTTATCCACTTACAAAAGGAAAGAACAAAGTTAAAAGATTGCTGTATTACAAATACAAAAATACATTTAGAGCTTAACTCCGTGATATCCTTTGACGCAACTTCAAGGCAGAATGGAGAAACTCAGCCACCTTCTCGGTTACATCATGAAGGGAATCGTTCAACAGTCTATAGACTTTGAGCGAGTCAGAACAATCCATCATACTGGTTAAGACAGCTTTTAAGTATGTTTGACGTATACCAGCGTACAAATGACAGTGCAAAAGGACATGAGTAACTGACTCAACACATTTTTGTTCACATAGACAGCATCTAGCTGAATAGTCTATCCTGTTAAATCTGTCATGTAGACTAGCCGAAGGCATAGCATTGCACCTGGCCAAAGAAAAAGCTCTACGAAGTTGGGGCACCTGCAGGGAGGATAAATATGGAGCCATCCTCCCTACAGTGAGGGGAACTTCAAAGCTCAGGGGAGAGCAGGTTTTAGTAGCCAAGCTATATAACTTCTGGCGCTCGATATCTAGCAACCTACTCTTAATTTGATGAAATGCCGCATTTGATGTTAACATAGACAGTGAGTCCACAGATATACCCATGCCTTCCATTTTTTCCATGATATACGCTGACCAGTTTGACACATTGGGCTCTGAAAGCATTTGATATGTAAAGCTCCCAGGGTCAGAATTATAATGTAACCGTAGCCAGTATTTAAATGTCATAAGCCATGCCCTCGTTTCCACTAAAATTAAGCCAGTTTCTAAGCAAATGGCTGCATATGGAACACACTTCGGTAGGCCCAGGATTTTTCTCAGAAATTTAGATTGGACACGTTCAATGACCCGGTCAAAGGCCCTAATCCAAATCGGAATGCCATACAATAGTTGTGGAATCACTTTGGACTTAAAAATTTTGGAAGCAGCTGGTACAAATTGATTACCTCTGGTGAAAAAAAAAACGTGCTATAGCTGAAGTACTAATGTCAGCTGTCTTCGTGGGTGGACCAAGTCGCATTATATTGAAAATAGATACCTAGGTATTTGTAATATTTAACTTGTTCTATCTCATTCCCATCCATGGCCCATTTATACGGTCTCCAAGTTTTAGAGAAGACTATGACTTTTGACTTGTCATAGTTCAGCTGAAGCTTGTTTTTAGCAAAGAAGTCGATACAGCGAGTCAGCAAGCGTCTCAAGCCAATTCTATTATATTCAATATGTACTAGCACTTTTTCACTATTGCACTTTATAAATGGTTATTATATTCTTTATGTGCCTGCAGGAGTATGTTAAAATGGATGCATGCGTGTGAAACAAGATGCTGGATTAGATGGACCAGTAGCCTTATTCGGCACAACTATTCTCATGTCCTTATTTTTTAATCTCCATCATCACTATTTGAAATGTCTACAATACTTCTGACAGTGCCATCTTTTTAATTTTCCTGCCCAATTCCAGCTAGCACACTCTTTTAAATATATATATAGATTAGCGCTATAGCATTATACCATTGTAATGACCGGTGTAGCACTGAATTCCCAGCTTTCACTTAAAAAAAAAAGTCTCTAGCCCCTTCCTTTGCAGAGATATATCTTTTTCTTTATCTCTCTACAAGGGTAGGGCTAGAGAATTAACTCTTTTGAATCACTTTTTTAGAAACTTGAGAGAGGTCAATTCACTCGAGATTTAATGTGAGATGCTGCACCCAACTCCTTTGCTAATAGTTTTGCCAATTTCTGTCCAATTTTTGGCCAATGGCAATTTTAAGTCCACACACTTTTTTTTCTGTGTACACTCCAGAGATCAGCGAATGGACGGGCTTGTGTTACCCTTAGCAAATTCATCCCTTATTTTCTCTGCATCACAAGTTGTATATGTGGATTAAATTTAATTTGTTTCCATTTCTTAAGGGTCTCTCTGTATGATTCACCTATTTTGTATATAAATCACACTGGTTGCTTAGGTGACAGGTTGGGAGGATTTGTGTTACCTATGTCCTTTAAGGGTTTTAACATACTATCCTGTTGGTTTCCTGTTATCTACTCAGTGGATCCCTGTTTTTCCACTGGAACCACCCTGGTCTCCTCTAACCAATCCTGTAACTCATTCTTCAGATGTTTCATTATTTCTGAGCTTTTCTGGGTGCCTACACATTGTTCGTGATGAGATGTACCTTGCTACATTTTCATTTGCGCAAGTGTTTATATCCACCTTTGCCACATCCTGACCAGGTCATTTCCCAGGATCATGGGAATAGGAATTGCAACAAGCATTCCAACTTCCCAGTCTTCGTATTGAATATTGACTCCAGCAACAGGCACTGGGAAAGCAAGATCTCCCTATACTTTAATTATCATGCTTTTGCCCTCAATTAGGTTCTTTGACTTCACCTAGTGGGGCTTAATGACAATCATTTCATACCCCAAATTACTCCATGCTAATACTTGTGATCCATCCACCACCATAGATTCACTGTAATCAGGACTAGAGATGGGCACAATCCACATTACGAATGTCAAAAACCCACGAAAATGGCGATCTCGCAATCGTGACCCGGCGGATCGTGATCGTCCACGGCCAATGATCCAGTGGTCGGGAGAGGCCTGGATCGGGGCGTTGGGGCTCGGTTCGGGAATCCAGACACTCAGGCGCCAGCAATCTATTCCCCTGGCAACGGAGTCAGGGGAATGCCTGAGCTGTTTGCCCTCCTTCTGTTGCCCTGGAAACCCGAATGGAAGCCCAGCTTTCCTTGATCAGCAGGGCTTCCTTCCAACCACGGACCAGCAAAGCAGTTACAAGTTGGGAGAAGACACCCAGGGGAGGGAGGGGGAAGGGGGTGTTCTGTAGCCATGGGCACTCCAATCTCATCCCTGCAAACCCTGATAGGCAGCTCTGATGGCCAAACACAGACCTCCTGTGTTGCTGAATGGGACCCATGCTTATAAATAGCCATGGGCTCCCAGGCTGGGTTTCACTTTCTGCTAGCAGTAGAGTGGGACAGAGCTCTTGCTTGCCACTTGCTAGCCTTTGGAGAGAGAGACTGAGAGAGTACAATTGAGCTTGGCTTTGTTGGATAGGGATCTATCTCCTCTGGTTCGCTGGGAACAGCGGGGCAACCCTCCGCTGTGGCCTCCATGATCCACGATCCACGATTCGGTTCAGGAACAGTAGATGTTCGTTGCTGTTCGGGAATCGGGATCGTGGTCTGCACTGAACCACAATCCTCTGGTTCAGTAATTTTTTTGGGTTCGTGCCCATGTCTAATCAGGACTCATGCCTTTCTCAGGTGTTACTATTACACACACTCTGGCATGCTCTGAATATAAAATGGCAGATAGTCTCTCTAGTGTTTGTCTCTCCCCAGGATCCTCTCAACATTCTGAGCCCTCTGTGTCAGTTGATGCTAACTGTTGAGGCATCGTAGCAAGCTGTATTTGTTTTATGACATTTACTTATTTTAGTGTTATAGGAGCTGTTCATTTATTCATTTGGAGGCCGTCGTACATCAAATGCCTTGTTTTATCACACTGAATAATATCTCTTCCATGATCCCTAATCTCTATCCTGAGCTGTTTATCTATTTTGCTACCACCTCCTGTATGCTTTTTGTCAAGGTTCTTTCTGGTGTCTAGCCCACTTAAAATATATTTCTGAGGACAAATCCCATCCTCTAGCCAGATCTCCCCTCATCAAACCCAATTTAACCATGATCTCAGTTTTGGCTCCCATTCCTGGCTCTTTATCTTGTACTAGGCAGCAATATTCAGACGGTACTATTTTGTAAAACTGCTCCAATCCTATGAGATTGATAACATCCTGGCAACCTTCTGCTTTCTCTAGCCACTGCTTTAATAACTAGACTAATTCACATGCCATCTGAGTATAAGTCTCCTCAGATTTCTTTTTCAGACTTCTAAACTCTTTCCTGCTATGTTCTGGTTTTACTCCAAACGTTTGCTTTGCTTGCCCTTTTAAATACATAATAACCATTTACTTCAAAATCCCCTGTAGGCCCCTATATATTTGGTATCTTATGTAAGTCATTCTCTGGTCATCAGGGATGTTAAAATCTAAGCAGGTTCTTTCAAAATTCATAAAGAAAGCCTCCAAATTGTCCCCTTTTGGAAATAGCTATTCTTTTTCATATCGATCCTCAGGATTTTCTTTTCCTGGGCTCTAGGAGTTGAATTAGACCTGTCTAATTCCCTTTCTCGTAACCTGAGTTTCTGAATTTCTATTTGTGCTTCTTTCTCTATTCTGATCTTTTCCAGTTATTTCTCTCTCTCTAGTTTGGTCTATTCTAGTTCCCTCTCCTGTTCTCTTTCTCTCCTACCCCATTCTTCTTTTTCTCTCTGAGCTTTTAATTTGGCTTTCTCCCTTTCTCCTTCATGTGGTATTTTGGCACAAATTCTCTTTCCTTTTGTCTTTTCTTCACTTGCTAGATCAGCTCATTCTAGTTCTTGTTTGATTCTACACGTTTCCACAGTGCCTGATTCTTACTTCTCTGTCACTGCTCATGGCTTCACCACCTCCCTCTTTCACTGTAGCAGGCTTCATTTGGGTGAGAATTCTTTACGTTACCCTTTTTTGTTTTACCTCAGGAGCATTAAATCCCTGTTCCATTTCTTTTAAACAATCTGGGATCTTTATTTCAGCTCTTTGTTATGTTTCCTTAAACTTTTTCCCTCAGGAGGGCAAACCCTTTTTGTTAAAGCACTCCTTTTTTGTAACTGCGTCCCTCTCCACAGCATCTCCTTATATTTATCTTCAATTTTTACCTCAGAAAGGCTTAGGCCATACAGTTAACTCCTTTTCTGCACACATTCATAGCTGTAAGTGTTCTTTACTTTCCCAGGCTTTTTACCTGAAGAACACAACAGACTGGGGTTAGTATCCCACTGCTGAGGGCACTACTTTATGTCATGATCCCTTCACACTGCCTCCCCACACAAAACATCTCTTCACAGTTTCAAGGCTGTAGGCAAGCCTAGGCAGTCACAATTTAACACCTGTCTTGTCTCTCTTTACTAGCCAGACAACACTGATTGTTCACACCAGAGGATTACCTCTCTCCTTCCCTTAGAGATGCCGCCAGGCAGGGCATCTAGTTCTCTATACTAACCACCCTTCACCCAGCTATTGTCCAGGGCTGCTGGGGCCAAGGTATTCTCCAGTGCTTATTTTTTCCGCTTCCACCAGTTTCCATGGAACTATATTTGTAGAGCAACCAGGGCTTATTAGGGGTGTGCATGTGCACGTGTGTTTCTTGTCCTTAATGTGAACAGTTGACCTTATAATCTGTTCGTGTTTCTCAGGTCTTTTTGTTACTAAGTGTAATTTTCTTCCTCAGCTGGAGACAAACTTAGCTGCTCTCCTTCACTCTGGTTTAAACCCTTTTTTTTCCTGTTCTACACAGCTCTCCCTCAGCTCCCTCACAGCTATTCTAACTGCCCTTTCCAACTGTCAGAGTAGCCCCAACAGCTCCTATTGGAGAGGCAGAACTGGAGCTGTCCATCACATAATAGCAATCCTCAATCATTAATATTTTCGATCCATCCTCTATTCCTCTTCAGAGTTAATATTTTCGGGTTTGATGTGTATTAGCATATTCTACAAATTTATGACCTGCCCTTCTCTTTGATTTCCCTCCTTTTTTCAAATAATAATCATCTCATGGTCTAATTTTGTCAAAATCTGATATCTTGAGGGGGGGGGGATGGAAGTTTGGAGAAGAGGAGGTTGAGGGGGGACATGATTGCTCTCTTTAAATATTTGAAAGGCTGTCATTTGGAGGAGGGCAAGGAGCTGTTCCAGTTGGCAGCAGAGGGTAGGATGCGAAGCAATGGGCTAAAACTACATGCACAAAGGTACCGGCTGGATATTAGGAAGAACTTTTTCATGGTCACAGTAGTTCAAAAGTGGAATCAGCTGCCTAGGGAGGTGGTGAGCTCCCCCTCACTGGCAGTTTTCAAGAAGAGGCTGGATGATTACTTGTCAGAGATGCTTTAGGTTGATCCTGCACTGGGCAGGGGGTTGGACTAGATGGTCTGTATGGCCCCTTCCAACTCTGATTCTATGATTCTATGATTCTAAGATCATAAATCAATTGTCTTTTTTATCCATCTATAACTCTTTCCAGTGTCCAACATTTCTTTTTTAACGTGTTCTGCGGGATGAAACAGAGGACAGATCTGCATTTTATTCATTAGATTCTTTCAACAGCACAGGAGGGCTGACTAATTCTGCTTCTTTTATTTTATACCTTCCTGCAAAAATTGATGCTAACATATGAAATTGAATACATACTAAGTAGGAGAGAATTGGCTTCTGTTGTTTAGAATATATAGGAACTACATGGAAATGTTATTCTTATTAAATTTGAGCAAGCGTCTACAGCTCATATTCCCCAGGCCCTTACTGGCATGCTAAAAGAGACATTTTTGCAAATAGAATTTCTCTGGCAAGCGAACAAAAGCAGGTATTACCTATTCATGACATCTAACTTTATTCAGGATCTCCTCTATTCATATTTAACAAGCAGAGAGTGTACATTAGGTGAAAAACCAATCTGATATCAGAAGGAACTTTAATGCCGTTCTAGAGTATTGTTCTACCCTCTTTGAGAGCACTACACCTTTATTTCACTATTCATTCTGGCACAGTGTTATTTGGAACGTCGCATTTGTGTGTGTTTTTACATTAGTATGCAGTGAACTAAGCCACTCCTATAAACTATTTTATCACTCCTATAACGTTCTTCATATACAGAATTCATATATGGTCAGAATTGAGGGAGTAGAGACTGTGATTTGCAAAAAAAGTAAGGCCACTACATGACCCACATTTTCCACAGTGAACACTGATGTTGGGCAGTCTCATGTGTTCGCTGTGATTGGATGTTGTTGCTGGAATTGATTATTCTTTAGTTTCCTGCAGCAGTTTCCAAAATGTTTGTACGCTGCACACCATTTATATGCAATTGGTGCTACAATCATTTTGAAAACACATGTTCATTTCAACAGGAAATGTTTAGCATGAGGAAACAGAAAAGAAAGTATGGACTCATTTCTCACAAGCAAGAAGTGCAGTTGAAATGGAGCATATTTGAACTGAACAAGACAACTGCCAAAATCCAATCTCATGCTGACAGCCTATGTGCTCACGAGTCTACATGCGTAGATCTTGTATTCTTGGGTGTGACCCCTGCATTTGCCATGATCACATAGTCCGAGACTAGTGATTCACCTGTACATGCAAAAACTTGTTCATAAGTTTATTTTGTTTATTTTTTTATTTTAACTGTTGTTCACCGCCCAGAGCCCCTGAGGATGGGTGGTTTATAATTCATCATCATCATCATCATCATCATCATCATCATCATCATCATCATCTTTATATAGCAACATTTCTCCCTAGTATCTCAGGAGCCAAGGAGGTAACAACAATATAGGAACAAATTGGATAAAGAATAGACAGAAAAACAATGACCATAAAATACATTAATACCATTGGAAAACCAGCTCATTTACATCTATGGTCTTAGAAGAGGGAAAGCTTTCTTAGGATTGCCCTGTTAGGAACAAGTAGCACCTGCCAATATTTCCTGTCCAGTTATTAAAGATACAGGTGCCTATTCCTCTGCTGCATTTGGACAGAGATGGTACAAATTATACTGCCATTGGTGGTCTCTGTGATGCAGACCACCTTGTAAACAGACTGGCATTCAGCCGGCAGTCTTATATTTCTTCAAAGTCCATTCTGTTCCTGTTCCTGTGTGAGGGCTTTTCTATTTCCCCTCTTCCCACAATGATTGTTGCGCAGCCAAGTGAATTCCTCCCATGAGATTTGTTTCCTCTGACTGCTGGGGGGTGGTGGAACTGATTGCTAGGCACAGAAATTTGTCTGGAAAGGGTGCTGTGTTCATCCTTTAGGAGGGGAATAGGGTGGATGAAACAGTCAGGCTTCCCTTAGATCTCCATTAATCAGAAGATAACAGCATTGCGGTCATATTGGCAGCCAACTTGCCAGCTAATATTTTTTGATACTTCACTCTGAGTAGCAGCCCGGTTCCACCCTCTTGTAAAAGTTGGTGTTGCTTACAGCTGTCATTAATTATTTCATTTTATTAACTTTTATATATGTGTTCCCAGAGGCATCTTCAGGTGGCTGACTTATTTGTACCAGTTCTGATCATGAGGACAAGTCTGAGAGCTAAACTACAAGGGATGAATTACACGAGGACTCGCATGTGAAGGGAGTTGCAATGTTAGCTGGGAAGCTGAGTTTTAAAAGAGATCAGAAGGCTTTGTTAGTTTCCTCTCTCTACAGAGCCAGGGAGATGGCTGCTCAGAGGGTTTGTTTATTTCCTCTTTGTCTCCTAGAAGGGGAGGTGGAACTGACAGTTTTCAGGAGGCAAAGAGGAAATTAGCAACCCCTCTGAGGAGTGATCTTTGCTGGCTCTGTAGAGAGGGGAAATTGACAGAGCCTTTTGAGCTCTTTTAATACTCTGCTTCCTGGCTAACGAATTACACGAGAACTCCCTTAACGTGAGTGTCCTCATGTAATTCGTCTCTTGTAGTTTAGCTCTAAGTACATATAGGTGGGAGCCTTATAGTGCAATCTGAAACAGAGAGCGGAACTACAAGTGACAAAAGGCACAGGTTGGACACTTGACAGCTTCCCTCAAGTTTTGATGGGAAATGTAGGCAGCTTGGCGGAATGTTGGACAAGTGACAGTTGAAAAGTCCATTGGACAGCAGTCAGAGAGCCAAGCTGCAAGACCAGGATGCCTACATTTCCCATCACATCCTTCTAATTCTATTGAGGTTGATGGGTTTAGAATGGAGCAACTTTGCTTAGGATGGCACTGTAAGAAAAATGCCCTGACCCTTTAACAGATGTGTAATGTGTGGAAATGGGCAGTTAAAACCTTTCATGGCATCTAGATAAATAATATCACCTGAAAGGAGGAGGCAGGATATGGATTGGGCTAAAGCACCAAGGCTTAACTCTATTCCCGTTCTGTTTCCCCTGTATGAAACACCTTCTGCTGGGCTGCTTTAAGACTCACTGAAGAAAAAAAATCACAAACAGTTACATGTCTTTCCTCTCTGTCTTTATTAAAATTGCTTAGGAGGGGCTATATTTTTACTAGGAAAATAGCACATGGGGAAGGATCTATTGGCACCTCCTCCTAACCTGCAGCCTTGATCTATATTGGATTCTCCATGGCTGTTTTTTATGGCCAAATAACACATTTGAAGTTTCAGATCTCTTCTGACAGTGTCCTTGGTAGTTCTCGTTGCCCTGGTTGCCTAGTGGCCATCATTTATTTATTTACATTATTTGTAGTTTGTCTTTCTCATTGAGACTCAAGGCAGATTACAAATCTTGTGGCAGTACATTCCATAGACAACTGACTCAATGACAAAATTTTTTATCTTTTGTATGTATGACACCAGTTTCATTTAGAAACCTGAACTGATGAGCAAAAAGAAAGGGATTCTCTCTAGCCATACTCTTGTCACCTTTCATTTTTTGAATCAAACACGTCTCCCATGCTAGAGATTCCCTTAGCTGGGAGTGGAGCGAGGGGACTTGAATTAAGCTTTCCTTCCAAAGACCTCTATGTGCCCACCAGATGTCACTCTCCACTCATTTCTCCAAGAATCAAGGGCAAGCAAATCAAATATCTTCCTCTTTGCTCCAGCCTCTTGGCTTTGATCAGCTGACACCCCTCTGTTTCAGAGAAACATTAAAAATGTTAATCCCAGCATCAGTTTCTTATCAGATGATAAAGAAAAAATGAGCTATAAACAACAGCTGTTTTTAAGAGCCTGACTCTTATTTTTTGAAGCCTTGGGCTCTTGTCAATTTTGTTTTTCCAGTCTGTTAAAATGTCTGCCAAGTGGATATTCAATCAAAGAAAATGGAATCCTAAAACTGATTTTTTTAAAAAAAAGATATTCTAGGGAATGCTTTATTCCTTTACACTAAGGATCTCATAGTGTGAGTCTTGAAAATGCTGAAAAAGATGATATTCCAGCACTCATACCTGCTACTATGTACATTGGCTTACAGTCAGTGATACTAAACTGATCTTTCTAGTGAGTGCCTTTAAAATGAATAAGAACTGGGTTTGCTGATTGGTTCCCATCTCTTGCTGTTTCCTTTTTTGCATGACCTGCTCCTGTTTGTTTAAAAGCAGTCTGCTTTGCAGGATTTTGCAGGCTAAGCTTTCCAAGCTATGGAGATGAGCCACCCATTAAGACCTGCACATCAATCTACTATTAAACATTCCAGATAGAAACAAATTAATTCTCAACTCTGGGATGTCAAAGCTATATTATCCAGCAGCCCAATTCACTGTTGTGTTCACTAGGAGAGCAAACCTAGGCAGATCTATTTATAGGCAAGTCCCATGTTATTTAGTGGGGCTTACTCCCAGGAGGATTTTATCCTGAGAAGCATATAATCCACTTTGAGGCATATTTTACTTCTTTTTATATAAAAGTTTCATCTGCGGATACGTAAATCCAGAGATTGGAGCCATGAAGAGATAGGACAGATCTTTCTACAAGCCTGAAAAAGTCCCAGGTTTACAGAAAAATCTGAAATATAAAAAAATGGTACGTTAGAGTTTAACCCTTCCCCAAAGTACTAGAAAAAGCTCCTGTAGCTCTGTAGCTTTAAGAAACAAATGTCCTCATAGGGGCCTGTGGCTGTTGCTAGGCATCCATAACAATATTGTCAGCCTTCAAGCCTTGGTTTCTGTCAGTAAAGGGGGAGGAGCCCTTTCTTTGGCTATTTTAGCCTTTGATAGAGGACTCGTCAGGACCAGGCCTGGCAACAACCACCAAGCACTTTCTTAAGTACTAGTTTGCATGACTCACCCAGGCCTGCTTGCTTGCTACAGTTCAACAGTAGTCACTACACAAAAGCTAGTGTAGTATAGTGGTTAGAGTTTCAGATTAGCATCTGAAAGAAAAAGATTTGAATCTCCACTATGCCATGGAAACTCACTGGGTTACCTTGGGCCAGTCTCACACAGTCCCAGCCTAACCTATGCCACAAGGTTGTTATGAGAAAAAAATGGAAAGGAGGAAAATGAAGTAGGCTGTTTTGGCTTCCCAAGCTGTAATATAAATGAAGTAAAAAATTAATAAATATAGCTGGAGATGGGGGCAAATAAATAGTTGCTTAGTGTGAGTGAGGAGAGAATAGAAGAAAGCAGAGAAACATGATGATATGTGGGGGCAGGTTATAGGAAGAGGGAAAGACAAATGGTGAACTCCACCTGCCCTGGGGCAGAGTCTGGGGATGTAGCCCCTTCAAAGGATGTTTCTTCCAGGTCGGGGAGGATGGGGCTTCAGAAATGGAAGAGGAGGAAGGCTGTTACAGCACAGTGTTTCCTGTCTCCCACACTTGGCTCTCCCATACTCTTCATGAGCATGAGCTTACCCTTCCTCCTTGGCCCTCCTTTCCCCAGCCTATTAAAAATACCACAGGGGGTGGGCTAGCCCTGGGCTCTTCCTCCCCACACTTCTCTTGGATGGTGGCCACCTGCTTATTTGGCCCTGGAACCACTAAGGCCTCTATCTTGTTTCCCAGGGTCTTCTGTTCACAGTCCTGCTACTTTTTACTGAGACTGGGGCAGGCGTCCCATTGATCTCCTGCTCCCCAGCCCTCCTCCTTCCTGATGGGTCTTTCCTGAGGGCTCCCTCCCCCATGGCTAGAGCTCAACCCTGGGCCTGTTGGCCCCTACTGCTGCCATGGCAGTCTCTTTCAAGCACAGCTAGGGTTGCCAGGTCCCTAGGGGGGCAAACTGAGGGATGGGGGCATGGGGGAGGTACTTATTTCTGAGACACAAAGTGTGCAGGCGCTCCAATGACAACATTCCTGGTGTGACACAGAAGTAATGGGTCATATCAGGGCCAACTGAGTGGAACTTGACTCCAAATGCTAAATTTAGGAGCAATTTTCACTCAATTGGCCCTCAGTACAACCCATTATTTCTGTCGAATCAAGAATGACATCATTCCAAGTGTGATAAGGGCACATGCAGGGGCACTGTGGCACATATGGGAGCATGCTTTGTCCCCACCATGGCATTCTTGCACCTATCTCCCCCCCCCCACTGGCCAGGTAATAACAACAACAACAACATTCGATTTATATCCCGCCCTTCAGGACAACTTAATGCCCACTCAGAGCGGTTTACAAAGTATGTCATTATTATCCCCACAACAAAACACCCTGTGAGGTGGGTGAGGCTGAGAGAGCTCCAGAGAACTGTGACTAGCCCAAGGTCACTCAGCTGGCTTCAAATGGCAAAGTGGTGGCAGGGAGAAGAGGCTGTAGATGGGGGATTCCCCAGCCCCACCAAGGGAATGGCAAGCCTAAGCCCAGCCCTGCCTCTGCATTCTCACTGTTGGCCCTACCCCAATGCCCTCTTCGTTGGAGTGTGGGGTGAGTGAGACCCACTGCTCTGCAGCTTGGTTGCATCTTCAGCCACAGAACCTCACCCTGCTGGGGACTTTTGGGCGGGAGCTGAAACTCTGTTCCAGCTGCTGACTCCAAACCTCCTGGTGCCCTGGTCAGTGCGAGGATGAAGGCTGAAGCCCTAGACAAGGAAAGAATGTGGGGATGGTGATACAGGGGAAACTCAAGTCCTTTGGGTTCCCCATTCCTACAAATCCTTTGAGTTCCCTAACTGGCCCTGGCCCACTGGCTGGGACAACATAATTGGACATAGTGCAGCTCAGCAACTGGAACCAAACAGATTTCCCAGGGAGAGGCTGCCAGTGGATGGGAAAGAGAGGAAGTTGAAGACAGGGAGAAGGTAAAGCTGGTGGGTGGGGAGGAGAGAAGGAAACAGGAGAAGGTGAGAGGCGATATGGGCTCTCAAGGAAGGGGAGGGAGAAATGACATTACCTCTGAAAGACCTTGTGGGTCCCCCACTTGTTCCTTTCTGTTTTTCGTACTCAGTGTCTGCTGTGTAGATTTGTTTGTCCTTGGTATATAATTATTCTGTACAGTCGTTATATGTTTTATTTATTTATGGAGAAAAAGAGGGTCTAAAGGAGACCCAAAAGCAGCTTACAACATCATTCTTCCCTTTACAATGTTATCCTTGTGAGATGAGTTAAGAGAGAATGATTGGTCCAAGGTCACCCAGCAAGCTTCCATTGCAGAATGGGGATTTTTTTTTAATTAGGAGTTTTATATAATAAAAAGAAAAAAAGATAAAGAGAGCCAGTTTGGTGTAGTGGGAAAGAGCGACGGGACTCTTAATGAGAGCATTAAGTACTCCTGTAGGGCAGTATATAAACTGAATGTTATTATTATATAAACCAAATGTTGTTATGTTATTATAATTATACAGAGTGGGTATTTGAACCTGAGTCTCCCACATCCTACTACACTTCACTGGCTTTATACACTAGTATTTACAATTGAATAGGGTTTATATGTCATGCATATAAAGAATGATTTACTGACTTCAAAATAGCATTGCAAACTTCATATATATACAGGATAAAGTAAAAAAGCATGGGTTCAAGTGGTTCAGGGAGAAGCATTATTAAACTGGTGATTCTGGAATTGAAACAAGTGGGCTGAGCATTTTGAAATCCTCTCTAAACATACTAGGTTGACACCTAGTATAACATGCTCCCAAATCATGCTCTAGAATCCTTTGCTAATGTGCAGAGATTCTGTGTCATACAAATCATACAATCAATGAGGCTGCAATTCTGTGTGCAGTTATTTTGCCAGTAAATTCCATTAAACCCTGTGGAATTTATTTCCAAGTTAGAATTGGTTGTCTTAATCCTAAACACAGGGTAGAGTTGGATCCGGAGGCACTTTTCTACTCATGGAAGGAGTATTCTATTCATTGAAGGATTCCTTTGTATCCAGCCTATTAAACTCAATAGAACTTGCTTCTAAGTAAATGTGCATCAGACTTTTCATGCATATCTGTCTTTAAGAGGAGTTAGACCTCTTTTTCCTGCTTCTGCCGGAATCTCTCTCTGCTTTCCAACTCAGTCAGAAGTGGTAACATTTGTTCAGTTACTAGTAGTCAAGTCTATTGACTTTCCAAAAGCCTTTGCATGCCTGCTTGGTTCTTGATTACAAGTTCACCCTTCTGGGAGCTGAACTACATGTGCTTCTGCTGCAACTCCTCCTCCATATACACAAGTGAGTGGTTAAGAATTTTGGGGGTGGGGGGGTTGTTGTCACTCTTACTGTTAGTAAATCAAAATCCCTACCTCTATGGGGAAACATTTCATTCTAAAAACTGCATGTCATGCGGTATCCAGAAAGCATTGACCATGCAAAACCACAGCGGTAGCACTCTGGTAGAATCAAATTAAAAGAGCCTAATGGATAATTAAGCCAACATTACTACTGTTCCCGATAGGCTTGCCAACCTCCAGGTGGGTCTTGGATATCAAAATTACAACTTCTCTCCAGAGTACAGAGATCAGTTACCCTGGAAAAAATGGCAGCGTTGGAGGGTGGGCTATATGGCAGTATACGCACTGAGGTCTCTGCTCTCCCTAGGCCCCACCCCCAAATCTCCAGGAATCTCCGAACTTGGAGTTCACAACACTAATAGCCAATGAAGTTTCACGTAGGGCAAAAAGTCATTCTTGGTCTGATTTAATTTTCTGCACCTTATTATATGAACTTGGTGTCCACAGAGTAAGACTATTTATTGTAAATATTCAGATCTACTTATTTATTTGTTTGTGTTTCCATTATTTATAGTCTACCAATGAGACTGAAGGTAGATTACATGGTCAAAGAGCCTTGGATATAAAATAGGATAGAATGATTGTTCTGCTAATCAGCACCAAATAAAGTGATGGATTTAAGGCTCAACTTGTTGAGAGGTTAGTGGACAAATCCAGGCCTGAAAGGGAGGAACGTGATGGTGACAGCCAACTTTGTTTTTTATTGCTTGTATCCTCTCAAAGAAGAGGGCAATTTTCTGAAATGAAGAGTGGTTCTGTTTCTGAATGGTCAGATGTTTGGAGTGTGGACCCAATCAAAGCAAGTATCTTTCATTCCCATTGGCATGACTGAGGCCTACGATTATATCTCTTGAAACACAACTACACGCTTTTGCTGGACTTCTGCTATTAGAACTCCAGATGTGCAGCTGGGGATAATATGAATCAGGAAGGCAATGCTGGAAAAGGTGGAGAGGCAAGATCTCTCTCCTCACCATTTTTCCAGTGGAAAATGAACTTTCTTGAGCCACAGCCCACAAATGATCCTCACAATTTTATGGGTACCTTTCCCTCCCTCCAACTGGCATGTAAAGCTGGGTGAAAGTTTCCATTGGGGAAATGGTAGAGGGAGAAGAGTGTCTTTCCCAGTACCATGATCTCCCCCTCCCCCCACAATAGTCAAATAACAGTCCTGGAATTTCAGTCCCAGCATCACATACCATTCTGGACTGTACTTGTATATTCCCGTGAACTGAGTGGAATTGACTTATGAGTAAACATGCATCAGATTGGGTTGCATAGTTACAATCCTAAACATGTTTACTTGGTATTAGAGGAAGGCATGAACTGAAAAAAATTGCAATTTGTTTAGTTCGTGGTTCATTGCAGTTCATGAACCACAAACCATGAACTTTCACAAACTTGCACTGGTTCATGAACCGATTCATTCAGTTCGTGAAAACATCACTTCCGGGTCAGCAGAAGGTCTACAGAGACCCCATTCCCACCTGTTGCCTAGGAAACTGATTGATTGGCGCCAGGCTGTCTGCAGTGATGAACCAAAATATGAACCAAACGAACTGGGCTGAAATTCGTCATGGTTCGTGAAATGAGCTCCCACAAACCGCCAGTTCACAAACCACAAACCGGCCCAGTTTGTGATAAACTTTGGTTCATAATTCAGTTTGTGCCCACTTCTATTTGGTATCCCTGGGAAATCAATTGGGTCTGCTTTGGATAAAAAGGAGCATACCACAGCCTTCTTGAATACCAGCAGATTTGTTCAAATGTGCACTGGTACTGCCAATTATTTCCATGTGACCGTCTTCTGTCTGATGCATACTAACAGCAATGGATGTGTGTGAATCAGGAGAAAATGCATTCACTTCATTGATTCCTGCATTATGTGATTCCGATCCTAATAGGGCACTGCTCACAGTGGAATAGAGAAGAATGCGCAATTGACATGTGATTGTGCTACATCGGACACAAAATGGGGACCCTGATGAAGCCAAATGTGTGAAGATAAATAGAGGCTTTCCTTTTTCTTCTGTGGCTGAATATCCAACCTGCTTGTGTTTGGCTAGGCATTGTGGGGTTTTCCCTTTCTTTCTCTTCCCTGGTTAGCATTTCAAACCCTTGGTTCTGTTCTCATCTGGCAATAAGCAAAGCATGTCCAAACAATTGAGCCATTCCTAAGCAGAGGGGGGCAGACCCAACATCAATCAAAGCTGATTGTAGTCAATGATGTACAAATACATTTCCCTCTAGTACAATATAATTTCTCTCTGTAAATTATATCACTATATTAATTTGAATTTTCATTCACCCGGCTCTTTTGGTCTATAATGCTGTGTGGGGATCTGATTAATAACAATAGAGAAATTATTTCCCTTGGGCTTGGCAGGTTTGCCATGATTCTTGTGTGCACAAGCCATAGCATTCACTGTATCCGAGATTAATAATAATAATAAAAAAGAAGCACAGTAGAAACCTCAAACATGCAATTATTAGGTGAATTATTTATGCCATTTCAGAAAACTGCTCAATGGAACCGTGCTGGATAAAAGAATCGGAGAACAGGATGTGGGACTGACACAGTAGTTGGGGTTGCTAATAAGCCAGAGAGCCCTCCTAAGCTAGCACATCTGTCTTGATCAGCAGCTTCCTAAACTGGAGATTTAGGAGCTTCCCAAATGACTCTGGGGATGGGGGAGGAATACCATGAACTTCTGCAACTTACAACTGTGAGCTAAGTGAGAGTAACAGGTCTTTAACAAATCAATTACTCATGGCACTGGACTAGGAAAAAAGTAGGAATTACTCATGGCACTGGACTGGTTTTAAGTAGGAATAGCTTTACTGTGAGGCAGTGGAGCTGGGCTGCAACCGAGCAGCAAGACGATAAACTTTTTAAGTTGTGGAGAGGAGTACATTTACCATGCTTGGCTTTGGGGACCAAGATGTCCATGACCTCAGCATTGCTTGGCCACTTGTAAACACAGCATTTTTCCAGGGCATCACATGAAGCTGCCTTATTCTGAGTTGGACACTTGATTTAACTAGGTCATTTTTATCTCCTTTGACTAGCATCTCTCTACAGGTCTCAGATGGAGATTTTTCACACCACTTGCTATCTGAACATGCTGGGGATTAAACCTGAGAACTTCTGCATGCAAAGTGACTGTTGTACCACTGAACCACAGCCCTTCCTCCACCCTCTCTTAGGATCCTTAGGCTTGGAGGTCATTGATGAAGCCCCTGTTACATTTATCCCTTGGGTCCTGCAGCACTGTTGGCTCCAGGATTTTGGAGGTCCTTGGGAAAGACACTTTTGGAGGGCTTACTTAATCTGAAAGAGGCAGGGATGTGCAAACTGGGGCTCAAAAAGACAAAACTGGGTTTTTTTAATTTTCTGTGTGTCCATAAAATAATAAATAATAACATAATAAAATTTGATTTATATACCGCCCTTTAGGACAATGTAATGCCACACTCAGAGCAGCTTACAAAATGTGTTATTATCATCCTCACGACCATCACCTCTGTGAGTTGGGTGGGGCTGACAGAGCTCTGAGAGAGCTGGCTTCAAGTGGAAGAGTGGGGAATAGAGATGGGCATGAAATGAACCACGGAATGGCTGGTTCGTTTGCACCGGAATGCGTTTTCTGGAACAAACGAATTTTTCCAGCCATTCCGTGGCTGGTTTGGAGTTTCACAGACCCCACACCAGTTTCAGCCCATTGGCTGAACCCAGCACAGGGTCTGTGAAACTGACAGCCTCTTTCCCTGCTGCCTGGGCTGTCCGTTTCACAGACCCCGCACTGGAACCAGTGTGGGGGCTGTAAAACGGATAGCCTGGGCAGCAGGGAAAGAGGCTGTGAGTTTCACAGACCCCACACCGGTTCCAGCGTGGGGTCTTTGAAACTGACGGCCCATTTCTCCTGCTGCCCAGGCTGTCCATTTCACAGACCCCACACCAGTTCCAGTGTGGGGTCTGTGAAACTGACAGCCCGGGCAGCAGGGAAAGAGGCTGTCAGTTTCACAGACCCCACAGCTGAACCCAGCGCGGGGTCTGTGAAACTGACAGCCCCTTTCTCCTGCTGCTCTGGCAGCAGAAGAAAGGGACTGTTTCAATTGTCCTGCACCAGCTTCAGCAGACGGTGCAGGGCGGTTGAAATGCCATGGAACAACGAACCACGAACTGGCAAAAGGTGGTTAGAATGCAAATGGAGGAAAGCTGAAAGAAAAATATGACTGAACATGATTTAGCATGGGTGCAAATTTATTATGGTGTGGCAGTAGAGTTGCCAGGTGCCCACTTTGTGGTGGGAGGCCTCCCTGTAATTTGGTTTGATGCCTGCTGGTTCCTCAGGCTCTGGTGGGAAAAATTGGGGAGGGGGAGGTAGGCCTGGTACTCTACTGTAATGCCAGTGCCACTTTCATTTTAAACTGGCAAAGAATGCAGCGTTTTTTCTCAGACTCTATGGTAAAACTATAGTGTTTTTGAGAAATACCAGAGCACCCTTTGTGATGCATTGATGTCACTTCCAGGCACACAGGGAAGTGATGTCAGCACATCACTGGTGACATCAGCACATTACCAGCAATGTCGTGACATCAATGGTGAGGCCCCCTCCCAGTAAGTTTACTGCTGGTTGCCAGGGGGGACCTGGCAACCCTATGTAGCTGTAATAGCAGCAAAGAGAGTTCTCTTTTCCTGTCTCCATTGTGTCTGCACAATGCCATCCAGTGGAGCTTTTCCAGTTTGGGATGAAGCTCATCCTAGGCCTCAACAATGTTTACCTGTAAACACAGAGTCATATGTGACTCTTTTGTGATGCATTTTGCCATGACTTAGATATTGTGGTTGCTTCAGTTTTTTAATATCTTTTATTTATTGCATCCTATCCTTCTCCCAAGAAGTGCAATGTTACAGGTATGGTTTGTCTTACCCTTACCTAATTTTATCCTCACAGTGACCCTGTGAGGTTGGTTAGGCTGAGAGACAGTGACTGATTGGGTCACCTAGTGCATTTCATGGCTTGTAGTGACTCGAACCTGAATCTTAAATAGAAAACAGACAGACAGACAGACAGACAGACAGACAGATGAATTTATTGTATGTGGCTATAGGCCTTTACATGTTAAAAACATATTTACAGTTCTAAAATTTTAAAATTTCTAAAATTACATCTTTCTCCAAAAATTCGCATCCAGGCACAAAAATTACATTTCATTTCAACAGACTGCTTTCTTAAGAACCACATTTGCGCTATTTTTTCTGGCAGCTAGAGCAAAAAAATGCCATCCTGTTGGAAACAATCTTCCAATCTACATCTTGCAGCATAAATTTTAGTTTGTCAGAATCAGAGAGAGACTGTAAGCTCTCTAATGTCTTTGCCAGAAATTTATTTCTGGGCTCCAAAGGGTGAACCAAAACATAGCGGGAGAAGATCTTCCACTGAACTTCCGCATATACAAATGCATTGTTCCTGGAGTGTTTTTAAATATCGTCCAGTGAGTAGCTCCATTGGCGTAGTTTAGAAGTGCAGCGATGTTAACGCTGTCCTGAGATTATATGCTGTATTAAACAGCGGAAATGCGGTTTTTTTGTATTTATTTTTTTAAAATTTTTTTATTGGATTAGATTATTTAATCATAAAATACAGACATTCCCCCTTTATTAATATCTACTTCTAACCCCCTCCCTTTCCTCCCCCCTTTGTTTGACTTCCAACAATTTTCCAACCCTTTATCTATCCTATTGCTCACTTACTTAATACCACATGTAATCTATTAAACATACACTTAAACTCTCTTCTAAGCTTGTTGTTCTCCCCTCCTTTACTAAATCTTATATTCTAAATAACACATTACTAATATATATTAATAGCCTTTATATTATTAGTATAACATTTTATCCATTTTCTATTCCCTTATCGGTTTTTTTGTATTTCTTATAGTATGTATTTGCTTAAGTGACGATATTTAAGCATGGATGTCTTGTGTGGGTATATTTAAAAAGAGGATACATTTTTCAATCTTTGGATGATAGCTTTAAAAATAAGGAGGACCCTTCTCATTGTGAGGCAAGTGACCCGAATGATATCTGAAGGCAGCTGTTGTTTCATGTACAGGTCTGAGGAACTGACTAAGCTATCCAATGTGGTGGTCAAAAACTAAGCAAACATTAATCTCATCATAACTGATAGTGTGATTTGGGCAAAAGATTATCATTCATGGCCTGAAGAGTACAGACTGATTGATTGTTGCTTCTTATCGCCTTGACTATGAAGCAGGGCAAAAAAAGCGATAAACAGATTGAAGGATGGATGGTGTTGCCGCCTGGGATGGTGCTCGGTAACCTTAACCGAACATATAAATTGCAGAGCACTTGACATAATGGTACTGTACCCAATTGCCTGTGTGAAATTGGGTTGTACACACATTTCCATTTGAAGCTTCCAAGCTGAAGCTTCACATCTGATTTGTTGTCTGGTGAAGGCAGATGCAATATCCACTTGTTAGATTCTTCTTCTTTTTTCCCCAGATGTCCTCAAATCAGCTTAGGAGAAGCTCATGACTAAAACAGTATCCATGGACAGTCTTAGTGTGCGATATATTCTGCAAACAAATCTCAATGAACAGGTGCAAATTAGGTAGCCACCTCTAGCCAGCTTCAGCGGCGGTTCCTGCTGTTTCCACATTATTTTCTGCTAATCTATTTATTATAAAAAAAGAGAAAGAAGTATGAGTCGAGCGTCAGGTTTTTGCAAGTTGTGTCAGTTAATGAGATGTGCATCTGCCCTGCTATGTATGAGCTCTATGAAAATCGAAAGATAATTTGAGGCCAGAATTGGCCTGAAGAAGAGCCAGGGTGTAGTGGATTGAAGGCGGGGGGAAGGATTCCCCTTTAAACCATCAGGTTCAATGAGCTGTCTCTTGATCTGGCATATATCACATGGCTGTTGTGAGTATAAACTGAATTTATTTATTTAATGTATAGTCTGCCTTTCTCAATGAAACCCGAGGCAGATTACAGCGTAGAAGTCAATAAGGTCAACAGCTAGGACATTTAACGAACAAATACAATATGGTATGGATTATAGAAATCTGAAAACATCTTAAATCAGAGATTAAATATTACTGAAACAAAACATAAGTAATAAATACGACACAATTAATGACATGGTAACTACCCAGTAGAGCATATCTAGATCAGTGTCTAGGAGAATAGTCTACAGTCCCTGTTTCAAGGCATTTCCCTGTTCTATTTCTTACATCACAGCCCTATTACTTGAGTTAAAAAAGCCCTTCTGAATAATTCAGATTTGTAGAGTTTTCTGGCAAGACAGGAGAAGGGGAGCTTTCCTGACCTCCTCAGGCAGGCCATTCCTTCAAGGGGGTGGGGACTACCACAGAGAAAGCACATATATGGGCAGCTGTAGATTTTGACTAACTGGAGGGTAGTATCTGCAAAAGAATACGCCTTCATAGATCCAGATGTTAACAGGAGTGAGCAACCATTTCTTGGAGAGCAGAGGAATACCGGAATGCCCGCATCTTGGGTTACTTTACCTGTTATGACTATTGTGATGAAATCATTCTTGTATCAAGAAGCACTACTTTATGATTCTACAGCAGAGATTCACCAATTTTGTGCTCTGGATTTTCATTCTGTTCATACAACAGCAGCCTGGGGGCTGGAAGTTTATTTTAGCTACAATTGTAAATGCATTTTCCTGGGAGTAACCTCCTGAATAAAATAGAACATACTTCTGAATAGACCTGCTTTGATTGCTTTCTTGGATACACAGGCTCCCACCAGTTGCAACAACATCACTTCCTGATAAGGTTGCCAGGTCCAGGTTGGGAAATTCCTGGAGTTTTCAGGGGTGGAGCATGGAGAGGAAAGGATTTGGGAAAGGGAGGGACCGCAGCTGGGTATAACGCTATGGAGTCTACCCTCCAAAGCAGCCATTTTCTCCAGGGGAATTGATCCCTATGGCCTGGAGATCAGTTGCAATTCTGGGAGATCTCCAGCCACCACTATAAGCAGTCGGCCCAGCCCCCGCCATCTTTAATAGCCATTTAATATGGCTACCTGGGATATAAAATACAAGGCCCCTGGACTTAAAATGGCAATTTGGATTGCAGTCAGGGGAATTCCAGCTAACAGTTGCTGAGTCCCACCCGGGAGACACAGGCATGAATGGTATGCCACACAGGAATATGGAGTGATCAGTGGTGATTGGATTTATAGGCTCCCCAGCCCCTAAGAAATCCAGTGAAACAAAGAGCCATCCCCACTTAACACATTCACAGAGTCATCCCCATTTAACACATTCCTTTCCCTCCTTCTATGACGAGATCTCCTGTCCTTGATTGAGGAGCTAGTCAAATAACATTCATAAGTATTTATAATTCATTCCTGGGAAGGTACATTCCCTAACTAAATTCATCAACTCAGCTCCGGTGGACTTTATTAACAAATTGCCTTTTTGTGCAGAGCCAGGACAAGATTTGCATTCTTTTTCACACGCCCCAGCAGCTACCAATCAAGGTAATCAAACCTTTTGTTACTCCCAGGAATTGACCATTGGAGTGATTGTTCTAACAGCTAGGTGGACCACCCCACCTTAGGGGGTGGTAAAAGTAGTGCCCTGGCCTCATTCAAATTGTGCATGCTTCCTGGCCGATCCCTTAGGGTTGCTTCCCTAAGCCTCTCTCCCTCCGTACATGCTTACTGGATCCAAAGTGCTGTTCCCTTGAGGTTTGCCCTAAGCCTCTTGCTCTCCTGGCTGAAAACGTTGGCGTGTGAAGCTACTCTCTTCTCCTGAGGACTGGACTACTCTTCAGGATAGATATATTTATTCCCCTCTCTCTAGCCCAACTTTTGGGCTAGCTTCCTAGGACTCTCTCTGTGTGTGACCATTCCCCCCACCCCACATTTCTGTGTGTACGTGCATGCATGATAATAAAACTGCATGATACATGAAACCTGCTGTAGCAATTTATCCTTACTTCAAAACCCAGGTGAGCCTGTAATAGCCTTCACTGCTTGTGTTCAGAAGTTTGATAATTGCTTGCTAGCAATCAGTAATACAGGGGTCTGTGAAGTAAGGAAGGGTGCACTGCTTTTCCACAATAGGAGGGCAGCATATTTTCCACATCTCCCCCCTTGCAGATGATGAGTATGAGACTGCACTCGCTGCTGTAAATAATTATTTATTTTTTGTCCAAAGTGAACATGGTAGATAATCACTACAAATTTTACCGGTCTGTTTCTGTTTCTGCTGTGCCAGGTCAGCCAATATTTATGACAGTGGATCCGCTGGCTTTCTCTTTTCTAGTTTTTAGGCATCTGATCTTTTTAGAAAAGCCTTTATGGACTGATTGTTTTGCTGAAGCTGGCTAATAATGACTAATAATTGCACTTATATACTGCTCTTCTAGACCAATTAGTACCTCAATCAGAGCAGTGAACGAAGTCCATATTATTATTATTCCCACAATACAGCTGGGTCCTGGGGCTGTGAGGAGATGCTTTCCCAAGGACACCTGCAGAGCTCATAGCAGTAGTGGGATTTGAACCAGCAGAGTACTGATTTACTGACTGACCACTTTACCACTATGCCACAGCAGGTTTCATGTATCATACAGTTTTATTATCATGTATGCATTTTATTGGAAGCCCCTTGGGGGGGAAAAAACTGGGCCGTGAAGTATAAATGTAAACAGGACTTACAGTTCCTCCTCTCAAAAGCTTATGCTACCATAACGTTGGTTAGTCTTAAAAGTGCTACTGGATTATGGTTGTTGTGGGTTTTCCGGGCTGTATTGCCGTGGTCTTGGCATTGTAGTTCCTGACGTTTCGCCAGCAGCTGTGGCTGGCATCTTCAGAGGTGTAGCACCAAAAGACAGAGATCTCTCAGTGTCACAGTGTGGAAAAGATCATCTTTTCCACACTGTGACAGTGAGAGATCTCTGTCTTTTGGTGCTACACCTCTGAAGATGCCAGCCACAGCTGCTGGCGAAACGTCAGGAACTACAATGCCAAGACCACGGCAATACAGCCCGGAAAACCCACAACAACCATCGTTCTCCGGCCGTGAAAGCCTTCGACAATACATGCTACTGGATTCTTTACTATTTTGTCAACTATTGAAGTTACCAAGTCCTTTGTGTATGTCTTTAGCTATCAGTGTAGTAATTATCCTATCTGTTTGCTACATGAGCTGCAGAGGAACAGAAAGGTGAGGCAAATAGATCGGTTCTGTTCGGTGAAGATACTTCATCTTTCCTTAATCCAGAATATTGGCAAAGTATGTGAATGGGTCAGTGTTT
Source organism: Eublepharis macularius (assembly GCF_028583425.1). Lineage (NCBI taxonomy): Eukaryota > Metazoa > Chordata > Lepidosauria > Squamata > Eublepharidae > Eublepharis > Eublepharis macularius. The sequence continues at coordinate 120,591,172 of NC_072797.1, read as the reverse complement.
TTAATATGATTCCAGTTCTATGTTTGAATAAAACTAGTACTGGAATATAAGTTTCTAAGGTTAGGATATGTCTAAAACAGACAGGGAAAAGATTAAAATGGAGAGAAGCTGACCATAGAGAGCTCTGGTTTCTTTTCAGGCACTCCTGGCAGGTGGATGGATTCAGAGCACAGAGATGAATTTACAAGCAGCCTAGTGCTTCAGACTCTCAGTTGGAACACCATATGTAGGACAGAAGGACAACACAAACTACAACACAATTCCCCTTCTGTCCTTTCTCCATTTAGGATGCGGGTTGCCAGCTTCTAGATGGGGCCTGGAGATCTCCTGAAATTCCAACTGAATTCCAGGCTACAGAAATCAATTCCCCTAGAAAATTTTTTGTTGCTTTGGAAGGCAGATTCAATGGCATTTTACTTTGCCGAGATCTCTCTCCTCCCCAAATCTGCCATCCCTGATTCCACCATGAAATTGCCAGGAATTCTCTCAATCTGGAGTTGGCATCCTTATTTAGGATTCCCACCTATGGTAAGAGTCCACCCAATACTAGTGGTGGTGGTGGAGAGTATCCTCAAGTCATAGCTGACTTATGGTGACCCCTGGTGGGGTTTTCATGGCAAGAGACTCTCAGAGGTGGCTTGCCATTGCCTGCCTCTGCAACTCTGGTATTCATTGGAGGTCTCCCATCCCAAGTACTAACCAAGCCCAACCCTGTTTAGCTTCTGAGATCTGATGAGATCAGGCTCAGCTGGCCTATCTAAGTCAGGGCCCACTCAATACTGGAGTGTCCTCTCTCTCTCTCTCTCTCTGCCCCTTCATGTCTGTGGCAAATTTATTGTATACATTACAATGGAATGGTCTTCCTCTCCCCAATATTTGTATGGGTTGGTTTAGTCTCATGGGGTGGTGGAATTCCTACATAGTTAGCTCTGTTTGTTAGCTAGAAGTATAAGCTGCATAAGCTCCTTGTTCTGAAACTATTTGCTTATGTCCGTGAGTACACTGGTCTCTACCATAAGAACTTGAGCATGTACCCTAATCCTGACCTACCAATAAAAGGGAACATTACAATATCTGTTCCTATTGTGACAGCAGCATTGAAGTGAGGCTAGATGTTCATGTTAAATGTTTCTATATGATACAATGCACAGGACTGTTTAGCAGAGGCAAGGTGATCAAACTCACTTTGAGCCAACAAAAGAAGGGATTTGCCCTCCACTCTTTGCTAACTTTTGTAACAACAACAACAACAACAACATTAGATTTATATATCGCTCTTCAGGACAACTTAACGTCCACTCAGAGTGGTTTATGAAGTGTGTTATTATTTTCCTCACGACAATCCCCCTGTGAGGTGGGTGGGGCTGAGAGAGCTCTGAAAGAGCTGTGACTGGCCCAAGGTCACCCAGCTGGCTTCAAGCCGAGGAGTGGGGAATCAAACCCAGTTCTCCAGATTAGAGTCCTGCTGCTCTTAACCACTACACCAAACTGGCTCTCAATCCACCATGCAAGTGTGTGAAAGGTTGATTTTGCCCAGTAGCTCACAGCTTTTGCTTGTGGAAAAGTCTGGGTACTCTGTCTGTAATACTGGTCTTGCTCCCTCTTCTTGCATTTGTGTTTGAGATAGAAACCCATGTTTTGTCTGGATAATTAACTTCTTGTTTCCATCATCATGTAGCTTAACACAAAACTTAAACTGAGAGTAAGATATCTACTAAACAAGGAATGTATTTCGTATCATTTTCTAAATGTTATAGTTTTAAGAAGTAGTGTAGAGTTTGAGTATAGACAAGGGTTTCCTGGTTCTCTTGAGCTGAAAATCAAGCTTTTAATTGTTATATCAGGTAATCAATATGCACTTTAAAAAGGAAGTTTCTTATGCAAGTAAGCAACTCGATAAATCACAATGGAATCTTAAGCGGCATTACACCCTTCTAAACCCACAGATTTCAGTGGTAACAGTTTAGGATTACACTGTACGTTATTGAGACCTTTTTTCCCCTCCTTGATGTCTAATTAAGACTGGCTACATTGGACCAAGTGGTATGTTTACTGATCTTGCAATAGCTTGAGAATGAAGGCAAAGAATTCAAGGAAAGGCTTTCATTTGCTATGAAGTACTAAAATGCAGGTTTTTAAAAATAAAAATAAGGATAGGAAGCTGGGAAGGACTGCCTCCCTCTTGCTGCTGTGGTCCCAAAATCACAGTCTTGGAGTATTATTATTAAACTTCAGCACATGTATATTTAAAGGGTTATTAACCATGTGAGTTATTGATCATTTCTCTTGAAGTCCAAAATAGAAATCCCTATAAATATTAGCTCAGTCGTTCTGGGACTGTGAATGTTGCTGCTTATCCCCAGTAGGCTTTCTTTAAACTTTTTTTTTCATTCCAAACTTTATAGCATTTCCTTTTATCCTGATCAGTTAGTTTTTCTTTTGACATCTGAGTTTCTTCCGTTATCTAGGGCTGCCTTTTACTTTTGCGTCTCAACAAGAAAAGACATCAGACTTGTGGTTTTGAGACTGCAACAACACTCTCTTGTAGATATGAATCCTAAATATCTAGCCTGCTAAAACCAAAAATACAAGGTTATGTTTGACTGAATAGCCCACCTTTTCCTACATGTGAAGCATTCATTCATAGTTTAATTTCCTGTTATTAAGCATTGCAAAAAGCCACTCACTTGCAACTATTCCAAAGGCAACATTGTCAAAGATTTAAATTTTTGTGGCGTTTGATGAAATGACTAATCTTAATATTGCTATTGCTATTGCTATTGATAATAAATTGATATTTCTGATTTAAGAATTCTTCAACTTATAAACCTAATCTTGCAAATAGTCAACCAGTGTGGTATAGTGATTAAACTACCTGACTAGCAACAACAAGCCCTGGGTTCAAATCTTTACTTTGTCCTGGCAGCGCACTGGGTAACTTGTGGAGCAATCCTGAGAAGGCCGACTGAGAAATTCCATTTTGTTCAACGAGGCTTACTCTCAAGAAAGTGTGGCCTTGGTCCAGTCACTCCCTCTTGGCTTAGTCTACATTGCAGGGTTATTGTGAGCATAAAATGGAGGAGGGGAGAAACATATATCTTGCTCTGAGGTTCTCAGAGGAAGAGTGGGCTTTAAGTATCTTGCTTTATTTTTTACCAGTACTGCAGCAGTATTATTATTTTTAACCCTGGTGGGGTTTTCATGGCAAAAGATTAACCGAGGTGGTTTGCCATTGCCTGCTTCTGCAACCCAGGTCTTCATTGGAGGTCTCCTATCCAATTACTAACCAAGGCTAATCCTGCTTAGCTTCTGAGATTTTATCAGGCTTACCTGAGCTATCCAGGTCAGAACGACTTATAACTAGACATGGGCATGAACAGAAAAAAAAACCCGAACATGGTGTTTGTTGTTCATTGCCATCCACGAACAATGAACACTGATGAACATGATCCTGTCATGAACATGTTTGTTGTTCGTTGTTCGTGGGGGCCAGCAGGCTCTCCTCCAGCCATCAAGATCCCTACTGCACCACTCCCAGAAACCTGACCTGAATAGGCAGCAGGAAACGTACCAATAATAAATAATAGCTTGGCCCCAGAGCCTGGCAGCAGCCCTGGAACCTGAAAGAGTAGATCCCTATCCCACCAAACACAAAGAAAATTCAAGCTCCAATGCACTCACCCTGTCTCTCTAACAGCACCTGTCTCTCCCCGAAAGCCAGAGCCGGAAGCCCCCTTCCCCCCTGCTCTTTTCCTCTTGTAACAAATTTGGAGCTCCAGTCCACGCTTGGAAGGAAGACCTGCCTATCAAGCTAAATTGAGCTTAGATTGGGGTTTCCAGGGCAACAGCAGGAGTTCAGACAGAGTTCAGACAATCCCTGCCTGAGTTGCCAAGGGAATTGATTGCAGGTCCCAGACTGTCTGGCTTGATGAACAGCAATGAACAGCAACGAACGAGGCTTGCAATGACCACCTGTTCATTTAGAATGGGGTCTCACGAACAGGTTGTTTGCGAACAGCAGATTGGGCTGTTCGTGGTTTTTTTGTATTGTTGTTCATGCCCATCTCCACTGAGTAGAATTTTCAAGGCAAGAGATGTTTCGAGGTGGTTTGCCATTGCCTGCCTCTGTGCAGCAACTCTCACTCTTCTTGCTGGTCCCCCATCCAAATACTGAGCAGAACTGACCTGGTTTAGCTTCCAAGATCTGATGAATCCAAGTCACTCTACACTGCTTCTTTACTAAATAGCATTAACAAGGCAAGTTCCTGCTACAAGGAGCTAATAGTCTATAAAAATTAAGCGTGCTTTCAAAATTATTCTCAATGAAATTGATGTAAGTTCTCCCTTGTTTCATTCTTTTATTTCCAAATTTTGTATTAAATATGTGCAAGTGCAGTAGCCACAACTTTCAGTGTCCCCTCCCACGCTACCAATATATGTGAGCATTGATGAACACTGCAAAAAAGTCATGCGATTATCCACATCATTTATAAAATATCTGTTCATGTGGTGATTTGCCAATGCTCAGGAGTATATATGCACTTCAGTAGAACACTGCACAAAAAGAATCTTGATGCAATCTAAGGTACAGCCACATCAGCGTTGGTTTTTTTGTTGCACTGGTTTATCAATGCACATGTGTGCACTGATAATGTAAATGGAATGCACATGATCTGAAAAAACCAAATACTGAAGCATAATGTGCAAGATTAATTTCTGGAATTAATTTTTTTATTGCTTTTCTAGTTAAACTGGAATTAAGGAGAAGTGTAGGACAACACACACATTCTGTAATGTACTTATATGGAAATGTACTTATATTGTATTTCAATATGGGGAGGGGTGCAACACTGAGAAGGGAGAAAGGAGATGGTAAATTTAAAAAGGGATGGATGTTAGCAAGAGCAATTCAGTCAACTTACATTTCATTTCAGTTTACATATTAATATCTGGGAGTGATTCAGATATATTCTGAATCAAATATGAAAAAATGCAGTAAATAATGCATTGCTGCCACTACACATGGAAACAATGAATCCCGTGTTCTCTCTCTTTTTCCTTCCACAGTGTTTATTTATGAGACACAAATACCGAGGGCCAAACTAGATTTTATGGTGTCCCTGGGTCCGTGGATGCCAACAGCATTTTAGAGCTGAACTCAGCCATTGAGCAGCACTGCAAGACTAGGCAATCTTGTCCCCGCATCGTCCCTGCATTTTCACAGCATTTTTAACGGCTGAGTTCAGTGCTAAAATGGCACCAGCGTCCAGAGGTCAGACTCATGGATGCCGTAACATATAGTTTGTTGGGGAAAAGTGGGTTAAAATAAAAAATTAAGAGCTGCAATGGTTCTTGAGCAATAGAGAGTCAGAAGCTTGTTTGCTTTTAAGAAAATATTTACTCTAAAGGAAAAGGTACACGGGATTCCTGTAAAAACAAAGAATTCTATTTCCTACAGCTTGACTCTACAAAGACTACACAAGCAATAAATGGGGATTCTGCTTCTTCTTGATCCTTAGAGAGGAAATCACCTGACCTATTAACCAATAAACACATATTATTTTCACGGGCTTTGCAATACCTAAGGCTATTGGCCATGCACCAGGTTTCCTTCCGGGTCAATACAAACAGGGAGTACACTAGGTAAAAATATTAACCCCATAACGACTGAATGTCAGACTTTGCAACCTATATTCCAACACCCCTTATGAAGGTCTAACATGGAAGTCATTATGCAGTCATATTCAAGCAAACATTATTCATCCTTTATCTCAGTATTAGGATCAACCATATTCAACATTTCATGAAGATATTCAAACTTTGTCTTAGGCAGTGGCTTAGTCAGGATATCAGCCACCATTTCTTCTGTGCAACAATGTTCAATCTCAATTAGTCCCTTCTGGTACATATCTCTCACAAGTTCACATTTAAGTCCAATAGATCTGCTTCTTGCTTTGGTACTTTCTCCTTTCCTTATGGCAATGCAAGCTTAATTAACCTCAAACATAACTAAAAGTATGGGTTCGTTTATTCCAAAGTCCTTTAGCAAATGAAAAATCCATTCTAGTTCACTGCAGGCACTTGCTGCTGATATGCTACAATAGTTTGTTTCCTACTAGTCCAGTCCGTCTCCATCTTTCAGGTAATCAGATTCAAGTAGTATACTTGACACATTGCAGTTTTTCAAGCCAACAGATTTTACAAAGTCCAGATCCTTGGGTTCTTTTATAAGTTGCACAGTTCCACAAAATCCATATTTCTTTGGGTTTCCTTTATTGCTTCTTTCTGATCGTCTCAGTAGTTGTGGGTTCTGTCACCTCTGGTCCAGTCCCTGCTTCCCCTTCTGTTTGGGTAGTCTCTTGAGAAGGTGGACTTGCCGGTTTCCCTGATGTCTCTGCAGGTAACCAAATAAGCAATTCTTCAGGAACAGTCTGCATCCTTTGGATCAGTTGTCACTGTGGATTCAGTAGTGTTAGAAGCATATGGCAGTTCTTCAGGAACAGTCTGCATCCTTTGGATCAGTTGTCACTGTGGATTCAGTAGTGTTAGAAGCATATGGCAAATGGTTCTCATCCACATATACCACATTGTTCCCTCACTCTGTGTTCTTAAGGACTGAAAATTCTGTATCCTTTTCCATCAACAGGATATCCCACAATTAGTCCAACCAGCTCAAGGACCTAGCTTTCCTCTTTTCTCCTTTGGTATGTGGACATAGGGTCTGGAACCAAAAGCTTTGATGTGCTTCAGAGCGGGCTTCTTGCCAAACCAAGCTTCAAATGGAGTGATGCCCATCACCTTTGAAAATACCTTGTTATATAGATAGACAGCTGCATTTACAGCTTCAGCCCATAATCCATTGGGCAGTCCAGAATGTATTAGCATCAACCTGTATAGTCCTGTTCAATTTCTCAGAGCATCCATTTTGTTGTGGCGATTGAGGTATAGTTACTTTATGCTCAATGCCTTCAAGTGCCAAAAATATTTTGAATTCTGCATTGCAATATTCTCCACCACCATCAGTGCATAGACTCTGGGGTGCTTTGTCAAACTTATTCTTAACTGTGGCAACAAAGCATTTGAATTTTTCAAGTGTTTCATCTTTGCTCTTCATCAGATATACAAAGCTGTGTTTTATATTGCTTTCAGTAAATGTTGCAAAATACTTGTTCCTGCTAAAAGATGGTGCTAGTGGGCCAATGAGGTCAGAGTATACAGTCTCTAGAAACTTCTCATCATGAGTAGTGGACTTCCCGGTGTAGCTTGGACTAGTCTCCTTTGCTTTAAGACGTGTCACATCTTTCTTTTGCCTTGTCACAATCAGGAATAGAAATTCCACATTCTTTCAAGAACTTCTCAACACTTTGCACACAACGGTGTCCTAGTCTGACATGCCATAAATACAGACATCTGCGGTGACCACAAACACCTTGACTAGTTTGACAAATTTGTCCTTCACTACTGTCAACAACTTCTGAGTCTTCACTCACATTCACAAGATAGTAAAATCCATTTGTCTCTTCCACCACAAACTGAATGCCAGATTTTTCACCAACAATCATACTTTCACCCAGTTTGTTCTTGAGAATCACCATATGATTATTTTCTACAAGTCTCTTAGTTGAAATCAAATTCTCTGCTGCTTCAGGAATCGGGGCTACATTCTTTAATTTAGCAGTCACTGTATCTCCAGTGGTGGTAAGGATTTTGATTGGCACTGTTCCAATCCCTTCTACATGAAGTGGTTTATTAGCTTGTAGAAGTCTGGGCCTATTCTCAGTATCAAGTTCACAAAAGGATTCACGATATTTGCAACTGTGCACGCATGAGCCACTGTCAACCATGAACAGTTTCTTACTTTCAACATCCTGATTATTATAAATTCTTAGCATACGACCACTTTCAACACTCTGAGTATATTTGCCATTGCCTCTCATTGCATTAAAGTTGCCTCTGGTTTGAGTCTGAAATTCCTTCTGCTGTTAATATTTCTTCTTCTGCTATAATTTCCTCTGCTGGCAGGTGGTATTCTTTCATTCTGAGCATGTGAGCCAGTAGGCTATTGCAATTTTCAGGATATGCAAGTTAGGCACCTCATGGCAAGTTACTGAGCTCATAATTAAGGATTTTGACAAGCCATCTTGCTTTAGAAAATCAACCCTCTCTTGCCCATTTGCTGGGGTTGCTATATTCAATATATCTGATGCTCCACACATTTGTAATTGATTCTTCCGGGCACTTTGCCACCGGCTAAAATTGTTCTGGTTTAAACAGGGCAAACTAATTCCTCTCTGGGCTAGAGTCATTGGGCTTCCATGCGGAGATGGGCATGAACTGGAAAACCCCCGAACCATGTGGTTCATGGTTTGTCAAATTTCACAAACCACGAACCATGAACTTTCACGAACCTGCCCCTGGTTCACAACCTGGTTGGTTTGGTCTGTCACATCCAGGTCAGAAAACCATCACTTCTGGGTCAGCAGAAGGTCACTTCCGGGCCAGCAGAAGTTCACTTCTGGGCCAGCAGAAGATCTTCCCAAAGTCCATCCTCTGTTGCCTAGGAAACTGATTGATTGGCACCAGGCTGTCTGCAGTGATGAACCAAAAAATGAACCAAACGAACTAGCCTAAACGTTTGTGGTGGTTCATCAGAAATGGGATCTGATGAACCATGGTTCACGAACCATGAACCGGCCTGGTTCGTGCTTAATGTTGGTTCATATTTCAGTTCGTGCCCATCTCTACTTCCATGTACTTTGGTTTGAAGAACTAGGAGGGCTCATCTTGGAGTTTTAGGCAGAATTCTTTCAGGCAGGCTGAGTCAGGAACATGCAAGGTTAAGGCTTCTTTCTAGCAGGCTCAGATGGAAGAGATCAGGTTACCTCCACTGCATCTCCGGGCTTGATTGCAGCTCCATTTGTATTCGAGGGAGAGAAAAAAACTTCAAAAGGTTTCTGCTGCTGCTGCTTGTACAAAATGTAAACCAGTTGTTAGGCAAAAGCTCTCAGACTGTTGAACTTTGGTTCTCCTTTTCTGATAACAATTTTGCAGACTGCAGGAAAAAGTGTCTGTTTTAAAATCCAAGCCTCTCTGCCTAATTAGCTCAGTCTCTCTCTAAAGATCCACTGAGTCATTCAAAAATCATTAGCTAACATTGCAAACATCTCAAATGTTGCTCTGCTAATTTTGTTGCAACCATCCTCTGCTACCAATTATGTTGGGGGAAAGTGGGTTAAAATAGTTAAATTTAGAGCTGCAATGGATCTTGAGCAATAGAGAGTCAGATGCTTGCTTTTAAGAAAACATTTACTCTAAAGGAAAAGGTACACTGGATTCTTACAATAACAAAGAGTTGTATTTCCTACAGCTTGACTCTACAAAGACCACACAAGCAATAAATGGAGATTTTGCTTCTTTTTGACCCTTAGGAAGGAAGTCACCTGACCTATTAACCAATAAGCACATCTTATTTTCCCGGGCTTTGAGATAGCTAAAGCTATTGGCTGTGAGCCAGGTTTCCTTCCAGGTCAATACAAACAGGGCGTACACTGGGTAAAAACATTAATCCTATAATGACTGAATGTCAGACCTTATAACCTATATTCCAACATAGTTTACTCCTGTGTTGTATTCTACCATACCCCTTAGCTAAGTTCAGAACTTCCTCTGATACAAAGAGCCTTCTTCCTCAAGAAAAGCCTTTTCCATCAAAGGAAACGTCCCTTCCATCACAGGGAGACTCTTGGGCCAGAAGAAGTCTACACACTTGCTTAAGAGTGGTCGGATACAACCCAATATTTTTTTCTTGGAAAAGTCAGAGCCGGGCTTCATTCCCAGCAATGGTCATATCCAGAACCAGTTTCCAGAATTATACAGCATCAGGCTGTTCTTTGGCGGCTGAAAATAAAACAGAACAAGGGATGTACTTGATGCCTCAAGTTTTAAAGTCAACAGCAGCGCTACTTTCATTTTTGCTGAATTGACAGGCAAGTATATACTCTGAGTTGGATCCAGTCAGCTTTTTCATTTGATCTATCCCCATTCACATAATTACTACAGCCTTTATCTCACTTTGAATGTTATTATTATTGCATAATAATATTAATCGAATGTTCTTATTATTATGGCTTTTGTCCATGCAGTTGCCATGATACCCAGCAAACATATTTTGAGTGGTCAAAGGGCTGCTCTCTTTTTTTCATCAATGTATTACCTGAATATCTACCCAAGTTTTCCCCTGACCTCTAGAGGAATCCCTCTGAGCGTGTCCAAGTGCAAACCAATACAATATTACTAGGTGAACTTTTATATATGGATTTATTCCTTTGTACACCAGTGTCCAATGGCAGGCTATCCTTAGTTATAGGGAGGAAACACCAGTTACAAGGGAAAGAAAACTCTCATAACTCTCCTGTGTTACACCTTTATTAATGGGGAATTAACATCACCTGATCTACTTCAAAAGAACAACTTAGCTAGCTCATGAGTTTATGGCATAAAATGTTTACACTGTTCAAGATAGACACATAAAGGAGTAATAATGAAGGCAATAATCAAAACCACACTAAGATGTAACATGAGGCTTGGTCAAAATATTCTACAACATCAGAGGAATGGTTACTAAGACAAAGATTAACAAAAAAAATACCACAATGAAAATGTAAGCAAAGGTAGAATTGTTGACCTGCACACATTTCAGAAGCTAGAGTAGGTAGTTTCCACCATATACTAAACAAATGAACCTGGATTACTATTAGGCAGTTTGGGTGTGATTTTTCCTTAATGTGTAGATGTGGGTATGAAATAAGGCCGTATGACCTGTCCTGAAGAGATGACTATTGGGAAGTCTTGCTGGTAATATTTCAAATGTGGTGATATACAATGAAAAGGAAAGTTTAGTATTGCAGGTTCTGGATAGGAAGAGATGGCACTGGTTTAGTATTGCAGGTTCTGGATAGGAAGAGATGGCACTGGACTCTACAAATGTTATACAGAACTCACACAGACGTAGAGACCAGGACATACAGAGTTACTAAAGGCAGCCACAAATTACATGCACACTGGTAACAGTAAATGAAATAAGAGCAAAAATAGGGAGGTAAGTTGAGAAAATGGATAAAATACTTCCTAGAAGAGAAGGATGAAGAGTGAGTGAGAAGTAATGCAAAAGAGAGAGTGAATGAATGAATGAATGAATGAAAGAAAGAAAGAAAGAAAGAAAGAAAGAAAGAAAGAAAGAAAGAAAGAAAGAAAGAAAGAAAGAAAGAAAGAAAGAAAAAGAAAATTGGGCTAGGAGAGGCCTGAACACAAGAAGACAAAGATCCAAAAAGGGCTTAGAGCCCGAAAGACTTGATTTCAAGGGACAGAGAAGGAAAAGGGCCCAAAAGGACAGGTAAATGTTTGTCAAGGAAGGATAAGTTCCAAAGGACTCGCTCCAGAAAAGACAAAAAACGTTCTCTTAGGGTTACCCTCATACTGTGCCATGTAAATGAAGCTAATTAATATGGACACTTTGTACGTGCCTCTTTCCCCATTTGGCACCTTAATTCAGCCTTAATTCAGTTTTCCTGCTTTACATGAAAAAAAAGTGTGCCCTCGAATTAAGTCCACTAATCTGTTGCAACATCCTATGAGGTTTGTGGTAAATCTGCAGGGGTTCTTTGGTTAATGTGAAAATAGTTCTCTTCTCTGAAGGTGAACTATAGGTCTGGAAAGGGGAAAGCTTGTTTATATAAGGAATAGTCTGAATCTCAGGCCCAGTGATCTGACGGTGAGCTTTGAAGAGCTTTCTTTTCTTTTCTTTTTTGGTCAAATGTGTTCTTATCAGAGCAATATGTACCATTCCACTTAGCATATGTGCTGTTCCACTTAGTTATCCCCAGGTGTAGAGATATGCCCTTCAACATTTCTTGGATAAAAATGGAGACATTCCCTCTTCTCTGCCTGTCACTCTCATTTACTCTCACTCTCATTAGTTTATCCTGTGCGGGCTTCTAAAACAGGGCAAGTGGATCTTGTTCTTGTTAGCTGCCACAACTCAAGTACTAGTTTGATCATAGTCCTAGGATGATTGTGAAGGGGCTCTAGTGCAATCTAGTGCACGAGTGTGCAAATTACATATTTACAAAGGCCTCTCTAGATTTGTCATAAAACAGTGCTGAGAACTGAACTACATCAACGATGGGCAGGGCTTTTTTTCTGGGAAAAGAGGTGGTGGAACTCAGTGGGTTGCTCTCAGAGAAAATGGTCACATGGCTGGTGGCCTTGCCTCCTGATCTCCAGACAGAGGGGAGTTGAGATTGCCCTCCGCGCCACTCCAGCGGTGCAGAGGGCAATCTCAACTCCCCTCTGTCTGGAGATCAGGGGGTGGGGCCACCAGCCATGTGACCATTTTCAAGAGGTTCCGGAACTCCGTTCCCCCGCATTCCAGCTGAAAAAAAGCCCTGGCAATGGGTCTCACAAAACAGGAACTTTCTCTGGTAAACAGCGTCAGTATGTATTCAGTATGTATACTTCAGTCATATCTCGGAAGAGAAAGTGGAGAAATTAAAATAATGGGGAAAAAATTACTAGCAAATAATGCTGATGTATTCAAATGCTGCTGGCCGTTTTGTTTCCACAAATCCTATATTTAACGTAAGGTTATTATAACACACAAATAAATACAAAAAACCTCGCTGCATCTGTATTTGCAAGTTGAACAGATGGAACAACCGTCTGCCTGCGTGTCATAGGCACATAAGATGTAACGGAGAATAGCAGAAGTATAAAGGCTTATTGCGTGAGAAGACTATTATTGGATGGTTACTGTAATAAGGTGACACTGTTTATGAGTATCAGTTCTCTGGATAGGAGTACAGGATGCTCTATTATGTAGATTTAAAATGGAACTTAATTAGGCCTCAGTGGAGGAGTACAATTTTTTAAAACCTTTGTTCAATATATAATCCTCTGCAGTCTCTGAGAGAGAGAAAGTGAATGAGAGAGAGAGAGAGAGAGAGAGGAGAAAAAAAAGTTGCTCAGACTTACTGGGTATGGAGGGAAGAGAGGGAAAGGATTCAGAGATTTTGTAGGAGAAGGCAACATAATTTTTAATGAGAAAATTATGCAAGATAATACCTCTCTTGGAAAAAAAGGTGGGGGAGGATGAAAGGGATTCCATGAGCACAAGGAATCCGTTTTTAAATCTGTTCGAGCAAAACATGGTTGCACTGAAGTTGGACCCTCTGGTTCAGCCCTTATGTAGGCTAGAAAAGGCATCTGTTGTGCTCATCTTTTGTAATAATCTTTGATGAGTCTCTTCCAAGTGAGGTGAGAAGGCTTAATCCTCCCCTCCATTTACTTACCTGTAATGGGGCAAATCCACATGCCCTTGTCATGTCCCAACGTTGCACTAAATGTTCGCTAAACACCCGCAAGCATAGCATCTTTCTAGCGCGATTTCAGAAATTGCTCTAGAAAGACGCTATACTTCTGGGTGTTTAGCGAACATTTAGTGCAACGCCGGGATGTTCCGAGGGCATGTGGATTTGCCCATGATCTCCCGTATCACTTTTTTTCTTAGCTGTGGTTCTAGACCTATGATGATGTTTTGTCTTGGCACAACTTCCTGTTTAGTGGCCTTTTAAAATCCGCAGCATTTAAAATGATCGCTGTTAGGAACTGCTTTAATTTCCTCCATTTGAGACAAGTGAGTGGCCTCAAAAGTTTGCAAATGACTGATTCTTTCCCTCCTAGTTGTAAAACTAATTGAATTCTACACAAAGGTAGGTGAGAAGGTTATCCGCCTTGGGATAGGATATTGCTTGCAAACCGAGCAATTCTAGTAGCTTGTATTATTGTGTCAGATGCACCTAGAGGACAAAGTGTGTATTTTAATAAAACAAACTCAGAAATGTCAGGAAAGCAATTCTAGTTTATCCCTCCTTTTGCTCCAGCACTTGAGTCCAACATAGGTTTTACAAATGCAATCACAAAGAAATGAAATTGGTTGAATAGCTGTCCTTTGTTTCTGAGACAGCTGAATTATTACAGTACTAATCATAAAAGCTACTTAACAGATTTGCCTACTTTCATTCCACAAGAAAGCAAAAGGCTAAGAGAATTCCCTGCCGGGGTTGTCGTATTGGGTGGGATGGAGATATATGCACTGAAGTTATATATTGGGAGCCTAGCTTAAGACATTTATTGAAACCAAGTCCAAATTTAATCTTATTATAGAGCTGCTAAGGTTCCAGGCATGACAGCATTTCTGTCATAGTTAGGAATGTTACTGAACGTCTTGACTATTTGGGTTCAGTTCAAAAAGTTAAAGTTTCTCTTCATGCTAGGATAAATTTACATATTTCTTTTCCCCATCCAAAATAATATTTTGACTCTAAAATTGATACCAGGCGGAGGGAAAGGCAGGGGAATGTGCCTCCTGGGGCATGCTTCCAGTTGGCATGACACACTCCTGCACTCTATAGTGGACCAATTTGGGCTTCTGGTTGGCATGGCACACTCCTGCACTCCGTAGTGGACCAATTTGGGCCGTGCGCACCACCCTGGAAGCACTCCAGTCCTCCACAGCAGGCTGATTTCAGCCTCAAATGGGCCTGATTCAGCCTCCTGTGGAGCACAGGAGCACTCCTGGGAGGGCCCCGGAGAGCTCCTGCACTTCATAGTAGGCCAATTTAGTCTGCAAATAGGCCCAATTCAGCCCCAAATGGACTGAAATCTGCTTGCTGCGGAGTGCAGGAGCACTACCAGGGGCGGCACGAGTCCTTGTGTGATGACATCACTTCCTGGAAGTGATGTCATTTTTCAGTCCAGGAGTTCATGCACACAAACATTACACTAAAGGTGAGTGCCAGGTCTCCCACCTCCTGCTGGGAGGGTAAGGGGACCTGGAAATAACATACATGCTGCATAGTAAATATGTCATTAAAAGAAGAGGGACAAAATATTCACAATGAATATGTGTGAAAACTAACAATGCCATTCTTTTAAGATTACTAAGGGGAGCCAAGGTAAATGAGATGTTGGAGGTTCATGATTAGATCTCCCATTTCATTAAAAGCATGCATGGGAGGGGGGGAAAGACAAAGATAATGTGATTGGGACTGTAGTACTGGCAGGGTTAACCATTCTCTCGAATGTGCCTTTTCTCCAAAGTAATGTAAACATTCAGGCAAAGAACTGTTTGGCCTGTGGAAGTCCATATGGTCTTCTGCAATGATCCAAATGCAGGGAGGATAAAGCTCCTTCTATATGCTGCCACAGTCCATGATCCACAGAATTTCAAATTCTAAACAGGTCTTCTCAGAATCCTACTTACTCTTAGGGCTTATTCATAGGTTGCCCTGACCTGGATAGCCCAGGTGAGCATGACCTCATCAGATCTCAAAAGCTAAGCAGGGTTGGCCTTGGTTACTAATTGGATGGGAGACCAGTGTTGCAGAGGCAGGCAATGGAAAAACACTTCTGTTAGTCTCTTGCCACCACAGGTCACCATAAGTCAGCTATGAGGGCACTCTCCACCACCACACTTGTAGGTTAGTGTTCTTAGGATTACATTGTTAGCTCTCATCAAGGCTGCTCCAATACCAAGTATGTAAGTAACAACTCACAGCAGTAAAGTCTACAAACCAACACAATATAATAAATTATACAAACACACTAATATGGCAAAAGTTACCAAACACTTTTATATAAATTGTTGAAGGCTTTCACGGCTGGAGAACGATGGTTGTTGTGGATTTTCCAGGCTGTATAGCCATGGTCTTGGCGCTGTAGTTCCTGCACCAATCCATATGCAAAAGAACCTCCTCAGGATACAGTGAAGCCTCCCTCCATTAGCATTCCACACCCTGGGAAACTCTTACAGGATGACTCAGCCCAACCCTACCTTCCTGAGTAGATATAAATTACCTGCCAACTTCTTTTCCACACTGTGACACTGAGAGGTCTCTGTGTTTTGGTGCTACACCTCTGAAGATGCCTGCCACAGCTGCTGGTGAAACGTCAGGAACTACAACACCAAGGCCACGGCTATACAGCCCAGAAAATCCACAACAACCAACTTTTATATAAAGTTCTTCTGAATAAGGCTGATAATGCCAACTCCTTTAGAATTCCAAATCAACACAAGGAATGCACAAACCAATGAGCCAAACCTCCCTCAGGGTGTAACGTCTCAATAAAGTCTTTTAATTAATGTAGAAGATATTCCTTTCTTCTTGACTGCAGCGGTCTTACGACGAACTGTCCCGATGACCAACTTCCGACTGGGAGAATCCGCAGATGGGACGCCAAGCCTGCAGGGAAGAAGGAGGGCCACCATGCTCTCAACAGGGTGCAAGCTGAATTCCTGTTTCGGGATTTCTTTTTCAAGAGCGCAGTATATCGGTGGTTGTGCCTATCAATATGAATCACGTATGTACTAATATAATAACAAAACCACAGTATAGCCATATGAATAAATAGTAGAAAAATCATAAATAGTTTTTTCTTTCTTACGGTTCCACGATGCTTCACTCACTCCTCTATCTCCGTATGGATACCAGATATCCGGAGTTAACAATCATGAATGAGACAATATAAGTACCTTGCCTACTGCAAGCTCCGTTCATCAGAACAGTTCGTCGTAAGACCGCTGCAGTCAAAAAGAAAGGAATATCTTCTACGTTAATTAAGAGACTTTATTGAGACGTTACACCCTGGGGGAGGTATGGCTCATTGGTTTGTGCATTCCTTGTGTTGATCTGGAATTCTAAAGGAGTTGGCATTATCAGCCTTATTCAGAAGAACTTTATATAAAAGTGTTTGGTAACTTTTACCATATTAATGTGTTCGTATAATTTATTATATTGTGTTGGTTTGTAGACCTTACTGCCATGGGTTGTTACTTACATACTCTTGTTACCACACAGTGTTGCCCTCTGTATTTGTTCCAATACCAAGTATAGTTTCAGCCATCAAGCTGGTGTGAAGGTTTTTTTCAATTTTCCCCATGTCATCATCCTCTATTTGTGCACGGACCATTAACAGTCTGTTCTTACACACACACACACACACGCACGCACGCACGCATGCACGCACACACATCTGCTTTATTTTAAACATAAAACAAAACAAACCAGTATTTCCTCAACAGGAAGCTATTTGGCAGGAGTAGTTTCTTCTGTCTGCAGGAAGCAACCCAATTGCAGGACTTTGCTGGAAAGTCCTATTCATTTATTCTTTTCATTTGTTGATGACTGCAAGGAGCCAGCCCCTGGCAACAGTTAGCATAACAGAAGAAAATCACTTGTCCTTTAGACAGAGGGGAGTGCATTGTCACAGGTTCTGCAAATATGAAGAGAGTTTTTTAAAAGTTTGGTAAAGGTATTACATTATTCCTGTCCTATGTCTCTCATGCTTGGTTTTTAAAAATAAAAGACACCCACACATCTCAGCCTGTCTTTTGTCACATTTGTACCCCATCCTTCCTCCGAAAAGCCCAAGATCTCTATAGATGGTGGTTAACCCATTTGATCCTCCCTGGGTTAAGATTATAGTTTGTCCAAGATTTACAGTGAAATTCTAAGCAGAAACCAATGGGTTTAGGCTGGAATAACTCTACTTAGGATTTCCCTGTATATGTCAGTGTGGGGATTCGAACTGAGAGCCAAGCTACAAGTGACTTTTTTCATGCGTAGAACACTTGATCGTTTTCGCAAGTTTTCCTGGGAACTGAAGTCCCAGTGCCCTTCCCCTCTCTGTTAGAATCGCTGCCTGAAGAGCCAGAGAAAGCTGGCTGCAGCAGCAGCTTTTA
Source organism: Eublepharis macularius (assembly GCF_028583425.1). Taxonomy (NCBI): domain Eukaryota; kingdom Metazoa; phylum Chordata; class Lepidosauria; order Squamata; family Eublepharidae; genus Eublepharis; species Eublepharis macularius. The sequence goes on along the minus strand of NC_072797.1, from coordinate 120,573,375 downwards.
CAAATCGTTCCTCCAGTCACAAGCCTGCTCTCAATGATCTTTTGGGGGTGGGCAGCTGCAGCTTTCTCCCTGGGCGTCTTGCTCCTGGGGAGCTGCTCTGGATTTGCAAAAGCTGCTGCTGCAGCTGGCTCTCTCTGGCTCTTCAGACAGCGATTCTAACAGAGAGGGGAAGGGCACTGGGACTTCAGTTCCCAGGAAAACTTGTGAAAACGATCAAGTGTTCTACACGTGAAAAAAGTCACTTGTAGCTTGACTCTGAGGGTTTTGTGATAAAGCTCCAAAACTCAAAACTCCACACCGTATATAGAAGACAGAGGATGAAAGAGTGACCTATATATATTTGCCTAGTGATTTATGGTTGAGTGTGCCTCAGAGATGTTAATTTATCTCTGATTGTGTCGCTTTCCTCTGGGATGATCAGGAGTATTGAAATGCTATAACTAATGAACTTGATGAGAGGAGGATATATTTATGACCTTGAACTCTCTTTTGTTTAAAAACAGCCCGGGCATTGAGGGGAGCCATCAAGCTCACTGTGAAAGGGTAGCCTGGAGTTACTTTTTCATTCTTCTCAGCTTGGCTTTTTTGTAAATGCCTCTCTAGTTTTTTAACACAGGAAATAAAACCTATCATTTGTTTAAACAATGCAGGGAGAAAAGAACCATTAACATCTGGGTGATTCAACAGCATCAGGAGGCAGCCAGGTGTCAGGTTGACATTAGTGAAATCGGTGTTGAAGCTCTCTGCAAAGTTGCACATTGTCTTTTTAATAGGTCTTCAGAAGATAGATGGCTATGATGGTTGTGTTCTAAATTTAGTACCAAATAGAGCCGTTCTTGTTCACCTCTCTGATTTTTTAAAATTGCTCTCTTTCACTTTTATTTTTTACACTGAACGTTAGGATTCTGATGGATGAAAAAAAATCACTTGGGGTGGTCAAGAGTTCCTGTTGTCTTCTCAAATGAAAATGGGTTTCCTTTCAAAGAAAGCCAGGCATGAAATTCTAACTAGCTCAGAAAGTCATGTTGCTTTACAATAGAGCGTCTTTCCAAACATTTCAGGTTGGACCTAGATTAATTTTCACTAATGGAATTCCCTCTTCCCCATGCAGACCCTGTTCATGTTGTCACCCAGGGTTCCCTGTCCCCCAGAAGCAGCATTTCATGGGCTGCAGTAGGAGGCCAGAAAATCTGTCCTGCTGATGGGAAATTTTGTCTGGTTTCAACCCTAAATCAAGCACTTTCTTGTCCTTTTATCATTCTTATTTGGAAATTGTACAGTTCATTCTTCCTTTTTTATTCTTGTCTGGACTTTTTTTTTTGCTTCAAAATGGCAGGTAAAAGCACTTTTGTTGACCTTTCCAAATTTGTAAATGAGAGTGCATTACTCTGTGGTATATCATATATTTTGCACATACAAGGTAGGTCCCATATTCAAACCACAGCATATCCAATTAAAGATAGTATCTTTGCCTGAGAACTTAGAGACCTGCTACTAATTAGAGTAGATAGTACAAGGCTAGAAGGATCAGTGGTCTAACCAGGTATTTCATTTGTTTCATGAACACATGAAGCTGCCCTACAGACCATTGGTCTATCAAGGACTCTATTGTCTACTTGGCAGTGGTTCTCTAGGGTTTGAGGCAGAGCTATTTCCCATCACCTACTACCTGGCCCTTTTAACCAGAAGTACAGGTGATTAAATGGGACTTCTGCATGCAAAGATGACATTCCACCACTGAGACATGCCCCTTCTTCATTTTGACTGTTGCTTGGTTCCTACAGCTTTCAACAAAGACTCACAAAGAACATGGGGTTCCTATAAACTTCAACAAAGATCCACAGAAATGTCATGCAAGGATTAGTTTGGCAATGTATGGAATTAATTCAGGAGTTACCTTCCCCCCCCCCCTTGGGTTGTCTTGAAACTCTCAGTGGAGTGCTTATATGTCCCTTCCACATTACTCAGGTTGGATTTTTGTCACTATTTCTGTTGTCTTGTTCATAACAAGCCAATGCTGAGAAGCACTGGGGTGTGTTGATCCCATGTTTACCTTTTACTGTTAGCAACACTCTGCAGACAGAGCCCAAATGGTAATCTCTACAACTCAGAGGTCTTCTAAATATGTGCAGTGCAGGCAGAGATTTCCAAGGTATTTTGGTTTCTGAGACACTGCTTCCCCTCACCCCACTGGTAAAGTTGCCACTGTTTCACCTTACTTAACAGTAGTGCTAGTCCCCAGTGCTGGTATAGGAGTGGAAGTTCCCTCATTCAAGAAAGGAATCACAACGTGATCCGCTATTCTCGTCTGTCCATTTTTTATTTAAAGGCACACCTGAGAAAGCTCATAAGTAAACAAAACGATTCACAAATACATTGCATAGCGGAGAAAACAAAACAATGCTCGTTTTCTAGGTAAAATAAAATTGCAACCTGGCAAATTACCATGCGAGATGAATTTAGGATTTCCACCATGTAATTTACTTAATTACCAATGCTACCTTTGCAAAATGGAGCCGTCAGAGAGCAAGCATGATGCAGAAGCTATGGGTGAAGTGGAGCAGGTTGAACATGTGACAGCATTAATGGCTCCACATCCCATAAAATGCATTCATTTTTTTCAAGAGAGTGATTATAGCTTCTTTTTTAAAAAACATGTCATTACATCTAGTTTGTTTTATGCTCTATCAGAGGAAATTATTTCCCTTTCTTCCCATTAATACAGCAAACATAAAAGAATCATCAAGTGCGCAAATAATGTATAGATTGAATATGCTCATTTGCTGTTTCTCTGCATGGGTACAGGCAATGACCATGCTTTGTAAGTGCCTATCTTTGGCCTGGGTTTGAAAATATCACATTAAGCTGTTTGGGTTTGTCAGAGTCAGATCTTATATACCGAGGCTGGCAGTGGCTCTCCAAGGTCCTGAAAGTCTGTCCTGTCATCTTTCTGCCGGAGATGCTGAGAATAGAATTTAGAATCTTCTTCATGCAAAGTAGATGCTCTGCCAACTGAGAGCAGAACCACAAGTGACAAAAGGCACAGACTGGACACTTGTCAGCTTCCCTCAAGTTTTGATGGGAAATGTAGGCAGCTTGGCGGAATGTTGGACAAATGACAGTTGAAAAGTCCATTGGACAGCAGTCAGAGAGCGAAGCTGCGAGACCAGGATGCCTACATTTCCCATCAAAACTTGAGGGAAGCTGAAAAGTGTCCAATCTGTGCCTTTTGTCACTTGTGGTTCTGCTCTTAGAGCCAGTTTGGTGGAGTGGTTAAGAGCGTGGGACTCTAATCTGGAGAACCGGGTTTGATTCCTCACTCCTCCTCTTGAAGCCAGCTGGATGACCTCGGGCCAGTCACAGCTTCTTGGAGCTCTCTCAGCCTCACCCACCTGAGAGGGTGATTGTCGTGGAGATAATAATAGCATATTTTGTAAACCGCTCTGAGTGGGTGTTACGTCACCCTGAAGGGTGGTATATCAATCGAATGTTGTTGTTATTATTGTTGTTGTTGTCCCCACCTCATAAAATAAATTACAGTGCAATCCCTAGAAGAGTTACTCCAATCTAAGCCCATTGAAATCAGTGGTCTTAGACTGGAATAACACTTTTTAGGATTGCACTGTTAATCACGTAACTGAAGAAAGGAGAAAATGGAACTGTTTTTTTGGATGAAAACTCACTACACACTATTTCTGAAATAAAACAAAAACAAAAATGACACTTGGGAATGGACATACCGTATTTATAGCCGGGATTTGTCTTAAGCATTTGCTTTTGACATTACTGTCATATTTTTTGTTGATCATTTTAAAGATCTTACCAAAGATTACCCAACCCAAATAGACAGTACAGGGCTCTATCCCTGAGTGTCTCTCTACATGATACTCTATTACACAATGCTCAGGTGAAAGGAGAGCAATGTTAGCTGGGACTTGTAGTTTAAAAAGACAGAAGGGAAGGCTCTGTCAATTTTGCCTCTCTACAAGAGGGTAGTTTAAAAAAACAGATGGCAAAGATGCTCCTCAGAGGCTTTGTTAATTAGATGCAATTAACAAACCCTTTGAAGAGCGATGGGGCCCTGTCTTTTCAAACTACCCTCCTGTGGAGAGGAGAAATTGACAGAGCCTTTGGCTTTTAAACTACTACTCCCGGCTCCATTGCATCTCCCTTCACTCGAACGTCCTCACATAAGAAGTATAATATACAGAGACTCTCAGTTGCCAGAATTTAGATGCTACCAAGTTATATTTCGGCTTTGGTTCTCTGTTTTGCTTTGTTGATTCTGGTTATGTAGTTTTGTATTGTATATTCAACCTATATTTTATATGGTGTTTGTACATTGTTGTACATACAATGTATGTGTATGGGGGTGGCAGTCCTACCCCAACACTCCAGAGGAGCCTCCGGCAGGGGACAGACTCACCCAGGCACCACAGAAGCAGGCAGCTTAACCAGAGGCTATGGGGTTAGAAGCAAGGGCAGCCCAGATATGCACCAGCAGCAGCCTCAAAGCCTTGCAGGCCCTGCTAATTACTTTAATTTAATTTAATCTATTACATTTCTAACACGCCCTCCCCACGAACAGGCACAGGGCAGGTAACAACATTATTAAATAACAACAATAAATATAGTATAAATACAAAGTATAAAACTCAGTTCAAAAGCATAAAAAACATATCCAACAGTGGCAAAGATGTTAAGACTATACGCCTCTTCAGCAATCAGATGGAGTAGGACAAGCAGGTCACAGATGTTTCAGATAAACATTGGACTGAGGCCACAGCAGAGAGGCAGACAAGGTAGCTCGCCCAGACCTCAACCACTGCCATAGGCCTGGAAGAACACCTCCATCTTACAGGCCTGGTGGAACTGTAATAAGTCCTGCAGGGCCCTAGTCTCAGTGGAAAGAGAGTTCCACCAGGCTGGGACCAGGACCCAAAAGGCCCTGGTCCTAGTTGAGGCTAGGCAAACGTCCTTGGGGTCAGGGACCACCAGAAGATGTTTATCGGCTGAATGTAGAGCCCTTCGGGGAACATATGGCGAAAGGTGGTCCTGCAGGTAGGTAGGTCCCAATCCATTTCAGGCTTTGAATGTCATAGTCAATACCTTGAACTTGACTTTGGAGAGAGGCAGGGATCAGGCAGTAGGCTGCACTTCAGAACAGGCTAGAGGATGATGTCAGCAGCAGCTGGGGCCTGAGGAGGCAGGCAGAGTAACCTCTTAACGCCTCTGAGGAGGTCAAGGCTGAAGAAGGGAGGGTCCAGCCAGGAGGTCATTGGCTCACATTCCCTTCACTCACCTTGGACCCACCTCTGAAAAGAGAGCATTGGGGGAGTCCAGGGTCAGCCCATGTCCAGATAATCCTTTATTAGGCTGGAGCAGGTAGGAGCAGGCAGGAAGGAAGGCTAGACTGCCCCCAAGATGTCTGTGGAGAGCAGGACGGCTTGAAAGAGGGGGACTTGGGCATGACAGAATCCCCTCCTCTATGTATCCTGAAGTTCATCTGACTCTGGGCCTTGGAAAAAAGGGACACCCAGCTGAGGAAGAGTGTCTGACCATATGTCATCTAGACATACCCTATGTAATGCTGACTCACTGGTACATAAATAACATCAGTGAATTTGTATAGTAGAAAATTTGGTACAAGAAAAAACAAAATGGTGATTTTTTTAAAGAAGTCTGGTGATCAGTAATGAGACTGTAGGAGATTTTGGGGAGAGAGTGTTGATTCTGAGCCTGCTTACACAGCTGTTTGCCACTTGCATTCAGTCTCACATTGCTCAGCTGTCCTGAGGATGGACCAACTTATCTACTTCCATCCCACACCCATGTCACTGGCCCTGCTGGAGGGGTGTGTGGGATGTGTCCCTCAGTCTCCTGGTTCCTGTAGTTGCTTCTTGCAGGTGTTACCCAATATGTGATAGTAACTGTTTAGTATTTATATAGATAATTTATATGCTGCATCTGAAGAGAACTGCACGAAGTAGCTCACAAGTAACAGCAATATGATTATTGTCAAACAAATAACCTTTAAAGCCCTTCACAGCCTAGGACCTACATATCTGAAGGACTGTTTCTCCCCATGTGTGCATGCATGCCAACTATTGTTTTCCGGTAGCCACCTTCTAGTTATTCCCCTAAGTAATGTGGATTGCTTTATTCTCAACTAGAGTCTATGCCTTTTCTATAATATAGAATAGGCTCCTAGGGGAGGTGAGGAGTACACAATAGTTACACATTTTAGGAGATGTTGTAAAGCTATTTTATTTGCAAGAACTTTTAATGGGGTTTAAGCTGCAGGTGTTCCCTTAGTAGGAGTATTAATGAGGGAAAAGGAAAAGGTGGGAAGTAAATATTTTAATGAATAAGTACCTTCATCTCCATGTTTTTTGTAAGTGCCTCCTTTTTCTTTTCCCCATAACAGTATATGGAAACTATTCACTATTCCTAATATTAGGAAAATTAAAGAGGTGCCTTGATGGGATATTCACTATTCCTAATATTAGGAAAATTAAAGAGGTGCCTTATGGTGAAGGCAGGCTCTGCCCTCCAACCTGAAGCTGGTGGTTTTCCTTTTAGGAACCCTGTAGGATAGTGCAAAAATATCTCTATGCACCAAGCATACTGAGATGCAGTACTGACGGAATCCTTTTTTATTTCTTTGCCAAATTATGTGCCACCGCTGGAGTCCAAGGACTCCTTGAAATATACATGCCCTCCAACATGCATCTCGCTCTTCCTTATGTTAGGCGTTTTGCTAGTAAGTAAATCAGAAGCAGATTTGTTTTCAGGCTAGTCAGTTGTTATCCTTCCCTTTAAAATGTGCCATCTGTTTACTTCGGCACTTTTCTGGATTTGATTATGTCTTTCATCAAGACCGTTGAGAGCAACTTCTTTGAGATTTGCCTTGATGCTACTTCTAAGTCCATGATCCTGTGAGAACTGTTAAAGGTGTTGATCCTCTGAGCATTCGCAGCCAGCCATGACCTAGTTGCACCACAAGCTGCCACTGACAGGGAAGCTGTAAACATCCTATCTGATCTTAAAAGGTTTTACTCTCTTTAATAAATTATTGGAGCTCATTAAGTTGTGCTCCATCCTGTCTTGTTTCTTTCTGCATCCAAAGGCTTCAGCCCCTAATTGGTTCTGCCAGCCGTAGGTACAACAAATACCTGTGCAGAATTGCAAGGCATCTGCTGAGTAAATTGTCCGTCTTTCACCCTACAAAACAATGTGGCATTATGCGCCATTCATTAAAGAAAAGCTTTAGCCTGATGCTAATTTTGAAAGGTCATGTTTTGTTTGACAGAAGAAAATAAAAAGCCATCAGAAGGACAAAGTAAAGGGCACCCAAGATGGAATGTGTTTTATTAATAAGCAAGTGGTGAAACCTACTTCCTGAACTTTTTAAGAGTCTATTTTTAGCCTATATGTACAATTAAGAACATTTTGAATCTACAGCCTGGCCCAGATATTACCACTGCACATACTGGAAGCCTGCCAAAGTGCCAATTGCATGTATCAGGAGTGTGCCCTATCCATGATTAGAGATGGGCATGTACAGAAAAAAAAATGAAAATGATGTTCGTTGTTTGTTGCCATCCATGAACAGGTACTCACGAACAACCATGAACATGGCTCTGTTCATGAACATGTTCATGGTTGGCTGTTCATGGGGGCCAGCAGGCTCTCCTCCAGCCATCATCCAAGTCAAGATCCCTACTGCACCACTCCCAGAAACCTTACCTGAGCAGGCAGCAGGAAAGGTACCAATAATAAGTAATAGTTTGGCCCCAGAGCCTGGCAGCAGCCCTGGAACTTGAAGGGGTAGATCCCTACCGCACCAGTCCCCGAAACCTGACCTGAGCAGGCAGCAGGAAAGGTACAAATAATAAATAATAGCTTTGCCCCAGAGCCTGGCAGCAGCCCTGGAACTTGAAGGGGTAGATCCCTACTGCACCACTCCCAGAAACCTTACCTGAGCAGGCAGCAGGAAAGGTACCAATAATAAATAATAGCTTGGCCCAGAGCCTGGCAGCAGCCCTGGAACTTGAAGGGGTAGATCCCTATCCCACCACACACAAAGAAAATTCAAGCTCCAATGCACTCTCTCTATCAAAATGCCAACAGCAACTGTCTCCCTCTTCACTGTCTACAAACTAAGCCAGAGCAGGGAGCTCCCCTCCCCCCTGCTCCTTGTAACAAATTTGGAGCTCCACCCTAGAAAGGAAGTCCTGCCTATCAAGCTAAATTGGGCTTCGATTGGGATTTCCAGGGCAACAGCAGGAATTCAGACAGAGTTCAGACAATCCCTGCCTAAGTTGCCAAGGGAATTGATTGCAAGTGCCAGAATATCTAGCTTGATGAACAGCAACGAACAGTAATGAATGAGGCTCGCAACGACCACCCGTCTGTTTAGAATGGGGCCTCATGAACAGCTTGTTCACAAACAGCATATTGGGCTGTTTGTGGCTTTTTTTTGTTCGTATTGCTGTTCGTGCCCATCTCTATCCATGATCTTCCTGATATATGTGGTTGCCATGTAATCTGAAAAGGCCGCTGCACAGATTTTACATAAACATACTGTCTCTGTGCACACTACACAAACCCTTATTTTTCAGGGTTATGGTTCATATCTGCCAAAGCTGAAGATCCATAACCCCTCTGTGCATTGACTTGCTGCATGGAGAAGGTGAGCAGGCATTACTGTGATGGCCACATCCCCATCTCCATTTGGTTGCCAAGTTGTCTGCATGGTGTGAATGCCTGGAAGAAGTGCTGATGTGTGTGCCTCATTCAACCAGATGATTGGCCATTAGGACTGTTTCTAGCCAATTTGATCCACATAGTCTATGATATTGTTAATTTTTTTCCCTCTAGAGATGCTAGAGAAAAGTCAGTAGGGTCAATCACAAAAAGCAAAGTACATTTTTTAAAACATGAGTTTAAATAAATCACTGTCAACAGTCTTGGTACTTGCAGAATCGCCAAGAAAACCATCTATGAGTTGGCAGAAAAAGTGTTAGTGTAGATAGCTGACCGAGTGACTAAGACCTGAAGCTCGATCAGGCACAACTGAGCCAGCTCTCTTGTTAAAAGTATCAGAAGTGGCAGATCACTGAAACAGAAAAAGCCTGATCAGTAAAAACAAAAACAGAAAGCTAAAAGCCTTTCCTGTTGCTTTGATGGAAATCACCCATAGACTCCCATGCTTGCATTATTGATTCATAACAAGCCAGAGAGAAGGATAGCAAGGTAGGAGCTTTGTTAACTAATGATTTCTTGTTAGGGATACCGTGATCTTCTGCTCAGAAATCAAAACTGCACCTTCTCTGTGGTGGATAAACATCATGAAGAAATACAGATTTGTGAATCTCTCCACCCCCAGCTATATACAAAAGAAAAGTAATTAGATGCACAAGATCTTAACCAGTTAAGCGCAATGCAAATCAATCAATATGACCAATATCCTGAACTGGAGGGAAATCACTCAGCGTGGTGCAGTGGTTAGAATGTTGGACTAGAGCCTCAGAGAACAGGGTTCAAATCCTTACTCAGACACGGTACAATCTCCTTGGAAGAAGGGTGAGTTAAAATGAGTAAGATACAACCTTTTGTAAAAGGGAGTGAAAGATAGTACTTGGGAATAGCAAGAAATGATCCTAGAGGGAGCAGATGTGGGTGGTTGTACCTCTCGTCCCCTCTTACTTGAGGGTTCCATGCCACTACCCATAGTTCCGCCCACTTGCTGGCTGTGGGACACTGAGACAAACTGGTGAATGGGCCGGGGAATTTTCTCTTTGGTCCATGTTGCCCCTTTAAAGAGGAAGCGTGCACTCAGTTCACAAAACATGAATGGAGGTTTCAGCTCTCTTCATTCAAAGGTTCCAGTTTTTCACCAAGATTTTAAAAGTGATTTGTAGCAATATAGATGATTAATGTTGATCATTAATTTGCTGAAAGTTTTCATGAAGAGGGCATTTCATTAAGTTTTCATGTTATAAACATTAGAGGCGCACATACTTATTGCGACGTTAAAGTGATTTGTTGTAATATGGATCATTGATATTCAGCATTAATTTGCTGAAAGTTTTTATGAATTGGACACTCAATTAGGCCTCCATGCTGTAAACATTAGGGGCACACATACTGATATAATTTAACCTCATAATGAAGCATGTAAAGAATATTATTATAAGGTGCAGTGCCAAATACAAGATCAAAATGCTTAGTCTCGGATCAGTCATAAGATATTTTTTATTTATACATATATACAATGCGTATATATGTCTTCACCTTTTTAATCAAATCATCTAGTAAGACTACAAAACTTTAAAAACTGGATTATTATTGGGCTCATTTTCTTTTTTGATTGATGAAAAAATATTGTTTGTTCTTGCATAACTGACAGGATAAAATAACTGATATGAACATTTTAGTCACTCTGTGTCTAATTATAAACAAAGTTAGGGAGCAAGCATTGCAAATTATCCATGTGTTGACATCAGTCCCTTGTATAACCAATATGAGTTACATCTGTGCTTTTCCCTGTAGGGAGACAGATGCTGATATGTCTTGATACCAGTCATACTACAAAGCCAGATGGTTCCACATGAACTTTTTTCTTTACCTTTGTTGCAAAACTGGAGCACTGTTTCGGGACTGTTCACATGACATCCTCTTTTAACTATCCACTTTCCAGGTTTGCCCTATCCTGGGCATGCTCTTTCTCAAACCTACTAGGATCTTTTTTGAATGGACACCATCCAAACATGTTAGAAAGCTGTTTGGAGGGGAAGGTGCCCAGTTCAAATGACTTGCCCTCACCGGTGCCTCGTCGCAACTACCATTTTCCTAATTGCATCCATTGGAAACCTTTTTGAGGATTTTGTTTTTTATATATCTGTGACGGACTCAGCTTCAGATGCTGAGATTTCCAGTCAGTGAGCGATGATTGACATGTCTCTCCCCCCCTGCCCCATGGGGCTAGCCTGAAATGGCAGTTGGGGATGGAATGTTGGGGAAGCTGGCAGTTGGAGTGGGAGAGAATAAACAAGAGAGTGAAAGGGAGTTGGAGCCTGGCTTTAGACCAGAGAGGGTCAGCCAGAGAATCCTCTGTGAGAGGAAATAATGTTTGTGAAACACTTTTAGTCCTAGGACTAAAGTGGGGAGAACCAGCACTAACTCCTGCTTAGACCTGAGAGATCTGGGAATTATAGTGGGCCAAGGAAGTGGGTAGAGAGGAGTCTCCCCTTCAGTGCCAGGAACAGGGTTATAGCTCATAACTATAACACCTGCCCAGTATCTAGTAAGGGTTTGTCTCAGTGGAGCACTCTTAAGTCTGGAGAGGAGGGAAAGTCGTGCTGTGTCTGTGCTTTAAAAGTAGAACATTTGTGAAGCAGTGTCAACCTCTGAAAGAAGCCAGCAACCTAGTGTTATACCAAGTGCCTCACACCAGTGATGTGTCTGTACAAAAACCTTTCTGCTACTTCAGTTCAAACATCTGCCTACCTGCCTTTTGATTTTAACCTTCTGTAAATAAACCTTCTGTTACATTTTGAACCTCCCCAAGCCTTGTGTGCCACTTTCTGCTAAAGGGAAGCGCAAATCTGTCCCCTATTAAGACTTGGCTGGGTAACCATTTTTAATAATCCTTAAGGGTGGGACAAGAAGGAATGTTGAAGTTTAACCTCAACCACGCTACCTGAGGCTTCCCAGCCCAGTATACAGCTTCATAGGCTTAAAGAGGAGAAGTTTTACCTCAGGGTAGGGCAAGATCAGCCTAAGCCTGAGTTGGATGTGGGTTTGTGGCAATATCAATTACCAGTTGTTGGTTTTTAAAAAAATCCATCTGGTGGTCTGGCAGGGAAACAGTGAAGGGAAAATGGAGGCTGATGAAAGGGAAGTGTGCAGACAACTCCTATGTGAATGCTACTTTCCCACTCTGAATGCCTTTGCATTTTGCAGCTGCCATGATTGCCAAACAGAGAATCCTCACTGTGTGGATGCAATCCTAGACTAATAAACAGAAACTAAATTTAATGGCATAAAGATTCTCTGATCTTATTGTCAAACATACCTGAATAGCTGATTATCTGCATGAGACACTTCCTCTGCTTTGTTTGAACCACTCACGTGATTCTAGTCCTCGTGGAACCCATTTCTTGAATTATTTGTATCCGTTGAATTTAGCTCCTGTCAGGGTTTGATATTACAGTCCTCTTGCAAATGAAAATCAGCTTGTCGCTTCTAAATCTGGGGACAGAATGACTCCAGTTTTAATGGCAAACTATGTGTCGGTGTTGTCTGTAGTATGTGGATCTAGATTTATTTAATTGCATATAAAGGATGCTGCAGCTGAAGGCTGTGGGCCTCAGGTGATTCTGCAAAATTGGCTGTTTGCAAAAAGATTGCTTGGAGAACATTTTTAAGAGCCATCTTTCAACTGATACTGAATCAGAGGGAACGTGTAAGCTTTTGGTATGCTTAGCCTGGAGAGGAGATGACTAAGCGGTGATATGATAACCATCTTCAAGTACTTGAAGGGCTGCCATATATAGGACAGCATGGAATTGTTTCCCACTGCTTCAGAAGGTTGGACCAGAACCAATGGGTTGAAATTAAATCAAAAGTGTTTTTGGCTAAACATTAGGAAAAACTTCCTGACAGAGCAGTCCCCCAATGAAACAGGCTTCTTCAGGAGATGGTGGGCTCTCCTTCTTTGGAGGTTTTAAAGCAGAGGCTAGATGGTTATCTGGCAGCAATGCTGATTCTGTGAACCTAGGTAGATCATGAGAGAGAGAGAGCAGGAAGGGTTAAATCAGTGCTTAGTTCTTGTGGCCCCTTCTTTCATGCCCAGGGTAATGCCAATCGCCACCTTGGGGTCAGGTAGCAATTTTCCCCAGGCCAATTTAGCTAGGAATCCTGGAGATGTTTTGCCATCCTCTAGGCGTGGAGCAATGGTCAATGGGTGTGTGTGTTGGGAGGGGGGAGAGGTAGTTGTGAATTTCCTGCATTGTGTAGGGGGTTGGACTAGATGGCCATAGAGGTACCTTCCAACCCTATGATTCTATTAGTCTAAGTGCAGAATTTTATGTGTGGTCCTCAATTCAAATGCAGGCTGTTCTTGCTCAGCGCATGTGTATTCCGCTTTCCAAGGAGCTGCCTTTGTGTGACGGCATCTGCAAGTGATTCCGGAGGGCAAAGTGCCAATTCAGCTCTGTTTTCACTGCGAGAATAAGTATTGTAGGCTCCTTTGAGTTGCCAATTTGCATTTCTTTAAGGTGTCAAGGTGTCAAGATCTGCATTTCAATGAATGGATGTGGGAGGTACGGGAAACTGGGATACTTTTGTCAGTTGAGGAGGAACTGATATCAAATGTGTGAATGTATTCATGTGGAGCAAATTGAAGTGTGACTATGTGATCGAATGCATAGAAGTTGGAAGGAGGACACATGAAATGAGGTTCTCTTGAATGTCCTTAGTTACTTAGTAACATGTATTTCCACCCTCAGTTATACAGTGAAAGCATGAAAAATAGACTCCAACCTTGTTTAGGGAAATTATGTGTGTAATGGGACTTACTTTAACTGTACTATAATAGTTGGTAATGCCATTATGTGAGCATGATAAACATAATCAGAGTTTCCATGTTGCATGCATGCACACAATGAAAGCCTTGCCTCACACATTCTATGGTATAATGGCTAATTTGTAGCATGTGACGCAGTTCTAGGAGCTGCTAATGGTGTGGGATGGTCTCTTATTGCTAGATACCTCCTGAATGTATGCTGAAAGCCCATGGCATTGTAACATGGTACCATTTGCTAAGTACATACACACATCATTGCATTCTTCTGGGCACAGCTGTTCTGCTACTGATTGGTAGAATTTAGTGCAAATGAGACTTCAAATGAACTCCCTACTGTGTGACGGTGACTTAAGAAAACTAATGAAGTTCATAATTCCTTTCAAATGTGGGTATTCTTTGATACTGCTGCCATACACAGTGGTTGGGATTATAATAAAAGGAAGCTATCCGGCCTTACAATGCCTTAAATACCAGAAGCACATCTAATGAATTGGTCTGTCATTCCTTCTCCCCCATTCCCCACCAGGATCCAGGAGTGAATTTGCAATCACATGGCCAGCTCCATTTAACAATCTGTGATTAATTTAAGGCATATAAAAGATAAGGGGATTCTCAGCCTTGGGGAAAATAATGAATGGATTCTAGATGCCATTTCCACATGGCATCTTTTACAGATGAACAGCTTTCTGGATTGGCAGAGTTTCCCCATCACCAAAGAATGAGAATATTTCATTGGTCCATGGTTTAGTACAAAGAGATGGATGCTGAATTTTTCTTTTGAAATCCAGGAAAACTTACTTGTGGGGTTCTCATGGACAGGGTCCAGAATACAAATGGGCAACGTGGAAGAAGATGGGGAGGGGGCTCAGTTCAAAGTTCCTGTGTTGAATCTTGCTCACTTGTTTTCAGTCTAATTTTGAGTCAACTGGGAATGTTGCCCTGATGTAATATGTGATGACTATATTTAAAATGCAGTGCTAGCATAATAATGACCTCATGTCTGTGTCGCTAGCTGAACTGAAAGGAAGGGGGAAAATCACATGCAAAAAATTTTTCAAACTTATTCTTTTGCTTTATTAAAACTTAATCTAAAGATGGTTTGATAAATTGTATCTATGGTGTTTTTATGCTGCGATGATGTATGCAACAACAGCCTCTACAAAGATAGTATTTCCAGTGCCTGTGTGAATATTTTATGGTCAGGCTTGCAGAATGTGTTTTTATACTGTACTTTATATATATTTTAAAATGTGAGAATGCTAAGTTCTTAAATGTGGTCAAAGAGCTGAGAAGGTCACCCTGCGAAGTTGAAAGCGGCCCGTTTTTCTCTGTTCGCACTGAATCCTAATTTTACGTAAGGTTGGTGTGGCCTGAGGGTATTTCAAAGATTTCCTTACATTTTTTATCAGCTACCCTGAATTTGTAACTAGCCGTATGCTTGGCAGGTTTAACTAAAAATGTAATGGCTGGGATTCTGCAAAAAACTTTAGTTGGAAGAGGGATTTCTGTCAGCAGAGTATGATTTTGCTGCTTCTCCACTAATTTTGCAGCCTACCACCTGGGAGCAGTTTGTGTGTGTGTGTGTGTGGGGGGGGGAGAATTCAGAGGTCTGCTACAGAAGAGGGGAATCTGGGGAAATCACCCCTTCCCTTGAATACATTGGGCAGTCTCCAACTCAGTGTGTGAAGGGGGACTTATACCTTCATGTTTGTTCTCGGTATTTGTCTTCCAGTTTTGTTTATTGGCTCTTTAGACAGCCAGTGGGGGAAACTTATCTTTATGGTCTCCTTGCTTTATAGTTGGGACTTGATTGGGCTTGCTTGTCTCCACTTTACTTGTTGACTGGCTAGTGTTGCCAACCTCCAGGCGGGGCCTGAAGATCTCCCAGTAGTACAATTGATCTCCAGATTCTCCTGGAGAAAATGGAGGGTGGGCTTTATGGCAATATGACCTACTGAGGTCTCTCTCCCAAAACCCACCCTCTCTATACTCCAGCCCTCAAATTTCCAGGAATTTCCCAGACCACAATTGGCAATGTTATGGAGAGCCAGTTTGGTGTAGTGGTTAAGAGTGCAGGACTATAATCTGGAGAGCCAGGTTTGATTCCCCACTCCTCCACTTGAAGCCAGCTGGGTGACCTTGGGTCAGTCACAGCTCTCTCAGAGCTCTCTCAGCCCCACCCACCTCACAGGGTAATTGTTGTTGTGGGGATAATGATAACATACTTTGTAAACCACTCTGAGTGGGTGTTAAGTCATCCTGAAGGGTGGTATATAAATCGAATGTGGTGATGATGATGATGATGATGATGATGATGATGATGTCAGGTGCAGTATCCACACCATCTGTTTGTCCTTTGAATTTACATCTTTTTCTATACTAAAATTTTGCATATGCTTGCTTCTACTATGCATTACTTGTGCACACAATTATAATGGCTTTCAGAGGTCGTAAAATTGGGCATTTGCCAATTTTGCAAGACTAGCGACTTGCCCATCTTCCCAATGGCAGCACCATTCTCCCCTGGAGCACCTAAGAAGGACCAGGAAAATTTCAGTTTGATTTACACACCTCCCATTCTTTTAAATTAAGAAGGACCAATAAAGGGGTTTGGGCCCAAACTTCTCAAATTGTGGGACTGACACCAAAGGAATGTTGTCATTATGAGATAGCAAGAGAAAAGCTGCGGTTATTTTTAATTAGTTTGTAATTCTGTCTAATGTACAATTTAGGTTCCAATCACACTACAGAATGAAGAAATGCAAGAAGGAAAGAAAAAAGCCATAGTATGATGTGTTAGTACAAAGCCCTAGTATATGGGGAAAGGACTATTTTGCATAAAAATAAACCCATAGTTATTCTCACATTTATAGAATTTAAATTGTGGGCTTTGTGCATGTGGATTCATATCTAACAAAGGCTTTCAACAAACTTTCAAATGCTGGAATCCCATGAAACTGCTTTTGGGTGAGGAACAGGGAGCTGACATGGGACTGAATCCTGACCTCCTATCAAAACACTGAGAAACTTTAAAAATGCTCCGTGCCTAGTGGAAGCTGGAACGTTGTGTATGCTGCAACTATTCATACAGCTAGGAATGTGTGTATATTCATTGGGGTGTGGCTTATATATTCTACTCAAATTGAGGACCCTTGAATTGCTGTTGCTTTGCCAATGATGTGATTCTGATAATATATTGTATTTTATATATTGATATATATGCCAGTTTTAAATATTTACTTATTGGTTTGTACAAGTGCTTTAAAAAAAGTTGGCTTTATTTTTGTTAATCTTCCAGCAGTTTCAGATCTAATAGTCAAAAGTGGCTTAAAGTCTTGCTGTTAAAATCTTTTCAGCACATTCATGCCAGAAGTCTATGAATGCCATACAGCAATGAAGAATATCAGTGAATATGATACAGCTTCTTGTAATGTTATTTCTATAGTACTGTGGATATCGTCCCTGGTCCAAGATTCCTACAATACGCCTCTCAATAGCTGGGGCAACCCAAAGTAATTCTGGAAGTGTCATATATGAATGCAGGTCAAGTAGAATGGAAGAGCCTGAAGTCACACCAATGTTCAAAAAGCCAGAAGGTCGGGGACAAGTGACAAGTCTGTAGGCAGAGGCAAAGATAGGCTAGAAGTCAGGAGTCCATAAGGTACTGCAGGGCCAAAGGTGACACACAAGGTCAGACAGGCAGGAGTTAAGAACCAGTATGAACAAGCTGCTGAGAAAGAAGAGGCTAGCCTGAAAGAGCAGCAGCTTGATACCTCCAGGTAGGGTCTGAATAGACCTTCTAGTCAGCTGTCTCAAACAGCTTTTATTGGTTCCTTCTAGAAAAGGGACATTTACCTACCTAGAAAAGATGCCCTTCCTCTGCTGGCTCTCTTGAGGAGGGTGCTGTAGTGCAGAGGAGACTGGGCCAGCATCTTTCCCTGGAACCAGGCTGCTCTGCTGGTGCACAGGAGAAGGTTCTGGGTTTGAGCCCCCGTAGCTAAAACTAAGTAGTGAATCAGACAGGAGACATCCTGGGAAGCTATGAACACTGCCTAGAATTCCAGGATGGAAGAAAGGCAGGATACAAATGAGATAAATCATCCTATCTTATTCATTGTGTTCACATTATATTGACTCTGAAATGAGAAGCTGTTGTACCAAATCATAGTTGGATAGGCATTCCCAGCTCACAGCTTACTTAAAGGCCTGGGTGAGCTGAGATAATTTTAAGCCCAGGGTGAACAGAAGCCAATACACTTCTTGTTCATCTGGTCTGTGCAGGGAGTGTGTAAACATAGCCCTATGTTTCAGAGGTGCTAAATCCATTAATGTCAAATTGCCTCTCCATCCTTGCCTGCCCTCCATCTGTACCTATTTAATCGCTATGAAGACCAGATGTTCATGCAACTAATATAGTAGCAACGGATTACTGCCAAGAAAAGAGGCAAAATGTTCACTGTTACTCGGGCAGTTTGTCCAGCCTTTGCCATGGATTCTGTTAAGCACTCCACCCCTTATTTTTGTGATCAAAGGTCATTGTCTACCAGTTTTTCTCACTGACATTTAAAAATATTTAAGGTATGATTGATGACTCAGATCTCTTTTTTTGCTTCTGATACAGGTTTTGGGACAAACAGCTTTCCTCACAATTCTTCCAATATACTGCCCTGAGTATATTTATTCCAAAGTTTTACTTCAGGTAATATTTTCGTGGAGCTCTAAGAAACGACAAAGCATGAAGCATTGGCCAGCAATGCGAACTCCTTTACCTCTATAGCAGGGATCCCCAACCTCATTAAGCCTTTGGGGGGCCTTTTGGAGTTTTAAAAACGGGGAGTGGATGCCACCACAAAATGGCTGCTGTGGGGGATGGGACCAGTCACAAATGTTAGGAAGTTGGGGATCCCTTCCTCTATGGGGATCCCTTCCATAGAGGAGAACAGGAGGTAGTATAATTGAAATACTTTAAATATTCCCTATGATTTTCCCCTTTGAATCCCTAACTAAGTTATATAATGGGCAGGGGTCATTTCGTAGAAAAAGAGCTGGAGGAACTCATTATCATAACTCATTAGCATAACTCATTAGCATATGCCACACCTCTTGCCATCACTGGAAGTGTGTAATTAGTATAATTGATTTGCATGTGCCACACCCCCTGATACCACCAATCCTGGCTGTTTTGGACTCAATCCTGGCCATTCAGGGCCAAAATGGGGCCCAAAATGGCAAAAGGGGCTGAAAATGGCAGAAAAGGGGCCCAAAATGGTCAGGATCTGGCCACTGATGAGCAGGAGAGTGATCCACCACCCATCAGAGGCCCGATCCGGGCCTGTTTTGGCCCCAATCCAAGCCAAAATGGGCCCAAAATGGCCGAGAGTCAGGTGGGCGGGGCCACCTGACATGTGACCTCTTTGGGGAACTGCTGGAACTGCGTCCCTGTGCGTTCCCCCTCAAAATGAACCCTGATAATGGGGCAGTTAGAATGGAATGGCTCAGTATTGAACTAAACGTCTCTGGTGCCCATGTATAATGAGATCTAATTATCTTTTGTTGAATTATCCGTGTGTGTATGGTGCCCTCAAGTCAGAATTAACATGGTGACCCCTGATGGGATTTTCATGGCAAGAAACTATCAGAGGTGCTTTGCCATTGCCTGCGTCTGCAACCCTAGTCTTCATTGGAGGTCTCCCATCCAATTACTAACCAAGGCCGACCCTGCTTAACTTCTGCAATCTGACGAGATCAGGCTCACCTAGGCCATCTAGGTCAGGGCATGTTGAACTATTTACCATTTATTCAATTTGTACCTTGGTATTCCTCCAAGCATCCCAGGGTGGGGCTTCTCACAAATTTTATACTCACAAAAACACTGTGAGAGATCGAGATAGAGTAACAACCCCCCTCCCCCAAGGCACCCACCTGAACAATGATTTGAATGCAGGTCTCCACTGGCAGAGTCTTCCATTCTAGTCATTAAATCACACTGATTTGCTAACTGCATTAAGGACAACTTGTTGAACATTTCCACTTCAAACTTCAACTTGGAACTGGATCCATGCATGCACCAAAACATCATAATAAATTGAAAGTCATGCTGGAGATTATTTTGGAAGGTCACTACACATTTTGCTGTTTATAATCATTTCCTTTTCCAAGCCAGCATCCTAGTAAAAGCAAAAGCTTTGAGTCTGCCTGATAAGAATTCCACATTGTTTTATCTCTTAAGCCAGTCTTTTTGCAATCTCAGTGGACCCTCTGTGAAATCCATCTTTCATTTCAAGCTGACAGTCCCCATCAAAAGCGTGATGCAGTTTGTTCTACTAATCGACGAGGAAATGAACGGCTCTGTGTTTGCTCTTGTGTTGTCAGCAGAAGACACGCTGGGAGACCCATAATCAGATATTCCCAGCACTTATTAAAAGGTAGATTGCAGTTCTGATTTAGACTGGAGCCAGATGACGAGAGGGCGTTTAATCCTTCCGTTGGTTGCCAACGGAAACCAACTTCCAGGAGTAATCGTAGGATGGGGAAGTGAGGACAAATTGATCCCCTCTGTCTTTTTTTCTCCCCAAATCATTATTATGGGATTATATTTACATCTGGAAATCTGAAAATGTCAGAACATTACATAGTTTTGTAAAGGGGCTAGTGCAGTTGGTCACCAACTTAATGAGAGCTACTTCAGAGTAATGGAAAAAAAAATCTTGAGCTGCTCCCTCTCCCCTGCAAATGTTGCCAAGTTTTGTACTGTCCTCAAACTAGCACAAGGGTGAGGAAAGAGCACCAGAAATGAAGTGGTCAGCTAAACAACAAACAGAAATACCCTATGTCGCTGGATCTCAAACTAACCTACCTCACAGGATTGTTGTGAGGGTAAGAAGAACAAGTGGTGAACTGCATCGCCTGCTCTCACTCCTTTGAAGGAAGTGTATGATAAAAATGTAAGATAAAGTAATGGAGCTTGTCTGAAAATGTTTAAAGCATGGTTTACTGTTGAACTAAATGACAGCAACAAGATACGGATGAGAGCGCAGTTTGAAAGATGGGGCTCTGCAGACTCACCTGTGATGTGGGGCTGAAGCAGAGGGGCGAGAGGGATTTCCTCTGCTCCTCCTTCTCCCCTGTGGGTGCTTTGCTGCTGCAGTGGTGGAGCTGGATAAAGCTCCTGCTGGTATCGCTTGGCTGTGGTGGTGCCTGGAGGGGTTGGTGACAGGGCCTTTCCCACGCCTCTCCCAGAGTTGCTCAATCAGAGACGGGTATGGGGTGTGTGTGAGGAGGGTGAGCATTTAAAGCCCATCCATCATGGCTTCCTCTTCCCTTTTGTTCAGTGGTCCTGCTGCTTTGCACACACAGAATCACAGAGTTGGAAGGGGCCATACAGACCTTCTAGTCCAACCCCCTGCCCAACGCAAGATGAACCTAAAGCATCCCTGACAAATACTCATCCCGCCTCTTCTTGAAAACTGCCAGTGAAGGGGAGCTCACCACCTCCCTAGGCAACTCCCTCCCTGTGACTCCCTAGGCACACATTCCCTTCCATTTTTCTACCTAGCGGCAGGATTTTCATTTGGCTTTCTTCATCACAACTTGTGATGGGCAATATTATGAAGCACTGGGGGGAAACTGGGGGAGGAGACTGTGACAACTAGTTGTCTCACCCCATTTGCAGGGGTCTGCTTAATCTCTGAGCCAAGCTACAAGAGACCAATTCCACGAGGAGGAGCACGTGAAAGTGAGTCCCAATGTTAGCGGGGAAGCTGAGTAATAAAAGAGATCGGAAGGCTTTGTCAATTTCCCCTCTCTACAGAGCCAGGGAGATGGCTGCTCAGAGGGTTTATTTCCTCTGCCTCTGGAAGGCTCTGTCAGTTTCACTTCCCTTTTTAAGAGGCAAAGAGGAAATAAACAAACCCTCTGAGGAGCCATCTCCCTGGCTCTGTAGAGAGGGAAAACTGACAGAGCCTTCCGATCTCTTTTAAAACTCAGCTTCCTGGCTATCATTGCAACTCCCTTCACGTGCTCCCCCTCGTGTAATTTGTCTCTTGTAGTTTAGCTCTCAGATCCAAGAGATGTGCAGCTGCATGGATTGGCTGGCAACAAAAATTCTTGGGTTTTTTAAATTAAATATTTCCCCTTTCTTCCAATCTTTTAAGTGGTGAGATGCATAAACTGTCAAATGCAGTGGATTTATTGACCAAGATATACAGAATAAGCTTTCAAGAGTCAAGATCCCTTCATCAGAAGGGAGCTAGAGCCTCCAAAGTTTATACTCTGGAAATTTTGTTGGTCTTTTAGGTGCTAATGGACTTGAACCTTACCATTCTACGGCAGACCAGCATGGATACCCACCTGAAACTATCCTCAGAAGATTTTTATCTGTGCAATAAGGGGGGAAATGTCTGATAGTGCATCGTCTGATTCATACACAGTGATTGCTGAAGAAACTGGAGCTGATTCCGCACACGTTGGATAATGCACTTTCAATGCGCTTTAACAATCGTTTGGAAGTGGATTTTTTGTTTCACACATGAAAAAATCCGTTCCAAATGATCTCTAAAGAGTATTGGAAGTGCATTATCCAATGTGTGCAGAATCAGTATATATGTAGAATCTCCAAAGAGGTCTGCTGCTGAATCCAGAAGATATCTTCCCCAAGAACAAAGTCCAGTAGCACCTTTAAGACTAACCAACTTTATTGTAGCATAATATTTCGAGAACCACAGCTCTCTTTGTCAGATGCATCTGACAAAGAGAGCTGTGTTTCTCGAAAGCTTATGCTACAATAAAGTTGGTTAGTCTTAAAGGTGCTACTGGACTTTTTACTGTTTTGCAACTACAGGCTAACATGACCAACTCCTCTGGATCTTCACCAAGAACAGCATTCTGTAAACACCTAACCACCTTAAGGTTTTCAGTTATAACTGTTTCTTGCTGAACATCTTTGTTATTTTTAGAAAACTTTAGTAAAATGAGATAATCATACCACCCCAACTAGTTTTACTATAGAGTTTGAATGTCACTGTTCAGTTCATCAGCATTCGTTTCTTCTTGCTTCTTTTTAAAGATGGCAGCTATGAGTAGACTTTACATATTTTAGAATTTCTTTTTCTTTTTTGTAGCGCTTTTCCGCTGTGTCCAACTTTATTAAATCGTCCAGAAGCAGGTTTAGGCAGTGGAAAGCACTATGATTTCCGTACTGCTTTCATTTTGCAAATACTTTACCACTCCCGACCTTTTCTATGACTTCACATATTTTATTAATAATGTATTTGGCAGTGTGCGTATTCTCTCTTGTTTCAATTCTTTTGCAGGTGTTACCAAAAAATGTATGATTCCTTGTCTCCAAACATTTGTCCATCCATCTGTAAGTACTGTAAGACACAAAACTTCATTGATTTTTTTGTGTGTGCACAGATTGCTTTACATGTTCATATTCAGATTCTAGAAGAATCTTCCTCAAAGAATATCTACTAGGCAAATGATATGATGGTCTTAATAATTTAAATACTTCCTGCCAGTGTATATTTTCAGCGATTGCTAGTGGTGTCCCTGAGGCATATACTGCTCTTGCAAGAGCATGGTCAATTTTTTTCTTCTTCTGGTGTCATCTCATCTATAAATGAAATTATTCTTGGAAGTTTTTTTGCATACAGTTGACGAAGTTATTCGTTCACCACCACCAGATAACATTAGCTGTTCTTTTACACCACTCGTCTAGACAGATTACTGCTACTCAGAGTAGTGAACAAGATCAAAGGTATTATTCTCCCCACAATACAGCCGAGGAGCTGAGGCTGAGAAAAATGGCTTATCCAAGGCCACCTGCTGAGCTAATGGCAGTAGTGGGACTCAAACCAGCAGAGTGCTAATTTGCAACCCAACTACTTAACTACTATGCTACCACAGTTGACTGGGCAACACAGTGATACAGATGTCACAGGGCTTCCAGATCAACACCATTTGGTGTTACTTGCATTGTCATCCACCTCACTTATACTCATAGAAGATGTTTAAATATCTGCAAATATCTGCATTTTCTAAGTGTCAGGATGTGTTTGGTCATCCTAGAAGCATTTGGAAATATATATTTCATTTGGCAGTATTTGCACAACACAGTTTTTCCCCAGAAGGATCTGATGTGTAGAAATGCTTCTGTATGTTAAAAGATAGCCATACCATTTTGCTGAGGAAGGGAGAAGAAAGGATATTTAATGATGCCATGCATATGAACACAAGAGAGCTGATGCATCATTGCATGGCACAGTTTTTTTAAAATATCAGCCTTCTCATTAAGAGGACCTGTGGACCCCTTCTCTCAGACCTCAGTGTAAAAAGTGAGGAGTAATTACTTCAGGAAGAATTAGAGTGGTAAAAATAAATTAAATTACAAATTATATAAACTATATTATCATACTACAGTGATGAAACTATGCGTAATGTTTTATATTGAATTCACAATAAAATGAAAACTTTACCTTTCAATAATAATATCTGCACAGCTAGATGTAGTCACAGTTAGATGCTGTCTTCTTTCTAGATGCTATCTTCTTCTACTGAAAGTCCCATTGAGAACTCAGTTCTCAACAAAACTTTCTGAGTTTTAGCCCCAGCTCCTTCTGATCTTTCTTCCTTCCAGCAAGATAGAGCAATAAGCTACTTATTACTAGAGATGGGCACGAACTGGAAAAAAACTTGAACCATGTGGTTCATGGTTCGTCAAATTTCATGAACCATGAACCACGAACCTGCCCCTGGTTCACGAACTGGTTCATTTGGTTCGTGAAAATGTCACATCCAGGTCAGAAAATCATCACTTCTGGATCAGCAGAAGGTCACTTCTGGGCCAGCAGAAGGTAACTTCCATGTCAGCAGAAGGTCTGCAGGAAGTCCATCTCCTGTTGCCTAGGAAATGGATTGATTGGCACCAGGCTGTCTGAAGTGACGAACCAAAAAACGAACCAAATGAACCAGCCTAAAGTTCGTGGTGGTTCGTCAGAAATGGGATCTGATGAACCGCTGGTTTGCGAACCACGATCCGTCCTGGTTCGTGCTTAATTTTGGTTTGTGCCCATCTCTACTTATTACCCAATCTGTGAGTATATATGTCACAGTGGTTTGAGGAAGACGGGGGAAAGTTCAACCACAAGGGAAGAGTCAAGTCAAAAAGACCACAGAAAGCAATAAAATCCCTGCACAACCCACTCAGGAAAATTAGGTATCTTTCCTGATGCAGAAATGCCACTTGGATTTAAGAGCTGTCTATGTTGATAGAATATCTATGTGGTCTTTAAAAGCATTTCACTCATTCTAAAAAGAAAATATTTCACAGGGGTTTTTTTTTAGTACCTCCCAAAATATCCAATTTTGCCACTGGAAAAATTGAAGAAAAGAATGGGGAAAAGGCCTCAAAAAAAAAAAAAAAGATCCCTCTCCCAAATTTTTCTGGCTTCTTTCTAGGCTTTCATAGTGGCTTTCACAGAGCCACTGCTCTGAGTGGGTGTTACGTTGTCCTGAAGGGCAGTATATAAATCAAATGTTGTTGTTGTCAGTATTATTATTATTATTATTATTATCATCATCATCTTTAATAAAATCGGATGGATTTTCTACTTGCTTTCTTTGGCTGGACATTCCGCTGTACTGCTCTGATTCCATCGTATTAATTACAGATGCTGTCATTGCTGGTTTTTAAACAGCAAGTTGATGTTTTATTTGTATTTTTAGTGATGAATTATCATTTCTCCTTTGATGTTTTTATGGTTGTTATTAATTTTTAAATTATTGTTGTCAGCCGCTTTGAACATTGTTAAAAAAAGAGTGCAAAGTAAATGGGTGGTATGATGTGGCTACTGTTACCCTGTATTTTTACTTATTATGCCATTTTCAGTTTCATAACCCCAATTTTCTTTTTCAAGTAAAATACACATGATTTATAGTGAAATCAATGGGCTTAGACTGGAGTAACTGCATAGGATTTCACTGTTAATGTTGTTTTTGTGTCAATAAGGGTCAAACTAAATGATATGCTGATCACACGCATGATCACATGTTCAAAATCATGTTTAGGCCTTCTTTCTAGTATCTGCTGTACTCCGGGATTTTCATGTGTCTCCTCTGCTCGTGTGTTTTCCTGCATGTATGGCATAGTTTTTCTCTGTTCAGTAAGAGAAAAACAGACATCGGCCCAGAGCGTCAATTTTTACTTTTGTTTTCCCCTCTCTCTCATTCACTTGCTTTTCTTAGGTGAAGCAGGAGATGTCACTGCTGAGTTCTAGAGAACACCAACATATAAGCCTTCCTTCATTTCCTTGAATTTTCCTCTGTGATCATCCTCACCATCAATCTTGCCCGGCAAGAAATTGGTGCAGTTTTTGCAGGAAAAATCATGAGGTGATGAGTCTGTTGCAGCGGGTCTTCAAATTCTTCCTTTGTCCCCCCTCCCCCCCCCCCCCCCGAGTTTCCTGGCAGAACTTCAAAGACCAATGCGAAGTTAAAGGACTGAACATCTTGCCTTCTGTAGTGGTTTGAAATACAAGTATGTTTTCAAATCAACCTTGATTGTTTCACACCTGCTGGTTTCACCTATGATGTTGTGCCCACCTCCTCAACTCCAAAGTAATCTATTCCCTTGGCACTATAATGGAAAACGTAAAAGAGCCTTTGAAATGAATTGCCAGAATGAAAGTTTATGGCAAAATATATGTCGCTGCAAGTTGAAGGTATTTCAAAAGCTTCTGGATGGTAGAGACAGTATTCTCATAGTTTACTAAAATGAAGGCTCAACCTGCATGCATCTGAAGTTGGTGATTTTGAAGAAATTAGTTCTAAAAATCCATTCAAGATCTGGGGGGCTTATGAACTCTTTATGAAGGCTATCAAAAATGGCAAATGCTAGTGCTTAGAGAACCATTGAACACTGTGAAATTGGAAAGCAAAAAATAAAGCAGGCTGTGGGAATGTAAAAATGCAGATTATTTCTGCCTGCAGCTCGCAAACCTTGGTTAAGGGACTTTCTATTGGTGGAAAACATGCCATACCAAAGACAAACTGGTTGAAGAGAAATCTGCAGTGAACAAGAGAGATTATGAGCATCACCTGGTGTCTCCAAAGGCGGACAATAGTTATTGTTAAAATAAAAAATTAAAGAAACAGGAAAAAAATGCATGTGAGACAATGAGGTGGACCATGGGATACGTTACCCTACCTCCAGAGTAGTTGTTTGTAAACTCATGTACAATTGAACACATGACTGAGGGGTGTGTGTCGCTGCATGATCAAGTGGAGAGCAAGCATGTGTAAATACAAGCACAGATTCAAATTTGCATTACATGTATTGTTTAGCTTGACCCTAACTCAACAATCTAGGTAGCAGTGAAATACATTGTTCATATGAAACCACATCAACTGCATATTAAAAATCATTCACAAGCATGCAAAATGCAGCTAGAAAACCAACTGCAAATACAAGGAAACCAAATTGTTAACAAAACAATAAACTAATATAAGAAGAAGAAAAATAGTGAACGTTCACTCGTTCCTGCTTATCGTGTAAGGAGGGCCCCTTAGTTGAAATCTTAGAAGTACTGGTGATTGGCAGTCACACTGCCCTATGACCTTTCAAATTTTATATGCAACCTGCTAGCCATTCATTAATGTTTTGTGTGTGTGTATTTTTCCTCTGTGTTCGGGAAGACACAGCTAGCTAGTTAGGTGAGTTATCAAGCTCCTGGCTGGTCATGCAGACCTCGATTATATTGTGACCTGAATCTACAGCTTTAAGAGAGATTGGAGCAATCCTTTGTCATCACTTCCATTTTGCTCTGCTTTCCAGTCCCTATGCAGTCAGCCATTGTGTTAGATATCTAGTTCCAAACAGTCTTTTGCCTGCCTCTGAGTCCTGCCTGAACTGCCTTCGAGGAAGCTAGATCGCTCTTCAGCAAGAGTGCCCTGGATTTGTGGAAATTTACAAGGCTAATAGGGGAGAAGAAACAGCAGACATTTTGCTTTTTTAGTGGTTGTCCAGTCACTTTGGGACAAAATGTTGAAGAAGCAACAGCCTGCTAAGAGTGCAGTTACTGTTAATACTGCTGAAAAAGCAGTTTAGTCCATTTGTACCCTAGGGGGAGCTGTGGAGTATTCACTAGTGTACAAGGTTTATTGAATTTTTCTCTTGCAATTCAACCTACCTCTTGTTGTTTTTCTCCCTCTGCTGGGTCTGTGTTAGCGCTTGTGCTCTGAAGGCCTCTCCCCTGCATTGATGGCCTGCAGTCATTTATTGTCTTCTGCAAAACCCCTGTTGCAGTACATTCATTGAAAGCAAATTTCAAAGCATGGATTGGATTATTTCCTGAACTCTGCCAACACAAAACAGAGGTCAAAGATCCACGGTTAGTATCTTGGGGTTTTTAAAAATAAAACTGATTAACAGCCCTAGAAGGGTGTCTAAGAGCTGCCAGCTCTGGGTTTGGAAATTCCTGGAGATTTTGGGGTTGACTCTGGTGACAGCAACATTTGGGGAGGGATCTACCCTCCAGAGCAGCCATTTTTTCCAAGGGAATTGATCTCTGTAGTTTGAAGATCAGTTGTAATCCTGGGAGATCTCCAGTTCTCACCAGGAGTTTGGCAACCCTAGGTTGCCTTAATGTTTACAGAACAGGGTGTTTAATGCTTTTCTCTTATATCTTTTCCATGATTTACGATAACATTCCATTGCAAAACTTAGCTCTGCGTGTGTGGGAAAAAGCGAGGTCAAATGCTATGGACTCTTACGTCCTCAAGCAGCACTAAGACAATGCAAAGTTCATAGATGGAGTTTGATAGTTCATGGCTTCCAGTGTAGTTTAAATGTTTGCCAGGATTTTTTTGTACTGCATTAGACCATACCAAACAAAACATCTGGAATAGGTGCTTTTCTTCAAAAGTTTTGCAGGTTCGGTGGCTTTTTCAACAAATTCTTTGGTATCAATATAAAAAAGCTAGGGTTTTAGGGCTAAGAATGTTACTGGATAATAAATATTGCATGGTCAGTGACGGAAGTGGTGTAACTTGTACAGGCAGTCCGGTTTTTATCAAAGACCATTGTTTTCTTCTCCTGAACCCCATTTGTTAATGTTATTATGGCAGCAACTCACCAATCAGTCAGACATTACAGAAGAATATATCGGTGACACACAATTTTCATGTCCCCTTTATGGAATGGTTTTAGGGCGGCCATCTAAAGATGACCCCAAAAAGAGGGCAAAATTTGCATATGCTAATCATATTCAAATTTATCCATTGTTACTAGAACAGAAATAGAAATACAGCCCATTATCACACTAACTCTGCCTAGCATCCAGGTGTGGCTGATGGGAAGATTTTCAAGGTTTCTGCTGGAAATATAGTTGGTCTTTAAGATGCTACTGGACCCAAATCTTGCTGTCCTTACCAACAGGGCTGTAGCTAGGGAGAGTTGCCTGCTCTGGCTTGGGAGGTTCCTGGCAATTTGGGGGTCATGTCTGGGTAAGGCAGAGTTTGGATTGGGTGGGAGCTCAGTAGAGATGTGATGCCATAATCTCCACCCTCTGAACCTGTCATTTTCTCCAAGAAAGTGCTCTTTGTAGTCTGGAAATCAATGATCATTCTGAGACAACTCTAGGCCCCTTCTCGAGGTTGGTAACCCTAGTTGTGGCATAGAAAAATGATAAGCTAAAACTCCCCCTTTTATTTGTGATGTCTCTGTCTTGCGGAGAGTTTCAGGTAGATAGCCATGTCGGTCTGCAGTAGAATATCAAGATTTGTCAGGTATCTGATGAAGAAAGCTGAACATTTTGTTGGTCTTTAAGGTCCTACTGGACTTGCTTTATCCTGCTGTTCATTTACGGATCTGAAGGTGGTGATATATAAGGCTATTTTGTCTTCAGAACAACTCATGAAGTAAACACAACTGGCTAACCCTGCAGCTGGCCAGTGATATACAAGGCTGTTCTAAAAATTGTTCAAATATGTGGAGCTCCAGGACAGGAAAAAAGAAGTACCTTTCCAGAAAAGACAAGTTGGTCATGTGAATTTACTGAATGCAAAGTATATATTTCATTACTGAGCCAGGGCCTGTATGTCCAAAACTTGTGGATTGAAGCTTTCAACATTATCATTACCATTACCAAAGAGTTTGGGGGCAATCACAGTAGTCAACGTTGCATGGAAAGATGGTCTGAGGACATGAAAAGGAGATAGTTTTTTAGCATGCCTCTCAAGTGTTGATCACATAAAAGGTTTCAGACATCCTCCCCCTAGCTCTAAGACCTAAAAAAGGCTTCCTTGGTATTTGATCTTGGCCAAGTATTCGGGTAGATCTTGTCCAGGGTTGAGTACCCCAAGCACCCCGGACTTGCCACAGCCCCCTTACCTGAAAGCTGATGGAACGCTGGCAGCAGGCACAGGAGGCCCCAGGGAGGGGGTGCAGCTCCAGACAGCAGCAAGGGAAGGGAAAAGGGAGCCAGAGAGAGAGACCAGCCAGGGGCATGCCACCCAACCCCACCCCAAAGAGCAAGAGGTACCCACACCTGCCCAAGGTGCCAATGAGGGGATAGAGGTGCTGGAAGCCCCTGCACAAGCCCTAGGCCGAATCCACACTACCATCGTTCTCACGGCAGTTTTTCGCTTCCGTAGCGCCATTCCTTCATCTGTTCACATGCATCGTCTCCAAAGCCGTCATTAATTCGGCATGGCGTCGCCACAGCCCATTGCACTTTCGCTGCGGGTTATTTTTTGACAAATAACTGCCCTCCATTGAATTCTGAGCCTCTCTTGACCCACCTCCCAATTAAGGAGTAATTCTCCGCCTTTGTCCCCACCCCTTTTTTAAAAAAATAAAAGAGTACCGTGTCGATATGGCGACATCTCATCATATTAATCTCATTTTAAAAAAGCAGGCAGACCTCAAATATCAGAGGAACAATTTCATATGTTAATTCAATTTATATATTTGGGGGGGGGGCATCCACATGATACTGAAATCATGGCTCATGTTACGCCCCGACACGGACTGTGCCAATGAGTTAGGCACAGATGTCAATTTTCCAAAGAGAAAATGAAGCTCTTCTGTGGGATGCTGCTGTAGGTGATAGTGACCGCTCACCCATTCCCGGATGATTTCAACCAGCATGCAGGCTGTGATGTTCCGAGCGCTCATCATAAGTGTCTCGGGTGATTTTTTAAAATATATTATATCAATGGTGTCGTTGTACCATTGAACCAGGATGCTTACTCGTCGATATAGCGTCAATTTGTCCTTTAAAACAAAAAACAAAAAACCGCGGGGCCGTTCGGGTTTTTCCTGCCCCTTTACCCGTCTTTTTGAAAGGGGATGTGATCAATGGATTGCGCAGGAGAAGCGCTATTCAAAGGGTGATGTGGACAAACAAGCAAAGAACGCGCAATAACAGATGGAGCAATCATTGCACAAGAAAAGCGGGAGCGAAGGTAGTGTGGAATCGGCCCTAGGGGAATCCAGCAACCCAAGCCACCTAAGGGAGCTGGCTGAACTCCAGGAAACCAGCATAGCACCTCGTGAGCAAAGACAGAGGAGGCCGCGGTGCATCACCTGGAAGGGCCCTGCCGGCTGTGTCCTGCAGGAAAGAATGAGGGAGAAGGGAAGAGGGAAAGGAGGCTCACCTGAGGGAAGCCCCAGCTGGGATACATTCAGCCCCGCCCAGCAAGAGGAAGGAGGAATGCAAGGAGAAGCTAGTGAACGGGAAGAAACACCTGAGGGTGGACACAGCTGGGCAGCATCAGGAGAGGGAAGGAGCCTGGGAGGAAGGGCAAGGGAAGGTGGAGAAAACCCTATAAAAGCTGGCTTAGCAGAGAGGTTGTTGTGGGTTGTGAAGGAGGAGTGATGGAGTGGAGTTGTTAGAAGCAAAGGAGTAGGAGTATGCAAGGAGGAAAAGGAAGGTTGGTGAAAGAGGAGAAGGAGGGAAGTGAGAGAGATGGCTGGGTCAGGTTGAGTGGGCCAGTGAGTGGACTATGGGCCAAGCTACAAGTGATGAATGACACTTGAATGGCAAGTGGATTGGGTGGAGGGCAAGTGAACAGGGAGAAATACACTTGCCATTCAAGTGTCATTTGTCACTTGTAGCTTGGCCCTGAGAGGGAGTCAGGGTGAGGTAGACCACCCCTCCTGCCACAGAGCAAGGTCCTGCAGTATATCCCTGATGACCCCCCCCCCCCCCAGAGGCAGAGTCAGGCACCCTGGTGCCAAACGCAGCAGTGCCTGGGACGAGCCCTGACAAATCTCATAATTTTTATACTTCCTTCTCCTTGTTGATTGTTTTGATGAATCACCATTAAGCTGGCAAATTTTTGTGCCTTGGCATACTGAACAAAGAAGCAGCTGGTCCAGAATTTTAACAAGTTCTTCATTTAACACCGATGCAAATCTCTTATAGAATATGTTATTCTTTGTGTATTGGCTTTTATGTATTGTTGACTTATTTTTAATGTGGCTGACTGAAGACTGCAACAAATAAAACCGAACTGATCCATCTCTTAGTTATAGAGAGTGCCTCACGCCGTGGTAAAATCAGCTTTTAGGTGTATGTCTGAGTGATGCTCAGTTCTTTTTTCACCCCCTCCTCTTTAAGGGTTCCCTGAGCAACCAAAAAAGGGGGGGGGGCTTGAAAATGACTCGATGCCTCATTGGTAACACTGCTATAATCTTCCCAAAGTCACCTTGACAATTAGCCACCAAACACTGTATACATATTGCAGGATAGAAAGCCATCTTTGTTTTATCTGTGCCAGTTGCATTTGCATCCCCCCAAAGAATACTTGTATTATTTTAAACAGGCAACATATACTTTCAATAAAATCTTTTGAGTTGTAAAATGCCTCATTTAAAGGAAAGAAATCAATAGTCCCAGCTTCCCGCGTGTTTCTCTTTTCTAAATGTCTCAATTTAAATGCAGATTTTGACTACAGCATTGCCAACAGGGACCAGTTCGACATTCCCTGTAGAGGGAGTTAGTAGACAACAACTGTAACCTTTTGAAAGTGTGACAGGAAGAAAAAATACCCCCCCCCCCCCATATGATCACTGTAAAGGAAATGAAACTCTACCCACCAAAAGAGATTAATTTTACAGAAATAAAAAATGTTCTCTGCCTCAGATTATGTCTTTGGGAGAAGGGAAGAAAACAGATTAAGATTAATTATAAACTGTAAAAAAAAAGTTACAAGTATGGGAGGCTTTGCATAGTTTGAGAAATTCATGGATTATTATGATCAAACTCACATTTCTTTAAGAGACAAAATGGCACTCCTGGTGTGCACCTGCGTGCTTACCCGGGTGCCTCCATTTGCCCTCCTGCACTGAGGTAGAGATGGCCAGTTTCCTGGGCATCCGGGTGCTTGGCGGGGGCCATGGCCAGCCCCGCCTTCTCCTCTGCACAGTCTTCAGTGCAAGCTCTGCACAAGCTTCAGTGCACCCTCCTCGCCCTATGTTACTGCAGTACAGGAATAGCCAGTTGCTGGTTTACAGGGTCAGGTAGGAATTTTTTTGCCTCTCACCTGATTGGTTGTTGGTGAGGAGTGTTTTTCGCCTAGCTTGTACTGCTGGTCTAGGCTGGTGTTGTTTTCTTCTGGGTTGTTCTAGTTCCTGGCAGGTTAGTCTGGGTAGGCAGAGCGGGCTGGTGAGCACCTGGTGGCACCTCCCCATTGGTGGGGAATGGGGGTCTGTCTCGGATTGGCTGGTGGGCTTTATGGCTGCCAGCTGAGAGGGAAGACTGCCCTTGGGACCCCCTAGAAAAGGCCTTCCCTCGGGCTTTACGGCTGGGGTGTATGGTGCTTTAAAGGGGGGAACCATTCACCTGGCCGGCTGGGTTACAGCCATGCAATGGATGGCTCGCGCCTGGGGCAGGGGGTGCTCGCCCAAGCAGGTCGAGGAGTAGGTCCAGGTGACCCCTTGTCTCAACCCGTATGACTAGTTATACCCTTGCCATTATTTAAGTTCTTACTTAAGTCTTAGGGATTGTTGGTCAATAAATGGCCCTGTTTTCACCCAAGCCTTGTGTACGTCTCTTCATTCCAAATAGGGGGGCAAACAGTTACTTGTGCTCCTGTTTACCTGGAATGGTTTCTGTTTCTTGGTCCCTAATGAAGCCTTTTGGGTAAATGCCAGTATGTTTGCATATACACTAGAGACTTAGAGCTGAAATATTTGAGTGGAAAGGGCAAAGACATCTTGAATCTGTGGACAAACTGTGCCGGTGCATTGCTTTTCTAACCCTGCCATATCTGTCTGCCAGGATAGTTTCAGGTGAGTTGCCATGTTGGTCTACTGTAGAAGAGCAACATTCAAGTCAGGAGCACCTTAAAGACCAACAAGAATTCCAGGGTATGAGCTTTCAACAGTCAAGCTTGTTGAGTCAAATCTTGTTGGTCTTTTAGGTGATACAGGACTCAACTCTTGCTTGTCTTATCAAGATAGTACAGAATGTGCTTGAGCTGCAGATTTCCAGAGTAAGTATAAATGGAATACTGTTGAGATGAAATGCTCTCTTAAACATGTTCTGAGATGTCAGACTTGTCTTTGAGAGAGTACATTAGCCAAGATTTGGTGGCAATTCCTCTGTACTCTTGCTAGCATCACTTTGCACTGTACTCCTTGTCTGATAATAAGTACTCTTAAGTAGACATGGGCATGGACTGGGAAAAAGCCACAGACCGTTGGTCCATGGTCGGTCATGTTTCATGGACTACGGACCATTCATGGACCCGCCCCGGTTCTCGGACTGGTTCATCGGCCCGTGGTCCATCACTTCCAGGGGCCCTAGCATCACCCCCTTCACACTCAGAGATGCCAAACTCACAGTGTATCTTCAGCAGGCTCTCCTCCAGCTACCCTCCAAGTTTGGCCAAGATTGCATTTCTGACATCTGAGTTATAGACCCCCAAATCGCCTCCCCACAGAAACTTCCAGTACATAGACTAGAGCAGCAATTTGCATTGGCTTGCTGCACCAAAACGTTGTAATGAAAACGTGGGATGGAGTTGGAGAATCTTTCTATGAGAACAGAATTACAGCCCCAGAGTGGATTGATGGTTCCTGGGTGCAGAAAACCTGCTCTGGGGCTGGAATGGGGAGGGAGAGAAGTACTCTTTGAGGGGACAGTCAAGGAGGTATTTTTGGAGAGACAGCAGGAATATTCTTTTGAAAGACACGAGGACAGAGACAGTCTATGAGAGGAGGTTAAATTTGGGGGGAGGGGGGATTTCTTTGGGGAGGAATATTCCTGTACAGGAAAGGGAGGCAGAACAATCATCATGAGGAGGCAGACCTGGGCATGGGGAGACTAAAAGGCAGGAGGACTCTTGTGAGGGAGAAATCTTGAGGGGACACACATGAAAAGGAGGAAGAAAGTGAGGATTTTGTGGGGGACAGACCAAAATTGGGAGGAGGCAGATGTGGACAGCCAGGTGTCGGAAGGTCTCCATTACACGTCGGGTTTGCATTCCATAATGAGGCACTTCACTAGTGGAGGAAGCCGGACCTCTGCGAGGAGGTACAGAGGCTGCACTAGTGGGGAGGCAGTGGCTATCTCTAGGAGCAACCTGTGCACTGCAACCAGATAACCACCAGAGCAATTCAGTCACCCTTCCCATCCCAACCCTGAAAGATGCCTACTGATCCTTGGTTGTGATTTAAGGGCTCCTGGAGTGGGGGTGGTCTGCAACAACTTGCCTGTTCTGGGAGGTGGCCATCTGGAGGAGATGGGTTCTTCAGGTGGTGGTCCCCCCTTTCTTGCATGCCCGGAAGATGGTCATATACTGCAAGCCTCACTTACTTCCCCCATGGGCCATGGGCTCCAGTTGTGGCAGTGGTCACAAGGGTGAGGTGGGTTTTGTCATTGGCCACCCCCTACTCAAGGGCCTGGGAGGCAGTCAGGGGCCTGCTGCTCATCCTTCCCTCATGGGCAACAGGCTCCTCTAGTGCAGAGTAGCCCCCAACCCCCTCTTTGTGACCAGCGCTGGACACTGTGTTGGTGTGGTGGTTTTTGTCAGTGGCTGCCTCCTCCTCAAGGGCCCTGGAGGTGGTCAGAGGCCCGTTGCCCTTTCTTTCCCCTGGGGTGATGGGGCTGGTGCTCAAAATAAGAACTTTTCTAGCCTCCCTTCTTTCAAAAACCCACCTCACCAAATGGTGTCTACAAAGGAAGAGGTCAATGGTGCCCTGATGACACGGACCATTTGGTAATGGGTAAATGTGTAGCCAGGGCCGGTGCCAGAGGTTCTGGCGCCTGCGGCGGTGTGTGTGCGCTCTCTGCGCGTGCGCACGCCACGGACTGCGTGATGACATCATTGCAGACGTCATCACGTGCTGCAGGGGGACTGGGCAGCTTGCGGAGTGCTGAGCACAGAAGCTGCAAGCTGCTGCTGGGCAGTGCGCAGAGGCTGCTCCATGCGCCGCCCCAACAACAGCTCATGGCTTCTGCGCCCGGCTGGGGCAGAGGAGCGCGCAGCGGAGCTGCTGTGGCTGGCTGCAGCTGCTACTGCAGCCAGCCAGCCAGCTCTGTGCTGCCGCCGCCGCCTCCACGCACCCCAGCTGGGTGCACAAGCCGTGAGCCACTGCTGGGGCGGCACCCAGAGGCTGTGCCCGGCTGGGGTGTGTGGCGGTGGCGGTGGCGGTGGCAGTGGCAGCACAGAGCTGGCTGGCTGGCTGCAGCATTAGCTGCAGCCCAGTCATGCCAGCTTTGCTGTGCGTGCCTCTGCCCCCAACACCCCCTCCAGCGCCCCTCCAATGCCCGCGCGCCCGAGGCCACCGCCTACCTGGCCTCCATGGGCTCACCGGCCCTGTGTGTAGCTAATGTGGAGCCACTGAGTCTGCTTTCCGGATATTTCATTCCCCAGAACCCACCTCACCGACGTATGGCCATGAAAGTTTTCTACCCAACCTGGGTGACAGGTTGATGTGAGAACAGTTTGCAGGGCCGTTTCACCATTGGTAAGCAGTGGCGATGGTGAGGGAGTTCCATTTCCTCTAAGAAACAGTGGCGATGGCGACGAAGAACCAATATCTCCAACTGGCTGGCAGTACAAAGAACACACCTCAGCAATGTGGTGGCCATGAGAGAAGCATTCCCTACCCCATGTTGAAGCAGAGGCAGTAGAATTTCATTTCCCTTGCAAGGGGAGGGATTTCACTTCTAAGTAAATGGATGTTGTGCCTCAGCTCAGACCCTCCGAGATACTGGTCCTCAGATTCTGACACTGAGACTGGGGAAAGGACGGCTCCCATCTTAGGATGGCTAAGTCTTTCTGCTGGAGCAGGGGGCAAAAAGGCAGAAAAGGGAAAGCACACCCCCTCTCGGTGAGAGCATTGCCACCGATAGCCAGCAGCCAGAGTGCACTTCACCAATGCGGTGGATGCATGGTGGGCTTGATTGTTACCCAGCCCAAGAGCATCCCTCATGACCAGATGCAGTGGTGACAGTAGACTAAGTCCCACTTGTGGGGGGCCATCTCCCTCCAGGAACATGAAGGAAACAGCTGGATAGACAGATGGATGCCTTCCCCCCTGGATGGGGAGTGCTAAGCCTTTTCATGAAAGGGAAGCAACATTGGGATGCCCGTCTCTAATGCCAAGGAGTGGTGGCCACTAACCAAACCCACCGCCTGGATGCGGTGGCAGTGACGGATGCCCTCCCCGGGGTCGGGGAGAGTGAGACCAAATCCTCAAAATGGTGAGCGGTCACCCCCGGGACAGGAATGCAACACATGGATGCCCTCCCTGGGAGACTAAGTCCCCAGGATGGGGAGCGCTCAGACCCTAGGACAGGAAAGGAACGAATAGATGCCTGTCCCTCATGCTTGACACAGATCTGTTCCCCCCTATTGAGGAGTGGAGGTCAACTTCCACAGTTACACCCTTTGCTGACAGGGTGCCTGTGACAATGCCTCCCCCACCCAGCCGGGACAGGTTCTGAAAATAAGAACCTTTCCCACACACTAGCGGGGGGGGGGGGATGTGTGTTCACATGTGTGTCATGGATGTGTTTCAGCTGGCCAAAGACAACTCTCTGATGCAGTGGTTCTCACAATGGAAAGGGAACAGATGGATGCCTTCCACACAGGTATCTGACCCCAATGGTCTCTGTGGCAGAGCAAACCTCAGGGGCTGAGACTAGCATGTCTTTTGATGATAGCAAGGGACAATGCTCAAAATAAGAACTTTTCCCACCTCCCGTCAAACAAAAGCCACCTCACTGATGCAGTGCTGCCTGTGATGGAAAGGGAATGGATGGATGCCCTCTCTATGTCTGAGGAAGGCAATTTTCCTTCCCCTTGCAGGGGGGTTCTATTACCTCCCCTAGCACATGATTGAGACAGAAGGACATCTCACCAATTGAGAAGATGTGGCCACCAGAACCCACCTCACTGACAGGGTGGTTGCAATGGAATGGAAGGGAAAGGAAGGATGCCCTCCCCAAGTAACCTGCCTTGAAGGGTTGTTGGGAGGACAAAATGCAGAAGAGTAGCAGTCACACCACCAGATATAGCCTAGGCAGAGTTACTCAAGTCTAAGCAAGGGCGAGGACAGTGGACAGAAGGGGTGGGCCATCACTGTATGTACGATTCATGTTCTGGAACAGTAATCCACCTCAGCAATGGTGTGGCCACACAGTGGTCTTGATTGCTACCCAATCCAAGAACTCACAACCAGGTACAGCTGCTAGAATTCCCCTTTGGTGGGGCACCCCACCTCTGGGAATGTAATGGAGACCAACGGATAGCCCACCTATTGATAAGAGGTGTACACCAGCAACACCCACCTCACTGATGGGGTGCCTGTGATGGAACAAACACATGTCTTCCCCTCCATGCTGGGACAGGTGATCCAAATAAGTAGCTTCCCTGCCTCCACCCAAATCCACCCCACCGATGTGGTGGCCATGAGAGAAGAGGAGGTTGGTGGTGTCCTGAAAGGTCCTCAGGACACAGACCATTTGGGAGAGGGCAGGTAGCCAGCCTTGGTGCTAATGCTGAAGCCTTCCACTGTCAGCCTCATGGGAACTGCTGATAGAATTGCCCGGGGGGAGGGGGGGTTTGCAGCTGGATTTGGTACAACATCCAGAATATATCTCCCAATGGTCTCCAGCAGCACAAAGCTTAGAGGCCAGGAAGACCAGAGTGATAGGAGGGCAACAGAGAGAGTATTACAGAATTGGGCAAAGAGGCTGATGAGACACAATTTAATATCAAGGAGTCCGGTGGTACAATTGCACTGGGCAAGGACAGGGGACAAAAGAGGAAGGCCATCATCACCCTAGGGCTAGTAGTGTTCGGCAAGAAGAACTCACGTCACCAACGGTGTGGATGCATGGTGGGCTTGATTGCAACCTGGCCTAAGAGCACCCCTCAAGACCAGGTGCAGTGGTGACAGCAGATCGTCCCTTCTAGCAGCAGCACTCTGTATAACACAGCTTCTCAAAGGGACCGGAGACATGGAAGCTGGAAAGGAGAAGCACACTGATGTCGAATCTGAACCTTCCCCACCCCTGGGGAAGCAGAATGAAATGTCCCTTAGGGCGGGTGCATTTGCACCATTTGAGGAAGTCTGCAAAAGCCAAAAACCACCTCACCGAAGGGGAAGGGAACGAATGCCTTCCTCACCTTAGCAGAAGGCAATTCTACATCCCCTTTTGAGGGGGGCAGCCTCCTGCCTAGGGAACATCACATGGACAGAGAAGCCTGCGACGGACTGGAATGGACGCCTTTGCCACCCCACTGATGTAGAAACACACTCTTGGTAGCAGCTGCAGCAGCAACACAACACCCAGAAGAAGAAACCATCTCCTCCACAGGGTGGACGCCAAAGATGCCTTTCTCCAGGAGACTCATGGACAAGTAGGTGGAAATGACCCTCAGTTAATGGGCTCCTGCTCTTCTCTGCCGCTATAGACAGATTAAAACAGCATTCCTCCATGAGGATGTGGGCGTGGCCCACAGCCTGACTGTCAGCAAGTGAGTCTGGCAGTGGCACAGAGACTGGGGAAGGGTCGGACCATGACCAAAGATACGTCACTGGCAAGGTGGGCATAAGGGAAGCCTTTCCCCCACCCTTGTGGTTAAAAGCCTACTTGCAGGGGGCCCCCTCATTCCCATGGGAAAGGAGAGAAGACAGAAACTGAAGACCAGCCCCTTTTTGAATGAGCAGTGATGATGACTGAGAAGCCATATCCCTTACAGGACGGCCAAGATAAGGATGGATAAAGGAGCCACCAAATGCAGAAGGAACAGACCGTCCCCTCAAGGTGAAAGCAGAGACCACTGGAACCCACCTCTATGACAGGGTGGCCGTGAGGGAGGCCTTGGCCGTGAGGGAGGACTTCCCCCAGAGTACCCCTGTGGAAGGAGGTTGAACCTCTCCTGTGTTCTTCTGAGATTTGACAGAGGAACCCACTAGGGTTGGCCCATGCAGCTGTCAGTGACATAGAGATGGTATAGATTGGACCTCGTTGGCCTGCAATGAACTTGGGGTGGTCCAGAGCCTGACTGTAGGTGACTGAGCCTGGCAGTGGTGCAGAGACTGGGGTTGCTTGGAGCAAAGTATCCATCCCAAGGTCCAGGGAGGGGTAGCCCAGTAGGGGGAAGTTAAGCTTTATTAAGGCCAACTGATCCACCAGGGCTGGATCCAGGCGTGAGCTGCGGGGATGGAGGACGTCTCCCAGGTGGGAGAATACCTGTTCACTGTGGACACTGGGGGGGGGGAGGAGAAAAAGTTCATGGTCACGGACGACAGGTCCGGCCAGATGGCAGCTTTACGTGCCCAATACTCCAGGGGATTGGAGTCAGCACACTCGGGGGGGGGGGGCTCAACAAGGGCTCAACAATGTACTCTTGCACCATCACCTGCACCGAGTCCTCCCCGAGGGCAACCCTTTCCTTCCTGATGTCGGCAGCCTCCCAGTTCAACGCCGAGGACCAGTAGTGGAGGTGGTCCCTGTTGGCAGTAGCTTGCTCTGTTTTGCATTCAACTCTGCCATAATTCTAATTTAGCTAGGAGAACGTCTCAAGTTAATTCCAGAACTACAGCCAGTAACGTTTACAATAGCTTCCAGTCCCTTTTATTCATTTGCATTTTCCCACATTCTAATTCCACATGTCCCTTGATAAGGAGGGGGGGGGGAACCCTGCAAACAAGCCATCTTCTGTATGCCGAGTTAATGCAATGTTTTACTCATAACAGTGTTGTACTCATGCACCTATACGCTCTTGCACACTGGAGAAAGACTTCTACACGTAAAGAATCGTAATGCATCTATTTGAACAATCATAGCAATATTTTTGGCGGTGTTTTTCTATGAATGTATGGGAATTGCTACTGTTGAGGATGGGAAAAGAATACAAACCGAAGGGACAAAAGTATAGCAAACCCCATAAGCAGTGTTCTGTAAAAATCTGCAGCGAAATCCAAAGCAATGAAGGATTCTTAATGCATTGGTTTCAGGAGTGTGGGGTGGGTGGGTGGGTGGGAGACAGTTAATTTGGAACTGCCCAATCTGGGGAGAAACTTGGATGAGGAAAAATTCAAAAGCATCCCCACTAAGACATATCAAGGGAAAATGAAAGGGTTTCAGACAAGTGCAATTTCTTATGAATGGTTCACCTGCCACCGATTTTCAGTCATAAATCTATCGAGCAAACAGAGGAGAATAAGAAGGAGCTCTGAGGGGCTGCTCTGTATACAATAAGATCCAAAATAGTAGTGTATCAATTTTCTGCAGGAACAATGTCGTCTTGATTTCTATCGCACGTTCACTGGAGCAGACTATTAGTGTTGTGATTTGAAGTTGCATATGGGGGAGAAAGGGAGCTAAAAACTGAATTCCTGGTGGAATGCGAGGGAAGTTCAGCGCTGAACTATTCAAAGTCAAGAGTTAAATCAAGCAGAAATTCATCTCTGCTTTAGCCCCAGTGGGATAGAAATAGTTTCGGGACAGGCTTTGACTCTCTGTCCTTCAACGCCAAATGGTTACAGCAACTAATTGCTATGTGATAAATGACCAGTCATCCATAATGTTTGGGGACATAGGACTCTGTGGTTTCATTTTTAAGTCCTTGTGTACATGTGAGAGGAGTCGCTATGAAAGTTGACATCCACGGATTGATCAGAATGGTGCTCTATTCTTTCCCCCTTCAAAGGGTGAGGACAAGGGGGTAGGTTTTGCTGATAGCCTGTGGAAGAGAGCGGGTGGGTGTGAGCATGCGCAAGATGGTGCATACACAGTGTGTGGTCACTTAAAGCGCTATCATGCCCTCTCCTACCTCTCTGATCCAATAGCGCATATTGGCCTAAACACAGGGGCAACTTGAGCCAAGAAGAAACATGGGGCATAAATATTTTAATAAATATATGAAGACATGTGGAGGCCCTAAGCTATGTCAACTCTGAGACCTCATAACAATGTTTAATAATTTTTCAGCATTAAGAGGCCCCTCAGTGAAAACTTACGTAAAGTTATTCCAGTCTAAGCCCACTGATTTCAATGGGCTTAGACTGGAGTAATTCTGCTTGGGTATTTCAGTGAGGCTCTAAACCTCATTGCGGGACCGTCTCTCACCGTATGAGCCCCGGAGGATTCTCCGATCTGGTGGAAAGCATCTTTTAAGTGTCCCTGGCCCTAGGGAGGCCCGCCTGGCATCAACCAGGGCCAGTGCCTTTTCGGTCCTGGCCCCAGCCTGGTGGAATGCTCTGTCTTGCGAGACTGGGGCCCGGCAAGATTTGCTTGCATTTTGCCGGGCCTGTAAGACAGAGCTATTCTGCCAGGCATATGGCTGATGCCGGGCAGTGCCCCCCCCCCCCCGTGGAGGAGGGTTAAACCATCACCCCTATGTGAACACAGTTGCTGTTGCCACACTCATTACCACTGCATGTATTTTCTCTGGTAGAACTGCTGTGCGGTAGAAATGCTGTACCATTTAATGCTTTTAAATGTTTTTAAATGTACCATTTAGTGCTTTTAAATGTTTTTAATGGTATGTGATATTTGTATTTTGTTATCCGCCCTGAGCCTGTGAAAGCGGGGAGGGTGGAATATAAATATAATAAATTAAATTAAATTAAACTGTAGCTTACTTAGCTTCTGTGTAAATCCAGCATCACCAGTACCTACAGAAGTGGATCGGCTCAAAGTACAGAATGAACAGTTTTGAGCAACATGTGACTGTTAGGCATGGCCTGCCACAGTGATTATTTCTCTGCATACAAAGTGTTTGCACAGGGCTTGGAAGAACATAATTTACTTTTTTTTGCATGCTGCTAAAAAAGGAGTACTTACAATAGATTGTCTGATGTGAGCATCTGCAAAGTCTTGGGTAGATTTCGTAGAATGGAAAGTGAAGGAAGGAGTTAAGACCCAGAAACAAGTTCAAAAAGACTTTTCCCAACGCTCTTACTCGTGTAATTTTCTGTGTATGTTGATCCACCTGGGGGACAGATGCAAAGAACAGAGCTGTTTCTCCCCAGTGAAGTAGCGCTCCGGAATGGGTGTAGGTTCTCGTGGGATGTATAGAGGGTTATTAAAATTCTAGCTAATTAAAAAATCTAATTGAATTTGGAATGGGCCAAGTCTCAAGGTGCTGTTTTCCAAATGGGATGTGGTGATATTCTCTGGGAAGACACAGATCAATCAGTGAGCTGTGTTCTGACAAAGAAATGAATTGGCCTTGGGTGTGATCTGACATACAATTTCGCAAGTATGTGTTCCAACGAAAACAATGGACATGTGTGCGTCCAGTTATGCACAGAATTGCAGTGGCAGAATACTGCAGTATTTTTAAAATAGAAATATCATCCTCTGCCATTTCTGTTTATGAAATAATTTTTGTTTTATAAGGAAAGTTTTATTCAGGAAAGCTGGAAAATGGTAGATGGCATGAAGATTTAGGTATTTATCCAACAACTCGGCACACCCATTGGGAGTTTTTATTCCTTTTGAATAGCAGGCTGGTACTATAAACTGCTTTTGAAAATCTCCTCTTCTAAAGAGGTTTGTCATGTTCAGAAAAAACAAAGCCGCTTCTGGGTTTTCCAGAAGTGACGTCATCCCGTCATTAATACCTCCCATGTCTCTGCCCCTGTGCAGTCTCCTGCAGGGTGTCAGGTATGGCAACCCTTCTCAGAGAGGATACGGTGGTATCGAGCCTGCTGTCTGAAGCTGGCATTTCCTCCAGGGGAACTAATCTCTGTAATCTGGAGATCAGTTTAGTTGTAGGAGAACTCTTGGCCCCACCTGGAATTTAACAGCTCTCCTTCCAACTTCTGTCATAGGGACA
Source organism: Eublepharis macularius (assembly GCF_028583425.1). NCBI lineage: Eukaryota > Metazoa > Chordata > Lepidosauria > Squamata > Eublepharidae > Eublepharis > Eublepharis macularius. The sequence goes on along the minus strand of NC_072797.1, from coordinate 120,529,472 downwards.
GATGCAATGAAAAAGGAGGAGGATCGAGAGCATGTGCCCAGCCCAATGAAAACATCTAGGCTGTAATTTCCACTCCAGTGTTTAGATGTCATTCGACTGCATGATGCTTGGGAGCAATTGACCTGGGCTCTATAAGGCCTGGTCTGGCCTTGCAGCCTACAGGCCAAGCTACAAGTGACGAATTACACTTGAATGGCAAGTGAACAGACTCACGTGTATTCCTCCCTGTTCACTTGTGCTCCACTTGATCACACAGAGTGCAAATGGAGTGTAATTCGTTATTTGTAGCTTGGCCCTACCTCTTCAGCGTGGACAACTTGTGAACCTGTGAATAGACCTGGCCTAGACAGAGCTTAAGCATGCTTCTTTGTACTCCTGGTACCTTCTTGGTTTTGGATTAACAAAGAAGAAAGAAGAAAGAAGATATGAGAAAGGAAGAGCAAAGCAATGAAACATGAGATGGGAGAAATAAAGAGAGGAGTAAGTTACTTCAGCAAACGTAGGTTCACTAAAAAGGAAATGGTTTATGCTGAGGAAGTGGAATGAGTATGCCCTTCCCCCCCATATTCACAGGCATTGTTAATTGCTTGGTTTACACATCCTTTCCCCACAATAACCTTTCAATCTAAAAAAAGAAACAACGGAAAGCTCAGAGAGACTAGAGGAGCTTCGGCCTTTTCTGCACGGTCAGTTTAAGGTGATTCTGATTCCACTCAGCTTCTCTTGATCTCCAGATTTTCACATGAGGAAAGGAGGTGTGAGATGCAGAATCTACTTTTCCCCGGCTTTTCCTTGATTTTTTTTTCCTGCATGCATATGGTAACTTTTTTTGGAAGCCACTGCTGAGTTGCTGAAGATGCGTCCTATGTGCATGTGGAATTCTTAGTCCCTAACTGCATCTCTTCCTCCCTCCCTTTTCCTTTCCCTTGGTGCTGATTGGTTGGCTACCTGGTGGAAACCACACCCTCCCTCCCCAGCTCTGCACAGGCTCCTTCTTTATTTTTCATTTTTAAGCGAAGGATGGATTATAAGGCTGTGTTCTCATCTCTCAAATGGCTGCAGAAACTGCTCCCTCCCTTTCCACCTCTCCACAGATTTTTCTTAAGTGAGGGAAGGATCATAACTCTGTATCCTCTTCTCTCAAATGGCTATGGAAGCAGCTCACTTCTTCCCCAGCTCTGCACACACATCTTAATTTTCTCCCTCTTTGGCATTAGGAGAAGCCTGAAACAAGCCCCAAACAACTGAGCATCAATTTCTCTCCCCCCCTTTTTAATTCAATGCTGTGACATTTGTGCATTCTACTGCTTTCAGCACAAGGTCTGTCCCGTTCCCTGTTGGCAATCCACATTCCCCACTGATCACTTGGTGGTTTACTTTTTTATTTCCTTTATTTACAACCAGGGCTCATGTTCATGGTGATTTGGAAATGAGGGTGGGGCTCTCATCTCAAGAATCCGCCTTCTCCATCCCAGAACATGGCATGTGATGTTAGGAGACCAGTGCCTTTTAGGCCTCTGCTAGAATCTAGTGGAACAACCACAAAAGTACTTTGAAAGTTTCCTCCCAGAACTCAGTTGCCTCTCCAACTTTTTTTAAAAAAATGGATGAGACTGCTCAATCAGAGAATATAGGGACAGGGAGAAGGAGGGGGATGGTGGACATAGTGCAATGTTATAATGCGTGTGCTGATTTTTTTAAACAAAAGGGATGTTAGCTCCAGCCCCAATGAAAGGTGGCTTCAAACACACACCTCAACTTGTCTCAAAATAAGAAAGCAGACACCAAATCACCTTGAGGTTATGCGGTACAGAACAGCAGGAGCCCAAGCTGATTCAGCGCTTATCAACGTGAGTACGCAGCAGCGCTGGCTTAAAGTGTGCCATGCGGAAAAGGCCTATGGAAGAACAGCCAATGGGACTAATTAAAGGGCTGATGCCCTTTTATTTGGAGGAGCAGAGGTAGATTGAGAACGAAGAACATCATCTGCTGATGTGGTGTGAAACCTCTACTTTGTGTAGCGCCATAGGATCAACTAAACATATCTACACGAAGTGTTAAATTGGACCATGAATTTAGCATGAATTTATAGTTTCCATTTGATTTAATATGAGTTGGCATTCATCTTCTTTCTGATATAAATTACTTAGAGATGCCATAATGAAAATATAACAGGTATTTAATGGATGTCATCTAATGCTTTTTCAACAAATTTGTCTGAATTATGTAGTAGCAAGAAATTGCCATACAGTGTGGTAATGTCATAGAGCTGGATTATATGGGTGTAGTTTAATTTCAAGTGCCCAGATAAAAGTATATTGCTAAGGGAAACATCACACATTCCATCATAGGCATCAGTGCTTGTAATGCATGCTTTTCAGCTTGCTGAATTTAGGTAATAAAGGTATAATGGAAACATGAGGGAGTCATTAGGAGAACATTGGTTTAGTGTTAGCATAGGGATATGAGGAGGAAAAGAAACCTGTGGAATTTCAATGCCAAACTAGGCATTGCACTAAATTTATAGCTGCTGCTAAAATTGGTAGCTATGAATTTTGTTTCCCTTCTTCTCTTTTAGTAGAATTTTCCTTGGGCCATGCCATCCCAGTGTTATGCATTTCCTTGCTCCACTCCATAGTCTTTGGGCTGGGGAGTGAAAGTAAGAGATATAGAGCCTCTGGCCATTGCATCATAGGTACATTCTATTAGAAGTTATGAGGAAGAAGAAGTAAATCCTGCTTGCTAGTTTGGGGATCAGCCGATCATTTAGTGGCCGTTTTTACACTGCTTACCAGGCACGGAACATCGCGCCAAGCTCCTGGGATGGCAGCGTCTTCGCACGAGAATCATTCTCACGCAAAATTGCACCAGGAAGACGCTGCCATTCCAAGAGCTTGGCATGATGTTCCGTGCCCGGTAAACAGTGTGAAAACGGCCCATGTTACGTCTTGTTTGGCCTCTCCTGATTTCTCATCTTCCCTCAAACTTGCTCAAATGTTTTGCCTGAGCAGAAATCTCCAAGTTCACCTCCAGCCTTGTTTTAGATGTCATCTGAAGGCAATATAGGAACATACAAATCCCTGAAAATTTTTGCTAATCTTGGGGATTAGCTTCTTTTAGCTTCTCTCTGCATACCTCAGATCCTGGCTGTGGACCCTCTTGCTCCTGGAGGGGCTCCACACAAGTGGAGTGGTAGGACACTGCAGGACAGGTGACACCATGTAAGCTTTTTTATTAATGTAAATACGCATATAGGACATGTTTGATCCACTAGGGAACTGTAGTATATTCCCAGTTATCCAGAACTACTGAGTGCTTCTCTTGTACTGCTTCTCTGTCTGTAAGTAAGTTCTTATATCCTGAAGAACTCTCTGCTGTTAGAAGGTTTATAGTGAGTTAATGCTTTTTGCAAACCTGGCTGTTGTATTAAACTTTATTGAAAGTAACCTTTCATGTGTGGGGTTGGGTTTCCCCCCAGCTCTGCTAACAGATCATACAACCCATTTGTTGTGGTAGATGATTAGGGTTGCCAGGCATGGTCAGGCAACCAGTGGGAGACAAAGGAGTACAGGGAGATGACCATCAATGACATAACATTTCTACGGAATCATGGCACCATTTCTGGAGGGATTTCTATGGAATCATGGCACCATTTCTGGAGGGAACCTGGAAGTGATGTTACACCATTGACCAGAAGGCTGTTTCATTTTTCTCCTCCTGCTGCCATTTCAAGTGTCAGTGGAAACACAGGTTATGGGTAGAGGATCCCTTGCCCCCACCAAAGTAGGGTTTGAGATGTGGTAATGTGGTAACCCTGTAGCTGATACAGGATGGTAATTTGAAGTAGATGTTAATAAAGAAACCTTTTAAAAACTTAAGTTTTGTGAAATAGCAAGCTTTTTAAGGCATCTTCAGGGCTGCCGAAAAGAAGGTTCAAAATTCTAGTTGCTTTAATTGCTTTAGGGGGCCATGAAATCAGGCAAATAATGTGGTTTGTTTTGAGTTCTATTAGTAAAAATGGGGATGAGGGAATTTCAGCCAACTTTTAAGCCCCTTATGAGAGTGAGAGCTATAAATAGTAGCTCTGTAGAAAAACACATAGAGCAAGGAAGGCTGGCAATAAGACCTTTCTTTGTACAGGTTATGCAAGACAAATGTTTTGGTGGAGTCTGACTTTTAGAACAGGTTCAGTGTGGAACATTTGTGATGGTGGTTAAAAATAGACGAGATGTCAGGCATGTGGAGACTTTAGATGGACTATCCATCAAAATAAATACACGTGAGTTAGGTAGTAAAAATGCACATAATGTATGAAGGGAATGACTTTTGCGACTCAATTCTAAAGGGATATTAGTTGATCTTAATAAGTAATTTGTTTTAATCAAAGAGGGAAATTACTTCTTATTATTAATTGGCATACATAAATGCACTGCCCATTTGCACAGAATCTACATTTGTCAGGGCAGGAATTTTCAGAATGGGTATGTATTTTTTAAATCTTTTTTTAATGAAAAGAATTCGTAATTTGAATGCAAATCCACTAGATAGGCAAATAGGCATTGAAGGTCAGACTGCTACAGCATAAGACCATAAAATGAGCCTTTCTGGATCAGAAGAGTGGTCCAGTGTGTGGGCTCTATGGGGCTTAGGAAGCAAACTCTATGGGGCTTAGGAAGCAAATGTAAGCTAAGAAAAAAAAATTCAATTTAACAATTAATACAACACAACTATTTTTTCAACAAACTCAAAAGTGCAACCATACAGAAAAAAAATTCAAACAATATAACAATTAATACAACACAGCTATTTTTAAAAACAAACTCAAAAGTACAACTGTACAGAAATTTTTAACCAACAATGTCTTCGAAAACTACTCAAGGTGAACCGTTCAACTTGTCGGATCCCACCAAGTGATAGTCCTTTGCCACAATCCTTCCAATTATGAAGCAATTGGAGCCCAGACTTCTGTCCTCTTCTTGGGAAATTACAGCCCTGCAATAACATTACAATCCCAGTAATAACACCAACCAAACAAAACACACATACACCACTTGTAGTCACTATTGTTCACGTACAATTACCTTATTTAAGGTGATAAGAGCACAATAATTGTTATCAAGCTCCCCACCAATTGGCTTCTTCCTCAGCTGCCTGGCTCTGGCTACTGACTCCGCCCTACTGGGCTAAACCAACTAGCTCAGAGGGGTTACACCAGCATCGTGTTTCACACAAAAAACAGGGGCATGCCTCACACTGTTGCCTCTAGTGCTGGGTTTCAAAGGTCTCCTGCCTCTGAATATGGATATTCTCTTTACTCACCATGGCTAGTAACAGTGAACAGAACTCTCTTCCATGAATCTTTCTAATACCTTATGAAGCCATCCTTACTTGTGACAATCACCAGGGCTTTTTTTCTGGGAAAAGAGGTGGTGGAACTCAGTGGGTTGCCCTCGGAGAAAATGGTCACATGGCTGGTGGCCCCGCCCCCTGGTCTCCAGACAGAGGGGAGTTTAGATTGCCCTCCGCACTGCTGGTTCTGGAACTCCGTTCCACTGCGTTCCAGCTGAAAAAAAGCCCTGGCGATCACAATATCCTCTGGCAGCAAATTCCGCATTTGAAGCACTTGTTGTGTAAAGAAGTATTTCCTTTAAAAAAAAAATCCTGTACCTATTGCTTATTGGCTTCACTGAGTGCTAGTATTATGGGAGATTGAGAAAAATCCCCATCTACTTTCTACACCCCATGTGTAATTTTATAAACAATCTTTCTACAACGTTGCTTGCCCACTAATGTGCGAGTAAATTAGTACTATGGACATATGTACTAGTAAATTAGCAGCCCTTGACTTCTGTAGCCCCGTGGGTGATTAACTGCTTTGCCAACACCTTTAAATGTGAAGATGCATATCTTAAACTCCAGCTTCTGAATCACTGGAAAGCAGGAAAACCGTATGAAGTATAGTCAGGAATGAGATGAATTAGACCCGAGATATTTTGACTATAGAAAGAAAGCAAAAGATTGGAAATACAACAAGGTATTTATTTAGAAATTTTTATGCCATTTCCCCAGGGAAATTGCCCACGGCAGTTTACAAAATAAAACATAACAAAAACATAAAATATTAAAAGTTGCTAATTAAAGCCAGCATTAAAAAAACCAGCCAGAAAAAGAAAAGAAACCATTGAAGAACTCAGAATAAATGTAACAATTTTTGGTCTAAAAGCACAAGATCAAATTAATGATAAGAGAACAGACCCTTAATTCAAAGCCTAGCTAAACAGAAATCTAAAGTTTGGGAATGTAGGCTGTAGGGCGGAGCAAAGCAATTACTTAATTTTGCATGCTGGGAGAGTGTATGTAGTAGAGATGTGGACCAAGAAAGTTTGCGTTTCAGTTTTTGGTTCCCTGGGGAGGGAGGGGGTCTGGAAGTTTCATTATTAGTTTGTTCAGGGTTGGCTGGTGCTGGCTTGGAACTGATCCAGAGGGTTTTTTTCCCCTTCATTTTTATGAGTTTTGGGCCACGCATGCACAAATACACACTGTTCTTTTCTGGGGGTGGAGGGACACAAGGCTCTGGGACAGCTGTTTTTGCACGCAACAACACTAAAATTGCACAGTGATGGACAGAACTGAAATCTTCCATGTGGAATACTGATCTGGAAAGACTTGGGTATCTGCATGTGTGAGCGTGCATACATGCTGCTACAGCCCCATCATTTAACACCGAATTAACAGTTTTAAACAGAAAAAAACCCAAAGTCAGAAGGCTTTCTGGGAAAAATGAAATTTTTCCTGCTGCTCCTCCATCTGCTATCTTTGGAGGACTTCTTTAGTCACAGTGAGTGGCCCCAGTAGCACCATAGTATCTAAGTGTCTTCACAGCCTTCTGAACCAGATTTGGTTCAGTGTTCCGAAAGCTGCTTTAATGAGCCAAAATGATAATTTTTCTTTTTCTTTTTGGCTTTTTGTTTTGTTTTGTTATGCACATCCCAAGTATGTAGCTCCTTTGCTCACTGTAAAATTGGTGGGTTGCAGAGCATGAGGACTGGGTATTTTGAACTGGGAAAGAGGGAATGGGGGATGCCTTTTGGAAGCTGCTGTGTTTGCTCCAAGCAAGTGTTTTATTGCAGAAAGGTCTCAGCTGAAAAAGCAGCAAGCAAGAGCAGTTATGATGAAAGGACCTTCAACACAAATCCCACTCAAAATCTTGCTTCTAAGCTATTCCTTGGATTCATTTCTTCTGGCATGGGCCCTCCTTCCTCGCTTCTCTTGCTTCAGGTCACTTCCTACAAATGAGGTTGGATCCCATACTGTTGCTTACAAATGGAGCGTATAATGCCTCCTAACCTCTCTTCACTCAGATTACTTCCCAGAGACAAACCTACCTGCTTCCCGAACAACTACAGAACAACCCCAAATGATAACTGAGAACTGCACTATTAATCAACTGTGAATAAGGACCTCTTCCTAGACCATTACTCATTTTGGGACTTTGATTTAGGAACGGTATGGAGTTTGGCGTGTACCATATCCAGCAGTGTGACTTCTATTTATCTCTGTTATACTAAATACAGTTGTTTTGCATATACCAAGGCATATACTTTGCATATACCAAGTGCTTTAAGAAAGAAGGCCCTAAACCTTGAACTTACCCTTGATTCCAACAATTCCAACAAGTTCTGTTCTTGAACCTAAAATAGTACCAAAATACAAAAAACAACTGTTGCCGTGATATGCTTACTATATAGAATATTTTATGCCACAATAAAAGTAATTTTATACAATTTACAAAAAGTCTCTTGATATGAAATGTTTAAAAGCATATGTTCCGTTATGGTTACATGTGTGAAAGGCAACACATCAAAAACACTTTTGCAATAGGCAAACAAAGTGCCAAGTGCTAAGTATATAACAATTTTCTTATATAAAAAATTTTCTTATATAAATATAAAGTGCTTGTGCCTATAGATGACAAAAAAAGTCTAAACAAGTAACCAATTTTATAATTCAAATACTATCTTTCTGAATGGTGCAATATATACCAAAGTTCAAAATTCTTCATAGGATGATCCAACAAGTAAAATTCTATGTAAAGGGTAATAACTGCGACGGGAAGCCAGCAAATTCACCCATTTCAAATCTTCATCCTGGCAGTTATTAATGTAGTAATAATCAAGTACAAAGATAATCAAAAGCTTCAAAAAAATTTTCAATATGTTCCAAAACCATCAGCAGCCAATGGAATGGCTGCTGATGGTAAACATATCACAGCGATGGTTGTTTTTGTATTTTGGTTTATTTACCGTGATACTCTCCTATTTTTACTACCTAAAACAGTACCAGGCAAGCCTCAAAGGGAAAGGTTTGCCAGAGGTGACGTGGTACTACTGAAAAAGCCCTGTCTTCTCTTTAGGGTTGCCAACCTCCAGGTGGTGGCTGGAGGTCTCTGAGAATTTCAACTGATCTCCAGGCCATTGAGATCAGTTCCCCAAGAAAATGGCTGTTTTGCAGGGTGGACTTTATGGCATTATACTTTGCTGAGGTCTCTCCCCAAATCCCTCTCCAGGCTCCACCCCCAAAATCTCCAGTAATTTTGCAGCCTGGAGCTGGCAACCCTACTTCGGTTGCACAGAGGGGACATGAAGAACAGGGCTTGGGAGGACGACCTTAGTTGGCATGGGTTTGATGAGGGAAGTAAAACACCAGGCTAGGTCTTGGAGAAATGGTTCTGAATAACACTAATTCAGGAGATCTTGGCAGAGGGAGGAAGTTCTTATCTAGAGATCAGAATACTATCTACTTCCATCTAGCTAAGTCCAGATAAGCTAGTATTTCTGGGCTTCTCGGCTTTTGGCGCAAAGACTGGATCTTTGGTGCCAGAAATGTGCAACTGTGGGTTCAAATCCTGTTCTGCAGTAGAAATCCAAAGGTAATCATAAATTACTCCAGTTATATTTTTTAAAAATGTTTCACGTAAAATCTCATAATGTATTTTTAAAAAGCATGATTATTGAACATTTGTTTCAACCCTCAGGGAGTCAATTAGTGGGAGATGCAATTTGAAACCCAAACATCTAATGTGCCATTTAATTTTCATGGCCACACGGAGCTCAGCACACTAATTACCTCTGATCTGCTTTAAATAAGTGAATTATTAATCACTAAAATGCTCTCCCCCCATCGTTCTGGGTTGCAGCAAAAACACTTAGTCTTGCTCCGTTGTGTGGCTTTCTTTTTTAACCTCTTTGCACTTGTGCCAAACACTTCGAGATTCTCCTCTAAAAACCTCTCATTTATCAAAGCAATTAATGGCTGGCATTTGTTTCCCGAAGACATGTAGGGATTAGATTGATAATTAGGTGGAGGGCTTCCTTTTGCGAAGGAGAAAACATCAGCAAGGCAGTGCATCTACTCTATGGATGACCTTGAACTGAAGACAAAAAAATGATGAGATTGTAATTATTATTACACTAGCTGGAATTCTCGGAATTCCCCAGCCCTTTGAAGTCAGTAGTGTGAGCATAGCTGGTGATTGCACAGTTAATGAATGAGGAACATAAGAACCAATACAATCGGCAAAAAAGGTGATCAAGTTCTTTCAGGGTCATAGAACTTTTTTGTGAGAGCCCACAGCCATTCCCTCCCACTCTGAGCCTATGACTCTTTTGTGCTCCCATGGAATGTTCTTCCAGAAAGCTTTTCCTTCTCTTCAAATTCTACAGGCAGCTGAGGTATAATTCCAATGTTAAATTTCTCTCAGGGCTGCTAAGAACCAGTCCTTAGAAAAAGATTAGGTTCTCCTGAAAGAATGCTACATGCAGAGGAATTTCAAAGGGAGATTAGAAAGAGAGACTGCTTAATTGTAAATGACAACAATGTTCAAGACAATGCATCCTCCTGGATTGAATTGAGACCTAGGCTTCCTATCTCATTACCGATGCTGATTTCTCCATACCCACAACTCCTCTGCATACCCCGCCCTATCCAATCACGCCTGCTATTGTCATTCACTGGCTTTTGTCATCTGAAATCACTCCACTCACCAAGATATAAGGACAGATGGACTCATATTCTAGCTGTATCTGAAGAAGAGAGCTGTGACTCACGAAAGCTCATACTGTACCACAAATTTTGTTAGTCTTATAGGTGCTACTGGACTCTGGCTCTTTTCTGTTGCTACAGACAGATGAACACAGCTACCAATCTTGATCTACATGCATTTCTGTTTCACTTGAATGAAGTGTTCATATACTTAATAGCCTAAGATCCACCTACTAAACACAATCCCTGGAGGCAGAAAACAGGCTGGATTTTTTTTGTTGCCTGCTGGGCAGAGAGTCCCCTCCTATCTTCAGTTTTTCTTACTGCTTCCTTGAATTTTAATTTGATTCAATAGTGACTTTCAGTCTGAACTTCTTGGTTTAAACTTTGAGAAAAAATGTAGAGGGGTGTGAAAACCTCATGAGAAATGACCCTAATCTTATTGAAATTATTTTAATTTCCCCTTTCCCCAAATTCCTACAGAAATCTTGCTTAAGCAGGGCCTTCCAAATTTGCATTTAATTTTTGCATTACAGAAGATAATTCTAGCCATGGAGTTGGGCTCAAAGGTTCTCAGGGAACATTTGAGATGGAAAATACAACAGGGCTTTTTTTCTGAAAAAAGAGGTGGTGGAACTCTCAAGCGGCAAATGGCAAGCTGTTTTGGGATTTGGGTATTTAAATGCTTTGGTATGCTCCTTAATGATTCGGGAATCTTTGTGGAGCACACCGAAGCTCAAAGAAGCACTTTTCTTGCCATCTGCAAACAGCAACAAAAGTGTTGCTTTCAAAAGCCAGCCGCTTTTCAGCTGACGGGGAATCCCCCTCCCGTCAGCTGAAAAAAAGCTGCAGGACTGGAAAGCAGCAACAGTTTTGTTGCGTGGCAAGAAAAATGTTGCTGCTTTCAAATGCTCCTACTTTTTTCAGCTGAAGGGAAGAAAAAGCTGAAAAAGCCGACGTATTTTAAAACAGATTTTTTCAGCTGATGAGAGGGGAATCCCCTTCCTGTTAGTGGGAAAAAACCTTCTGGCTTTGAAAGCAGCAACACTTTTCTTGCAAGAAAAGTATTGCTGCTTTCAAATGCCCCACTGCTTTTTTTAGTTGAGGGGAGGAGGAGGTGGGGGTCTCTCTTTCCTCTCCCCTCCGCTGAAAAAGCTTCTGGAATTTTAAACAAGCTTTTTTCATCTGATGAGAGGGGAATCCCCCTCCTATCAGCATAAAAAACTGCTGGCTTTGAAAGCAGCAACACTTGGGCTGATTGGGGAGAAAAGGGGCAGGACCACTGAACATGTGATTACTTTCAAGAGGTGCCGGAACGCCTTTCCACAGTGTTCCAGCTAAAAAAAAGCCCTGCATGTGACTCTAGCACAAGTGTTGGTGTTTTATTTTATGCTGCTTTTCTACCCAAATAGGGTCCCCAAAGTGGTGAAAATCAAATACTAAAACCTTGTTTACATTTTGTATGGAGAAGATCTCAGGACTGGTCCCTGGCAATCAAAGGATATTAAGTAGCAGGTACAGGAAAGACCTGTTTCTGCTTCAGACCTGGGAAGCCATTGTCACTCAGAGTAGACAGTACTCAGCCAGATGCATCAGCAGTCTTAGGCTGGTGTGCTGCAGATTTGTATGTTCACATGAACCATCTAGTCCAACCTTCAGCAATTAGGAGGATACTATGTGTGAACAAATTTTTCCCATCTTCATCTTGAAAGCCTCCAGTGAGACATTCTGTAGTCCCCCCAGCTATCTTGTACTGCTGTTCCATTGCTGAACTGCAGTTAGAAGGATTTTCCTATTTAACCTAATTAATTGGTAATCCCTATTGTATTAAAAAAACAAATTGAAATGAAGCAGAAGGTATTTAAAGTTTTGCCATACAGGAAGAAATATGCTCAATAATTACTTCAGGATCATCAGAGATTTTTTAAGAGCTGACCTTTTAAATGTATCTTTTGCTTGCTGGATGGGGAAATAGACGGGGTCTTCCTTGTGTATCTTTGACTGAACCTTCAGATTTTAAAAAGCAGAGTAATTCAGAAAATATGCATGTGATAGTCAGGAATATGCCAAATTTCAGCTCAGCATGACTTTTTATGGCTTGGTTCTAAACTCTTGATAATTAGAGTTTTATCAGAGAAATGCTGACAGTCTTCATTGCAAAGGCAAGCACGGTCTGTCCTATAATTAAACTAAGTAACAAATACCATGTAACTCATTGGATTAAGTAAACCTTTATTTAAGTCAAGCCAAATCATGCGGCACCATCATTTCATTTCTCCTCTGTCTCCAAGCCAAAACTTCCTTGAAAGGAGGGTTCGTCAGGGCCATTATGTTTAATACCTATTTAATTATAAGCAAGACCATTGGCCATGAGCGCTGAATGAACTAAAATGAAACAACCAAACAAAATTACTGAAGTTGTTTGGCTGCCAAGATCATATTATAACAGTACAAAGAAAGGACGTGTAGCTATGAAAAAGTCACTGTTCTATTTTTTTCCCCCCTTCTGAGATTAAATTGTATCTTCTGTACCAGAGTCTGATTGAGGAGGTTTTGTCTGTGTGGCAGGGCAGCTAAAAGATTACTGTGCTCATTGGAGGTGAAGGTGATGAAGTTTCCAAAGTCTTTTGGTTTGCTTGTTTTGCTGAGGTGATGTGAAGGAACCCAATCTCCGCACTGTGCCTTGGTCTGCCTTTTATAAGGCCAGCAGAATACAGGCTAGCTTTTATAAACTGTGGGTGGTACGGCATTGTTTTATAGCAGATTGCCTTGTTAAGGGTCTTGTGGAACAAGTGGCTGTACATTCTTTATGTCTGAAGGTCAATGTCTTGGGTTCAAATGACTGACAGCATACAATTACAATATTTTGTACAAGGAGGAACCTCCGCATTTGCTTGGAGTTTGACTTTAAATAAAAACTAGAGAATCAATGACAGCGGGAGACCTGGCAAAATGTCACTAGTCTCAAAACTCTTCCAGCTTTCCTCCAATGATCTTTAATGTTTGCCTCAAGAAGAATCCTCAAGTTCCCTTTGAATGTTATTTGGGAAATTCTGGTGGCAATTCTAACAGATACCTTACTGTGCTGTGTTACAATGGTCAGTGGCTGTAAATTAAAATTAAAAAGGCATGCAGCGTTGTACTAGATTTTGCTGTGCCCAAGAACAGTTCCCTGTGGATGAGAACAACTCAGAAGTGCAAAATGTATGTGCTTTTGATATCTCAAATGTTTAACTGAGCTTCAGAAACTCATCCATGCAGAGGTGAGGAAGGGGGGAATGAACTTCCCCCCAATAAGCAGTTTTCCAGATCAGGAATGATCCTTCAGGCTATTTTCTCTGGAAGGTAAAGAGAGGCACAATCTGAGTACAGTACCAGTCTTCGATCCAGAGGAGTTAGCCGTGTTAGTCTGTAGTAGCAAAATCAAAAAGAGTCCAGTAGCACCTTTAAGACTAACCAATTTTATTGTAGCATAAGCTTTCGAGAATCAAGTTCTCTTCGTCAGATGCATGATCCGAACTGGTCCAGTTCGGATCAAGTACCAGTCTTCTTGTCCCTTGCAAACCTTAAGGTATCCTGGGGCTGTGTATTTTTGTAATTCCTGGGGCTGTGTATGTGTGTATTTCCACTAAGAAAAAAAAAGAGAGAGAGGTGGGGGAGAATAAACTCATCTTTATCCCGACACCACACTCTCATTTATATTATTCCCAATGGCTTGAATGTTTGCTGCTCAGTAGTGGGGATTTGAACACAGCTCCTCAGTCACGTTGAGTGGGTTGCCAACGCCAAGTTGAGAAATTGCTGGAAATTTTGGGCATGGAGCCTAGGGTGGGTGGGGTTTGGGGAAGGGAGGGACCTCAGTGGAGCCTACCCTGTAGAGTCCACCCTCCAAAGCAGCCCTTTCCTTCAGCAGAATGGATCTCTGTCAGCTGGAGATCAGTTGTAGTTCTGGGAGATCTCCAGGCCCCACTGAGAGGCTGAAGTCAAGAATAATAGGTAGCCAGAGGGCAAAAGAAGTATTCAACAACACTCTTGTTCAAGAATTCATGCAATTAATACATATGCAGTTCATACATCACTGTATGTAAATTGCTTGTTGATATCACAAGAATAATACATATGCTTATAACAGAGTCCCCGCCTGAGGACCCGGGAGTGTACAGGCAGATGAAAATCAACCAGGTAAGTTTTAAAATTGTTATTGGAGAATTTCAAAAGTAAATGATCCTTTTTCTTCTGTTTTCTCTCTCTGTAGGCAAAGAACACCATTACAGAACAAGCCTGGAACCACAGCTGGCAAAACTTCTCTTTACTTTTCAGTTCTTCGTCATAAGACTTCCTCAGGGGCATTTACCTTATGATGTTACTTCTCAGATTCGCCTGCTACATCACCCATTGCGACGTGGAAAATCCAGCTGGGAGGCTGGCAGTTCTAACTTGACCCACGGCTTCCTGGTGTAATGGGTTGCATGTTTGGCTAGGATCTGGGATAATCTCTTCTCTGCTATGGAAGCTCACTGGGTGACCTTGGGCCAGTCACACGCACTCAGCCTAACCTACCTCATAGGGTTGTTGTGAGGATAAAACAGAGGAGAGGAGAATGACTTAAGTTGCTATGGATCCTCAATGGAGAGAAAGGCAGGGCACAAAGGAGGAAAGTAAATAAATAAATAAAACACTATAACCCTTGCACCATACCAGCTAGTAACTACCAGCTCAGAGAACATTTTAAGACTTAGAAACTGCTGTGCTTTGGTGTTAATTTGGATCTTGTTGCATGGGGCAGATGGACCAAAGATATTTGGGGACTTTGTCCTGAAAGACCTGAATTTAAAATCCAAGTCTACTTTGAACTCAGCTCAGCATTGCCTTTGATTTGGGACAATAACTGTATCTTAGCTTTCCTTGATAGTTGTGATTCTGCAGAGGCCATAAACTTGTGTTGCAAGTTTAAAATGTTAAATGAACATCTAAGAATAACAACCCCACTTATTTCAGTGTGTCTTTCACTCCCCCTTAACTCTGGCTTCATTGCAGGATGGCATCTGTCATTTTCTTTGCATAGGTGAGCTTAACTGTTGGGAATGTGGGCAAATTTAACTGTATACCTGACAACAGAACAGTGAAGTGTTTGGAAATCTAGAATGTGTCCTATAAGTATTTCAATGAATTATATCTGCCATGTACAGGCAGGGCTGGCGCCAGGGTTTCTGGCGCCTGAGGCCAGGGGCAGCTTCAGGTCCGTTGCTGCCCCCACACGCACGCACAGAATGTGCACTGCGTGTGATGTCATCACGCAGCATGCCGCTGCTAGCCGGCACCATTGGCACAGCGGGCATCTGGGACAGCGTGCGGGTGGCCTCCCAGCCCAACCAGAAATGAATGGCATAGTATAGGTGGGTGATTTTTAATATATATATATATATATATATATATATATATAAGAAATGCCATTTTTACTTAATCCAGTCTCCAAAGCATTCAATATCTTAGATGAGAAATATTTCCCTTTGGAACAGCTATTGTGGACCATTTGAACCCCTCCAATGAATCCAACAGATAAATCTAATGAAAAAAAGAGGGAGTGGGTCAGGTCTTATGGTACAGTACTATGTGATGGTGAAAAAAAATCAGGATTTGGTTATATGTATGCTTGTTCTACCGTATGCCCAACCGTTCAATTCCGACTGCATCCTCTCAACCTGTAACACACTATCTCAAAATGGCAGTATGAATTGGACCATGTGTAGAACATCTATCTGTCTCTTAGAGATCCAAGTAATGAACACCCTCGAGCCCCATTTGAACGAAATTGCATTCCACTTGCTGCCACGGCTACTGCTTTGTAACTCCATTAATGAAGGGACAAATGCTTTCAGACAAGTACATCGTGTGTTTATTTATACTGGTTGGATACAGCGGACCTTCATGCTTAAATGGATTCTGCTTCTGAGCATGTTTAAAGGTTGTATTTATCCTTAAATTGAAGTTAGGATGCTTCGAAACTGTATGGTTAGTAATCACTCACACAGAGGCATAGTTTGGGGGCCAAAAGAAGACACAGCTACTTTAATTGAAGATAGATTAGAACTTAGTTCTTGAAAAATGTGCTGGTTCATCATGGACATAGTGAGGAATGAATATTAAGGGGGCTATCCATCAGTTTGGTGGTGGGATTTTCATCACTTTAAATGGAGTTAGGACAAAGGATTAATTATGGAAGTATACCATCTGTTCATCACTTGGGCAGCCAGAGCTTGGTAGTACCCACACCAAATAACATTGTATTAATGTGAGCTTTTCTACCCAGTGCAGGTAGAAATCCACACTTTGAGGGAGGGTCAAATAAGAACTTAGCATAGTGAACATGTTCATTCTGCGGTGATGGTATGATACCCCCTTGTGATCGCCTTGTCTTTACAGAGAACACAAATAACAATTTGCGGGTTTTTTCTTAAACAGTAGTTAAATATACAAAACCTGAAGACCACATAAACAATGAAAGAATTCCTTACCATTGGGCACCGGGTTTAAAGGGAGATTTCCCCCATATCTTTTTCAATAGAGAACTGCATAGAAAATGTAATCAGAGAGTTCCATTTGATTTAAATATGTTTATTTGCATACAACAAAATAACTCAGACAAACATACTTAATTGAGAGAATGCTCTCAGTCAGTGCAATGTTTGGGCAAAATGTCTGTTGTGCTCAGGAACACCAATTAGGATAATCCCGTTAGGTGCATGTAGGAACTAAGTGTTTTGGTTGGTTGAGGTTCCTACCAGGCATGTATTTGTTGAATCACTCTCTGCTAGAGATGGGGACGAACTGAAATACCAACCAAAGTTTGTCATGAACTGGGCAGGTTCATGGTTTGTGAACAGCGGTTCGTCAGAGCCCATTTCTGATGAACCTGGATGAACTTTAAGCTGGTTCATTTGGTTCATTTTCGGTTCATCTCTGCAGACAGCTTGGCACTGATAAATCACTTTCCTAGGCAACTGGAGATGGACTTGGATCAGGTTTAAATGTCCCTTTCCCTGCTGCTGCATGCCGGCTGTTGCGCTTCCCATGTTTGCAGGAGTTTGATTATTCCCTGCTGGCTTTAAAAGCCAGGGAAGAGCTAAATGGCTGGTTTTCCCTTCCTCCTTTGGGGTATGCACACACACACACTTTTTTTTTCAAAGGCAAGAAAGTGTTGCAACATTGTAACATTGCAACATAGCAACATTGTAACATTACTGCACTTTCCTCCTGGCTTTAAAAGCCAGTAAAGGATTAAATAGCTGCTTTTCCTTCCCCCACACCAAGGCATGTTTCAGGCTTTACCAATGGGAAGAAAAACCAAGCGTTTTGCATAGTGCTTTGAAAACAAAGTGGCAGACTGTATAGAAATCCTTGATCACAACTGGCAATCGTAGTGTGGGAAAACCATTATTTTGAAATCATGAAGCTTTGTGACCACCCTTGCACATCAATTCAAAGGTGAATCTCAAGGCTTCTGTGGCCTTGGGACTGGGACAGGTACACTCCTTAAGGCTGTCATACTCCTTGAACCAAATATTTCACTGCTAGTGAATAGAAGGTCTATAATGTTCCCCTCAAACTCCTGTTAGTATTTGTTAAAGTGTTTCACAGGTCTGAAGATTACTCAGATGTGCAGAGTCAGGATGGATTCAGGAATGCTTATAAAGGAGGCCTGTCTCCCCTGCATCAATCGCTGTATCATTTGCATGGTTAATTTAATGTTCATGTTGCAGATCCTTTGTATTCAATAAAGTTGTGGCCCATTTTACATTCAAAGGATTTGTGTTGGCTCGCTTTATTCCTTGTCCACCTGCAGCCACATCGAGAGTTCTCTTTCACAGTACCCCTCTCTTTCCTTTGTAATATGGAACAAAGAGCCTCACTAGCTAGAAAAATGGAAGGCAGAAACTGGCTTGTTTCTCACTATAAACAGCTGAACAGAATACTTCCCTCATATTTGTTCCTTAATTTGGAAAGCAGTAGGCCTAAAGATTTACAGCTTTTAAAGCAAAAGCTAGGAATCCAGGCCAGGCCAGCTAATGCTTCAAGTGGACCCATATCTAGAATTCAGGCAGTGTGGAATCTTTTACATTTCCACTGGAGTATAGGTACCATGAGGCAAACTAATAAGTGGATATCAAGAGCAGCGTGTCTCTACAAACAAGCAGAACCCTAATTCAATAAACTTTTGGGCAAAAATATACTGTAAGCATTGCTTTTCATTCCAACAGAATTCCCTCCCCCGCTTGGTCTGGTGTTGTTATTTTTCTCTTCCTCTAAATCTAAGGATTGCTGTTGTCCCATTAGTAATAGTTATTTCTCCACTGCTGCTTTCTTCTGCCAACTTCCTCTCATAGCATCCCAGAGTGAATTATTTCATATACTCTCGATGCTGTTTTCTGGAAAGGATAAAATTAATGTGAAAATTTTTATTCAATGAAATTCCACAGTCAGGGACTTTTTGGTGCCAGCTTGTGTTTATTGCTTCGTTGAAGAACTGTCCAAATTAGATAACTAGGGGACTTATTTACCCACCTCCCAAATGAGCAAATTTTTGCATGACTATTTTTCATATGTTCTTGAATCAGCAGACTGCCTGTTAATTGCTTGAATGCCTCCCAAATTGTTTAGATATTGGTGGGAAAAAAGGAACCCTGTAGTTATTTCTCTGTTCCTTAGACCAGCAATACTGATAGATTTTTTTAAGAACTGATATTAAGAGGTCACCTTTTAGTGTTTTTTTTAATTTTGTGTTGAATTTTACCACATAAGGGGCTTAAAAAACAAACACTCACCAAATTTTCTCATGGTGTGCCTGTAAATAAACAAAGTATCTTGTTAGAGAATCACCACATCTGCTGTATCACTGCGCCGCTGAAACTGTGTCTAAACAAAATCCATATGTTAAGCTCTTCTCTTGGCTCTCCAGTTAGTCTAATAAAATAATGAGACTACTTCAGATCCTTGCTGATGAAGATTGCCTATCAATGTACAAATAAACAGGGTCCCTTCTTTTGATGAGCTTACAAGTGAAATCGAAGGAACCCACCAACCGTGGTTTCTCCTTTATTGGCGCTTTTGTCACCAGAGGCATTGCTGATACACTTGCACTCTCGTATTGTATCAATTTTGAAACACTTTCATTAGCTACTTGTTTGCTTCTGGACTCAACTCGCCATTTAAAAAAAGATTAGTTAGTAGATGATAGGAAAGACTCTGCCTTTGATGCCAGAGAGCTCCTCCTCCTCAGAGTAGATAATACTGACCTTGATAGACTAAAGACCTGATTTAGTATAAGGCAGCTTAATGTGTTACCTTTAAAGCCATTTGTGATCCACGTACCTCAATGTCTACCTCTTTCTGCATGAAACTGTGCATCAGTTGAAGTCCTTGCAGCAGCCTGCTTTGGTTGGGAGAGTTTGTATGTCTCTAGCATGTTCCCTGGTTTTTCTTTAAGGGTGCTGATGATGCCGTGGACAGGAGGATGAGGAATGTATAGAAGGGAGCTTTGGTAAAACTATTTTGTTCCACAGAGCTTTTTATTGACTAAGTGGTTTGTGTGTGTGTGTTTGTGAAGGAAGTGCTTTCAAGCAACAGAGCCATGTTGTTGGCACAAGGCCAAGTCTCTACCTTCTTTCAGCTGAAGCTCCTAGCCATAGACCTCAGTGAGTCTGGTCTACAGAATAGACCATCTAGTTCTAGATTGGAGTCCAGCTGCCCATAGCCCCTGCCTGTCAGTTGCTAACATGATGTCCAAGCTGTAGCTTTGTTTTGAAGCAATGAGAAGAAATTAACAACAACAACAACAACAACAACAACAACAACAACAACAACAAAGCCTTTATTGGCATATCTCAGGTTATCAATACAGGCAGTAAACAAATATAACGGTAACAAGGGTAATTTGAGTGAAAGCAGTTAGAAAGCAGTTTCAATCAGTCCTTGATTACCAGACTTACAAATAGGGCTAGCTTTTCAGTTATTTCGGATGACGAATCATTCAGAAGATGGTACACCATTAAGGCCTCCGAGTGGCCCAGCATATTAAGTAAAATTGGGTCTAAAAGATTAGAATTTATATCAGCATACTGGGAACCAGGGCTTTTTTTCTGGGAAAAGAGGTGGTGGAACTCAGTGGGTTGACCTCGGAGAAAATGGTCACATGGCTGGTGGCCCTGCCTCCTGATCTCCAGACAGAATGGAGTTTAGATTCCCCTCCACACCACTCCAGCAGCACAGAGGGCAATCTAAACTCCCCTCTGTCTGGAGATCAGGGGGCGGGGCCACCAGCCATGTGACCATTTTCAAGATGTTCCGGAACTCCGTTCCACTGCGTTGCAGCTGAAAAAAAGCCCTGCTGGGAACAATGGAGTAGGATATGAGGAACTGACTCAACTGAATTTGAATTACAAGCACAAAGTCTTGCAGAATATATGATCTTATTATATCTGCCATAAGTGACTGCAGAAGGGATAGCATTGCACCTAGCGAGTGCGGACGTTCTGCTCATTTGTGGGGTATAAGAGGCCGATAAGTAAGGAGCCAGTTGGCCAGTAATTAAAGGGATTTCAAAAGATGAGAAGAAATTGAAAAGAGATTTAACGCAGTCCGACATATTGGGTGTTTGCAAGCTGTTTTCCAAATTTCTTTAAGAATCTTTCTGCAGCTGTCAATACATTTCTGTTTAACAGACATGCGACTCTGTAATTCTCACCAAAACTGAAAACCCTAAGTTTACAAATATAAAGGACTCTGTTTTTGGTGATTTGTTCAGCAAAAGTTGGATTTTTAATTTACATGTGAGAACCAATGGGCTTTGATGAAAAGGGAAATGGACCTGGGAGTTGCGAGTGTAAGAGGCTTTCCCCCTGATCTGCTACTTCTCCACAGGCATGAAAATTTTGAAATCCAATTCCAAAGTGACTTCTGTCACCTGAAATGGTATAAGAATTATTTGAGACTATTCTGTTAAGTGGGAGGAGTAAAGAATCTAGTAGGGTTGTTATGGGGTGGGGAAGTTCTTTTTCCAAATTTCAACATTTTTAGATATAGCCTTTGATTCCTCTTATTCTCTTTTTTCTCATTTAAGAGCAGGATTCCTCTTTCATTTCTCTTTGAAGAGAAATCAAGCTCCCTTTTGTAACGTCAGCTCTTGCAGTTGTTCTGCGTTATGCACCACAAGGTGGTGCTCCGATGGGAAGAGGGAAGGTTTGGGAAGACACCGCCTGCCGCTCAGCATCCACAGAGTGAAATTCTGAAATTTTGCAGAACCGCCATTTACGCCCTTCCTTTCTTCCTCTCTTCAAATTTCTTTTTCATTAGAAACTGACTCCAAATTCCTAAAGAGAGGACAAGAAAAATATAGTTGGATTTCAGGAAGAAACTAGATAAAGAGGAATTCAGAGAATTTCTCTTAATAGCCCTAGAATCCAGCTATAGTTGGTGGATTCAGAGAATACGAGGTCCTTAAATAGAATACCTCACAGCTCTCAAGCCTGTTATTTTTTCCTTTCTTCAACTGCTACCTCTTATGCTGCACAGATCCTCTTACACTGCCTGGTACACTTGATTCCCCTTCTGTTGTCTCAGTTCTGTGGACAAAAAGTAACTGTGTATTGATCCAAAGTGCAGTACTTGAGCTTAGACATGACGATCTCAGCAACTGTGTGGAAACAAGTACTTCTGTCAGCCGTTGGAATACAATGTTCTGTTTTGTTTATGTTTGTGTGGGAGAAAGCGACATTTTGATGTGGCAGGGTAATGTTGGATGTGGCCTCTGTGTAGATTTTAATGTGGCTGTGTCAGGGCTCGGTTTTGGAGAGGTTTTCTGGGAAACAGAACGATCGTAGGAGGAAGGAGGGGATCAAGCAATTAATAACAAGGGCACTGTGTTGGAGAACTACTCTTTGAGGTCCGTTTCCAAATACAGATCCTTAACATAATGGTTATATATAAGGCTGGGACAGGGCTCATTTTGAGGGGGGACACACAGGAACGCAGTTCCGGTAGTTCCCCAAAGAGGTCACATGTCAGGTGGCCCCACCCACCTGTCTCTCAGCCATTTTGGGCCTGTTTCGGCCTGGAATGGGCCCGAAACAGCCCGGATCAGGCCTCTGACGGGTGGTGGGTCACTCTTCCGCTCAGCAGTGGCCCGATCCTGACCATTTTGAACCACTTTGGGGGCATTTTCAGCCCCCTTTTGCCATTTTGGGTTCAATTTCGGCTCTGAATGGCCAGGGTTGGGTCCAAAACAGCCAGGATAGGTGATGTCAGGGGGTGTGGCATATGCAAACCAGTTATGCTAATGACACACTTCCGGTGACATCAAGGGGCGTGACATATGCTAATGAGTTATGCTAATGAGTTCCTCTAGCTCTTTTTCTACAAAATGACCCCTGGGCTGGGGTATCAGTCAGTGATACTGTTAGCTTTTCCACATGGCAGATGAGTTAAGTGGAGATACTCTGGGAGCAGATCAGGTTTTGGCTTTTTGTTTATTCTACATTTGCTGTATTTCTTGTATGGCAAGCAGTAACTGTCAATCATGCTGAATTATCAGAAGGATTATACTGGCCGCTGTTTTGTCTGGGTAAAACAACTTTTAAAAGCTGCCAGTTATACAGATCATAGGGAACTACACACAGTACTGAGAAAGGAGAAAAGGTGCTTGGAAGGAAAAGGAATGCTAATTTAAAATTATTTTGAAGTGTAATAAGTCCTTCTGAATACTGAGACAGTAGGACCAAGAGACGATTGATTTCTAAAACCTATCCTGGAGGGCCAAAAGGGCATGTGCAATTTCCCTC
This sequence comes from Eublepharis macularius, assembly GCF_028583425.1. Taxonomy (NCBI): domain Eukaryota; kingdom Metazoa; phylum Chordata; class Lepidosauria; order Squamata; family Eublepharidae; genus Eublepharis; species Eublepharis macularius. Next base: position 120,506,598 of record NC_072797.1, on the reverse strand, counting down.
TCTCTTTTATGTTGCACCCATGATAATTTTAAGTCCTTCATTTGCATAAAGCTACATTACAAAACAAAGCTCTACAATGTAATGGGTTTTTTTATAGATTTGCTTCTTTGAAAGCTGTGTCCAGATAATGGGAAATGCATTGAAATCCCCTTTCTGAGCACACATCAGTGTTTTAAAAAGACCACACATTCTTTGTGTGTGTATGTGCTAAAGTGTTTTTAAGCAAATAGCTTGGTTTTTATGTATGATAGATTTTTCCTTGACATTTTAAATTTGGTGTCACTAATGTTTGGGTCTTGATTAAATTGCTTCAGAGTTTGGAGACTTATCTTGTGTTATAGTGCAATCCTGATCTGTTAAAATCAACAAGTGACTTGGGGTTAACATTACTGCAATTAAAATACCTAAATGTAACTAAACCCATAAAAGAGATGTGCATTTTTTTAAAAAAAATATTAAATTTCACTTGAGTTCTTTTAATCCTTATTTTGTGTCTTTTTAAAAAAAGACTGCTGTTTTCCATTCGATTAAACATAGGTGCTCATCTTTACTAGTTTTAGGAAACTAGCCAAGCTGTACTTCATTTTGGCTTTGGATGCCCAGTCCTCTAATAATTTATGTTGCAACCCTGTTTTTGTAATGTCATTAATGAGTTTAACGTGTTTCATGGCTGCTTGTCAATTGGCCGTAGCCCAAATGTAAATGAAGTGTGATGGGAGGTGTGTTGGCTTTGTGTATTTTAATATTATATTTACACTTGAAGGAACAAGAGCAGATGCACCCCCTGGAGCTGTTTTGACACTTGAAAAGGCTTGGGGGGTGGGTGCAGGCCCCATGCCATGGACCCAATGCATCATTTTAAAATCAGCTTAAAATGGCAGTGGTGAACCTGTGGCAGCCACAAGTTTACCATCACGTTTAGTTTGGCTCTGTAACAGTTTCCCCTAAGGCTTGGTTGAAATGCATACTTGGATAGTACAGCTGGGTTCTCCTGCGACATCTGATGGGATCTGTTACCTCAAAATAGGTGGGGGGTGCCAATGTACCTAGGGTTGCAGTTCTCAGGCTTTGGCCCTGAAACTTGGGTTTGAGAAACTAATAGCAGTAAAGCTGAAATCTTGATGCTGCCAGCTATCCCACAAACAGGTATCCCAAGACTTAGGTTCATGTTTATGGGAACAGCTGTGCATCTTTTTGGATATGGGAAGCATTGATCTGGCATTAACAGATCCAGTAAATTTTGAATGGAACCTTCAGTTAATTTTTGTTTCGTTTTAAAATGTTGCGTGTGTTTCTCTACATTTTTGTGATTATACACATTCACAAATAATGTGGTACAATTATTGGTGGTGTTTGAATGTAGGGGTCCCAGGTCCCCCGGTGGAGGAAGGGGATCCCCGCTCTCACACCCTGCCTCCACTTACCTGGCTGGTGGGGGTAGAAGGTGTGGGAACGGGCCTCCTGGGCATGCTCCCAGGGGTGATGCGATGATGTCACTCCTGGGATTGATGTAATTTCACTACCACAGGAGTGCTCCCATGCTTCTCAGTGGAACAATTTCGGCTCCAAATAAGCCCAAATCAGCCCACTGCAAAGCGCGGGAATGCTCCCTGCACAATGACATCACTTCCCAGAAGTGATGTCATTGCATAGCCTTGGCCCACAAAGGTGAGTGCCAGGTCCTTCCCTCCTGCTAGAAGGGTAGGGGGACTTGGCAACCCTATCTGGAAGCACTACTTTTAGCAGGGGTCATTTTGGAGAAAAAGAGCTGGAGGAACTCATTAGCATATGCCACACCCCTCAACATCACCGGAAATGTGCCATTGGCATAACTGATTTGCATATGCCACACCCCTTGACATCACCTATCCTGGCTGTTTTGGACTGAATCCTGACCATTCAGGGCTGAAATTGGGCCCAAAATGGTCAGGATTGGGCTGCTGCTGAGCAGGAGAGTGATCCACCACCCGTCAGAGGCCCGATCCAGTCCATTTCGGCCCCAATCCAGGATGAAACGGGCCCCAAATGGCCAAGAGTCAGGTGGGCGGGGCCACCTGACATGTGACTTCTTTGGGGAACTGCCGGAACTGTGTTCCGGCGTGTTCCCCCTCAAAATGAGCCCTGACTGTTAGTACTGCTGTTTAACATGTCATCAAGCCTGCCACGGAGTCTCCGAGTTTAAGATGCTGGGGACCTGGAAACTTGTAGGCTCCTTTCTCCTCCCTGCCACCCACCCTAAACCTCCCATCACAGGTTTGGGGTTTCCCAGGAAGGTAAAGGCTGGGACAATATACGCTGCTGGTGTAGCCTCCACTACAGCAGGCAGAGATCCTTGACCCAAATCCTCACAGAGCCCCTTATCTCTTCTTTCAGAAGCTCCACCAGACAGGCAGCCTGTTCTCTTTGTTTGCCTTCCCTCATCCAGCTACAGACCAGGGCTATTGGGGAAAAGGGAACTTAGCAGTTGCTATCCCTATATACATTGCCACCATTTATACTTGGCCCATTTAACGTGACCAGTGTTTGAAGCCTGTGTATGATATATTTTCCCTCACACAATGATTTCAAGCCAGCCAGGGTTAAACAAAACAAAAATAAACTTTATATACAAAATGGAACATAGGAGTGAACAGATTTTAAACTAATAAACAAATTGGAGCTAAACAGAGAATTATGGTTGCCAGGTCCCCTTTCTTCCTGGCAGGGGGGAGAACCAGCACTCACTTTCTTTGTCCTCTTCATGTGCGTACGCTTCACAGCGGGCTGATTTGGGCCTCAAATGGGCCCAATTTAGCCATGTATGAAGTGTGGGAGCACTCCCGATGCGGTGCAATGCCTTCACTCCTGGGAATGATATGGTTGTGCTGCCCTGGGAGTGCACCCTGGAGGCCTCCCCGCACCCTGTCAGCCAGGGTTGACTTCTTGATTAACACCTAGTAGGGCTGGAGACTCAGTTCCTTAATCTCTCAGCAGAGGGTTAGTTAAGAGGGACTGGTAGTAGCTCCTGTTATCTTGGGGGGGTGAGGTTTCTTACTTCCAGTTAGGTTTGCCAGCTCCTGGTTGGGAAATTCCTGGAGATTTGGGGGTGGATCCTGGAGAGGGCAGGGTTTGAAAGGGAGAAGGACTTCAACTGGCTGTAATGCCATAGAGTCCACCTTCCAATACAGCCATTTTCTCCAGGGGAACTGATCTCTGTTACCTGGAGATCAGTTGTAATTCTGGGAACCACCACCTGGAGGCTGGCAACCCTACTTCCAGTATTGAATGTTTTGCTCTTGACTTCCACTCTAGCCTTCTTGAGGATAGATGGGGCCTTGTCACTCCTTCCCTTTGTAAGCTTCAGAAATGGAATGATCAAACCCTCTTCAATTCCAGAGCATTAAGATGAAGCAAGCTTTATACTTACAGCAATAAATGTTTATTATATCGGCATCTCTTAAGCCCTAATGAATGCATCTGAATCAAGTTTGTTTCAAATGACCTTGTTTAGGCTGTTTTTTTAAAAAAGGAACGCTTATAAGAATTGTTTTGAGTACACTATAGTTGCTTCTCATCTCTGCATTTATTTATACAAGCAAATCCATATTTCTAGGCATTGTTCACATTTATATTAACTTCTCTCTTATAAAAATGCAACATGCTTTCCACTGGACCATAATAACAGGGGACATTATTTTACAATATGAAACTGCCTGTTATCCAAAGAGATAATTTTTCCAGTTTTTTCAAACCGTTCAATGTTCTTTGAAAGGAAGGGATGTCTTGGCAAAGTCATTTGAACAGCAGGTGTAGCTAAATTTTCAAAACATGAATAGAAAACATAACCCTCTGGAATCAATCTAATTGCAAAGCACTTTTCTTTTAAAAAAGAGAGAAAGAAAAGGCAGAGTCAGAAATGTGTTGAAAAATGACAAATTAGGAGCTCAGAAATATTGCTGGGGCTTTTAGTCTTAACATCTTTTGTCACTTTGGGCTGCTGTGGTGGTATTTTCAGCACACAATTCTATAACGTTTAAGAAACTAACCCTATTGCAGGAATTAAGTGTTTTGGTTGGAGAAAATAATAAAGTACAGAAGAATCAAACTGAAGGGCCATTCTTATGCGAATTCTAGATCCAGTTGAAACATCCATTACAGTTCTATAATCCCCTGTATTTATGAGCAAATCCCTTTTCTGAGGGAAAAAAAAAGCAACCCTCTTGTTCATTAAAGTGGTTTGTGCTGACTGAAAAGTTAAAGAAGTACGAATATGCCCCGGGGGAGGGAGGCGGCCTTTTTTGATTGCTGTATGATGTCGTTGCAAGCCTTTTCATTTTGCTCATTGTCACTGCTAGTATTCCTAATTTCTTTTTAAAAATGCCATTCTATCTTTATTTTATACGCCATTCACATGCTACTTAGAAGCTTCTGATGCAAAAACGGGCACTGATTTTAGCAGGCATAATTCTATCTAATTTTGTTAGTCGAGTTGGGGAAAGAGATGATGGCAGTTTTGTTTTGGGGGGCGGAAATCTTTTTCAGAAACTGGGGGTTTCTACTCCAAACAGTGTGTCTGTGAAATTCAGTAACATCCAGTAACTGAAATACTGGCAACAGTAGGATGACCATCCTCAGGGTATGGTCTGAAGTCTTCCTGATATTACAATGGATCTCTGGACTACAAAAATGGAAGAAATGGCATTTGTGCAGGGCAGACTTTGTGGCATCATATTCCCACTGAGCCCCTCTCCGTCCCCAACTCCACCTTCTTCAACCCCCCAAACATCCAAGATTTACCTAAACTGGAGTTTGCAACCCTAATTAGAGTGCTAACAATTACCACCTCTGGCTAACCTCAGCTCATTCAAATTCTCAAATACTAATGATGATAGTGAGCTTGGTGGATTCCACTATCTTCTTCATTGGTCCAGTATGGGTCATAATCAGACTCTGGTTCAGGTTCCGGTATGACCCAGTACTCCCCTAGAATATATGTTAACGTATTTGGGATAATTCCATATGGGGCATGTAATATAATTCAAAGTCGACTCATCAAACTCTGCTGTATAATATGGCCAAAGCACACTAAGAAAACTACATTTCCTTGGCCAAAAGAAGGAGCCGTTAATAGTCAGATATTAGGAAATGTACATGATACTATTGATAAAAAAACTGATGAACTTGATTATTGATATATCTGGTCTTATACTGCTAACAGCAAAGCTTCTGCTAAATTGCCTTCTCTTCCCGCAGGGGACTCTGTTTCTTCTCCACCTTCTCTGTCTTTGCTTCCTTATTCTGGTCTCTACCCTATTCTTTCTGGCTGTTAAGACTGTGTTCTTATACCCGCTCCTTCTGTTCCTTTTGTGAAAGCCACTCAGGCTCCTCAGCCTGCTCCTGTCCTGTCTCCTGCTTATATTCAAAATCCAATTGTCTATCAGGCCAGCTCTGATTCTGGGTCAGTTATTCAGGCACCATTGAGAATTTACTCAGGGCCAAACTACAAGTGACGAATGACACTTGAACGGCAAGTGTATTCCTCCCTGTTCACTTGCCCTCCACTTGCTCTCCACTTGATCCACTTGCTGTTCAAGTGTCATTCGTCACTTGTAGCTTGGCCCTCAGTGCCCCAAGAAGGAGGTGGTGTGGTTACTGCATAATCTCATTTTCCAGTCTCTCCTTATCTTGTTTTCTGGAAACAACAGCTTCCCTGATGGTGGTAGAACTCAGTGGTGTAGCATCGGTTGCCAGCACCTGGGGCAACTCTGGCAGGAGGTGGGGCCCCTGGCACCACATGCATGCACTCAAAGCACGTGCGCACTCCTGGGACCATGCTGAGACATCACTTCCAGAAAGTGACATCATTATGCAAGGTGCAGCTTTCCCCCGGGAGCGCTTCTGCAATTTGGGTCCACTTGCCTCTCTGCCCCTTACCTGGCAGCAATGTTCCCTCTAAGTGGTGCAGTGTTGTGAGCCAGAAATCTACTTTGTGAACAGCAACTTGCAAATTCAGTGGTTGAGATTCTAGCAAATGAGACTGCTTCCATTCTGTTGCTCACTGCCAATGAATTCCATCAAACTCAAGCCATGGTCTTGTAAGCCATGGTCTTGTAAGATCATGTGGCTTTAGATATGCTCCCTGCTGCTCAAGGAGGCACCTGTATGTTGGTAAGAACTGAATGTTGTATCCATATCCCTGATAATTTTGATGCCATTGAATCTCATGCTAGTCGTATTGCCCAGGTTGCCCCCCTCCACTATGATACTTCAATGAGTGGGTGGGGTTCCCTTTTGTCTTGGCACCCTTCTGCTACCTGAAGAGTATAGTATAATTGTGGTCTCTTTGGTTGCTTTGTGTTGTTGCCTGCAGTGTGAGGTTTCCTTATTGTCTTGGTGCCGTGTACCTCCCAAATGAGTCCAACAAATGCCTCTGCAACTTTGCCAAGATGTCATCTCTTCTGAAGTAAAAGCGCTCTTGCTCCAGCAACATTCCAATTTTGCAAAAATAGACCCTTAAGGTCTTGCAATGAGGTTGAGGCTTCAGTGCAACGAAAGGGGGAACTGTCTTGGGAAATCTTACTAAGGTCCTGATGGAGGTCAAGAGTGGAGCCATAAGCTCGAAGAGGTCACATCTGCCAGGCCCAAGGCTGTATTGGTAACATTGAGACAACTGTCAATTCTCCCATATAAGGAGATAGTTGTGTTGTAACATTTCTATTGGTTCCTTGTTCCTGCTCTTTTTTATGTAAAAAGTACAGAAGGTTATGAGGCGATTTGTTCTGTGCTTCATTCGTAGGAGACTCCCAGAGCCAGTGCATGTTAAAAATAAAGCTTTCAGGTTATAAGGAACAGTGTGGTTGTTTCCTGTTTCAGTCCACCAGGGATAGCCTTACTTGCCTCAAAGAACAATTTCTCAGAACAGTGCCTCCACAAAATGGCATCTATAGGGCCTCTGAAAATGGCCATCAGGGAGCCTGAGGCCAATCAAGAAATGTTGGGAGGTTCCAAGTTAAGTGTCTACATTCCAAGTTTGCTTTGAATATCCTCATTTTGGTTCAGTTTGTCCCCTGTGAACAATGAAACAGTTTTATCCTCTGCAACATATGCAAGTTACACAACTTCAGTCTGTGGGGCTACTTTGAAATCTGACTTCCCTCCTCCTCTTTTACCTTTGTTCATGAGCTTCTCTTTCTTCACACAGCATAGCTGTGTTTAAAAAAAACCACCTGTACATTTTCAGCTTTCTTCTTAAAGTAAAGCCGTGTCAGTGGCAAACATGTAAAAATGGAATCAGATAATTAAAAAGATCAAAGGAATCATCTATGATACGAGCCACAATGAGAGGAACCAAAGCTTATAACAACAAATTCCAGAATCAAAAGAAAATGGGAAAATAGGTTCAACAAGTGCATGCAACAATTTCCTTTGTCTGTGCGAATGCAGCACAAGAGAGGGATACAAGGAAATTGCCTGATCAGTCTGGAGTGTACCAAGTAGCCTCACTCTAAAAATGTATCTGTTGTCCTCACTACTGTCCTTTTATTACCTCCCTTAGTCTTTTTGTTTTCCTTCATGAAGTGACCCACTCTCAGTGACTCTTCTGGGGATTCTTCCTTAGCCTGAAAGCAATTCACATTTTTCTTGTACTTCCCCCCAAGCAACAAACCAAGGCTTTTTATTATGCAGGTCCCTTATCAGCAGACTAACAATTTCTGAAGACGTTTGAGCAAATGCTCAATACCGGGGGTCCCTCAGCAGCCAAAAGTTTCCCTTTCTGACTGTTTTTTCAATGGATTCTAACCAAGAGTAAATGGGAAGAGAAGTCTTAATTTGTCAATGATTAAAAAAAACCAGCAAAATGAGACTAAATAGCTGAGATGGTTACTAATAAAAGCAGCTGTATTTTTTTTTTAAAGAAGAGGGCATTCTAACGAGGTCTCTTGGAACAATTGTTCCAATACAAGAAATGCCTTGAAGCAAATTTCCGTTACCCCATTCAAGCCTCTCAAGGCACTTTTGAAATAAAAAGGAGGGATAACAGATTTTAAGGTAGACCCAAGTTGTGTAGCTTGCATATGTTGCAAAGGATAAAACTATTATGTATAGTTCCATAATTCTTTTTTAAGGATATTTTTTGTCAAGATGTGGTTGTTGAGGCTGCAATTCAAAGGAAAAGACTGATGTGGGGGAAGATTTTTAAATCCTCCCCCTCCTACCATTTTCTGTTTAAAGCACCCCACCCAAGCTAACTTTAACCCTCCTGGAAAAACTTAAAGGTGCATATAAATTTTCTCTGATGGGGATAAAAACAGCTTGGGCATAACAATACATTGGGCATAACAGTTTTCAGTGGGAAAACAGTGTAAGAGGGAACGGTTAGGAAAACCATCTCATTCTTCCCTGATCTTTCCAAGTTGCATCCTTAGGAGCTGCATTGTGTTGGGATATGTGTGTGTGTATTTTAAAAATCCCTAAAAAGAATGATGGCTGTGGAGTTCCACACCCACATCATACCACACTGCAAACAATCCTGCAGCCAAGTACACCCTATACTCGATGTGGTTGAGACACAACTTCAACTTGTACTTGATGTGGTTGAGGCAAACTCGTACTGTTGTTAAAACAATATTACAGATGTAGTTCCTAAAGACTTCAAGGTAGTCTTTAACTGACAAAGTGTATTATTTTAAAATAGCCCATTTTCTGAATGCTCCTTACTAGAGATGGGCACGAACCGGAAAAAACCTGAACCATGCAGTTTGTGGTTCATCAAATTTCACGAAACATGAACCACAAACTTTCACGAACCTGCCCCTGGTTCGTGAACCGGTTCGTTTGGTTCATGAAAACGCCACATCCAGGTCAGAAAAATCATCACTTCCGGGTCAGCAGAAGGTCACGGCTGGGACAGCAGAAGGTTACTTCTGGGTCAGCAGAAGGTCTGCAGGAAGTCCATCCCCTGTTGCTTAGGAAATTGATTGATTGGCACCAGGCTGTCTGCAGCCATGAACCCAAAAACGAACCAAATGAACCAGCCTAAAGTTTGTGGCGGTTTGTCAGAAATGAGATCTGATGAACTGTGGTTCACGAACCACGAACCAGCCTCGTTCATGCTTAATTTTGGTTCATGTTTCAGTTCGTGCCCATCTCTACTCCTTACCCCTGTACTTTACATGCAACTAGTGCTTCCAGATGATGCAGACAGCTCTTTTGGCAGGGCGTTATTTTCACACCCCCATGGAACATCGCACCTGCATTTGTGGATTACCTACAGTGGAGAACCTTTCCCACTACCTACTTTATTGTCCTTTATATAGTGTACCCAGAGCTAAATTTTTGGCCAGAATCCTACCTGTGACAAACTCATACTCTGAAATCGAGAAGATTGTGTTTTTGTTGTCTGACACTGATACTCATGTGTCCTATAGAGTCTCTCAGTTCGCACTCGCAGCCAAAAAGATAAGATCTAAGGTGGTACTGAATGAGGCTGCTTTGTGATCCCTGGGATAGTTTGGCATACTGTATTATTTTAATTAATTTTAGTAACTTATATAAACTGTGATAAGGGACTTAATTGTTTATTAGTCAATGTTTGGTGAATTGTGATGGCCTATGGCTATAGACAATAAACTCTTTTGATTGATTGAACTAGTGAAGTGGGCCCAGAGGAGGTGCCTGAAGCTAGACCTTCTACTTCTAGAACCAACACTCATCCTGCAGTGTTGATAACAGTGTTGATAAGGAGAAAACAATATCAACATGGAGGTAATGGGGGGGTGGATACCAGGATTTGTGACAGTGCTGTGGTATTGCTGGAAGATTCTACTTTTATATTGGTTTCAGGTGTGTCTCGGTGTGGTACTGTAGCTCCCTTTTCTCCCCTCCTTCTCTACGTTGTATTCCTCACTGGAGAGAGCAATCATTCACTCAACATCACTGTAAAGCCCAGCCTAGTGACATCTCCTGGTACGGTGAATTCTCAGGCATGTGCAGGTGAGTGGTCCGCCAACGTCTTCTCTTTTGTTGAATGTGAGAATCCGGAGAAAGAGAAAACAGAATTATTATTTCTTCATGGCTTTGTGCTGTTGAACAAAACAGAAAAAATAGCTGTGGAGATCCTGACATTTACTTCTCAAAGGCTAGGGAACACTTTTGCAATCTGTGTACCAAAATTAGAATACCAACCCACACCTCCACCTTTCTTATATGGTGTGCAGGGAAAGTGAAGGAGTTCCATCTGGTATACTGAAATTTATGTTTGTTGTGCCTGATTATAGGACGATATAACCATAGACATATGATTTTAGTGTTTTTAACTTTAGTATTCTTACTTATTGCTGTAACTAACCCTGAGCCCACTTGCGGGGCGGGTGGGCTATAAATGCAATAACAACAACAACAACAACAACAACAACAACAACAACAACAACAATAACAACAATAACAAATTAACAGTATTCATAGATGTGGAAGGAAAACTACAGAACACTCCCATTTACACAAACTTAATAGCTGTCACATCTTATCCTCATTAGTAATCTCTCCAGGTACCAATCCAAAGTACTAAGGAAAAGTTTGAAGCCGCACTACATAAAGACTGAAGACTTGATACTGTGGATTGGCACCTTTTTTAATGAAACATTAGTTTGCAATGGGTTACCTGAAGCATACAAAAATACCTTGTTATTGGGAGGGAAGTGCTTTTTCCTGTTGTCCCTCATGATTCTTCTCACCCACATTGGGGTGTTTTGTTGTGAGGATAATAATAACATACTTTGTAAACTGTTTTGAGTGAGTGTTAAGTCATCCTGAAGGGCAGTATATAAATCAAATGTTGTTGTTGTTGTTATCTGAAGACCCTGGGGAGGAATTCTCTCCTGCCGGGGAACATGGCAAAAGAAATGGGAAGTGATGTGAAGAAGATGTGCATGAATTTAATTAATTAAATTTAATTTATTAGATTTATATTCCGCCCTTGTTGCCAAGTAGGCCCCCTCCCCTGCTTTAAAGCCTGCTATGAACTGTGTTAAAGTTTCCTGCATTACTGTTTTACTGCTGCACAAAGACTGCTTTGCACGTGTGTGTTCTAATACACGTGTCAGTTTCCTGCCTGCGTGTCAATTACCTTGCTGCTGCTATAGACTGTGTAGTTACTGACTCCATGTTTGGATATCTGCACAAAGGACTCTTTTTCTGGGCAGCCCTGCCCTGGCCTGTATCTGGAATTCCCAGTGTGCGTTTGGACTGTGTGCCCCGTGCCTACATTGCCATCTGCCACGGACCGTGCCTGTTCCCTGCCTTGGACTGTGTTTTAAAGTGTTGTTCCCCCTGCCTCCATGGAAGCCTGCCTCATATGGGCCCAAGCCGCTGCTAGCAGCCGGGCGCCTGCCGGGGAAACCTCCAGCGAGCCTGGCTAGGCGCTCCCTGGTCAGTTCCCGCCTGGAGCCTCCCGCGGGCCGGTCCCCGAGCTTGCCCTCGCTACCGGGCAGCCTGCTAACCAGCCCCAGCTATGCCCAGCCGGCATCCATGTTCTCAGGCAGCCAGAAGACCCTGGGAAGAAGACTGCTTTGAGAAGCCATTTCGGCGAAGCGGGCACACCACGTCCGCAGCGAGAGCCCCTCGCCCCGCTCTGCATATCTTAGGAGCCGCCCCGGAGAAGAACTAAGTGCTGACCATCCCAAGCACTTAGAGAATGCATCTCAAAGAAACCTCCGCATTCCAGAGCTGATGACATCAGGACAAGCCCTGTCCGCTGGAACATCCTTTCAGCCCACTTGGATTTCCCCCTCCCTCTTTTGTCCCCTCTTCCTGAGGTGTCACTTATCACAATCTGATTACCAAAGTGGCCCATCCAAGCCATTCAGTAGCCCATTAGACCCTTTGTTTTAATCTGTGAGAACCACCAAGTACAGCACCAGCCCCAGGGTACGTTTTGGGGTATTTAAGCCGGCCTCTCAGACCGCATGGTGCTCGTGCCATTCCCGTCCTGTCCAGGCGCGTGCCATCCTATCCAGACTTCCTTGCTGTCCGTCTGTGGTTCCAGTGCTGGCATTGGACCACTACCCTCGCTGCTGTGTCTCTGCTTCGCTCCAGGATAAGTGAGTATTCCCCCTATCATCGTTGGGAACCAGCTAATGCGAACGTCTCTGTATTTCCTACTCTGTATTTTCCTAGATCTTGTGTGTTCCTTGTATGATTGTGCAAGTTAGGCTTACGCCACACTAAATACACGTGTTTGGAACTTATTTGTTGTCTGCCTCTTTTTCACTAGAGTGTCTGGGATCGGGACCTCCGTATACATAGGTTATGATCCGCGCTTAATATTAAGTTACAGACTGCTATAGCTAATTCCCCATTATAATAAAGGGCAGTTCTGGTAACAGTTTACTGGTGGAGAATGCGGGCATAACCCAGTTCGTGTGAATCCACGTGAGTCGACACGCGTGTTTTCAGCGAACTGACTTAGAGGAAAATTTTCCAGACCTCAGTGTAAAGAGTGCAATTTAGCTCAGGGAATTAAAAGTGTGAGTGTGTGTGGCTCTAGCGAGCATTTCTATCTTGTGGGTTGGCTTTTCCCCATTTCCTCCTTCAGCCAGCTTTGGACTACTTGCCTTTTGTGGTGCACCGCGAGGCCCTCCAGCCGTTATAACCGGTGTACTGTGGGTGAGGACCTCTGAACTGGTGAAGTTCCTGGCCACCTTCCGGGCTGCCTAAACGCGTCTATGTGGGTGGGATCCCAGAAGTAGGCTCTATAGATTTATATACATCCTGAAGCAGCACATATAAAATTCTCTTCCGCCCTCCCCCGTCTCTCCTAAGCCCGTCCAAACCCCGTTCCTGCCAGCACTTAGGCTTCAATCCCCGCTCCGGAGGAAACGTGAAGGGATCGATAGTCCGTTCGTTCGTTCAGTCAGTATAGCTTTGGGAATCTGAAGCCAGGTTCCTGAAACCCCGCGGCAACCGGCCGCACCGTGCTTAAGAGTTTTAAGTTAGACTCTTGGGCGCCTTTCCGCTTGCGAGTTTTAAGTCAGACTCGTGGGCGCACCTCGCTTGGGAGTCAGTGGGACTCTTGGGCACACTTTTGCTTGGGAGTTGTTAGAACTCTTGAGCGCTTTTTCCGCTTGGGAGTACAGTAAGCTTTACTCCTGAGCACTTTTGCTTGGGGACTTGCAGAGGCAGTCCTTGAGCGCATTTAGTCTTTTGGTCAAGGCTTGGAGACAGTTTAACCGTTTGTCTCTGAGCGCGAGGCCTGGGGACTTTTTTTGAGTTTAGTTCTTGGGCAGAGAGCTTGAGAGCATTTTGGCTTCTGAGCAGAGGCTTGGAAGCACTTCAGTTCCTGAGCAGAGGCTTGGGAGCATTTCTGGTTGCCTGAGCAGAGGCTTGGGAGACCCCTTAATTGCAGTTCCTGAGCAGAGGCTTGGGGACAATTTTTGGTTTCCGAGTGTAGGCTTGGGAGACCCCTGAGCTTTCGCTTCTGAGCAGAGGCTTGGAAGCACTGAGAATTTTGGTTCTTGGGCTGAGAGAGCTTGAGAGCACCCTTTGAGCCAGTAAACTTTTCCTGGTCCCGTGGCTTGTAGGCAAGCTTGAAACGGGAATAGGAATTTTTCCTTCTCCCCCGGTGGAGAAGAGCCGAGTGTAGGACCCTTAAAAATACCCTTGTAAACCTAAAAGTAGGACCCTTGAAATCACCCCCTGGTAAAAACCCTGTGTAGTACCCAGTTTAAAAATCCTTGAGGACCGAAGGGAAGGATAAACCTCCCAAAGGGACATAGAGAGGAAAAGTTGTTAAAACCCCTAAGTAGTTTTAAATAAAAAGAAAAATGTACCGGGCAGCCCCCACCGTGCCCCGCCTGGAGAAGTGGCTAGTTAAGAAGGGAGATTGCCCTTGGGAAGCCGGTTCCTTCAAGGGACCCGACCCACTCCAGATAGTCAGAAGCGCCTTCCAAGATTTTTGTGAAAAGGAGAAACCTAGGTCAAGTAAGAAGGACAGATACGGGGCCTGGGCACTTTTCACCGCCCTGCAGGACAGCGTGTCCCTAATTAGTAAGTTGCACTCAGCGCAGGAGGAGCTAGAGGAGAGGTCAGAACGAGAGCAGGACGCCTTGCATCTAGAAATCCAGACCCTCAGGACTAAGCTAACCGAACAGGAGAGAGACCATGAGGAAAAGGCAGTTGAGTGGCGCGCTGAACGCGTCAATTTCATATTAGAAAAGCAAGGATTAACTACCGCCCTCCAGGACGCCCAGCACAAGGCTGAAGTGGCCACCGCTCGTGCCGACATGGCTGAGCACGCAGTGATCGAGGGACAGGAAAGAATCGCTAAGCTAACCCATGCCGCCCAGTTCATGGCAGAGCAGAAAGTTGCAAAGATAGCCGCAGCAGACCACTCCGCTTGTAAGAGGGAGCTAGAGGCCCTAAAACAGCACCTGGGGATGCAGCAGGCCGTAATTTCCGCCATGCATCCCGCAGCCCTCTTGGCCCTCCCCGAAGGTAGTACCGACAGTTGGTCACCTCCTTCGCCCCAGCCCGAGGAAGCTCCACAGCCCCTCCATCCGATAGCTACCAAAGAAATTGTCACCACAGACGAGGACGGCAGGAAGACAGACCGGGTCATTAAGGAAACCCGCAATTGGAGGCCCGATGAGCTCCAAGCCATAGCTGACCGCATGGGACCCCTGAACCGAGACTCAGCTATACAATGGTTTGCACACGTGACCATGTCCCAGCCCTCCGCAAGTGGCTCCGATGTAGCTCAGCTGGCTCGCCATTGTGCCAGCCCCGAAATAGTCACCTCTCTTAATGCGTATATTTCTAACCGGAGACTAGCCACTCGCAGTCAGTACGGTGCCATGAAAGAGTTGTGCGCATTCCTATGGCCCACCAAGAGTTTAAAGGCCCTGCATATTGCAGAGTCTCAAAAACCCGGAGAGGATCCAGAGGCATATTTAGCCAGAAAGCAGCTCCTAGCCGAACTAGCAGACGAGGTAGATTTAGACTTGAGCGACATGCCGGACTTCGACGACTTAGAATTTAGAAGGGCAGTTATAGATGGACTCAACAGCACCACTCGCCTAGCCCTAGCAGGAGTCGAGCCCGGGAGCATTACATGGGGAGAGCTGGAATCCCGCATCAGGAGCATTGCTGGCCTGTTGCGAGAGACCGGCGCCATCCGCCATGTGAAGTCCCCGGCCTCTCGTAGAAAGGAGAGCGAGCCGATAAGTGCAGTCACCTATGCCAATCATGGCCCCCACTCTCAGTACCGACCGCAGGGACGCAGCCCGTACCCGGAGGCAAGGGGAGGGATCCTGAGGGGAAGGAGCAGTAGCTTTAACAGGGGAAGAGGACCAAGGGACTACCGCCCGGGAGTTTCCTTTGCGCCCACCCCAAGTTACAGTTCCTCCTCCCAGCAGGGACCCCACGAGCTCCGATCACAGGATGCACCCCTAGCCCCTTCTCACTCTCGAGCATCGCACCCGTACAACCATCAGGTCTACCCGCCTCCAGATCAGTCTAACGCTTGGGGAGCATCGCAGGGCGACCACGAGGGCTACCGGGACAGCAGCAGCACGCCCCAGTCCAGGGACCCCCTCCGCTGGGAACTTTGGATGCGCCTCAAAAACATTGGAGCGAACATGGAGCTGTTCGATGGAAAGCCCACGTCCGTTCTAATGAAAGCGATCATGGAATGGGAAGACCAGCAGCAGCCCCCAGTACCCCCGTCGGCGCCCCCGTTACCGCCAGACCCTCCCTTCTCGAGCCCCCCGATAGCTGCGGTCCGGGAACGCCCGAGCCCCAACAACCCCTTTAGAGGAAGCGCCGCTTCCACCGACCAGGGTGCAGGATCAGAATAGGGTTGCCCCAAGTCCCAGTCTCCTTCCGTGGGCATAGTTGCCAAACTAAAGCCGGACACATGGGGGAGACCGACAGTAAAGGCAGGGATCGGGACTCCCGGGGAAAAGAAGAAGCCTGCCACCCTCCTCATAGATACCGGAGCTTCACTTAATATACTCCGGCCCACCTTAGTCACAAAGGGAACTCAGACCCCCACCACCATGCAGCTCGCCGGTTTCGGAGGCGGCATGCAGGAATCCCCGGTCTGGCAGGATATCCCCCTCTCCGTTGGGAACCTGGCCACCCGGATTTTGGCATGCGCAAACCGGGGAGAAGATGATGGACTTTTGGGCATGCCATTTTTCCGTGCCGAGGGACTGACCATTGACCTAGCAAATGGGCTCCTGTGGCGTATCCCAGGAGGCCCAGACTTTGTCAATGCAATCCATCGGTGCGCAGCCCTTAAGGCCCCTCTTCCTCTCGCCCCCATTACAGGAGACCCCTGGGTTCAGGACTTTCCCGAAGTGTGGGTGACAGACAAGGCCGAGTGTGGGATAGTGAAAGGCGCCTGCGTCCTGAT
Source organism: Eublepharis macularius (assembly GCF_028583425.1). Lineage (NCBI taxonomy): Eukaryota > Metazoa > Chordata > Lepidosauria > Squamata > Eublepharidae > Eublepharis > Eublepharis macularius. Next base: position 120,490,208 of record NC_072797.1, on the reverse strand, counting down.
TGAAGGAAAGGACCCCCCTCCCCAACGACAGTACAAGTACCCAGCGGAAGCTGAGGCAGGGATAGCCAAGACTATAGAAGGACTCCTTGAGTGGGACGTCATACTCCCGATGCAGTCCATCTGCAACGCCCCATTGTGGCCAGTTCTAAAAGCAGATGGAGTGACCTGGAGAATGACGGTCGACTTCCGTGCCCTGAATGCCACCACCCCTCCAGTTGCCCCGGTTGTGGCCAAGTACAATGAGATCCTGACGGCCATTGCCGCTGGATCCCGGTTCTACTCGGTCATAGACCTGGCCAACGCTTTCCATTCCATCCGGCTGCATGAGTCTTGCTGGTACAAGTTCGCGTTCACTTTCCGCGGCCAGCAATACGCATTCAAGCGGACACCCCAGGGATTCCACTCCAGCCCCAGTATTTGTCATGCCCATGTAGTTCAGATGTGGGAACGCCTCCAACCCTCCTCGAGGCCCCACGTACTGAGCTACGTGGATGACATTTTAGTCCACGCCCCCACGGAAGAATTAGCCCGCCAAATCACCAGGGAAGTCCTGGAACTCCTCCGCGAGACTGGGTTCAAGGCTAGCAGGGAAAAGGCCCAATTGGTTCAGACCAGCGTCAAGTACCTGGGTCTGACCCTGGGACCCGAGGGTCGCACCCCGGACGCCCAGCGAATGGAGGTCATTTCCAAGCTGCCTGCACCCACCGATGTCCCCTCCCTCAGAGCCCTTCTAGGAACTTTTAACTTTTCCCGAGACTTCATCGAGTCCTTTGCAGACAAAGCTCGCCCCCTTTATGCCCTCCTCAAGAAGAACACTCCCTGGGAGTGGGGACCGGAGCAACAGACAGCCTTAGCCGAGCTGAAGCGCAGTCTGGCCGCAGCCCCGGCCCTAGCCCATCCAGATGTCACCCAGCCATTCTTTATTCAGTTAGCCGTGTCAGACAAGAGCATAGGAGTCACGCTCACCCAGCAGCAAGCGGGAACCGCTAGAGTAGTAGCCTATGCCTCTCGCAACCTAACCGCAGTAGAGACCAAGTTCAGCCCATGCGAAAAGACTTGCCTTGCTCTAGTTTGGAGTCTGACCCATTGGGAATTTATCATAGGAGGTTCACGTACAATAGTTCAGACGACTCACACGCCCCTCAAATATATTCTGTCTGGCAAGATACAAGATGGACAAGTCTCAAACGCCCGCATAGCACAGTGGACCCTGGCCCTGGTCAACCGCGGAGTAGAATTCAAAAAGGAAACCACCGAGCCACCAGCCCCCTATGGCCTGTTAGTAACCGGGACCGAGCACGAGTGCCCCCTGGACCCGCCACCACAGGTTGTTTGGCCAGTCACTTGGGGAGTCCCGCTAGAGGAAGCCCGACAGAACGGCTTCACATGCTGGTTCTGTGACGGCTCCTCCTTTCACATTGGAGGCTCCCCTCGGACAGGCTACGGTGCCGTGCGAGTGAGCGACGCCCATACTCTCAAAGGTCCAGCCCGCCCCCATTCCAGCCAAGTGGCTGAGGTGCGAGCGCTTCTGGCAGTGCTTGAGTTTGAGCCCCCAGAAAGCCCACTTGCCATTTACACCGACTCGGATTGGACGGCCAAAGCCGCCACAGTCTGGCTCCCGGTGTGGCAGAATCAGGGGTGGAGAGCCAGTGATGGGAAACCCGTAGCCCACCTACAGCTATGGCAGCAAGTAGCCGCGCTCCTTCAGTCCCGCTCAGGCCCAACGCAGGTTACCCATGTCAAAGGACACCAAAAGACAAACTCAGAGACCGCTTATTGGAATGACCAGGCAGACCTCGCAGCCAAGGCAGCCGCCACAGAAAATGCTCCCTTACCGGAACCAGCCACCGATTGTCCTCTCCACCCTGTCACCACCCGAGCACAAGCCCGCAGCCAGGCTCAGGGAATCGCAGGAACACTAGACCTAGCACAACTGCAGATATCTGACCCAGAAGTAGCTGACCTCCTAACCGCAGGAAGAGATCAGACAGGAAGACTAACGATCCGAGAGGAGGAAGGCATAGTTTGGGCAGTAGATACAGCCGGTGAACGCCACTGGGTAGTGCCATTGGAAGTTAGGGCTGACTTAATTCAGTTTGTCCACGAGCAGGGACACCGAGGCAAGGACCTGACTCTGGAAAGGGTAAAAGAGGTTGGATGGTGGCCTGGCATGCGCACCGAAGTAGCGCAATGGGTAGACAACTGTCTGTCCTGCGCTATGGTCAATGCAGACCCCACCGGACCCAGAGCTCCCCTCCAGCATCAGAGAATTGACGGACCATGGGCTCGCATACAAATTGACTTTATCGGCCCCCTTCCCCCCACTCCTCGCGGCAATCTCTACTGTCTCACTGTCATAGACCCCTTTAGCAAATGGGTCGAAGCGTTTCCTTGTAAGCGCAACAATGCAGTCACCACAGCCAAACTACTGTTCAACAATGTCTTTTCAAGATGGGGCATCGTGAGAGTCATGGACTCTGATTTAGGCTCACACTTCATCGGAGAAGTCACACAGGAGCTTTGCAAGGCGCTAGGCATCCAGCAACGCTTCCACATAGCCGGCCACCCTCAAGCTTCGGGCGCCATAGAAAGAACCAACCGGACCCTCAAGGAGGCTCTCCGCAAAATGGTTCGCTCCTCCGGGAGAGACTGGGATGAAAAACTCCCCATAATCCTAATGGCCATCAGAGGCACCACCGCAGTTCACGGGCTCACACCCCATATGGTAATGACAGGGCGAAGAATGCAGCTCCCGGAAGCCTTCTGGCTAGATACGCAGCTCCCTTCTGATATGCAGCCCGTAGTGATTAATGACGCTTGGGTCCAGGATCTGCTCTCATCCATACACGCCGTCCACATGCAAGTGGCCCAGAAGTTGGGCACCGCTCAGAAAGATATGGACCGCAAATTAGGATGGGTCAGGAACCCCAGGCAGTGGGAAGAAGGACAGCTCGTTTTATATAGAAAGTTCTCACAGAAGGCACACTCACTAGCCGCCAAATGGCAAGGCCCCGTCTCAATCACGAAAAGAGTTTCTCCAGCCGTCTATCAGGTAGCTATCCAGAGGAAGACGGGAGGCACTTGGCTAAAATACTTTCACGCCTCTCAATTAAAGGAATGGAAAGGGAAGCTGCTCCAAACCGCCCCTCCTGTGTATGACCCTGGGGGAGCCGCCACCAGCCCAGCCCCCCTCTGCCCAGTGATTCGCCAGATATCCCTTCACCCTGGGCCAGAGATACCCTGTGTCCCCTTAGACCAGACCTTTGTAGCCTTAGTATAAAAAGAAACAGCAAAATATGTAGATATAAGTGTGAATGTCAAAAGTTTTTCCAGTTCTATTCTTTGACTTCATTAGGCGGGCCCCACAGTTGGGACCCTTGGAGGAAACACGGCAACCAAAGCCAAATAGGACCACCACCGAAAGTGATTCTTAATTGGATTTAAGCCGCATGTTCGGAAAAAATTGCACAGGCAAAAGAGATTTGCTGTGTGTGAAAGTGGTTGGAGAGGCTTTAGCCCAAAAGTGAATGTAGTCTTCCAACGTTGAAACCACCAAAAAAGGTGATTTCTTTGTTTGAAAACATTTCACCCGCCGTGCTGGTGAAGATCCCGCATCTACGTAGATTCGGGGTCTCACCTGCCAGACCCACGCTTTCGCATGATGGTTGGCTTTGGCTTTGAGGGCCGTGCCTCCCCTGGGAAAGGACCCCCAGGAAAACCAACATCCCTCTTTTACTAATGTCCATATTCGTCATGGTGAGTTGCTATACGGCGCCGCCAGTTAGTACGCTTTAGTGCAAAGGTAAAAGACCCGCCAGTATTTTGTAAATATGTTACCTCTGGAATATGTTATTGAGGTACGTTCGCCACGCACAAGGGGCAGCGTGCCTCATTTACATAGCCAGGATCCCCTGCGCCAAGATGACCCCCAAACAACCCAGACCCAGTGGCGCCGGCAGATCTCGGTCACCTCCGCCGCTTTTCGATAAACGCTGCCGAGCACCTTTGGCTCCACTTTGGCCCTTTCCGCCAGCAGCCGCCCGCCCCACGTAATCTTTTCCCTTGCCCGTACCGTATAAGGGAAAAGAAGGGGGGGGAGACATATTGAAGTTATAGTGAAGCCAGGCCAGGCCTTCCAAGTGAGGGCAACCCGAAAAGTACCCCACACCCGTGTGCTTTTGCTTTGTGTGTTTCTTTCTTTTAACATGAAAATGGGGCCTCCCGAGGGAGTCCCTCCAAAAATTGATCCTAGGAAAAAATATGGTCCGCCGAAATACATACATGAGGTCCTGCAAAAAAGCAGAGGGAAAAAGGCAAAGCAAAAGCAAACCATCATAAAACATACCTTCAACCCTAACCACCCCTACTTAAAAATTATTTTAGAAAAATAGAACGAAGGTCTCCTTTAGCAGCAACCCTTATAGTTAATGGAAACCGCTCTCTAGTTTTCCTTCCTTTTCAAAACGGCAAGGCCAGGCCGAGCCGGACCGATAGCTCTCAGCCCGCAAAATAAAAGCAGCCCGCCACCGAGCAAGGGGCACCTGAAGGCCACATAGTCTAGGCACCCAGGGACCCCTGGGGCGAGTTTGCAGAATCCCGCCTAACGTACAGCCGACCCTTGCCCGACGTAAAGACGTTCCCCCTGAAATATACATGCTTTCGGAAGAAGCCTCCACACAGGAGTTCCCCAGAGCAACAAGCTGGAAGGCTCGCTTAGTGCTCCGGGACTTCTCGTTCGAACCCCGCTTAACATACAGTGCTGGCAGAAATACGCCCTCCTTTTTCCCCGCTTTACTTCATTTATTTTGCTGCAATAAACTCAGGGAGCCTGTACTTATATCCGCAGGTCTCCCCAGGATCTTTTCACAACAAAAGGAAAAAGAAGGCCAGGAGATGAGGCACCTGGCTACTCTGTGTTTGCTCGTGCTGGCAGGCACCCTAATAGAGGGGCGCCCGTCCAAATTAATGCCCTACCCCCACTGGAGATGTATCAATACCCTAGCAGGGAATGAAATGATGGTCTGCAAAGTTGTGCAGCAGAGCAATATGACCACCCCTACGGATCGCACTAACTTCCGCAGTTGTGAAGAGCAGTGGATCCGACCCCCAGAGCTTGTTATTTTATGTGTGGGAGTCAAAACTATGTCCCAAGAACTAGTGTGTTACTCGCCCACTGATACAGTTTCACCACTCGCTCCGATTCCTTGTATGTTCCTTCCCCGTATCAGGCCAGCCCCCACCGCGGTCCCGGTGGTAGACAAATATACCACCCCTGCCAACTTCGAAACCTCGCCATTTGTCACTGAGGCTTTCGGACCATACTGTGAAGTTATTTTAGTGTCGGCCGCAGTATGGAAGGCAGGAGACCCCTTTAGAATGACCATCCTACTAGGCACTACTACCACTGAATCTGCATCAGTCACTATCACGACCCCTTCAGGTGCAGTTCTCTCCTTTGCTATAGAGCGCTGGGAGAACCTGACCTGGATTGTAAAAGAAGAAGACCTAGCCAAACACGGCCCACCCGATTGGATACTGGTTCAACAGACGCCCGAATGCCAAACCAAGCCCCTAGTAGAGAAATTTCACCGGCTTGGGCTGCTCTTTGTAAATTTGACTCACGAACCAGGCAATTATTCCCTGCTGATCCGGACCCAGGAGACCCACACCATCCAAATTGACCCTTTGATTGCTAGCAATGAACAATTAAGCCAAGGCGGCACGCATATAGTGGGCTCCCATGTTTTGAAAACTGACATTCGAGAGAGAGTTCTAGTCCGCCCGCAAATGTCTTTAAAAGAGATCCGCATAGACTTAGCTGAACTAAATGTAACCCAGAGGCTGCCGCAGTGCGCTCCCCATCTGGAGGCCGGTAGCAAGGGTTGGAATGCATGGCTACAACTGTGGATCGATCCCTCTCCCTCTCTCTCGCGTGCCAGACGAAGCATCGCCGACTGGACTGCTCCTGCAGCCGGAGGCTTAGCAATCATGGATTCGGTCAATATTGAGACTCTCGCTAATAAGTTTGCCCATGTTACGACTAGCATCTCCGACTTAGGTAAACCGGTGGTGCAGTCCCTAAATTCCATTTCGAATGGGCAACACGAGATCAGCTCCATTTTAGTTAACTGGGAGAGTCAAATTGAAAGAGATTTTTCTCTGCTGCTCAAGGGAACACAGTCTTTGGAACGCAACGTGTCAATAGCCATGGCATGTATGCAGGCCCAACAATTAAACCAGGCTGTGGCCATGGGGCTAATTCGGCAAGCCACGGACGGGCACTTGCCCCTGGAGATTAAAAGATTGATTATGCCCAAATTGTCACCCATAGAACTGGAGCTTGAATCCTGGTGGTCTCTCGTAAATTCCTCATTCTCACCGACCACCCAGGAGCTTAAACTATTTTTACTAACGGCCAGTGCGCACGAGTCATTCCACGTGTATCCAGTCGTGCCTCTGGGACTCCAAGTCAGTGACACCGAAGTCCTCTACGCCCGCCACCCCGACCATTGGGCCCGCTTCACCCCGACCGGATGGCAGCTCGTCAGCCTCCAAGGGTGCCAGCATCGAGACCAGACCGGCTTCATCTGCCAAGATCAAGCCTTTGCACCTCATCACCCCTGCGTAGCCCCACAAGTCGACGCCCTCAATGAGTGCCCTTTCGAGGTCGTCCGGGAGAACAGCTCCGCTGTGGTCTACCTTGGGAAAGGATGTGCCTGTGTGCGAACGGCCTGCGACTTTGTGATCCTGAACTCGTTCCAGCTCAAGCCCGTGATCCCGGGAGTCAACCGCTGCTTTTGCAACCTGTCTTCGGTGGCAGCCTGCGACTTCACCTACACAGTACCGGTCTGGACCCAAGAAGAGATCCTGGTGGCACCCTCCCTCCATCGGTATGTGAAGCCAGTCTCCCTTGGCATCGGCCTGGAACTAATCCACGAGCTCCTGGCCCACCCGCAGCTCCGCCGCACCCTCCAGAACATCCAGAGGGACGGGGACACCACTGCTTTGGTTGTGTCCCACAACGGAAAGGAGATTTTGGATCTTGTCCAGCGGATTAAGACCACCGGTGAGCATTCGTGGTGGGAAACCCTCTTTGGCTGGAGCCCCACTGCCACTGGAATTTACAATTTGGCTTTGCACCCGATCGTCGTTATTTTGGCCTTTCAAGTTTTGTTATGTGCCTCACTACTTTATTTGGGCTGTTGGAGCCGCCGACAGCTCCAGCAACTCCAGCTGTCTTACCGCTTGGATCACTATAACCCCGACCTTCTTCTGCCTTAAGGGTTGTTCTTGGCGCCCTCCTTTAACCCTTGTTTATTTGCTTGCGTTGTTATGAACTATGATTGTGTTTTACTATATGTATGGATCCTGCACCGGCCCCATGGACGCTCTGCTGCCGGATACCGCTCCGAGGCCCTCTTGTGGACTAGGGGGGGACATATCTCTCTGCCTCCCAACCCACGGCCCGTCTCCAGACGATCGCCAGCAGCGCCACCTCCATGAGGACTAGAACTATGTGCCTGAAGCCCTTCTTGCCGCTCACCGACCCTGCTCTGCGGATTGTCGCAGACAGCAAGGGGGGGTGGAAGTGTGTTTTGGAACACATGGACTAAGTTTGCTTGTTCCTGTATATATGCAACCGAGTCTAGCAGCTGTACTGCGGACTGAGCCATCTGTGATCTTTGTTGCTCTATGGTCTTATGAATTTCTTGCCATTGCTTTTTATGAATTTTACTCCCATGAATTTAGCCCCGAACTAGTCCCTCCCTCTATTTGCTGCAAGTGCGCCCATGATCTTCCCATGAACTGGGACCCACCCCCTATTAACTTTATCCTTATGAATTCGATTTTAACCTTATGAATTGCCTTTTTAACCTGACTCCCTCCGCCGAGGTAATTCTAGCATATCTATTATTTTATGAATTTGGTTTTAACCGGGACCCCTCCTGAACGGTCTCTTTTAAAGGTTATTTTATTTCTGATTTTAAGCTCTATGAATTTGGTTTAAATCTGACTATATGAGTTAGTCTTTTAATTGCGAAGTTTATTTTTCTGCCCCCTATGAGCCCTTCCGCCGCCCCCCCCCCCATGAATTATTTCCTCGCACTTGCCTTTATCATTGCTGCTTTTATCTATGAATTGGTTTTAACTTCCTGGTTTATTGCTTTTAATCATATATATATCTATGTATTTATGATTTTAACCATTTATGAATTGCTCTACCCTCTATGAATTGATCTATGCCTGACTTGCACTTTCTTATATGAATTGTTCCCTCACCTATGAGCTTTGTTTTAACTTCCTATGAAGTAGCCTGCTTTTATTCTTGCATTCATGAATGTATCCATGAATTGCCTTTGCTTTTAATCCTATGCCTATGAATTAATCCATGTATATGAATTGCTCCTGGTTTTTAGTGCTTTTAATCCACCATGAATTACGTATGAATTACCTTCATCCATGAATTAATCAATGTACACAGATATGAATTATTGCTGCTTGTATACATGAATTGCTCATTGCTGCTTATATCACTATGAATTGCTATTACTTATGAATTATTGCTATTTATTCTGACGGTCGCACTTAGCACACCCCCTGGCGTGAACCCAGAGACCTGCAGCCTATTGGCTGATCTAAATTGCACTTATTCGGTTAGGTGGTTCTCCAAACTAAATTTTCGAGTGACGCCTCCCCCTCCTTCCCTTCCCACTCCTTCTTCGCTCGAAGCTCGACCACCGGACATTGCCAACCACCTCGCCTTTGAAGTCAAGTTCGGGGACCACCGTGCCTGACGTCCCGGAGTCCCCGAGGGGGGGAATTGTTGCCAAGTAGGCCCCCTCCCCTGCTTTAAAGCCTGCTATGAACTGTGTTAAAGTTTCCTGCATTACTGTTTTACTGCTGCACAAAGACTGCTTTGCACGTGTGTGTTCTAATACACGTGTCAGTTTCCTGCCTGCGTGTCAATTACCTTGCTGCTGCTATAGACTGTGTAGTTACTGACTCCATGTTTGGATATCTGCACAAAGGACTCTTTTTCTGGGCAGCCCTGCCCTGGCCTGTATCTGGAATTCCCAGTGTGCGTTTGGACTGTGTGCCCCGTGCCTACATTGCCATCTGCCACGGACCGTGCCTGTTCCCTGCCTTGGACTGTGTTTTAAAGTGTTGTTCCCCCTGCCTCCATGGAAGCCTGCCTCATATGGGCCCAAGCCGCTGCTAGCAGCCGGGCGCCTGCCGGGGAAACCTCCAGCGAGCCTGGCTAGGCGCTCCCTGGTCAGTTCCCGCCTGGAGCCTCCCGCGGGCCGGTCCCCGAGCTTGCCCTCGCTACCGGGCAGCCTGCTAACCAGCCCCAGCTATGCCCAGCCGGCATCCATGTTCTCAGGCAGCCAGAAGACCCTGGGAAGAAGACTGCTTTGAGAAGCCATTTCGGCGAAGCGGGCACACCACGTCCGCAGCGAGAGCCCCTCGCCCCGCTCTGCATATCTTAGGAGCCGCCCCGGAGAAGAACTAAGTGCTGACCATCCCAAGCACTTAGAGAATGCATCTCAAAGAAACCTCCGCATTCCAGAGCTGATGACATCAGGACAAGCCCTGTCCGCTGGAACATCCTTTCAGCCCACTTGGATTTCCCCCTCCCTCTTTTGTCCCCTCTTCCTGAGGTGTCACTTATCACAATCTGATTACCAAAGTGGCCCATCCAAGCCATTCAGTAGCCCATTAGACCCTTTGTTTTAATCTGTGAGAACCACCAAGTACAGCACCAGCCCCAGGGTACGTTTTGGGGTATTTAAGCCGGCCTCTCAGACCGCATGGTGCTCGTGCCATTCCCATCCTGTCCAGGCGCGTGCCATCCTATCCAGACTTCCTTGCTGTCCGTCTGTGGTTCCAGTGCTGGCATTGGACCACTACCCTCGCTGCTGTGTCTCTGCTTCGCTCCAGGATAAGTGAGTATTCCCCCTATCATCGTTGGGAACCAGCTAATGCGAACGTCTCTGTATTTCCTACTCTGTATTTTCCTAGATCTTGTGTGTTCCTTGTATGATTGTGCAAGTTAGGCTTACGCCACACTAAATACACGTGTTTGGAACTTATTTGTTGTCTGCCTCTTTTTCACTAGAGTGTCTGGGATCGGGACCTCCGTATACATAGGTTATGATCCGCGCTTAATATTAAGTTACAGACTGCTATAGCTAATTCCCCATTATAATAAAGAGCAGTTCTGGTAACACCCTCCCCACACCAGCAGGCTCAGGCCGGATTAAAATTTATGAACATTGCATCCCTAATAAGAAACCAGCACATACTGATTGACGGCCATGTAGCAGTCCTTACAAGAAATCATTCCAGTATCTCAGACAAATCAAGCACTCAGAACTATTAGGGCAAGTTGTCAAAACCATAACAGCCGTTACTGTACGCTGAACTATAATGGGCAACACTACTTTAACGAAGATACCAAATCAATACCTTTATAGCAATCATCTCAATTTTTCAAAGTTCAAAATGAGAAGGGGAAGCATAGAAAACAGACCAACAGTATCATGAACCCGCTTGCACTGTTGAGATAACTGTTGTCTGAGGGGCGGTTGCTCACCAGAATCCATTTGTTCAGTTGTGTGTCACTGAGGGCCAAGCTACACATGACGAATGACACTTGAACGGCAAGTGGATTGAGTGGAGGGCAAGTGAACAGGGAGAAATACACTTGCCGTTCAAGTGTCATTTGTCATGTGTAGCTTGGCCCTGAGAATGCCCTCTTGTGTCACGACCACAGGACAATTCTCTGCTAGGACTTCTGAGAAAACATGTTACCTACAATTAGGATTGCTGTGAATGCAACTATTTAGCTTTGGGACATTTAAAATGCCAAATATTTACTCACCTTCAGACAGTAGTGATGAGAATCTATTGTTACCAGGTCATGTGTATATAGCTCCTGCAATCCCTTCCTCACTTCCACGGTCACTCCACAAGGAACACTTGGAACATAAGCAATGTTTCTAGAAAATAACTTAGCCCTCAAGGTAGCGTCCCCATGGAAGAATTCCATTCAGCTCCCTAAAGAGTAGGCCGGTAGTGGAGCCATTTCCCAAACATCTGCAATGAGCAACAACACTTTTGTCTTCTAAGTGCATAGCCTTTGCTTTTGTTCTGCACTCAAGTGCAGAATGGCTGCGTCCCATGCTCATCATTTGTTCAGCGATTCTTCCAAAACAGAAAAAGTAGAGTCCAGTAGCACCTTTAAGACTAACCAACCTTACTGTAGCATAAGCTTTCAAGAACCACAGTTCTCTACGTCAGCTACATGGAGGATATATCCTCCTATATCCTCCATGCATCTGACAAAGAGAACTGTGATTCTCGAAAGCTTATGCTACAGTAAAGTTGGTTAGTCTTAAAGGTGCTACTGGACTCTACTCTTTTCTACTTTGCAACTACAGACTAATACGGCTAACTCCTCTGGATCTTTCAAAAAAGACAATGTTGCAGAGGGAGGTGTGCAGTGCCTTTTGCAGTTTTTCCTCTCCCGCAAACTTAAAAGATCTCTTGTCTCCTTCTCTGGCCAGGACGCCCTAAATATGCCCTTATTTTTTCTCTGGCCAGAAATTTTTTGGGTTTGCCATACTAAACAGCCTCTCTGCAAATGCCAGATTCTGTGGAGAGGATTCTGGGATGCTCAAAAATGCTGCCCAGAGTCCCAAACTATTCTTCAAAGTGGTTGGCTGCCGTGGAGAAGAGGTACGTCGACCGGCCAAGTCTCAGTTCTTGCAGTGGTGGTATGGTCTGTTCTTGCAGTGGTGATAGTTTGAAGAAAGGTGGCAACTGTACTTTTTTGTCAAACAAATAGTGATCTAGCGCTAGAACTGTTTTTTAATTTTGGAAAAAAATGTACAGGCTTCCCCCACCCCCTGCCCACGCAAGAGAAAACAAAAAGCAAGAGAAATACATGTAACAATTATGGCTCAAACTAACAAAGCAGCGTATTAGTACAATTCTCCTTAAACATTTTTTTTTAAAAAAAAACCCCTGACAAAATGGAGATTAAACTCCAGGTGGATGAGATTGCACTGGGTGGACTTTGAAGCATAAAGAAAAGTGAAACCGCCTGGGTAGGCGGGATGTCGAAAAATGTGGCCTGTCATTCACACGTTAAATAGTTGGAAAAAAGTGACCTGGGATCGCACAAAAAATAAAGTTCAGAGAAAGTGTGGTCCAGGGAAACTCACATTGAAGGCGTTGAAAGAATGCTATACAAACAACATGGAAACAAAAATGTATGCAAGCAAAGGTAAAATCCAACAGTGTTTGGTGTGCAAGGTGGCACAATAACAATGTGTGGAAATGGCCTGCCTCTGCTGACTGAGTTCATCTACATACTGATCTGATGTATTTGCCTGTCCAATATTGCCTGAATGCATTTGCCTGTCCAATATCTTACTTTAAATGATAAAGTAGGCCTATCATTAGAAGGCATGCAAGCTAAACAAACATCTCTACTATTCTTTACAATTCCTAGACGGTTTCCTGAATTGCAGAAATAATCCTTTTGACATCCAATGTGGAGGACCTGATTGTCCTGGTTTCAAATACTGGTTCTGACATGAAGGTTGAGCTGTAGAGACTGGCCAGTCACCCTTTCTCAGCTTAACCTACTTCACAGGACCATTTCCTAGGCTATCAACTGTCATCCTTTTTACAAGTTACTTATCAACCTAGTTCCTTCTATTTATGGAACTATTCATAGCCTGTTACACAAAGTCTGATTCATTTTTATCAGAGCTTCACAAAAGGAAAATTTATCCCACCACTATGAAGAATAAAGGAAGGAGCTTACTAAAAGCCTTTGTCATTCTGTGGCTACTTTTATCCTGGTCACAGCTCTTTCTTTTGATGGACTTACTTTTCACTGTGACAGGTGGTACCTCCAATATTTTTTAAAAACCCGTTTTCTAATCTTTGAAACAAAGACAAATGCCTTCTTTGACTTCAGCAGTTCAGGACTGGATGATGAAAGAGCCATGTAAAATTACTGCTCTTTGTTGAATTCTTGGTTTGACAGTTTTGTTATTTCTGTAGCTGACACACACATTTTAGAAGGATTAGCAGTACAAAATCCCACTGTTACTTGATGACTGTTGCATGACCAAACATGCCTCCTTGTTAAGAGACCCCGTTATCTCCAGAGATGCAGTGGAAGTCAGTTGCACAGAAATGCATACTACAGGCAGGGCTTTTTTTCTGGGAAAAGAGGAGGTGGGACTCAGTGGTGGAACTCAAGACCACACAATGACGTTGCTTTGGGTCAGCTGGAACAAGGGGGGAGTTTTTTAAAGTTTAAATTGCCCTATGTGAAAATGGTCACATGGCTGGTGGCCCCGCCCCCTGATCTCCAGATAGAGGGGAGTTTAGATTGCCCTCTGCGCTGTGCTCAATGCCGTGGAGGGCAATCTAAACTCCCCTCTGGAGATCAGGGGGCAGGGCCACCGGCCATGTGACCATTTTTAAGAGATGCCGGAACTCTGTTCCACTGTGTTCCTGCTGAAAAAAAGCCATGACTACAGGTATGATTGTGAAGGGTGCCTTTAATGATTGTTATTTATGATTGCTTTTATGATTGTTGCCGGGTGGCCTTTAAAAAAAACTGGACAGGGGCTTGGGAACTCACCTTTGCATACTCTTTTGCATGTGCGTGCTCCCAGCCCAAGTGTGATGACGTCCCGATTGGTCCCTTCCTCGGGGCACACAGGAGACTGGGTAGGTGACTGGCTGGCTGCTTCCCTAGCATGCAAGAGGCCAGGTGAGGTGGCTGACCAGCTGCTTCACCAGCGCACAGGAGGGCCAGCAAGCAGGCCAGCTGCTTCTCTGGTGTGCAGGAGGGAGCCAGTGGTCTGGCTGGCCAGCTGCTTCCCTGGCATGCAGCATGCTGGGTGGGCGAGCAGGCCAGCTGCTTCCCCAGTGCATAGCAGGAGGCTGGACAGGCTGGTGGGCCGGCATGCATAAGAGTCTGGGCTGCCTGGAAGTCTGCTAGTGTTGCTGCCAGCTTGTGCATGCGAGCAGCCAGACACTCTTTCCCCACATACAAAAATAGCAGATGTTTATATGTTGGGTATTATAACCCCATTTTCCCCGGGCAGTCCAAGAAAAAGCAAGCTGTCTGGGGGAAATCTGTATACCTGGCAACAGTATCAGTTGCATACCAATGATGTGAAAGAAAGAAAGAAAGAAAGAAAGAAAGAAAGAAAGAAAGAAAGAAAGAAAGAAAGAAAGAAAGAAAGAAAGAAAGAAAGAAAGAAAGAAAGAAAGAAAGAAAGAAAGAAAGAAAAAGAAAATTACAGGAGTAAAAAGGCAAAAAAAGAGGAGATTTGCAACATCCACTCTCTGTCCTGTGCATGCTGCACAATGAAATGGATGAATTCTGAGGGTACTAGGGCTGCCAGGTCCCCTTACCCTCCCGGGAGGAGGGGGAACACTGAGCACTTACCTTTCTCTTCTTCCTGGTAGCCTCCTTGCGCATGTGCTTTGCGAGTGCACAGCCCCACACCAGCATGATGATGTCACTTCCGGAAAGTGACATCATTGTGCAAGGCAGGGAGGGTATGCATGCTTCACAGTGGGCCAACATCAGTGATGTCATTGCACAAGCTCTGGGAGTGCACCTGGGAGGTCCGTTCCCCGCTTTTCATCCACACCAGCCAGGAAGTGAAAGGTGGGAATGGGGGATCCCCCACCCCCATCAGGGGAGTGGGTTCCCTAACCCATGCTACTTCAAACTGGAGGTAGGATATTGCAGGTGATGACAGGCACGTTTTCAATTAATGATTTATCCAGGAAATGTATATGCTACCTCAGCTTATAGCAAATTATAAAATTTGTACATCTAAGAAAAAGTTTCTTCCCTAGTCCTTTTCCCACAGTGAAATTTTTGACTGTGAATAGTGTAACCCCCTCACCTGCAGTCTAACGTCATACAGTCCATTCTACCTTGGTACCCCTATAGCACTAAAAGTCACAGTTGACTTATAGTGACCTCTGGTGGGGTTTTTATGACAAGAGACTAACAAAGGGGGTTTGTCATTGCCTACCTCTGCAACCCTGGTCTTCATTGGAGGTCTCCCATCCAATTACTAACCAAGGCAAACCCTGCTTAGCTTCATGAGATCTAACAAGATCAGGTTTGCTTGGGCTATCCAAGTCAGGGCCCGTTCTACCCTAGCACTCTGCCATTTCCTTACCACTTCTTTCTGCTAATAGTCTGTGCCAGGTCTCATTCTTCTATAAAACTAGGAAACATTTATTTCAAGAGGATGTTTTGAGGCCCATCTCCGTCCATTTAATGCTATGCTTTCTAACTTGCCTCCCCAAAGATCCAGTGGGTAGTAGGTTGCTGCATTTTCATGCATACCTTTGGCACATTTTAAAGGAGACTATGACACAATTACCAGTAAATGGTGTAGGAAATCTGCTGTCTTTTCCTTGTCCCATAATACATTCACAGTGAGGCACGTCTTCTGATATGTGAAGTGCTAATCGTGCTTCACTGAACTCCATTATTTCCTGTTTATTATGGGGAAAGGTACGTATGTAGCAATGGCACCAAAAATTTGTAACTATCCACTTTGGTATTAAAATTTCCCCAGCTATATATAAAATGCTATGTCTCTCAGTAGTTTTTTCCAGTTCAGAATGGTAAATGAGATTCTATCATTGGTTTTGTTAGCTGCCAGTTTCAGAGCTGGTATACAATAAAGAAGCCACCCTCGGGTACAGCTAAATCCTGAAATATGTATAACAACAACAACAACAATATTCGATTTCTAGTCCGCCCTCCCCGCAAGTGGGCTCAGGGTGGGTTACAACAATGTCATAAAACAATTAAACCATTTAAATACATTAAAAACCAGAGTCCTAAGATAGCAGCACCCTCATCCCAGCCACATATAAGCAAGGGGGGAGGAAGTATGAACTGGTGCCATTCTGTGACCTTGCATATGTACATAGTACAATGCCATGGTAAATGAGCTGAGGTTAATGCCACTTGTTTTCATAGTTCTTCCTCTGGATGTAACCAACTACCAAGAGATTAAGGTACAGTAAAGTACAGTAAAAGTAATTGTAAAAAATATAGTAATTATTTTAAAAGTACAGTAGTGAAAAAGTGTTGGTACATATTAAATATAATACATGCAATAAATATACAGTATCAATTTTTTTTACATTCACTGTCCATAATGGATCACATACAAAAATATATATTCAAATGGCCAAAAAGTCCTATTATGTGTGCAAAAAGTGAAGGCGCAAATATTGATAATGTCACTTTATCTTCTTTTCTTTTTTCTTTCCTTTTGCAGGTGTGCAGTAAATGAAGTTCGTCACAAAAGGAAACATTGCAAGTCTCGGGTAGGTATGGATGAACAGTTATTCATCTCCCATTTGTTTTTTCTTTCTTTCAGGTGGAACCTGAAAGAACTTAAATAGTAAGTAATATAAATAATCATGCATCTGAGTGGTTCCTTCATACAAATACCTGTAATGAAGCCCTGCATTAGACAAATACAACAACGCACCTACATGAACACAGGAAATCTCTTGTGTGTCAGTGTCGACTCACTGCAAAACAATGGCCGTGTGGAATTTGCTTAGCTGCTCCACAACCCAAGATGCTAGATCCTAATGAGTTCACCTGTCCAGCTTTGCTATTGCTATTGCTGTTGCTGTTGCTATTGCTATTGCCAGGTGTCATTTCATAGAAAAAGAGCTGGAGGAACTCATTAGCATAAGCCACACCCCTTGCCATCACCAGAAGTGTCATTTGCACAACTGATTTGCATATGCCACACCCCAGATATCACCTATCCTGGCTGTTTTGGCCCCAATCCTGGCCATTCAGGGCCGAAATTGGGCCCAAAATGGCAAAAAAAAAGGCTGAAAATGACCAAAAAGGGGCCCAAAATGGTCAGGATCGAGCTGCTGCTGAGTGGGAGAGTGATCCACCACCCGTCAGAGGCCCGATCTGGGCCATTTTGGCCCCAATTGAGGCTGAAAAAAGCCCAAAATGGCCGAGAGTCAGGTGGGCGGGGCCACCTGACATGTGACCTCTTTGGGGAACTGCCGGAACTGCGTTCCTGCGTGTTCCCCCTCGAAATGAGCCCTGGCTGTTGCTATGGCTATTGCTATTGTTGTGGCACCACTACCAGATTATGAATTGGAGAAAGATTTGGCTAGTTATCTGGACCTAGAATGTTCGTCTTTTAAAAGTCTCTTCAAGTGAAGAAGCACCCTCCGACTCCAGGTCACAATACAGCCTAGGGCAAGCCTTGAAAATTGCACTTGTTAAGAATAACTCAGATCCAGGCAGGCCTCACCACTTCCTCTTTTTACTTTGGGAAGCAAGGGCTTCTAATCTGCATCCATTTTCTAAAACGTTCACCTGCGTAGAATATTAAATGACTGGATGGATCGCCTTTTCTGAGATGCTGGGTTTGAACATAACAGGATTTTTTTTTTAATGAGACAATGAGCCATCTCCTCTGAAGTGGTATAGCCCCAGAACATGATTACCGCAAGGGGTGTATTTCAGTGCTCTAGCCCTTGGTCATAAATACACAAGAATGCTGTATAGTTTTAGAATGCATCTGTCAATATCGTGCATGCAAAAATTACATGTAAAAAACTGTAAAATTTACATTACATGAAAAATATCTTATGGATATTAGATGAACAGCACTAGAAAATATGTGGTGGTAGGGAGGAGAGCTAGTTATTTCTGTGGTTTTATTTGGGAGTCTGCATACTACAGCCTTAGCAAATCCGTTTCAAACGTTAAGAAATCTTTCAGAAATGGATGAAAATGCATCTCTCTCTCTCTCTCTCCCCCTCCCCCCACCATTCTTTCTGAAAATGTCCTTAATTTATCTGCATAAAGGAAAATGCTAAATTAATTGATTAGTTTTTCTAAAAAGATCAGGACAATAAATTTGCTTGCAGTGTTTTAAGATGCACCTTGCAGCATATCCATTCTTGCAAACCTTCTGTAAGGGTAAAGCTAACCACAGTTCAGGGGACTGTAAAATGTTTATCACCAGCTAATAAACCTAATCCCCAAGCCAAAAGCCTTTAATACCACCAAACAAATACTACTAAACCATCCTGTCAAAAGCTTTCCTGCTATATTGCTTATACTAGTTCTGGGAGTAGGTCTCTCTTGTATTGCATTTCAGAAATGAATTACAGTATTTTGTTTTCCTGAAAATAATGCAGCTCCGTAAACTGCAAGTTTTGAGCAATGACCCCTACAGATGCTGTATCTATAGAACAAAAGACAACTTCACAGCAAAAACAATGTGAAATAGATGTTGGCTTGCAGAGATCTGAATTTTATGCCTCTGAAGAATATTGTAAAAACTATCTAATCGAAAGTTTCCATTCTTACTCTGTGAGTGATGGTGGGTGCACTCTCTGTGCAGGAAGCCTTGTATGTCTTTTATATGAGATGAGCTTCAGATACAGCACCAATGGAAAGACGTTCAGGATTTCCTACCCAATGGCGCCAGTTGTTGTTACAGATGGATAGGAGGTGCACAGATGAATGTATGTATGACATAGTCCAATGATCTGATGTACTGGTGGCAGGGTGGCGGCGGGGAAGCTTACTTAAAATGAACATCAGTGTATATGATAGTAGCAGTCAACTGATGATGAAGGTATCTCAGATGAAACCACTTCACCTCTCCTTATATATGCACTAGAGAGCCAGTTTGGTACAGTTATCAGTAGCAGGACTTCAATCTAGAGAACCAAGTTTGATTCCCCACTCCTCTGCTTGAAGCCAGCTGGGTGACCTTGGGTCAGTCACAGCTCTCTCAGAGCTCTCTCAGTCCCACCCACCTAACAGGGCGATTGTTATGAGGATAATAATAACACACTTTGTAAATCACTCTGAGTGAGGCATTAAATTGTCCTGAAGGGTGGTATATAAATCAAATATTATTGTTATTATAGTTTTTATTAGACCCTAATTATTTCAAACATAGGACATTTGCAGAATTTTTTAAAACAGCCTCTTCTTGTCTTTGAAAAGCTACTCTAGAAAGTCAAGGAAGACTTCAAAACAGTATGCTGCATGGTATGGAGAGCTGACCAAATTGAAATTGAAATCCCCCCCCCCCCATCCCTCACTCTTGCACAATCTTTTACTCCATTCCTAGAACTTGCTCCTCTTGTGGAATGGTTAGGGAGGGACAATTTTAGCTAACTCCCCTTTCCTGTAGCAGCCTCCTCACCATACCATATGGTGTATTCTGGAGGGTCCCCTGATCAGTCAGTAGTGACTGTGTGAAAATGAATGGAAATATTGTAGCAAGAGGATGGCACAAAGAATCACTTTATGGACCATTCAAGGAAGTTTGTATTAAACCTGATTTTTACAAGTGATCCATCAGCAAGACATAAAAGAGTGACTGGATGGGTGCCTGTGTGAATGAACTATTTGGAGAGCAAGCAGTTGTGTAGTTGGCTGAAAAGGAAGCTGGAGAATAGTTTCAGATGGGTTGGTCTGTAGTAGAAGAGCAAAATTGGATTCCATTAGCAGCTTAAACTCCAAGGGCTTTAAGGTGCTGCTGGACCTGAATCTGGAAGAGAAAGATCCTTTGATTTCCCTCCCCATTCCCAATAGAGCTTATTGCTAGTGGAAGGGATGTCCTTGTGAATGAGAATGAATCTTCATTTGTAATGTGAATGGGTGTTTATTATACTTTTAGTCCATTCGTTTCGGTTTCCTAAGAAGCTCCTAACAATCCAAATCAAATGCAAAGGGATGGATCCACTTTGACCGTCAAGAAGGCTATCTGGGGATCATTGGACCTACCAAAGGCATGTCCAACAGATACTTTAATAAGTGATTTAATCGGTGATTTTTCAAGGAAAAAAATAGGGATGCTGCAACTTCTGCTGTGAACTAGAGATGGGCATGAAATGGGAAAAAACGAAATGAGCGTTTTGTGTTTTGTCACATTCCACGAATCTTGAATCACAAACTTTCATGAAATTGTGCCATTTTGTGAAACGATTTGTTAGTTTCATGATTCATCAGAACCCAGGGCACTTCAATGGCCCCCTTCATACACAGAGATACCAAACTCGCTGGGAGACTTCAGTAGGCTTTCCTCCACCCACTCTCACCCTACAAGCCAGCAAGAACAAATGCTCTAAATAAAAATATAAGCAAAGAAAATTAAAGGAAATAAAAGGTAGGCCTCAGTCAAGCTAGGCCCCAGAGCCAGGCAATGCCCTGAGACTGGGGTTGGGTGGGGTGGAGGAAAGAAGGCACCCTCACCCAATGACCTTCCCAGCAAGACCAAGAGCTGAAAATAAGAAAGAGGCTTTTCAGTCTCTTTTAAAGCAGCAGCAAATCCAGCCAAAAGCTCCCAATTCTACTCTCTCACTCCAAATCCCAGCAACAAGTCCTCCCTCTCCCTCTGTCTACTGGAACTGAAAAGCACGAGGCAGAGAGCTACGCCTTATATAAGAAATGCTCACATAGAGCAGAACAGGAGGTCTCTGGTTGGCAGACAGACCTGCCTAACAGGGTTTGGACAGATGAGATTGGTGTTCCCATGGCTACAGAAGGCCCATCTCCTCAGTTGCCTAGTGGATTAATGCCCCTGCTCCTTGCTGAATAGGGCAGAATGGAAGTTCTACAGTTGGCAGGGAGAGCTGCTTATGTGGGCTAAGACTGGGGTTTCCAATGCAACAAAAGGTCTGCAGACATTCCGGGCCTATGTTGCCCAGGGAATATACAGATTGGCGCCAGCCTGTCTGGTATCACGAATCATTCACGAGTCATGAATTTTGTGAAAACTGCGGCCCCACGAAACATGTATCGGCCCAATTCATCACGAAATTTGATTCATATTTTGATTCATGCCCATGTCTAGTGTGAACTCTTTCAAATGTCCAATTTACCATATTCTAATGTGGCAATTACATGTAAGCCAATTACTCAGTCTGTTTGGTTTCTGCTGAGGAGCCATGAATGCTAGTTTGCATCGGGTTTTCCAAAAACTGTGCATACACAAGATGCTGCCAGTTCAAATTGATTAGTGGCCATTAGCTCCTCTGAGGCCTACATAGATGAATACCAAAGGGTAGGATTTTATTGAAACACAGCACTAATTGATGACTGATTTATGTGATTCACAACTGATTTAATGAATGATTTAATTGTCTATTTAAACAATTGCCTGAACACCAGATGGTGGGGAGGGGGTAGTAGAATGCAATTGTGCGGAGTGAGAACATGCATGTGCAAAAAGCCAATTGTGCTATAGTACATGGTTTGTAAAGAGTACAATGAAACAACTTACTCAGCACTGATCAACGGACCAACAAACCATATGACTGATCAAGACTCTGTTTGCAACCTGTGAATAGGTTGGGAGTCAAACCAGTGGGTGTTTTAGCATACCTAGATCTTGTGGCTTTTTTAAAAAGGTGCTGGTACTTTGACAGATCATACACGAAGAGTACTTGTAAATGGTTCTTCATCCTCTTGGAGAGAAGTGACAAGTGGAGTGACTCAGCTATCTTTCCTGGGCCCTGTGTTGCTCAACATCTTCATAAATTACTTGGATGAAGCAATAGAGGGGTCGTTCATTAAATTTGCAGATGATACCAAATTGGAAGAGGTTGCAAACACAGTAGAAGACAGAATAAAGATTCAGGATTATTTTGACAGGTTGGAAATCTGGGCTAAAACTAACAAAATGAAATTTAGCAGAGACAAATGTAAAGTTCTGCATTTAGGTAGGAAAAATCAAAAGCATATTTATAGAATGGGGCAAACATGTCTTGGCAGTAGTACATGTGAAAAGGATCTAGGGATCTTAGAATGCACACTGAACATGAATCAGCAGTGTGATGCGGTAGTTTAAAAGGTAAATTTGATTTTAGGCTATATCAACAGAAATATAGAGCAGAACCACAAGTGACAAAAGGCACAGATTGGACACTTGTCTGCTTCCCTCAAGTTTTGATGGGAAATGTAGGCAGCTTGGCGGAATGTTGGACAAGTGACAGTTGAAAAGTCCATTGGACAGCAGTCAGAGAGCGAAGCTACGAGACCAGGATGCCTACATTTCCCATCAAAACTTGAGGGAAGCAGACAAGTGTCCAATCTGTGCCTTTTGTCACTTGTGGTTTTGCTCATAGTGTCCAGATCACACAAAGTGATGGTACCAGTTTGCTCTGGTTAGACCATACTTGGAGTATTGTGTTAAGTTTTTGGCACCACAGTTTAAGAAGGACGTTGATGCTGGAATGTGTCCAAATGAGGGCAACAAAGATGCTGAGGAGTCTGGAGACCAAGTCTTATGAAGAACGGTTGAAGGAACTATGTATGTTTAGCCTGGAGAGGAGGGGACTAAGAGGCGATATGATAGCCCTCTTCAGAATTTGAAGGGTTGTCACATAGAGGATTGAGTGGACTGGCCCCACAGGGTTAGACCAGAAACAATGGGTTAAAATTAAAGCAAAATTTTTTTCGACTAAACATTTGGAAGAACTTCCTGACAGAGCAGTTCCTCAGTGGAATAGGCTTTCTCAGGAGGTGGTGGGTTTTGCTTCCTTGGAGGTATTTAAGAAGAGGCTAGATGGTCACCTGACATCTATGATGATTCTCTGACTTAATATGAATGTACACAGATCAGGAGAGGGAGGGCACGAAGGGATAAGCTAGTGCTCGGCTTTTGTGGCCCTTTCTTATATGCCCAGGGTAATGCCAATCACCACTAGAGGTGGGCACAAATCACAATATGAAGCAAAAAAAATGCACGAACCAGGCCGATTCATGGTTCGTGAAAACACGGTTCGTGGGACCAGGTTTTCCATGGACTCCATGACTTTGTTTACCCGGTTCGTGTGAGTCATCAGTGGTTTGTAAAGCCAGACAGGCTGGCACCGCTGATCGTGTGTGAAACTCACAGCTCTGTGTGTGTGAAACTCACAGCTCTGCCGCTTGGGTGGCAGGAGAGCGGGGCTGTCAGTTTTACAGACCCCGCACCGGGTTCAGCCGATGGGCGGCAGGAGAATGGGGCTGAAGCCAGCGCCGGGCATTTGAAACAGTCAGCTCTCTTCTCCTGCTGCTTGCAGCGGCAGGAGAATGGGGCTGTCAGCTTCACACACTCTGTCAGCTGGCTGGAGGAATGGGGGAGAGTTTGAAGGGAAGAACGTTCCCTGCGCCACTTGCAAGCCTTCAAACTCTCCCCCTTTCCAGCTCTCCTGGGTGGCAGGAGAACAGAGCTGTCAGTTTCATAGACCTCATGCCGTGTTCAGCCCATGGGCTGAAGTCCATGTGGGGTGAGTAAAGCTGATAGCCCCGTTCTCCTGCCACCTGGGTGGCAGGAGTATGGGGCCTTCAGTTTCATAAACCCCTCACTGGGTTCAGCCGATGAGTTGAAGCCAGCACAGGGTGAGTGAAGCTGACAGCCCTGTTCTCCTAATGCCCAGGCTGAAGCCAGAGCCGGGCGTTTGAAACAAACAGCTCCCTTCTCCTACTGCTCGCAGTGGCAGGAGAACGGGGCTGTCAGCTTCACACACTCTGCACCAGCTTCAGCCAATGGACTGAAGCTGGCTTGGGGTGTGTGATAGTGACAGCCCTGTTCTCCTGCTGCTGCAAGCAGCAGGAGAAGGGGCTGTCTGTTTCAAACACCTGACACCGGCATCAGCAGCTGAAGCTGGGTGTTTGAAATTCCACGAACCACAAACCGATTCGTGACCTGGGAAAAGTTCATGGAAGTTCATGTTTTCTGGTTCATGGAATGTGATGAACCACGAATCACATGGTTCTGTTTTTTTCAGTTCGTGCCCTTGTCTAATCACACTTTTGGGTCAGGAAGGAATTTTCCTCCAGGCCAAATTGGCTAGGGAACCTGGAGGTTTTTTTGCCTTTCTCTGGGCATAAAGCAGGGGTCACTGGGGAGGTGGGGTGGGAAATAGCTGTGAATTTCCTGCATTGTGCTGGTGGTTGTACTAGATGACCCTTGGGATCCCTTCCAGCTCTATATTTCTATGTTACTTGTATATATGGTTGCACTGATTTGTACCAGTTTTCCTCTTGGGACTTGAGAGACCCCCCGCAAGCTGCCAGTACTTAATACTGGTGAGTAACCACAACAAAAACTGTGCCTAGATTCAACCCTAAATGTCCCTATTGGTGTTATTTTACATAGTCACTCTGTTCTGCTGATGTACTTATTTTCTTACAGTAATGTTGTTCATGTAAATTTTTCCTATGTGTAATTTTTTTAAATGTGTGTAAAAGATACACAGATCACATTCTCCCCCTGAAGGTGTCATCCCTGAGATGGGATTTGTGGAAGGCAACAGATTCACATAGTATTATCATTTGTCCTTTACCCACCAATAGAGAGGAAAAGTGAAAAGTGGGATTTTACTCTTCCGCTTTAAAAAATTATCAAGATGCGTCTTTTACCAGGATGAAACTTCTTGTGGAAGTAGAAAGGGTAGAACAGAAAAGGAGGGAACAAAACACTACATTTTATGGGGAAAGAAGATTATAGAAAAAAACCCATTAACAAACAATTCCATCGGAATGATTTGCAAGAAATATAAGTTGGTGTATATTGCCCCTTCTCACTTTTTGAGAGCCAGTTTGGTGTAGTGGTAAAGAGTGCAGGACTCTAATCTGAAGAACCAGGTTTGACTCCCCGCTCCTCCATTTGTAGCCAAGTGGGTGACTTTGGGTGAGTCACAGTGTCTAGGAGCTCTCTCAGGGCCAAGCTACAAGTGACGAATGACACTTGAACGGCAAGTGTATTTCTCCCTGTTCACTTGCCCTCCACTCAATCCACTTGCCGTTCAAGTGTCATTCGTCATGTGTAGCTTGGCCCTCAGCCCCACCCACCTCACAGGGTGTTTTGTTGTGGGGATAATAATGACATACTTTGTAAACCGCTCTGAGTGGGTGTTAAGTCATCCTAAAGGGCGGTATATAAATCAAATATTATTATTATTATTTATCCTCACAACAGTCCTGTGAGGTAAGTTATGTTAGCAATGGTCACCCAGTAATTCTATTTTTGAATCTCCCTGCCCAAAGTCTGACAACTCTAATCTTTACACAATATTTATTCATGATTCATTTATTTGATGCATTTATATACTGCCTTTCTATCAAGGCTATTTACAGTTTAATGATGAAAAAACGATAAAAAGTAAAAATTGCCTCAGGCTATTGGTTGTCCACTTAGGAACTGATTGTGTGAACTCTGTAGCCTGGATATCTCCATGATAACTTCATGGCCTGGATATTTCTCTTGCTTTGCCCTCAAAGTACACAGGTCTTTCAGGGAAGGTGTGAGGGGATGCCTCAACTGGCTTTTCTCAGGCCCTTAGTGGTTCCTACAGGAGCTGATGGTATTTGCTCCCTGGCCTGGCTTTCTTGCCTTCCCCTTGATGTATAGGTCTTGAAGTAGCTTCGGGGAAGGGAGAGGAGCTACCACACCTGGCTTCTCTCAAGATGGCAGTGGTCTCTTCAGGACTTGATGCCATGAGCTCTCTGGTCTCCTTGTTCTCTTTCTCTTCTATTGTATCCTGGCAAGGGATACTGCCAAAGGTTGATGTTGAAAGATAGGCTGAACACAAGATGTTTAAGCCAAGACCTATGAACTGGTTTGCCAGTGCAACATTTCAGAGAACAGACCTGCCTAGCCCACTCTGTGCTAATTCCAGTGCAGCTCTCCAGTGCTCTATGGAGATAAGCAAGAGCTCAATAAAGTTCTTGCTTTTGCTGTCATCCAAGGACTGCAAAAATAGAGACGTTGTTGAGTTCCTGACAAGTTGTAGAACAAGGGTAGGCTTCTGTGACTTTGTGGAAGATGTGGAATTACTGGCTTCTATGGTGGGTTTTTGTTGTTGTTGATGTTGAGAGATTGTCTTTTTCCCCCCTTGATCAATGAATATCTGACTGGGCGAAAAATTCCTAACTTTCATTTGCTGTATATAAAGCATATCATTTCCCTGATCTATATGGAAGAAAATAACTCTTGTCAGCTTGGTGCTGCCTCAGAATTATCTGGAGGGGGGGAAATGGAAATAACTTTGTCTGTTTCATGAGGTTTTAAAGCCTGTGACAAGTTATATCTTCTTTTGGCTGATGGAGAGTGAAATAAATGATACCATAGCCATGGTTATGAGAACTGATGGGTTGCCTTTGAAAGCTAATAACAGTGAAACATTTATAACAAGAAAATTCATTTTTTAAAAGCTGGATGCAAGTGTGTACAGGGTTTTCTGAGTTTTCAAGAGTGACAGAATGGATTCAGAATGGATTTTATATCAGCGGGGTTTTACATATATTTCCCCCCGTCACTAAATATTAATCCAATAGAATTCAATCTCTAAACAGCTCCTCCTTTCAAGTGAGTATAAACATGGCGCGGGGATTTGAAATCCATGACGACTGGACACTGAATCTTATCTTTACACTCAGCACTCCACTGGTTGCCATCGTGAGCCTTGCGAACCTCACACGAGAAAGGAATTATGAAATTAAAGTTACAAAACTTCGTTGACTCTGAAGTGTTGCCTAAAGTGAACCGAGGTAATCATATGAAACCGAGGAATTTCAT
Source organism: Eublepharis macularius (assembly GCF_028583425.1). Taxonomy (NCBI): domain Eukaryota; kingdom Metazoa; phylum Chordata; class Lepidosauria; order Squamata; family Eublepharidae; genus Eublepharis; species Eublepharis macularius. The sequence goes on along the minus strand of NC_072797.1, from coordinate 120,463,560 downwards.
GGGAAACCTAGAAGTTTTTGAACACATGAAACTGCCTCATACCGAATCAGAGCTTCGGTCTATCAAGGTCAGTAATTTCTACTATGATAAGCAACAGCTTTCCACAGTCACAAAGAGGGACTTTCACGTTACCTACTAACTGTTCCTTTTACCTGAAGATAGTAAAGATTGGACTTGGGACCTTCTGTGTGCAAAGCAGATACTCTGCCACTGAAACAGCCCCTTTCAATAACCATTAATTTCTTTATTTAGGGACTTGTATCTCACCTGGGCTGTTTCCACACAGCTTACCTTTTTCTGGAACACAATGTGCTCTTGCGCGAAATCGCGCAATAACAGCGTCTTCCTGGCACGATTTTGTGCATGAAGACGCTGTGTTCCAGCCAAAGGTAAGCCGTGTGGAAACGGCCTTGATCTGCATTTAGGTGGTTCAACAAAACAGACTTATAATCATATTGATACAGAAAAAAATTAAACAACCAATATTTAATTAATGAAATTATACTGCCCATGAATTAAAGACATCCACCATAAAAATTACTCTTCTCCTATTACAGATTAAAAGCCTGTTCAGGAAAAGAAAAGTTTTCCATTCCCCATAGAACCCAGTTAAAGAGTTTGCTTGATTATCCTGTTCTAGTAAGTGGGAGAATATTCTCTTATTAATCATCATAGAGCAAACAGTCAGTGATGCCTGTTGATGTGATCACAACAGGAAGGAAGGTATGCTAGGAGACCAACATTTCACAGGAAGCTCTGCACAGCCACATCATTCGAGGTCAGGGCCTCATTCTTTTTATTCTGCTGAGTTTTCTGCTTTTCCAGCTCATAATGTCAGATATCCATGGAAACTCTGTAAAGTTGTTGGCTATAAGCTGGATCCTTTTAATGCAAGAATACAGCACTCCTCAAGATCTTTCCTCTATCCCCTTCTTCTTGCACAATGGTTTAAAAACTTACTTTATGGACCTGCAAAATAACATGCTGTAGCCTCCATTCTAAGACTGCAAAGAGTAGTGGTAAAACTTACACACTTCTGCGGTGAGTCCTTTTTTGATCTCCAGCTCCTGCACCTCATCCTACCTCTTCCATGTGGCACCACTTTGGGTGTGGGAAGCATATAATCTTATCTTTTTTCAGGCTTTAGGCAAAGCATATTCAGGTCCTTCCATTTTTCCTTGCAGAACTTGTTTGCCAGCTCTCTGAGCATCTTCTTTGCCCTCCTCCATTTCAATTTGTCTGTGTCCATCTTAAAGTGTAGTGCCCAAAGGTGGACTCAATATGCCAGATGAGGCCTGACTTGCCCAGAAGAGAGTGGAAGTGTTCATAAGTTGAGGGAGACCACCCCTTGGGTAGTTTCATCCCATCTGCCAAAGAGTTGCCGCTATAATTCTGATATTCTTTCCTTACAACCCTGCATAAACATAGATGAGAATGATATGGTAGAATGCCTATAAGGGATAATGTATGGGTCAGTGCCCCATTGATTTGTTTATTAACACACCTGGGGGAAAGTGTCATCCTTTTTGCCAGTTGTTCTACAGTGCAAGCTATGCTTAATTACTCCAGTCTAAACTCACTGAAATACATAGTCTTAGACTGGAGTAACTGCATAGAATTGCCCTACTAGTTACCTGTTGGCAAGGAGCTTTTAATGTAGGAGAGCATTCAAAAGATCACACCGCTTCCACCATGCACCTCTCTTCCTCAGTTTAGGGATTCAGGCAGGAAAGACAATCACCATTTGCAACCCATCTACTCTCTATTTACTAGGTAGAGAGCCCTGGCCCCTCTTCACACCAAGTCCCCTCTCTCCTCTTCCAAGGGAGTTCACCAGACAGAAGGATTTGATTCCAGTAGCACCTTAGAGACCAACAAAATTTTCACACTATAAGATTTCAAGAGTCACTTATTCAGAAACGATCTAAAGAAGGGAGTTCTGACTCTCAAAAGCTTACGCTCTGAATACCTTGCTGGTCTCTAAGGTGCTACTGGACTCAAATCCTTCTGTTCTACTGCAGGCCAACATGGCTACCCACCTAAATTTCACCAGACAGGCCAGCCAATTCCTTCTATTAACCACCCTCACCCAGCTACTGCCTGTGGCTGTTGGAGTCAATGCACGTTTCCCCCCCCCCCCCTAACACAAACCACTTTAAGTCAATAGGGATTAGCTATAAACATGGACTGAACTTTTCGTAAAGGTTTAACAATAGCATAATGAAATTCCTGAGCCCAGAATACACAGTGAAATTGCTATTTTGATCCATTATCTTGATTTTTTGGAATGATAAGAAAAATCTAAGATGCTTGGGAATAATAGAAACTCCTCCCTAATAAAAATCTGGGGTTTTTTTTAAGGTCCAATGCTTACCAGCCATGCAGCATGGTCACCTATTTTTCTTTGATTCTACTGATTTCCTGGACAACATCATCTCTCCCTTCCAATCAGACCCTTGCAAGGGAGGAGAACAGAGCACTTGCTCAGGTTCTCCTCCGTGAGCTCAGGGGCAGGGGAAGGGCATGTCAGAGCAGCAGCAGATCCCTCTGCTGTCACTGCAGCTGGGGCTTCACTGACGCAGCTGTCTCCGGAGCAGATCCCCGGGGCAGGCAGCTCACCAGATGCAAGGTGCCCTGGGAGAGAGCAGCCACTGCCTGCCCCTGAACAGTCTTTGAGGGCCCTTGTGTCCAGCTGGCTTGTGCCTGGAAGAATGATTTGTGATGGCTGCTGCTACTGGCTTCCACCGGTTCTTCAGCCAGCAAGGGGAGCTTGAAACTGGCAGGCAGCGAGAGGGGAAGGAGTCTCCGACTATGCTTCCTAGGTAAACTTGCACGGACCCACCACGTGTATTGCATCTCTTGCAGCTTGACTCTGAGTTGAAGTCTTCTAAAGTGCAGGCTGAGTTTAAGCAGCAAAGTCTAATAGGACCATGTGAACTGGATGTGTATGCCTAGAATACACATCACAGAAATCTTTGTTGCATGCAGGGATTCTGTGGTGGATGCCCTCTAGTTCGTTGACTGACCAGTCAGAAAGCGATCACTAACTTCTAGTACGTCTCTTCAGAGGTGGGTTTTTTTTTTTAACATTTCCTCAAAATCATAGTGAAGTTCTCTTGCAGAGTCTGAATTTCTTTCCCAGGCCTGTCATCTTTCCTTTCTCTTTGGATAATTATCATACCAGACTATAACTGGATCGTGATATAAATGGTCTGCCTCAGCAATTGCAGAGGCCTGTGGCTGTGCTGTTATGCTGAAAAGCCTTTATTCTGGGAAAGAAAGAAATCAGAGGCGAAAGTGCTCACTTAACAGTCCTTCTCCTTCATCCTTATTAGCAAGATGACTAACACAAATGCTTCAGCTTTGCTTCTCTTTGTCTCACCCAAGTTTTGTTTAATGCTAATCCTCTCTGTTTGTGAGGGGGATGGGCCCTATTTTAAAAATAACTTGTGATGAATCCACATTCAAAAAGGGGGAAAAAGGTTTAAAAACTGGTATAGAGGTTAAAATCAGCTTTGAACATGGCTGCTTCTTCGTTATTCATGACCAACCAGCAAACAGAATGTAAGCCGGAACAATAGATCTTCGTCCCTGTTGCTGGCACATGATGCTGCTACATAACCTGGTGTATTTTGACAGGGAGAATTTTGTAAATATCCCTGACTACAGTGCGTCTCATTTTTCCTGTCCCCCTTGAAAGTAGGCATGGTAACCAAAGTGGGGTTCAGATACAAATGCGAAACAATAGAAAAGCATTAATGAACTGGCTTACCACTTCCTATTTTGCTTTTTGTTTCATGTTCAGTACATGAAATATATTTTGCTGCTTCCTCTGTCCCTCCCTCCCCGAAATACAAGTAGGAGTTGCACTGCAACTTGAACACTAAACAATATTGTGTGCTGAGTTTATGCACCAAATTTCATTCTTACGTCTCTCTGTTCCAGAGATAGTTCACATTCTAAAAACAAACGTACAAAATCCTCTTTAAGAAAAAAAAGACACCACAAACTTGAATGAAACCAGAGGCCTCACTTCATGTAGTTAGTATGGGAATTCAAATTAAAGCATCCATATCCTTGCGGCTCTAAAGCTGAACATGTGAAAGCTGTTCCCCATAGGGAGTGTGGTCAGTATATGGAATTTCTCCCCATGTTGCTGCAAACCATCTAATCTCAATTGTGTCATGTCTGACTGTGCCCATTCATTCATGCCAATAATTCTTGCTGTCAAATGTATGCTTTATTCTTTCAGGGGTGACTCCATTTTGTATGGCTAGAGATATTCTTGTTGCTATCATACAAATGAGTTCTCACACGTTCCCAGGTAGCTGGGTGTTCACCACTTTGAGGCTTTGTTCCTGACTATGATATGTCTTCTCTCTATGTAGCCTGATAGCACAAATATGCATACTGTTCTCACACAGATCAAACAACACTGGGTTGTTTGGAAGTTGGGAGGGGGGAGGAGCAGGGGTAGAAGAAGGATGTAATTTTCCTATGTAGCCATTCTGGTCAACTTTCTACTAGAGCTGCTTAGGTGCTTACCTTACTCTTAAGTAGACCTTTGGATCTGATTATGGAAAGAACTGATTTCTGAATAAAAGTTATTTAACCAAGAACCAGTGTCTTGCTACAATGAACCAGGGATCTGTCTGCTGTAGTCTATCATCCAGAATTTGACAAATTGAAGCATCCTTCAATTTGCTTGAAGCATGTCTTTTTGCTTTTTCGCTCAGATTATCCACAATTTGCAAGTTTGGCACATTGTGAAAATGTTGCAAATTCGAAAATCGGCAATTGTGTCATGTAATCCTTTTCTAAACAATCCGATGAATGGAAACAAATGCTTTGGCAAATGAAGGTGCTTCTCTTTTGTAACCATTGTGATTCTAATTTGTAAGAGTGGCCTTTTGTAAATCGAAAAGCTTGAGATTGTCTCACATAATCCTTCTGTAAACAATCTGATGAATAGCAACTAATGCTAGACAAATGAATTTGCTGATCTTTTGCATCCATTCCGATCTTTTAAATCTGGGAGTACAGAGAGATGAAGCATCTGCAGTGGCTGAAAAAACTTTCATTCCAAATATATGCCAAGCAGCTTGGTTGGATGTGGTGGGGATCCAGTCTAATATTTCTGTGGGTGAAAGAACTTGAGCCTGCTGTGCAAAATTTCCTTCCTTCACCATCTCCCACAATAGTCTCAAATGTCACCCCCCCAATCCTATTCCTGGTGGATCCTCTATTCTCCAGAAATGGGATTGGGAGGGCCATTTGAGGCTGTGATGGGAGTGGGGAATTTTTGCTTCTCAGTTGCACCCTTAAGACTAACCAACTTCATTGTAATACAAGCTTTTGAGAACTCTCTTTGCCAGGTGCTACTGGATTCCTTACTATTTTGCAACTACAGACAAACACGGCTAATGCCTCTGGCTCCTCAATTGGAAGCTCTTGCAACTATAGAAAATGACAGTCTGGATCACTTGTATGTGTACATGGTAGGATTTGCAGCCTCCAGGTGGTGGCTGGAGATCTCCTAGAATTACAACTAGATATGGGCATGAACCAAAATAGGAACCAAAATTAAGCACGAACCAGGCTGGTTCGTGGTTCACGAACCACAGTTCGTTAGATCCCATTTCTGATGAACCACCACGAACTTTTAGGCTAGTTCATTTGGTTCATTTTTTGGTTCATCACTGCAGACAGCCTGGTGCCAATCAATCAGTTTCCTAGGCAACAGGGGATTGACTTCCTGCATACCTTTTGCTGGCCCGGAAGTGACCTTCTGCTGACCTGGAAGTGATGATTTTTCTGACCCAGGTGTGCCATTTTCACAAACCAAATGAACCGGTTCGTGTACCAGGGGCAGGTCAAGTCAAGTTTATTATTACAGTCTGTGACCAGTACATATAAAACCATTTGCAGGTTTGTGAAAGTTCATGGTTCATGAAATTTGACGAATCGCAAAACACATGGTTCATTTTTTTCCCAGTTCGTGCCCATCTCTAATTACAACTGATCTCTAGGCCAGAGAGATCAGTTTGCCTGGAGAAAACAGCTGCTTTGGAGGGTATATTCTATGGCATTATGCCCCACTAAGATCCCTCCCCTCCCCAAACCCCACCCTCTTCAGCCTTCACCCCCAAAATCTTCAGGAATTTCTGAACTTGGAGCTGGCAATCCTAGTGCATGGGTATCTGATAGAAACAGAGAGGGAGACCATTTAAAGTGTTCAGTCCTGAGAAGTCTGAGCACGTTTCCCTGCAATATCTTTTAAAGGTACATTTTCTGTGAAGAAACTATAATAATGAACATTTACCATAAGAACGTTGATGTAGCTATCCCTGTTGAAGTCCATTACTGTTCTTTCTATTTCCCAATGACACGTTGTTACTTAGCCTTGGAAATGGATAAGCCCTGAGAGTGCTATATTTCAATCCTGGAAACCATTAACAGACAGCTTCCTTTCCACCACCACCCCCCGCCTTGTGTGAAGATTCTTGGCATTTTCTGAAAAAGAATATGGATAACCTTGTTCCTCTTTTTAGTGTTATGATTGAAGTTCTCTGGCACCAGTGTTAGAACATCCTATAGCCAGGAGAAGATAGGAATTAATTCTTAATTTGCTTTTGAGATGTTGTTAATTAATAGAATACAAATTGGAAGAGTCCAGTACTCCCGCTACACAGCAGCAGTGACAGTCAGAATATGGAGTCTTGGTGAAGCACCACCGGGGCCCTGCAGTTGCAAGATGTTTAGTCTGCCTAACATTTTATTTTATTTATTTATTTCAGATTTGTATTCCACCCTCCCCGCGAGCGGGCTCAGGGTGGATAACAACATATTAAAAATACAATTAAAAAATTCATATACATTAAAAACAACACATTTAAAACAGGATGGTGGACAGCCTTCACTGAGAGGGTTAAGATTTATACACCCCTTTCCAGGTCCTTCCATAACGGCTCCAAATTGATAAGAGTACTGGGAGGGGCTTTGGAGAGAGTCCCCTCCTTTAGTTATCTTGGTATCACTTTTAATTACAATCTATCATGGAAACCACATATTCAGGCTGCTCTGAAGGCCGCAAACATTTCATCAATGGCAATTAAAAAATTCTTTTACTCCAAAGGAGCAAAACATATACCAGCAGCCATTAGGATTTTTAATGCTAAGGTTATCCCACAGATACTTTATGGGTGTGGAGTGTGGATTGAAGGTGTATCCAACAACCTTGACACCCCTCTACACACATTTTTGAGGGAGATAGTGGCAGTCCCGAGATGCGTAGCAGGTACTGCACTTAGGGTGGAATTCGCCCAACCCTCAATTGAGAAGAGAGCATGGATTACAGCCTTTAAGTTGTTCTTGAACAAGGAAATTTACAAGGACAATTCAGGGAAAGTAGATTTTGCACATTTGATCTCGCAGGATACCTATAAGAGTAGCCGAACTAATTTAATTAACCAGAAACTAAAAATTCTGGATATTGATAAACATCTTTACAGACAAATGAGGCCCTAAGAGTTATAAAATTAAAACTAAAGGATCTTGATTACAGCAGTACTCTCCAGAGAGCCAGACATACATGTTCGGGCTTATCCCTGGGACTTTCACCCCCAGAGGCTATTCCATCTTATTGCTACTCTTTAAAGATTCCAGCTCAACGCAGAGCCTTCACATTGGCTAGACTTAACTCCTTCCCCTCTAAAGTGCTTTCTGGTCGTTTCTCTGGACCCCCTTATTCTGAACGAGTTTGTGACTGTGGACAAGGAAAGTTAGAGACCTTGGATCATATAATAGTTTTTTGCCCTAAGTGGAGTAAGGAAAGAGAGAGATTTATTATTCCTATTATGTTAAAAGAAAAGCTTCCCTTCCTTCCTTGGGCAATCTCAGTGTTATTGTCTGATAACTTTCCTGACAATCAAACCTCTGCTATAGTGGCTTCCTTTTTAGCCACGGTGATAAAGAAACAAAATCTTCAGGAGTTTAGATAGTTTAAAGTGATAATGACAAGTTATGTCTGTGTGAATTGGGTATGTTCAAGTGTACAGTTCATATTTTGTTGGTGTTTGTATGGCTTATGGCTTCGGCCAGAAAAGCAATAAACATATTATTATTGTTGTTGTTGTTGTTGTTGTTGTTGTTGTTGTAGTTAGTTAGTTAGTTAGTTAGTTAGTTAGTTAGTTAGTTAGTTAGTTAGTTAGTTAGTTTGTTTGTTTGTTTGTTTGTTTGTTTGTTTCAGATTTGTATTCCACCCTCCCCGCGAGCGGGCTCAGGGTGGATAACAACATATTAAAAATACAATTAAAAAATTCATATACATTAAAAACAACACATTTAAAACAGGATGGTGGACAGCCTTCACTGAGAGGGTTAAGATTTATACACCCCTTTTTTCCAGGCCGGCAGAGGCCCAGCCTCAGCCATAAGCTTGGCGGAACAACTCTGTCTTGCAGGCCCAGCAAAAACATAGTAGGTCCTGCCGGGCCCTGATTTCAGCAGACAGAGCGTTCCACTAGGTGGGAGCCAGGACCAAAAAGGCCCTGGCTCTAGTTGAAGCTAGGCGGGCCTCCTTGAGGCCAGGGACCACCAACAGCTGTTTTACCCCTGATTGGAGTGTCCTCTGGGGAATATATGGGGAGAGACGGTCCCGTAGATATGCTGGTCCCAGTCTGCACAGGGCCTTATAGGTCAATACCAGAACCTTGAATCTGATCTGGTACTCCACTGGCAACCAATGCAGCTCGCATAAGAATGGTGTTATATGTGCCTTATCTGGCACTCTCATAATAACACACGCCGCTGCATGAAAGTGCATAGGCTTTTCAGGGGCCTCAGGGGCCAAAGCGGGGTGCAGGTGTCTGGAGGTGGAGGGCAGTGAGGTGCCTGCCTCCTGAACCCCCCTATGAAGCCAGAAGATGACATTATTTTCTGACACAACAGAGGAGCTGCTAGACATGTTGAAGTCGAGCTCCGTAGAAATTGCCTGTTTGGAGGCAAATTATACTGAGCTGAGCTTCAGCCGGCCCAGTGGCTCCTCCATTGCTGGTAAGCCTAAAAGCACACCTGCAACCAGGAGTTCTAAGGAGGCTTAGATATGGGTTGGGGGTGGGAGTCAAATAAGGGGACCCCAGTCGCAAAGGTGGCTCATACATACCTTGCACAAACCTGTGTGCTAGCACAGTCAAATTCAGTCACCCTTTTTCTAACTTTCCTGACAAGTTCAGAATAGCCCATTTCCCAAGAAATTCTCATCAACTGGCCACATATTTTCCCCACACGCTTCTAAAAGAATTTTGTTTCAATACATGTAAAAGACACACACCCCCTCCGGGTACTGGGCATTGAAAAAAGGGCCTCCAGGCTTAGGATGAAAGCATTTATCAAGATCTGATTGTTAGGAGATGACGGAGGAGGCAAAAACAATGCTGTAAGCTACTTTGGGTTCCTGTTGGGGAGACATGAAGAGTATGCATAAATAAAGAGGGTTGTTAAAACTGGCCAGAGACAGGCTGAATCAAGTGGCCCCCCCACAGGATGTTTAGCTTGGCCACTGGCAACCATGATGATAGTCCTAAATTTGCCCATGTGCATGGTGTACCCCTACCCTGTAATAATCAGCTGGCCATTCTGCCCCATGGACTCTGAAGCTCTGAGAGCTGAGATGTAGGAGGCATTGTGCGCCGCCCTAAAATGTTTTCTAATATTTACATGATAGTATTACTCTTTTATTGTATGTTTTCATTATATATATATTTATTATGTTGTCATCCGCTCTGAGCCTGCTTGCAGGAAGAGTGGATTATAAATCAAATCAAATAGAATCAGTCAATCAATCAATAATCCTCCCTTCCCATCCTTGCTGAAGTCAGTTGGCTCCTATGGGCTACATGGCTTTGAACCTGCCTGCATGGTGGCAGCACAGGAAGAGCCAACAAATGAACCTGTGCCAATTGACTTCCTGATCAGGTTCAAGGTTTTGTTTTGATATTTAATGCCCTTAATGGATTGGGATGAACATACTTGCTGGACCGCCTCTCCCAATACATCCCTCAGATGGCTTTGTGCTCTTCAGATAAGCACCTGCTGGTTGTCCCTGGCCCAAAGAACATTCACCTGGCCTTGAACTCTGGGGGAGAGCAAAGTCCAGAATATTTGGCTTACAGACCGCTAAGAAGTACCCAGTCTCCAGAGGCTTGACTTGAATGGGGAAGGACTCAATAACAGGAAAGCAAGAGCAGGGGATCCCCCTGCCTTGGCTTGGCTGTCCACATCCACCTCCCCCATTCCCCTTGCACAAGGCCAGCGCCACCCCCAAAATTCTGGTCTCCACAACTGAGGCCAGTGGTATGTGGGCACAGGCCTTAGCTTGGCTGGTGCTCCAGGCACCATGGTCTGTGTCTAACAGTGGGACAGACTCCCAGTAAAGCGTACTCAGGAGAGCTGCCTCAGGTGGGGCGGGGGATGCTGGTAGCCCTGCCTAGGGCTGTTTGTGCCTTCCATTGACAGGGACCCACCCTCAGGAGCATGGACAAGTGTCTGGGAGCTGGCCTTCCAACCCCCTCGATAAGGTGGCCAGGCAACACTAGGTCTCATTCCCTTGAAAGATCCGCAGCAAATCCATCTTTGGCACTGGCTGAGCATTGCCTTATGGGATGGTGAAGAAGTGAGCTGTAGCTCATGAAAGCTCATACCCTACCACAAATTTTCTTAGTCTCATAGGTTCTACTGGGCGCTTGCTCTTCTCACTGGATGAGTGAGTCTGGTTGGTATGGCAGCTGCATCTATCTTGGTGGGGTCTCCTGGTTTCCTCACCCCTAGTCAGGGGGCTATGTTTCCTCCCCAGGCACCATATACTTGGCTGTGGCTGACAACTGAGGCTGCCCTGATTGTGTATGTAGCACTTTTTTCTTTCTTTCATGCAGGTGGCAATCCAACAGGGCAACCTGAATGCATGGCCATGACAGTTCCAATCTGCTCCAACTGCGTTTCCAGCCTGGCTCCTGGAGCACCCTTCCCCAGGCATCAGTTTGACCCAGGAATCTGCCTCACTGAGAGGTATGCTGGGCTAGGGATGATTTAGCCTACCTTCAGACATTGGCAACCTGAGTCCTTGGACCCCCTTCACAATTTGTGGTTGAACAGTCTGGGTTGTTGCACAACAGTCTCCCTATCTGTTTGTGTGTGGATGATGCTAGCTCCACACCCCTCCCTGCTCCAACTCCTCCTCCCCATCTGTCACTTCCCTATAGGGCTGCCCCTTCACATGGCTAAGAGAGTGGGCTCTGGCCCAAAGGGGGGCATGCTGGGGTGGCGGCAGTATGTTTTCCAGGTGCCACTGGAGCCCAGGGCCATTTCCAGACGGCTTACCTTCTGCCGCTCCATGCCGCAACGCCGTGGCTCGTGCTGTGGCGAACGCGAAATATCGCATTTTCTCGCGAGAGTTTTGCGCGATGTTGCGCAAAACTCACGCGAGAAAACGCGCTATTTCACGTTTTCTCCGGCACGAGCCGCAATGTTGCGGCATGGAGCAGCAGAAGGTAAGCCGTCTGGAAACAGCCCTGGTTTGCTCTGCTGCACAACCAAACTATGGTTCAATGGCACCTTGGAAGCCGAGTTCACGCTTCGGTCCCCTCCCCCTCCCCTCTTGCACATGTTGCAGGGTGCTGGGTGCTCATTGATGGGTCGCTTGAGATGGTGTGTGGTTTCTCAGGGGAGGGAGGAATCTGAAGGAGTACCACATTCTTCTGCTGCACAGCTGGCATCTGATAAGCCATACAGATCACCAGCATATGAGTGGAATCCAAGGCGCTACTGCCATGAGTGCAACAGAAGGGGTCTTGTGGAGCCACGTCCTGGCCAAAATGATGGATCTCTGAGGTGCCCCATCAGCTCCCCCTTTTGTCATTTGTTGGGGGCTAAAAATTCAGACCTGGGGCTTCAGCTTGCCTTTCCCTTCTGCCCATGGCAGGTTTGAACCAGGAGCCCCAGCTATGTTACCCCAGTGCCTGTCCACCAAGGCACACCTATTTGTGTGATATTCTCTGGCCTCCCCCATATGGCTGGTGGTGACATCAGCACTGCAGCAGAGTGTCTAGTGCTTGCTGGTGTGTCTCATGGGAACCTCCTCTCCTGGCCCTGGGGTTAGTGGGCTGGTCCTGTGTTTCGAGGCTGTGGGTTCAAGCCAGGTCTAGATCTTTTGGGGGCCTGTGCCTTTCTGTTTTTACTTTTCAGGGAAAAAGGATTGTGTGGCTCAGAGTGAGGGCATTTGTGAGTGTGATGGGGTGGGCAACCTGTATGCTGTTGGGGTAGGTGTTTCCCCTGGGCTGGGGAGGGGCATGTCGAGCCAAGTGCCTCTCTCAGGGAGCTGAAGTTGCAGGGTCTTTCCACTCTGGCCAGTGACTTGCTGGAGGGGGGGGATGACATTGAGAGGCAGTGGCCACATCGATGGCCGGAGATTGGTTGTGCTTGTGTGTGCCACTCACAGAGCTATCTTTGACTGCTGTTGTGTGATTGGTGGATGCTGCTGGTGTTTCTATAGAAACTGGAAAGCTTGTTCTGCTGTCTGTGCCTGGCCAGGTTTGTCTGTTTGCACATTTCTCTGCAGAATGTCTTTTGGAACCAGACTTAATGCCACAGAAGTCATGTAGGCATCTGGTTGCCACTGCCATGGCACCCCTTAGGACTGCTCTGCCTGTTACTTACAATTGGCATCTTCTTTGAATCAGTGTTACCCTTTCTTCTTCCTTTAAGCATTTACAGTCATATAAACTAAAGCAGCAAGGAAAAGAATGCCCATGAGAGGTTTACTCGGAGAATTTGGGTGGGGAGAGCTGGATGGGTGAGATGGGTGGGATTTGGTGCACTGTCACTAGGGTGTGCCAGCAGTCTCTGACTTTTTAAACCAGAAATGGTCACATTTTGAAATGAAACTCTGATTCTTTAAATGGAAATGCTGTCAATTCTTTTAGAAAAAGCATTCTTTGAAATATTCGTTGGTGGGTTAAATGGGGTTTCTGAGTGGCAAGGGGCCCCATCCACCTCTGGCTCTCATAAATGTTGCAACAGGTATTGGGGGAAAATGTTATACAGGAAAATAAAACATGGTGATTTGTCCTGAGATATGACCAACAGTGCTCTGAGAGATGCATGCAAATTATTGACTAAGTTCAGAGAGAACACGAAAACATGGTTTTATTTATCTGTGGTCAATTTGTGCAACGAGGACATTTAGATCACAGGTGATCATTCATCCCTTGGGGTGTTTTGTAAAGGGTTGCCTTCATTCTTTGCCTCATCTCTCCTGCAAAGACTCCAGCTGTTATCCCAGATTGCCTTGTGGCAAGGAACAAGCCAGGATTAACATTGGATGTTTGCATTTGTAAATCACACAAAATCATAGTTGACTCTGGTTAATAAACCATCTCCAGACTATAGCTTCATACCTTGGTTATGCATGCCCAATTTACCATGGTTAGTTTGGTTGATCGCATGACATGACATCCAAACCGAGCCACTGCCTGACCACGGCTAGCATTCCTGAGGAGTCCTCTTCCTGCTATTGCTGCCCTTTGGCCATTATTCAAAATCAGATCCATTGTTCCTTTTCTCGCATCCTTATGTTTGGGCTTTCTGTTGATTCTAATAGTCAACCTATCATTGTTCCAAACTATTTGGTATCAACACGATTTGATGTATTCTAATGGAACTCCATTTTATAGCTCATATGCAAAACCCTTAGGATTTCTTTTCTTCTTCACTTGCACAAACTGATGTCCCCTTGAGGAATATCTAATATGCTTCTGTGAAAAAAATAACCTGTCTCAAGCAACAAAATTCATTAGGATCCTGTGAGCTTGCGCCGTTAACAGAGAAATCCATTATTATACTTTATGATCAGAAATACCACTGTGCAGTGGCTTCATTTATTTTTTACCGCATTGTTTATTTGCAGATGAACACGGAATAATACATATTGGAGTCATAGATGATATTGGTTAGTCTACGCCGCAGAAAAATTGATAGGAAACCATTCTATCTCCATTTGCATCCAGTACATCTCTAATGTGAAAATTTTTTCCAGGGTGGGTGGGAAGATGTCAGCAGATGTTCAAATGTAACCGTCCTTCTTTCACACCCACACCCACATCCACACACCCACCCACACACCCACCCAAGGTTAAATTACTTGCATGAAAAATTAAAGTGGGATTCTGCTGTGTTGATTGTTAACATAAAGAACAACATTTCAATGTAATTAAAGGAAGAAAATATTCTTAGATCTTTAACTGGGGAGCATCTGTTTATTTTGTTTCATGGAACTGAATGAAAACTAAGGACCTCCAGTGTTCCTATCTGCATGGCTTCATTCTTATTTCCCTTTCTTAGTCCCAGTTTAAATAAGATGGTGGCAGGCAAGATTAGGGCTGTCAGTCTCAAGGTGGCCCTTGGAGTTCTCCTGGAATTACAACTGATCTCCAGACTACAGCAATTTTCCACGGAGGAAATGGCAGCTTTGGAGGGCATGCTCTATGACATCATATCCCCTCTGAGCTTCCTCTCCAACCTCCCCAGGCACCACCACTCAGGTCTCCAGGGATTTGCTAAACCAGAGTAGGAAACTCTACACTAGCAGAACTTCTGTTTGTGTATATGCATTGCATATGCCCAGCATCTCACATAGATGATGCTCTCTGCTGCTGCGCATACAACATTAGCACATCAATGCAATTATTGATCAAGCTACAGTTTGTTGGTGGGCTAACATTCCATTGTGTAGCAATTGAAAGTTCAGTTTAAAGGAAACAATGGTCATAGGAAACATCACATGCTTGCCTACCAGGGTCATGTTGAAGTAATGCCTTAATCAAACCAAGATTGTGACAAAGACACAACTCCCAAACTAATTCCTGTATTTGAGAGGTCCTCATCCTTATTGAACCTGTAGACCTGGAATTTTGATAATAAGTAATGGGTAATTGGAAGCTGGGTCCAATCACAACATGTTGAGAAGTTCCACAAAATGTTAGGAGGTTCCAGCTGTTTCCAAATAGGTGCTACCTGCAGACACACATAAATTAGCCAGGATTGGCTATTTACTTTATCGAAGAGATAATTTGGGGAAAGAAGCAAGTGGGTACCAAAGAACTATATTGGTGGGCTCCATTTCACCCTTAGGCACCACACTGGGGGACACTGCTGTACACAGAGAATACAATGCAGTCTTTCTTAGGGATGCTCGAACTCCTGTGAATTCAGATCATCTCATATGAAGATGTCCCTGATTTCTCATTGATCAAATTGATCAATGAGCTTTTGGCTGGAACTTCCTAGGGAGAGGTGGCTGCACAAAAGCACCTACACATACTCTGCTTTCAGACAGGCATGTTGACTGTCATGTCTACTGCACTCACACAACTATTTTCTCTGCAACCATGCTTAAATCTATCTTCTACAATGAAGGTCTGCCAAAATGAATTCATTTTGAAGCAGGTATTCTCCCTTCTGTTGTTCTCATTAATGAATTCTGAGTGTAGCCGGCCAGCAGGGTTTCACTGCTTACGTCTTCAGTTGTTTTGCAAAGGAGCTCAGCATAGAAGTTCTAGTTACCCATAGGACCAAGAGTGGATTTTGAAGAACAAAGGAATGGATTTAATATTGTCTCTGAATGTACAATGAGGCAGGGTCCTCCATTTGAGTAGTCCTGCTTAAAGATGCACTGGGAGGCCAAAACACCCCTGGGAAGATCTTGCTGCCCTCCGAGCCACAATCCTATCTTCCTTAGTTAGAAGAAGGGGACAGGTCACCCACCTGCCAACCTCTAAGTCACCTACTGGTTAGTCTTTTCTCTCAGTTTTGTACTTTTTCCACAACACACAATATTAATAAACCTTGCTAATAAAAGCTGCACACTGCAATTTTATGTATCCTAACTTGAGAACGATATCCAAGAAAAATTTGAAAATGAGTTTAATATTGTCTCTGCAAGTAGAACGAGGATGCACTCCTTGCTGGAAGTAAGCTCATCGACAGGGCTTTTTTTTCTGGGAAAAGAGGTGGTGAAACTCAGTGGTAGAACTCAGGACTGCACAATGACGTCACTTTGGGTCAGCTGGAACAAGGGGGGAGTTTTTTAAAGTTTAAATTGCCTTTGGTGAAAATGGTCACATGGCTGGTGGCCCCGCCCCCTGATCTCCAGACAGAAGGGAGTTTAGACTGCCCTCTGTGCCACAGCGTGGAAGGCAATCTAAACTCCCCTCTGTCAGGAGATCAGGGGGCGGGGCCACCGGCCATGTGACCATTTTCAAGATGTGCCAGAATGCCGTTCCACTACTTTCCAGCTGAAAAAAAGCCCTGCTTATCGAAGAAATGGGAATTGCAACTGAGTAGACCATTTTAGGGGTTGGTTGTTGGGGGTTTTCCGGGCTGTATTGCCGTGGTCTTGGCATTGTAGTTCCTGACGTTTCGCCAGCAGCTGTGGCTGGCATCTTCAGAGGTGTAGCACCAAAAGACTGAGAGATCTCTGTCTTTTGGTGCTACACC
This sequence comes from Eublepharis macularius, assembly GCF_028583425.1. NCBI lineage: Eukaryota > Metazoa > Chordata > Lepidosauria > Squamata > Eublepharidae > Eublepharis > Eublepharis macularius. The sequence continues at coordinate 120,447,012 of NC_072797.1, read as the reverse complement.
TCTGAAGATGCCAGCCACAGCTGCTGGCGAAACGTCAGGAACTACAATGCCAAGACCACGGCAATACAGCCCGGAAAACCCCCAACAACCATCGTTCTCCGGCCGTGAAAGCCTTCGACAATACATCATTTTAGGGGTTGTTTGGGAAGCCAAAACAGCCCTGGAAAAGCATTAATTCTAATTTCAGGTCAGGAAAGGGACATCTCTCCTCGCCTTTTGCAAACTGCGCAATACCAAATTATTCAGAAGGGCTTCCTTAGACAAGTAATAGGGCTGTGCTGTAAGGAAATGGTTCAAGGAGATGCTTCAATAAAGGCATAGGGACAATACTACTACTGTGAACTGTCTGTTAATGTTATTATGTCAAGTCAAGTTGTGTGTGTTTTGTTCAACATTGTTTCAGATCTGTATGAGTTTTTTGCTTGTTTCTAAATTTCTGTGATCAACAGCCCCAGCTGTAGGTTGTGTTGAATTACGCTGTATAACCCCTCTTTGAGTCTCAGTCAGAAAGGCAGACTATCAATAATGTAAATAAATAAAATATAAAAATAAAATTCTAGCCTGGGGGCTGTCATTCCTGACCTTGAGAATGGAGAGTGAACTCTTAAATTCCTCAAAAATAATCCCATTTTATTCAATGAGGCTCACTCCTGGGAAAAAGGATTGCCACTCATTCTACTTATGAATAAGTGTGTTCCCCACTCAGATAAGAGTTGGAACACTTATTCTTCACCCCCATTTAGAAACAGAGTATGAGGTTTCTATGAGAGCCTCTTTTTGTGTTTTCTTTTAAATAGTGAATCTTGATGAAAAGAAAAAATTGACACCCTCCCTCTTCCAGAATTTGCCTTTCTGTTACTTGTCTTCCGGATCCTTTCTTTTAAAAGACCTTTACTCTGGTTGTTTACATTTGGAATAAAGTATACATTTGTGTCCCCCACCCCTTTTCCCATTAGTAACTGTTCCATTACAACAACAGGATTTGAGTCCAGTGGCACCTAAAATACCAACAAGATTTAAAGAGTACAAGCTCTCAAGAGTCAGAACTCCCTTCTTCAGACATTACAACAGCATCATTTATTTGCTACTCAGTCATACTCAGGGTTTTTTTCTGGGAAAAGAGGTGGTGGAACTCAGTGGGTTGCTCTCGGAGAAAATGGTCACATGGCTGGTGGCCCCGCCCCCTGATCTCCCAACAGAGGGCAGTTTAGGTTGCCCTCTGTGCCGCTCGGTGGCACGGAGGGCAATCTAAGCTCCCCTCTGTCTGGAGATCAGGGGGCAGGGCCACTAGCCATGTGACCATTTTCAAGAGGTCCCGGAATTCTGTTCCACCGCATTCCTGCTGAAAAAAAGCCCTGGTCATACTACTGGTTTTCATCATATTTACTAACTTGTGTGCACTTCATAGAATGTAGTGAATTTTCTGGACAAATGAATCCTTTTTATACCTGGGAGTGCAGCAGAAATTGCATATAGCCATTAGGTTCTGAAAGACTCGAACATCTAGCAAATGCAGGATTAATTTTTTATATATATTGAACGGCTCCTGTATTGAAAAACATGGGGAAGTGTGTGAGTACAAAAAGCAAAATAAGTTGTTTTCTATGTATTATAGCCTTTTCTAAATATAACATAGATCTGCAAGGATTATACACCTCTCTTTTTGCATGTCCATGTGGCAGAAAGCCATGATGGGCAACAGCCTTGTGTTGTGTTTCCATGTTGGGAAATGCGCTGCTGCAAACACTTTTAAAAAGTTCAGGGCAATGATGAAACAGTTCATACCTCCATCTACAGCCTATTGCAGATTATCAGGGCTGCCACTGAAAAGGTCCTGGAATGGGCCACTTGCATTCAAATGTCTTTCTAAATTGTGTATAGAAACTATACAACGTGGATACACTATGCAGCCAAAGCTACAAAATTAACAGCAAAACCAAAAACAGAGAACCAAAATTGTTGTCAAAAACTGGAACAAATATAAAGAAAAATGAAATGGGGTGCATTCACTTTTCCTTGTTTTCTGTGCATTTATTGAGCCTTCCTTGATTTTCAGTACTCCTTATACAAAAAGGCTGCCTTTGCAACTGTAGGAGACAGTTAACCACAGTTCTTTTCCCTGGTTCCCTTTTTTAAGTCAGACAAGCAATGTTGAATTAAAGCAATGTGCTTTCATCTGTTTTATGGATGGACCTGTCTTTTAGCTGAATTGCTATTGCATCGGAGAAGTTGACATTCAGCACTTTGCTTAAACCCAACTTCTAGTGATGAAGTCCATTACTTATTTATTTGTTTAGTATATTTATATTCCATTTGTCTCCCCAGAAAGGGCCCAAAGCAGGTAGCAATATAACAGAGAAAAAAATAAAACAGAACAAGCAAGAAAGGGGGGAATGGAAGCTCTTGAGTGCCAAGCAGGTGGGCTTGCCACGTCCCCCAGGGGCCAAACCAGGGAGGAGAGGAGCATTTGTGGGGCAGGAGGCAGCAGGGTACTCAAGTCCCATGCATGCACTTCATGCTAGAAAATGACATCATTTTCTGTCACAACAAGGGAGCTGCAGGTTGTGCTGAAACACAATTCATTAAAATTTGCTTCCAAACTGGCGATTTTTAATGAATTGGGCCTTGGTGCAACTAGCAGCTTCCCCTTCATGCTGGAAAATGACATCACTTTCTGGTATGACAGGGAGCTGTGAGGGGCTGTGTTGAAGTATAGTTCATTTAAAATTGCCTCCAAACAGAAGATTTTTAATGAACTGGGCCTCAGCGTGACCCACAGCTTCTCCATCGCACTGGAAAATGATATCATTTTCCAGCACGGCAAGGAAGTTGCAAAACACATTGAAGATCAGTTCATTAAAAATTACCTCTAAATGGGCAATTTTTAATGAATTGTGCTTCAGTGGAAATCACAGCTCCCCTGTCATAACAGAAAATGATATCATTCTCCAGTATAATGGGGGAGTGCAGCAGCACTCTTCTCTTCCCCCAACCCACTGTCTTCCCCCTCAGCCAGGTGAGCAGGGCTGGGGGAAGCTTATAAGCAGGTCTTCTTACTGCACACCTAAAACATTGTCCACAATATATTCAGCAAAATCCTCTCTACATTGGAAAAGATGTGGAGAAAGGGGCACCTATGCCCACTGCTGGTAGGAGTGCAAACACATTGAAAAATTCTGGAAAGAAATCTTGGAACAAATAACCCACATTATTGGCTACATGCTTACAATAAGCCCTGAAATAATCTTTCTGAATCAATGGACTATACGACATATCAAGCACAATCTCATAAGGATCTTCTTGGAGGCAACGGAAACTGCAATAGCTTCAAAGTGGAAAACACAAAAACCTCCTACACTAGAAGATTGGTACTCTAAGTTATGGGAACATTACATTATAGAGAAAATCACAGATGGCCTCCTTCAAGCTGAAATATATCCTAGAACAACGAATTTTACAGAAAAATGGCTCCCCTTTAGATGGGAGCACGGACCAGAAAATGGACCTAAATTTGACACGGTTCAGCCCGGTTCATGGTTTGTGAACACGCAGTTCCTGGGGCCACTTTTTTCACTAACTTTGGTTTGTTTGGGCTGGTCCGTCCATCCGTGGTCCATGAATCCAGACGTCCTGGCGCCAATCTATCAATTCCCTAGGCAATGGAGGGGACATTCGCAGACCTTCTGCAGCCCTTGGAACAAACCAATCCTAGCCCGCAAAACCTTGATAGGCAGCTCTGGCTGCCAACCAGAGAGCTCCCATTCTTCTCTATGTGAGCAAGGAGCAACAATTAATTCCCTAGACAACGCTTGGGAAGGGATCTGTGTGGTGAGTGAGGGGGCTCTTCCCCCACCCTTTTCTGTTTGATTTTGATTCATTACAATTTTTTGGTGCTGTGAGCCAATACAAGTCAATTGGTATTTGCGACTCCTAGTATCTACTGGACATTTCCTGGGGGCAGCCGCTTTGGGGGTCTGTAACTTGGACCTCCAAAATGCAATCTTGGCCAAACTTGGAGGGTGGCTGGAGGAGAGCCTGCTGAATCTTTGCTGTAGCATCTCTGAATGCAAAAGGGGCAGTTGTAGGGCCCCTGGAAGTAACAGACCATGGACCGATGAAGCAGTCCATGAATGGAGCAGGTCCCTGAAAAGTTCATGGTCCATAGTCCGTGAAATGCGATGGACCGTGGTCCAATGTTCCATGGGGTTTTTCCAGTCCATGCCCACCTCTACTCCTCATTATTGAGCATATAACCAAGAACAACATACAACCAAAAAATCCAGTGTACCAAACTATGATATTATGAAAATTGCCAATCTATGAACACTCATCCTTAGTTGGACCTCGTACAAAAACAAATAGCATGCACAAACAACTTATTCAATAGTTTGGTTCATCATGATACATCTTATCCTTCTGAACAATTAACAACAAAATTAAGCTTTCAATCTTGTGTAACGTCAAAAGAATCCACACAGATAACCTCTAGTGCTGGACTTCAACTGTTTTAGACTGTGGATAGGTAGTCAATTTTCCTGTATGTTTTATGTTTTTAAAAATATAATACAAGCTTGCCAAAGAGAAGACTATACTTCAAATCTTCCCTTCTGACATGTTTCTGAACAGGTCTGTGTAGAGATGATAGACACATTTTCTAAATACATAAATAAATGCAAGGATTGGGGGGGGGCTTTCAAACATTTGTTAGTTTGCCCCACCCATCTGGAATAGTACAGTCGAGCAATAGATGTGAGTCTACTTGTTGCATGTTTTAGCTTGTAGTTCACATACTTCATGCTCAACCATCAATTGTTAGATAATTTTTAAATTCATGCTCTTATAGTCACTATTTTAAGAATCTCACTGCTTCAGGGTATCAAACTGCACTAACTCATATGGACTCAATAGGTTATTAACTTATGGAATCAAAAGCATCAGAAGATGAGGTAAAGAGCCTTTTCTCAGTAGCAAAGCATTTGCTTGGCATGTAGAAGGTCCCAGGTTCAATCTGCAGCATTTCTAGTTAGAAAGCTCAGGTTGTATGAAAGACTTCATCCTGAGATCCTGGAGACAGCATTACCCACCTTAAAATGGGATCTGGAGTTCTCTCGGAATGACAACTATGGAGATCAGTTCCACTGGATGTAATGGCAACTTAGGAGGGCAGACTGTATGGCATCAAATCCCTGCTGAGATTAGAAATGGGCACGAACAGCAATACGAACAAAAAAAAGCCACAAACAGCCCAATCTGCTGTTTGCGAACAAGTTCTTTCGTGAGGCCTCATTCTAAAAAAACAGGTGGTTGTTGCAAGCCTCATTCATTGCTGTTCATTGCTGTTCGTCAAGCCAGACAATCTGGCACCTGCAATCAATTCCCTTGGCAACTTAGGCAGGGATTGTCTGAACTCTGTCTGAACTCCTGCTGTTGCCCTGGAAACCCCAATCTAAACCAAATTTAGCTTGATAGGCAGGTCTTCCTTTCAAGTGTGGAGCTCCAAATTTGTTACAACAAGGGAGCAAAAACCAGGGGGGAGGAGGGCTCCCAGCTCTGGCTTAGTTTGCAGACAGTGAAGAGGGAGACAGTTGCTGTTAGCCTTTTGATAGAGAGAGTGCATTGGAGCTTGAATTTTCTTTGTGTGCTGTTGGATTGGGATCTACCCCTTCAAGTTCCAGGGCTGCTGCCAGGCTCTGGGCCAAGCTATTATTTATTATTGGTACCTTTCCTGCTGCCTGCTCAGGTTTCTGGGAGTGGTGCAGTAGGGATCTTGACTTGGATGATGGCTGGAGGAGAGCCTGCTGGCCCCCACGGACAGCCAACCATGAACATGTTCGTGAACAGGGCCATGTTCATGGTTGTTTGTGAGTCCCTGTTTGTGGATGGCAACGAACAACGAACATCATGTTCATTTTTTTTCTGTTTTTGCCCATCTCTAGCTGAGATCTCTTCCATCCCCTCAACAAATTCTGCCCTCCCCCAGCACTGTCCCCAAATCTCTGGTACTTTCCCAAGCTAGAGTTGGCAGCCTTTCCTGGAGAGCTCCTGCCAGTCATACTAGGTGGTAATGACCGTGATCAGATTACTTTTCTGTTGAATGATCTGCATCAGCTGCCCATTTGTTCCCTGCCAGGCATTATTCAGTGTCCTGGTTCTTACCTAGGATTGCTAGTCCCCTGCTGGGGCAAGGGATCCCCTGCTCCCACCCTCCAACCCCACCGCTGCTTACCTGGCTGGTGGGGGGACTCCTAGGGTGCACTCCCCAGGCACAGTGCACTCCTGCGCACTGCAGCAGCCCGATTTGGGCCAATTTCAGCCAGAATCAGGCCAGATTCAGCCTGAATTGAGCCATATTCGGCCATATTCAGGCTGGATTGGGCTGAATTTGGACTGATTCGGGCCTGATTCATCCCCCTGTGTAGTGCGAGAGCACTCCTAGGGTGGCATGTGACCCATGTGATGACATCATTTGTTTCCTTAGCTGTAAGCTGCCTCAAGCAGGTTTGTAAATAAATAAATGATTCTGACTCAGAATATGGCAGTCTCGTGTGTTCACAAGGATGTATACTTCCACAAATATTGTTGCCATCATCCAGGAGTGGGCTGTAGATTTTCTAGAATTATAACTAATCTCCAGATTATATAAATCACTTTCCATGGGGGAAAAAATGTTTGCTTTGGTGAGTGGACTCCATGGGATTGGACTCCATTGAGAAGTCTTCAGGAATCTCTGAGAATTTCCTAACCCAGAGTTGGCAACACTGACCACAGAGGATAGTCTATCATCATTAATTTACATGAGGAAAAAAAGCCAAATCCCTGCTCCAGAGAGTTTACAATCTAACTTTGGACAATAGGGGACAGAACAAAATTGTAAAAGGGGGATAAAGTGAGGGAGAAACCTGGGATAAATACTTACAGCTGTAACTATTCTTTTCATTGGGGGATTCACAAAAAGGTGGAGTGTGGGGTCAGAGATTACAAATCAGCAAAAGAGAGAATGTGGGGGCCATTTAAGGAAGCAGGATATTTGAGGGCACTTGAGGATAGTAGAGTTGCAGGTGGAAAGGAATTTCAGCTCGTTTTATTGTTAGGGCCTAGCATGCAACACCCTTTCCCACTCCAAATACCTCTGAATTGTTTAGAAAATGCCTCCTGCTTTGTCTCTTGGAGTTGAGCACACTGAATTGTGAGATACTGTCTCAATACTTAGGCCCATCAAAGCTATGGTTGTCAGTTTACCAAGGGACACATTGGGCTGCTGTGGTCATCATCTAAGGATCCTATTCCCTCAGTGGGGATGGGGATCCACTGCCCCCCAGCTCTTGTTGCCTGTTGCTGCTCGCAGCAGTGGTGGGAAGAAAAAAAAACCCACTGGCAGCATTGCACACAGCATTACATCATACCTAGTAAAAATTTGGAAGTGACATAGGATAGCTCCAGGAATTACTGGAAACTCTATGGTTTTATGGTGTGGTAGTTCTAGGAGTCATCAGAAATGCTATGGTTTTACCATAGAGTTTCTGATGACTCCTAGAACTACCACACATCACTTTTGTTTTTTTTTTAACCAAAAGTAATGTAGCAATGCAGCAGGTGTCGCAGTCCCTGCCTTCCTACTCCCCTCCCACTAATACATGGCATCCAGACTCTATGATGATACCCTCTTGCCTAACTAGTTAGGGCTTTAGGCATACCTGCCAGATTCTAGGGCTTCAAGTTGGGGGGGATAGGCTCAGGTAAGGCACCACAGTGTAAACTGAAAATTGCAATACTGTCTCCAATGTTTGTATTGTGTGTGAAGAGAGAACAGCAGTGCTATTGGAGAAGTTGGACCCTAGCTAATATTCACTTCCTACAAAGGCCTAACCTCACCTCCATCTGGGAAATAGCCATGCTTACCCTCAAGAAAGCAGACATAGGATTGTAGCTTCAGTATCAATAACACAGTGGACTGCTTTTATCCTGCATTTCTCAGCATTCCCACCTCCGTTCTCTCAATCTTTGAAGCCAGACAGCCACAATAAAGTATTAATTGGAACCAGCAGCATCGGTTCATGATTCATGAATGGCCAGTCGGAAGGCTGAGTAGCAGCAGCCGAATCGGCTCTGACAAAAGAGATTCATCAAAACAGAGTACATCAAAGGCAGCTGTGCCCAACCTCTCCAGATCTTTGCTTCCTGTTTTGGCTTTAAAATTTAAATATAGATTTATTTATTTATTTTTAAAAAGGCAAACAGAAGGGAGGAATAAAACCTAGGATGGCAGTCGCTACATATTACTGGCTTTTGCTGCTGTGTCTCATCTTGGCCTATTGATGCTCAGCTCTCTTTCATAATTGATCAACCCAGAGTTTCAGCTTGAAAATCCAGGCTAGCACAGGCAGCATCTCTTTGCCACTGGGGGGAAATAAAAAGGAGCCTTTCAGCCCGCCTGCTGTGAGTTATTAGGAAGATTAGAGAAATTCTGGAATCAGCCTCCTAGCAGTGCTAATGATTCTTCCCCACTTTACTCTCTCTTCTTTTTCCAGGGCCATTCATACTTGACCCTGCACAAAGTAAGAAGCTCAGTCAAGTTGCTGTCATCCAAAGTAGAAACTGTACTCGGTCAGTTAATTGAACATCGTTTTGCTTGCTACTGAGGGCTTTTTTTGGGTCCTTTCTAAAGATAATCACAGACAATTATATACAGAATGGCATGGCCATTATTTAACTCCATGCATATGGTGTTGAATAAGATGGAGGATAAATCTTACAATGCTTGCACTTGAGACTAGGCAACTCAGATGATATTCTCTCTACAGTTGTCTCTCCAACACTACCGGCACCAGGGTTTCTGGCGCCCGCAGCGATCCCCATGTGCACATGCGCACAGCCCACGTATGCGTGCCCCTGGACTGCATGATGACATCATCATGTGATGATGTCATCATGCAGCAAAAGCTGGGCCCATTGGCCAGCGGGTGGCTGGGGCGACACACGGAGGCTGCCCGCACTTTGCACGCTGCCCCAGCCGCTTGCCGTGACTGGCCTGCAGCTGCTGCACCCAACTGGGGACATGTGGTGGTGGCGATAGTGGCAGTGATGGTGGCAGCGGTGGCGCAGGACTGGCCGGCTGTAGCAGCCAGTGGCCAGGCACGCCAGCTCCGTGATGTGTGCCTTCACCACCGGCACACTCTCTGGTGCCCCCTCTGGCCCCGCAGTGCCCGTGGCTCCCCCCTCACAGCTTCAATGGTGGTGCCGGCCATGCTCCCCAAAACATGAGATTCTGGTCACTTATACTCAGATGGTTTGCCCTGGCTCGAATGCTGTTGGGAAGCATTTTTTCTCCACTTCCCGATAGCCACTGTGCATTTCTTCCTTGCAATCTTTTCCAAACCTGCTTTGCTTGGAGGTTTGGGGAAAGATTGCAGAAAAGCTGGGATGTTTTTTTCATTTGGATGGGAAAGTCTGAATCTTTCAGGTACTGCTTGTATCAGTGCCACCAGTGGGCTTCTTAAAAATTATCAGCAATTGACTACCATCATTATAGTGATTTGATGCTATAGTGTTGATGAATTGCCAACTTAATTTTTTTTAAAGTCCCCATGCTGGTGATGGTGGGGGAATAGCTGTTGGAGGTGACCATGACAGAAAAACGGGGGAAACTTACCATATGGAATCTCCATTGCTGTTGTGCTGAAACGAAAGCTGCAGCAGCAGTGAGGAAACCACTCAAGTCCCTCCATGTGTAGAAAAACATCTGCAGCTCTGCCCCACTCTGCTCTTCCTGCCAGACATCCAGTTGTGAGTTTGATATTTGAAGAGGGACTTCTGCATGAAATCTAATATGCATGGTGCTTGGGCTGTCAAGTCTCCCGCTACAGTGGGAAACATCCTGATTGCAGCCCGTTGGCCTCATCACCGCTTCATAGGGTGGAGGGGGAGGTGACAAAAATCGCTGTAGCTCCTGACCTCACTTCTGGGTTTGCCCCAGAAATGATATCATTGTGTTGATTTATTTATTTAGTTATTGCATTTCTAGACCGCCCTCCCCGTCAGACGGGCTCAGGGCGGTGTAACAGCATATAATTTGTAACATACAGTTTAAAAATGATAAAAATATTATAAATAAACATTAAAACACTATTCTGTATACAATAAAATTTCTCAATTAGTGGAATAAATATTAAAGTACAGCCTTTTAGGTGCAGGGCTTGGCTCTTACATCATGCCCTGTGCCACACTTACGAGCTCCTGCATGGGTGGTGGACAGTCTTCAGTGGTATGGCTGGCAAGAGGACAGCCTAGCCCCCACCAAATGCCCAGTGGAACATCTCCGTCTTGCAGGCCCGGCGGAATGATAACAAATCCCGCCAGGCCCTAGTTTCCTCAGACAGAGTTCCACCAGGTCGGAGCCAGGACCAAAAAGCCAACTCTGTGGTTAAGCAAAAGTGAGGTCTTGGCATAATTTAAGTAATTAATTCTAGGGGGGGTGGAACATCTATGTCTGATGTGGCAAATCCACAGAGGAGTCTTGTGCCACCTTAAAGATTTAACAAATTTCCATGGCTAGAACCTATTTTATCAGATGCATGAAATAAATAGAACAACAGAGATGTATGGGGGAGGGATTGTGAACAGTTGGGTTTAAATACTATCAAATGCTCGAACAACACTGACATTTTCATGTAAAACTCAAAAGCACAAAATATACACAGTAACTGTGTCAGTTTAATACAATTAAAATCTATTATTAAATTCTAATTCAGCCATTATTTATGCTACAATAAGTGCTGCAAAACTCCTTTCTGTTTCAAAGGAAAGAGAGCAATTGTAACACCCATTAAAATGCATTCTGCCATGAAGTACTTTTGCAGTGAATTAATGTATTATATGTTTCATGATAACTAAAGTAAAAATAAAATAAAATAATATCACAGGAAACTGTAGGTTATTTTCCATGAACAGAGGGAGGAGGAGAGGGAATGACAGCAAAACTGTACCTTGCTCGGGGTGACAAAATACTTGGAACTGTCCCTGCCTGTGTCATATTTTGATTCTCGTTCCTAAGCGTTTCTCTACACAAGACACCTGGCATGTGAAGAGCATGTGTTGGGAGAGATTTCATAGATGGGCTTAGACTGGAGTAACTCTGCTTAGGATTGCACTGGCAATGTTAGAAGGGAAGATGGTTGTTGGGGGTTTTCCGGGCTGTATTGCCGTGGTCTTGGCATTGTAGTTCCTGACATTTCGCCAGCAGCTGTGGCTGGCATCTTCAGAGGTGTAGCACCAAAAGACAGAGATCTCTCAGTGTCACAGTGTGGAAAAGATGTAGGTCATTTGTATCTACTCAGGAGGGGTGGGGTTGAGCTGAGTCATTCTGTAAGAGTTTCCCAGGGTGTGGAATGCTAATGGCGGGAGGCTTCACTGTATCCTGAGGAGGTTTCACTGTATCCTGAGGAACCTCCTCAGGATACAGTGAAGCCTCCCGCCATTAGCATTCCACACCCTGGGAAACTCTTACAGAATGACTCAGCTCAACCCCACCCCTCCTGAGTAGATACAAATGACCTACATCTTTTCCACACTGTGACACTGAGAGATCTCTGTCTTTTGGTGCTACACCTCTGAAGATGCCAGCCACAGCTGCTGGCGAAACGTCAGGAACTACAATGCCAAGACCACGGCAATACAGCCCGGAAAACCCCCAACAACCATCGTTCTCCGGCCGTGAAAGCCTTCGACAATACTTAGAAGGGAAGGGTAGTTTAAAAAGATAGAGCTGGCAGCAGGGCAAAGGCTATACACGGAAGGTGTGTGGAGGAGCTGTGAAATGCCAGAAGGGAATCTTCGGCCCATTATAACCCCCCTCTGGAAGGCAGCTCCAGCCTATTTCCATTCTTCACTGCCCTCTGGTTGTGATCCCACACAGTTTGAGACTGAAGAGGTGAAATTGACAGAGCCTTCATGGCAGCAAAAATGAAATTAACAAATTCTCTAAGGAGTGATCTCTGTGAGCTCTGTCTTTAAACTACGCATTCTGGCTAACAATGTGTGTCTCTACATTTGATGAACACGCACCGAGGCGTCTTGTGTATAGAGACTCTAAGACCCTGTGGCCTTCTGGCTACAATTCTACATTGCTTAGGACCATTCCTACCTTGACTTACCTGTTTTCACTTTTCAATAAGTAAATCTTCAGATGTTTTACTGTAGGTGGAACTAGGCCCACTTAGGGCCAAAATATATGCAACATATCACTCTCTAACTTCAGTAAGAGCTAATTAGATGCCTGTCCCACAGCTTCTGATAGTTCTGCCAAGGAGAAAGGTAAAAACAACAGGGGAGAAAATTGGGGAAATTGTGTTTTAACCCTTAATAAAAAGCTAACCTTCATTCCACCTCCACTGCCTGCATCATATCACCTCTGATGAAGAGGACGTGGGGCAGGGAGGGGGGCTGTTATGTTCACAGCCTACTTGTGGGCTTCTCAGAGCCACAGTGCTAACAGTATGTTGGACTTCTGGTCACATCCAACTGGACTACTCTTTAGTGTTCTAGCTAGCAGGTTCACAACTTTATGTTGATGTTTTTAAAAGAAACATGCAGGAAATCTCTCATGTCATGTCTGATTAAATCTGAAGACTGTGGGACAATGTTATGGAAGGTAAAGCATTGGACTGGCAAGATGGTTCAAGTCAGGCAACTGCCAGGGCCCCTTCCTTATGAGGGGCCCAGCTGCTGAGAGCCAGTGCCGCCATCTTCCTCAAGATGGATTCTAGCCTGCTCACAGCTGGTGCATATTGCGTATAACTTGATTCGGTCCTATGCCAAGAAAAACATGCTTGAACCTCTTGCAAGCCCTGAAGTAACATAGCAAGAAGTTAAGAGTTCACAAAGAGAGAAATATAGGAACTCAACTAACAGCTTTCTTTTGTTTGTTTATTTATTTATTTACTTTATTTATATCCCACCTTTCAACTGGGGACCAGAGGTGATGTACATAATTTTCCTCTCCTCCATTTTGTTCCCTCAACAACACTGTGGAGAAGGTTAGGCTGAGTGTGTGCGGCTGGCCCAGCAAGTTTTCATGGCAGAGCAGGGATTCGAACCTGAGGATTCCAGGTCCTGGTCCAACACTCCAACCCCGGGTGTCCAATAAAATATTTCTGGAGATGCTGTGGATACTAGAATTTTTATTTATTTATTTGATTTATACTCTGCCCTCCTCACAGATAGGCGCAGGGCGGCTAACAACATTCAAAAAATACATTAAAAGTCACAAAAACATAAAATCAATAATAATTTTTTTAAAGTCATTAAAATAGTCCAGGAGCAGGCTATTTAAACAGATATTGGGAGTCTGTATACGGGCATAACAGATGGCCGAGGGCAGCCCCAGAAGAAGTGGTGGTCTTAGATGGAAGGAGGAGGACATCTGCTGGCACTCAGCCAAAGGCCCAGCGGAACATCTCCATTTTACAGGCCCTGCGAAACTGTAACAGGTCCCACAGGGCCTGGATCTCCAGGGAGAGAGCGTTCCACCAGGCCAGGGCCAGGGCAAAAAAAGCCCTGATCCTGGTTGAGGACAGACGGTTGTCCTTCAAGCTGGGGACCACCAGAAGTTGCTTGTCTGCAGAGTGCAACACCCTGAAGGTGATGTAATGGAAGAGGTGGTCCCACAGGTTTTTTGGTTTCGTTTTCTCGGCCATGTCGGACGCTCCTCTCTGCAGGTCCGAGAGGAAGTGCCCGAGCAGCCTGACCGGGCGGCTGATCTGCGAAGATTAGCCCCCAGGACTCCCAGTGAGGGAGGCAGGGTCCGGGACGCGGCGGGAAGAGCCCCCTGAAATCGATGCGGGGGGTAAATTGCCCGTTTGTCCCTATGGAGGCCGGCAGAAGTGCGCGGCACCTCGAGTGCTGCCGGGCCATGGAAAACGGCAAAGAGCAGAACTAGGCGGAAGCCTGTAAGTAAGCGAATCCCTTCTGTTATTACAAGCGCACGCGAAGGAGTGGTGGGATCTGAAGCTAAGAAGGCTCGTTCTTCCCCCTCGCTGAGTTTCAGAATTTGGTCGGCGGTCCCCCCCCTAAAATGGCAGCGAAAAAGCAGAGTCCCGCTTTGGGCAAGTCAATCTCGGCTGCCCTGCAGGGGAAAGGAGAGTCACTCGAGGACTTGGTGAAGAGGTCGGTTATCGAAGCCATAAAGCCCTTTGTTGACAAGCTGAATGAAACAGATCAAAGGGTGGGCTTAATTGAGAGCGAAGTGAAAACCATTAAGGAAGCAGCGGGGGGGGCAGAGAAGTCTGCTCAGGAAAATGCATCACTCGTGAGGGCAACGAATAAAGAGTTAAAGCTGGTGGAGAACCAGCTGATCGGGCTACAAGTGGAACGAACACAGACAATTTTGCGCCTCCAGAATGTGAAAGAGGAGGAAAATGAGGATTTATGGGATCTGGCCTTGGAACTACTGGCGACACCTGCGAGGGCAACTAAAGAAGAGGTAAAAAGCGCCATTTTGGAAGTCCGTCGGGCTTCTTCAAAATATGCAACGAAGCGTCAGCTGCCTCGCGAGATCATCATCGATTTTTCATCTAAGAGGATCCGAGACACTGTCCTATACAACTCATACAATGCGGATCTGGACTTTCTTGGTAATAAAGTTAAGATACTGAAGGACGTCCCATTTTTAGTTCGGAAAAGAAGATTTAAGTATAAAAAGTTCGCAGCTCTTCTGAGGGAACGTGGAATAAAGTATAAATGGCTATTTCCGGAAGGTATCTGGTTTAGTTACAAAGATCAAGCTTACAAGATAATATCAGAAGATCAACTAAGGGATTTTGAGGACAAAAATCAAGAATTTCAGCAAGACACCAAGCAAGAAGAAAAGGATTTGAAGTCTGAAGGGGGGGGGGGAGGAACGAGCACTGCGGTTGCAGTTGCTCAGAGAGAACTGCGTCCGAGGCCCAGGGGGGGGAGGAAGACTTAATTTGGATTGTAATCTGTATTTTGCAAGGTCAACCACTCCATCAATATCTTACAAAGTTTTAATTTTTTAATAATGGCAGTATGAAGGGAAAGCATTATTTGTAGTGTAGTCTTGTTATATGTTGCTGTTTTTTTTCTTTCCTTCCCCTGCCCCCCTTCTTTCCCTCTGTATTGTTAGTTAATGTAGGTAATAAAAAAAAATAAAAACTGGAACTCCACTGGGAGCCAGTGCAGCTGGCACAGCACAGGATGAATGTGTGCTGAGAATGGCATTGACGATGATCATCACTAATACTTAAGCATTGAATTATTATAGCACAATTTGAAAATCTGAGCTCTTATTTTATGCAGGTGATGGACAGCATACTACTATTGTAAACTGGAAAGTCCTGGAAAGGCAGATTGACTTTTTCATGGTGGAATGTTACTTACTGCACTTTGATTTACTTTTGTACATTTGGTAGCAGAGAATTAAGACAGATACACGAGTGTCATTCCTTTGCCCTTTGGCTAAAATGATTGATAGAGCCATGTTAACTTCCTGTAAACCATTAGTCTAACTTCAACCCAGTGGCTTCTTGGAATCAGGAGAACATGAAAACGATGTATTTGAAAGCAGACGGAGGGTCTCATATATGTCAGTTATATTTTTAGACTCATGCCAAAGAGCTCAAAGGTTTCCCCCCTCCCCTGCATTTTATTCTCACCAATAACAGCTATTTTCATCTGGCTGCCCAGATGAAAATAGCCCAAGGCTGCTATTTTGTATTTGCTGGCAAACAAGTTCTGTTGAAATCTGTACAATGATAAGCCACATATTACCTTTGTATACATGTTTGTTTCTGAGGTGCTGGAGTGCAGTCAGATAGCACGAGAGATCAAATAAGCAATGCAATAGAAGTAGGATTGCAAAAATTAAAGACAGTGCAAAATAAGCATCAGGTAGGACACATCAAGTGATGCAGAAAATGGAATTACAAAAATAGAAAACAATGCAATAAGACCAGGATAATATAAACCACAAATATATAATAAATACAATAACACAGGCTGTTTCTTGTATGAACACATCTTTCTGAATCATTAAGATCTGAGAAGCCTGAGTTCGAATCACCACTCTGCCATGGAAGCTGATTTGGTTCTGTCGATCTCTCCCAGCCTCACTTCTCTCACAGGGTTGTTGTGAAGATAAAATAGAGGTGGGGAGAAAGTTTTTTATGTCACTTTGGTCCCCACTGGGGAGAACAGCAGAGTATAAATATCTAAAACAAACATTTGAAATTGTGCTCACATGAGGAAGCCACAATTGACAAGCAAGCACTTGTCTCAAATAAAATAAGATATCTTCTGTAATAACAGTAGCTGATAATTGTTATATCATAGTCATCAACAGTGTCAGCACTATGATTTATGTAGAGATTAATGCTATTTGAGCAGTACGAATTATTGAAATCTTAATCGATGCAAAATCTGAGCTTGTATTTGAGTATCTAATGAAATTCATTACTTTATTGCACCCGTTGAAGAATTTCCACCTTCATCTCTAGTAGGGCCTGAATTAACATGCAACACAATCCTATTTGAGTTGTACTCATGATTGAACATCTTAATTTTCTGCCCTACACTGAATGCTCTCATGTATCTATTGTTTAGACATACCACAAGATCCTCTTCCTGGATCTGTGTCCATTTCTATTAATCAAAATGGGTCTGTGGTGGCTGGAACCTAGCTTATTCCGGGGGGTGGTAGTGGCTAATGTTGTCTAGGCTGGACTATGTGAGAGCAAAGCTACAAGAGACAAATTACACAAGGAGGAGTACATGAAGAGAGTCACAATATTAGCTGGGAAGCTGAGTTTTAAAAAGATCAGAAGGCTTTGTCAATTTTCCCTCTCTACAGACCCAAGGAGATATGCTCAGAGAGTTTGTTAATTTCCTCTTTGCCTCCCAAAGGCTCTGTCAGTTTCACCTCCCCTTATAGGAGGCACAGAGGAAATTAACAAACCCTCTGAGCAGCTATCTCTTTGGCTTTGTAGAGAGGGGAAATTGACACAGCATTCCAATCTCTTTTAAAACTCAGCTTCCTGACTAACACTGTGACTCCCTTCTCGTGCTCCTCCATGTGTAATTTGTCTCTTGTTGCTTAACTTTCAGTCTATAGGAAGAAATTCACATGATGTGATACTTCTCAATAGGAATGTTTGAATAGACTTTGGCTTAGTCCAAGCTCTACCCACCAGTTGCAAGCCATGAGCTGACCCCGCAACAAGCGGTTCTGCTGCCCATGAGGGGCCCAGCCGCTCCTTGCAACAGCATGGGGCATGCTGGCAGCACTTCAGAAGTGTTTGCTATCACCCAATGGGATCCTTGCTCCCTCTGCCCCACAGACCCACCATTGTTGCTTCAGGCTCCGCAGCCAGTCACGTAGAAAAATGGTGACTGAACCCGCATTGCAGGGCCAGGGGCAACTTGAAAGGCAGAAAAAGAAGTGGTGTTGGACCACCACATGGAGCTATTCAGCAGCTTCCCTAGGCCAACTGTGGTAAGACAGGGAGATCCAAGGCTTGGCTGACAGGGGGTTGCTGCCATTATTAACAAGCAGGGGCCTCTCAAGGACTTTCAGGATTCTCATTTTCTCTTCTCCCACGATTTCCTCTTTCCCTTCTCTATAAGCCTCCACAGCTTCTCTCCTTTTTCTGCTTGCCTGCTTCTCTCCTTCCCACTCTTCAGCTAACTTACCTTCATCTGCTTCCCTGTCTTCTGCTTTTTCTTCCATTACAGTCTCACCCAGGGAAAACTCTGGCCTAGTTTGAAGTGTGGAAACCTGCAAGGGGTACCTCACTTGCCATTTATCCTCTTGCCATACTATTCCCTCTTTCGCTTCTCTTGGAAGCCCCCATACCCTCACCTTTCCATGCTTCCTTTTCTCCTTCCTACCCACCCACCAACTTTTTATCTGCTCCCATCTTCGGCTGTATTTATTATTTATTTAATTCATTAATGTCCTACTTTCCTCCACAATGCAGCCAACTTCATTTTCCTTTCCTCCATTGTGTCATCAAAACAACTCTATGAGGAACATTATGCTGAGAATGCATGACTGGCCTAAGGTCACCATGTGAGCTTTCAGAACAGAGTGGGGAATTGAACCTGGGTCTTCCATAGTCTGGTTGGAAGCTCTAACCACTACACCACACTAGCTTTCATGGGGTAAATGCTGTTGAATAGTAATAAGCAGCCCGGCCCGTGTGAGTCATGCAAGTCTCCAAGTGGTTGTTGTCAGGCCTGGTCCCAATCAGTCCTCCCTCAAAGGCCAAAACAGCCCTGGAAAAGTCCTGCCTTGTCTCTTTGCCTTTGCCTGATAGAAACCAAGGCTTGAAGGCTAGCAATGCTTTTGTGGTTACCTAGCAATGACTACTGAGGGAATGCATCCATTTCTTAAAATGAAGGATGCCCCTTTTATCATTTTGGGAGTTTTTTAACCCATCGTTATCAAAATCATCTCCCAGATTTTTCTACAAACCTGAGGTTTTTCTCAGGTTTATAAATATGTCAATCTTTTCTGTTCATTGTCCCAATCTCTGCATTTGTATTCACAGATGGGGTCCTCTTCTGAATTAGGTATATTGATGCTGCCTAATTATCAGGCAAGTTAAACAAAAATGGTTTGAATTAACATATCATTTATACATTTTAATGACAACAGTGCCATGGCTCTGTATACAGTTCTGAAGGTTTCTATTCCTCTTCTTCCAAAGACATTTGTGAAACCTTCCAAAAACTACATTAACTTTGGACTTCCTGTTTGGGATCCATGGAGGTCTAACGCAGCTCCACTTGCGGAGCTGACCGGACTGCCGTTTTAACCGGCCGGCGGGGTGAAAATAGCCCGCGGCCGACTGCTCTCAGGCGGGGAGCAGGCAAAGAACGCTCAAGACCCTAGGGTGAGCTAGATCTCGGACGAGGGGGGGCTCTTCACAACGAGTCTCCCCCCGATCCTTGAGGTCCCACCTTGCGACGGGTCGGCTATAATCTCTGCGGCAGTTTTGGGGCCAATTCGGCTGGCATAAGACCTACATACCCAAGCATCGATTGGGGGAAGAAGCTGAGAGGAGAACTTAAAATCGAAACAGCGATTACAACCCGAGAAAAGTGAAGAGAAGGTAAAGATCATTATCTTCTGAGACGGGACAGATTGATAAAAACAGAGAGGAAAAAAAGTAGATTTTTAAACTGCAACAGACTAGTGAAAAGGAGGGGAAGACTCGGCAGGAATCGAATTTAAAAAGAGACTAAGTTTAAAGAAGTTATTAAAGAAATGGGACTATTGTTTTGAATACCTGTGGCTTTGGAGCTGTGAGAAAAAGACACCATCGCGAGATCTGCTGTGGGAAGACGGGAGACAGGAAGTGCGTAATAACAATAGAGTGGCTGGAGAGAAGCGGCCCTTGCTGGAGGGCAGGAAGTAGGGAATCGCCATTTTTGAAAGGGGAAGGGTCGCGGCTTCAGCAGAAGAGGAAGTAGGCCATCTTGGATTACAAAATCATAGAGAAACCATAGAGAAAAGACGCCCGACATTTTGGACTCTTTAAAATTTAATTTCTATAAGAAGACCGGGACATTTAAAATAGAAAAACGTTAAATTTTACGCCACGGAGTTAAGGAAGAGAGCGGATTCGTGGGAGCGAGCTAAAGCAAGCCCCACGATGTCAAAAAAAGAGTGGCAATCGGCAATAGAAAACCTGGATAAAAACCTGGACAAAAAACTTTTAGATATGATTAAAGAACTTAAGGACACGAAATTGGAGCTGATAAAAGAGGTTAAAGAGGTTACACAGACAGTAAAATCGGAGCTGTCAGAAGTGAAAAAAGGTATGGAAACAATACGAAGTGAATTACAAGGAACGCAGCAGAGAGTTAAAACAGTAGAAGACGCGATGGAGAATTTAGCAGACACGCAACAAACAGAGATGAGATTGGTGAAGGGGAGAATGTCAGTTGCAGAAACTAAACATATGGAGAAGCAGCTACGTTTTTGTGGCTTGCCAGAAGTGGAAGGAAAGTCAGCGCAAGAACAGATGACTGAGGTGTTGGCTGAGTACCTGGGGAAGGAGGAGGAGGAAGTTGTGGCTATCCTAGATGTGGCATACCGTGTGAATTCGAGAATAGCAACCCAGAGGAAACTACCAAGAGATGTGATTGTGCAGTTTACAACACGAAATATGAAAGAGAGGATTGTGACAAAACAGTTTCAAGATCCATTGGAGATTGATGGCAAGACGATTATTATAATGAAGGAACTGCCCAGATCAGTGTTACTGGACCGGAAAAAATATAAAGTGCTAATTCAGATTTTGAAGGACATGAAAATCAGGTACAGATGGGAGTTACCGGAAGGAGTGTCCTTTGAGTTTGGAGGGGCCAAAAAACGCATCAGATCTGAGCGAGAGATGGAGCGATTTATTAAGGACAATGAAAAAGACTTACCAACAAGATCATGAGTATGGAGTGTAAAGTATTATCTTGGAATGTAAATGGACTAAACTCACCGAATAAGAGGAAAAATACTTTTCACTGGCTACTAAAACAAAAATGTGACATTGTTTGTTTGCAAGAGACCCATATCAGAAAGCAGGATGTAAAATATTTAAAATCTGGAAAATTG
The DNA here is from genome assembly GCF_028583425.1 of Eublepharis macularius. Taxonomy (NCBI): domain Eukaryota; kingdom Metazoa; phylum Chordata; class Lepidosauria; order Squamata; family Eublepharidae; genus Eublepharis; species Eublepharis macularius. The sequence continues at coordinate 120,426,386 of NC_072797.1, read as the reverse complement.
GGCAAAGAATATGTAGCGGCCTCCAACAAGAAAAAAAGAGGAGTGGTGTTGTACATAAAAGAGGAGCTACAGCCAAAATTTGTTATGAGAGATGTGGAAGCTAGATTCGTAGCAGTGGAATGTATTTGGAATTTAAAGAGAGTGTTGGTAGTAGGACTTTATGCACCTAACGGTGCAAAAGAAAGCTTCTTTGAGGATTTAAGGAAGCATTTAGACGATCTTGCATACGACCAGATAATTCTTGCTGGAGACTTCAATGGAGTGACAGACTTGGAACTAGACAAAAAGACTACAACGGCACAAAAGAAAAGAGGACTATTACCAAAGCTTTTTTTTGAGTTGATTCAACAAGAGACTCTTGAAGATGTATGGAGGAGAGAATATCCTAAAAGCAGACAGTTTACTTTTTATTCTGCAAGGCATTCTACATTATCAAGAATTGATATGATCTGGGCCTCAAAAGACTTAGCATTATGGACTAAGGAGGTAGAAATAATGCCTATGGTAGGCTCAGATCACAACCCAATTATGTGGAAATTTGGAAAAAAGAGAAAAAGGAAAGCATGGAGAATAAATGAGGACTTGTTACAGGAAAGAGAGAATATGGAAATACTGAGAAGAGAGACAAAGTTTTTTATACAATACAACGTGAATAAAGAAGTACCAACCAATAAAGTTTGGGATGCTTACAAGGCGGTTGTAAGGGGCATACTAATGGACTTAAATGGTAGAGCAAGAAAGAAGAAAGAGGAGAAAAGACAAGAGATTGAGGAGAAAATAAAAGCCAAAGAAATACAGCTAAAAAAGAGACCAGGGAAAAAGAAGGTATACCAGGAAATTAAAATACTTCAAGAACAGCTAACAGCAATGAGCAATAAAGAATTGGAGTGGAATCTCAAAAGACTGAATCAAAAAGCGTTTGAGGGTGCTAATAAACCTGGGAAGTACTTGGCATGGCAATTGAAGAAGAAAAGGGAAAAGAAGATAATAAATAAAATTTGCGAAGATAACAAAACGTATTTGGAGCAGGCTACCATTAGTAGAGCCTTTTATAAATTTTACGCTAAGCTGTATAATAAAAAAGAAGTAAACAAAGAATCAATAGCGTCATATTTGGAGAAAACCAAACTTCCAGAAATCTCGGAAGCTTGGAGAAATAAGTTGAATAGTGAAGTAACTGATGAGGAAATAAGTAAGGCAATACAATCTGCAAATCTAGGAAAGGCGCCAGGGCCAGATGGACTTACGGCTAAATTCTATAAGACAATGGCTAATGAACTGGCACCATTCCTAAAAGAGGTGATGAATGGGGTTTTAAGGGATCAAAGGATTCCAGAAACTTGGAGTGAAGCGAATATATCATTGATCCCAAAAGAGGGCCAAGACCTGACTAATGTGAAAAATTATAGACCTATATCGCTACTCAACAATGACTATAAAATTTTTGCGAAGATATTGGCGGAGAGATTGAAGGGGTGGCTCTCGGAAGTCATAGAGGAGGAACAAGCAGGCTTTTTGCCAGACAGACAAATAAGAGACAACTTAAGGACAGTGATCAATGCTATTGAATATTATGACAAGCGTTGTGACAAAGAGGTTGGTTTCTTCTTTGTTGACGCTGAAAAAGCGTTTGACAATTTAAACTGGGACTTTATGTTTGCCACTATGGAAAAGCTACAATTGGGAGAAAGATTCATCAGAGCAATTAAGGAAATTTATAGAGACCAGACTGCAGCAATTGTGGTGAATGATGAATTGACCAAGAAATTGACGATAAGTAAAGGAACAAGACAAGGTTGCCCGTTATCTCCATTGTTGTTCATTTTAGTATTGGAGATTCTGATGATACAAATACGTCAAGATGATGAAATTCGTGGAATAAAAATAAAGGACTATTCATACAAGGTCAGAGCATTTGCGGATGACATAATGTTAATTGTAGAGGACCCATTGGAGAACATGCCAAGAGTGATAGATAAGATCAAGGAGTTTGGAGACTTGGCAGGTTTCTTCATTAACAAAAAGAAGTCAAAGATATTATGCAAAAATATGACTAAGCAGAAACAACAATTGTTAATGGAAACAATGGATTGTGAAGTAACAAGTAAAGTGAAATATTTGGGAGTCGAATTAACTGCAAAGAACATAGATCTATTCAAAAACAATTATGAAAAACTATGGACTCAGATAGAGAGAGACTTGATTAAATGGAATAGATTGAATTTGTCATGGTTGGGCAGGATTGCAGCAGTTAAGATGAATGTGTTACCAAGAGTAATGTTTTTGCTACAGACAATACCAATCATCAGAGACTCCAAACAATTTGAAAAATGGCAGAGGAAAATATCAGATTTTGTTTGGGCAGGCAAGAAGCCTCGAGTGAAAGTGAAAGTTTTACAAGATGCAAAGGAAAGAGGCGGAATGCAACTGCCCAATCTGAGACTTTATCATGATGCAATCTGCCTAGTTTGGTTGAAAGAATGGATGACATTAAAGAACAAGAAACTATTAGCCCTAGAGGGATATAAAAAAATATTTGGATGGCACGCATATTTATGGCATGACAAAGTAAAGGTCAACTCGATGTTCCTGCATCACTTTGTTCGGAGAAGTCTATACATAATCTGGAAGAAGTACAGAATTTATCTACAAGAAGGAACCCCTTTGTGGGTGGTTCCATATGAGGTGATAGACCCGAGAGCTGTTGATAATGAACAACAATGTTTAACGTATAAAGAAATAACTAAAACTGAAGCATCCAAACTTAGAATAAAGACACAAGAGGAACTATCACCTAACTACGATTGGTTCCAGTATAGACAGATCAGAGACTTATATAATTCGGACTCTGTAAAGGGAGGTATACGAATAGAGAATTCGGAACTAGAGCAGACCCTTCTTAAAGAAGATAAGAAAAGAATATCCAAGGTATACCAAGTACTGTTGAAGTGGTATACCGAGGATGAGATAGTTAAAACACAAATGGTGAAATGGGCTATAAACTTTAATAAAGAAATAACAATGGAGGCATGGGAATACTTGTGGAAAACTACAATGAAGACAACGACATGTATTAATATCAAAGAGAACATTTATAAAATGATCTATCGTTGGTACATGACACCAAAGAAGATTGCGCTAGGGAATTTGAATACTTCTAATAAATGCTGGAAATGTAAGAAGCATGAGGGCTCCCTCTATCATATGTGGTGGTCGTGTGAGGTAGCCAGGCAGTACTGGGGGGAAATAATAAGAGAAATGAGTGAAATTTTACAATTTCAAATTAATAAGAACCCAGAACTCCTGCTACTGAACTTGGGAATGGAGGGAATTCCAGCCCAACACAGGACGTTGATATTTTATATGACAGCAGCAGCTAGACTTTTGTATGCGCAAAAATGGAAAGTACAAGAAGTGCCAACTATTGAAGATTGGACTTACAAATTGCTGTATATGGCTGAAATGGACAAGATGACAAGAAAATTGAGAGATCTGGACTCAGGGCAGTTCAACACAGACTGGGAGAAGCTGAAACAATACCTGGAGAAGAAATGGGAGGTGGGAGGAAAACTGTGGCAGTTTGAGAACTACTGAAGTATTGAAGTAGAGGGGGGAGACTTTACCGGGGGGAGAAGAGATAAATGTGAATTAATAAGCAGTCAGATTAATAGATTGACATATATATAGATATATATAGGTTAACAAACAGAACATAGAGAAAATAATTAATTATAAGGACTAAATATAAGGAGCGATTAACTAACAATATTTTCTTTTTTTTCTGACAAGTTTTGTACCAAACTGAATGTCTGAAGATATAGATGGGTCAAATTGATTGACTACGTGAGGAGAGATATATAGAACTATTATAAAAAGATAGAATGAGTAATATATATAGAGAATAAGTCAAATTGTTTGATATAAACGAATGTATGATCTATATGGTTTATGATATATAGAAATACCTGAAATTGAAAAATTGGGATAAATTGTTTATCTAAGATGGAAACAAAGGCTTACAGTTTGGGCATATAATGTTAAAAATAGTTAAGGATGTACTGCTTAGAATAATGGAGAATATATATTTGTTTTAGATAGAGGAAGCTAATAAAAGTAAGGGAAAGGGGACAAAGGGTTGGAAAGCTGTTGGAAGTCAACAAAAAGGGGGGGGAAAGGGAGGGGGTTAGAGATGAAAAAATTGGGGAAAATTGAATGTAAATGTGGAAATAATGGATTCTAACCCAATAAAAATTTTTCAAAAAAAAAAAAAACAAAAACAAAAACTACATTAACTTTGTTTGCTATTTGATTTATGAATTCATCACCGAGGTTTGAATCCTGAGAGGGTGTCCTGCTGAAGCATGTGAATTTATCCATCACATGAAGGATATGGTCACTAATATTAATTTCTGGTGGAACATAAATCTTGCCTGGACTGGGTTGATTTAAAACCTCTGTCTTTCTCGGTTTTATGATTAGCCCAAAATGTTTGCCTACTGCTGGAGAGCAATCAATTAATTCTAGTCCAACTTCTTGAGAATCAGTTATTTGAAGGAAATCCCATACAAACTACAGTGAGTTACACAACTACAGCACACAAACAGGAAACATAATTCCCCACCCCCTTTCTGTCTCTCACACACATCATTTGTGATCATACAAAAAAAGTTTACAGATAAATAGAAAATGTTAGTGGGAAAACCAGGGCCGATTCTGCACGGCTTACCTGAAGCCGGAATGTTGCAAAACATTGTGGGATGTTGCGAAACATGCTGGCAAAAACGTGAAAGATCGTGTTTTCTCGCGTGAGTTTTGCACAACATTGAGCAAAACTCACGCAAGAAAACGAGTTTTGCGTGACATTGCGCAAAACTCGCGCGAGAAAATGCGATCTTTCGTGTTTTTGCCGGCATGTTCCGCAACATCCCGCAACATTCTGGCTTCAGGTAAGCCATGCGGAATTGTCCCAGCTGTCATCCATCTTTTTTAACAACTGAGGAAGAAGCAGCTTAGAAAACTAGCTGAGTCCTTTGCAGTGCCATCTTAACAAATCTTTTCTGGATGTAAGCCATTTCACTAAATGAAATGGGACTTACTTGCAAGTAGACTTGTTTAGTTTTATAGAGGACTGGAAATCCAGTCAGCAGTGAATCCTTCCATTTCAGTGTTCAGCTGCAAAACGAGATGTTGCTTTAATTGCTGCAAATCTCCATTGCTCATGTGCAGGCAGACAGGTAGGCAAATCGCATCAATCCCCCATTGTTTCCCCATAACTTTTCATTTTGTTGTGTGGGCCGGCAGAGGTGAGTAGGCCAATGGCTCACAGCAGCAGATTATGTGGAGAATTGGGTTTTTAAAAGTAGTGTTTTGGTGGTTGGATGCTCGATGTGTGTGTGCACAGAAACCTAAAGAGAAAACTACATTGGTTGATCCATAAATGGGAACTGTTATCTGAACAAATTAAGGTAACTGCCATTTTGCATGATTGTGCTGCTTTCTAGCATGATCATAGTGCTTTTTTACAGCATGTAGTTTAAAGAGGGGGAAAATCACTGAGTTGAGATTTGATATTTAGGAGTCTCTGTGTGCTTTTGGTGCCTGCTCATTATGATCATGAATAGAGATGGGCACAAACTGGAAAAAAACTTGAACCATGTGGTTCATGGTTCGTCAAATTTCACGAACCATGAACCATGAACTTTCACAAACCTGCCCCTGGTTCATGAACCAGTTTGTTCAGTTCATGAAAACAGCACATCCAGGTCAGAAAATCATCACTTCTGGGTCAGCAGAAGGTCACTTCTGGGCCAGCAGAAGTTCACTTCCGGGTCAGCAGAAGGTCTGCAGGAAATCCATCCCCTGTTGCCTAAGAAACTGATTGATTGGCACCAGGCTGTCTGCAGTAACGAACCAAAAAACCAACCAGCCTAAAGTTTGTGGTGGTTCATCAGAAATGGGATCTGATGAACCGTGGTTTGCAAACCACAAACCAGCCTGGTTTGTGCTTAATTTTGGTTCATATTTCAGTTCATGCCCATCTCTAATCATGAATCAACTTCCCCCTCTATTTATAGATGTTAGCAAAAGCATATCTTCAATTTGTGTTGATTTGAGAAAATATACCATGATACTAGTAGCATCTCTCAATGGTAAAAATGTAAAATGATATTAAGTGCCAATTTCAATGTTTTTAAAATGGTGGTCACGGCGAGGAGTTCAGAGGTTGATTTGTAAAAATCCGGCCCTGTACAGTAAGCAGCTATTGTACAGACGTAAAGCTTTTTGACACAAACTTTAACAAGAACCATTGAGGCAATATGATTAGAAGCGTGCCTTTCCTCTTATTAAAGGAGTTGACAAGGTAAGATCACAGCCCAGTCCTGTCTGTGCACTGTGAGACATGAGCAGTGTGCAATCAGCATCCCGAGAAGGAGACAACCTTCTCTCTGAACAAATATTCTTTACTGGAATAACAGCATTCTTCAGGGAAAACATCACCTAGAAAACAAAGAAACAGATGAAAAATTAATCTGTGACTGCATTACTTACCTCGTGGATTCTGCTAATATTCTTCTTCATCAGTTGAATTATGGGTTATGATTAGACATGGGGATGAATGGAAAAAAATCCAAACACCCTGTTCGTCATTCGTTGCCATCCACAAACAACAAACATGAATGAACATGAACTGTTCCCAGACATGTTCATTGTTTGTTATTTGTGGGGTCCAGAACCCCCCCCCACCCAACTCCCCCACTTAGCCCCCTCCCCTCAAACCCACTTACCTGGCCCTCTAAAGATCCCTTTAAACTATCAGCTGGCAGGTGGCAGGGGGAGGGAATCCCCCCTGCCACCTGCCAGCTGATAGTTTAAAGGGCCCTGTCCAGGCAAAAACAGCAGTGTCTGCTGGCAGCTAGTTTGAGGGGTTACAAAAGTGACTTTCCCAATGTCCAATACCCACCAAATTTGCAGGGGACATAGTCCTCTGAAGACCCCCAAGTTTCAGAGAGCTTGCACCCCCGTAAAGGCATGATCCAGAGGTCTCCACATTGGCTGTCATTTTCTCTTCACAGTGGAAAAACGGGACTCTCTGCTGGAAGTACTTTGAAGGGGTAAAGCCAGAAGAAAAGCCAGAAGGAGTTCAGACAGAGAGCCAAGGTACAAGTGATGCCTTACACAGGTTGGACATTTGTCAGCTTCCCTCAAGTTTAGATGGAAATGTAGGCATCCTGCTTTTACAGCTTGGCTCTCCATTACAGCTGCAAGACGAGGATGCCTACATTTCCCATCAAAACTTGAGAGAAGCTGACAAGTGTCCAACCTGCATCAGGCGTCACTTGTAGCTTGGTTCTCAGTTCAGTCCCTCCTTGCCTCCGGTTGCCAAGGGGATTGATTGCAGGTGCCAGACTCTCTGGCTTGACGAATGGCTGCCAAAGGCAACGAATGAGGCTTGCAATGACCACCTATTTGTTTAGGATTGGGCCTCACTAACAGCTTGTTCGAGAACAGCAGATTAGGCTGTTCTTGGGATTTTTCCTATTCGTAATGCTGTTCGTGTCCATGTCTAGTTATGATACCTACTTTGTATATATAATTCAGTCTATTTAGTATTAATGATTGATTGATAGGAAGGACATTGGACAGTACTTATTTTTGTATCTATATTTATTGTATAGATACAAAGAGCACTTTGTATCTATACAAAGATACAAAGTGAGCACGATTGGATACAAAGTGCTCTATAGATATCTAAAGAGCACTTCAAGCACTTTGCAATTTATAAAATTTATAAAATAGAAAAATTGCTTTAAATAAGTATACTGTTTGGAATTTTGTGCAAACTGAACTTTGATACCTCCGGTGGGTCTTTTCCTTTATAGTTGTGAGCTTTGTAGTCTCTGGAGGAGCCCTCTTCATAGTGTTCATTGCGAAATATTAACAGTGTGCAATCTATTTCCACTAGCAATTTGTGACCACCACGCTACGTTTTGATCTTATGTTATAAATATTATCTTTGTATTCCACCTTTTGACCTACCTTAGGCCCTCAAGGTGACAGTGTTGACAAATAAATCTATCTTTCCACATGGATATTTCATATTCATTGCACTGAACAAAAGTGATAAACGTTTTCTAAAAAATGCCTTTATGTGGTCGGAACTGAGATGCCATATGTCAGCTATCTTGAAAGTATAATATTGCTATGTATTCCTGCATGAAACAAACCCTGAGGATGTATAGCACCTTCAGAATGTATTGTATTTTATCTCTTCATATGAATAACTGGCAGTTCGTGTGCAACAGAAGATTTTGGAATGTTTGCTGAGTCTTTCTAATCCTGCATCACATATTTAGCTTTGCATTTTGCTCAGATGTACCTGTAGGGGAGATAAATGTGAAATGATATTAATGCTATTATAGCACTGTGGCTAATGACCTCAGATCCAAGAGGTGCCTGGTTCAACTCTGAACTCTTCCATGGGATATAGACAAGGGGTAGATACAAGAATGGCCACACTGGGCTTCCCTCCATCATTTGCTGACCCCACTTTGTTTACCTTCTTACAGCCTCCCAGTTTGTCGTGCCTGGCTATGAGGTGGCTGGCTGAATCTTTGCCACCAGGCCTGAGGAAGCTCACTGACTCCTCGCCTGGCATTGGGGCTGCTTGCTGCCTCACCCAGCCTTGGGATGGATGGCTGCCACTGCACCTGGCCTTGGGATGGTTAGCTGCTGCCTTGTTCAGCCTTGGGGCAGCTTGCTGCCACCAAGCCTGAGGTGGCTTACTGGTGCACCTGGGCCTGAGTCAGCTCACTAACTCCCTGCCTGGCCTTGAAATGGCTTGCTGCTGCCGTAGCCTAGCTCACAGTGGCTTTCCTCCATTGTAGCAGTGCTCAGAATAGTTAACTGCCTCCTTGCCCAGGCCTGGGTCATTTTGCTGCTGCCATTTCCAGGTGTAGGATGGCTTGCTTGGCCTGGGAAGGCTCACTTCCTCCCTGTCTGGTCTGGGAGCAGCTCTCTGTCACTGTGGCTAGGCTCAAAGCAGCTTGCTGCCTCCTTGTCTGCACCTGGGGCATCTTGCTGACCCTGTGCCCAGGACACTGTTACTCAATTTGGCTAATCGGGGGGATGCACGTGAGCAGACCTCAGGTAAGTGTTTGGAGGGGGGGAGATTGAAACTAGAGATGGGCACGAAATGCATTATGATTGGAAAAACCCACGATAATGGCAATCACGCGATCGTGACCCGGCAGACCGTGATCATCCACGGCCAACGATCCAGCGATTAGGAGAGGCGTGGATCATTGCATTCGGGCTCCGATCAGGGATCCAGCCACTCAGGCACCAGCAATCTATTCCCCTGGCAACAGAGCCAGGCGAAAGCCTGAGCTCTGTTTGCCCTCCTTCTGTTGCCCTGGAAACCCGAATGGAAGCCCAGCTTTGCTTGATCAGCAGGGCTTCCTTCCAACCACGGAGCAGCAAAGCAGTCAGAAGTTGGGTGAAGACACCCAGGGGAGGGAGGTGGAAGGGGGTGTTCTGTATCCATGGACACTCCAATCTCATCCCTGCAAACCCTGATAGGCAGCTCTGATGGCCAAACACAGACCTCCTGTGTTGCTGAATGGGACCTGAGGGGAGGCAGCTCATCAGCGCCTGCCCATGCCCACCGGGCCCAGTGGCCACCGTCACCACCCACCTTTCCACATAGCTGGGAATAGCAGTGTGGCCCGCTTTGGCCTCCATGATCCACAGATCGGGAACGGGAGATGATCGGTGTGGATCGTTATTTCAGGATTGTTGCTGGCGCTGATCCACGATCAGCTGGATTGTTAATTTTTTTGGATCGTGCCCATCTCTAATTGAAACTCTCTGATTTTTTCCCCCTTGGGTTTCAGATTTTTCTGCAACTCTGGGGGATCCCCTTGCTGAAACAAGGTTCAGCAAGTTGCTGAAGCATCTGTTTTGCCCCGAGTAGTCCCAGTCCACGTATTTAAATATCCACAGATTGAGGCCGCATGTGTATTAGTATATAAGATGTTCATTCCATGTTAAGCTCTAGAAGGCACCTGTTTTCCTTTGTACATTAGCTCAGACAAGTAAGCAAGCAAGATGTTTCCCTAATAAATCAGCTTTTTCTTTATTGTTGGGTCTGAGAATCACTCTAACATGTTCTGGAGGAACTGCTTATTCCTATAAGGGAAAAAATTGTTCACTGGTTGAAATTTTCCTGGGAATGACCAAAATCTCAAACTTTTTAATCTTCTGGATACTGTTTCTAAGCTATGTAAAAGTAGAAGAAATAATGTGTGACCTTTTAAATGAAGAATAATACATACATGTTGAATGTTAAGAGACTTATTTGAGAAGGATTCAGCTCCGAGAGTGGAGAAAATAGAATAGCAAAACTGTGCTGCCAGTATTTGGGGGAATGCTAGTAGTTCAAGTAGGCTGTTATTATTGACAGTCATTGTGAAGTGGTGTTTAGACTGGCAGACTAAAACTGAGGAGACCTAATTCAAATCCCCACTTGGCCACGCATCTTCTACCAGCTCCTCCCTCGATATTATCTACTTCACACTGTTGTTATGAGGAGGAAGAGAGAACTTGGTATGTTCCCACGAAATCTTTCAGTAAATGATAGGATATGAGTGAGATAGATCATTGCATAGGTCCCCCCCCCACCGCCACCTTCATTCTGTTCTGTGCATCTTCCTTTTTCATTTGAAGGATTTCTAAATGAATTTCTAATTACTTGATGCGCGTGCAGTTTGTCACCATTTTCTCGCTTAGCCGTTTTCCTTACAAGATGCCAACATGCATTAGCATAGAGGTATTTTGATGAAACCGCCATGCTGAAGGAAACCTTTACTTATTTATTTTTATTTATTGTGATTTTTTTTGCATTATGATTTAATTAATTCAGTGCTGGTGTGTACTGATATCCTTTTTAAAAAAATAGTAAACTAGGCTCTATAGAAAACAATTTGTATAGAAAACAGTTTGTTTGGAAGTTCAAAATTTTAAACTTCTGTGTTGGCAGATTGCTAACACACAGAAACAAGATGAATTAGTTCTGGTCTGCTTGCCAATATATGAGGAAATTTGGATGTGAAAATTTTGTAAGCATCTTGAGCTGAAAGTTATTTATAGTGTCTTTGTTAAGAGGTGAAAAAAATTATATCAGTGTAAAATACAAATAAACCTTTGCTCAAGAATGAGAAGTCCCCCAGTTGCTTGAACTAAGAACTTCTGAAGGCGACTGGGATAGTAGTTAAGAGTGGTGGGACTCTAATCTGGAGAACCAGAGTTTGATTCCCCACTTCTCTGCTTGAAGCCAGCTGGGTGACCTTGGGTCAGTCACAGCTCCCTTGGAGCTCTCTCAGCCCCACCCACCTCACAGGGTGATTGTTGTGGGGATAGTAATAACATATTTTGTAAACAGCTCTGAATGGATTTCCCTGAATGTCAGTAAATAAATCAAATGTTATTGTTAGATATGTATTAAATTATTTGTGCCATATGTGACGAACTCAGCTTTACATGCTGAGATTCCTAGTCAGAGGGTTATGATTGACAGGTCTCCCCCCCTTGTGGTTGGCCTAAAATGGCAGTTGGGTATGGAATGTTGGGGGGAAGCTGTCAGTTGGGAGTTAGAGAGTGAAAGGGAGTTGGAGCCTGGCTTTTGACCAGTGAGGGTCAGCCAGAGTGTTCTCTGTGATTCTGAAGCACTTTTAGTCCTAGGACTAAAGTGGGGAAAACCAGCATAAACCCCCTATGTAGACTCAATAGATCTGGGAAGTATAGAGGGCCAAGGAAGGAGGAAGAAAGGAGTCTCCCCTTCAGTGCCAGGACCAGGATTATAGTCCACAGCTATAACACCTGCCCAGGATCTGGGAAGGGTCTGTCTCTGTGGAGCGACCCTAAGTCTGGAGAGAAGGGTAAAAGCGTGCTGTGTTTGTGTTGAAGGACATGAAGTGAAACATCTGTGAAGCAGCGCGTGTCTCTAAAAGCAGCCAGTAACCGAATGTGTTGTGCCTCATATCAGTGAAGTTGTTGTACCCAAACCTTTCTGTCATTACGTTTAAAACCTGCCTACCTGCCTCTTGAGTTTAACTTCTGTTAATAAGCCTTCATTTTACCTTTATGAATCTCCCTAAGCCTCGTGTGCCAGTTTCTGATAAAGGGAAGTGCAACCCCCTGATCTGTCCCCTATTAAGACTCGGCTGGGTAACCAATTGTAATATTCATAAGGGAGGGACAAAGAAGAATGTCGAAGATCAATATCAACCACATTACCAGAGGCTTCCCAGCCCAGTATACAGCTTCATAAGCTTACAGAGGATGAGGTTTTACCTTGGGTAGGGGAAGGTCAGTCCAAGCCTGAGTTTGACGTGGGTTTGTGGCACCATGCAATAGAGCCAGTGAAGTTAGATGGTTGCTCCAGGACCTGAAAGACCTAGATCCAAATGCCATTGAGTGATGAAGCTTACAAGATGGCCTTGGACCATCCCCACCTGTCTCTTAGCCTAACCTGCCTGGCATAGTTGCTGTATGGGCACCTTCAGGCCATTGAACCTATGAGAAATATGGATCGCCTTTATTTATGGATCTTCTTGGAGGAAGGTTTTTTTAAAAATAAGTTTTATTTTAAAAAATAAAGAAAATTAAAAGAAGCTTCATACAAATAAAAATAAAAATATGACAACACTGGTAAGAAATCTGTACTTAAGCATCCCTAAAAGTTTTCCAAATATTTAAAAATAAGTCCATCCACAGTTGTTGTCTGTATGCAATACATTCAAATATTGATAAAGTTTGTAATGTCCTCAATCCATTGAATTACAGAAGGTGGGCACTGGCCTCTTCCATGTTGTAATATAAGCCTTTTAGCTACAGTAAGGGCACAAAGGGTCCATTTTCATTGATCATTGATTAGGTTGTAGGATACGGGCAGATAGTTTAAAAGCACATAAACATCCTCAAAAATCAATGTGTATTCTAACACAAAACTGATTTAAGTAATAACTTTCCTGCCCAAAAGATCGAATAAGTGGGCATGCCCAGAGCATGAGCTTAAGAGATGCATTCTGTTAGTTACAGTGCCACCAGTTAGACACTGTACTTAGGGCCGAGCTAGATGTGCAGGTTTTTAAAGAGTTAGGTTTCCACAGGCATACAGCAGTTAAAAAGTAAATGAGTGTTAAAAAATAAAGGAGAGCCCAAACAGCCTCAGAATGTGTATGTGTGGGGAGGAGGAGCTGTTTCCTGTGTCACAATAGCACAGAGGGAGCCCCCTTGTTTTTACTGCTCTACATGCATGTAATACTCCATATGGAGTGGGGAAAAGGGGGGGAACCTCCTTCCCCTGCTATTTTGACATGGGGAAACAGCATGAGGTTGGAGGGAGGAGCCCTTCCTCCCCCTGCAGAGGCATTTCATGGCCGTTTGGTCTCTCCTTTATTTTTTAACAGCTACTCACCAAAGCTGCTGTGTAGGTGCAAGGAACATGAGTTGGGTCTGGGGAACCCAGACCCAATTCTTTAAAAACTTGCACATCTAGCTTGGCCCTTAATCCTTTACTAGAAAGGTGCTGTGATGTCCAATATACCCTGAACATAATTTTTTGTTGAATAAGTTGCAGCTTAAGATCCATATAGGGATATAGCATGAAGGTCTTATCCCATTGCTTTGGCAAGATTGGGTGATCTAGCTCTTTATTCCATTTGTTGCTGACACTGCATATCATATATATTAACCAACATCAAATATTTATAAACAAACATTGTAGGTTTTGTTTTCTACATCTATTCAATGAGAATTTCTGAAAAGGGGGAGGATGCTCTGAAACACTCAATGTTGCAGGGCCATATTTGAATATCAACAGATGTTGTAGTTGAAAATATTGCCATTTAACAAAAGTTGACAAGTCATATCTAAACCTCAGCTGAGAAAATAACAAAAAATCAACAACATAGCCTATCAATTGATCCAAAGTAAAAATTCCACTGTCTGTCCAAGCCTTCCATAGAAAAAATTCTTCCCAATTTTTAGATCTGATTGGCCCATAATGTTAATTTAGCATGTGAAAATGGCTTAAATTAATATTGTAGTGATATTATGTGCCACAATCTCTAACTGCAGAAATTGCTGGAGGAACAGAATCTAGTTTAGCATGAATAAACCCTAAAGCACTCCATTTAAGGAAGGGAACAGAAAAGAAACCTCCAAAAAGCAGAAGATGAACAAACCACCTGGTGGAGAATCCCAATAATTGGTATGCGTGAATAAATATGCCCGATGATATAAACTAAGAATAGGAAAGCCATATCCTCCTCCATTAAATGGAAGTTGCATCCTTTTTAGAGAAATCTTGGTCAGTAAGGAGCCCTACTTATATTTCTAAAATAAAATATTAATTTTATGAATATATCTACAGGTTATATGAAAAGGAATTGCATGCAAAACATAAATAATTCTAGGTATCATATTCATTTTGAGTGTATTTACTTTACCCCATAGTGACAAGTTTAAAATTGTTCATCTGTTCAAATCCAAAGATATATCAGCATTTAATTTATTGATGTTCAGCATAATCATATTTTTAATATTTCTAGGAATTAATGTTCCATGATAAGTGATGACATCAAGGTACCATCAGAAATATCCATAAACAAATACACTCTGTAATATATTGTCTCTTACTGGCATCAATTCAGATTTTATCCAGTTAATCAAATAGCCAGACAAATCACCAAAAGTATTAATCATGTTCATTAATATTGGAATGGAAGACTATGATTTTCAGATAAACAATAGAGGATAATTTTAAATTCCAGAGAATTATATACAAAGCCATTTTGTCTACTAGTACAAGCCAAGTCTTCCAAACATAAATAAAAAATAATAGGAGACAGAGAAGAACTGCATCTACTACCTCTCTCAAGAGAGAATGGCGCAGAAAAAAAACACATTAGTCAGTGTACCCTAGATCTAGGAGATGAATAAAGAATTTTTATCCACTTCAAAAATTTGTGAGGAAAGCCAAATTTAGTCAATGTGGCAAAAATAAATTTCCAGTATATTTTGTCAAAAGCCTTTTCATCTTTCAGAGAGGGAATAGCAACTTGATCAGACCTCTTACTATTTAATGCAATCAAATCAGCAACCAATCTGAGCTTATCAGAACTTTGCCTTCCTTGGAAGAAGGTGACAGCAGAGTGCCTTTGCAACCTTCAGGACAGTGAACCAACTGAGAGTAACAAAAACTTTATTTATGGAACTAACAAAATGGATAGGAAAGAGAAGAAAGTAATCTAGCTGCCTTGCTAGTTAAGGGAGTTCTTGAGAGTTCTAAGGATAGCATTCTGGAGACAGACAAGGCAAAAAACCCTTATTAGAAAGAAGGTACCCCCTACAGTCCTGTTTAACTGGCTTGCTGCTCCCTGCAGGTTCATCTCTTCTTCTTTGCACACAAGACATTGCTATACTCCAAGAGAAGGTTGGGATAAAAATACGTAGATATATATAAAGAATAAGCCTGTAAGCAATGCTAGGTCCAGTGGCCTATGTTCTTGTTCTCCTTAGCAGATTGCACTTGTTTGGAGTATTCAGAAATATATATATGACAAGGATAAGCTCCAGAGATAAATAGAGTACTCTGCAGACGTTTTATTAAGTCTATAGGAACCAATAAAAAAATCATAAAATAATATCCACAAGAGTATTTTATTAATGCAGTAAATTATATTCTCATGGATCCTTAAGATCTCTTTCAACAAAATGGAAAACATTTTTTACTGGCAGATAACTTTTAATTTTTATGACAGTGCATTGAGATCAATATCAGAAGGGTTTATCTCTTGATTTTACATGTTGAAACACTACAAAGCATGAGATAAACTGCTCCTCTGAAATTGCCTCTGTCTCGGCAGTCTGTTTTATATGTTTCTGTAATTTTATGATATCACCTTATATACATCCAACATGATTCCATACAAAGAGTCAGTAAAATGAACTGTTTAAGCATCAGACGTTTGAGGTATAAACAGATTTATCAGATCTAAATTGCCAGTCAGCATGTACTTCAGGAAAAGATGAAAAGATGTGCAGTGTTTCCTTTGGCTCCAAGATTTCTTTTGATATCTGACTAGTTACATAGAAGAAGGCTTGTGGCTCAGTGGTAGAAACCATGCTTTGGGTGAGGGTTTAGTCTCTGGCATCTCTTTTTAAAGTTTCTTAATGATAGGAAAAGCCTCAGGGTACTTTCCTCAAAAGTTTTTTCTCCACACACAAGCCCCTGGATCAACAACAACAACAACAACAACAACAACATTCAATTTATATACTACCCTTCAGGACAACTTAAAGTCACACTCAGAGTGGTTTACAAAGTGTGTTATTATTATCCTACCAACCATCACCCTGTGAGGTGGGTGTGGCTGAGAGAGCTCTGAGAAGCTGTGACTGACCCAAGGTCACCCAGCTGGCTTCAAGCGGAGGAGTGGGGAATCAAACCCGGTTCTCCAGATTAGAGTCCTGCCGCTCTTAACCACTACACCAAACTGGCTCACTGTAGAATGTCCTCATGGCATCGTACTCATTCTAAATGTTGCTCTTGTGAGGCTTTCTCCTTTGAGCTGGAGAGAAACAAAATGTGTTTTTCTTCTGTACAACAGGGGGAAACTAGGGGTTGCTGTGGGCAGAACATCTATCTAGATGTTTCATTCATAGCCATGATGAGCAGGGTCATGCAGCTAAGCTCCACTTTCCAACGTATGTGGGGTAGCTCATGGCTACATTCCCTCTTTTTAGCCAAGAAATGTCTTTTGCTTTCCCTCATAAGCAGCAATGGAGCTTTACAATGTGACTCAGCAGGGAAAGGTAAATACGAGGGGAAGGAGATGGGCTGTGGAGGACCCTGGCAAAATCTTTGCCATGGCTGTGCTTTTGCAGGAGGAAGGGGATGAGGAGGGGGTTGGGGCTGTGGTAGCAACAAGCAGTTTGGCAACAAGGGATGTAGGTGCTGCTCTTGTCCACTCTGGTACTATTTTGCCCCTGGGGTTATGGCAAGATTCTGGAGAGTCACTGCTTAAAAAGATAACACTTAACTCGAAGGACCATTGGTCTGGGATGGTATAAGCCAAGGCAAGTTTCTGTGGTCCATAGGTATATCATTGCTCAAAATAAGCTAGACAATACGTTTCCTCAGTATAAGAACAGAATCAAACCCATCTGTACTTCTGTTCACTTCAATCTATTGTATAGAAATTGCTGGTTTCTGTACTCTGTTTAGGTTTCACATGCTGGGTGAAATTAACAACAAACGTCTTAAAGCTGTCCACGTGATTGGCTGACTTTATGATCAGATACTCCCTAAGCATAGATAATAATTTGCATACCTTCTATGCTAGATTTTTGTGTTCAGGGAGCCATCTATTCAGGGAGGCATTCAAACCTTTGATGCCTTGCTTTCAGTCTGAAGTGGTTCAGCCTAGCCTTAGGCCTCAGTTATGATTACAGGGCACGTACCCCCACAGTATGATGGAAGGGTGTATGATATAGCAACCCAGCTGAAGCTAAGCCAACATTGATTTGGTTAATTAAATTATCAGTGCTTCCCTCCCCTCAATGGGAATTCAAAATGACTTCACAACATCTTTCTCATGTCCTCAATTTTATCCTTATGGCAACAACTCTGTGAAGTAGTTTAGATTGAGGAAGAATAACTGGGCCCAGATCATCTAGGGAATTTCCATGGTAGAGCAGAGGTTTGAATCTGGTTCTCTTAGGTCCTAGTTCAGTCCTCGAACAACTGCAGTGACTGGCAGAGCCTTCAGGGCAGACCCCCTAGGAATCCCACGTATGCTTCCCTGAGCTCCAAGGTGCAAAAAAGTGAGAGATATATGTGCTAAATGAATAACTACAAGCTCCTGTACCTGGATCCACACATTGTTGAATCTCATACTACTAGAGGTTGGCAATGGGCATGGACCACAAAATGAACCTAAATTTGACAGTCCAGCCGGGTTTGTGTTTGCGAACTCGCAGTTCATGGGACTCTCATTTTTCATGAAATTTCATCCATTTGGGCTGGTCCTTGGGTTCGTGGTCCGTGAGACCAAACATCCTGGTGCCAATCTATCAGTTCCCTAGGCAATGGAATGGACATTTGCAGACCTTCTGCCGCCCTTGGAACATACCAATCCTAGCCCTCAAAACCTTAATAGGCAGCTCTGGCTGCCAACCAGAGAGCTCCCGTTCTTCTCTATGCGAGCAAGGAACAATAATTAATTTCCTTGGCAATGGAGGGGAGGGATGTTCTGCAGCCCTGGGAACACACCAATCTGAGCCCTCAAAAACTTGATAGGCAGCTCTGGCTGCCAACCAGAGAGCTCCCACTCTTCTCTATGCGAACAAGGAGCAAGAATTAATTCCCTAGGCAATGGCTGGGGACGTGTCTGTGTGGTGAGTGAGGGGGCGCTGCCCCACCCTTTTCTGTTTGATTTTGCGTCATTGCAACTTTTTGGTCCTGCAAACCAATGGAAGTCAATTGGCATTTGTGACTCCTGGTATCTACTGGAAGTTTCCTGGGGGCGGCCACTTTGGGGGGTCTGTAACTTAGACCTCCAAAATGCAATCTTGGCCAAACTTGGAGGGTGGCTGGAAGAGAGCCTGCTGAAGCCTCACTGCGAGTTTGGCATCTCTGAGTGTGAAGGTGGAGGTCCTAAAGCCCCCAGAAGTGACAGACCATGAACCGACGAACCAGTCCGTGAATGGGGTGGGTTCGTAAAATGCAATGGAGTATGGGCCGATGGGCTGTCGGGTTTTTCTGGTCCATGCCCACCTCTACACCCTACTACTGAATCAATCACTTCCTGAATTGTGCTGAATGCACAGGAAAATACAGAAATGATCACTCTGCACCGTAACCACAACATATGGATCTGCCCTAAGTCTGCTTACTGTGCATTTCAACTTTTAAGGCATGATCTCACTCAGTGTACTTTCAGTGAGCAGAAGAGCCTATGTACGTGTGTGACAATTTTATAAACTGCTGGTAGGCTCCATTGAAATAAATGGGAGTGATACCGAGCAGCTCCCATTCATCTTGATGGAGCTTACACAGAAATCTTTCTCAATATAATCACATATATTCCACACAGCATGATATACAAAGCACTATAGTGCAACTTCACAGTACCACGAGCCTCTGTTATTTTAGTATTAATATCATTTTAAAAAGTCCAGTGTTGAAGCTTCGCTTGCAAGTGCTGATGACTTTTAAATGAAAAGTCAAGAACCTCTGAAACTAATTTTTTTCTCATTAAGTGGCTTAACTCTGAATAGTGTTGACCTGAGGAATATTGCAGTGTTACATTTCCGCTTGTCTATTTATTTATTCTACTTTTTTTGCAAATTAGTTTGGTTAATATAATCCAAATTAGGCAGGGAACGGGAGAAGATAATTCAGTGTGTGTTAAATGTCCTTAAGTATGGTGCTTAGCAGAGGATTTGCTTCGCATGTTTCTTCCACCCACAATTTAAAAAGAGTTTGAAGAATGTGAATGTGTGAAAGAGGGAGGGCTGCTGCCAGGCTCTGGGCCAAACTATTATTTATTATAATTTATTACTGGTACCTTTCCTGCTGCCTGCTCAGGTAAGGTTTCTGGGAGTGGTGCAGTGGGGATCTACCCCTTCAGGTTCCAGGGCTGCTGCCAGGCTCTGGGGCCAAGCTATTATTTATTATTGGTACATTTCCTGCTGCCTGCTCAGGTCAGGTTTCTGTGAGTGGATATTTTTGATGGATGTAGGAGGACTACAGCATTAATAACTGCCAGGATGAAGATTTGAAACGGGTGAATTTGCTGGCTTCCAGTCGCAGTTATTACTCTTTACATGGAATGTTACTTGTTGGATCATCCTATGAAGAATTTTGAACTTTGATATATATTGCACCATTCAGAAAGATTGTATTTGAATTATAAAACTGGTTACTTGTTTAGACACTAATTTGTCATCTATAGGCACAAGCACTTTATATTTATATAAGAAAAAATTTTATATAAGAAAATTGTTATATACTTAGCACTTGGCATTTTGTTTGCCTATTGCAAAAGTGTTTTTGATGTGTTGCCTTTCACACATGTAACCATAATGGAATATATGCTTTTAAACATTACATATAAAGAGATTTTTTATAAATTGTATAAAATTACTTTTATTGTGGTATAAAATATTCTATATAGTAAGCATATTATGGCAACAGTTGTTGTTTGCATTTTGATTCACTTACCGTGATAGTCTCCTATTTTTACTTTTTACTTTACTAGGCTGTAGGAGGGCCTGCTGGCCCCCATGAACAACGAACAATAACATGTTCGTGAACAGGTCATGTTCATCAATGTTTGTTGTTCATTGTTCGTGGATGGCAACGAACAATGAACACCACGTTCGGGGGTTTTTCTGTTCGTGCCCATGTCTAGTCACAACCCATCTGCCAAATGACTAATTGAGGAGACAGTTCTCAAAAGCATCTTTCATGATTTGACTCCTTATTTATTGATCTGAAATGTTCGTAATAGTCCATACCCTTTTATAGTAGTTAAGCTTTGTTTGGTGCATGATTGACGACGATTTCACCAACTTTACAAAAACTTTTTAAAAACACATCTTTCTCTTTCTGCCTATATAATCCTAGGCAATCATGAACCACATAGCAGGTTTGATTATGTCATGATGCAAAATAGCCAATCAGATTTGGCCATATGACAACATCATGAATCCAAATCAGAGTGGAATCACAGCCCTTGCTCTGAACAGATATTCTGTTTTCACCATCCCACCTCCCCAGTCGCCAAAAGGGACGTTATTTTAATTGTGCTCAAGTAATGCGGCCACCCATTTTAGTTCAACTCAAGATACACTCAAGTGTTTTCTCATAGTTGTGCAGTGGTAAAAAGATTATCTTTCAGGAAGCCATAATCAAGCTTTTTATTGAAAAGCTTCTGATAAGCTTCCATGGAATTCCAGGAAATTCTGTGCTTGTAAATTTATCTGTCCTTTTGAAACCCACACTCCAGCTTCTGATTTGCCTTCCAAGGTTCAAGTTAATAGGTGAAATGAAAGTATGATACTGCCTGTGGAATCATATTCAGTGTTTCTGTTCAGTACATAGAAGGAAAGGTTAAGGAGTATTCCACTGACTATCTTATAGCTACAAAGTTAAAGGGAAAGGTGAGAGCCACCTCCTAGTCACTTTCTTCTATTAAAAGTGCCCTTCCAGGCCACAGTGCGTTTATGGTAGTTCCTTCCAAATTTATGGACCTAATTATAATAAAGTTCCCACTTGTCTTTTGTGAATTAAAAGAAAGAGACTAAATTGGCACAGATATGATGACTTTAATTATCTTGGGATGAAGTTTGAGAAGAAGTAATAAATATTGAGTCTTCTCTCGTCACTAACAGAACTTAAATGCAGACTGCCTATCTTAGTTTGCTACCGTCATTCAGATAAGGGCTGAGAAGGTATAATGTGTTTTATGCCTGTATGTAGATCAAAGAACCCATATGCACTAAACACGCTAGACACGCTGCATTTCTTGCTTTAAGCAGCTTATTAAATGTATAAATAAGCTTAATATAATTAGTACAATGTGTGTGCTTCCCACAACAGGATCAAGCCCTTGTACATCACTGCTAATATCATTTTTTGATCATTGTGGTGGTATTAAAAGATGAATCATCAGCAAAAATGTTATAGAAGTCCAAGAGTTGCAAGTTCAAGATTCTCTGAGATGCTTGTAATTGTAACTGTAATGACATTTTTTAAGTGAACATTTTCTGTATAAACTGAAATGGGAATTTTGAGGAGCCAGAAATGTTTTCGGAATATTTGTACCATTTCTGTCAGTTTTACCTCATTGTCTGTCTCTCTTGGCAGTATACAGTAATATATCTAGTATATAGTGGAGTATAAATAGTACTCTCTTTCTACAGTATACGTTGTATGTAGTAGAGGACCTGCAAGGGCTTGCAGGGAGAACATCTTATTTTCCCACTCTCTCACTATTTCCTCTTTTCCTTTCCTGAAAGCACCACGGCCTCTTCCCCTTTCCTGTTTCCTTCTCTCTTCTCTTGTAGCCCCTCCCTACACTATTTTCCTTTTTTCCTCCTCCTGCCAGCCCCCATATCTTCACCTTCCCTTGTTTCCTTCTCCCTCCCCACAAACCAACCTACCTTTTATCTGCCTCCCATCTTCAGCTGTATTTATCATTAATTTACTACATTTATTAATTTATTTCATTTATAGGTCACATCATAATGTTTCAAGTTTATAGGTGGAGTTAAAGTACGACACTGCCTGTGGAATCATGCACAGTACACAGAAGGAAAGCTTAGGGGGTATGTGCCAGATTTACATAATTAGCAAATTATTTATGTTGCATGCAAGTTGGGCTGTGTAGATTTGGTAACTAGAATGTGGCACATCGCAAGCCTATGAACCTCTGTTGGATATGCTATTATTTTTTCATAGACAAAGAAACCGTCATGTGTCTTAGGAGCTACGCAATGTATTGTGTCAGCAGTGAGAGGATATTTCGAGAACCTCACCAGTGGTGGCTACACTCATGGAAGGGGTGTAAGCAGGGGTCATTTTGTAGAAAAAGAGCTGGAGGAACTCATTAGCATAACTCATTAGCATATGTCCCACCCCTTGCCATCACCGGAAGTGTGTCATTAGCATAAATTATTTGCATATGCCACACCCACTGACATCACCTATCCTGGCTGTTTTGGACACAATCCTGGCCATTCAGGGCTGAAATTGGGCCCAAAATGGCAAAAAGGGTCTGAAAATGGCCAAAAAGGGGCCCAAAATGATCAGGATTGGGCTGCTGCTGAGTGGAAGAGTGATCCACCACCCGTCAGAGGCTCGATCCGGGCCGTTTCAGCCCCAATCCAGGCTGAAATGGGCCCAAAATGGCCGAGAGTCAGGTGGATAGGGCCACCTGACATGTGACCTCTTTGGGGGAACTGCTGGAACTCCATTCCTGTGCGTTCCCCCTTGAAATGAGCCTTGGGTATAAGTAAGGACCTGCCAAGCAACTCTCAAAGGGCTTCACTGCAGGCAGTAAAAGAACTTTATTGAAAAGCTGCTAGTATCATGAGCTTACTCCATCTTTACCAGGAATAATGTTTACCTGCAAGTATCAAACATATATAGGATTTCAAAGTGCAGGCAAATTCTAAAATCCCTCCCCCAAGTCTCACGGTCAGCTAAGCTCAGTGGAAAAGCATCGAAGCAGGAAAACAGCAGAAATGATGTATGGGATTTTCTAGGTCGTGGTGTCTTGTGAAGGCACCTCTTCCCAGAGGAGAGAGGCCCCTGGTGCACTTCAAAGGAGTATACAGATAACAGCAGGAACAAATGCCTCCCTTGCATAGTTTCACATTGTGGGTCTGGAAGATATTTGCAGTCCAGTCAAAGAACAGTCTCAGCATTTACCCATAACCATAACACAAAGCATTAGACTACAATCATAACAGCAAGGTGAGCTAATTCTACTTAGCCTTGCCACAAGTGCCAGCTGCTGTTTTTTGCCCAGCAGCTTTTTTCCTCATGCATCTTTATGTGTGGGCAGGAGGTAAAGTGACCCAACTTGTAAAAGGACCTGGGAACAGCAAGGTGTTGCCGGGTATGACAGGTGATGCTAAGCACCTGACAAGGGGAAGCAGCTGCAAGTTAAATCAGTAGTGATATGTTCGAATTCCTTTATGAAAAGTGTTATTTCCATAGATCTCCAGACATTGTTCATGGGCCCAACGGTTTTTTTAGTATAATTGTAGAGTAACAAATTCATGTTCCTTAAATCCCCTTTCTGATAAGACCCATTGTACTCGGCACTGAGAGACCTTTGGTGGGCTCATAATGATGCATGAGTATTCTGTTTTTCGTTTCTGTTTATATTCATCTTTTTATGATGGATTCATTTCTCTGCTGTTAGTTGTAGGCTAGATCCAGATGAAGCCTCTGTTAACGGAAGGCATTTTGTCAGCGGGACAGAACATTTCTGCTTCTCCCCCCCCCCCACACACACACATGGTTCACTCTACTGAACCACTACAAATGCTGCTCCTAGTGGAAAGGATACCATTTCAGGGAGTTCAGTGACTTGCAACCAGAGAAAGGAGGCAGAAAAGTTCTGTTCCATTGGTGGAGCTGTCTTCCATTAATGGAAACTGAACTTTTGGCTCCAGCCCATTGTGCATGCAGGTTGTATGTGTTTTCTTTTCCATTCATCTGGTATGGTTACATACCATGTACATAACTGATATTTATATACAGGGGTCATTTCGTAGAAAAAGAGCTGGAGGAACTCATTAGCATAACTCATTAGCATATGCCATGGCCCTTGCCATCACCAGAAGTGTGTCATTAGCATAACTGATTTGCATATGCCACACACCCCTGACATCACCTATCTTGGCAGTTTTGGACCCAATCCAGGCCATTCAGGGCTGAAATTGGGCCCAAAATGGCAAAAGGGGGCTGAAAATGGCCAAAAAGGGGCCTCAAATGGTCAGGATCAGGCCGCTGCTGAGCGGGAGAGTGATCCACCACACATCAGAGGCTCGATCTGGGCCATTTCAGCCCCCAAACAGGCCGAAATGGGCCCAAATGGCCGAGAGTCAGGTGGGCGGGGCCACCTGACATGTGACCTCTTTGGGGAACTGCCAGAACTGCATTCCTGTGCATTCCCCCTCAAAATGAGCCCTGTTTATATAGAAAATGAACAACACTGATATATTGAAAAAATGCATACATTTTATGGGGGGAGGGTGCAGGAATGGTGAGAGGAAGCAGAAACGGCACCCAAATAAAGTACCATGACTTCAGTTCTTACAAGAGTGAAACAAAAAGTGGAGATTTGGGAGCCAAAACAGCATGGATGAGAAATCTGAAATCATCTCTACAGGTTTATAAGCAACCTTCTCTTTCAGAGGCTTTTTTTTGTTTTTTTTTTAAGGAGCATACTGGAACATATTTCTGTGCAAGCATTTCTAATTCTAAGGTTACTGATTTGAAGGTGAAACCCCGGTACATTACGGTACCTTATTATTTTTGCATAGAGCTGCTTTTTAAAAGGCCTATGTTTAGTTCGGCTCTGGAGGAAGAGTCCTTGGAAACTCCCCAAACCAGATGTCAGCTCAGCAGGTCTCCTAGGGAACAATTACAGGAATCACACAGAGAGCCTGTCTGGAAGGGGGGTACATGAAAGATTAGTTCTCTGCCATGAATTGGCAGCCTGCATTCTGCTAACAGTGGTAGGGCTCTGAAGTTTATCTCCCAAAATAATTAAACAAAACCAACTCCTAATTCTGCTGCGGATTTTTTTTTTACTGTATCCCTCCCTCCCTGCATTTTCCCCAGCCTTTTCCGTATCTCTTTGCTGTTTTTCTCTATTTAAAATACACATAGCTGCCTTTTCACCACTGATTGTATGATTGTGAACGGACGTGTTCAGGAATAACTTTAGGGAGATGGCACACAGCCGTTGCCTATTCTGCAAGCTCTCTCACATCAAATTATTTCCTGGGCGTTAACGGCTTTATTTTCACAGTCTTAAATTTTTTAGTTGGGTTTCCCAGAATAAAAACGGCAGTTCCAATCAAAGTG
The DNA here is from genome assembly GCF_028583425.1 of Eublepharis macularius. Classification (NCBI taxonomy): domain Eukaryota; kingdom Metazoa; phylum Chordata; class Lepidosauria; order Squamata; family Eublepharidae; genus Eublepharis; species Eublepharis macularius. The sequence goes on along the minus strand of NC_072797.1, from coordinate 120,400,711 downwards.
ATGTGCTGTTATATGTAATTGATGCTAATGCGATAAAATGGTTATGGGAACAGCAGGAAATTTCAGCATGTCACAGAGAACTGATGGAAGGCGGAGAACATCTGTTGCAAAATTGCAGTGTATGAGTCTCTTCTAAGCAAATGCCAGCAAAAATAAGAGAGGTCTCTTTATTTAAAAACAAACAGAAGTGTTGCCCAGCATCCAAAATATTGTTTTTTTTTAAAAAAAACACAAATTATTAGACTGAATATACACCCCAAAGTCTGAACAGCCTTGCCATTGTTAAATGTTTTAAAGTTTAATTGAGAGCAATGAAAATTAAGTACAATTTTAGCTCTTATTGAGGCTTAGGCGCTCTTTTGACATTACCTTTGAGGTGTGGGAGCTGCTGCAGTACCTCTCCTTCCTAGTCTACAAACACAGCTAACCTGATGGATGGAGCCAGTGGTGCAATTTTTCCCTAAATTGACATTGATCGTTTTGGCAAATGTGTCAAATGTTGTAGTGGGGACCAGTTTAAAAAGGAGCATGTGGTCCAGATTTTCACCTAATACTTTTGTGGCAAGGGAAGGAGATGTGCTGCAGTAGCTTCAAAGGTAACGTGAGACCTTAGAAGTATTTAAGTTGGGCTGGTTCACGCCCATAACTTCATAATGAATCACTGAGTTGGAATACACTGAGCACATTATTGAATCTATTGGTGTATCTTGGCTAGAGATGGGCACGAACAGCAATATGAACTTTAAAAAGCCACGAACAGCCCAATCAGCTGTTCACGAACAAGCTGTTCATAAGACCCCATTCTAAATGAACAGGTGGTCATTGCAAGCCTCATTCGTTGCTGTTCATTGCTGTTCATCAAGCCAGACAGTCTGGCACCTGCAATCAATTCCCTTGGCAACCAGAGGCAGGGACTGCCTGAACTCTGTCTGAACTCCTGCTGTTGCTCTGGAAACCCCAATCTAAGCCCAATTTAGCTTGATAGGCAGGTCTTCCTTTCAAGTGTGGAGCTCCAAATTTGTTACAAGGGAGCAAAGAGCAGGGGGGTTCCCAGCTCTGGTTTTGCAGACAGTGAGGGAGAGACAGTTGCTGTTGGCATTTTGAAAGAAAGAGTGCATTGGAGCTTGGATTTTGTTTGTGTGTGGTGGGATAGGGATCTACCCCTTCAAGTTCCAGGGCTGCTGCCAGTCTCTGGGCCAAGCTATTATTTATTATTGGTACCTTTCCTGCTGCCTGCTCAAGTAAGGTTTCTGGGAGTGGTGTGGTAGGGATCTTGATGGCTGGAGGAGAGCCTGCTGGCTCCCACAAACAACAAACATATTCGTGAACAGGACATGTTCATCAATGTTCATTGTTCATTGTTCATGGTTGGCAACGAACAACAAACACCATCTTTGTTTTTTTTCTGTTCGTGCCAATGTCTAATCGTGGCTCACAGCTCTGGGTCATCACTTGATCTTCAGCTTGATCGTGTTTTATGATTGCAGCGTTGCACTCCTGCATGTTTTTTGGATACACAGTGGCTGATATTTTCAGCCCTGCCTCTATTGTGCCCTCTCTGTGTTCACATGACTTGCCCAAGGGCATGGCTTCTACCATTGCATTGGTATAATTTTTCTGTCCTCTTGAGTTGTTGCACATACACTGCCCTAGGTAGATCATTTCTTCCCTTCTAGGGCATTTTTTTCCATGTTAGAGATCCTGAGTTCTATATAAGGAAGATGTCTAAGAGCCAAACTACAACTGATGCCTGACACAGGTTGGACACTTGTCAGCTTCCCTCAAGTTTTGATGGGAAATTTAGGCATCTTGGTGGAATGTTGGACAAGTGACAGTTGAAAAGTTCATTGGACAGCAGTTGGAGGGCCAAGCTGCAAGACCAGGATGCCTACATTTCCCATCAAAACTTGAGGGAAGCTGACAAGTGTCCAACTAGTGTCAGGCATCACTTGTAGTTTGGCTCTTAACTTATGGCCAAAGCTGTCCCAGTGCAACATAGTTTGTCATGTCCTGGGGGAGTCTAAGGCATGTTTCTTGTTTTTTTGTCTAAGAGATCGGATTCAATACCTAGAAATACTTGTGCTCTGGAAAAAGGTGGAGGGCATATCCATACAGGAAAGAGCTGTCAGTTGGTGGTCGAGCACACATTTTGCATGCTGAAGATCCCAGATGCAGGATCTTAAATTACTTCTGCTTGAAATCCTGGCAAACATCCTCAGTTAAAGGGTTTCAGATAACAGGTGCTGCTGCCAGTGAAAGGACTGCTCTGTCTCAATATGAAGTAGCTTCATATATGTTGAGAGAAACAGAAGGCACAGGAAAATCAAAGGCTCTGCCCAATTACTTCCCAAGTCAGCAGACCCTTTGATCTGTGCCTTCTTTAACAACAACAACATTTGATTTATATACCACCCATCAGGACAACATAACGCCCACTCAGAATGGTTTGCAAAGTGTGTTATTATCATCCTCACGGCAATCACCCTGTGAGGTGGGTGGGGCTGAGAGAGTTCTGAGAGAGCTGTGACTGAACCCAGGTCACCCAGCTGGCTTCAAGCAGAGGAGTGGGGAATCAAACCCGGTTCTCCAGATTAGAGTCCTGCCACTTTTAACCACTACGCCGAAGACAAGAGGTCAACGGAAAGCAGTGCCATGATGCCTGAACTCTCTCTTTGGGTAGTAGGATCATGCTTTGCTCCTGAGGTATTATAAGGCAATATTCTGGAACAACTTATGGGGCCAATCAACCCTTATGACCTCTGAAATTGGAGTTGCCGCCCAGTTTTAGCCATTCAAACTTGTAGGCATATTTGGACATTTTTGCTTAAAGAAGTTTCAGGGAGAAGCCAAAATCTTTTTAAAGTAACCAGCAAAACTCCCATCGAAGTACTTTGCATGCTCCCACACTTGTGGCAGGTTTTGCCAGAACTGAAATTTGAGGACTAGTGATTCTTCCTAGGCAGAGCAAGTAACAAATTTCACAGACATAGCAAATTTCATAAACATAGCAACACATCTCCAGCAGGTAGGTTGGACTTGCATCTCTCTCTCTCTCTCTCTCTCTCTCTCTCTCTCTCTCTCTCTCTCTCTCTCTCTCTCTCTCTCTCAGATAAACAAGGACTTTCAGATGAATTGTTTGCTGCTAATAAAGGATGTCTCTGGGAACTTTATAATGCATTTCATGAAGTCACATGGGTTATTAAATACAAAAGCAAAAAATGGAATGCAAGAAATGGAATACATTGAGTGGTTTTTATCTTTCCTGGCAAGTGCTGTAGATTCGAGACAGATTAAAGCACAGTATAACTGATGCACACTGAACTGTATAAAATATTGATTTCCTGGCAATAGCAGACAATTTTATTAAGAGTTATAGAGAGGGAAAATGAGAATTAGGCATAAAGCAGTTGATATTCAAGCTTAGAGAAGAGATTTATGTCACTTAACTGCTTGGGAATAAGGCTTGTTGTGTACTATCCATCCAGATGATTTTTACCTCATCCGAGTGATTTTTTGGGGGAAACCTAGCCACAAATGAGGGGGGGGGGAGTAAATGGTAAGCATTGCCTGAGGGAGCCTGAGTATCTCACCCCTGGACCCAACAAATCCAAGGAAAACTGTGCAAACCTTATGGTGTCAAGGGAATGGTAGGGCTTAGAAACTCAGAAACATAGGGTCATCAAGTCCAACCCCCAGCTCAATGCAGGGATTTGACTTACTCCTCTCTATGTAGGGATCTTATTCCGATGGTGTGGGCAAGTGATCCCTTGCTTTCACCCTCCACCCCCTCTACCACTCACCTGGTAGCAGGGGAGAAGGACGTGGGAACAGGCCTCCTGGGCACGCTCCCAGGGGCATCACGACTATGTCCCTCCCAGGAGTGACATCATTATGCTGCCCCAAGGGCACATGTGTGCTTTGCAGCAGGCCGATTTGGACCCCAAACGGGACAAAGTGGGCCCATTTGAGGCCCAAATTGGCCTGTTGTGAAGTGCACACGTGCTCCTGCACCTGTGCGATGACTTCACCGGGAGGTGCTGTCACTGGAAGTGACATCATCACGGGGCCACGCAGAGCCACGTGCACTTGGTGCATGCAAGTGAAGCATGCTGGGGCCACAAGAAAAGTAAGCACCTGGTCCCCGGCCTCCCACCAGGGCAGTAAGGGGGCCTGTAACCCTATCTCTTTGTGAAAGTTTCCTTTAAAAGAAAGCCTGGAGGATTCTATGTGGGATTACTGAAACAAAAGAGAAGGTAGAGAAAGAGGGTAGCCTGTTATTGTTTGAGTCAGGCTGGCTAGAGACCCAGTAGTCCCATCTTCCCTTTTCAGCTTCTGAGTCCAACCCTTTCATCTCCCCGTTGGCTTGACTGACCATATTTAATTCCCACACTCTGCATCAAGGTTAGGAACTTTGCCCTTTCTGTTTCCTACCATGATCAGGACTGCCACAGCCAGTGTAACCTTAGTGTATGGTATTCCAGGGCAGTCCTTGAGTGGCATTATTTATCACGTGCTCTAGCAGAGTGCATGATTGCTCTATAACAGCAGTGTCCCAGAAAGTAAGCTCCCACATTAGAAATATGACCGTACAGCTGGTCAAGTTGCTAGCATTTGGGGGGGGGGGGATGTGGTTGATCTGTAGTTTTGTCAAACGGAGCCGTTTCTGATCACTTCATCATGCAAATCTTATTGGGTGGCAACATTATCCTTTCCCGCCCCATAAATAGTTCCTTTGATGGCTTTCCTCAGAATTATCGCTAGCAGCTTGATGCAGCTTGTTACTCTATGTTAATCCTATGGAGATAGATTTCTAAATATACAAGCGGCAGTTAACTGCTCAAACATCAGCTGATTTTCAAGGACGATTGGGAACCCCGCTGCCTGCCACGTCTCTTTAAAACCCCAGAGCTCAATAATGTTCCATGGGAGTTATCTGGCTGCCATCTGCTCCACTGAAATCAGCTTTTGCGAGTGGTTTTCCTCCTAATAAGAGTAACATATTACATCCTTATTATGACATGAAATATGTTTTAGAAGCAAATGTGGCATGGAACAGATTAGTTAATTTTTAAAACATTATGATCGTGATAAGTCTGCATTGCAATAAGCTTGCAATAAAGCTACCCAAATTTTCTTTCCTGTTGATTCTGCAATGCTGTCATAAGGAGCTGTGATAGCATACGGCTGTCTTGTTGCTGTTTTACTGGTGTTTGCTTGTATCATATTTTTGCCTTTTTTTACAGCCTGTGTGATTCTGTAGGTAGAATAATTATAGGTGGCAGAGTTCCTTGGATAAGGACAATTGTATTTCTTAGACTTGTATCATCCATTAGTTCCCATGGACCCAGGGCTCATTTTGAGGGGCAATGCGCAGGAACGCAGTTCCGGTAGTTCCCCAAAGAGGTCACCTGTCAGGTGGCCCCACTCACCTGACTCTTGGTCATTCTGGGCCCATTTCAGCCTGGATTGGGGCCGAAACAGCCCGGACAGAGCCTCTGACGGGTGGTGGATCACTCTTCCACTCAGCAGTGGCCCGATCCTGACCATTTTGGGCCCCTTTTTGGCCATTTTCAGACCCCTTTTGCCATTTTGGGCCCAATTTCGGCCCTGAATGGCCAGGATTGGGTCCAAAACAGCCAGGATAGGTGGTGTCAGGGGGTGTGGCATGTGCAAATCAGTTATGCTAATGACACACTTCTGCTGATGTCAAGGGGCGTGGCATATGCTTGTTCTACATCCCTTGTCTGTCTCTGATAAGACTGTTATGATGCTCTCCAACAAGGTTTCTTTTATTTCCCTAAGACTGGCGCTTTTTGCTTTAGCTGCTACAAAGATCAGAGCAAAGGAATCAGCCATTGATTCTCTGTGATTGCTTTTAGAAGGTTTTATTAATTTTAAAAGTTTTTTAGTAGGGCATTTTATGTGGTTTTGAAGTGTTTGATTACCTGATCATTTTGATTATGTATTATACTGACATTTGAGAGCGTTTTGATATTGTGAAGGCCAATGGCCATATACAATAAAATGAATCTGATCTCTCTGATCTGCTAATGTTATGCTAATGAGTTATGCTCATGAGTTCCTCCAGCTCTTTTTCTATGAAATGACCCTGCATGAACCTATGCCAAACCTAGCAAGCAGATTCCAAATCTTTTAAAATGTCATTACCAAGCTGGTTGGTTATCCTTCTCAAAATACAGCCATGATCACCATCATGCATCCAATCTTTTGACCAAATGAATCATCCAGAACAATAATTTTCCCGAAGCACAACTCTCCCATATAACAAGATGGGTAGCTGTTAATCTGTCTGTAGCTGAAGAAAAGACAGCACCTATAAGACTAACAAAATTTGTGGTAGAGTATGAGCAGGGGTCATTTTGTAGAAAAAGAGCTGGAGGAACTCATTAGCATACCTTATTAGCATATGCCACACCCCTTGACATCACTGGAAGTGTGTCATTAGCATAACTGATTTGTACATGCCACACACCCCGACATCACCTATCCTGGCTTTTTTGGATGCAATCCTGGCCATTCAGGGCTGAAATTGGGCCCAAAATGGCAAAAAGGGGTTGAAAATGGCCGAAAGGGGCTCAAAATGGTCAGAATCAGGCTGCTGCTGAGTGGGAGAGTGATCCACAACACGTTAGAGGCCTGATCCGGGCTGTTTCGGCCCCATTCCAGGCCGAAACAGGCCCAAAACGGCCGAGAGTCAGGTAGGCGGGGCCAGCTGACATGTGACCTCTTTGGGGAACTGCCGGAACTGTATTCTTGTGTGTTCCCCCTCAACATGAGCCCTTGGTATGAGCTTTCATGAGTCACAGCTCACTTCTTCAGATACCGAAGACTCATGAAAGCTCATACCATATCACAAATTTTGTTCGTCTTATAAATGCTGCAGGACTTTTGCCCTTTTCTACTCCCATTAAATAGAAAGTCTAAAATTCGTTCCTGTGGGAAAGAGTAGAGAAGTGGGTTTGAGGATGCTATTGGGGTGGAGGAGATAACAGCCATTGATGACTATTGGTCAGGATAAGTGTCAATTTTTTCCCTCCTCAATAGCAGAAGTACTAAGAGTTTTTTTAAAAAACAACAACAACAACAGGTGATTGGCATTAGAAAGTGCCTTGTTTGCTACAACTTTTGCAACATCTCAACTATGTGGTTGGAATTCAAACCAACAGCATTTGGAGTAGTTCTGGATATTATTTCATTGTTTCGAACACATGCATGCTTTTTATCCAGGGACCTGCACAGTAATGGCATTCAGCCAGTACTGATGCACACTCAGTTTATTGGTTTACCTACATTCTGTATGCTCTAAGGTTATCATACGTATGTTATGCTGCACTTACAATCAACTACATAGACTCTGAGTGCTGGTTTTGTGCCTGCACAGTCAATAACATTAATCAGTTAGTGGCACTCATTGTGCTAGTGCAGACTCAGAAACACCTGGATCAGACTACAGTCCACAAATGGCCATGCAAAGGTGTCAAGCAAGGAAGCAACACAGGCCGGACTGGAATGCTAGAGAGATGGAGCAGGCATCTTCCTCACACCCCAAGAGGATTAAGACCACCAAGGCAACTCGCTCTTTGGTAAGCTGAGAGTTTTCCCTGTTGGGTGCTATGGCATAGAGAGCACAGAAATTTGCCCCAGCAGTGCAAGAGCCAAGGAAAGCAGTCTTCTGAACCAGCCAATAGGATCTGAGCACTGGATTCTTGCTAATGCCATGTCTTTTTAAACTTATAGCAATTTACCCTATGGCATTGTTTATGGGAAATGTCCTTGATACTGTATTGAAATGTACTTGATACTGATTGTACTAATCTCATACTGTGTAATCCGCCTTGAGTCTCAGTGAGAAAGGCAGACTATAAATGAAACCAACCAACCAACCAACCAACCAACCAACCAACCAACCAACCAACCAACCAATCAATCAATCAATCAATCAATCAATCAATCAATCAGGTTTTGAGACATGACAATTAGAGGTTGGAAGCTGTTAATGAGGGAGAAGGGTTAATTTATGAGGATTAAAGGAGATACCATATTTAGCAAGACTTGTTGTGACCAGTAGCACTTTAGAGATCAACAAGATTCGTATTGGTTTCTAAGGTGACACTGGACTCGAGTCCTGCTGCTCTACTGAAGATCAACATGGCTATCTACCTGAAAAGATCTAGTTTAGTTGCCCTGTCTGGGTAACTGAATATGTAGAGGCATTATAATATTTCTGCAGGGCTTGCTGGATCTAATATTTAACTAAGATGATTTCCACACAGGCTTTTTGCTCTCATTTGGCTCCCAAATGTAGTGGATCATTTCTGAGCTTTCTTGCTAATCTATTCCCTTTCTCTGAGTTCCCTGTGCCTTCTGTTTGGTGTAGTGGTTAAGAATGCAGGACTCTAATCTGGAGGACCTGGTTTGATTCCTCACTCTTCCACTTGAAGCCAGCTGGGTGACCTTGGGTCAGTCACAGCTCTCTCAGAGCTCTCTCAACCCCACCCACCTAACAGGCCGTTTTGTTGTGGGGATAATAATGGCATACTTTGTAAACCACTCTGAGTGGGTGTTAAATCCTCCTGAAGGGCGGTATATAAATCAAATGTTGTTGTTGTTGTTGTTGTTGTTATTTTTCCATGCTTTCTCAAACTACCTTCGATCTGATTTTTCCTGCTGGTATGGAGCTGAAGGTCATTTGCCTTCTGTGTGGAAGATATGCTGTGCTTCAAAGGATGACACTCACTTTGGTGCCATTTTCTCTGGCTTGTCCCTCCACAGTTGCCATTTCTTCCCCTGCACCATTTTTTAAAAAACTCAACAATAAATAGATCACTGTGACATTACAATAATCTATTTGGTCCTTTGAATTTCCACAGGCTAAAGACTTACTTTTAAAAAAATGAACACTGGGAATTCAAGTGAAACTAATGTTATAACATGATACCACTGTAATGATCTAGCTATTGCCAATTAAAAAAAGATCCCCAGTGGCAATGGAGAGACTGGTAGCTACAGAGGAATGTGACAGGAAAAGTGTGAGGAAATTTGCCATCTGGAAATCCCATTGCCACTGTGTTGAAGGGGTAGCAGTAGCAGGAAAATGACCGTGAATTGTTGCTGTGTGGAATATCTAAATGGTAGCAGAGTGCTGCAATGGTATGTTATAAACCTGACTGAGAGTATCTCCACACAAGACGTCTGACCTGTGAAGGACATGTGTCAGGAGATGAAAATTTAGCCGGGGATTGTAGTTTAAAAAGACAGAGACAGTGACAGGACAAAGGCTCTATACACTGGAGTGGTGTGAAGGGGCTGTGAAATGCCAGAAAGGAAACTTCAGCCGATTATAACCTCTCCAGGTCCAAGCCTGGATCTGGAAGGTAGCTCCAGCCCATTTCCATTCCTCATGGCCCTTTGGTTGTGACTAGACATGGGCACGAACAGCATTACGAACAGAAAAAACCCATGAACAGCCCATTCGTCTGTTCGCGAACAAGCCGTTCGTGAGGCTCCATTCTAAATGAAAAAGTGGTTGTTGCAAGCCTCATTCGTTGCCTTCATCAGCCGTTCATCAAGCCAAACAGTCTGGGGGCTTTCAATCAATTCCCCTGGCAACAGCAGAGACTGAACTTTGTCTGAACTCCTTCTGGCTTTCCTTCTGGCTTTAACCCTTCAAACTACTTCCAGCAGAGAGTCCCATTTTTGCCACTGTGAAGAAAAAATAACAACCAAGGGGGAGACCCATGCATCATGCCTGTCCCAGAGTGCAATCTCTCTGAAACTTGGGTGGTCTTCAGAGGACACTGAGGACTATTTCCCCTGCAAATTTGGTGGGTATTGGACATTGGGAAGAACAGTTTGTAACCCCTCAAAGAAGCTTCCACCAGAGAGTCCCGTTTTTGCCACTGTGAAGAGAAAATGACAGCAAAGGGGGGGCACATGGATCATGCCTTTTCTGGGGTGCAATCTCTCTGAAACTTGGGGAGTCTTCAGAGGACAGTGAGGACTATATCCCCTACAAATTTGGTAGGTATTGGACATTGGGAAGGTCAATTTGCATGGTGTTTAAATGGCCCTGCCCCTTGCACGTAGCAGGAATGGGCTGTTTAAACTATCAGCTAGCAGGCAGCAGGGGGGGAATTCCCCCTGCCACCTGCCAGCTGATAGTTTAAATGGATCTTTAAGGGGCCACGAACAACAAACATGTTTGTGAACAGGGTCATGTTTGACCCTGGGTCATGTTTGACCTGCTACTGTTCGTTGTTCGTTGTTCATTGTTCGTGGATGGCAATGAAAAACCAATAGCTTGTTTGTTTGTTTGTTTGTTTCCGTTCGTGCCCTTGTCTAGTTGTGATCCCACACAGTTTTAGACTGGAGAGGTGAAATTGACAGAGCCTTCAGGAGGTGAAGATGAGTTCTGGATCCGGTTCAACCTTGGTATTTAAAGTCCTTCATGGACTGGGACCTGCATACCTGCAGGACCACCTCTCCCATTACATCCGCAAGCAACTCCTGTTCATCCCCATTCTGAAGGACATCCAGCTGTTCTTGACCAGGGTCAGGGCTTTTTCTGCCTCGGCACTGGCCTGGTGGAACACTCTCCTGCTGGAGATCTGGGCCCTGAGGGACCTGTTACAGTTCTGCAGGACCTGTAAAATGGAGATGTTCCACTGGACCTTTGGCTGAGGGCCAGCAGGTGTCCCCCCTCTTCCATCTAAGACCATCACTTTTTCTGGAACTGCCCTCGGCCATGAGCGATGCCCATATGTATGCCTATATATGGACTCCTGACTGTTTATTTAAGTAGCCTATGGATATGGCGCCTGGACTATTTTAATGACTGTTTTAAGATTTGTTACCAGAACTGCTCTTTATTATAATGGGGAATTAGCTGTAGCAGTCTGTAACTTAAATTTAGCGCGGATCTTAACCTATGTCTACGGAGGTCCCGATCCCAGACACTCTAGTGAAAAAGAGGCAGACTACAAATAGGTTCCAAACACATGTATTTAGTGTGGCGTAAGCCTAAACTTGCACAAGCATACAAAGAACATACAAGACCTAAGAAATACAGAGTAGGAAATGTAGAGACTTTCGCATTAGCAGGTTCCCAACGATGATAAGGGAAATACTCACAATCCTGGAGCGAAGCAGAGACACAGCAGCGAGGGTGGCCCAATGCCAGCACTGGGACCACAGACGGACAGCGAGGGGTTCTGGATAGGATGGCACGCGCACCATGCGGTCTGAGAGACCAGCTTAAATACCCCAAAACGTACCCTGGGGCTGGTGCTGTACTTGGTGGTTCTCACAGTTTAAAACAAAGGTTCTAATGGGTTACTGAATGGCTTGGATGGGCCACTTTGGTAATCAGATCGTGATAAGTGACACCTCAGGAAGAGGGGACAAAAGAGGGAGGGGGAAATCCAAGTGGGCTGAAAGGATGTTCCAGCGGACAGGGCTTGTCCTGATGTCATCAGCTCTGGAATGCGGAGGTTTCTTTGAGATGCATTCTCTAAGTGCTTGGGATGGTCAGCACTTAGTTCCTTCTCCTGGGCGGCTCCTAAGATATGCAGAGCGGGGCGAGGTACTCTCGCTGCGGACGTGGTGTGCTCGCTTCTCTGAAATGGCTTCCCAAAGCAGGCTTCTTCCCTGGGTCTTCTGGGTGCCTGAGAACATGGATGCCGGCTGGGCATAGCTGGGGCTGGATAGCAGGCTGCCCGGTAGCGAGGGCAAGCTCGGCAACCGGCTCGCGGGAGGCTCCAGACGGGAACTGACCAGGGAGCGCCTAGCCAGGCTCGCTGGAGGTTTCCCCGGCAGGCGCCCGGCTGCTAGCAGCGGCTTGGGCCCATATGAGGCAGGCTTCCATGGAGGCAGGGGGAACAACACTTTAAAACACAGTCCAAAGCAGGGAACAGGCACGGTCCGTGGCAGATGGCAGTGCAGGCACGGGGCACACTTGTAATAAAGTCCAAACACACACTAGGAAGTCCAGATACAAGTCAGGGCAGGGCTGCCCAGAAATAGAGTCCTTTGTGCAGTTATCCAAACATGGAGTCAGGGAACTACACAGTCAGGTTAAAAAGGCAATTCATAAGGTTAAAATCAAATTCATAGGGATAAAGTTAATAGGGGGTGATAAAAGGGTCCCAGTTCATGGGAAGATCATGGGCGCACTTGCAGCAAATAGAGGGAGGGACTAGTTCGGGGCTAAATTCATGGGAGTAAAGTTCATAAAAAGCAATGGCAAGAAATTCATAAGACCATAAAGCAACAAAGATCACAGACGGCTCAGTCAGCAGTACAGCTGCTAGACTGGGTTGCATATATACAGGAACAAGCAAACTTAGTCCATGTGTTCCAAAACACACTTCCACCCCCCCTTGCTGTCTGCGTCAATCCGCAGAGCAGGGTCGGTGAGTGGCGAGAAGGGCTTCAGGCACACAGTTCTAGTCCTCATGGAGGTAGTGCCGCTGGCGGTCATTCGTAGGCGGGCCGTGGGCTGGGAGGTGGGAAAATACGTCCCCCCCTAGTCCACAAGAGGGCCTCGGAGCGGTGTCCGGCAGCAGAGGGTCCATGGGGCTGGTTCAGGATCCGTACACATAATAAAACATAATCATAGTTCATAACAACATAAGCAAATAAACAAGGGTTAAAGGAGGGCGCCAAGAACAACCCTTAAGGCAGAAGGAGGTCGGGGTTGTAATGATCCAAACGGTAGGACAGTTGGAGTTGCTGGAGCTGTCGGCGGCTCCAACAGCCCAAATAAAGCAGTGAGGCACACAACAAGGCTTGAAAAGCCAAAATGACGACGATCGGGTGCAAAGCCAAATTGTAAATTCCAGTGGCAGTGGGGCTCCAGCCAAAGAGGGTCTCCCACCACGAATGCTCACCGGTGGTCTTGATTCGTTGGACCAGGTCCAGGATCTCCTTTCCGTTGTGGGACACAACCAAAGCAGTAGTATCCCCATCCCTCTGGATGCTCTGGAGGGTGCGGTGGAGCTGGGGGTGGTTCAGGAGCTCGTGGATTAATTCCAGACCGATGCCAAGGGAGACTGGCTTCACATAACGATAGATGGAGGGTGCCACTAGGATCTCCTCTTGGGTCCAGACCGGTACCGTGTAGGTGAAGTCGCAGGCTGCCACCGAAGACAGGTTGCAGAAGCAGCGGTTGACTCCCGGGATCACGGGCTTGAGCTGGAACGAGTTCAGGATCACGAAGTCGCAGGCCGTTCGCACGCAGGCACATCCTTTCCCAAGGTAGACCACAGCGGAGCTGTTCTCCTGGACGACCTCGAAAGGGCATTCGTTGAGGGCGTCGACTTGCGGGGCTACACAGGGGTGATGAGGTGCAAAGGCTTGGTCCTGGCAAATGAAGCCGGTCTGGTCTCGATGCTGGCACCCTTGGAGACTGATGAGCTGCCATCCGGTCGGGGTGAAGCGGGCCCAATGGTCGGGGTGACGGGCGTAGAGGACTTCGGTATCGCTGACTTGGAGTCCCAGAGGCACGACTGGATACACGTGGAATGACTCGTGCGCACTGGCCATTAATAAAAACAATTTAAGCTCCTGGGTGGTCGGTGAGAATGAGGAATTTACAAGAGACCACCAGGATTCAAGCTCCAGTTCTATGGGTGACAATTTGGGCATAATCAATCTTTTAATTTCCAGGGGCAAGTGCCCGTCTGTGGCTTGCCGAATTAGCCCCATGGCCACAGCCTGATTTAATTGTTGGGCTTGCATACATGCCATGGCTATTGACACGTTGCGTTCAAAAGACTGTGTTCCTTTGAGCAGCAGAGAAAAATCTCTTTCAATTTGACTCTCCCAGTTAACTAAAATGGAGCTGATCTCATGTTGCCCATTCGAAATGGAATTTAGGGACTGCACCACCGGTTTACCTAAGTCGGAGATGCTAGTCGTGACATGGGCAAACTTATTTGCGAGAGTCTCAATGTTGACCGAATCCATGATTGCTAAGCCTCCGGCTGCAGGAGCAGTCCAGTCGGCAATGCTTCGTCTGGCACGCGAGAGAGAAGGAGAGGGATCAATCCACAGTTGTAGCCATGCATTCCAACCCTTGCTACCGGCCTCCAGATAGGGAGCGCACTGCGGCAGCCTCTGGGTTACATTTAGTTCAGCTAAGTCTATGCGGATCTCTTTCAAAGACATTTGCGGGCGGACTAGAACTCTCTCTCGAATGTCAGTTTTCAAAATATGGGAGCCCACTATATGCGTGCCGCCTTGGCTTAATTGTTCATTGCTAGCAATCAAAGGGTCAATTTGGATGGCGTGGGTCTCCTGGGTCCGGATCAGCAGGGAATAATTGCCTTGTTCGTGAGTCAAATTTACAAAGAGCAGCCCAAGCCGGTGAAATTTCTCTACTAGGGGCTTGGTTTGGCATTCGGGCGTCTGTTGAACCAGTATCCAATCGGGTGGGCCGTGTTTGGCTAGGTCTTCCTCCTTTACAATCCAGGTCAAGTTCTCCCAGCACTCTATAGCAAAGGAGAGAACTGCGCCTGAAGGGGGCGTGATAGTGACTGATGCAGTTTCAGTGGCAGTAGTGCCTAGTAGGATGGTCATTCTAAAGGGGTCTCCTGCCTTCCATACTGCGTCCGACACTAAGATAACTTCACAGTATGGTCCGAAAGCCTCAGTGACAAATGGTGAGGTTTCAAAATTGGCAGGGGTGGTATATTTGTCTACCACCGGGACTGTGGTGGGGGCTGGCTTGATACGGGGAAGGAACATACAAGGAATCGGAGCGAGTGGTGAAACTGTATCAGTAGGCGAGTAGCACACTAGTTCTTGGGACATGGTTTTGACTCCTACACATAAAATAACAAGCTCTGGGGGTCGGATCCACTGCTCTTCACAACTGCGGAAGTTAGTGCGATCCGTGGGGGTGGTCATATTGCTCTGCTGCACAACCTTGCAGACCATCATTTTGTTTCCTGCCAGTGTATTGATACATCTCCAGTGGGGGTAGGGCATTAATTTGGACGGGCGTCCCTCTATTAGGGTGCCTGCCAGCACGAGCAAACACAGAGTAGCCAGGTGCCTCATCTCCTGGCCTTCTTTTCCTTTCTGTAGTGAAAATATCCTGGGGAGACCTGCGGATATAAGTACAGGTTCCCTGAGTTTGTTGCAGCAGCATAAATGAAGTGAAGCAGGGAAAAAAGGAGGGTGTTTTTCTGCCAGCACTGTCTATTAGGTGGGGCTCGAACGAGAAGTCCCGGAGCATTAAGCGAGCCTTCCAGCTTGTTGCTCTGGGGGACTCCTATGCGGGGGCTTCTTCCTAAAGTATGTATATTTCAGAGGGTAACGTCTTTACGTCGAGCGAGGGTCGGCTTTACGTTAGGCGGGATTATGCAAACTCGCCCCAGGGGTCCCTGGGTGCTTGGACTATGTGGCCTTCAGGTGCCCCTTGCTTGGCGGCGGGCTGCTCTTATCTTGCGGGCTGAGAGCTATCGGTCCGGCTCGGCCTAGCCTTGCCGTTTTAAAAGGAAAAAAACTAGAGAGCGGTTTCCATTAACTATAAGGGTTGCTGCTAAAGGAGACCTTCGTTCTATTTTTCTAAAATAATTTTTAAGTAGATGAGGTTAGGGTTGAAGGTATGTTTTATGATGGTTTGCTTTTGCTTTGCCTTTTTCCCTCTGCTTTTTTGCAGGACCTCATGTATGTATTTCAGCGGACCATTTTTTCCTAGGATCAATTTTTGGAGGGACTCCCTCGGGAGGCCCCAATTTCATGTTAAAAGAAAGAAACACACAAAGCAAAAGCACACGGGCGTGGGTTACTTTCAGGTTGCCCTCACTTGGGGTGCCTGGCAGGGCTTCACTATAACTTCAGTATGTCTCCCCCCCTTCTTTTCCCTTATACGGTACGGGCAAGGGAAAAGATTACGTGGGGCGGGCGGCTGCTGGCGGAAAGGGCCGAAGTGGAGCCGAGGGCGTTCGGCAGCGTTTATCGAAAAGCGGCGGAGGCGGCCGAGATCTGCCGGCGTCACTGGGTCTGGGTTGTTCGGGGGTCATCTTGGCGCGGGGGATCCTGGCTATGTAAATGAGGCACGCTGCTCCTTGTGCGTAGCGAACGCACAATAACATATTCCAGAGGTAACATATTTACAAAATACTGGCGGGTCTTTTACCTTTGCACTAAAGCGTACTAGATGGTGGCGCCGTATAGCAACTCACCATGACGAATATGAACATTAGTAAAAGAGGGGCTTGACGGGCTTGACGGGGGTTTCCTTCAGGGGAGGCACGGCCCTCAAAGCCAAAGCCGACCATCATGCGAAAGCGTGGGTCTGGCAGGTGAGACCCCGAATCTACGTAGATGCGGGATCTTCACCAGCACGGCGGGTGATATATTTTCGAATACAGGGATCACCTTTTTTGGTGGTTCCACTATGTTCGAAAGAATGTATTCACCTCTGGGCTAAAGCCTCTCCAAACACTTTCACACACAGCAAATCTCTTTTGCCTGTGCAATTTTTTCCCGAACATGCGGCTTACAATCCAATTAAGAATCACTCTCGGTGGTGGTCCTATTTGGCTTTGGTTGCCGTGTTTCCCCCTAGGGTCCCAACTGTGGGGCCCGCCTAATGAAGTTAAAGAATAGAACTGGAAAAACTTTTGACATTCACATCTACATCTACATATTCTGCTGTTTCTTTTATACTAGAGCTACAAAGGTCTGGTCTAAGGGGACACAGGGTATCTCTGGCCCAGGGTGAAGGGACGTCTGGCGAATCACTGGGCAGAGGGGGGCTGGGCTGGCGGCAGCTCCCCCAGGGTCATACACAGGCGGGGCGGTTTGGAGCGGCTTCCCTTTCCATTCCTTTAATTGAGAGGCGTGGAAGTATTTTAGCCAAGTGCCTCCTGTCTTCCTCTGGATGGCTACCTGATAGACGGCTGGAGAGACTCTTTTCGTGATTGGGACGGGGCCTTGCCATTTGGCGGCTAGTGAATGCGCCTTTTGCGAGAACTTCCTATATAAAACGAGCTGTCCTTCCTCCCAGTGCCTGGGGTTCCTGACCCATCCTAGTTTGCGGTCCATATCCTTCTTAGCTGTGCCTAGCTTCTGGGCCACTTGCATGTGGACGGCGTGTATGGATGAGATGAGGTCCTGAACCCAGGCGTCATTAATTACTACGGGCTGCATATCAGAAGGGAGCTGCGTGTCTAGCCAGAAGGCTTCTGGGAGCTGCATTTTCCGTCCTGTCATGACCATATGGGGCGTGAGTCCGTGAACTGCGGTGGTGCCTCTGATGGCCATTAGAATTATGGGGAGTTTTTCATCCCAGTCTCTCCCGGAGGAGCGAACCATCTTGCGGAGAGCCTCCTTGAGGGTCCGGTTGGTTCTTTCTATGGCGCCAGAAGCCTGGGGATGGCCGGCTATGTGAAAGCGTTGTTGGATGCCTAATGCCTTGCAAAGTTCCTGGGTTACTTCTCCAATGAAGTGTGAGCCCAAATCGGAATCCATGACTCGCACAGTGCCCCATCTCGAAAACACATTATTGAACAGTAGTTTGGCCGTGGTGGCTGCAGTGTTATGCTTACACGGGAATGCCTCAACCCATTTACTAAAGGGATCTATGACAGTGAGACAGTAGCGATTGCCGCGGGGAGTGGGAGGAAGGGGACCGATAAAGTCAATCTGTATACGAGCCCAGGGTCCATCAATTCTCTGATGCTGGAGGGGAGCTCTAGGTCCAGTTGGGTCTGCATTGACCATAGCACAAGACAGACAGTTGACCACCCATTGTGCTACTTCGGTACGCATGCTAGGCCACCAACCAACCTCTTTGACCCTCTCCAGAGTCAGATCCTTGTCTCGGTGTCCCTGCTCATGGACAAACTGAATCAGGTCGGCCCTGACTTCCAGTGGCACTACCCAGTGGTGTTCACCGGCTGCATCTACTGCCCAAACTATGCCTTCCTCTTCTCGGATCATTAGTCTTCCTGTCTGATCTCTTCCTGCGGCTAGGAGGTCAGCTACTTCTGGGTCAGATATCTGCAGTTGTGCTAGGTCTAGTGTTCCTGCGATTCCCTGAGCCTGGCTGCGGGCTTGTGCCCGGGTGGTGACAGGGTGGAGGGGACAATCGGTGGCTGGTTCCGGTAAGGGAGCATTCTCCGTGGCGGCCGCCTTGGCTGCGAGGTCTGCCTGGTCATTCCAATAAGCGGTCTCTGAGTTTGTCTTTTGGTGTCCTTTAACATGGGTAACCTGCGTTGGGCCTGTGTGGGACTGAAGGAGCGTGGCTACTTGCTGCCATAGCTGTAGGTGGGCTACGGGTTTCCCATCACTAGCTCTCCACCCCTGATTTTGCCATACCGGGAGCCAGACCGTGGCGGCTTTGGCCGTCCAATCCGAGTCTGTGTAAATGGCAAGTGGGCTTTCTGGGGGCTCAAACTCAAGCACTGCCAGAAGCGCTTGCACCTCAGCCGCTTGGCTGGAATGGGGGCGGGCTGGACCCTTTAGAGTGCATGCGTCGCTCACTCGCACGGCGCCGTAGCCTGTCCGAGGGGAGCCTCCAACGTGAAAGGAGGAGCCGTCGCAGAACCAGCATGTGAAGCCGTTCAGTCGGGCTTCCTCTAGCGGGACTCCCCAAGTGACTGGCCAAACAACCTGCGGTGGCAGGTCCAGGGGGCACTCGTGCTCGGTCCCGGTTACTAACAGGCCATAGGGGGCTGGTGGCTCAGTGGTTTCCCTTTTAAACTCTACTCCGCGGTTAACCAGGGCCAGGGTCCACTGTGCTATGCGAGCGTTTGACACTTGTCCATCTTGTATTTTTCCTGATAGGATGTACTTGAGGGGCGTGTGGGTAGTTTGAACTATTGTGCGTGAGCCTCCTATGATAAATTCCCAGTGGGTCAGACTCCAGACTAGAGCAAGGCAAGTCTTTTCGCATGGGCTGAACTTGGTCTCTACTGCAGTTAGATTGCGAGAGGCATAGGCTACTACTCTTGCGGTTCTGGCTTGCTGCTGGGTGAGCGTGGCTCTTATGCTCTTGTCTGACACGGCTAACTGAATAAAGAATGGCTGGGTAACATCTGGATGGGCTAGGGCCGGGGCTGCGGCTAGGCTGCGCTTCAGTTCGGCTAAGGCTGTCTGTTGATCCGGTCCCCACTCCCAGGGAGTGTTCTTCTTAAGGAGAGCATAAAGGGGGCGAGCCTTGTCTGCAAAGGACTCGATGAAGTCTCGGGAAAAGTTAAAGGTTCCTAGAAGGGCTCTAAGGGAGGGGACGTCGGTGGGTGCAGGCAGCTTGGAAATGACCTCCATTCGCTGGGCATCCGGGGTGCGACCCTCGGGTCCCAGGGTCAGACCCAGGTACTTAACACTGGTCTGAACCAATTGAGCCTTTTCCCTGCTTGCCTTGAACCCAGTCTCGCGGAGGAGTTCCAGGACTTCCCTGGTGATTTGGCGGGCTAGTTCTTCCGTAGGGGCGTGGACTAAAATGTCATCCACGTAGCTCAGTACGTGGGGCCTCGAGGAAGGTTGGAGGCGTTCCCACATCTGAACTACATGGGCATGACAAATACTGGGGCTGGAGTGGAATCCCTGGGGTGTCCGCTTGAATGCGTATTGCTGGCCGCGGAAAGTGAACGCGAACTTGTACCAGCAAGACTCATGCAACCGGATGGAGTGGAAAGCGTTGGCCAGGTCTATGACCGAGTAGAACCGGGACCCAGCGGCAATGGCCGTCAGGATCTCGTTGTACTTAGCCACAACTGGGGCAACGGGAGGGGTGGTTGCATTCAGGGCACGGAAGTCGACCGTCATTCTCCAGGTCACTCCATCTGCTTTTAGAACTGGCCACAATGGGGCGTTGCAGATGGACTGCATCGGGAGTATGACGTCCCACTCAAGGAGTCCTTCTATAGTCTTGGCTATCCCTGCTTCAGCTTCCGCTGGGTACTTGTACTGTCTTTGGGGAGGGGGGTCCTTTCCTTCAATCAGGACGCAGGCGCCCTTCACTGTCCCACACTCGGCCTTATCTGTCACCCAAACTTCGGGGAAGTCCTGAACCCAGGGGTCTCCTGTGATGGGGGCGAGAGGGAGAGGGGCCTTAAGGGCTGCACATCGATGGACTGCATTGACAAAGTCTGGGCCTCCTGGGATGTGCCACAGGAGCCCATTTGCTAGGTCAATGGTCAGTCCCTCGGCTCGGAAAAACGGCATGCCCAAGAGCCCGTCGTCTTCTCCCCGGTTTGCGCATGCCGAAATCCGGGTGGCCAGGTTCCCGACGGAGAGGGGGATATCCTGCCAGACCGGGGATTCCTGCATGCCGCCTCCAAAACCGGCGAGCTGCATGGTAGTAGAGGTCTGAGTTCCCTTCGTAACTAAGGTGGGCCGGAGTATATTAAGCGAAGCTCCGGTATCTATGAGGAGGGTGGCAGGCTTCTTCTTTTCCCCGGGAGTCCTGATCCCTGCCTTTACTGTCGGTCTCCCCCATGTGTCCGGCTTTAGTTTGGCAACTATGCCCACGGAAGGAGACTGGGACTCGGGGCGACCCTATTCTGATCCTGCGCCCTGGTCGGTGAAAGTGGCACTTTATCTAAAGGGGTTGTTGGGGCTCGGGCGTTCCCGGACCGCAGCTATCGGGGGACTCGAGAAGGGAGGGTCTGGCGGTAAAGGGGGCACCGACGGGGGTACTGGGGGCTGCTGCTGATCTTCCCACTCCATGATCGCCTTCATTAGAACGGACGTGGGCTTCCCATCGAATAGCTCCATGTTCGCTCCAATGTTTTTGAGGCGCATCCACAGTTCCCAACGGAGGGGGTCCCTGGACTGGGGCGTGCTGCCGCGGTCCCGGTAGCCCTCATGGTCGCCCTGCGATGCTCCCCAAGCGTTAGACTGATCTGGAGGTGGGTAGACCTGATGGTTGTACGGGTGCGATGCTCGAGAATGGGAAGGGGCTAGGGGCGCATCTTGCGGTCGGGGCTCGTGGGGTCCCTGCTGGGAGGAGGAACCGTAACTCGGGGTGGGTGCAAAGGAAACTCCAGGGCGGTAGTCCCTTGGCCCTCTTCCCCGGTTAAAACTGCTGCTCCTTCCCCTCAGGATTCCTCCCCTTGTCTCCGAGTACGAGTTGCATCCCTGCGGTCGGTACTGAGAGTGGGGGCCATGATTGGCGTAAGTGACTGCACTTATCGGCTCGCTCTCCTTCCTACGAGAGGCCGGGGACTTCACATGACGGATTGCTCCGGTCTCTCGCAACAGGCCAGCAATGCTCCTGATGCGGGATTCCAGCTCTCCCCATGTAATGCTCCCGGGTTCCACTCCTGCCAGGGCTAGGCGGGTAGTACTGTTGAGACCATCTATGACTGCTCTCCTAAACTCTAAGTCATCGAAGTCAGGCATGTCGCTCAAGTCTAAGTCTACCTCGTCTGCTAATTCGGCTAGGAGCTGCTTTCTGTCTAAATATGCCTCTGGGTCCTCTCCGGGTTTTTGAGATTCTGCTATGTATAAGGCCTTCAAGCTCTTGGTAGGCCAGAGGAAGGCGCACAACTCCTTCATGGCACCATACTGACTGCGAGTGGCTAGTCTCCGGTTAGAAATGTATGCGTTAAGAGAGGTGACTATTTCGGGGCTGGCACAATGGCGAGCCAGCTGAGCTACATCGGAGCCACTGGCAGAGGGCTGGGACATGGTCACGTGTGCGAACCATTGTATAGCTGAGTCCCGGTTCAGGGGTCCCATGCGGTCCGCTATGGCTTGGAGCTCATCGGGCCTCCAATTACGGGTCTCTTTAACTATTCGGTCTGTCTTCCTGCCATCCTCGTCTGTGGAAACGATCTCCTTGGTAGCTATCGGGCGGAGGGGCTGCGGGGCTTCCTCGGGCTGGGACGAAGGGGATGACCAGCTGTCGGTACTACCTTCAGGGAGGGCCAAGAGGGCTGCGGGATGCACGGCGGAGATTACGGCCTGCTGCATTCCCAGGTGCTGCTTTAGGGCCTCTAGCTCCCTCTTACAAGCGGAGTGGTCCGCAGAAGCTACCTTGGAGTGATTGTGCTCCGCCATGAACTGGGCGGCATGGGTTAGCTTAGCGATTCTTTCCTGTCCCTCAATTACTGCATGCTCAGCCATGTCGGCACGAGCGGTGGCCGCTTCAGCCTTGTGCTGAGCGTCCTGGAGGGCAGTGGTTAGTCCTTGCTTTTCTAATATGAAATTGACGTGTTCAGCGCGCCACTCAACTGCCTTTTCCTCATGGTCTCTTTCCTGTTCGGCTAGTTTGGCCCTGAGACTCTGGATTTCCAGATGCAGGGTGTCCTGTTCTCGCTTTGCTTTTTCCTCTAGCTCCTTCCTCTCTTTGTCCTGGGCTATTCTAAGCCTCTCTATTTCCTGCTCACTATCTTCCTGCGCTACCTGCAATTTATTAATTAGGGACACGCTGTCCTGTAGGGCAGTGAAAAGTGCCCAAGCTCCATATCTATCTTTCTTACTGGACCTAGGTTTCTCCTTTTCACAAAAATCCTGGAAGGCGCTTCTGACTATCTGGAGCGGGTCGGGTCCCTTGAAGGAACCGGCTTCCCACGGGCAATCTCCCTTCTTAACTAGCCACTTCTCCAGGCGGGGCACGGTGGGGTTGGCTCGGTACATTTTACTTTCGTTTAAGGCTGATCTCGGGGGAGGTTAAAGAGTGGATAAGCGGCACCAGGGGTGGGGCGGTTTGAGCTCCCTATAAGTTTTCCCGTCTAGGGGCCGTTCAGAGGTTATTTCCCTTCGGGTCCTCGGGGATTCTTACACTGGATTCTTAGGGGTTTCTAACAACTTTTTTTTTTCCTCTCTATGTTCCTTTGGGAGGTTTATCCTTCCCTCGGGTCCTCAAGGATTTTTAAACTGGGTACTACACAGGGGTTTTTACCAGGGGTGGTTTTAAAGGTTCTACTCTTAGGTTCACAAGGGTATTTAAGGGTCCTACACTCGGTTCTTCTCCACCGGGGGAGAAGGGAAAATTCCTATTCCTGTTTCAAGCTTGCCTACAAGCCACGGGACCAGGAAAGCTTACTGGCTCAGAAGGTGCTCTCAAGCTCTCTAAGCCCAAGAACCAAAAAGAACGCTCAGTGCTCCCAAGCCTCTGCTCAGAAGCCAAAGCTCAGGGGGTCTCCCAAGCCTACTGCTCAAAAAACCAAAAAGTGTTCCCAAGCCTCTGCTCAGAAACTGCAACTAAGGGGTCTCCCAAGCCTCTGCTCAGGCAACCAGAAATGCTCCCAAGCCTCTGCTCAGAAACTGAAATGCTCCCAAGCCTCTGCTCAGAAGCCAAAATGCTCTCAAGCTCTCTGCCCAAGAACTAAACTCAAAGTGTCCCCAGGCCTCGCGCTCAGAGACAAACGGTTAAACTGTCTCCAAGCCTCGACCAAAAGACTAAAAGCGCTCAAGGACTGCCTCTGCACGTCCCCAAGCAAAAGTGCCCAGGAGTAAAACTACGGTACTCCCAAGCGGAAAAGCGCTCAAGAGTTCAAACAACTCCCAAGCGAGGTGCGCCCAAGAGTCTTCCTTAAAACTCTCAAGCGGAAAGCACCCAAGAGTCTACCTTAAAACTCTTAAGCAAAAGCGCTCAAGAGTCTAACTTAAAACTCTCAAGCACGGTGCGGCTGGCTGCCGCGGGGCTTCAGGAACCTGGCTTTAGATTCCCAAAGCTAACTGAAATGAACGGACTATCGATCCCTTCATGTTTCCTCCGGAGCGGGGATTGAAGCCTAAGTGCTGGCAGGAACGGGGTTTGGACGGACTTAGGAGAGACGGGGGAGGGCAGAAGAGAGTTTTATATGTGCTGCTTCAGGATGTATATATATATCTATAGCCTACTTCTGGGATTCCACCCACATAGACGCGTTTAGGCGGCCCGGAAGGTGGCCAGGAACTTCACCAGTTCAGAGGTCCTCACCCACAGTACACCGGTTATAACGGCTGGAGGGCCTCGCGGTGCACCACAAAAGGCAAGTAGTCCAAAGCTGGCTGAAGGAGGAAATGGGGAAAAGCCAACCCACAAGATAGAGATGCTCGCTAGAGCCACACACACTCACACTTTTAATTCCCTGAGCTAAATTGCGCTCTTTACACAGAGGTCTGGAAAAGTTTCCTCTCAGTCAGTTCGCTGAAGACACGCGTGTCGACTCACTTGTATTCACACGAACTGGGTTATGCCCGCATTCTCCACCAGTAAACTGTTACCAGAACTGCTCTTTATTATAATGGGGAATTAGCTGTAGCAGTCTGTAACTTAAATTTAGCGCGGATCTTAACCTATGTCTACGGAGGTCCCGATCCCAGACACTCTAGTGAAAAAGAGGCAGACTACAAATAGGTTCCAAACACGTGTATTTAGTGTGGCGTAAGCCTAAACTTGCACAAGCATACAAAGAACATACAAGACCTAAGAAATACAGAGTAGGAAATGTAGAGACTTTCGCATTAGCAGGTTCCCAACGATGATAAGGGAAATACTCACAATCCTGGAGCGAAGCAGAGACACAGCAGCGAGGGTGGCCCAATGCCAGCACTGGGACCACAGACAGACAGCGAGGGGTTCTGGATAGGATGGCACGCGCACCATGCGGTCTGAGAGACCAGCTTAAATACCCCAAAACGTACCCTGGGGCTGGTGCTGTACTTGGTGGTTCTCACAGTTTAAAACAAAGGTTCTAATGGGTTACTGAATGGCTTGGATGGGCCACTTTGGTAATCAGATCGTGATAAGTGACACCTCAGGAAGAGGGGACAAAAGAGGGAGGGGGAAATCCAAGTGGGCTGAAAGGATGTTCCAGCGGACAGGGCTTGTCCTGATGTCATCAGCTCTGGAATGCGGAGGTTTCTTTGAGATGCATTCTCTAAGTGCTTGGGATGGTCAGCACTTAGTTCCTTCTCCTGGGCGGCTCCTAAGATATGCAGAGCGGGGCGAGGTACTCTCGCTGCGGACGTGGTGTGCTCGCTTCTCTGAAATGGCTTCCCAAAGCAGGCTTCTTCCCTGGGTCTTCTGGGTGCCTGAGAACATGGATGCCGGCTGGGCATAGCTGGGGCTGGATAGCAGGCTGCCCGGTAGCGAGGGCAAGCTCGGCAACCGGCTCGCGGGAGGCTCCAGACGGGAACTGACCAGGGAGCGCCTAGCCAGGCTCGCTGGAGGTTTCCCCGGCAGGCGCCCGGCTGCTAGCAGCGGCTTGGGCCCATATGAGGCAGGCTTCCATGGAGGCAGGGGGAACAACACTTTAAAACACAGTCCAAAGCAGGGAACAGGCATGGTCCGTGGCAGATGGCAGTGCAGGCACGGGGCACACTTGTAATAAAGTCCAAACACACACTAGGAAGTCCAGATACAAGTCAGGGCAGGGCTGCCCAGAAATAGAGTCCTTTGTGCAGTTATCCAAACATGGAGTCAGGGAACTACACAGTCTATTGCAGCAGCAAGGTAATTGACACGCAGGCAGGAAACTGACACGTGTATTAACACACACACACGTGCAAAGCAATCTTTGGTGCAGCAGTAAAACAGTAATGCAGGAAACTTTAACACAGTCCATGGCAGGCCTTAAAGCAGGGGAGGGGGCCTACTTGGCAACAGATTATTACTGATTTTATTGTTTTATGATTAATTTATTATATTTTATGAATGTTGTGAGCTGCCCTGAGCCCATTTGTGGGGAAGGCGGGGTATAAATCAAATTAATTAATTAACAAACTTTCTGACGAGCATTCTCTGCTGGCTGTATCTTTTTAAACTACGCTTCCTAGCTAACTGTATCTCCCTACACTTGACGAACATATGCTGAGCCATCTCGTGTATTGAGAGTCTGAGATGTATACTCTTTGAAACTTAACATCCTACAATTCCTGATTGTTTATATTTATATCAGTTGTGTGTTGCTTTCTGAATAAACTTTGTTCATGTTCAATTTTAACAGCAAGTCATCTCGTTCTTCTCGTTTGACCTCATTTTCCCTCATATTTCAATCCAGGCAGGGCTGAGTTTATACCCAGGCCCAGATTCTCAAACCTTTTTAAAATCCTGCTGGGAACCCCAGTGCAAAATGCAAGCAGAAAATTGTGACAGGAAAAAAACATATCCTGTGAGGTGGTGTCTGGTCCCCAGGAAATCCATCACAGGCGCATTAGAGAAATGGATAGGAGGAGGTAGTCATGTCAAAGTATTTGTAATTTGGATTCAATGAACACTGAAATAGTGATTGAAAATAGGCAAGGCTTTAATATATAGACAATTCACACAGCCTTGCCTTACCACAGTAGACTGAAACTCCTCTTTTAAAAATTATTGTTACAAAGAAAGATGATGACTGAATGAATAGGGGGAATGGGTGAGAATGTGTGTAAGCAAAACGTTTTTGCTCCATTTTTGAAAAGTCTCTCCTTGGGGACTGTTAATTCAAACATTTTTTTTTAAGTTCTAAGGGTCGCATTTGCAGTTTGTGCGCAAACCTCTCTACCCTACGAGTGCTTCTTTAATCCTTACAAACAATGCATTCAAAATTTTAACTTTCTCTACTCTTAATGTCCATCATTCTTTTGAGTCAATTCCTGTTTGTTCAAAACGATGATACAAGCTGTAGCTGAAGTTTGTTTTGCTTTTGCATACTCACAGTTGATGGCATCCATCATTCATTATCCCACTAGACAGCTAGCCAGTAGTCGTTGCAGAAGCATGTTCAGACCTCACTGGATTATTGCCAAAGTGATGTATGCCACAAGGTGAATGGCCAAACATACATAATTTAAACAAGCAGTGTTCCAAGTTCACGAGCTGATTTTGCCTTTGTGTAGTCAGCAACATTTATCATTCCACTAGGCAGCGGGCTCTTAGGCGCTGTTTAGGGATATGTGGTTGGAAAGCTGCTGATCAAGATCTGACCTGAACCATGTCCGTGCATAAATATTGTAAATGTTCCAAATTGAAACAGATTTTTTTTTTCTAATTTTCAGGGGCATCCGAAAACCTTCTGACAGCTATTATGATGCCTCAATACCTGATGTAAGTTTCCCAGGCATTCTTTTGTGGAGAGGGTCAGCCATCTTCTATACAGAGGAGGGGAGAACTATGTGTGCTACTCTGATTTGGAATAAGGGCGAAATAAAATGTAATGAATAAATTGGGGAAGAAGCATTTAGAAGACAGGTGCCTGAAAAGGATGTCATCTATCTAGAATAAGTAGCTTATCTTCCTGCCAAACAGAACCATCCTGATTGATATTATTGAACACAACGTTTTTAATTTCTACCAAACATTGTATCCTATCAATAAGTTTGGAAGGGCTTTCTGATTCTATGCAAACATCAGTCCTTTGTTTGCATGAATTGTTTCATTCTGTGTGACCCTGGGAAAGGAAGAACCATTAGTTCACATGCCAATGTTGTCATGCCATCCTTTGCCCACTCAGACAATATCATTGGCTTCTTAAATGGTCATGTTCTTCTTTCTACAATTTGGCAGTGGGACTTCTTGAGTTAACGGTACAACCCCTGAGAATATTTTTTTTTTGTCGAATCCAGGGACTAATTACTGCCAGGAATGCATATTCATGAAAATAAATAAAAAAGACTGTTGGATTGATTTTATAGAAAGCCAGTATTAAAGAACCCAATTTAAGTTTTTAAATTGAACCAATCTTGAATCTGAGAGCAAAGCTACAAGTGACTTTCTTCACGTGGAGAACACTAGATTTTTCTCACAAGGTTACCTGGGAAGTGAAGTCCGAGTGGTCCTTCCCCTCTCTGTTAGAATCACTGCCTGAAGAGCCACAAGAGGGCTTCATTTGGGGGCGGGCAGCTGGTACTGTCAGTTTATGGAAGACAGGATATGTTGAAGCTGACTCTAACCCCTTGCAGCAAGAAATCCAGGCTCTTGAGTAAATGGGTTTTATTTAGATATTCAGGCTTCGCCATACATATGTCCATAGGATACACAGAAGCAAAATAAAGGTGTCTGGCTGTACACAGGCTCCTTGTTAGGAATGATGCATTGAGTACATGATACATTATATCTATTCCTCTACATGTTCCCCCCACCCTTATAGTCCCTCCAGCAGAACCTAATCAGTAGAAGGACGGAAGGCCCTGTCCCAAGGCCACTGCAGAGAGCCATCCGAGATAAGGGCTTCTCCGTACTGGAATCTGGAAAGCAACAAGGGAACAGGTGCACGAGGCTATTGCAACATATATCAAAGCTGGGTAACAATATGGAGGGACTGTGGGCAACAGACCTGACAGGTACTTTCTCTCAGGGCGTCCTGCAGGTTGCCTGCTCCCAGGGAGCTGCTCTAGAAGCGGCAGCGTCGGTGAAGCTTCAGCCTCAATGACAGCGGAAGAATCTGCAGTAGATCCTTCCACTGTTGCTGCGGCTGAAGCTTCACTGACGTGGCCGCTTTCTCCAGAGCAGCTTCCCGGTAGCAGGCAGCCTGCAGGATGCCCTAGGAGAAAGTAGCAGCTGCCTACCCCCAAACGAAGCCCCCTTGTGGCTCTTCAGGAAGCTATTCT
Organism: Eublepharis macularius; assembly: GCF_028583425.1. NCBI lineage: Eukaryota > Metazoa > Chordata > Lepidosauria > Squamata > Eublepharidae > Eublepharis > Eublepharis macularius. The sequence continues at coordinate 120,372,211 of NC_072797.1, read as the reverse complement.
AACAGAGTGGGGAAGGACCACTTGGACTTCACTTCCCAGGTAACCTTGAAAGAAAAATCTAGTGTTCTCCACGTGAAGAAAGTCACTTGTAGTCACACTCTAAGAGTTGGATTTCCCCCCCACCAGTACATCCCTATAACTGTTATGTGTGCTAAGATTCATGGGATAGGGGGCATTCTCTGTTTACAGGGCATCCATCAGACAATTGCCTAAGCAATACAATGCCTTCTCTTGCACACAAACTATAGTTTCCAAATGGCAATATGGAAACACAAATGAGCAAAATATTTGCAATCCAGTTTAGGAAATTAAAGAATGCTGGATGTCATCTGCAATTTGCAATCAAAACTGAACATTGCTCTGGAACTGTATTACAGATGACAATCCGCTCAGTTTGTCTCCTAGAAATCACCTGGAACTTTTGACAGCAAAGTTTCTGAATATAAATGGTTACATCCTGAGACCTGTTCTTTGATCATTCTAGAGAGTCACAAAGACAGCAATCCGAGACGGGTCTACTCAATGGGACCAACTCCCAGGAAAGTATCTTTAGGAGTGCAATCCAAGAGACAAAATAAGACTAGCCCCATCTCTTTTCTTTTTGTAGTCATTGTGAATCTTTCTGTTTCATTCATTTTCATTGCTGGTATTTCTAATTCATTTCTTTGTTTTCCCATTTTGTGCCATTTGTACATCAGTATATCTCAGAGCCAAACTACAAGTGATGCCTCACACTAGTTGGACACTTGTCAGCTTCCCTCAAGTTTTGATGGGAAATGTAGGTGCCCTGGTCTTGCAGCTTGGCTCTCTGACTGCTGTCCAATGGACTTTTCATTTGTCACTTGCCCAACATTCCGCCAAGCTGCCTACATTTCCCATCAAAACTTGAGTGAAGCTGACAAGTGTCCAACTAGTGTTAGGTGTCACTTGTAGTTTGGCTCTTATTCTCAACAATATCAAATCTGCAGAAACTTAAATCCAGAGTCAGACAAGACATTTCTTGCTACAAACCTGAAAAAAAACAGCTTTGCAGAAAAATCTGAAATCTTAAAAAAAAAAATTGGGGGGTAAACCCTCAAATAATAGAAACAACACCTGTAGCTTTAAGAAATAAATGCCCTCTTGGTAGCCATTGCTAGGCAACCCCAACAGCATTACTAGCCTTCAAGCCTTGGTTTCTGTCAGAAAAGGCAGTTAGAGCAGGGTAGGGCTTTTTCCAGGGCTGTTTTGGGCTTTGAGGGGGGAGTCATTGGAGCCAGGGTTGGCAGGCACCTTGATACCACCCAACTTGCATGACTCCAAGACTGGCTGCTTGCTATTATTCAACAGCAGCCACCCTATAAAAGCCAGTGTGCTGTAGTATTCAAGAGCACTGGACTCAGATCTGGGAGATTCAAATCCCCACTCTACTGCAGAAGCAACCTAAGTGACCTTGGGCCCAAAGTTTCCAGTCTCCAGGCAGGGTCTGGAGATCTTCCAGAATTACAATTCATATGATGGAGATCAGTTCCCCTGGAGAAAATGGCTACATTGTAGGGTGAAATCTATGGCATTATACCCTGTTGAGGTCACTTCCCAAGCTCTGCCCTCAAAATCTCTAAGAATTTCCCAAATCTGAGTTGGCTACCCTAGTCCAGTCATATACTTTCAGTCTAACGTACCTCACAGGGCTGTTGTGAGGATAAAATGGAGGAGAGCAGAATGATATAATCTGCTTTGGCTCCCCAAAGAAAGAAAGAAAGAAAGAAAGAAAGAAAGAAAGAAAGAAAGAAAGAAAGAAAGAAAGAAAGAAAGAAAGAAAGAAAGAAAGAAAGAAAGAAAGAAAGAAAGAAAGAAAGAAAGAAAGAAAGAAAGAAAGAAAGAAAGAATGAATATAGGCAAAGATGGGGGTACAGATAAAAGGTAGGTTTGTTGGTGAGTTGAAGAGAAGGAAACAGGGAAAGGTGAGGATATGGGAAATTCCAGGAAGGGCAAAAAGGAAATAATGTTGGGAGGGAGATACAGCAGAAAGTGAAGTGCTCTCTGCAAATCCTGCATGTTCTCAGTGCATAACTGAGCATGGTGGCCAGCACTGAGCAACTCTGCCAGAGTTTTCCTGGGTAGAGGCTGACATGGGGAGGAAAAGAGGGAATGCTGAAGATAGGGGCCAGATAAAGGTAAGTTGGGTGGTGGCTGGGAAGCAGAGAAGGAAGGAGGAAAAGGGGAGAGGCTATGGGGCTTTCAGGGATGGAAAAGAGGGAATTAGATGCTCTCCCATCCCCATGAGTCCTTCTTATTTCCTGTTTGCATGCAGTTGACACTAAAACAACGTTTCCGATCGTATAAACTAAGCAGGAAAAAAATAACTATGAAAATGGCTCAGAAATAGTCATCATGAGTTGGATTTGCACAAGAAAGAAAAAAGGGGGGAAAATTCTTGAGGTGAAAGAATGGGGCTGCACTAATCCGTTGTGTCCTTAGATATAACCCTGGAATGGGATTTTTACACACATGCCCGCACACAGACAAGTCTTCGTTGCTTTATTCTTTTTAGTTCTAATTATTTCAGGGCTTCATTTCTACTCATTTTCTGTATCCAAATGTCAGAATCTGACCCATCCATCTGAGTGTTACTAATAGTTTGTATTTTTAAAATAGAATCATGCAGCCACATGTAGAGTAGTTATTTTTTCATGTTGGGGGTCCTTTATTGGCCCCTTGAGTTCATAAACCTTTTTTGCTGCTATCTCTGAAGGCTGTGGGCTAATCTGAGGGTTGTATTTTTGCTGGTAGACTTCTCTTCACTTTGCATTTGCATTTTGATTTGCAGCCAGCGTGCTTCCTGTGCTGTTCCGTGTTATATCGGGCCGCCAAGCCAGAGAGACCCAAAGAATCAAGCCAATAAAATGGAAAGAATCAATCTTTGCATCATCAACAGAATACATTAAGAACGATACCGTGAGACCTATTCTTGTGATCTTTGGAACTCAGTGGAAGTGACCATGAATATATGTGCTTGTTAGTGACGGATGAATTACTTCTGAACATTCCTAATACGGACTGCTCAGGTTAAGAATATCTGATGAGCATCTCCAAAGAATTCCGATGTCTTATGAGCATGTTTTTCCTTGGCTGCTCAGAATATTTCTGGAGATGTGTTGAAACTGTAACTATTTTTGCTTTCTATTGTCTGCAAATATCCTTGCAAATGCCAATATGCCTGCTTGTCTATAATACTCTATTTAGCATTTATTGCTTCCTTGATTGATTTTTTTATGCTCGTGGAGGGAGCAAAGCTTTTGAATATTCAACTTATACAAAAAGAAACAAAAAAGGTTATTGCATATTGGATGAGGGAGAATCATGTATGTCTGTACTGTGAACTGAATAAGAAGGGCTTTAACCTGTTTAAAACAAAGTTTAATTGATTAGACAATGACGAGGTTGATTAAATTTGCATAAAGAACAACAGTTCTTTAAAGAAAAAATACTGGGCTGGTTTCAGCTAGCATTCTGCACACATACGAAAGGGAGGTGGACTGTTTGCTCCAGTTCCCCCTCCATGTGGCAGTCACCCATGTTATAGTGCATTTATGCATGTCCTCTGACCTGCAGTGGATAAAGGGGGAGCGGCTGTATAAGGTTTCCAGGACCCTATACTCTCCTGGTGTGTGTGGGGGGCGGGGGCTGGGGTGGGGGTGGGGGTGGGGGTGGGGGTGGGGGTGGGGGTGGGGGTGGGGGTGGGGGTGGGGGTGGGGATGGGGGTGGGGGTGGGGGTGGGGGTGGGGAGGGAGATAGATAGATAGATAGATAGATAGATAGATAGATAGATAGATAGATAGATAGATAGATAGATAGATAGATAGATAGATAGATAGATAGATAGATAGATACATACATACATACATACATACATACATACATACATACATACATACATACATACATACATACATTTGGTATATATATATATATGTCTCTGTGTGTGTATAGAAATATAGATATAGATATAGATTTGGTATATTTATCAAATTTATCAAATTTGTATGCTGCCTTTATGTCCAATCAGGACTGTCCAGGAGGCTAACAGTTAAAACAAAACATTATAAAAGCATTGTTAAAAACAATTCATAAAAGCGATTAAAGCCAAAACTTAAATATACATTAAAAGCACATAAAAAGAACAGCTATAACAGAGGGCAAGAAGAATGGATCATTGAAGGAATCCCTGATGAAACAAAAAAGTCTTCACTAACTTGTGGCAGATAGTGGCTGTTTCTGCATGCCCTTATAGGGAACGGCCCACTCACGGAACACTGGTTGTTTCCCCTCAGGAACCAAACATCCCCATTTGCAAAATAGCTGCGGGCCATTTGGCTTCCATTTTTTTTTGCACCTTTTCTAGGAATGTACTTTCTGTGGTCCCAGGAAAGGCACCAAAAAAATGGAAGCCAAATGGACCACAACTGTTTTGCAAATGAGGACATCGCAAGCATTCCGTGAGTAGGTCATCCCTATAATGGCGTGTGGAAACGATCCGTGACAGAAGAGTACAGATGAATATCCCTGGAGACACAGTTCCATAATGGCCGAGAAGGCCCTTTGGGTTGCCACCCACTTAATCTCAGAAGGCAGGGGATTCTTCAGGTATACTGGTCAAAAGCTGCATAGGACTTTAAACACAAGCACTTTGAATTGGGCCTGGAGACAAAATGGGAGCCAATTTAGACAGACCAAGGCTGGAGTGATATGATCTCTATGACCCACTCCAGTCAAAGTCCTGGTTGCAGAATTCTTTATCAGCTGGAGTTTCTGAACACTTTTTAATAGTAGCTCCATGTATAGCATATTGCAGTAATCCCATCTAGATGTTACAACTTACTGGGGCATGTACCACAGGGGACATATATTTTTTACCTAGGCAGAGGCAGCTTCTTATGTTTACAGATACTTCTTACATGTGTTGTAGTAATCAACAGATTAGCTTTCCGTCTCCTGGAAGAAAAAAACTCTTACATGGGCAACAACTAAAAAATACTGAAGGAAAAAGTGACAACAGTCTAACTTGGGCATGGTTGAAGATGGGTACAATCAAGAAAGAAACTGAAGTTCTGATCTTCGCAGCACAAGAACAAGCATTGCAAACGAAAGTTATGAAAGCCAAAATTCAGAAAATCAGTGAAAATCCAAAATGTTGACTTTGCCAGGAAAAAGATGAAACTGTGTCCCACCTTATCTCTGAATGCAGCAAAATTGCACAGACGGGTTACAAAGCTTGACATGACAGGGTTGCAAAGCTGATTCGTTCGCCATTGTGTAAAAAGTAGGACTTGCCAGTATCAAAGAATCTGTGGGAACATCAGGTGGAAAAGGTGCTAGGAAATGAACAAGTCAAGATCTTGTGGGATTTCAGAATTCAAACTGATTGGCACCTTGAAAATAATACACCAGACATAACAGTCGTGGAAAATCGAAAAGTCTGGATAATCGACATTGCAATTCCTGGGGATGCTAGAGTCGAAGAAAAAGAACAAGAAGAAATGATTAAATATAGAGATCTGGCAATAGAAACCACACGACTATGGAAGAAGAATGCAACAGTAGACCCCATTGTTATCAGGGCACTTGAAACTATCTCAAAAAACTTTGCAATTCATATGGAAAAACTGCAGCTTTCAGATATAACACTTACAGAACTGCAAAACAGCGCTACTTGGAACAGCGTACATATTATGCCAATATCTGGTTGAAACTTAGGTCTCCGGTGGAAACTTGTGTCAGCTTAGCAAGGCCAATCAATAATAACATGAGCCCTCTGTTTATTGTAGATTGTTTCAGATAAATTGAATAACAACGATAATAATAATAACTGTGCTTATATACTGCTCTTCTAGACAGATTAGTGCCCCACCCAGAGCAGTGAACAAGTCAGTGTTATTATTATCACCATAACACAGCTGGGGAGCTGGGGCTGAGAGGAGTGGCTTGCCCAAGGCTACCTACTGAGCTCATGGCCATACTGGGATTCGAACCAGTAGAGTGCTGATTCGCAGCCGAACCACTTAACCACTGTGCTATAGCCTTTTAGGCAATCAAAATACTTCAATTTGTAATTTAATCAATCATCAGAGCAGACACTGCAGCTTTATTTTATATTCATTGTTCATAATCGCATTTCAATGTAAATAAATTTCATGGCATTGGAATAATGGCATTGTATCATTTTGCAATCTCTTGCAGAAACATCCCCATTGTATAATCTATTAGGCCAAGCAGTTAGCTATGATCAGGTGCACACACATGCACACAGATCTCACAGCCTGATTTCCTAATCAATACATTCTGTTGATGTGAATGGAACTCACTTCTTAGAAGTACTTCCAAGCACAAAAGGAAACACTAAAGGAAACACTAACATCCAAAAGGACTTCACTTAAAGAATGATTTGGTGTCCATGTGGATTTTTCAGCCATGGGATATGTTAGCCTCTAGTTCAGTTGGCTTTAAAAGGGGACTAGGCAAATTCATACAGGACATGTATGGATTACTGTTTGAATTATTAGTCACAGCAGAACCTCCATGTTCAGAAGCAGTAAACCTCTAAATATCAGTGCTGGAGCCAACAACAGAAGAGGAGGTTTGGCCTCCATTTGTAGGCCTTCCAGATGTAAAACAAAATGAATATAAAACCGGATATAAAACTAAGGTACTTTTCGCACTCGGGTTTTAAAGAGTGTCTGTACCTGTTCCACATCCCATGTTTGCAGGGATTTCACATTTGCAAGCTAGTCATTGGATGTGGTGCCGCTCTTTTCCCCCATTACCCCGATTTTTCTCCCTGCTGATATACCCTGATGTTAATTTTTAATCAGCTGCCCACTCAAGGCAGCTGATTAATGCCAATGTGAACATTTTGCAGCACTCCCTTCCTCTTCTTTTCCCTGGTTGCTGATTGGTTTGTGTGAAATTAACCACACCCACATAACTCAGCTCTCTGAACTCCTCTTTCCGCCATTTTTTTGGCTGCACATACAGTCTCTCTTACTTTATAACTCTGACATATACTTTTCCTTTGGGTGGGACCCGAAAGGGAAAGGAGTTGTTTTAACTTCATTCCCCTTTCTCCGCTTTATGTGCTATCCCTGCACCCCGGCACATTTCATGTGAGTGCTGCCTGTTTACTCTTTAAGACGGGTTGGGTTGTTTTCCTCCCCTTCTCCTCAGCATGGATCCATTTCCTTTTCTCTCCCTCTCTCAAGAGCGTCTCTCAAAATGCTCCAAGAGTGGCAGGGCTTGCGTGCCCAGCTTGATATGGCCAGGGTTCACCCAGCAGGAAATAAACACGCTGACGCTGCTTTGGAAAAGTCTCTGTGATGTGGGCTTTCCCCAGTATTTTGTATTGCCCTTTTAAAACCCCTTTTAACCCATTCACTCTTTTCCTATTTTTTTCTTTTCTATATATATATATATATATGTATAGACAAATGTCCTGACTGTCTCATCAACGCCCAGCCCAAACCCCTGGACCTAGAAACGTGAAATTTGGGGAGAACATTCCTTTTGTGATGTAGAGGATCACTAAGAAAGGGTTTTAAAAAATTTGCCCCCTAAGGGGGTAAAATGGGTTAAAATGTGTTTTCCCATAGGGATACAGCTTCCCTGTGTGGCAGGGAGGCTACTTATCCCCCTCCCCCGCCACCAACTGCAAACTCAGCCACTCGACCCTAAGGTCATTTGCATATGCGGCCTTGATTGGTCATCATCCCAGCATTCTAAACAGTATGCAGGACACATGAAGTACCTCAGGACACATACAATGACTCCCAGTCATTGAATGTGTCCTGAGGTAAAAATACAACTCCCAGTCTGCCCCTCTAGGGTTGCCAATCTCCCTGTGGGCACAAAATATAGAGCAACACGGTAAATATGGCAACAACAAAACACAATTTCCCGTGCAACAACGTCTCCCTATTTTATTTACATTAATTGCATAATTTAACAAAAGGCTATACCACATATAAACAGTCTTGGAAAAATTATTTTACAGGCGTCGTATATGCTCTAAAGTCAATACATAAAGTGTCCAGTGCTTCAAGTGCTCTATTGATATTGCAACAGGTATTAAAGTGCAAATGCTTCCTAGCACCATATACACACTAGTTCTTTCATTCAAGCTCAAGCTCGCCTTATATTCCAACTGGAATTGGGTATAGTCCAAGAATAAGTTCCAATAAACTGTGTAGTTCACAGATTACAAGTAGACCCTTGTGTGTATTCTTTAGGTGTACATTGATAATTCTGTGACATCAATATTCTAACGGAAGGTCCAGATCCACATTGAATCCGTTTCCAAGCTCTTTCTCAAAGAACACAGTTGCTGGAAAAACATGCAATAATACATATTACACACCATCTAACAACAATTTACATATATTTACCATACAATAATAAATATTACATATACAATAAATATTACATATCCAATAAATATTACATATACTCACTCAAAAGTTCATGCAGCTACCACTCCATACTAGTCTTTAATTTTCCAATTTTCACCATTTGCAATCCATTACCTCCTAATCATCTTATCTACAGCAGCCCATCCACGCCCAATTAGTACACTATCCTTTCTTAAAGTGATCCGCGATCTGTGGGTCACTAACCTAAAAAACAGGTAAAATCGTTAGTTATATTCAAACCATTAGGTATGAGACTATTTAGTTTATGGATCCAGAGGGTCTCCTTTTGACGAAGCTCTCTTATTGCTGCCTCATGACTCCTTTTGTGGGTCTTAAACAGCACAGTGAAGCTCATATCCATCTCACTGTGCTTCTTTTCCTGATAGTGTGGTACCAGTGGGGCTTCTGATATGTTGTTCTTTATTCTGGATTGATGCTCACTGAGTCTAATTCTGACAGAACGTATGGTGCTGCCCACGTATAATAATCCACATGAACATTTTATTAGGTACACAACTCCCTCAGTGTTACAGTTAACAAACTCACGTGTGGCATATATCCCCATCTGTCTCATATCGTCTAAACTCATGATCAAGGAACACTGCTTAGTGACCCACAGATCGCGGATCACTCTAAGAAAAGATAGTGTACTAATTGGGCGTGGATGGGCTGCTGTAGATAAGATGATTAGGAGGTAATGGATTGCAAATGGTGAAAATTGGAAAATTAAAGACTAGTATGGAGTGGTAGCTGCATGAACTTTTGAGTGAGTATATGTAATATTTATTGTATATGTAATATTATTGTATTGTAAATATATGTAAATTATTGTTAGATGGTGTGTAATATGTATTATTGCATGTTTTTCCAGCAACTGTGTTCTTTGAGAAAGAGCTTGGAAATGGATTCAATGTGGATCTGGACCTTCCGTTAGAATATTGATGTCACAGAATTATCAATGTACACCTAAAGAATACACACAAGGGTCACTTGTAATCTGTGAACTACACAGTTTATTGGAACTTATTCTTGGACTATACCCAATTCCAGTTGGAATATAAGGCGAGCTTGAGCTTGAATGAAAGAACTAGTGTGTATATGGTGCTAGGAAGCATTTGCACTTTAATACCTGTTGCAATATCAATAGAGCACTTGAAGCACTGGACACTTTATGTATTGACGTTAGAGCATATATGACGCCTGTAAAATAATTTTTCCAAGACTGTTTATATGTGGTATAGCCTTTTGTTAAATTATGCAATTAATGTAAATAAAATAGGGAGACGTTGTTGTTGCACGGGAAATCTCCCTGTGGGGCCTGGCTTTCCTGTATGGCTAGCAGGCTGATGGGTCAGCTGTGGAACTCTGTGTTCTGAGGTAAAAATCAGGCAAAGGAAACTGCAGACAGTTGAAGAAAGACTGTACAAGACTCCTGAATAGGGATTTTATATAAATGTCAGTATGGCAGCTGAGTTTTTAAATATTCATGGTGAGACGGTACACAACCTTTCTAGGGGCCATTTCAATGCAAACCTCTCACAAGAACCTGCCAAAGTGCCCACCACAACACCCCTCCCTCAGTCCAACTCCACCTCTCACCTCTTGCAGCCATCACCACTTACTGCCGCCAAAAAGCCTTCTGGCAGATGTCGTGCAAGATACACTGATGCTAAAAAGAGTAAGCAACTTAGAAATGCAGCAAGAAAATATGCACATCCTGCTTCTGTGTTGCACCAAGCAGCAGTGGCAAAGTACCAGCAAGATCACCCCAAGGTGCACAGAGCGGCAGAGTCTCTCTATGAGCAAAGCAATCCTGGAAGACAAGTAGAGAAGTGCTCACTTCCATGGAAGGTCAAGGCTTACTCAGGCATGGCATATGATCCTTCACTACCTTGAAGCTACCTCTTTACCTCATCCATGCAGAAACACCCCTGTTTAGCATCTCAGAACAAAGCAAGATAGCCCAAGTGCTGTGGAACTGTAAGCTCGTTGTTTGGGATGAGAGCACCATGGTGCTTAAGGGGTGTTTTGAGGCACTGAGCATAACCCTCAAAGATGTCAGGGGCAACAAGAGAGCAATGGGGGGAGTCACAGTGCTGGTGGCTGGAGACTTCTGGCAGACTGCCAGTAGTCCCAAGGGGAACTCAAACTGACAAGGTTACCATGTGTGTCAAGGTGTCGTATCTGTGGCCCCTAATCAGGAAACTCTCACTAAGAAAGAACATGAGGGTCCACTTGAGAGGCAAGGTGTCCACTCGGGAATTCTCTGAACTCCTACTAAAAATAGGGGATGGAGCATATCACAAGTCCAAAGGAAAGGTGACCATCCCTGCAGGCCTGGGCACAGTAGTGACAACCCTAGCAGACCTAACAGCCATGATATACCTTGATATTGTCATGATCATGGAGAAGTCCATGGACTGGCTGTGCAAGCATGCCATTCTGACCCCCCAGATCAACAAGGCTGCCATCATTAATGAAACACAACTTAATTCACTCAAAATGGAGTACAGATCTGTGGACTCAGTGGTGCAAATGGATGATGCAGTCCACTATCCTGTGGAGTTCCTCAGTATGCTCAACACTTGTGGCTTCCCAGCCCACAAGCTTCTCCTCAAAGTGGGGGTTCCAGTGATGCTGCTCCAGAACCTCAGCCCACCCAAACTCTGCAATGGTACCAGACTATGAGTAAAAGCCTATACAGGAACGTCATAGAGGCCACATTATTCACCAGCAGTGCTCGGGGGGGGGGGGGGGTTGGTGTTCATACCACGCATACCACTCATACCATCAGAGAACCCCTTCAAATTTAAGAGACTGCCCTTCTCCTGCAAGGCCTGCTTTGCTATGACAATGAACAAGTCCCAGGGTCAGACTCTGAAGGTGGCAGGAATTGACTTGAGGGAGGACTGCTTCTCACATGGGCAGTTATACATGGCCTGCTCCAGAGCGAGCTCACCCAGCAGCCTGGTGATCCTAGCAGCTGAGGGGGAAACCACCAATGTGATCTACAAAGAGGTCCTTCGGTAGAAAAAAAAAGGTTGTATGTATTTTTCACTTTATTTATTTAACTACAATCATTTCCTTTTAAAATCTCTTTGATAAATGTTATATTTCGAAATTCACTTCATCAGTTTTTGGCATCAACACGCTTTGCTTTATTCAAACACCTTTGTGAACCTCAGGTACTATGCTATTATACTACAAAACCTACTAACAACCCCCTCCCCAAACCAAAAAATGTTACATACTCCAGTATTATAACTGGATGTCAAGTTGTTAAATATCGTAGCGAAGCACGGGCTTCAAGCTAGTTTATAATAAACCTACTTTTATAAAGACATTTTTTGGATTCCTGAAAATAATATATTTTCTCTGAGATATTTATCTGAATCTCTTCCCTGCATGCTAGATTGCAAGGATGTTACATTTTTCCATAAAGTGTTTTTTGGGGGTTTACACCTGGGTATTTCCTAAGCATAGTTACTTTTCTGGAAGGGCCGCTTTCTAGTAAGTCAGTGTACATGTTTTCAGGAGATCCCTGAGTGGTGGCAGCCAGTTACAAGAGTGTTTTCCAGAGAAACCTTGGTCTAAAGGAGTTTCCAGTGGGAAAAGTCACCTTTCTTCCCCTTCTTAACTGTAACAATTTACATAGTGGTCAGAGTGCTAGACTAGGATCAGGGAGATCCAGGTTTGAATCCCCACTCTGCCATAGAAGCTTGCTTGGGTCAGTGACACATTCAGCCTAAATTGCCTGACAGGCCCATTCCCTGAAGTATGGGGGCCGGGATGTATGAGGGTCAACTTCTGATGGCTGCTTGACCAGAACCATTCAAGCCCATTGAGGAGATAGCTAATATTATTAAGTAGTATTATCATTATTTCTGTCATGTAGAATAGACTGAGCCACAGTGATCAGATTTTTTACAGTATGTCAGCTTCAGCCTCTGTTTACAATGAGCACAAGGGAATGTCTTCTTCCTTTTTTGTGAAGCGTTTCAGGAGACAAGTTTGGAACATTTCTTGGCATGTTATAAATATCCTTAAGGTACAGTTCAGCCACTGTGAAGCATAAAGTGTAATGACTCCCTCCTCCATGACTCCAAGCGATGGTGTGTAAAGATAATAGCATGGACAGTTTACGAAGGAGGCTGAGAAGACAAGGCTGGTGTCAGATACAAATATGCATGTCAATGGCTGAGCTATTAAGATACGTTCCACCTTCCATGTGGGGAGGGGGAAATCTCTATGCCTGTCAGCCAGTTAGTTTGTCAAAAGCACAAGTATGCCAAAATGCCTGTGATGAAAAGTGGGGAGTTTAATGGCCTTTGCCAATAACACAATCAGATTTCTGTTTCAGGTTTGGAACAACCCTCTTCTCTATAATAGCAGGAATACACATCTGGGGGCTTAGGGTTACAGTACATTTTTAACTTACATTGTGGCTATATATTTATATATTAGTCAGTTCTGTATGGATCTCTCCAATGTGGCTGGTTGTTTAGAAGTGTTTTTTGCTCTTTGCTTTGTCTTCTTTCCCCATAGCTTGTTATTGTTCTGTTCAGCCCTCCAGCCTATTCTTACTTGCTCTTCAACTTTTTCTCTTAGGACAGAAGTGAGGCTGTGACTCAGGGCCAAGCTAGACGTGCAGGTTTTTAAAGAGTTTAGTCTGGATTCCCCAGACCCAATTCAGGTTTCCGCAGCCATACTGCAGTTAAAAAGTAAAGGCCTTAGAATGTTACCTGAATTGGTGTCCTTGCAATAAGAGGATTGTGGGGGGAATTAGCAGGCAAGGAAGATGGCTATGTGAGAGGCCGGTAACTATGGGATCTTTTTCATCAATGTCTACAGGATCCTTTCCCAAAATAGCAAATGAGGCTGGTGCTTATATTTCAGAGAGCAATATTTTGTTGAAAGAGGAAAAGGCATGCACATACACAAAGGGTAAATAGTAAAAACAGTCACACACACAAAGTCCTAGAAAGTGGGGCAGAAGTTGAAATAGAGTGAGGGATGGCAAAGTATATCTCCCTATCCTGGAGAGTAGTCCAGTCCATGGGGGAAGAGGGCAGCTTCAAACGCCAGCGTTCTCGGCCAGGAGAGCAAGAGGCTTAGGGCAAACCTCAAGGGAATGGTGCTTTGGATCCAGTAAGTGTGTATAATTTGAATGGGGCAAAGGCACTACTCTTATTGGGTAAAACTTGCCCTGAGGTGAGATAGCCCACCTAGCTGTTAGAATAAAGACTCCAACTGTCAGTTCCTGGGAGTAACAAAGGGTTTGATTACCTTGATTGGTAGCTGCCGGAGTGTGTGAAAGAGAATGCAAAACTTGTCCTGGCTCTGCACAAAAGGGCAGTTTGTTAATGAAGTCCACCAGAGCGAAGTTGATGAATTTAGTTGGGGGATGTACCTTCCCAGGAATGAATTATAAATACTTAAGATTTCTAGTTGATTCTCTCCTCAATCATGGACAGGAGATCTCATTACGGAAGGAGGGAAAGGAATGTGTTAAGCGGGGGATACTCTGGGAGACCTTTGTTGCACTGGATTCCTTTAGGGCTGGGGAGACTGCAAAACTAATCACCGCCAGTCTCTCCCATTTACACACGGCATTCCATTCATGCCTGGGCCTCCTGGGTGGGACTCAACAACTGTTAGCTGGAATTCCCTTGGCTGCAATCCAAACTACCACATAAATCCAGGGGCCTAGTGACATTTAATATTACAGGTAGCCATATTAAATGGCCATTAAAGATGGCAGAGGCCGGGCCGACTGCTTACAAGAATGCCTCCAAAGGGAGAAGAAAGGGCTCCTCCTTCCCCCTCAAGCCATTTCCCCATGTCACAATAGCACAGGAGGCATTTATCCTCAAATTTTTACTGCTCCACAAGCACAGAATATTCCACGTGGAGCAGAAAAAATGGGAAAAACTCACTTCCCTGCTATTTTGACATAATGATTTTGAAATCAGTAAAAATAGTATGCTCTAACACTTTTCACCAATCCTGGCCTACTCACCCAGGAGATTATACAGATATAAAGAGGGCAAGGGTCTTGGACACTATTGATTCCTATGACAGGGTCCTTCAGCAGGTTTAACATGCAATCCTGTGTGGAATAATTTCAGACTAGCCCATTGTTGGAAGTGTAATTTCTCAGTATTTCCATTGCATGTTTTCATTTCTTGTGTTTTTTTTTAACATGAGTGTTGTATCTACTAGTACCTCATTAGTATCAGATTAAGAGTTACTGTGATGCATGCAGTACTGAATCACTCCATTACTAATTAACTCATCGACCCATGAAGCATCTTAGATAAATATATGGGATTGGTGTTTTTTATATAACAGTCCCAGAAATATCCTTTAAACCATTTGCTTCATTCATTGTCATGTAGTCTGGATTCAGGCAAAGCTTTTCTCAGTAACTAGCTTTGGATCAATATGGGTGCTATTCTGTATGGAATGTTGCTCTGTCCCTCTGGCATTGGGTGAGAATGAATAGACCTTCTCTCTGTTAAATTTTAAAGAAGGCCTTTCCTGCCCAGTGGCAAAATAGAACGTGCTCCATCTGGATTCACCCTTCAAACAATAGATAATAGACTCTGCTTGAAAGCTAGGAAGCAAATGATAAGCCTTAAATATATTCAGTGCATGCTTTACTCTAGACTTTTCTGCATTCACCAAGCAAGGGATAACTGATTATCACAATATTTTGATACACCAGTACACTTTTATGTGGACTTACATCAGCATAGCCACAGGTAAATTGCATTCTCATTTACCCAACGCTTCATACTGTTTTTAGAATTATGTGATTTATTAAATCATATTTTTTTGTATTACACACTTTCTCCAAGGAGCTGAGATCAATGCATCTTTCTTTCTTTCTTTCTTTCTTTCTTTCTTTCTTTCTTTCTTTCTTTCTTTCTTTCTTTCTTTCTTTCTTTCTTTCTTTCTTTCTTTCTTTCTTTCACATCTTGCTTTTTGTTCCAGTGGGAACCCAAATTCTTGCATTGTTTTCACTCTCCTTTATCATATTCTGATAACAACAACCCTGGGAGGAAGATTGAGATGAGAGACACCGATGTAAGCGATCAGCCCGGCCTCCGCCATTCTAATAGCCATTTTAATACGGCTGCTTATGATATTAAAGATGTTCAGGCCTCTGGAGTTAAAATGGCTGCTGTATTCCCACCAGAGAGCCTTTATCAGTCGCTGAATCCCACCCGGGAGGACACGGCATGAATGGAATGCAACATAGGAATGTGGAGTCATTAAGAGGTGATTGGATTTACTATCTCTCCAGCCCCACAGGTGGCCAGTGCAACAAAGGCCTCACAGAGTCATCCCCACTTAACACATTCCATTCCCTTCTTCTGCGATGAGAGCTCCTGTCCATGACTGAGGAGGTAATCAAATGACATTCATAAGTATATACAGTCGTTCCTGGGACAGTGCATTCCCCACCAAAAGTCATTAAATTAGTTCTGGTGGACTTCATCAGCAAACTGTCCTTTTTGTACAGTGCTAGAACATGCTTTGCATTTGCTTTCACACACCGTACCCAAACCTTTTGTCAAACCCAAGAATTGACTGTTGGAGCCTTTGTTCTAATGGCTAAGTGGGCTCTTCCACCTCAGGGCACATTTTACCTATAAAGGTAGGCCCTGGCCTCATTCAAATTGTGTTAGCTTCCAGGATGCTGCTCCCTTAGGGTCTCTTCACTAAGCCTCTGTTCCTTCATACATGCTTACTGGATCCACAAGCGCTGATCCCTTGAGGTTTGCTCTGAGCCTCTTGCTCTCTTGGCCGAAGACGCTGGATGTTTGAAGCGACTCTCTCTCTTCACCGCGGACTGGACTACTCTTCAGGATAGGTAGATATACTTGCTCCCTCTCTCTATTCCCAATCTCTGGCTAAGTTTCTGAGGACTCTGTGTGAGTGTGTGTGTGTGTATCAACCATTTTCAAGTAACTTAGTTTGTGTATGTTAGTTTTTCCTCTTTAAATAAAATTATTCATTGACCTTAAAAATACCGGCCTTGTCTGCTACCTTGGGGAGGGGACCTGGTAGAAATTGGTGGAGATTTCCCGCTTGATACCCTTCTCGCATAGCCATTGTCCTTGCTTGCTAATCCCCCACAAATCATTTTATCACAAGGAAACCAGTTCCGGTAACACCGACAGGCCCAAGGTCACCTAGGAAGCTTCCATGGCAATGTAGGGATTTGAACTGGGCTGACCAGATCCTTCTGGGGTAACCATGTTAGTCAGAGATCCAGAGGAGTTAGCCATGTTAGTCTATAGTAGAAAAATAGTAAAGTGTCCAGTAGCACCTTTAAGACTAACTTTATTGTAGCATAAGCTTTCGAGAGCCACCGCTTTCTTCGTCAGATGGCTCTCGAAAGCTTATGCTACAATAAAGTTGGTTAGTCTTAAAGGTGCTACTGGACTCTTTACTATCATGTTAGTCAGAGGTCACTTCCTGAGACACAATGTAAAGAAAGAAAATTTTCTACATGAAAATTAGGAAAATGATTTTCTTTGTGTGGAAATTCCTTATTTTTACTGTGATGGAATCATTACATTGTTGCTATGGTTTATTCACTGATGCAATAAAGACTGACTGACTAATGTGTGTGAGAATTGCCAAAATAATGTACAAAATGAATCAATGCAAAAACATGTATTAATTGTTTCACTACTGGGTTTTTGACATGCACATGGAAGAAATGATGCAAATGAACTAAACACTGTGGTAAATTGTGCGTGCTCCATCCCATTTGGAAATGCACTTAGTCCTAAACTATTTAGATAAAAGGTGGGTTCTAATACTACAACTATATATACTAAATATGCATTTGTACCATGTGCAGTGCAGTTTGTAGCCTTAAGCCCCTTCTGCACCAGAAACATAACTCCTCACGATCCCAGAAGTCAAGCTGAAAGGCATGGAATTGGCTTCTCTGGGCCTTTTCACATCGCTTATGTTTGCTCAGTGCGGTGCCTTTCTTTTTAGTTTGCAACTTGACAAAATGCATCGAGATGAAAGATTGCTGGCATTTTAATCACCAGTGCAGTCATCAGTGACATCACAGCACCAGCCCTGTCTTTTCTTTTCTTTTTACAAGCAATGAATCGATGCATCGCTGGAACATGGGATCAATCTATTTTCTAGATTTCTTCCTCTCAACCAATTGGTGCATCTATCTTACACTGAATTTAAAAAAAAATTAAAAAAAACAAAAGGAAAAGAAAATGGAGAGGAAAGAGGGGAGGGGGAGTAATGGAAAGGAAGGGTAGGTAGTGGCTGCATAGACATAATGGCCAATCACAATGAAGTGGGCTGGCAGAGGGTGAGAGGGGGAAGAAGAGGGTGAACCACTAAAAGACTGGATTAAGATTGTGTATGGGGAAACAGCAGACTGGAATATGGATTTTTTTTTTAAAGTCAGGGTATAAGTGCTCCTTGGAAAGCTGCGGAAAAACTACATAGTAGCAGAAGTAACTGCTCATGGTGGCAGATTGGGTGGAGATGGTCGTGAGAAAATACCGCAGTATAGGAACTGAACTGGCAAAATTGGCTCGTGCATTTCTGTTACAAATATGTACAGTATTGGGTTGGATCCAACCAACTTTTATGCTGGGGAGAAACATGGGCAGGAATCCCCTTTTACTACCAACAATGCTGTGCTGGTGATCCTGGGACCTGCATGAGCAACAGCCATGTTGAACAGGGGCTGTAGGAAGGAAGAGAATTAGACTTGACTAAGCAAAATGCTGGCTGGATCCAACTCATTTTAATAGGTAATGCAATAGTGAGAGTATTGTACAAGAATAATAAGGAACAGGATTTTTGAAATTCTCATAATAATGAATTGCATCAGTAAATTGATATTTCTTTGCCCCCAACTCTACACCAAACACCAAGTCTTCTGTATTTACTATACAGCAAATCTAACTGTATGGGTCAAGATGGTTTACTCCCGTGGGAAATGACTATCATTAGACACTTTTTTAAAGGAAAAGAAAGTAGCTGTGTTAGAGCAGTACTCCAGGGAGAGAGTGTTCAAAAAGCTTCTTGAAGTTAAAAACACCATAGTGTGAAAACCTTGCCTTCATTGGAAAGGATTGGAGAAGACTCCCACAAGGGAATTCTGCTGAAGGGTTCTTGGCTACATTTTTGAGGAACTGCAATACAGAATTGTAGTAACGGAACAAAGTGTGATCTATTTCACTATTTCCAAATAGGGCTAATGACCAAGGAGAAGCTTGGCAAGGGGTGCAACGAGAAGAGATTGCATCTGCCTGGTCTTTCAAACTCAGGGCTTTGTCTCCACTGCACTAAGCCATAAGAATCTTCAAGAAGATCTGAGATTCATTTTATTCTTTTATTACCTAAAGTGCTATTAGGAAGGGGGGATTTTTTTGGCAGAGAGAAGAAAGACACAGGCTAAGAATCAAAATTATTCTTTGGCCCCCTCCCTTTCCCCTGTGGCCTGTTTGAGGTAGCTTAAAATTAAAATAGGAAGTTATCAGTATAAAAACAAAAATAATTAAAACAAGCCCAGGGATATAAACAACATAATACTATCCGTATACATCATGAACAATTCACAGATTCTTGCTTGCTTTTTGTTATCATATGACTTTAACACTTACATTTATTTTCAGTTTGTTTTAATCGGGTATTTGTGTTTCCCATGAGCTGTTTATCTAACATAAAAGGGATATCTTTAAAATATTGTTTTTGTTTTTATGGCCACTGCTCCTTATATTAATATGGCGCTATGTACATGGTTGTCCAGGATTGGAGGGTCCCATGACCCTGGACTTATTGGCACCTCTGGCAGAGAAGGTGGGGCCAGAACCCACCATTGACAACATGGCCAAGCTGACAGCTGTGGACAGCACCATCGAGGAGCTGACTCTGGGCATAGCTGCCTTGCAGCCAGTGGGGCCATTAAAGGAAGGGCCCATCGGCCATTCTCTTGAGAAAGGTGGGGATGGATGAGTGCATGAAGCAGGGCTGCTGTAAGCAGGCGGAGAGGGGCAACTCCAAATTGCACTGCCTCAGCACCCAGGCTGCACAGCATGGAAAGGGCTGGCCAGTCCAGCTCTACAGGGGGACCTTCAATGGCCAAGGGAGAGTGGGTGGCTGGGTGGGCTAGCTGCCTTGTTAATCAATCCAGGAAGGGAGGGCCAACCCCAAGAGAGGACAGAGTCTGAGGGTGGGGCAGGAGAATGGCCCTATAAAAAGGAGATGATCCAGGATGCCAGGAATAAGATAGGCAGACCTGGAGTCAGGAAAGCTGAGTGGCACCAGGATGCTCTAAGGGGAGAGAGGGTGCAAGGGTGCTGTATACCCCCATCTTCCCCTTTTCTGAGGCATACCTGATGCAGCCACTGGAGGAAGAAAAGCACCCTGGAGGTCGAGCCCCCCAGGCTCCAATTTCCTTTTGGCAGAGCCTGACAGTGGTGCTTTACAAGGAGGTTGCAATCCATTGCTACACATGTAGCACCTAGTACACAAACAGCACCCCTGGGACTGTTTTAGATCAGGAGAGGAACACTTCTTTCAGTACGCAGCAGTCCAAATCAAGCACTTGCATGCTTGGGAATTGAACTCCTTGATGACATCTGGCCTGAAGTCCACAGGGCAGACACAGGAAGGCACATGATGCACAGTTAGGCCCTTAGTGTATCTTCTGATCCCTCAGCTGGTGTTTCATTGTTGAAATGCTGGGACAAGTGTTTGGAAGACACTAAGAGCCAAACCAAATGAGACATTTTTCACGAGGCAGGTCGGCACAAGTTTCCCTGGGAAATGTAGGGCCCTCAAAGACCGTTCCGGGACCGGCTGCTGCTGCTCTCTCCCAGGGCACCCTCACATCTGGGGGAGGGGGGGCCTTGTGCCTGGAAGAAGGATTTGCATCTTCAGCAGCTCATTCAAAGTGCACACCCTGAGGCACAGCTGTTTCTCCAGGTCCTTCCTGCTTTCTCCTTTCCCTTCCCTTTTGCTTTCTTCTGTCATTATTCCATCCCACTCCCACCCCAGTCCCCCCAAAGACACTTATCACTTTTCCTCAGCTCCTTTCCAGTTTGTGAGGCGACAGGCAAGAGATAGGGGGAGGGGATGCCTCGGGGCTCAACCCACCCACACAAACACACATGTTCAGAGATCCAGGGGAGTTAGTCGTGTTAGTCTGTAGTAGCAAAATAAAAAAGAGTCCAGTAGCACCTTTAAGACTGACCAATTTTATTGTAGCATAAGCTTTCGAGAATCATGTTCTCTTCGTCCATGCATCTGACGAAGTGAACGTGATTCTCGAAAGCTTATGCTACAATAAAATTAGTTAGTCTTAAAGGTGCTACTGGACTCTTTTTTATTATGTTCAGAGATGGCAGCAATCAGCGGCAGAGGGGGAAGGCATCTCCTACCTTTCCCAGGTTAACTTGTGCCAACCCACCTCATGAAAAATGTCTCGTTTGGTCTGGCTCTAAGGACCCAGCAGAAAAAAGGAAAAGACACTCAACTAGTGCTAAGTTCATAATAACAAGTTCAAAACCCAGTGCATGGATTAAGCTGAAAGACATCAGATGAGACTTCAGATGCAAATGACATTCAATCCTCAAAACAGTTCTTGCCCACAGTATACTAATTCTGTACATGCACATGAAGGTCAGTTGCTTTGTGGAGTGATTTGAAAATGAGACTTCCTTAGCTGGTAGTTCCAGGATTTGGAAATCCCCATTCCTGAAACCAGATGATAAGGTTCAGGGCTCATTTCAAGGGGGAACACTCAGGAACACAGTTCTGGCAGTTCCCCAAAGAAGTCACCTGACCCTCAGCCATTTTGGGCCCGTTTCAGCCTGGATTGGAGTCAAAATGGCCCAGATCGGGCCTCTGTCAGGCACTCTCCCACTCAGCAGTGGCCCAATCCAGACCATTTTGGGCCCCTTTTTGGCCATTTTCAGCCCCTTTTTGCCATTTTGGGCCCAATTTTGGCCCTGAATGGCCAGGATTGGGTCCAAAACAGCCAGGATAGGTGATTTCAGAGGGTGTGGCATATGCAAATCGATTATGCCAATGACACACTTCCAGTGATGTCAAGGGGCATGGCATATGCTAATGAGTTATGCTAATGAGTTCCTCCAGCTCTTTTTCTACAAAATGAGCCCTGATAAGACTGCATATTTTGGGGGGAATAATTAATATGCCAATGTGAAATGGCCAAATACCCAAACTATCCCTGAAATGGTCTGAAACAAATCTGCACTTAGCAGAGCCCACCCAACCTCTTTGTATGTCTGCAAAGGTGCTCCTGCATATATTTATTACTTATTCTGAGACCCTGTGAGTGTGACACTTTGTAATAAGGGACTCACAACAACCAGAGTTTGGGCTGCAGACCTGTTATTAATCAAGAGGTCAATTGTCAATAATGTTAAACTCTGTATTTTCAGGTACGCAAATGGATTGTGTTTTATGCCCCCTTAGTTAATCTCTTGCTCTGAATTTTGACATAGTTTAGCTCTTTAATTGTGAAGGGTTGCTGACCACAGTATAAAATGTGTGCAAGAGGAAATGATCAATTAAAAGAAAGCTGTTTAGTCTAGTAGTTAGGTAGTTCAGAGGAATTAGAGCCAAACTAAAAGTGACGTCTTACACAGGTTGGACACTAGTCGGCTTCCCTCAAGTTTTGATGGGAAATGTAGGCATCCTGGTCTTGCAGCTGTAATGGAGAGCCAAGCTGTAAAACCAGGGCGCCTACATTTCTCATCAAAACTTGAGGGAAGCCGACTAGTGTCCAGTCTGTGTAAGACGTCACTTGTAGTTTGGCTCTTAGTAAGAGTTTAGTTGGAGGTTAGTAGTACCATCGCAAACCATCTACACATACGTAAACAAACTTTTGTGAGGGTGGCTTGTGATGCCTGCTGATCACACATGCACAATGTCACATTTAACATCTTAAACCTGAGAATAACTTGAGGGGGGGTGATTTTTAATAGTACAAGCATTATGAGTTAGAAACTTTGCATAAGCATTGATATCCAAAATTGCAAAAAAAATTGATTAAACTTTGTTTATTGAACAGAAAAAATTAATTTTGAGTGTACTGTATCTTGAGGAGATATGTTCAAAGAATGAATATCAAGGTTTATATTTACACATTTTGTAATTTGCACTGGATTTGAGATATGCACTTAAGCACTTGCACTTTAAAACTTAAAAAATTAAAAATTTGAAAGAAATCTTTGAGTTATAGTATTTAGTTTCTAGTGGAGTTTTTTCCCCTTTTTGGCACTGCTTTTGCTCAGAGACTGCCCTTTTGCAGCTTGAGTAGACGTTGGCAATTCCTCATCCCTTGAAATGTTTGAAACATTTGCTAGGATGGCTGAAGAAATGGGGTGAAAAGGTGGCATTGCATGATGCTATGATATCATTTCCAGTTTTGGACTAAAAAATGGCACCATGACATTGCATGATACTTTAGGAATCCCCCAAATCTCAGTGGTAAAAAACAGATTTGGGACTTCCTGAAGTGTCACCACCATTGTGACAACATTTCTGGAACCAGAAATGGAACCAGAAGTGATGTCATGATGCCCAATGACATCCGTTTTTGACGTCTCTCCCCTTCATTGCTCCTGGGTATTGCCAGCCAGAGACCAGAAATGGGCAACCCTAACTGCCACCATCTCCTGAACTTGGAAGGATGGGTTTTCCTCTTCCAGTTAAGTATTTGGGGTAGTTTCCCCAGCTGCTGCTGCTGCTTGCCACTTCACTGAAAGGGCTGTCCTTTCTTTGGTTATTAAATAATGGCAATGTACTTCCCAATCCACCATCTCTTCTTCGGAAATAATTTCTACTACAGTGCATTAGGACGAGTCTTGTGTTTTTTGCTGGAAGTGATGAACTGCACAATGTCTCTTTGTATCAAGCACACCAGAACTCCAGAGAGGGCAGCAGAGCTAGGGAGCTGGATAGTTCTGTTCCCTCTATATCTGTCCTCTTGGCTGTTGTCTATTTGTCTGTGATTTGTGATTTCACAGAATCACACAGTTGGAAGGGGCCATATAGACTTTCTAGTCCAACCCCCTGCCCAATGCAGGATGAGCCTAAAGCATCCCTGACAAATATTTCATCCAGCCTGTTCTTGAAAACTGCCAGTGAAGGGGAGCTCACCACCTCCCTAGGCAGCTGATTCCACCTTTGAACTACTCTGACCATGAAAAAGTTTTTCCTAATATCCAGCAGGTACCTTTCTGCATGTAATTTAAGCCTGTTGCTTCAGGTCCTATCCTTGGCTGCCAACTGGAACAGCTCCTTGCCCTCCTCCAAATGACAGCCTTTCAAATATTTAAAGAGAGCAATCATGCCCCCATCCCTCAATCTCTTCCAAACTAAACATTCCCAAGGCCCTCAGCCTTTCCTTGTAGGGATCAGTCTCCAGACCCCTGATCATTCTCGTTGCTCTCTTCTGCACCCTCTCATTTTTCCCCACATGCTTTTTGAAGTGAGGCCTCCAGAACTGCACACAATACTCCAGGTGTGGCCTGACCAGGGCAGTATAGAGAGGGACTATGACCTCCTGCGATTTTGATGCCATGGCCCTTTTGATACATCCCAAGACTGAGTTTGCCTTTTTTTGCCACCACGTCACACTGACTGCTCATATTTAGTTTACAATCCACTCTTACCCCAAGAGCTCTTTCGCATACACTACTTCCAAGAAGAGTATACCTTGGCTAATGCCTTCTGTTTCTGCTTCTTTGACAAACCTCCATAAGGGAAAGATGTGCTTTTGGTATCTTTCTCTATCCTTGCCTAAATAGATAGCTAGAATGCCCACTCTTCCTTTCCTAGCATAGTGTTTGGGGCCAATTTTTAGAAAATTGGCTCTTATCATGACCCATTACTTCCATGTCGCATTGGAAGTGACATCATTTTCCAGCAATACAGGAGGATGTGCACATGCTTTGTGCATGTACTTTGGGGCTGTCTGTCCTGTGCCTTCCCCCACTCTGGCCAGGTTTGCAGAGGCAGCAGGTGGCAGTTGACAAGGGATGGGGGCAGGAGTTCCCCCACCATAGTGGAGCAAGGAGCTGACAACCTTGTGGCAATGATAAGGAGGCATCTTGTAGAAGAGTTTCTGAACTCTCTAAGCTGTAAGGGTGAGCAGATTTCTCCTATTCTATGCCTTGGTTGTTCCTTTGTTTTGCACTGTCCTATATTCCACACCCTCTTGAGCTCTGGTCCATCTAGATTGGACCAGATTCCAGAATTGGAACATGTGCTGTTTGCTGTAACAGTCACCTCTTTCTGTTCCTTTTCAGTACGTTACACCTATGTCAATCAACGTATGCATTACAAAGTGCCCTTTTGATTTGCTTTAACTTATGGTTGGACTGAGTTGCTTTTTTGTGTGGTGTTTTATCAGATCGGCCACTGTAAATCGCAAACACAAGGTGGTATTGTGGTCCTTCTGTTTCTCTTGGGTTCTAGAGAGAGATTGCATTTACTGCCTTTTATACAAGTATGTGTATTTCAAAAATAGATATGGAGCTATTTAAATCTGGGTTTTGGCAGATGGTTTATACAAAAGAAGCAGGGGGGAAGTTGCCTATCAGTTTTATCATATCACTAGGCAGGTTAGGATGGTTGCATCCTGCCACCTACTTTCAGGATGCCGTAATTGGCCTGGGAACATCAAAGCTTCTGAGATCACCATAAAGGCTGGAATGTGACCAAAGCAACTCAGATGATCTGCAGCACTTTCCAAGTCTGAAATGGGTAGGATATTTCCAGTGCAATCCTGAGCAAAGTTAGGCTCTTCTAAGCCCATTGAAGTCACTGGGCTTACAGGAGTGCTAACTGTGTTCTGAACTGCACGATCAGATAGTTACGGGTGAAGCCAGTCATTTGTTTATTTGAGCAGAAAGTGTGTGCATGTGAGGCTTTTGTTCTGTTGATGAATTTCACATGGAAATAAGTGGGTGCCTGGCCAAAATGCACATCAACTAAAAGATAGGTAGCCAATTCATTTCAATTAGATTTGGTCATAATTTCCGAGGGTGGATTCCATGGTAATCAAAACATTAGGCCAGGGAGGCTTTTCCAATCATTGTTTGAAGTTCCTATAAAGATGAGACAGCCATTTCAGTGGGTGGCAGGAAGATGCACATCAAGCTTTGCAGGCAATCTCTTGGACACAGATGTTCAAAGCACTTATATACTTGGCTAAGTCAACATAACAACAGCCCTATGAGCCCAGTTTTATTTACCTCCCATATTAGAGACAGAGGCCGAAAGCTAAGAGAAGAGCAGCTTACCTAAGTCTCCCCAGTGGCTGAGACTGTGGAACCAGAGACAGGATCGCACAGGACTACTAAGATTCATGTTGGGTTCCCACTTACCATTGTAAGTGGATCACTATATCAGCACAGCTTTTCTTACCCTGCTGGACTCTAGCCCACAGGAAATGAATTTCCCATTTCAGCATCTTTTATTTTGTTTGTAATCCACAGTGCAGGAAAATTGTTTTTTTGTGCACCACCAACTTTAGCAGTCACCTTTTCTTTATGGCCACAAATAGAGATCATTGTGGATATTAATCATGCAAGGGCTTAAACTAGGGTTGCCAACTCTAGTGTAGGAAATTCTTGGAGATGTGGGGGCGGAGGCTGGAAAGGATACAGTTTGGGGAAGGGAGGGAGCTCAGCAGGCATGTGATTCCATAGAACTCACCCTCAGGTGTTACCGTTTTCTCCAAGGAAACTGATCTCTTTATTCTGGAGACCAGTTGTAATTGTTGGAAATCTCGAGGTCCTCCCCTAGCTGAAATATGGATGGGTGCCTCTGCTCTGGAACTAGTGGCTTCTACATTCCCATCTTGTATAGACTTCTATAGGATTGCATAGTATGCTGTATCCCATACTGTTTCCAAGGGTTTAAGACTCCATGAGCTGCTGTTCTGAGAGACAAGAGTGCTACAGGGACAGAAGGTAAAGATATTTTCCATGAATGGAGCTCCTTCATGGTTCTTTTTATCCAATTTGTCGAGTAGGCTGAATTCCATAGAGTAACTTCCATATCATTTGAGAAAATATCAGCCAGAAATAAGGATAGCATTCATACAGTGCTTTCAAGTCCTCCGTTTTCTTCAGTAAGCCTTACAACAATCCTGTAAGGTAAATCAGCATTACTGTTCTGGCATTGCAGCCGGAGGAGTAGAAGCTGCCCTAGTAAAGGCTACTAAGAGATATAATTGAGCTTTGGATTGGGGTCTTCTTCCCGGTAGCCAGTCTAAGGACTATTCCAAGTAGCATAGTGGTGAAGTGGCTGGGTACTGAATCAACACTCTGCTAGTTCAACTCCCACTAGTGCCATGAACTCTGCAGGTGGCCTTGGGAAAGCCATTCCTCTGGGCTCTGGTCCCCAGCTGTATTGCGGGGGTAACAGTAACCCTGACTTTCTTCACCACTCTAAATGGGGCAGTAATCTGCCCAGAATGGCAGTATATAAGTTGTTATTGTTATTTAATGCCACAGATATGTTGGCTGTATGAGAATAATTGCTGCAGTTATTCAGCAAACATGTTAAGGATGGGCATATGTTTGGCCTAGGATTTATGTTTGATCACTTAAAATACTTATATTCTACCATTCCCATTGGTTCAAAACAGCTTATGTCACAATTAAATATTCCATGACAAATGTGCTCATGTGTTGACAGCATGGTTATGTTGCTGAAGAAAACACCAGGTATATCCACAGTGATCTCCTTTCCCACCTCCAGTATACAAAATAATCTGTGCATTGAGAAAGAGAGGGAGATTTGGCACCCTCCCTCCTGCAATCTTGGGTGTGAGTGAATTAATGTGGACCAACTCATGACATTTTCAGTCAGAAAGCCACAAAGTGTTTTATTGTGGAAATGACAAACTCAAAAGAAATAGTGTTGCTCTAATAGTGAGGCAAGACATAGCACAAGCAGTCAAGAGCTACAATGGAAAGTGTGACCAATTGATATCAATCAGACTTCATGGAAGTCCTGTTAACTTAACCATCACTAAAGTTTATGCCCCAACTACAGATGCCGACAAGGAAGAAATTGAAAACTTTTATGCAAGTATCCAAAAAGAAATTGATCATACACCTAAACAATATATGCTGATAATTATAGGTGATTGGAATTCAAAAGTAGGAGACAAACCAGAACCAAAAATAATTGGAAAATTTGGACTTGGATCACAAAATGAAGGAGAATGACTCATAGAATTTTGTGAAGCCAACAACATTGCTAATATATGCTTCTGGCAGCATAAAAGACAATTGTATATGTGGACATCACCAATTGACTAATACAGGAACCAAATTACATAATTTGGAAGCAGAAGATGGAAAAGCTCTGATGTCTCTGCTAAAACAAGACCAGGATCTCATTGTGATACAGATCATGATCATAATTTCAAAAATGAGAATAAAGCTAAAGAGAAACACTAAAAGAATCACAGTGCAAAGTACAATTAAATAATATTCCTGAAGAATTTAAAGACCATGTAAAGAACAAACTTGCAATGCTAATTTAATTGATCATGATCCAGAAGAACTATGGGCTGAAACCAGAGATATTATCAAGGAAGAATGTGCAAAGACTATTCCTGTAGCCAAAAGAAAGGAGAAGCCTAAATAGATGACTGGGGAACCTCTTGAAATTGCTAAAGATAGACCTGAAGCAAAAGCAAAAAGTGACAGAAATAGAGTCAGAATCCCAAATGAGCTTTTCAGCAACTTGCATGCAGAGACAAAGAAATCTATTATAATACCCAGTACAAAGAAATAGAGGAGAACAAGAAGAAGTAAAAACAAGAGATCTGTTCTATGCAATCAGGGAAATTAAAGGGAAATTGAAGCCACAGCTCAGGATGCTGAAAGATCAACATAGAAATACAGTACCTGATCTGGACAAAATAAAGGAAAGATGGAAACAATACACTGAAGAACTATACAGATGAGATGGAAGGATAACAGATACCCGTGAAGAAGAATCTTTTGACGAAGAACCAGAAATCTTAGAAAGTGAAGTAAAAGCTGCACTCAAAGGAATTGAGAGAAACAAAGCACCTGAAGTGGATGGAGCTATTTCAAGCTACAGAAACCAAGTCCATCAAAATCTTAACAAGAATCTGTCGACAAATACGGATAACAAAACAATGGTCCACAGACTGAAAACACTCAAGTCTAAATTCCAGTTCTAAAAAAAGGGGATACTAAAAAGTGCAGCAACTATTGGACGATTGTGTTAATTTCCCATGCAAGCAAAGTGATGCTCAAAATTCTACAGCAAAGACTCTTACCATATATGGAACCAGAAATGCCTGATGTTCACGATGGGTTCAGGAAATGAAGAGGCACAAGAGATTACATTGCAAATTTATGATGGCTAATGGAACATAGCAGGGAATTTCAGAAGAAAATCAGTCTATGTTTTATAGATTACAGCAAAGTTTCTGAACATGTAGATCATGAAAAGCTATGGGTAGTGTTAAAAAAAAGTAGGTGACACAACATCTGATTGTTTTGATGTACAACCTGTACTCCAATCAAGAAGCTACTGTTAGAACAGAATAAAGGGGGAAACAGATTGGTTTCCAATTGGCAAAGGTGTTAGAAAAGGATACATATTGTCTTCCTACCTGTTTAATCTCTGTGCAGAACATATCATAAGGAAAATCAGGATTATATCTAGAAGAAGGTGGAGTGAAAATTGGTGGAGGAACATTAACAATTTGAGATATGCAGATGACACCACATTACTGGCAGAAAACAGTGAAGACTTGAAATGGCTGCTGATAAAGGTTAAAAGAAAAAGTACCAAAGCAAGATTACAGATGAACATCAAGAAGACAAAAGTAATGACTACTGAGGAATTACAGAATTTTAAAGTTGATAATGAGGAAATTGAAATTGTTCAAGATGTTCTATTTCTTCAACCAAAAGGAAGACTACAACCAAGAAATCAGAAGATTGAGACTTGGAAGAGCAGCTGTGAGAGAACTAGAAAAGATTGTTAAAGATAAGGATGTCTTTCTGGGAACCAAGACCAAGATAATTCAAACTATGGTAGTCCCCATTACTATATATGGATGTGAAAATTGGACAATGAAGAAAGCTGACAGGAAGAAAATTGATTCATCTGTAATATGGTGCTGGAGGAAAGTTTTGCAGATACTATGAATGGCCAAAAAGACAAATAAGTGGGTTCTAGATTACATCGAGCCTGAATTCTCTCTAGAAGGTAAAATGACAAAACTGAGGCTCTTGTACTTTGGTCACATCATGAAAAGACAAGATTCTCCGGAAAAGTCAAGAATGTTGAGGAAAATCGAAGGCAGTAGGAAAAGAGGAAGACCTAACATGAGATGGCATGACTTAGTAAAGGATGCCACATCCTCCAGTTTGCAGAATCTGAGCAAGTCTGTTAACAATAGGACATTTTGGAGGTCTTTCATTCATAGAGTAGTCATAGATCAATGTCGACTTAATGGCACATAATACGAACTCTCCCTCCTTTATTGATTAGAAGTCTAAGCCCCATTGTGCACTGCCAGAAAATTATGAAACAATAGCGCCTTGTGTTTGGTTTACCAAGATGATAAAATGGAGATTGAGGTGCTCATCATCTCCTTATCACTTGAAGCACTAGCAATATTTATTTTGGGACTTTGTCTGTGAACCTTTCCTAGGCATTAGCCAGGGCATGGATAATAAATCATGCCTTCCTATCAAAAGAGAGAGCAAACAGACCTTTGAAATAGTCCTAATGGTCCCAAATAACAGAAAATTGTGGGTAAATGTACACTTTGGATGCTAATAAAAGCACTATTTTGTTGTTGTTCAGGGCTGACAGTACCACGAAATGAGGAAGATTATCTAGCTAATTGGGAACAGATTGTTTGGAAAATACTTCAGTAGTCTGGAAATATAGAGAAAGTAGAGATTATGCAACCTTTAAAAAGCGAGTGCATCACTTTATAGTTTCTAGTACGTTTACATTTCAACCTCTTCTGGGAGGGGGGAGGTATTCTGTATATATCTGAGCAAGATTGGGAAGAACATTGGTTGTCAATGTCAACAATTCAGTGGCTATCTAGCCTACAGCTTAGGCATTCTGCATTTCATACATTATTTACTCAAATGCAAGACTAGTTTTTTCCTCAGGTGTGACATAAAAATGTTGGGGTTATCTTGTGTTTACATGCAACTTATAGTCATGTCCAATAATATTTTCTTTTGTGCATGTACAACCTTTTTTTTTAATTCTTTATTTTTGACAATTTTCATATTTTTAAATACATCTAACACAACGAAACTAAACAAGCAAACACACTAACAAGTAACCTCAAAGTCCACAATAGGCATATGCTGAAGAACCATGGCATATGAGAGTGTTACGAGTAACAGTACAGGTATCAATGTATATCAATATACATCATCATAAAAAGAAAAATAAGAAGAAATTTAAAAACTAAAAGGATCAATTGGGTAAGGGGTACAAGGTGATATTTCATGAGCGGTCATATAATCAACTACTGGTAACCAATTCTCCCAAAAGTCTTGCTGCAGGTTAACAGAATCCATTAGCTTCAATTGATAGGAAATATTTTCCATAAAGAAGGCATCCCAGATCTTATTGTGCCAAGTTGTTAAAGAAGGTGGTTGTGGGCTTTTCCAGGATGATGCTATAGATAGTTTTGCTGCGGATAATGGCGTTGCTACTAGGTCTCTAGTGTCTATTGGCAAGTCAAAGTCGGACCACAGGTTTAATAAAATCAATTCCAGCTTAGGTGGGATTAAGTGGCCTGTGATGTGTTTAATGCAGTCAATTACGTCAAACCAGAATTTTTGGATTACTTTGCATGACCACCAGCAATGATAAAATGAGCCTATTTCCCCACAGAGCTTCCAACACTTAGGGGAGATAGATCTGGTGCTATAGCTAAGTTTTTGTGGGGTGATGTACCATCTGGTCAGGAGCTTAATGGACTGAGTCCTAATGTTAATTGATCTGGTTTTAATAGTTGAGGAGTTCCAAATTTTAGTCCATTGGGTGTCAGAAAATTTTATGCCACAGTCTTTTCCCCACGCTAATTGGTATGGGAAGGGCTTTGTTTTGGAAGTTGAAAGTAGCATTTTATATATTTTTGAAAGACAGCCTTTGCAGCTTTGTTTTTCTTTCAAGAGAAAGTTTTCAAAATCTGTTGTTTTTCGATTTAAAGTCACTTTAAAGAAAATTGAGTAAACAGATGACTTATTTGAAAATACTGGAACCATGGGATTTTGGGCCAAGCTACAAGTGACGAATGACACTTGAACAGCAAGTGGATTGAGTGGAGAGCAAGTGAACAGGGAGAAATACACTTGCCGTTCAAGTGTCATTCGTCACTTGTAGCTTCACCCTCAGTCACATAATTTGGTTTCAATTTTTTGTTTTGAGAAAAGAATTCCATGTTTTGAAATGTCAATCAGTCTAATCATACCTCCCTTTTTCCAGCCGGTAAATGATTCATGATGAATTGCTGGTGTAAACCAGGTTTGGCCTATGAAGCAAATGTACAACCTTTTTGAAGTGGGTTATCTTACATTCAGGGTCATTTTCCTTGGTGCTTTTTGGCTTTGCATGTGCATGTGCTTTCCTCCTCTTACATGTTTTTTTTTTCTCACAATAAAGATTCATCTATTTACTAATTACATATTGTCGCCTATTTTCTTCATTTCATTTCATTATGACGAATTTTGAAAATTCTAAACCAATAAAAATGGGAGGGGATTTAAAAAAAAAGAATATTAAAAAAATCAAAATCTCACAGGCGTTTCCATGACAGTCATTTTGTATTGCCTAGACAACTCTGATAATCCGAAATGGCAGGTGCAATTTCACTTCAACACTAGAGGTGAATTGGAAAATGAAGGAGTGAGTGGGCAGGAAGGCAAGGAAAGGCAAGGCAAGATAAGATGGATGGTGAGGTGCGAGGGAGGGAGGAAAGAAGGAAAGAGAGAAAAAATGGTGGAAAAGGATAGAAACTGAGAGTCTTTCTAAACTTTCAGGTTTTTAAAGAGTTGGGTCCACGTTCCCCAGGCCCAGCTTGAGTTCGTGCAGCCACACAGCAACTGTGGGGAATGGCTATTGAAAAATAAAGGAGAGCCCAAATGGTCTCAGAATGCCACTGTTAGGGAGGAAGGGCTCTTCCCTGTGCCCTCAAGCCATAGCTCCTGTATACGTGGAGCAGAAAAAGCAAGGAAATGCCCTCCCCCAGTGCTATTTTGGGCTGTCTTTTATAATTTAACAGCCATTCCTCACAGCTGCTGTATGGTTGCGGGGAACCTGAGTTGGGGCTGGGGAACCTGCATGTCTAGAGAGACCCTAAGTGTTTACTTATAATTACTGTCTGATTTGCTTACTGTATTACTATTCGTTGAGTGGCATACAGCAACAACAGAAAGGGGGAAGTAGGACTAACACTGGGCTCTTTGACAACATGCGCGCATAAAATGATATTGATTGCACTGTCCTGTCTGAGAGTATTTGAGCGGGAGCAGGTTTGATTTGTTCATGAATGGTGATCTGATAGTTGGACAATTCACTCCCTGTTCACAACTGGCAAACAGCTGGTGAAGTGAACTGGCAAGAGTTTGAGAATGCGCACTACCAAACTTCTAGAAAAGGCATCTCCCGGCCCAAATTTCACCCCAAAGGCAAAATATGAATAGCTATTGACCAGGAAAAATACTAATGAAATAGAGACTGTCCGGGTAAAAAAAGACAGTAGAGACATTCTAATAAAATTCTAATAATATTCTATTAAAAAAGCTTCCCGATTTTTAAAAAAATTCTGAATTAATTGAGGGACAAGACATAGGAGAGTTGATAAATAATATTTGCAAGCATCTTTCACTAAAGACAGATATGGTGGCAGGAAATGAGATATGAAGAGGCCTTGTTTAAAAGAAAGTAAATTAAACAATAGAAATAATCAACCCTTTGAAAATGTACACCTTTCCTCAACCAATACAAAAAGCACGTAAGAAAAAAAAACTGCTCTGCAGCTACACCTTCTTGGTCTTTCTAAAGGCAGTGTTTTATCAGACTGTAGGGTGGGTTTCTCAGAGCCAAGCTACACATGATGAATGACACTTGAACAGCAAGTGGATTGAGTGGAGGGCAAGTGAACAGGGAGAAATACATTTGCTGTTCAAGTGTCATTCGTCATGTGTAGCTTGGCCCACAGACTGCTTATTCTTGATGCTTTCTGAGGGCCAAGCTACAAGTGATGAATGACACTTGAACGGCAAGTGGATCGAGTGGAGAGCAAGTGGAGGGCAAGTGAACAGGGAGGAATACACTTGCCATTCAAGTGTCATTCGTCACTTGTAGTTTGGCACTCAGTGGCTGTCTCCACAAATAAGGAAAATGAGAACAGAGGCGTAGCAAAAATTTAGAACAGTGGCTTTCAACATCACTTTCTCTGTTGAGTTGTTTACTAAGGAACGCTTGCATGAACTTGATTGTCCACTTGATTGTAGAACACATTCCAAAATGTCTCAAAAGTGCAAAACTGTGACCAAGCCTATAGGTCTAGCTGCTGCCCCCGTGAATTGAGTGTATTCTTTAAGATAAACCCAGTGTTGCATCCAGCACAGGAAAAGATTGAATAGGAGGGGACAAACTCTTTCACTAGTCTGTCACAACTTGTCCTCTCATCGAGGAACCTCTGAGAGGCATTCAGGCTTTTATGGAGAGTTGAAGAAGAATGGGTAGATTAAGATATGCTGAGGTGGATTGTAGCTCATGTCAATAAGCACATTGGAAATAAGTAGACAGACTTCTGTGGTTTTAGCGCTATAAAAATACTTCGTAACAGGGGAAAAGGGTACATTTGGTAAGAAAATAAAGAATAGCTAACTAACTACATCTTGATGGCTAGACTAGGAGCTTAGACAGAGAATCTTAGAGACTAAATATTGAACACACAAACAGAACTGAGGGCCAAGCTACACATGACGAAT
The DNA here is from genome assembly GCF_028583425.1 of Eublepharis macularius. Taxonomy (NCBI): domain Eukaryota; kingdom Metazoa; phylum Chordata; class Lepidosauria; order Squamata; family Eublepharidae; genus Eublepharis; species Eublepharis macularius. The sequence continues at coordinate 120,337,695 of NC_072797.1, read as the reverse complement.
GACACTTGAACGGCAAGTGGATTGAGTGGAGGGCAAGTGAACAGGGAGAAATACACTTGCTGTTCAAGTGTCATTCGTCATGTGTAGCTTGGCCCTGAGAGCACAGAACTGAGAGTGAACAAAGAGCAATAAAACCTTAGTATATGTTGCTAGCTAATTGCCCCCAATAAACTGGCTCATCCAATAGACAGTCCTAGATTCCTTCATTAAGACTAAAGACTCCCCTTTCTATGGCGGGAACTGTTATTCAAAGCCTAAGTGGTCCTATGCTAGCTAGCTGACTAAACAAATAGAATAACAATTTAACTCTTTCATGACTGAACATAGGACACTTGCAAAAATCCCAACACATACACATGGGGGGAGGTAAAAATAAATGAATGGCTAGTCAGTCAATATTGTTGCCTGTCCAGGGACTCTCTCATTACCAACATATTTTATTTTGGCTTGCCAATTATTTTGTTGTCAGCTGCCTTTTTCATTGCATTTCCTTCTTGCCTTCAAACTATCAATTTTTAGTTATAGTTAACTTTGTTAAGGACAATAGTCTCTCTCTTTTAATTGGAAAATGCTGAACCAATTAGTAGCCTGTGTATAAAAAGACTCTGGGTGCCAAATGTCCAGAATTGGGAGGTGCACGTGTCAATGACCACATACACGTATCTCCCTCTGTTCCCGGAGTAACTGGGAACAGTGCCTGAGAATTTCATCCCAATTGTATGTCTGTGTGAGGGAGGGGGAAAGGACATTACACCCAGAAATGTATATTCAGTGTAAGTAATGGAAGATGTTAACATGCTAAGCAAAACAACTTAGTTTTTGATCACAATATTAAAGAATGCTATTCAGATTTCAAAATGACACAAGTTGAACTAAGTGTTTTTTTCACACCTTTTTGGGGGGTGGGTAGGGGTTATTTGATTCCCAAACCTGGCCCCTTGCATATCTTAGATATATATCAGAAGATTAATGGAAATCTATTTTGAATGAAAAACTGCCAACTAAGCCTTTAAAAGTTTAATGTACATATCAATGTTCACTGAAAATGATGTTCTGAGATGCAGAGCTAGCAAATGAGGGCACATTCAAAAGATCATATGTATATGTGTTTTATATACCTTATTTATACACAAAAATGCATCTCTCTTCAATGTAGCTATGGCAGCCACTATAATTGATGTCCCATATATACAAATAATTCTTATTCTGCTAAAATGCAATTTGTATGGTAGCTCTAACAAACATATTTATTTAATTTTGCACCCAAATGAAGTGTGCATAAAAGATTTTGAAGACACAAATTCTTACTCTTTATGAGATTCATTCCACTAAAAGGGGTTCCAGTAAAGGGGTGGAGGGGATACCTTGTGTATGTGTGTTTAGTTGAAGGAAAAGTTACTAGGATTAGGGATGTGCGTTTCGGCTTTCTGAATGCTGAAAGAAAGCCGAAACAAAAGTGTTTCGGCTTCTTTCGGGTTAGCCGAAACGTTTAGGAGAAAGCCGAAACGTTTCGGCTAGCCAAAAGAAAAAAAGCCGAAACGTTTCGGCTTCTTTCGGCTTTCTTTCAGCTTTTCAATGGGAAAATGCCTCCGTCTTCCCGGACATCTGGGGGAGGCATTTTCCCACCGAATCAGCCCAAAATTGGTGGGGACCTTCCTCTAACCCCTCTCTAAAACCTCCCCAGGTTTCAGACCGATTGGACTTTGGGGGGCCATGTTATGGCCCCCCAAAGCAGGTCCCCCTATCCTCCCATAAGAAAGTGAGGGAGCAGCATATTGTTAGCATGCTGCTGCTCATCTTCTTCATTATTTCCTATGGGGAAAAATGAAGAAGCAGGCTTCCTTTGCCAGGGGTGGCATTTTGCATGCAAAATGCCCCCTTACCCTCAGGGGCCCTTCTCCCACCCTTCCTCCCACCCCCCACCAAGGCTCAGCCTGCTCCCACTTGGGGGGGCCATTTCATGGCCTCCCCAAGTAGGTGCTCTGCTCTCATCTCTACCACTGACAGCTGGGGGAGGCTTGTGTTGCCAGGGGTGGCATTTTGCATGCAAAATGCCCCCCAGCCCTCAGGGGCCCTTCTCCCACCCCTCCTCCCACCCCCTACCAAGGCTCAGCCTGCTCCCACTCGGGGGGGCATTTCATGGCCTCCCCAAGTAGGTGCTCTTTTCTCTACCACTGACAGCTGGGGGAGGCTTGTCTTGCCGGGGTGGCATTTTGCATGCAAAATGCCCCCCAACCCTCAGGGGCCCTTCTCCCACCCCTCATCCCACCCCCACCAAGGCTCAGCCTGCTCCCACTTGGGGGGGGCATTTCATGGCCTCCCCAAGTAGGTCCTCTCAGCCCCTAAAGTCCACCCCTTACAGCCCCACACAAACCCAATTCCCCCCCAGCTGCCACACACAGACCCAAATCCCCACATTAGCCCCTCACAGACCCAAATCCACCCCCACCTGCCCCACACCCATAACCCCAGGAACAGGCTGGCAAAGGCCAGCCCTCTCCCTTTGTTCCCTATGCTGGGAACTTCTAAACTCTCTTTCCCTGGGCAATTCTGCACAGCCCAGGGGTGCCACAATGGTGGGCACACTTCTGAGTGCCAGCTGGTCCCTGTGAAAGAGCACCTGAACCACAGACACCCTCCCTCAAATTCCCCCACCACCTACAGAGATGGCTGGCCAGCCAGCCCTATTGTTCCCTATGATGGGAACCAACTGCACAACAAAGAATAAAACACGAACAACACAAAATAAAGTTTTTTAAAAATTATTTTCTCCCTTTCAAAGTACAAGTAGGCAAAGCATTATGACACATTACACCAGCAGTCCCCCACACAGAAAAATTAACACAACTCACTTAACATCAGAGAATCACAAAACACGATTCCTGTCAAAAACACTTTATTTCTTATTTTAAATATTTTACATCCTGCTTTCTGATATGGGTCTCTTGCAAACAAACAATGTCACATTTTTGTTTTAGTAGCCAGTGAAAAGTATTTTTCCTCTTATTCGGTGAGTTTAGTCCATTTACATTCCAAGATAATACTTTACACTCCATACTCATGATCTTGTTGGTAAGTCTTTTTCATTGTCCTTAATAAATCGCTCCATCTCTCGCTCAGATCTGATGCGTTTTTTGGCCCCTCCAAACTCAAAGGACACTCCTTCCGGTAACTCCCATCTGTACCTGATTTTCATGTCCTTCAAAATCTGAATTAGCACTTTATATTTTTTCCGGTCCAGTAACACTGATCTGGGCAGTTCCTTCATTATAATAATCGTCTTGCCATCAATCTCCAATGGATCTTGAAACTGTTTTGTCACAATCCTCTCTTTCATATTTCGTGTTGTAAACTGCACAATCACATCTCTTGGTAGTTTCCTCTGGGTTGCTATTCTCGAATTCACACGGTATGCCACATCTAGGATAGCCACAACTTCCTCCTCCTCCTTCCCCAGGTACTCAGCCAACACCTCAGTCATCTGTTCTTGCGCTGACTTTCCTTCCACTTCTGGCAAGCCACGAAAACGTAGCTGCTTCTCCATATGTTTAGTTTCTGCAACTGACATTCTCCCCTTCACCAATCTCATCTCTGTTTGTTGCGTGTCTGCTAAATTCTCCATCGCGTCTTCTACTGTTTTAACTCTCTGCTGCGTTCCTTGTAATTCATTTCGTATTGTTTCCATACCTTTTTTCACTTCTGACAGCTCCGATTTTACTGTCTGTGTAACCTCTTTAACCTCTTTTATCAGCTCCAATTTCGTGTCCTTAAGTTCTTTAATCATATCTAAAAGTTTTTTGTCCAGGTTTTTATCCAGGTTTTCTATTGCCGATTGCCACTCTTTTTTTGACATCGTGGGGCTTGCTTTAGCTCGCTCCCACGAATCCGCTCTCTTCCTTAACTCCGTGGCGTAAAATTTAACGTTTTTCTATTTTAAATGTCCCGGTCTTCTTATAGAAATTAAGTTTTAAAGAGTCCAAAATGTCGGGCGTCTTTTCTCTATGGTTTCTCTATGATTTTGTAATCCAAGATGGCCTACTTCCTCTTCCGCTGAAGCCACGACCCTTCCCCTTTCAAAAATGGCGATTCCCTACTTCCTGCCCTCCAGCAAGGGCCGCTTCTCTCCAGCCACTCTATTGTTATTACGCACTTCCTGTCTCCCGTCTTCCCACAGCAGATCTCGCGATGGTGTCTTTTTCTCACAGCTCCAAAGCCACAGGTATTCAAAACAATAGTCCCATTTCTTTAATAACTTCTTTAAACTTAGTCTCTTTTTAAATTCGATTCCTGCCGAGTCTTCCCCTCCTTTTCACTAGTCTGTTGCAGTTTAAAAATCTACTTTTTTTCCTCTCTGTTTTTATCAATCTGTCCCGTCTCAGAAGATAATGATCTTTACCTTCTCTTCACTTTTCTCGGGTTGTAATCGCTGTTTCGATTTTAAGTTATCCTCTCAGCTTCTTCCCCCAATCGATGCTTGGGTATGTAGGTCTTATGCCAGCCAAATTGGCCCCAAAACTGCCGCAGAGATTATAGCCGACCCGTCGCAAGGTGGGACCTCAAGGATCGGGGGGAGACTCGTTGTGTAAAGCCCCCCCTCGTCCGAGATCTAGCTCACCCTAGGGTCTTGAGCGTTCTTTGCCTGCTCCCCGCCTGAGAGCAGTCGGCCGCGGGCTATTTTCACCCCGCCGGCCGGTTAAAACGGCAGTCCGGTCAGCTCCGCAAGTGGAGCTGCGTTAGACCTCCATGGATCCCAAACATTTAAAATCTGGAAAATTGGGCAAAGAATATGTAGCGGCCTCCAACAAGAAAAAAAGAGGAGTGGTGTTGTACATAAAAGAGGAGCTACAGCCAAAATTTGTTATGAGAGATGTGGAAGCTAGATTTGTAGCAGTGGAATGTATTTGGAATTCAAAGAGAGTGTTGGTAGTCGGACTTTATGCACCTAACGGTGCAAAAGAAAGCTTCTTTGAGGATTTAAGGAAGCATTTAGACGATCTTGCATACGACCAGATAATTCTTGCTGGAGACTTCAATGGAGTGACAGACTTGGAACTAGACAAAAAGACTACAACGGCACAAAAGAAAAGAGGACTATTACCAAAGCTTTTTTTTGAGTTGATTCAACAAGAGACTCTTGAAGATGTATGGAGGAGAGAATATCCTAAAAGCAGACAGTTTACCTTTTATTCTGCAAGGCATTCTACATTATCAAGAATTGATATGATCTGGGCCTCAAAAGACTTAGCATTATGGACTAAGGAGGTAGAAATAATGCCTATGGTAGGCTCAGATCACAACCCAATTATGTGGAAATTTGGAAAAAAGAGAAAAAGGAAAGCATGGAGAATAAATGAGGACTTGTTACAGGAAAGAGAGAATATGGAAATACTGAGAAGAGAGACAAAGTTTTTTATACAATACAACGTGAATAAAGAAGTACCAACCAATAAAGTTTGGGATGCTTACAAGGCGGTTGTAAGGGGCATACTAATGGACTTAAATGGTAGAGCAAGAAAGAAGAAAGAGGAGAAAAGACAAGAGATTGAGGAGAAAATAAAAGCCAAAGAAATACAGCTAAAAAAGAGACCAGGGAAAAAGAAGGTATACCAGGAAATCAAAATTCTTCAAGAACAGCTAACAGCAATGAGCAATAAAGAATTGGAGTGGAATCTCAAAAGACTGAATCAAAAAGCGTTTGAGGGTGCTAATAAACCTGGGAAGTACCTGGCATGGCAATTGAAGAAGAAAAGGGAAAAGAAGATAATAAATAAAATTTGCGAAGATAACAAAACGTATTTGGAGCAGGCTACCATTAGTAGAGCCTTTTATAAATTTTACGCTAAGCTGTATAATAAAAAAGAAGTAAACAAAGAATCAATAGCGTCATATTTGGAGAAAACCAAACTTCCAGAAATCTCGGAAGCTTGGAGAAATAAGTTGAATAGTGAAGTAACTGACGAGGAAATAAGTAAGGCAATACAATCTGCAAATCTAGGAAAGGCGCCAGGGCCAGATGGACTTACGGCTAAATTCTATAAGACAATGGCTAATGAACTGGCACCATTCCTAAAAGAGGTGATGAATGGGGTTTTAAGGGATCAAAGGATTCCAGAAACTTGGAGTGAAGCGAATATATCATTGATCCCAAAAGAGGGCCAAGACCTGACTAATGTGAAAAATTATAGACCTATATCGCTACTCAACAATGACTACAAAATTTTTGCGAAGATATTGGCGGAGAGATTGAAGGGGTGGCTCTCGGAAGTCATAGAGGAGGAACAAGCAGGCTTTTTGCCAGACAGACAAATAAGAGACAACTTAAGGACAGTGATCAATGCTATTGAATATTATGACAAGCGTTGTGACAAAGAGGTTGGTTTCTTCTTTGTTGACGCTGAAAAAGCGTTTGACAATTTAAACTGGGACTTTATGTTTGCCACTATGGAAAAGCTACAATTGGGAGAAAGATTCATCAGAGCAATTAAGGAAATTTATAGAGACCAGACTGCAGCAATTGTGGTGAATGATGAATTGACCAAGAAATTGACGATAAGTAAAGGAACAAGACAAGGTTGCCCGTTATCTCCATTGTTGTTCATTTTAGTATTGGAGATTCTGATGATACAAATACGTCAAGATGATGAAATTCGTGGAATAAAAATAAAGGACTATTCATACAAGGTCAGAGCATTTGCGGATGACATAATGTTAATTGTAGAGGACCCATTGGAGAACATGCCAAGAGTGATAGATAAGATCAAGGAGTTTGGAGACTTGGCAGGTTTCTTCATTAACAAAAAGAAGTCAAAGATATTATGCAAAAATATGACTAAGCAGAAACAACAATTGTTAATGGAAACAACGGATTGTGAAGTAACAAGTAAAGTGAAATATTTGGGAGTCGAATTAACTGCAAAGAACATAGATCTATTCAAAAACAATTATGAAAAACTATGGACTCAGATAGAGAGAGACTTGATTAAATGGAATAGATTGAATTTGTCATGGTTGGGCAGGATTGCAGCAGTTAAGATGAATGTGTTACCAAGAGTAATGTTTTTGCTACAGACAATACCAATCATCAGAGACTCCAAACAATTTGAAAAATGGCAGAGGAAAATATCAGATTTTGTTTGGGCAGGCAAGAAGCCTCGAGTGAAAGTGAAAGTTTTACAAGATGCAAAGGAAAGAGGCGGAATGCAACTGCCCAATCTGAGACTTTATCATGATGCAATCTGCCTAGTTTGGTTGAAAGAATGGATGACATTAAAGAACAAGAAACTATTAGCCCTAGAGGGATATAAAAAAATATTTGGATGGCACGCATATTTATGGCATGACAAAGTAAAGGTCAACTCGATGTTCCTGCATCACTTTGTTCGGAGAAGTCTATACATAATCTGGAAGAAGTACAGAATTTATCTACAAGAAGGAACCCCTTTGTGGGTGGTTCCATATGAGGTGATAGACCCGAGAGCTGTTGATAATGAACAACAATGTTTAACGTATAAAGAAATAACTAAAACTGAAGCATCCAAACTTAGAATAAAGACACAAGAGGAACTATCACCTAACTACGATTGGTTCCAGTATAGACAGATCAGAGACTTATATAATTCGGACTCTGTAAAGGGAGGTATACGAATAGAGAATTCGGAACTAGAGCAGACCCTTCTTAAAGAAGATAAGAAAAGAATATCCAAGGTATACCAAGTACTGTTGAAGTGGTATACCGAGGATGAGATAGTTAAAACACAAATGGTGAAATGGGCTATAAACTTTAATAAAGAAATAACAATGGAGGCATGGGAATACTTGTGGAAAACTACAATGAAGACAACGACATGTATTAATATCAAAGAGAACATTTATAAAATGATCTATCGTTGGTACATGACACCAAAGAAGATTGCGCTAGGGAATTCGAATACTTCTAATAAATGCTGGAAATGTAAGAAGCATGAGGGCTCCCTCTATCATATGTGGTGGTCGTGTGAGGTAGCCAGGCAGTACTGGGGGGAAATAATAAGAGAAATGAGTGAAATTTTACAATTTCAAATTAATAAGAACCCAGAACTCCTGCTACTGAACTTGGGAATGGAGGGAATTCCAGCCCAACACAGGACGTTGATATTTTATATGACAGCAGCAGCTAGACTCTTGTATGCGCAAAAATGGAAAGTACAAGAAGTGCCAACTATTGAAGATTGGACTTACAAATTGCTGTATATGGCTGAAATGGACAAGATGACAAGAAAATTGAGAGATCTGGACTCAGGGCAGTTCAACACAGACTGGGAGAAGCTGAAACAATACCTGGAGAAGAAATGGGAGGTGGGAGGAAAACTGTGGCAGTTTGAGAACTACTGAAGTATTGAAGTAGAGGGGGGAGACTTTACCGGGGGGAGAAGAGATAAATGTGAATTAATAAGCAGTCAGATTAATAGATTGACATATATATAGATATATATAGGTTAACAAACAGAACATAGAGAAAATAATTAATTATAAGGACTAAATATAAGGAGCGATTAACTAACAATATTTTCTTTTTTTTTTCTGACAAGTTTTGTACCAAACTGAATGTCTGAAGATATAGATGGGTCAAATTGATTGACTACGTGAGGAGAGATATATAGAACTATTATAAAAAGATAGAATGAGTAATATATATAGAGAATAAGTCAAATTGTTTGATATAAACGAATGTATGATCTATATGGTTTATGATATATAGAAATACCTGAAATTGAAAAATTGGGATAAATTGTTTATCTAAGATGGAAACAAAGGCTTACAGTTTGGGCATATAATGTTAAAAATAGTTAAGGATGTACTGCTTAGAATAATGGAGAATATATATTTGTTTTAGATAGAGGAAGCTAATAAAAGTAAGGGAAAGGGGACAAAGGGTTGGAAAGCTGTTGGAAGTCAACAAAAAGGGGGGGGGGAAAGGGAGGGGGTTAGAGATGAAAAAATTGGGGAAAATTGAATGTAAATGTGGAAATAATGGATTCTAACCCAATAAAAATTTTTCAAAAAAAAAAAAAACACTTTATTTCTTGAACAGCTTTAGGTTACACAGCAGGGGGGCACACCAAAGGGCATGGCAGCAGTATCTTACACAAAAATAACACAACTCACTTAACATCAGAGAATCACAAAAGCACAATTCCTGTCAAAAACACTTTATTTCTTGAACAGCTTTCGGATACACCGCAGGGGGGCACACCAAAGGGCATGATAGAAGTGTACTACACAAAATAATACAACCCACTTCACCGTTTTTGACAGCAGTTGTGTTTGTGTGATTCTCTGATGTGAAGTGAGTTGTGTTATTTTTATGTAGTACACTGCTTTCATGCCCTGTTGTGCCTTCCTACTGTGTAACCTAAAGCAGTTAAGGAAATAAAGTGCTTTTGACAGCAATATTTTGGGGTGATTCTCTGATGTTAAGTGAGTTGTGTTATTTTTGTGTAAGATACTGCTGCCTTGCCCTTTGGTGCGCCCCCCTGCTGTGTATCCCCATAGGAAATAATGAAGAAGATGAGCAGCAGCATGCTAACAATATGCTGCTTCTTCGCTTTCTTATGGGAGGATAGGGGGACCTGCTTTGGGGGGCCATAACATGGCTCCCCAAAGTCCAATCGGTCTGAAACTTGGGGTTTTTTTAGAGAGGGGTTAGAGGAAGGTCCCCACCAATTTTGGGCTGATTCAGTGGGAAAATGCCTCCCCCAGACATCCGGGAAGACGCCGGAGGCATTTTCCCATTGAAAAAGCCGAAAGCCGAAAGAAAGCCGAAACAAAGCCGAAAGCTGAAAGCCGAAACGGCTGGCCGTTTCGGCTTTCGGCTTATTCGAAAGAGATTCTTCTTTCGGCTTTCGGCTTTAGCCGAAATTTTTTGGCTTGCACGCCCCTAACTAGGATTCAAAATGGAATTGCTGTCCTGAGGCTTGCCTGAGCATGGTATTAAGCATGATTATAATTAACTATTTGTTATTTATCAGGAATCTTCTGGTACTTCACTGACTGACATTCAATTCCAGCATAAACTTTTGTCGTCTAGAGCTCACTTCTTCAGATGCACTGATGGGCTTCTCACTACGCCGACATTTTGCATGGAAGATACAAAAATAAACAGCATAAGCAAAGGGCCACGAAATGCAGGAAGTATAGGATGAAAACTGAAATCTAATGAAGAAAAATTCTTGGCTAGATTTGAATTTTTTGAAACCAAGCTTATTTAGAAGTTGTTCATCTTCAAATGGAAGGCAGGAACAGGGCTCATTTTGAGGGGGAACACACAGGAACGCAGTTCTGGCAGTTCCCCAAAGAGGTCACATGTCAGGTGGTCCTGCCCACCTGACTCTGCCATTTGGGGCCTGTTTCAGCCTGGATTGGGGCCGAAACGGCCCAGATCTGGCCTCTGATAGGTGGTGGATCACTCTCCCACTCAGGAGCGGCCCAATCCTGACCATTTTGGGCCCCTTTTCAGCCATTTTCAGCCCCTTTTTGCTATTTTGGGCCCAATTTCAGCCCTGAATGGCCAGGATTGGGTCCAAAACAGCCAGGATGTGTGATGTCAGGGGATGTGGCATATGCAAATCAGTTATGCTAATGACACACTTCTGGTGATGTCAAGAGGCGTGGCATATGCTAATGAGTTATGTTCATGAGTTCCTCCAGCTCTTTTTCTACAGAATGGCCTGTGGGCAGGAATGATAGCAGAATGGAATGGAAGTAATCTGATCATCCCTAGAGACATTGTGAATTTCTCAGCAAACCTGTTTGCAGTCATACTTACCTTGTTCGCAATCAGACTGTGAGCCGATCAGGGATATTTTCAGATTGCTTCAAGCAGCGGCTGAACAAGTTGGCATCTGCCTGTTGGTCAGAATCTGTCTCCCAGCTTATCGAGGGAATCAGCTAGGTGTCAGGTTCTGACGATCCCCCCCAGAAAAACTCTAAGTAGCTCAGAGCAGCATACATCGGTCTCCTCTTCCATTTTACCCTCCCCACAAGCATATGAGATACGTTAGGCTGTGTGAGAAAGTGACCGGTGAAAGGTCTCTCAATGTAAGCATCATAGCTGAAAGGGACTTTGAATCTGGATTTCTGCCGAACCATGGAAGTTTACTAAATGAACATGGAAGTTTATAACTGACCATGTTTTTAAACCTGATACAGTGTTAAGAAGTTGGGGGTTGAGAGTTTAGTTCACTAACCACTGTGCAGCTTGGTTATCATTCAGTTGAGATTTATATCATAATCAGTTTGCCGCCAATTCTAATCTCAGACTTCTTAAGGGACACAGGAAGTTCAGATGCACTGCAAGTGTGTTAAACAGAGATTGTATTAATTCTTTTTACCACTAGGTTAAATGCTTTCCCGTCAAGCTCAAACAATTATTACACACATAGGCACTGACAAATCATCTGGGAAGGGCGGGGTTAGCCACATTGAATTGCTGTCTTGCTTAAATACTCCTCCGTGCAGACACCTATAAATGACATTCTTCCCTCTGTAAGCACCTGCTCCTAGTAGAAACAAGAGTTATATTGATTAGCTGCAATTTATCTTCTCCCTGGATTTTGGTCTTGACAGTGTGAGAAGATTAATTGGAATTAATGGCATTTGCACAGCTAATTAAAGTCACTCTTGCTAAAGTCAAATCAATTCCTTTAATCAGGAAAGTGACAGAGTCTTGCTTACTTGCTACTGCCTGCATGTAAATGTGTTCTGGCTGAATAAGCATCTCGACAATCATTTGTGATTGAATACACTAACTGCTTAGGTTACCTGGTAATTTCCCTGATATTTAAAGAGCACAATTCACAGCTGAATGACACTATCCCAAGGAAATACAATGAGATTATTCAGGAGAGGGAAAAAATAGATTTTGTCTATTCATTCTTTATAGTTTAAGTGGTACATAATACAGCATAAAGATGTGATAGAGTGATGTAGAGTATTACAGAAGATAGCAGTGAGTTCAAGGTAAGGTATGTATGCTGCCTCGCACTGCCTGGAGTAAGAACAGGATGAAATAATTCCCATAGAATCATAGAATCATTGGGTTGGAAGGGACATCTAGTGTCATCAGGTCCAACCTCCTGCACAACGCAGGAAATACATAAATACCTCCCCCCCCACACACACACCACACACAGCGTGGCAAAACACCATCAGGATCCCTAGCCAAACTGGTTACCTGACCCCAGGGCCTTACCCTGGGTGTGTAAGAAGGGGCCATGAGAACTAAGCATTGATGTAACCCTTCCTGTCCTCCCTCTCATGATCTGCTTAGGTTCACAGAATCAGCATTGCTGTTAGATGGCCAATTAGCCTCTTCTTAAAAACCTCCAAAGAAAGAGAGCCCACCACTTCCCCCCAAGGAAGCGTGTTCCACCAAGGGACCGCTCTAACTGTCAGGAAGTTCTTCCTAATGTTTAGCCAAAAACCTTTTTGATTCAATTTTATTTCTGGTCTGACTTTCTGGGGCAGCAGAAAACAACGCCGTGCCATCCTCTAGGTGACAGCCCTTCAAGTACTTGAAGATGGTTATCATGTCACCAAGAATGAAGATGCAAAATTCAGATGATGGGTTTTATGTTAGCTTGTTAATAGCTAATCTGCACAGCAAATGCAACTGCTTCTGTCACCTTAGCAGTATAGATTAGCCTACATATGGGCAGCAGAGTGATTATCCATGTCTTCTTAGACTGTACAATAGTAAGCATACATTGTTCCTGCTTTTACCCTAGCAAGGGCCTAACTAGCCCATAATGGGGCTAGGCCTAATGTTCAATACTCACTCCTCACAGTAGGGCTGCCAGCCTCCAAGTGGTGGCTGGAAATCTCCCGGAATTACAACTGATCTCCAGGTGACAGACATCTGTTCCCCTGGAGAAAATGGCTGCTGTGGAGGGTGGATTCTATGGCATTATACCATTCTGAGGCCCCTCCCCTCCACAAACCCCACCCTCTATAAGCTCCACCCCCCAAATTTCCAGGAATTTTCCAACCTGGACCTAGCAACCCTACCTCACAGTAGTAAACAGCTGGTGAAAAAGGCCTCCCCGCCATCCAGATGTTTTGTTCCTTCTTGAAGTGACAAGTTAATCACACATTGCTATTAGAAATTGTAGGCAGATGAGGTGCAGGAGTTGCCAAATGGCTGCTCTCAGAAGATACAGGCAGTTTAAAGAGCAAAAAATATTCTCTGTGCCATTTTAGGGTGGGGACAAGGCTTTTAGCCTCTGTGTCACACTGTTCTCTCACTAGTTATGTCCTACATTCCAGGAAAATACTATCAAGTAGGTTGTCATGTTGGTCTGCAGTAGAACAGTAGGATTTAAGTCCAGTGACACCTTAGAAACCAACAAGATTTTCAGGGTGTAAGTATTTGAGAGTCAAAGCTCTGAAGAAGGGAGCTTTGACTCTCAAAAACTTAAACCCTCAAAATCTTGTTGGCTGCTAAGGTGCTACTGGATTTAAAACCTGCAGGAAAAGATTGGTATTCTTCCCCTATCCAGCTTTCCTTATCAAGGATATTATAAACTTTCAGAACATTGAGCAGGCCAGTTATCCTATCTCTCTCAGGTTTCTTCCCCTTTCTAGTTCACTCAACTGCACTAAATAATTCCATGACTTCTACAACATGCTCTTTAGGCTTTTTCTTCTGGATGGGGAGTTTCATTTTAATTCACAAAGCACTATTTTTCTGCATACCTAAACATTTCTCTCTTGTATCTTGAATACCCACCCTTGACTGTGGGCAGTCCTGTTTTGCTGATCTACCAACAAACAGTACTGTAAAGGTGGCTATTAGAAGGGATAAATATAATTTAGGACTTCCGGTTTGGGATCCATGGAGGTCTAACGCAGCTCTAAGTGTAGAGCTGACCGGGCAGCCGTTTCAGCGGCCAGCGGGGCAAAACTAGCCCGCGGCCACCTGCTCTCAGGTGGAGAACAGGCATAGAATGCTCAAGAACCTCAGGGTGCGTTGATCTCGGGTGAGGGGGGGTCCTACACAACGGACTCTCTCCCGTCCCTTGAGGTCCCACCCTAAGACAGGTCGGCTTAAATCTCTGCGGCAGTACCGGGGCCAGTGCGGCTGGCATAAGACCTACATGCCCAAGCTTCAACAGGGGAAAAGAAGGTGAAAGAGAATTTGGGATCGAAGCAGTGATTACAACCCAGAAAGACGCTTGTAAAGGTAAAGATCACTACCTCTCGAACCGGGATGGATTACTTAAAGTAACGAAGTTTTAAAGTGAACTTTTAAACTGCAACAGACGGACTATAATGAGGGGAAGACTCGGCAAGAAATAGATTAGAAAAAGGACTGAGTTAAACGAAGTTATTAAAGAAATTGGACAATTGTTTATCATACCTGTGGTTGAAAAGCGATAGCAGGCTGTGAGAAAACTTCTACCATCGCGAGAGCTGCAGTGGAGAGTCGGGAAACAGGAAGTGCGTAACAGTGATAGAGCTGCTGGAGAGAGATGGTCCTTACTGGAGGACAGGAAGAAGGGAATCACCATTTTTGAAAAGGGAAGGGCTTTGACTTCAACAGGAGAGGAAGTAGGACATTTTGGATTATAAAAAAGACTATAGAAAAACCATAGAGAAAAGACGCCCGACATTTTGGACTCTTTAAATGTCTCTTTTTTTTCTAGAAACCGGGACATTTAAATTAACTTAAAGGGATATTAATTTAAATGCCACGGAGCTAAGGAAACGTGCAGACTCGTGGGAGCGAGGTAAATCAAGCCCCACGATGTCGAAGAAAGAGTAGCAAACGGCTATAGAGAATCTAGACAAAAAATTTTTTGAAATGTTAAAGGAATTGAAGGAGACAAAACAGGAGTTGGTGAGAGAAGTTAAAGACGTTAAAGAGACAGTAAAAAATGAACTGGCAGAAGTTAAGAAGGGAATGGAAACAATACAAAACGACTTGCAGGCAGCGCAACAAAAAGTTAGTGTTGTGGAGAAGGCGGTGGAGAATCTTACAGAGACGCAACGAACGTATATGAGAGTGATGAGAGGAAGGATGGCTGTTGCGGAGAGTAAATATATGGAGAAACAGCTGAGGTTTCATGGTTTGCCGGAGGCAGAGGGAAAGACAGCACAAGAACAGGTTATAGAAGTGTTAGCTGAATACCTGGGAAAGGAGGAGGAGGAGGTTGTGGCTATTCTTGATGTGGTGTATCGAATAAATTCCAGATTTGCGACCCAGAGGAAATTACCAAGGGATGTGATTGTGCAATTTACGACAAGGAACTCAAGAGAAATGATAGTGAGCAAGCAGTTTCAAGATTCATTGGTAGTTGATGGCAAGACGATTATCATCATGAAGGAGTTACCCAGATCGGTGTTGCTTGACCAGAAAAAATATAAAATCCTAGTCCAGAATTTGAAGGACATGAAATTAAGATACAGATGGGAATTACCGGAAGGGATATCCTTTGAATTCGGAGGAGTGAAAAAGCGCATCAGATCTGAATCTGAGATGGAAAAGTTTATGAGAGACAATGAAAAAGACTTACCATCAACAGGGCTATGAATATGGAGTGTAAAGTTTTATCTTGGAATGTAAATGGACTTAATTCACCCAATAAGAGAAAAAGTACTTTCCACTAGCTATTAAAACAGAAATGTGATATAGTGTGTTTGCAAGAGACTTATATTAGAAAACAGGATGTAAAGTATCTTAAATTGAGTAAATTGGGCAATGACTTTGTAGCGGCCTCAAAAAAGAAAAAAAGGGGAGTGGCATTATATATAAGAGAGGAGCTACAGCCAAAGCTAGTGATTAGAGATGTGGAAGCCAGATTTTTAGCAGTGGAATGTACATGGAATTTAAAGAAAGTGTTGGTGATTGGAATTTATGCACCAAATGGAGCAAAAGAGAGCTTCTTTGAGGATTTAAGGAAGCAATTAGATGAACTTTCCTATGACCAGATAATTCTTGCAGGAGTTACAATGGAGTTACAAATCTAGAACAGGACAAAAAATCAGCAACTGCACAAAAGAAAAGAGGACTATTACCAAAGACTTTTTTCGCATTAATGCAGCAGGAAACTTTGGAAGATGTATGGAGAATGCAGAATCCCACAAGTAGACAATACACATTTTTCTCCGCAAGACATTCTACTCTATCACGAATAGACATGATCTGGGCCTCAAAGGATTTAGTGCTTTGGACTAAAGAGGTGGAAATAATGCTGATGGTAGGCTCAGATCATAACCCAATTATGTGGAAGTTTGGAAAAAGAGTCAAGAGGAAAGGATGGAGAATAAATGAGGACTTGTTACAAGAGGGAGAAAATATGGAGATGTTGAGAAGGGAAACCAAGTTCTTCATACAATATAACATGAACCGAGAAGTACCAACCAACAAGGTATGGGATACATATAAAGCAGTAATCAGAGGTATATTAATGGACTTAAATGGAAGAGCTCGAAAGAAAAGAGAGGAGAAGAGACAGGAGGTTATGGAAAAAATAAAAGCCAAAGAAATACAATTAAAGAAGAGACCAGGGAAAAAGAAAATCTATCAGGATATCAAAATCCTTCAAGAGCAGTTAACGGCAATGAATAATAGAGAACTGGAATGGAACCTTAAGAGAATGAATCAAAAGTCGTTTGAAGGTGCAAACAAACCTGGAAAATATTTGGCATGGCAATTGAAGAAGAGAAAAGAGAAGAAGACAATAAACAAAATATGTGAGGATAATAAAGAACATCTGGAACAGACTGCTATTAGTAGAGCTTTTTACAAATTTTATGCTAAACTGTATGATAAAAAAGAAGTGAATAAAGATACAATAGCGACATATTTGGGGAAAATGAAGCTACCAGTAATTTCGGAAGATTGGAGAATTAAATTGAATAGTGAAGTAACAGAGGAAGAGATAAGGAAAGCAATACAGTCAACAAATTTGGGAAAAGCACCAGGACCTGATGGACTTACAGCTAAATTTTATAAGGTAATGGCTAATGAATTGGCACCATTCCTAAAAGAAGTGATTAATGACGTTTTGAGGGATCAAAGAATTCCAGACACTTGGAGTGAGGCTAATATATCATTGATACCCAAAGAAGGACAGGACTTGACCAATGTTAAAAATTATAGACCTATTTCTTTACTTAATAATGACTACAAGATTTTTGTGAAGATCTTGGCAGAGAGACTAAAGGGATGGTTAGCCGAAGTTATAGGGGAAGAACAAGCTGGCTTTTTACCAAACAGACAAATCAGAGACAATTTAAGGACAGTTATAAATGCTATTGAATATTATGATAGGCGTTGTGACAAGGAGGTTGGCTTCTTCTTTGTAGATGCTTAAAAAGCATTTGACAACTTGAACTGGGACTTTATGTTTGCCACTATGGAACAGCTACAAATGGGAGAAAGATTCATAAGAGCAGTGAAAGAAATTTACAGAGACCAGAGTGCAGCAATTGTGGTGAATGACGAGCTGACTAAGAAATTGACTATCGGCAAAGGTACAAGACAAGGTTGCCCGTTGTCTCCACTGTTGTTCATTTTAGTCTTGGAAATTCTGATGATACAGATTTGAGAAGACAATGCGATCCGTGGAATAAAAATAAAAGACTTTTCCTATAAGGTCAGAGCATTTGCAGATGATATAATGTTAATTGCGGAAGATCCAATTGAAAACATGCCTAAGGTAATGGAAAAAATTAAAGAATTTGGAGATCTGGCAGGTTTCTATGTAAACAAAAAGAAATCAAAGATATTGTGTAAAAATATGACTAAACAAAAACAACAGTTGTTAATGGAAATTACAGACTGTGAAGTAACAAGTAAGGTGAAATATTTGGGAATTGAACTGACTGCAAAAAATATAGATCTATTCAAGAATAACTATGAGAAATTGTGGACTCAAATAGAGCAAGATTTGATTAAATGGAATAGATTGAATTTGTCATGGTTGGGAAGAATTGCAGTAGTTAAGATGAATGTGTTGCCAAGAGTGATGTTTTTGTTACAGACAATACTAATTATCCGGGACTCTAAACAATTCGAAAAATGGCAGAGGAAAATATCGGATTTTGTTTGGGCAGGCAGGAAGCCTAGGGTGAAAATGAAAGTATTACAGGATGCAAAAGAGAGAGGTGGAATGCAACTGCCCAATCTAAAACTTTACTATGATGCAATCTGCTTGTTGTGGATGAAAGATTGGATGACTCTGAAGAATCGCAAATTGCTGGCCTTAGAGGGATACAAAAAATTATTTGGATGGCATGCATATCTATGGTATGACAAAGTAAAAGCAGACTCTATGTTTTTGCACCACTATATTCGGAGAAGCCTCTTCACAATTTGGAAGAAGTACAAAGATTACCTACAAGAAGGAATTCCCTCCTGGGTGGTTCCATATGAAGTAATAGATCCGAGTACGGTTGATAATGAACAACAGTGCTTAACGTATAAGGAGATAACGCAAATAGAATCTTCTAAAATAAGAATAAAGATGCAGCAAGAGTTGTCTCCAAATTATGACTGGTTTCAATATAGACAAGTTAGAGATCTTTATTACTCGGACTGTGAGAAGGGAGGGATAAGGATGGAGAATTCAGACTTAGAGAAAGTAATTTTACAAGAAGATAAAAAGGAAATCTCCAAGATTTATAAAGTGTTGTTAAAATGGTACACAGAAGATGAAGTAGTAAAAGTGCAAATGGTGAAGTGGGCTATAAACTTTAACAAAGAGATAACAATGGAGGCGTGGGGATACCTGTGGAAAAATACTTTGAAGATTATGATGTGCACCAATATTAAAGAGAATCTCTATAAAATGATTTACCGTTGTTATTTGATACCAAAGAAAATAGCGCTAGGGAATTTGAATACGTCTAATAAATGCTGGAAATGTAGAAAGCATGAGGGATCCCTGTATCACATGTGGTGGACTTGTGAGGTAGCTAGGCAGTACTGGGGGGAAATAATAAGAGTAATGGGTGAGATTTTACAATTTCAAGTCAATAAGAACCCAGAACTCCTGCTACTGAACTTGGGAATGGAGGACATTCCAGCACAATACAGGACATTGTTATTCTACATGACAGCAGCAGCTAGACTTTTGTATGCGCAGAAGTGGAAAGTACAAGAAGTGCCAACCATTGAGGATTGGATTTATAAATTGCTGTACATGGCGGAGATGGATAAAATGACAAGAAAATTGAGAGACCTTGATCCAGGACAGTTTAACACGGATTGGGAGAAGCTGAAACAATATTTGGTGAAAAAATGGGAGGTGGGAGGAGAACTGTGGCAGTTTGAAAATTATTGAAATATAACAAAAGAAGAGGGAAGTGACTATACCGGGGGGTGGAGAGTTAACTGAAAAATTCTAAGCAATTATTTTATTTGATTATTTTGTACAGTATTGGGTATTAATAGTGTTATTATGATAAGAATTATAAGGATAAAAATTAATTAATTTTTCTGTTGGTAGATAACTGTACAAGGAAAAATGAACATACATTAGCATACAGAAGATGGGTCTAATTGATAGACTTAGACTAAATGTGTATATGAGTTGTTTATTTTTGCTAGATTGCTTCAATTAGATAATTAAAATGGATAAGATAAGTAAAAGGAAGTAAAGCGCAATATATAGAGTATAAGTCAAATTATTGATTGATTTATAATGAAGGTATGCAATGTTTATAGAAGTACTTGAAGTTATGTATAAGGAGGGACAAATTGTTTGTCCCATATTGAAGAGATTATAAAGAGTAAGATAGAGTACAGATTATCAAAATGATTGTTGTTATTGAAGAAGATATGTTAAGAGCTTTTTATTTAGTTGATAATTTAAATGGGGAAATAGAGATAGCACTATGTTACTATAGATAAGCTTAGAAGGGTTTGAAAGTATACTATAATAAACAAAATAAGTTTGAAATGAGTAGAGGGAGAATAGATAAGGGGTTGGAAAACTGTTGGAAGTCAAGAAAAGGGGGGGAAAGGGGGGGTTAGAATTGGAATAATTAAGGGAATGTGATTGTAATAGATATTATATGTTTCTAATCCAATAAAATTTTTCAAAAAAAAAAAGAAGGGATAAATATAATTTCATTTTTTCTCCATCCCGGTAAGGGTTCGGTTTGGTTCGGTTCAGTTTGGTTTTTTTGTTTTTTTGTTTTGTTGCTGCTAGTAGTGTGGAGGCTTCTTTTTTTTAAAAAAAGAAATTTGCTGCTCAACCTTAATGTCTGAAGAATTTCTTAAGAATTTCCATAAGAATAGCAAAATTTCTCAGGATAGCATCACACATCAGCAAAATGGCTGCATCCCGCAGGTATATAATAGTCAACAGTTTAATGGCCAAGTGTTTTGTGAGCATAAATGTGAGGATCATAAAGCAATTTGCTTAGCAATAATTCAGTCATTTCATGCTGTGCTGATCAGCTCAACCACATTTTAGTTTACATTGCAAATGGGATTTATTTTGAAAACAAGTTTCACAAATTGTTCTGATGGACACGTCCCAACATATTGGAGAAAAGAAGGCAGAACATGATGGTTGGAAATATCCACAAATGTTCATTATTACTTTTTTAATTTCATCCTATTGGAAAGGCTTTACAAAAAGCTCAGTATTGTGTGGGCATGGGTTCTGCATTCATTTTGGAGAAGGAATGCTAAACTCTCTTGCTCGTGTATCTTCCTCATCAAAGTGCACTGCTTTTCCTTGCGGGGAGCTTGACTGGTCTGCTTTGTCCACCCACTGCTTATTCACCTCATTAATTTTGTTTTTCATGGTCTTCTAGGTCAGGACTGTTCGATGCTGAAGTGTTTCCAAAGCTGCTTGTTAAAGGTCCAGACTTTTTAGTGCTTGTGCCAGAAAGATTTTTCTTTGGACGCAAGCATTTTTTTTAAACAAACTTGCTGCTTCAGTACAGCACTGTACTAGGATGAGATAAGTTATAAAACAGAATCTTGTTGAGCTGTGCCAGTTGACAGAACGGGAACTTCGACTTGTTAGCAAGTTGTTTTTCCTCATCAATTTAAGTCGCTCATCAAAATACACTAAAATAAGGAAGACTATCTCTTGATAACATCTTTCATTCTTACTGTGTAACCAATATCACCTTATTTCAAGAAAAAAAAAGCTATATGTAAGTGTATAAACTGCCATTTCCACACATCTTATCTGCCTCCAGTTCAGGGCTGTTGCGATAGGAAGCTCTCCAACTCACTGGTGGGCCAGATTGCAGCTGGCGGGGTGGGGGGTGAGTCTGGAATGTAGGCAAATGAGTGGTGGCAAGGGGTACAGAGGGAAGAACTCAGGCTAGGCCAGGCTCCTTTCCTGCATCCCATGTGGTTACTGCCATTTTTGTGGTGGAGGAGACAGTATAGCTTCCTTTCCTTCCTCCTTTGGGATACCAGTGGCATCAAGGGGTGGCTTGTCACCACTTAGGTGGTTTAGGAATTGGGCTGGATCTGTTTGGGTGAGTGGTGTGGACTGGGCAGCTCACCCCACATCTCTGAGGGTCCCCTTAAGAGGTCTGAGGTGAAGCTGAAAAGTACGCATCCGGGCGGGGACCATTGCAAGTTTTGTCCTGGGTGACAGGGGCCATCTGGTGACACCGGGTGGTAGTGCATCATCTGCCAGCCCACGGTGCCCAGCAGGTAGGCTGTGGAGGTAACCACCAAACCACAAGCAACTGTTCGATGCGGTGGATCCATTGCCCTATGCCTTGTCAATCTCCAATGGCTGTAATCAATAAACTTATGGCCCATTTCACCAATTAGCTGCGTGTTGTGTGTTCCTTGCCAGGGTACCAGCCTCACCACCGCCTATATTGATGCAAGTATTTTTCCCTGCTTTGCCAATTGCCTCAACATTGTGGTGCATTGGTACACCTCCCAGACCCCCCCCCCACAATCTTCTCAAAACTGTTTTGCTGCCAAGTTATAGTAAGGATCACAGAAAATCTTGAGTAGCTGCTGTAGCTCACATGACAACCATTTTCCCTTATACTGTACCCCGCAGCAGCCATTTCTTTCCCCTACCACTTGGGAGACTTTTTAAAAATAAAAATCAATTCAGTATCATCATAGCAATACAACATTATGACAAGATGTGTAATGGATTCTCTGAATTGCCAGCTTTCTTTTTCTTTTTTTAAAAAAGTCTCTAGCTCCTTCTGTTATGGGCATATCTCTGCAATGGAAGGGGCTAGAAGCTGTAAAAATTAAAGCTAAGAATTCAAAGAACCAGTTATGCATATTGTTATAACATTATATTAGAATGATATTCAATTGTAGATTTTTAAAAAATGCAAAAACTCCAGTGGACTGTGGGGTGGGAAGTGTCCACTGCTGGAGGGATGGCACAGGGAAATTTCAGGGAAACCTACCATGTGGAAGCCCTGTTGCCTTTTGTGCTGTATTAACAGCTGTACCAGCAATGGGGAAATCACACAATATTTAAACCACCCATGTCTAAATGTCAAGCTGTGTCAAGAGACAGAGATGCAGGATCTCCATTCATTTTGAAAGGTACAATACGAGCTTACGGAGATTGCCAAGAGGAGGAAAAGAGGAAATAGTGTGGAGAAGTGGCTACAGGGGGAAATAAGTTGCCCTCTTCATGAGTGATTCCGCACATGTTGGATAATGCACTTCCAATCCTCTTTATAGATCATTTGGAACGGATAAATTGGTGTATGGAACAAAAAATCCACCTCAAACGATTGATAAAGTGCATTGAAAGTGCATTATCCAATGTGTGCAGAATCATTCCATGTCCTTGAGGTCCCCTGCCTATATAACGTGCTGGCCTGGAAACCAGCACTGAATAACTAGGCCTGAATTTTTCCAGGTGAAGACTGCCATAGTAACCGAAGGAGGGAAAGCTGAAGACAAGGGACAGATAGATACTGGGCTGGTGGGTGGGAAAGAGAAAAGGAAGCAGAAAAGGGAGAGAGGCTGTAGTGGGTTTCATGGAAGGGAAGGGGGGAATAGTGGAGAAGGAAAAATGAGGCACTCCACACAAGTCCCTGCAGGTCCTCTGCTTGTAGAAGATTTAAAAATCCACTGCTTCTTAACTGCAGTGTGGTTCCTGCAGCTGTATAATAAAATTAGCACAATTTCTGCAGGGGATTGGTACTTGGGGAACACGTTGCAATTTATTTATCCATATACTTCATTGACATTCTGCCTTTCTCACAGAGACTCAAGGTGGAATTTGTAATTTTTCTTTTGTAGCCACCTATTTGACTCATACAGTATGAATGGTAATTGAAATAGGAGCTTGCCCAGGTCACTTCCCTGATGAAAAAACACCCTGCTTTGATATGTAATAACTTTACCTACTGAGTTGTTTTTCTTCCTTGTGAGTGTCCATAAAGGAGGGGGAAAACTACTCTGTTCAGAAAAATATTTCTTTTCTGAAAGATTGTACAAAAGATATCATTTTTGCACATTCTATACAGCTCACAATGCGAGCTTGAAATAGATAGCAATGTTTAGAAAGTTAAGCTAGCAGTAAGGACAAAAGGCAATTGGCAACTCCGTGCAGATCGAAATACTGGCAGTGCCAGTGGCCAATTCTGTTATATCCTCTCTGCTCTGTTTGCACTGTATCAAGCTATGGTGAATGTACCAAATAAATATCACCTCCATCCTTCTTGTTGTGTTGCCGTTTTCCACGCTAATCAGGCTCATCAAAGCATGGGCGACATTGTTTTTTGTTTGCATCCTGGGAGTGAAATACGGCATTGTTTCCAGAAAGGGTTTGTCTGACAGTCTGGCTTGGTGGGGTGCAGTGATCTGATAGGATTTTGGCTCTTGTAATTGGCTGCAGAATTCTGCCATAGCGTAGGCTTAATTAAGGGAGTTATCATCTGCAGGACAGTTTACCAGAGACTGGTAAAACTGGAGTGAGTCTGAATATGAGGAGAGCATGAAAGACACAGTGGCTGCATCTTGAATCTCTCTGTTTAAAGCCGTGGTATATGTGCTTTCTGTAGACAGGACTATCGCTGGAAGCAAGGGTGCTGGTAACTTTGGAAAAGGCACAATTAACATTCAAGCCTTTACACATGAGTTGAGCTCCTCGCATGTCCAACTTGATATTCTTTGGTGTATTGTCGAAGGTTTTCACGGCCGGAGAACGATGGTTGTTGTGGGTTTTCCAGGCTGTATTGCCGTGGTCTTGGCTGTATTGCCAAGACCACGGCAATACAGCCCGGAAAACCCACAACAACCATTGATATTCTTTCTTTCTTTCTTTCTTTCTTTCTTTCTTTCTTTCTTTCTTTCTTTCTTTCTTTCTTTCTTTCTTTCTTTCTTTCTTTCTTTCTTTCTTTCTTTCTCTATTCTTCTGACCTATAGGTCTTAAGTAGTAACTGAGACTATGAGGAAGAAAGGAAGATTTCAGGCCAGAGAAAGTTAGTCCATAAACTACAAAAAGCTTGATATCGTATAAGTTGCCCGAATTCTCATGATCTGAACTAAAAGTTTGGCTAAAATGCGTACATTTTCCACTCTTGAGTCTGTTAGCAGACCATTTGGATATTCATGTAAAGACTGTTATTGATTGTATTTATTAATAATCATTGAAAAGCTAGGCACTGTTGCACTTGTAGCACTTTTAAAAGGTTTATAAAACTTTACAATAATTAGATTGATTGTTGTGAACGCTGGGATTTTTTTCTTGGCTTAGATCTTTTGTCCCTGGAGTAGCTCTTTCTTTGGGTCTACAGGATTTCCTGCATAAGTTGCTTCAGGGCAATGGCAGCCAATTAGAGCAGCTCTTTGCATGTTGTGATGGGTCAAGAACACAAGCTACACCACCCAAGAAATCTTTTATTAGAGGAACAAAATTTGACAGTAAGAATTTGGTGGATGCATATGCAAAGGAGGATACTATAATTCTCACGAGGCAGTGCAAATTCAAGGCATGTTTGAAGTCTGGGCAGTTTGTCTGCCTTTGCGATATAGGTAGGGAGGCAGACATAGGTAGGGAGCTGGCTCTAGCCAAGGGGTAGGAATCTGCAGGAAAGTAATGTGAGATTGTGCCCTTTTAGCATAACGTAACACAATCAAACCATTTGAACATTTGGTGACAGGCTGTTGAATGTTCAGCTGAGCTGATCGCTGTTGGTGAATAGTCTGCCGGAATAAACCAAGCTAGAAGGAAACTACAAAAAGGCTTTTTCCCAACTCAGACTAGCCTGGAAGATGGCCTCCTACCTTGACACGGCTGATGTGGCCACCTGGATTCACACCAGCATAACATCAAGACTAGACTACTGTAATGCACTCTATACAAGTCTCCCCTCAAAGTCCCTCAGAGACTTCAGCTGGTACATAACATCACAGCTCGATTACTGTCAGGAGTAGGGATGTGCGTTTCGGCATTCAGAATGCCGAAAGAATGCCGAAACAAAAGTGTTTCGGCTTCTTTCGGGGAATGCCGAAACGTTTCGGGGAATGCCGAAACGTTTCGGGTAGCCGAAAGAAAAAAGCCGAAACGTTTCGGGATTCTTTCGGCTTTCCTATGGGAAAATGCCTCCGTCTTCCAGGACGCCTGGAGGAGGCATTTTCCCACTGAATAAGCCCAAAATTGGTGGGGACCTTCCTCTAACCCTTCTCTAACAACCACCCAAGTTTCAGACAGATTGGACTTTGGGGGGCCATGTTATGGCCCCCCAAAGCAGGTCCCCCCATCCTCCCATAAGAAAGCGAAGGAGCAGCATATTGTTAGCATGCTGCTGCTGATCTTTCTTCATTATTTCCTATGGGGAAAAAATGAAGAGGCAGGCTTCCTTTGCCAGGGGTGGCATTTTGCATGCAAAATGCCCCCCAGCCCTCAGGGGCCCTTCTCCCACCCCTCCTCCCACCCCCCACCAAGGCTCAGCCTGCTCCCACTTGGGGGGGGCATTTCATGGCCTCCCCAAGTAGGTGCTCTAATCTCTACCACTGACAGCTGGGGGAGGCTTGTGTTGCCAAGGGTGGCATTTTGCATGCAAAATGCCCCCCAACCCTCTGGGGCCCTTCTCCCACCCCTCCTCCCACCCCCCACCAAGGCTCAGCCTGCTCCCACTTGGGGGGGCATTTCATGGCCTCCCCAAGTAGGTGCTCTGCTCTCATCTCTACCACTGACAGCTGGGGGAGGCTTGTGTTGCCAGGGGTGGCATTTTGCATGCAAAATGCCCCCCAGCCCTCTGGGGCCCTTCTCCCACCCTTCCTCCCACCCCCCACCAAGGCTCAGACTGCTCCCACTTGGGGGGGCCATTTCATGGCATCCCCAAGTAGGTCCTCTCAGCCCCTAAAGTCCACCCCTTACAGCCCCACACAAACCCAATTCCCCCCCAGCTGCCACACACAGACCCAAATCCCCACATTAGCCCCTCACAGACCCAAATCCACCCCCACCTGCCCCACACCCATAACCCCAGGAACAGGCTGGCAAAGGCCAGCCCTCTCCCTTTGTTCCCTATGCTGGGAACTTCTAAACTCTCTTTCCCTAGGCAATTCTGCACAGCCCAGGGGTGCCACAATGGTGGGCACACTTCTGAGTGCCAGCTGGTCCCTGTGAAAGAGCACCTGAACCACAGACACCCTCCCTCAAATTCCCCCACCACCTACAGAGATGGCTGGCCAGCCAGCCCCATTGTTCCCTATGATGGGAACCAACTGCACAACAAAGAATAAAACAAGAACAACACAAAATAAAGTTTTAATTTTTTTTTCTCCCTTCCAAAGTACAAGTAGGCAAAGCATTATGACACATTACACCAGCAGTCCCCCACACAGAAAAATAACACAACTCACTTAACATCAGAGAATCACAAAGCATGATACCTGTCAAAAACACTTTATTTCTTGAACAGCTTTAGGTTACACAGCAGGGGGGAACACCAAAGGGCATGGCAGCACTATCTTACACAAAAATAACACAACTCACTTAACATCAGAGAATCACAAAGCACGATTCCTGTCAAAAACACTTTATTTCTTGAACAGCTTTAGGTTACACAGCAGGGGGGAACACCAAAGGGCATGGCAGCACTATCTTACACAAAAATAACACAACTCACTTAACATCAGAGAATCACAAAAACACAATTCCTGGCAAAAACACTTTATTTCTTGAACAGCTTTAGGTTACACAGTAGGAGGGCACAACAGGGCATGATAGCAATGTACTACAAAAAATAATACAACCCACTTCACCGTTTTTGACAGCAATTGTGTTTGTGTGATTCTCTGATGTGAAGTGAGTTGTGTTATTTTTGTGTAGTACACTGCTTTCCTGCTCTGTGGTGCTTTCCTACTGTGTAACCTAAAGCAGTTACAGAAATAAAGTGCTTTTGACAGCAATTTTTTGGGGTGATTCTTTAATGTGAAGTGAGTTGTGTTATTTTTGTGTAAGATACTGCTTCCATGCCCTTTGGTGTTCCCCCCCTGCTGTGTAGCCTAAAGCTGTTCAAGAAATAAAGTGTTTTTGACAGGAATTGTGTTTTTGTGATTCTCTGATGTTAAGTGAGTTGTGTTATTTTTGTGTAAGATAGTGCTGCCATGCCCTTTGGTGTTCCCCCCTGCTGTGTAACCTAAGGCTGTTCAAGAAATAAAGTGTTTTTGACAGGAATCGTGTTTTGTGATTCTCTGATGTTAAGTGAGTTTTGTTTTAATTTTTCTGTGTGGGGGACTGCTGGTGTAATGTGTCATAATGCTTTGCCTACTTGTACTTTGGAAGGGAGAAAATAATTTTTTTAAAACTTTATTTTGTGTTGTTCTTGTTTTATTCTTTGTTGTGCAGTTGGTTCCCATCATAGGGAACAATGGGGCTGGCTGGCCAGCCATCTCTGTAGGTGGTGGGGGAATTTGAGGGAGGGTGTCTGTGGTTCAGGTGCTCTTTCACAGGGACCAGCTGGCACTCAGAAGTGTGCCCACCATTGTGGCACCCCTGGGCTGTGCAGAATTGCCCAGGGAAAGAGAGTTTAGAAGTTCCCAGCATAGGGAACAAAGGGAGAGGGCTGGCCTTTGCCAGCCTGTTCCTGGGGTTATGGGTGTGGGGCAGGTGGGGGTGGATTTGGGTCTTTGAGGGGCTAATGTGGGGATTTGGGTCTGTGTGTGGCAGCTGGGGGGGAATTGGGTTTGTGTGGGGCTGTAAGGGGTGGACTTTAGGGGCTGAGAGGACCTACTTGGGGAGGCCATGAAATGGCCCCCCCAAGTGGGAGCAGTCTGAGCCTTGGTGGGGGGTGGGAGGAAGGGTGGGAGAAGGGCCCCAGAGGGCTGGGGGGCATTTTGCATGCAAAATGCCACCCCTGGCAAGACAAGCCTCCCCCAGCTGTCAGTGGTAGAGATGAGAGCAGAGCATCTATTTGGGGAGGCCATGAAATGCCCCCCCAAGTGGGAGCAGGCTGAGCCTTGGTGGGGGGTGGGAGGAGGGGTGGGAGAAGGGCCCCAGAGGGCTGGGGGGCATTTTGCATGCAAAATGCCACCCCTGGCAACACAAGCCTCCCCCAGCTGTCAGTGGTAGAGATTAGAGCACCTACTTGGGGAGGCCATGAAATGCCCCCCCCAAGTGGGAGCAGGCTGAGCCTTGGTGGGGGGTGGGAGGAGGGGTGGGAGAAGGGCCCCTGAGGGCTGGGGGGCATTTTGCATGCAAAATGCCACCCCTGGCAAAGGAAGCCTGCCTCTTCATTTTTTCCCCATAGGAAATAATGAAGAAAGATCAGCAGCAGCATGCTAACAATATGCTGCTCCTTCGCTTTCTTATGGGAGGATGGGGGGACCTGCTTTGGGGGGCCATAACATGGCCCCCCAAAGTCCAATCTGTCTGAAACTTGGGTGGTTGTTAGAGAAGGGTTAGCGGAAGGTCCCCACCAATTTTGGGCTTATTTGGTGGGAAAATGCCTCCTCCAGGCGTCCTGGAAGACGGAGGCATTTTCCCATAGAAAAAAGCCGAAAGAATGCCGAAATAATGCCGAAAGAATCCCGAAAGTCGAAAGCCGAAAGAGATTCTTGTTTCGGCTTTCGGCTTTAACGATAGAGAATCTTCTTTCGGCTTTCTACTTTCGGCTATAGCCGAAAATTTTTGGCTTGCACACCCCTAGTCAGGAGCTAGGCAGAGCATGCATATTACTCCTATTCTGTAGTCATTCATTGGCTACTCATCAGTTACCAGGCTCAATTCAAGGTTTTGGCTATCATTTACAAAGCCCTTCGTGGCCTTGGCCCCTCCTATCTACAGCACCACCTTTGTCCCTATGCTCTGCCATGGCAACTTTGCTCATCTGAACTGGGCCTTCTGCAGGCACCACCCTGCAGTTAGCCAAAATCAGCTGCTGCCTGTGTAACTCGTTTAGTTCAAGGAATATCATCAAATAAATAGATATATCCAGGGCTTTTTTTCTGGGAAAAGAGGTGGTGGAACTCAGTGGGTTGCCCTTGGAGAAAATGGTCACATGGCTGGTGGCCCCGCCCCCTGATCTCCAGACAGAGGGGAGTTTAGATTGCCCTCCATGCCGCTCGGCAGTGCGGAGGGCAATCTAAACTCCCCTCTGTCTGGAGATCAGGAGGCGGGGCCACCAGCCATGTGACCATTTTCAAGAGGTTCCGGAACTCCGTTCCCCCGCATTTCCCCTGAAAAAAAGCCCTGGATATATCTAATTTAAGAACTGGGAGACTTCATGTCTATGACAGTGTGATCCCACCTTGTGATACTTGCATTTATAAAAATAACAATGAACAAACTTAGAAAAAAGAAAACATCTTATTTGGAACAATACAATAATAAAGCATATACAACAACAATATTGTAACAATGTATTGTTGAAGGCTTTCACGGCCGGAGAACGATGGTTGTTGTGGTTTTTCCGGGCTGTATTGCCGTGGTCTTGGCATTGCAGTTCCTGACGTTTCGCCAGCAGCTGTGGCTGGCATCTTCAGAGGTGTAGCACCAAAAGACAGAGATCTCTCAGTGTCACAGTGTGGAAAAGATGTAGGTCATTTGTATCTACTCAGGAGGGGTGGGGTTGAGCTGAGTCATCCTGTAAGAGTTTCCCAGGGTGTGGAATGCTAATGGAGGGAGGCTTCACTGTATCCTGAGGAGGTTCTTTTGCATATGGATTGGTACTTGATGTGCTAATCTTCTCTGCAGGGCTATTGTCGGGTGTGGAGTGTTTTGTTAGCCTGGTGTTTTTCAGAACTGGAAACCATGCTCGGTTCATTCTTAAGGTTTCTTCTTTCCTGTTGAAGTTTTGCTTATGCTTGCTTGTGAATGAATCAAACAACCAAAGAAAAACAGTCTCCCACAGGAAAAGTGTTTTTGCCATATAACAAAGGAATTACTGATCAGATGGGAAAGCTTATGAAAAAGCATAACCTTCAAGCAGTATTCAGACCCACCCGAAAAATACAACAGATGCTATGATCAGCAAAAGACAGTAGAGACCCCCTAACCTCTGCAGGAGTATACCGTATACCCTGCAGCTGTGGACAAGTTTACATCGGGACCACAAAGCGTAGCATCCAGACAAGAATAAAAGAACATGAAAGACACTGCAGACTTGGACAACCTGAAAAATCAGCAGTGGCTGAACATAGCCTAACTCAAATAGGGCACAGTATCTTATTCCAGGACACCAAAATACTGGACAACACTTCCAACTACTTTGTCAGACTGCACAGGGAAGCCATTGAAATTCACAAGCATAAGCAAAACTTCAACAGGAAAGAAGAAACCTTAAGAATGAACCGAGCATGGTTTCCATTCTAGGTCTATACCAAAAGAAGGTAAATTCTGCTAGTTTTTATTTTTGTTAAATAGAAAATAAATCATTTAGAATTGTTATTTTTAAAGATCAGGTACTTGTTCCAAGGTGATCACTTTACATAATAAAGCCTTTTAATTATTAGATATGGAGTGTTCTAAGTCTTTATGCTGCCTTGATTTATGGTGGCAAACAAGGCAGATTATAAATGTCAGAATAAAGTAAATAAGTAGCATCTAATGTAAAAAATGAGAATATTCCCATATTATTGGGATTTGTGAGTTTTAAATTTGATAAACTTATTTAAGCAGGCATATAAAAAGCTTTACATGATATTAAATTCTTAAATTATTTTTATTCAAACATCATTAATATTTTATAGCATCAGGGATAACTTTTATGCAAAATAATTAAAGCAATTAGTGAACACCCTAGTGCTCCGTCCGGTTAACTCTTAGTTGCAATTTTATTAATGACAGTAATAAAGAAATGGTCTGGTAAATTCCTAGGGCAAATTGGTAGCATATAGATAATAAGCAGACATATGGCATCATTCAAGATTGCAGATGCTCTTTTTATAAGGCTTGATTTAATGATTTTAAAGAATAATTATGTGAGGCAATATCGGTTATGGTGTATTTATTGCATACATTACAATGTGGAGCCAGAAAAAGGGGCAAACATCGTCCCCTCCCTGCAGCCATTTTGGCTTTTGAGAATGGTGCAGGAGGAAAACTGGAAGCCCCTCCTCCCAGCATTCTGGAGCTGAATAGAGCAACAGAGGGCCGAATTACAAGTGATGAATGACACAGGTTGGACACTTGTCAGCTTCCCTCAAGTTTTGATGGGAAATGTAGGCAGCTTGGCAGAATGTTGGACAAGTGACAGTTGAAAAGTCCATTAGACAGCAGTCGGAGAGCCAAGCTGCAAGACCAGGATGCCTACATTTCCCATCAAAACTTGAGGGAAGCTGACAAGTGTCCAACCTGTGTCATTCGTCACTTGTAGCTTGGCCTGGAGTGTTTTCAAGGCAAGTCCCCCAGTTCATATGTGTGACACCCATAGCCCAGCTTGTGTCACATGTAATGTCTAGTTTGGCTCTAAGTTGTGGGGTGTGCAAAACGAGGCAAATGAGCCAAAAATATACCTGGAAATTCCTGTTTTGTTTTGTTAAAGAAGCTTCTGGAACAGTGAACCAAATCCGGGAAACTAAATTGTAACAAGTACCTCCCACTGAAAAGATCCAATAAAAATACTGGACACATGATAAAAATTTGTTGGCCAAAAAATACACTCGTGCACATATGCATATAATAGAGAAGACAAAATGCCCCATCTCTTTAACAGAGGCTTATGTGTGGAAAGGAGTTGTTTAAGCTTTGAATGGCATGGAGGTAAATAAGATCCTAGTAAGCCTCTGTTAAAGGAACAAGGCATTTTTCTCCAGGCAGTTGGCATCCCTAACCAGGATCCACCTAGTCTGACATGTTAAGCACTACCATACCACACTCTTCCCCCTCGCCCATTTATTATCAACACATGCAGAGAATTCTGGATTTTAAATGGTTTTGCAGCAGGCAGAAATTCAACAAAAACCAGTAATAGGCTAAAGTGTTTTTTATACTGCTGTTTTATAGATTTTAAAAAGCAAAACCACTGAGTTCATGATCATATTATGGTCTCCAGATGACAAGTAATAAAATGTAAATGTATGTGTACATTTCAGGTCAGTAGCCCTGTTGGTTTGCAGGAGAAGTACAAGATTCGAGTCCAGTAGCACCTTAAATACCAATAAAATTTCCAAGGTATAAAGGTTTCAACAGCCTTTGTCAGACACAATGAGAACTCCTTGTATCCTCCTTGTATCTGATGAAAGGAGCCCTGGTTCTTGAAAGCTTATACCCCAGAAATTTGTTTGGTCTTTAAAGCGCTAACAGACTCAAATATTGCTTTTATATTCAAGTGTTGCACGTTTTCCCCAGCTCTTGGTTCAATTCAGTTTCTCTCAAACACTTTCAGCTTATCCCCCCACCCCCTGCTACTTAATTCAACCTTCAAGGAGCATAATTTAGCATGTATAGAATACATGTATAATATGTATAGAAAGCTCGCATAACATGGAAAAGATTAAGCTGGTACTC
Source organism: Eublepharis macularius (assembly GCF_028583425.1). Classification (NCBI taxonomy): domain Eukaryota; kingdom Metazoa; phylum Chordata; class Lepidosauria; order Squamata; family Eublepharidae; genus Eublepharis; species Eublepharis macularius. The sequence goes on along the minus strand of NC_072797.1, from coordinate 120,304,783 downwards.
TTCTTCTTGACATCTAGTTCTCTATGTGCAGAAGGGTTTATTTATTTGTTTATATCTGACTTTTGTTCCCAGTGGGGACCCAAAGTGACTCATTTCATTCTTTAATCCTCCATTTTAATCTCACAATAACCCTATTAGTCTGAGAGTTTGCGACTGGCCTAAGGTCACCCAATGAGCTTCCATGGCAAAGTGGAGATTTGAACCTGGGTCTCCCAGATCCTAGTCCTACACTCAAGCCACTACACCACTCTGACCCTCTCCATTTGTTGTTTCTTTTTTAATATGAAAGTTGTTCATTTTGAATCTAAAAGCGGTATAGTCCAAACCCAGGTTTGCCGTATCAGTGAAAACTAAGCCATAGAGTCCTGTGGCACCTTAAAGCCTAACAAATCTATTGTAGCTTCATAGTTGCACATTTATAAATTTTAAAAATCTCATATTTCTAACAACATGATTATATTTAGCATAATATACAGGGCATTAGCATAATATACAGGACAATCTTAAGGTTATTGCAGTCTAAACTCATTGAAGCCAATGAAATAATTAGAAGTCTGCATAGGGTTTCCAGCTCTGGGTTGGGAAATTCCTGGGGATTTGTGGGGGAGGCAGCCTGGCAACGGTGGGGTTTGGAGAGGGGATGGACCTCAGCAGTATATAATACCATAGAGTCTATATTCCACAACAACAATTTTCTCAAGGGGAACTGATCTCTGACCTGGAGTTCTCAGGTCCCTTTATTCTCCTGACAGGAGGGGGACCCAGCTAGACATGGGCATTAACGGGAAAAGAAAACAGAACACCCTGTTCGTCATTTGTTGCCATCCACGAACAACAATGAACATGGACGAACATGAACTGTACCCGGACATGTTCATTGTTCGTTGTTCGTGGGGGCCAGAACCCCCCAACCCCCCCACTTAGCCCCCCTCCCCTCAAACCCACTTACCTGGCCCTTTAAAGATCCCTTTAAACTAGCAGCTGGCAGGCAGCAGGGGGGATTCCCCCTTGCCACCTGCCAGCTGCTAGTTTAAAGGGCCCTGTCCGGGCAAAAACAGCAGTGTCTGCTGGCAGCTAGTTTGAGGGGTTACAAAAGTGATCTTCCCAATGTCCAATATCCACCAAATTTGCAGGGGACATAGTCCTCACTCTCCTCTGAAGACCCCCCAAGTTTCAGAGAGATTGCACCCCGGGAAAGGCATGATCCACGGGTCTCCCCATTGGCTGTCATTTTCTCTTCACAGAGGCAAAAACGGGACTCTCTGCTGGAAGTACTTTGAAGGGTTAAAGCAAGAAGGAAAGCCAGAAGGAGTTCAGACAGAGTTCAGTCCCTCCCTGTCTCCGGTTGCCAAGGGGATTGATTGCAGGTGCCCGACTGTCTGGCTTGACGAATGGCTGCCGAAGGCAATGAACGAGGCTTGCAATGACCACCTGTTCATTTAGGATGGGGCCTCACGAACAGCTTGTTCACGAACAGCAGATTAGGCTGTTTGTGGGTTTTTTTCTGTTCGTAATGCTGTTCGTGCCCATGTCTAAACCTGGCACTTACCTTTTTATCTTTGTGTGTGTGTGCAAACAGCACATCCTCTCCCGGGGCGATGTGATGCCATCACTCCTGGAAAGTGACATCATCACGCAGGCCCGGGACACACTTGCGTGTTCCACACTGAGCTGATTTGGGCCCCAAATGGGCCCAATTCGGCCCCCACCTTCTCTCTGCTGGTGAGGTGAGTGGTGGTAGGGGGAGGAGGGTGGGAGCAGGGGATCCCCACCCCTAGTGGGGGACCTGACGGCCCTATTCCTAGTGAATCACTGGGAGAACTGCCACAGAATCCTAATCATGTTTATTAAGAAAGAAAAAAATCACATGCACGGAGCTTAGCCGTGGTGGTTGTAGGCTTACATCTGGTCTTTTCTCAGTTTCTTTATTGGACAGAAAACACAAATATTAGACTGTCCAGTTCAAAACTGGACACCTGGCAACCCTAACCATAATAGTTAAATTTGTTAAGATTGTTTTCCTCATTGGCCTGTTTTTGTCCACTTCTACTTCTTCAGTCCTCTGCCTCTTTCCCTTACATTTTTTTCATGTCTCTGCTCTGAGCTCAAGCCTTACTTTTTCACCCTTCTGATTTCAAGGTCTCTTTTCAGTTGCCTTCTTTCTTGGCTTTCTCCCCTCAGCTCTCCAACTTGGAAAGCTTGGAACTCAGAAAGAAATTCCAAGCCATCTGTCTTCGTGTCTACCAACAGCACACATTGCTCTTTCAGTTTTTAGGCCTCTTGACCTCACTCTCCACCCCTGCCCAATTCAGTCAAATATGAGGGATACTTTCCCTTCAGCCATTAAAATGAACATAAAATGAACATTAAAAAAATAGAACATATTATTATCGGAGCAGGACAGGAGCTAAAAAGGTTAACCATGTTTTAGTATATTTAATTTTATATATGATTATTAAATCTAGGCCTTCATAGTTGGAGCTTTCATCTCGATCACTGTTAAAATACTTTCGAAATACTAAACTTTTCTATCCAAGGGCAAAGCTATAAAAAGTCTATCTATTTTATAAAATGTTAAGAGAGAACAGGATTCACACCATAGTAAATGGGAGGAAAATTCAGTAACAAAGTTTATTTCTTATGGGAAAATGATCTGAAGACAGTTGAGTAGTATCACTGACGTTTCAGATCATCGCTCTAGGCTACCCTAGACCCATATCTGCACGTTGACTGGCTCAGGGCAATGCTTAAATGTTGTATATCAGAGAAGCTGATAAGTTACTGAACTGTGGAATTGTTCTGTACAATCGTGAGTGTTCTCGAAGCAGATGAACACCTCAGTTTTTCGTTCCTGCTACTCTTGGCACCCGGCATATTTTGCACAGAGCTTCCGTTCTCATTGAATGAGCACAAGCCAAATTCACCTCTGCACTGAAAAAGATTTCTGCAGGCCTTTCTGCTTCAAAACCTAGCAACTATGAATAGAAAAGATCTTACCCATCCCATTGAATGACTGATGTAATAATACAAAATATTTATATGTGAAGTGCTCAAAGCTTTTCCTTGAATGCTTAACGCATCATCTATGTGACCTTCATAATCCATATAAAAGGCTAAGAATCCTGTTCTTCATATTATGGACAGTGGTATGGGGTGGAAGGATAGCACTTTTTAAAGACAATACAGTGAGTTCATGGCTGAGGTGAGATTAGTACTGGAGATAACTTGGCTTACAGCTTGTCCTCTTAACCACTACACTAGTTCATATAAGAAAAAATGGAGGCATCTTAATAATAATAACTTCTTATGGCTTCATACTGAAGATGAACCAAGTCAACAGAAGGCTGATGACCTGCAGAGGTTTGAATATACTTAAGTCCCAGTTCTCTCAGAGCGGAACTACAAGTGACAAAAGGCACAGGTTGGACACTTGTCAGCTTCCCTCAAGTTTTGATGGGAAATGTAGGCATCCTCGTCTTGCAGCTTGGCTCTCTGACTGCTGTCCAATGGACTTTTCAACTGTCACTTGTCCAACATTCCTCCAAGCTGCCTACATTTCCCATCAAAACTTGAGGGAAACTGACAAGTGTCCAATCTGTGCCTTTTGTCACTTGTAGTTCCGCTCTCAGATTCCAGAGAGCAAGGAGCTTCCCTTTAGTATACTTTACTATTGCTTAATATTGCATGTCTGTAGGAAATAGTAAGATTTTAATGAGGCAGCATATAGTTTTGGAACAATGGAAGCAGCCAGTTCAAGTGGTCACCTGCGTAAGGCAGATTTCAGTGTCAATTCATTCTTAAGCTTAACGCACAGGGTGGCTGTGAGGGGCGCCTTTGTGATGGTTCCAAGACAGTTCAATGTAATGCAAGGAGATTGTGTACATCCTCCAGGACAAGAAGGAGTCATTTCACGCATCCAAAATTTAATTTTTTTTAAATTGTGCCGCTCATAATTAGCAATCTAATTATTTGTTTTTATTCTTTTATATTTATAACCAGGGCTTTTTTTCAGCTGGAAAGTGGTAGAACGGAGTTCCGGAACCTCTTGAAATGGCGGCCCCACCCCCTGATCTCCAGACAGAGGGGAGTTGAGGTTGCCCTCTGTGCCGCAGGGGGCAGGGCCACCAGCCATGTGCCATTTTCTCCAAGGGCAACCCCACTGAGTTCCACCACCTCTTTTCCCAGAAAAAGCCCTGTTTATAACCTTTTAAAAACTTTGCCTTTGGACCTTTAATCCAGCTCCTCCTTACTTGAATTTATATCTTAACACGGCTCTGGTAACAACCAACATTCTTTTTATTTCCACTCACAGAGTTTCAGATGTTCTCTACTTCACCCAAGCGTTTACCTCAAGAACACCTTCCGTTTTGTGTTTGTTTGGCCTTTATATTACTGCCTCCCTGAACCCCTCAAAAATTCACTACCAACAAAGGCTTTTGCCAGAGACCTCTGGAGTTTAGCTGGTAATATAGGAAGTCTTGTTTGACAGAACACTCAGTGCATGAGGGTGGTTGTGAGGTAAAAATGAAAGTAGCATTTATTTATAAGAACGGAAGCATGATGGTTGCAGAGTTTTGATAAGCATATTGGTTTCAGAATAGTAGGCTTGGAGATTTCAAAAATAATTAACTTCTTAAGATATTTTAATGGAATCAGTCATTCAGGCCTTTCCACACAGCTTTCCTAACCTAGATAACTTAATCTCTCAGATATATACAAATTAATCCGGGCACACACTCAGCTTCCCTAACTTAGACAGAATTAGTCTCTCAGGCTTCCACACAGTTTGCCTGACTCAACTAGAATAAATATTTTCTCTCAGAAAGACACAGACTGTCTCAGGCTCCACAGAGTTTGCCTATTTTGACCAGAATGAACACTTTCTCTCAACATAGAATCATAGAGCTGAAAGAGGGCTTACAGACCATCTAGTCCAACCCACTGCCCAATGCAGGAACAGCCTAAAGCATCCCCAGCAAGTATTCATCCAGCCACTCCTTGAAGACTGCCATTGAGGGGGGACCCACCACACCCCTAGGCAGCCAATTCCACTATTCAAGACTTACCCTCTGTTGCCAACAGGAACAGCTCCCTTCTCTCCTCAAAGTGACAGCCTTTTAAATCTAGAGACCAATCATGCCTCCCTTCAACCTCCTCTTCTCAAACTGAACATTCCTGAGTCCCTCAGTCTTTCCTCATAGGGTTTCGTCACCAGGACTTTGATCATCTTGGTTGCTCTCCTCTGCACCGTTCCAGTTTGTCCACATCCTTTTTGAAGTGAGGCCTCCAGATCTGCACACAATACTCCATACTTGAGTAAAAACTGCAGTTCACTCTGCAGGCCCCCTCCCCCCAGGTACAAGTACCAATCAATTAGTTCATACTCCATTCACCCATCCAGCCTCCCTCCTTCTTTCCTCAAAGACCTGCATTTAAACCCACAACAAATATAAGCCCTGCATTAGCATGCACAAATAAAATCAAAAGTATTTTGATACAAAACATTACATAACCAAATTGCAGTGATTGTGTATCATTGAGGGAAACCATCTAATGAATGAATGCCAGTTTATTTCCCTGAAGCCTGTTGCTGGTGAGATTCCCTCCCTCCCTCCCTTCCGCCTTGAAGGAGTCCCCTGAAATCTTCCCTTTCTCCTTCATTTCCTCACCTTCATGGGTGAAAATGTGGACCTTCCTAGAAAAATAAGGAAGAAAAATAAGTCTACATTTCCGAAATGGAAACGTGGCAAGCTTTGTGAATGTTTGGAGGAAAGCAATAGGAAGTGTAAGTGGGATTGTTCCCATATATTGTAGTTCCAATGAAAGTTAAACACTTTTCTGTGGCATTGATTCCATGGAAGTATTAAGCATGTTCTTGAAATCTAATCAATAGGACTTAAAGTGCTTAACTTTTGCTGGATCTTGACTATTCTTTCTTTAGTTTTATTCAAACACACACACCACTGCTGTTAAAACTTTCCATTCCAGGAAAGTACCTGCCTTATCTTAAAAAAAAATGGAACAGAATTTCCTTCTTGATCTAACTTTATGCTCAATGTTATTGATCCGCAAAGTCTCTTGATCTCTCTCCATTCCTAATTGTTGTAGACAGGAGGGCTAGTCTAGACTCTTAGGCATCCTGTAGCCTATCTGATTTGTGTTTGTTTTAAAGATCTAAGCTCAGCCATCTGGCAAAGGTTCTTTTCTTACATTCGGGAGCAATAAATAAGGGTTTAGCTACACAGGTTAGATAGCTAGCTTCATTATTCCAGGCTTGGAAAGAATAAATTCCAATTTGATATAGACAGCATATAGAATCCACGGTCCAAAAACCTTCAATGTAGAAAAATGAGGGAGGGGTTGAAAAAAGAAAAGGAAAAAATACTTTAGAAAAAGATATTTTACATCTATACTTAAATGTATCTATCCATAGGGAAATACTGTTATGTATTTACAGTGCTGATGTTCATGTATCTTTTAACTGATGAATAAACAGATAAATGGGCCTTACTCTGTATCAAACCACTGGTCTGTCATAATCAGTATTGTCTACTCCTATTGACAGCAGTTTTCCAGGATCCCATGTGGAAGTCTTTCAGATCATCTGTTACTTGATTCTTTTAACTAGAGCTGCCATGGATTGAACCTGGAACCTTCCATGAACAAAATAGATGCTGTACCCCTAAGCCACCACAAAATATTTTCATGTACAAAAATCAACAAGCCTCTCCATATTGCCATTGTAATAGCTTTCTAATCACTTATGTTGAAAGCAGTATATCTGACCTGTGAGGGTTCTCCCAAACAACCTAGATCCTGTGCTTCTAATTGACAAGAAGCTAAGAAATCCATTGTCGCATCTTCCTATCATTTAAAATATCCTAATAGAGGCCAGAAAAAGACATGATTTGGAGTGGAGTAGAAGGGGAGGGAATTGGATGGGAGACCTCCAAGGCAGACCAAGGTTGCAGAGGCAGGCATTGGTAAACCATCTCTGTTAGTCTCTTGCCATGAAAACCTTGCCAGGGGTTGCTGCAGGGCTCATTTTGAGAGAGAACGCACAGGAATGCAGTTCCGGCAGTTTCCCAAAGAGGTCACATGTCAAGTGGCCCCGCCCACCTGACTATCGGCCATTTGGGCCCTTTTTGGCCTGGATTGGGGTGAAACGGCCCAGATTGGGCCTCTGAAGGGTGGTGAATCACTCTCCCGCTCAGCAGCAGCCCAATCTTGACCATTTGGGGCCCCTTTTCGGCCATTTTCAGCCCCCTTTTGCCAATTTAGGCCCAATTTCGGCCCTGAATAGTCAGGATTGGGTCCAAAACAGCCAGGATAGGTGATGTCAGGGGGTGTGGCATGCACAAATCAGTTATGCTAATGACACACTTCTGGTGATGCCAAGGGGTGTGGCATATGCTAATGAGTTATGCTAATAAGTTATGCTAAGGAGTTCCTCCAGCTCTTTTTCTATGAAATGACCCCTGGGTTGCTGTCAGTCAGTTATGACTTGAGAGCCCCCTCCACCTCCAGAAGGGGAGGGGGCTCACTCTCCTCTGCAGTTTCTCCATCCAAATGTGACCCCCCCTCCTTGTTAGTCTTCTAATGAAAATAGATAGGTAGCTCCTTTTTATCTTTTTTTTCCTAATGAGAAAGAACAGCAACACACATCCCCATCCCCATCTTCACACCTCCCTGATCTGAATTGCATCCATGCATGACTTTTACTAACATTTAATAACACTGGGAGAATCTGATCCTTGACCTTCAAGTACCTTATCTGTTTTTATCCTTACCTTCTGTAAGTTTCTATCCATCCTGCAAAGTCTACAGCAGGTATAAGCAACCCCCAGCATGTGTGCTGGCAGACCGTTTTTGCTTGGCACCCAGAACCAAGCAACCAAGGCATCCCTGGTAGGGCCTGCAGTGGGAGAAAAAGCAACACGCATGGCATATCCCCATCATTGCTTCCCACACCTCCACAGACACTAGCCAAGTCAAAGATGAATCCCTGAGATGCTGGCAGGGCCTCTTGGGCTTGGTATGCTCCAAGCTTGTATCCTTGTCTTCCCCTAACCCTTTTTTTGCTTGCAAACCAACATCTTCACAGGTAGCTGTTACATTCTTTTCAATACTTGGGCAAAAAAGGTTGCTTACAACTGGTCTATAGGAAGAGGGTCCAAAGTGCCATTATTTGCTCAGTTAAATTTACAAAATCTATCAACATTTGCACCATATCTCTCTATAATATTGATGGATATAGATTTGAAGAAAAGGATTATATATATTACTTTTATATATCACTTATATGCCTTGCACTTTTTTCCTACGCTCAGGAGCCAATGTAGTACTTGTAATGCAACCTGTAAGAATATGACACTTGAAACAAGAAGATCAAGAGAAGTATGCTGAAACTCTGCAAGAACTGAGAACTAATAATATACTGCTTGTAGAGCTGCACTTATAAAATATTATGCATATGTTATATTATTCTATAAGATTCCAATAGGAACCAGTACCAGAGAGCCTTTTGTAGAAAACTGATTTGATGCAGCAAGCTGGTTTTGGCCACCTGTGGCCGTATCTTCCTTAAGGCTGAGAAGAAACTGGGGGAAAGGGCACAGACAGAAAAACATCCCTTCTTACCAACAGACTTCAGTTATCAGAGGGTATCAAGGTTGCCAGATTGAGACACATTGACGCTATTGAAAGTATTATGCCCAGAAGAAAGTAGGTGAGAGGTTAGAAGGTGTCCTTCTAAATTGAGGGCAAGATAAGAGGGTTTCAGGATTTGGAATTCCCCCAAGTAGAAGAGCCAAGCCAGAATTGCATCTTCAAATCAGAACTAACCCTAGATACTTTACGAGCCAATAAGATAACCAATATTAGAATATTGTAATATTGTTATGATTATCTGAAAGTATTAATTGCTCAACGCTTCTATTGTAAGAGGATGAGTTTTTACACACAAGGAGACCGTCTACTTCTGTGTAAGAAAAAGGGCTCATCCACTGGGTAAATAAAAACCATCTGTTTTGCTTCAATCCAAGAAGGACTCCTGGATTTTATTTTAATTTTTATTGTGGGTGGTCAGAAAAGGGAGAACGAACCACAAAGGTGCAAAATTTTGCACATAACAATATTAACTATGATATTTGAATCTTATCTTTTCTCCATGGACCTTGGGAAGGCACATAAGGTTTTTCTCCTCATTTTGTTGTCCTCTGATTGTAAAATAGCTTGAGATAAACTGACTGTCACAAGGCAATCCATTGAGCTTCGTAGTTTAATGGAAATTTGAACCTGGGTCTCCCAAACTTAGCCTATCTAACCACTGAACTACACTTTTCCTCAGTTCAGTTAATACACACCTAAACTAGGCCTTTCAAATAATTTATACTTGCTTAACAATACTAACATAGTTACAGGTCTCCTTTGTAAGGGCTAGCAATTCTTCCTCATGAGCAGACTGACGGGAACAGATTTATTACCTTTTTCAAATACTGCAGAGCTCAGCACAGCATATCCCCTCATATCCAGTGCTGTTTTCAAATTAAGGTTGTTGGTCCCCCAGTGGGGGTGGGGGACCACCTGCTCACAGCCTCCTCCCCCCGCTACCACTCACCTGGCCAGTCATTGCACCATGCTGAGAGTACGCATGTGCAAAGTGTGAGTGCCAGGAAACTCCAAAAGGAAGGGTAAGGGGACTTGGCAACTCTGTGTCAAATTGATAAATCCATGAATTGGTGGGGGGTGAGGTACATTATTTTTAGTGCCCTCACTAGAGATGGGCACGAACCAGGAAAATGGCAGTTTGTTGTGGTTCGTCGTTCATTGTATTTCACAAAACACAAACCGGCATAAAATTGCCCGGTTTGCAAAGTGGTTCATTTGGTTCATGAAAATGTCACTTCCAGGGCAGCAGAAGGTCTGCAGAAAGCCCACCCTCCTATTGCCTAGGAAACTGACTGATCGGCCCCAGGCTGTCTGCAGTAATGAACCTAAAAACAAACCAAATGAACCAGCCTAAAAATCATCATGGTTTGTCGTGGTTCATCAGCAATGCCCTCTGATGAACAACCAGTTCGTGAACCAAAAATTGGCCCAGTTCATGAGAAACTTTGGTTCATATTTTGATCCGTGCCCACCTCTAGCCCTCACTTTTTCTTGCAGTTCTAAGCTCCTAGTTGAGCATCAGTTGGAGTTCTTTTCCTTGGGTTAATGAGAGAGGGGGAACTAGAGGAACAAAATTCTAGAAGCTCTGGTCATGCTAGGGGCCCAAAGAACAAATCACATTATTTGATTTTCTATGAGATTTGGGTTGTGTCTGGTTGATGTGAAGGTTCTCTGCGGTCTGTTGACATCTTGGTCTTCCCTGACCCAAACTGGAGTGCAATCACCCCTTCTGATTGGAATGGTAATGTTTTGGGAATGGATTTAGAATTTCACTCCCCCATCACCAAAGTGGCAGTTACTATACAGAGTACGTATAAGAACCCATTCTGAATACTGCAATCTGGAGATTGAAAGGGGAAAAAAAAGATTTATTCTGGAGTCTGCCAAAAAGCAGAAGAAATAGAACTGATTCCTGCTCAATTTGTTGGTTAATTTAAAAAAAAAAAAAACAGTATCTCATTCTATGGAATTATTTTGGAGACATTTAATGATAAGAAAAAGGGCACAAGCCATATTTTCATTTATTAAAAACTGCATTAAAAGTAAAAATTATAGATATGAAAAGGTTGAAGAAATGCAATTAGGTGAACATTGGCTGAACTTTACCGAACAACAGTAATTTAATATGACAAATGAAATCTTTTGATGTCCAACATTTTCATTAAACCTTTCTTTTCCTGTGATGGTGCACAGGCATTGGCTGTACTTTCAGAAAGTGGGTTTGAGTAGAAAATGAACTTCTGAAATAGCAGGTGGAGACATAATGTTGTACTATCCTTAACTTTACTTAAAAGCTATTTTTTGGAGAAAGAATGTATAAACAGCAAAAGAGAGGGAGAGAGAGAGAGAGAAGTAAAATGTAGTTTGTGTGTGCTTAAGGATTACCATGGTATATAAAACCAATATAATTTTGTCATATTAATTATATGCCAATTTATGCTCTCTCAGCTTTAATTATATCACAGTGATTGAATAAGAGACTGGTCCAAAATCACCCAGTACACTTTTATGGTGGGGTGGAGATTAGAGATGGGCATGAACCAAAATACGAACCAAAGACTGGCATAAACCAGTCTGGTTCATGGTTCGTGAACCAGTCGTTCATCAGAGCCCATTTCTGACTAACCACCATGAACTTTAGGCTGGTTCATTTGGTTTGTTTTTCAGTTTGTTGCTGCAGATACCCTGGCACCGATCAATCAGTTTCCTAGGCAATGGAGTATAGGCTTTCTGCAGACCTTCTGCTGACCTGAAAGTGCCCTTCTTCTGACCCAGAAGTGACCTTCTGCTTACCCAGAAGTGACATTTTCACAAACCAAATGAACTGGTTCGCAAACCAGGGCAGGTTCGTGAAAGTTCGTGGTTAGTGATTCGTGAAATGCGACGAACGACAAACTGCCTGGATCATTTTCCCCCCAGTTCATGCCCATCTCTAGCGGGGATCTGAGCGTTCACCTCCCTGTTCCTAGTTTAACTCTATTGGTCTCTAACCACTACACTGTGCTGTAACAGTCCTCTCAGATACATAGATCTCTGTATTGTAGATGGTTCGAAAGACTGTCAAGGACAACACCAGAAACCCTTACTTCTTGGTACCCCACATTGTCAAGCCCACCATCTGCTGGAAGTTGTCAGGAAGTTACACCCTAAGGGCTAGGAATGGGAGAGATTGCTCAGAAGATATTATTGTTTCTTCACAGGCCTGGCCGTGTCCCCATACAGCTTCTGAGTACAGTGAAGCTTCTGGGCATGCCCAAGGCCTAGCTAGGGCCTTTAAATGGTTGAGGGAAGACAGGCTAGCTCTGGTTCTCAGCAAAGAAGGGAGTAGGACAAGAGGAAGCCCTGCCGCTCTCTGTCTGAATCCAATGGAAGGTGCTTCAATCGCACAAGAGAGGCTCCTACAAAGACATTGTTTTCCCAAGGATTTCCCAATGGCTTTATGATGAAGGTGAGATTTGAACCTGGACTTAAGTACGCTAGCCTTTTTTCACATGGAGATTTTCCTGCAGTTTTTGTGTGCTGAGCTGTTATCTTATGCTGTTTTCCTTAACATTTCTCCATGCATACTTAAACCGCCTTTGATCAGATTTGTGAAAGTGCAAAGAAATGAGGAGGAACCCATGAAAAGCTAACAAATTAAAAAGGGAAAAGTGAGGAGAAAAGAAAAGCTGCGGTTCAGTGTCAACCTGTGGAGAAACCTCCAACTGAAAAGACTCCTATAAATTAAAAGAACAGTTTTCCTTTTCTCCATAGATCGTTCTATAATATGTGATCCTTCCTGAGGCTATTTAAGGACCTTCCTTTCTGATGTCGCTGAGTGGCAGACTAATGATCAAATAAATGCCTATATACATGGGAAAATGCTTCAATCCTTATTTATAAGACAGAAATATTTAATTTGCTATTTGTCTGCCCACATGCTACCTGGCAAGCAGTAATTGAATGTTTGCATTAATGCTTATTTGTAATATGTATCTGTAATAAAATATTTCAAGAATTGCTACATAAGTAGGTGTTAACAGCTATTATTTGAGTTAAAGCTGCTTTAGAGTCCCCTGGACTTTCGGTTTCATACTTAAAATAGCATTCCCTTAACAGTGAGTGTCACTGGCAATTAATGTGTTTAAGAGCTGTTTTTACCACATTTTCTAAACCAGCCCTCTAGAGGTGTGCATTTTAAAGAATGAGCTCTTTGAGTGGAGATGAGAAGATTTCCTTCATTCTATTCATTTATTGTTCCAAAATTTCTCCCTGTGCTGTATTCTACGCCCCCTTAATTCTAGTTCAAGAAGAAGAATTTCTAAACTTATTTCCAAAATTAAATCAAACACAGTTAGCTCTTTGCAAAATTGAATCAAATCCAGTTCTTCTTTTCATCTGCATCTTGACTTGCTAAATTACAAGCAACCAATGCCCCCTAAAAGCAGCATTTGTGCTACCCTATATGTAACTGCATCTAGATTTGTTTTGCGTGATGTTTTTACTTTTGTATAACTGCAAATCTTCTATTCATCCTGTTTCCATATTTTCCTCTACTTTTCTGTAATCTTTTTGAAAAGATTATAGTCAAAGCATGTTTGGGCTGATGCACATTTTTGCAGGTTCTGCCCACTTCATCAGGATTTTCCTTATCTCAACCGCTGCAGCAAACATTTCCTCCCCCATACCAGAGAGCTTTTTTAAAAAAAAAAAGAAAAAGGGAATTGCTGTAGTTTTATAACAAACTATTGCAGTAATGTACTAGTTTCCAACTTCCTTTTTATTTTTTAGTAACTCTCTAGCCCTTTTTGGTGCAGTATTAAAGGAGAAAGATGCAAGCTGCATATTTTCCTTTTTAACTAGAGGACTTGGGAATCAAATCCCAAGCCAGGTTTGATTCCCCACTCCTCCACTTGAAGCCAGCTGGGTGACCTTGGGCTAGTCACAGTTCTCTGGAGCTCTCTCAGCCCCACCCACCTCACAGGGTGTTTTGTTGTGGGGATAATAATGACTAGACATGGGCACGAACCCAAAAAATTTAACGACTCTGTGGTTTGTGGTTCGGTGCTGACGACGATCCCAAGGTCACGAACTGTAATGAACATTTTCCGTTGCCGAATTGGTTTGTGGTTCGTGGTTCGTGGGGCGCAGAATGGCCCCCATGGCACTTAGAGAGCCCATATTCCCAGGGAGTGTTTTGCAAGCTCTCCTACAGCCATCACCCACATTTGGACAAGATTGCAAAAGGGATCTTGGAGTTATACCCTCTCCAATCCAAGGCCCCCAGGAAACTCCCACAAAAATCCAAGCTGAATTATACTCTCAGTCTCTCTTCCCAAAGGCTAGCAAGTGGCAAGCAAGAGCTCTGTCCCACTCCACTGCTCGCTGAAAGTGAAACCCAGCCTGGGAGCCCATGGCTATTTATAAGCACAGTTCCCATTGAGTAATGCAGGAGGTCTGTGTTTGGCCATCAGAGCTGCCTATCAGGGTTTGCAGGGATGAGATTGGAGTGCCCGTGGCTACAGGACACCCCCTTCCCCCTCCCTCCCCTGGGTGTCTTCTCCCAACTTGTAACTGCTTTGCAGCCCCGTGGTTGGAAGGAAGACCTGCCAATCAAGGTAAGCTGGGCTTTGATTCGGGTTTCCAGGGCAACAGAAGGAGCGCAGAGTTCAAGTATTCCCCCAGCTCCATTTTCAGGGGAATTGACTGCTGGCGCCTGACTGTCTGGCTTCCCGAACCACGGCCGAAAGCACCGAACCAGCCTTTCTACGAACACTGGTTCATTGGACGAGGACAATCACGAACCGCCAGATCGTGATCACGTGATCGCCAATTTTGTGGGTTTTTGAAGTTTGTAATGTGGTTTGTGCCCATCTCTAATAATGACATACTTTGTAAAAACCGCTCTGAGTGGGCATTAAGTTGTCCTGAAGGGTGGTATATAAATGTTATGTTATATGTTATGTTATGTTATGTTATGTTATGTTATGTTATGTTATGTTATGTTATGTTATGTTATGTTATGTTATGTTATGTTATGTTATGTTATGTTATGTTATGTTATGTTATGTTATGTTATGTTATGTAGTATTACTTTTTTAAGAAGTGAAAGTTGGGAAGCAAAATAGAAAAGAGTCCAGTAGCACCTTTAAGACTAACCAACTTTACTGTAGCATAAGCTTTCGAGAATCACAGTTCTCTTCGCCAGAAGCTGGGAATCAGCATTCTAATGAAACAACAATCTAGCTATTCCCATTAAAAAAAAAAAGCCTGAACAAGCTGTCTGGCAACAGGACGAAAATGGAAGCCATGGAGAATTGAAGTAAGAAAATGTAGGGAAAACTTCTGTGTGGATATTCCTTTGCTGCTACAAATGCCACAGCAACAAGAGCTACACAGAGTATTGTGTCTGCATGGGAATAGCCCAGAATTCTGCACAGGTCAAAGGAGAAGAAAGGAGACAGGTGTATATGCAGGTCTGGTAGCAAACTACTTGTTCTCTCATTGGCTTGATAATGTCTTAACATGATATTTAAACACAGCCAAGATTATGGTTATGACTTATGAGTTTCAAATATTTTGTGTCAGTAAATATTTATGGGTAAATAGTTTTTGCAAGCACTTTTCAACAAGTGCTTACTTACATCAGCAAGTTTCCTCCTGTTCTTCTAAAAAAATGTTTTGTGGAAAACTTAGTTTTTGCCTCAAGTGTTCTAAATTTAGGACATGGTCTAAAAATAGCTTTAAGTTAACTGCATTTTGTACATATGCCAGAGCTTTTTTTAAAAAATCTAGCTTTATAAAAGGTGTAAAAATTGCTTAAAATGCATAAATCAAATGGAGAAAATTTGTAAGCAAAACAAATAAAACACAATGTTCTCACACAAGCAGGAAAAGGAATTAAAAGGGTTGACAAAGCAAGATGCAGACAAAGAAGTGAAAAAAATGTACATCTCTAGTACCCATTTTACAGGTAATTAAAGGCACCAGGCATTTCCAGTTTGCTTTTCCTTCCAGCCAACTGTGATGAAATGCTCAGGGATTGTACGCCTCAGCTACAGGATCTTCCTGGCAAAATTGCAGGCAGATTAACAAAAGGAGAAGAGTCCCTTCTTTACAAGCAATTTCAATTTTCATATGCAGAGGAAACTAGGGACTGGCATGTGAAAAGTCTTCCTGACCAGGAATTATCAATTGGGGATCTATTTTTAAACAGCTGCCCTCTCATCATAGCTCACATTTGATTGATTTCAGCAGTATCAACCCAGCTTGGCTGACTTCTCAGGTTAGAAGTTGAGGAATGGAAAAGACTTCCAATGCCAGATTAAGATGCAACTGCTCCCCCTTTCCTGTATAGTTTAGTTTTGTTTAACGGTTTCATTTTACCTGAATGGCAGAAGACCTGTCTATTCTTCCTTATGGGGAAAGCTTGAGGGGGGGGGATTTGAATCAGGAAAAAAGATGCAGGTTCTTACTAGTTTTACATAAAATTAAGATCAAGAGATTCCAGATCATGAATCAGTGGTTCTTGCTCACCCACATTTTAGAGAATCATTTTATGCTGAGTGTCCCCCACCATGTATCTGGAGAACTTGGTTGATTCCCCACTCCTCTGCTTGAAGCCAGCTGGGTGACCTTGGGTCAGTCACAGCTCTTCCAGAGCTCTCTCAGCCCCACTCACATCACAGGGTGATTGCTATGGGAATAATAATAACATACTTTGTAAATCCCTCTGTGTGGTATTAATTTGTCCTGAAGGGTGGTATATACATCAAATGTTATTTGATTATTATTTTTTGTTATTGTTATTATTATCTTGTACTGTGTAACAGTCACACACGAGTTGTGGGGTTTCCTCAATTCTCTCATGCACAGATTGTTATTGTGACATGCAGGGGAAAGGGCTTCTACCTTCCCCTCCAATTTTCCTGACCTGAAGCAGTCCAATGGGAGGGGCAGTTTGGTCCAATGCAGAAATTCACAGGTGAGGAAAATGCACAGGAGGGGTAAGTTTTAAGCTCCTTCTGTATGTGTCCCACAGTTCTGATCCAAATAGAGCGCTGTGCATGAGGGAACTGAGGAAGACCCACAACTCATGTATGAGTGTAACGGAGGATACAGGGTTCGAACTTCAGACCCAACATGTGTCCTCTGTCATGTGTGAATCAACCATTTAGAGAGATGATCTGGTGGTCCTTTATCCCTAATGTCTCCTCTCATCTTGTTTACTGTGTATTTGTGTTGAGACTGTTGAGGGAAGTGAGGGAAGTGAAGGTTTCCATTGAAAGCTGGAAACAGAAATTCCAGTTCTACATTTCACTTGCAACTGGACCCGGTATGTTTCCAAAGATCTAAGCAGAGTGAAGAGAGGTGGATCAAGATGGGTAGCCGTGTTAGTCTGTCTGTAGCAGTAGAAAAGATCAAGAGTCCAGTAGCACCTGTAAGACTAATAAAATTTGTGGTAGGAGAGGAGCTTTCATGAGTCATAGCTCACTTCTTCAGATACGTCTCTGAGGAGAGATGGTCGATTTGAAACAACAATAGTTATCTGGGTCAAAATCAGTTGGTAAGGAATATTTCTGTTGCTCATGCTGTCATGTCTACTGGAGGAGGTATAAATTCAGTCTGTATAACTCACGACATTGGTTAAAAATATCATTAGCTACAATTAGCTAGTAAAGTCATAACTGTTCCTTTCCCAGGAAGCCTTTTCCATCATAATAGCTGCCCCATCTATTTTGATCTCTGGATCTCTCCAGGGTATTACAACTGTGTATGTATATAGGGATTGTTCAGATATACACCGGCTTCTTCCCAGCAGCCACAAATTTGGATCTTTCAAATGGTTGAAGCCCTAGTTACTGCTCATCCTTCACAAGGTGAATAACTGTGACATTTCTGGATAAGTTCAACCCAGAGTTTCCTTTGTGTATTCCTATCCAGCACCCAGCAGAGGAGAACAGGAAAGCATGTGTGACTTTTTGATAAACCAGTGGCCAGTGAGACAAGAATTTAATGCCACCAGTCCTGATTTCCCTAGCAGAAAAGAGCAACCTATGTAATATAGCACACGTAATTTGAGTCACTGTTGTATGAAAATCAAGGAAGAGCAGTTAATGATAATTGTTTAGATTAGGGATGCCAAGACCTTCACTGCAAACACATTTAGCATGCATACTTTTTCAGTGGCTACAATAACATGTACACTGTGCTTCAGATCTCCTTGCCTTGCCACTGTCAGATTTGAGTAGTGCCCTGAACAACTTGTGGTTACACATCAGTTGTGGTGGTGGAGTTGCTATTCCTGTTTACTTGCAGCTGCTTTTTCTCCCAGTGCAGTAGGTGAGTGATTCTCCTCCAGGGTCTTGGATGGTTGGGTCAGGCAATTAAACAATGTGAGTGCTAAGGATCCCATAAACCTGTGCGAAAAGATGCATTTGTGAAATAATCTTGATAACACGGAATTAGACAACCACCAAATGGTAATACTTTTTTTAAAAAAGCACAAGACATCTTTATAAATAACACACTGCTTTGTTTATTCTTTTTTAATCTATGTGGCCTCTGAGTAGGGTGCAGTGATGAGCAATCAGAGATGGGGGGTAAGTAGGATTTCCATTGGACTGTGTGAGAACATACATGCCTGAGATACTGCTGATTACACTGTACTGTACAGTACTGTTAGAATATATGGAAAGTAATCCACTGAACAGGCTCAAACAGCCAAAATATCCAATGAAAAACAGGCTCCCTGCTTACAACTGCTGAGCATCCCTAATTTTGTTTTTTAGTTTCTGAGGATACCTTCATGAATAAAGTAAATCCTCAGTTCTTGAGTTGGAACTGAGAAAGCATTTTCTTCACAAGCATCAATTACATTAAGAGGGAATTTCAAGTATCTTTCTAAGAGCCAAGCTACAAGTGACGCCTGACACAGGTTGGACACTTGTCAGCTTCCCTCAAGTTTTGATGGGAAATGTAGGCAGCTTGGTCTTGCAGCTGTAATGGAGAGCCAAGCTGTAAAACCAGGACACCTACATTTCCCATCAAAACTTGAGGAAAGCTGACGAGTGTCCAACCTGTGTAAGGTGTCACTTGTAGTTTGGCTTTAAGACAGTCGTACTCAAACTCTTCTAGTTTCCATTGAAATCCTTCAGGTGTTGATCCACCTTTAATTTTTCTTTAGGCAACATTTATTAGCACCTCTAAAACGGGTGACGTTCTACAAGCAATAATCTCGTGGCCACACTAGATGGTATGCAAATGACACAGGTGCTGTTGAAAAATGTTTTCTTTCCCCCTTTCTTCATCATGTTTAGGAGAACTTTCGTATGCATCAATATTATCATTTTCATTTCATATTGTTGGCAGCCACTGAAGAGAAAAAGAGTTGGAGAAATACCGAACAGCTTCGGATCATGGCTAAGTTCTAGTAGACGGGGGTGGGGGGGAGTTAAAAATGCAGCTGCTGTTGTCAGTCGTAGACACACATTTACTGTAAGGTCTGGTTTTGTTCTCATTTTGCAAGAAAAGTAGGGCCAAGCTACACATGACGAATGACACTTGAACGGCAAGTGGATTGAGTGGAGGGCAAGTGAACAGGGAGAAATACACTTGCTGTTCAAGTGTCATTCGTCATGTGTAGCTTGGCCCGTAGACACACTGAGTCTTAAATATATGTTATATTTTCCCTGGGGATACCCCAGATTGAGTGGAGAGGGGTGTTCTGAAGTTCCTCACTAAGTCTGATTGAGATTGGGACCATGGTGTTCAGAGAGGCAGGGCTTAGACCTTCCCCATGCCATTTTCCTTATATGAAATAGTATGGTCTCATGTAAACATAGCGTGTAGCTTATTAGTACATCTATAGTCTCTGGTGGAGCAAATAGCACCAACTGGAGCCATTTCACACTGGGAAAATGGTGCCGATAGGGGAGATCTAAGCCACCTTTCTTTCTCTTTTTAAAACAAATATTCTTTATTTTTATTGTGGAAAAGTTAAAAGATAGGGCAAAGGAGAGAAAGTAAAACATAATAAAAAGACAACTACAAAGAGTCAAGAATGGCCTACATAACAGTTTACAGAGTAAAAACAGTTGGAGAAATATAATAGGTATATTATTAATCCATTACAGTTTTTTTGCCTACAACACTTCCTCCTTTATTATCAATCAGCTTGTCGTCCCAGTATCTATTTTTCTGTGTCTCATCAGGTTTATGGGAGTGGTGCGGTAGGGATCTGGACTTGGGTGATGGCTGGAGGAGAGCCTGCTGGCCCCCACGAACAGCCAACCACGATCATGTTTGTGAACAGGGCCATGTTCGTGGTTGTTCGTGAGTCCCTGTTCGTGGATGGCAACGAACAATGAACATCATGTTCATTTTTTTCTGTTCGTGCCCATCTCTATATAAAAGCCCCCTTTCTCAATGCACCATAATCCCAATTCAAATTGGACGTACAAAAACATGGGAAGCAGGAGACTTTAGAACAAGACTCTTCACTTGATTCTGGATTATCTCTGTGGAAAGCAAAATATATAGTAGACACAGTACAGAATTAAAATTCTCCAGTGGGGAATTTGCACCAACCAGTACTGGCTCTTTGTTACAAACTCCTAGAATATTTTATCTGCAACTCTTCAGTATGTTGTTTTAAGGATAGGGAATGTCTCTTGCTGGGCACAAAAATCACCTATGAAAAAGAAAGGTTTTTTTAAAAAAAGTAGTTGTAGTTCACAGAGAAGGAGGGGGAGTTATTTCTCTGTGTCTTTGTTGCATCCCCAAGATATCTTGCTGCCTGTCAATGGAAATTTCAATACTTTCTAAACACAGGGGTTTTAACATCAGAAAGTTAGTATTTTGCTAGCAAAGAAGAGTTAACAGCTTTGAAGTACTTAGAATAGCAACTACTTAACAAAGCAAAGAGTGGAGACAACTTCAGGTTCTGTGCTTGTAACTATGCTCTGGGGAATACAAAATAGAGCTGAATTATACCAAACACACACACGCACAAATAGTTTTACTTTCCGTGTGTTTGTCTGATGTTTTGCAGATCTTGACTTGCTCCTCTATTCTGGCCTTATTCAGACATCCATTTATCTTGCTAGATCCCTATAATAATAATAATGAAAAAGATTATGATGATAATGTGCTTATATACCATTCTTCTAGACAAATTAGTGCTCCACCCAAAGTGGAGAACAAATTAGTGTTATTATTATCCCCACAATACAGCTGGGGAGCTGGGGCTGAGAGGAGTGGCTTACCCGAGGCCACCTACTGAGCTGACGGCAGCAGTGGGAGTCAAACAAGCAGAGTGCTGATTTGCAGCAGAACCACTTAACCACTTTGCTACAGCGTCTCTCTGCACATGATAACTCATAACTGAATATGTACATTAATTCTATTGAAAAGTACCATGTTTGAGATGACAGAGGAGTTCCATCTGTGGTTTAAAATTGGAAATGGCCTATTCATACATCTTATGATCATATGATAAAAAATCTTAATGCCTGCAATCTCCAGGTTCCTGACTGGTGCAGAACAATAAATCCGTTATATATCCTATAGAATGTCTCATACCATGAAGACCTCATGGTTGCCTTGGAGACCATTCTCATGTCAGGAAAGCTGTTCTTGTAACAGTAGTCTTTACATGGATTTTGAAGTCCTCTGAGACAGTACGCATGGACTCTCCAAAACCAGCCTTCTCAACTCTATCTGCTCTCTTCCGTATATTCCCTCCATTTGTCACCATATCTTCTACACGCCACCTCTACTGGAATTAGAACTGACTGTTGTTCCTTTTTTTGAAATACATAATGCAAACACACAAGATCTTCTGCCCAGGCCAGTTAAATATATGGTATACGAAAGAAGAGACCTTGTGCACTACGTAAGAGCCTCACCAGGGGAACAAAACCCTTTTGCACTACCCTTCAGTAACATTCTCTGGGGTACACCAGCAACACACACTTAGCTGTGCTGTGAGCTAAAAAGTTCCGTGGCCAGGGGGGGGAAAGCTTGACTAAAGCTGCTTCCATTCCAACCAGCAGCCACCCCTTCTTGCAAGATACTTAATGCAGCACCCGGGATATACAGGCTATCCAGAGCAGCCCCTGATGGGGAGGAGCCAAGATTCAAACAATCCACTATCCCCAATGTGCCTTTGATGTTTCCAGTATTGGTTTTGATGTATCAGATTTTTAAAAACCTTGTCAAGAAATAACTGTGCCTGTTATCACTGGATATTGTAGCTGACAAGTGATAATTATGGATGTGAGAACCTACCTTCAGCTTTAAACCTGTCCAGTCCAGTTCAGGCTATTTATCCCACCTAGCATTTAATGTTGCCTTACCAGCCAGGACTACATGAAATCCATTCAAGAAATCTTAGAGTCCACGGTTGACCAATCCACCAAAAGTTTACCTCTAAATTCTCTCAGAAATCTTGCCTGGCTATAGACATCTACATTGCCTTAAATAAAATTTGGTATCAACTGTAATCATCTCAACTGATTTTTTAAAAAAATTCATGAATTATAATCACCCCATTGCTTGTATCAAGACTGGTCATCGGTGGTAAAATGAGCAGTGGTCAAGTGGGATAAGATCTCTAAATGAAGAGCCGGTTTGGTATAGTGGTTAAGTGCGGCAGGACTCTAATCTGGAGAGCCGGGTTTGATTCTCCACTCCTCCACTTGAAGTGGGTTGATCACAGCTCTTTCAGAGCTCTCTCAGCCCCACCCACTTCACAGCGTGATTGTCATGAAGAAAATAATAGCATACTTTGTAAACCACTCTGAGTGGGTGTTAAGTTGCCCTGAAGAGCAGTTTATTAATTGATTGCTGTTGTTGTTGCCAGAGTCACCAACTTTGTAGGTGGAAACCTGTTGGTCCTTTGTATCACCCTACTGCTGTTGAGCGGGAAGCTTCGCCAGTATCTTCCTCCGCACTTGTGGTGCTGAAGCACAGTAAAAAGAACAGGACATCTGCAGTCAGGACACACTAATTGTTTAGAGAGCATGTATTCCAGATTTGAGACCTTTGACAGAGAACTCGCATCATAGTTCTCTGATCTTTTGCTATGTTAAACATGATGTGTTATTTCCTTACTCCACATTTTCACAGCATTTTGGCCTTGATGACTTTCTATCCTTTTGATTTCATAAAAAAGAATGAATTTAGTGAAACAGCACTTCAATGAAAATGGTGTCCTTTTCCAATACAAAAGTCAGAATAATATCCTGGAGGTAACCACATGGGGATTTGCATGCCCTTGGTATCCTTTCCTTGTGAATTGCAAAATTGATCAGTTAAAAGCAGTCTTTGTGGTATTACCGAGTATTAATCAACCCTGTGATTCCTGTCTTGTTTAATCAAGAACACTATGTAAGGCTTTTGAGCTTGGCTTCCCTTCCACATCTCAGGTTAATCACATGCTGACTAGTTTTTATGTTAAACAAATTAAATCTTACTTTCTTTCTAGCTTTCCTTGGATTGCTCTGCCAAGGAATGTGATGGTTAGAATTCACAGCAATTGGTTTGGACATTTGTATTGCTGAGATCTAATCAGTATATAAACTCATTTTAAGTTAAATGTTTCATACTTGATACTTGACATTGCCTGGTATTCACATGAGAACCAAAAGTTGGAGTGATAGGTACTTTGTAGAAAGCTCCCATCTTTCATACTTTCAGCTCCACCCATAAAGATCTTCTCACATATGTTCCTTTATTTAGAGAATCTATGCTGTATCCAGAGACCTGCTTAAGGTGATGTTTTAAATGCCGTAACCTCAGGAAAATTAGTTTTTTCTAGATACTAGAAAAGGAACATAACTCCATATAGTGGTCGGAAGAACTAAAGGAAAATGTACAGTTGAGTAAGCTAACATGTATGCTGCATTGTTAAAAAACTGGATAATTTAAATGAATGCATTTATTTTATTTATTTAAAATATTTTAATGCTGCATTTCCACCTAAAGAGGTTCTCCAAGATAGAACATAATTCTAACTAGCATGTCTATATAAATCATCTATAGAATTAGAGATGAATTTGCAAAGCTTTGGTGCAGTGGTTAAGAGTGGCAGGACTCTAATCTGGAGAGCCGGGTTTGATTCCCCACTCCTCCGCTGAAGCCAGCTGGGTGACATTCGGTCAGTCATAGCTCTCTCTGAGCTTTCTCAGCCCCACCCACCTCACAGGGCGATTGTCAGGAGGATAACAATAACACACTTTGTAAACCGCTCTGAAGTTAAATTGTCCTGAAGGGTGATATAAAAATTAAATGCTATTATTATTATTATTCAACTGTTTTTAATTAAATAATTTTGTCATTTTAAAAACCTTACAGCAACAGGTAATACAGAGTAGCAGTACAGTCCACAATCTCATTGCCTCTCTTGAAATGTCTCCCTGAACCATGCTGTTATAACTAGAGATGGGCACGAATAGCAATACAAACAAAAAAGAGCCATGAACAGCCCAATCTGCTGTTTGCGAACAAGCTGTTCGTGAGTCCCCATTCTAAACGAACAGGTGGTTGTTGCAAGCCTCCTTCATTGCTGTTCGTTGCTGTTCGTCAAGCCAGACAGTCCGGCACCTGCAATCAATTCCCTTGGCAACTTAGGCAGGGATTGTCTGAACTCTGTCTGAACTCCTGCTGCTGAAACCCCAATCTAAGCCCAATTTAGTTTGATAGGCAGGTCTTCCTTTCAAGTGTGGAGCTCCAAATATGTTACAAGGGAGCAAAGAGCAGGGGGAGGGGGGCTCCCAGCTCTGGCTTAGTTTGCAGACAGTGGAGAGGGAGAGAGTTGCTCTTGGCATTTTGATAGAAAGAGGGCATTGGAGCTTGAATTTTCTTTGTGTGTGGTGGGATAGGGAGCTACCCCTTCAAGTTCCAGGGCTGCTGCCAGGCTCTGGGCCAAGCTATTATTTATTATTGGTACTTTTCCTGGTGCCTGCTCAGGTAAGGTTTCTGGGAGTGGTGCAGTAGGGATTTTGACTTGGATGATGGCTGGAGGAGATCCTGCTGGCCCCAACAAACAGCCAACTACTAACATGTTCGTGAACAGGGCCATGTTCGTGGTTGTTCGTGAGTCCCTGTTTGTGCATGGCAATGAGCAATGAACATCATGTTCCTTTTTTTCTGTTGATGCCCATCTCTAGTTATAACACATCCCTATTTCTTTATAAAAAAACTGCCCTCCTGAACAGTTGCTTTCCATAGTTTGTAGGAAGCCAGGAGAGTGGGGACTTTCCCTGACCCAACCAGGCAGTCTGTTCCATTGGGTGGGAGGAGAACGAACATGTATGAGCAGTGGTTGATCTTGCCCATTTGCAGAGTGGCACCTGTAGTAAGCCTGAGCAAAGTTATTGTAGTGGAGCATAGAAGGAGAGGTGATCCTGCAGGTAGAGTAGTCCAAGATCCTGAAGCGCTTTGAATGTGATGGCCAGCACCTTGAACTGAATCTAATAACTAATGGTGAGTCAATGGAGTGATTGCAGAATGGGTGTAATGTGTATGTACTGCCTAGTTCCTGATAATAACCACAGCATTCTGCACTTTCTAGAGTTTCCAGGTTAATTTTGAGGGGAGTCCTTTATATATACATGTGTAACATTATACATTATAGTAGTTTGGTTTCAAAGTTACCATGGTGTGGCTCCAGGTGCACCCAAGTCAAGGTATGGGCCATCTCCCAGGGTAAACATAGTTGGAAAAAAATGGGGGAGGGAGTAACTGCATTAATTCAAGCAATCTTTGTTAAAATGATCCTAGACTAGCATAAAATGTAACAGCATTCTTATTATCAAGAGATCAAAGGTAAAAATTATTAGCTCCCACATTGCTAAAAATATTACACACAATTAAAATACAATGATGGCATTTCATCACATATTTTTATACCTCCCCTAACTGGTGGATTTTGTAAGCTGCCATGAAAAAACTTCACACTACACACTGGCCGATTCCAGATGACTAACCTTAAGTCGCTTCATGCCGCCCTCTTCCGGATCGCGACGGGGAAAATGCGAAATATCGCGTTTCCTCGCGCGAGTTTTGCGCGACGACGCGCAAAACTCGCGCGAGGAAACGCGATATTTCGCATTTTCCCCGTCGCGATCCGGAAGAGGGCGGCATGAAGCGACTTAAGGTTAGTCATCTGGAATCGGCCACTGTAACCTTTGACTTTTCATTTATTAACAGCATTCTGGTATACTCAAATTCTGAGCAGCCATGGTGCCTATTGATTTTAGGGAAAACAAACTTAATGCAAATTTCTTGATAATAGGGGTGTTCTGTAATTTCAATTTCCCCTGTACCAGAAGGACACAACCTATCTTCCATCCAAACCTTTCTGTATTGCCCCTCTGGAACTGCAGAGTGGAGAGCTTGATGTCTTGCAAATGAGAATGCCCTCCTATGACTGGGTACCTCCAGTCGAACTGCATTAATTTGCTTTACTAGCAGCAATGCTGGCTCCAATATAATCTCCAGGCTCTTGACTGAGTCAACAAGAATCAGCAGGACAGACTCCATCCAAGTAGGATGCATGGTGTCTTTCAATACTTCCGGCTTCCCAATCAGCATTACCTCCATCTTGGCAGTATCAGTTTTAGTTTGATTACTCTCAGCCATTTGACTACAGCAGTCAAACAGTGGCCCAAGACTTCTACTGCATTCCCAAGAGGTTTGGATAGAGAGATACAGGTTGGTGTGGTCAGCATACTGCAGACATTCAATATCAGAACTACAAGTGGTTTTTTTTCTAAGGGTTTTTCATAGAGATTGAAGACTGCACCATGTGGAACCCCACAGGACAGATTCCACACAGATGATAACTTGTCTCTAACAGAGTTCACTCTGTAAGAACTGATTTAAGCCGACCCAAAGCACATCTGCCATCTTCTTTGTAATTTTACTTTGCAAGAATGTTATGGTCTACACTCCCTAAGCCACACACTGAGAGCTAAGCTACATGTGAAGGAAGTCTCAATGTTAGCCAGGAAGTTGAGTTTTAAAAGAGATCAGAAGGCTTTGTCAATTTCCCATCTCTACAGAGCCAGAGAAGATTGCTCCTCAGAGGGTTTGTTAATTTCCTCTTCGCCTCCTAGAATGGGAGGTGAAACTGACATAGCTTTCAAGAGGCAAAGAGGAAATTAACAAACCCTCTGAGGAGCAATCTTCCCTGGCTCTGTAGAGACGGGAAATTGACAAAGCCTTCCAATCTCTTTTAAAACTCAGCTTCCCAGCTAACATTGCAACTCCCTTCACATGCCTGTCCTCATGTAATTAATCTCTTATAGATTGGCTCTGAGGTGAATTACTTATAGAATCATTTCTATCAGAACTGTTCCAAATTGTACTTGGAGTTCACAGCCTGTTCCTCCACCAAAAGCCAATAGACTTGCTGCTTTGCTAATGCTGGAACACTGTTATCCCTCAGGTTCTTGTATGAGTTCAATTTCAATTTGTTTGCTGTCAGCTATTTAACCACAGCTGCCAGGCAGCAACCCAAGATTTCTACTGCATCCTGTGGGGACCTGGATAGTAAGATATTGAGCTGGGTTTCATCTGCATATTAATAGCATCCAATTCCATAACTATGAATGAGTTCTCCTAAAGGCTGAATAACATGATGATAAGACTGTACCTTGTGAAACTTCATAATGCCAGCACTGAAGAAAGCTGGTCACCAGCAGGAAATGTTTTAGACTGTTCTATGAGGAATGATTTAAACCAGCCCAAGGCACAACCCCATATACCCACTTCTGTCTCCAAACACCTCAACAAAATAGAATGGTCTACTATATGAAAGTCTGCAGATAGATCCAGGAGGAGCAAAAAGGAAGCATGGCCTTTGTTCATGGCCTATATTCAGATGGAGGTCTTCAACTACAGCTGTCAGAGGCATCTCTGTACCATAGTCTGGCCTGAGCCCAGACTGAAAAGGGTGCAAAGTTAATGACTCGGGACCTCTAATTTGTCATCAGGGGATCTGGATAGAGAGAGATAGAGCAGGGTGTCACTAGCATACTGATAGCATCCAATTCCTTAGCTATGAATGATTTCTCCTAAAGAATGTACATAGAGGTTGAATAATGTGGGAGATAAGACTGCACCCTGTGGAACCCCACAAGATAATTCCCACTCTGGAGATAGCTGGTCTCCAAAAGCAACCCTTTGAGTTCATTCAATGCACTCTGAAGTGATAATCCATTTAACCAGGGCTGTTTTTCAACTGGAACGCTGTGGAACAGAGTTCTGGCACCTCTTGAAAATGTTCACATGGCCGGTTGCCCCGCCCCCTGATCTCCAGACAAAGAGGAGTTTAGATTGCCCTCTGCGCCGCTCAGTAGAGCGGCGCAGAGGGCAATCTAAACTCCCCTCTGTCTGGAGATCAGTGGATGGGGCCACCAGCCCATGTGAACATTTTCACTGAGGGTGATTTAAACTTTTAAAAACTCTCCCTTTGTTCCAGCTGACCCAAAGTGACGTCATTGTGCGTTCCTGAGTTCCACCACTGAGTTCTACCATGTCTTTTCCTAGAAAAAAAGCCCCGCATCTAACCACTGCAGAACTTTGCTGCCTCTGCCTTTGTTATCTATGCCATGCACATCTTTATGCAACCTAACATAGCAGATGGCATGGAGGGTGAGATCTAGTCCACATTCAGACCTGGGCATCTGATGTACTCTTAATGGAGGCTGTTAAACAATGAACAAGTAGATATTCATAGGCAAGATAAATCGCCAGTCCTTTGGGGAGGTCTACAAGCACACTACATGTAACAATTTCTCATTTTCAAACAGGTCCTACAGCACAGATGAGAAATTCCTTATATAGTCTCTGCAGTGTTGTGGAATCCAATATAAATCATGCATGGTACATAGAATGTATGTATTTTTATAGGTCTTGTTTCATTATTTAGCATAAATTAATTTGAATTGGTTATGGCTTTAAAAACCCCAGTCAAACATTTCTTTTGCTCACTATCTAACATATAGTTAGTGTCCTTGAGAATTTTATTCAGCTAACATAAAAAAGCTTGATACCACAGATTTCAGGAAATGAACAGCCCCTCTGTAAGTGTAACTTGCCATTAGCCTACACAGTTTCACTTCAAGTATTATTTGCATGCTTAGAGTAACATCATGAAATAGACAATGCAGCAGGATAGAGTAGCTTAGGACCTTCATTTTCATACATGCAAAACTATAAAAACTCCCAGAGCTATGTGACATACGAATTTCTCAAATCTGGATTCAGTGAGCGTGCCTTTTCGGTAAACTTTTTGGTGAGTGAATTTGGAATCATTCGTAGATTCAGTGTAGGCAGAGTAGAATTGTCATGCATTCTCAGTTACCTGTAATAAATTTAAAATGTCAGTGTGATTTGTGTATCTTCTTTGATTCTCTTATACTTTATTTTCTTGTTTTTAGTTATATGAAGTTTTGCTTTTAAGTTTTAAATGAAGTTGTCAACTAGAGCATGGAATGATTATTGGATGGAAGGTGAGGTGCTGGATCTGGAATAAATAAGTTTCTGATTTTCCCTTCACGTCAGAAGCCTAGGTCCTACAAGTGGTGAATGCCAGAGGGAGCATTCGCTCACCTCTCACTACCATGATCAAGTGATTTGCACGTTCCTTTAATTTCTTACACTTCCATGTGTTTGACATCTTAGGAGACATATTAAGTTTTTATGTAGTTGCTTTTTTGGCAATATCTCACAGTGAGCCTTTAAGACAACAGCTGTGGGTCTTTTTCTGTATGGCAACCAATGAAGTCTTTATCCTAAAGCAAATATGTAATGAATAAAAGCTAGTTGACTTTTTTGGAACGAGAATAGAAGGATTGTTTTTATTCTCATCAGATGGACATGAAAAGCCCAGGACATGAAATATGGATTCATAAATAAAGAACATGGCCATACCCAAAGAAAAAGTGGTATTTGAAAACTATCTTGTTAAATATTTTAGCCCCTACTTTGCATTCTTCCCTGTTTGTTCTGCAAATGAACTGAAAAGGAACTTTAGAGGAAATATTTCTCACTCCCAACTTTTTTTAGATTAGCATTTTGAATGCACTGTTGAATCATGCAGTGTTGTTTTCAGTGGGAATAGAGAGAATCTAATTCTTTTAACGTTTTCCATAATTCATCATTCAGGTTTCAATTCAGAGCAACTCCATCTAGATTTGTTGAGTCGTTTATGGTAATTATCTTGGCTACATGTATCTAACTTATTACTGAAGCAATTTAGCTAATTTAAATATGCCTGGGATCACGTGGAAGACACCAACAAGCTCTTACCCTAAAATGAAAGCAATTCAACCTTGTTTTATGTCTAGTGTTCAGTAGGAATGTAAAAGAAATACAGAAGGTCATCCATTCATTTCCAACTATGTTATTTTGAATGAGTGATTGCATAGAAGGCATCATGAATCAACAAACATGTACTCTTCCCCCCCCCCCCCCAGTCCACAAAAACACTCCTGTGTCATTTTTCTTTCTTTGTTACTTGGGTGTCTGTTACAGTTCTCTGCTAGATACAGTTCTCTGCTTTACTTCAAGGGCTCATAGCAAGTGTCCTATTGTTATATGTAATGATATTGCTGTCAGGGCAGACCAAGCATTCCTTTGTTAGGTTAATAGCTCAGAATAGTTGGCAATAGTTTTTTTTAGTGAGCACCTCTGTTGTGGGAGATTGGAGCAGTTGGCCACTCCCAGCTGAAGAAATGTGGAACGTACTTGCCTGTTTGTGTATGTAGGCAAGGAAAGAATGGTTTATAGTTTATTTTAAGCTTTTTTTCTGGCAAAACAGGTGTGGAACTACCACCATATGCATGCCCATGAAGCACGCACTCCCAGGACCGTGTGATGATGTCACTTCCAGGATGCAGTGGGAAAGGGGGCATTTAAACCCTGGGATTGGCTGTCTGGCAGGGAATTCCCCACCAGGAAGCTGATCCAAGCCAGTGGGGCTCTCCAATGTGATCATGGCACACGTGATCACTTAAGAGAGCTGCTGGAATGCCGTGCTGCTGTGTTCCAGCTGAAAAAGGGAGCATTTAAACTCTGGGATCAGCTGTCTGGTGGGGAATATCCTGCCAGGCAGCTGATCCAAGCCAGAGTGGTTTAAGTGCCCCTTTCCCTGCTGCTTCAAAGCAGCACAGAAAGAGGCATTTAAACCCCAAGATCAGCTCTCTGGCAGGGAATTCCCCACCAGACAGCTGATCCAAGCCAGCAGGGCTCTCCAAAGTGATCACAGCACATACGATCACTTTGGGGAGCTGTCAGAATGACATTCGGCTGTGTTCCAGCTGCAAAAAAGTCCTGTGGATAGCCCAGGAGAACCTGATCTTGTTAGAGCTCAAAAACTAAGCAGGGCTGGCCTTGGCATGGAAGCTCAGAGTCCAGAGTTGCACAGACAGGCAGTGGGAAACCACCTCTCTTGCCATGAAAATCCCATCAGGGTCATCAGGGTCCCATCAGCTATCTCTTGACAGCACTCTCCACCACCACCATTCTCCACTATGTCATCTAAATTGTTTCCTAACAATGATTTCACAAAGCAAATTTGTAGGACAAAGACAATTTGTAGGAAAAAGTTTGTAACATCTGTAACTGGTGGCAGAAGTTGGACAACAGAGTTCCTAAAGCTATTATTTTCCTTCGTGTAAAAGTAATCTTTACAATTGCCATTTATACAGTGTTTTTAAGTGTCTAGTTGAGCACATTACCTCAGCGATTCCCAAAGCAGACCTGTCAGGCAAGCCATTTATCATTATCCTGAGAGATGGTGTGGGACAGAGGCTGAAAAATTAATAAATTGTTAGAAATAGATCACTGACCAGTTTTCATGGTACTTTGTAGTGCCTTGTAATTGCTGTAATTTTTGCGCACCCATACAAAAACATTGCCCTTCGCCTGATCCCTTCTAGAGCTTCTGATGTCCTTAATTAACAGTGCAATCCTGAGGAAAGGGGACTGAAAGTGGCCTGGGAGCTGATTAGGAGTTACACTGGCATAGCAGCCCTGTGCCACTCTACCTAGGTTCTCTACCAGAGCCTGGCCACGGTGACTGGGTGTAAGCAGAACTGGGCATAAGTCCGTGCACCAGTGGACGAGAAGGTGGGCCGAGGGAACAAGGCATGACTTAGTCAGCTCTCTAAGCCATTTTGGGCATGGGAACACCCTCATCAGCGACAGACAGTTACTCCACAAAAAATGACGGCGTAACCCATAGACTCCCATTGTAAGGGAAAAGTTGATTGCACCCCCCTGTGCCTGGCCCCACCCAAGTGGCTTGGCAGAGTCAGAATGCCAACTTCCATGGGAACCAATCCTCTTGCACCCCCACAGTGGCTGAGCCCCCTTCCCTGCACCCAGTCGGCTCCCCGTACACCCTATATAATCTCTGGCTGGGGTGTCCATGATCCCAGGTAAGTAGAAAGGTGGCTGGAGGCTCTGCCCAAGGGCCCCCTCCATGGGCACTGACAGCACGAGGTGGGAGAGGATGTTCACGGTGTTGGATCCTCTTTAAAGAAATCTTAGTTGGTGATAAACCCTTCAAAGATTTCTGAAACAAAGTATCAATGTTATGAATATATCTACAAGGTATATAAAAAGGGATTGCACACATAACATACATAATTTGAGGTGTAATATTCTCTTTCAATGTATTTATTTTAAACCTGTAATGACAAGTTTAAGGTTGCCCATCTATCCAAATTCATGGATATATCTGACATCAGTTTATTAAAATTCAGTGAAATCATGTCCTTAATATTCCTTGGGATCAATATTCCAAGGTAAGAAATAGCATCTGGGCACCATCGAAAATGTCCCTCACTAATTACACTCTGTGATATATTGTCTCCCAATGGCATTAATTCTGATTTTGTCCAATTAATTGATCACCAAAATTATTAATCAAACTCATTAATTCAGGAATGGAAGACTGAGGTTCTGAAATAAATAATAAAAGGTCATCTGCATATAAAATAATTTTAAATTGTAAAAAATATGTATGAAGGCATGTATATTATTACTTTGACTAATATCACAAGATAGAGGTTCTAAACATTAAAAAAAAAATAAGAAGAGAAAGAGGACAACCTTGCAGAAAAATGGTGCAGAAAAAATACCATTGGTCTGTTCCCTAGTTCTAGGGGATGAATACAAAATTTTAATCCATTTCAAAAATTCATGAGGGAAGCCAAATTTAGTCAGCGTAGCAAAAATAAATTTCCAATATATTTTGTCAAACCCTTTTTCAGCATCAAGTGAAAGAATAACAATTTGATCAGATCTCTTTCTATTTAATGCAATCAGATCAGCAAACAATCTAAGATTATCAGATCCTTGCCTACTTTGCTTAAATTCTATCGGTACCAAAGTTCTAATAACCTTTTGAAGTCTAAGACTAAGATGGTTAGTCTTAAAGGTTTTACAGTAAAGTTGGTTAGTCTTAAAGGTGCTACTGGATTCTTTATTATTTTACAACTACAGGCTAACATGGCTAACTCCTCTGGATCCACATTTATCATCACAGCTAGGGGTGTGAAATTCGGGTATATGATACCCGAAAAAACCCGAAACAACCTGTTTCCGGTTGTTTCGGGTTTTCCCGAAACGTTTCAGAAAACCCGAAACGTTTCGGGTAATCCGAAACAGCGATTTCCGAAACGTTTCGGGTTGTTTTGGGTTTCTTTTCAATGGGAAAAAGCCTCCCCCAGGCTTCCCGGACGCCTGGGGGAGACATTTTCCCATCGAATCAAGCCAAAATTGGTGGGGACCTTCCTCTAACTCCCCTCTAACAATCCCCCAAGTTTCAGAAAGATTAGACTTTGGGGAGCCAAGTTATGCCCCCCAAAACAGGTCCCCTACCCTCGCCTAAAAGGGAAAGGTTTTTGCATGCTGCTGCTGATCTCTTACGTTGTGGATGCTGCTGCTGATCTCCATGTTTCCTATGGGGGGAAAATGAAGAGGCAGGCTTGTCTTTCTAGGTGGGGCATTTTGCATGCAAAATGCCCCCAACCCTCAGGGGCCCTTCTCCTACCTTTCCTCCCACCCCCCACCAAAGCTCAGCCTGCTCCCACTTGGGGGGGGGCGTTTCATGGCCTCCCAAAGTAGGTGCTCCCCCCCTTTCTGCACTATTTCCAGCTGGGAAATAACAGAGGCTTATCTTGCTAGGGGTGGCATTTTGTATGCAAAATGCCCCCAACCCTCAGGGGACCTTCTCTTACCTTTCCTCCCACCCCCCACCAAGGCTCAGCCTGCTCCCACTTGGGGGGCCTCCCAAAGTAGGTGCTCTTCCTCCGCTTTCTCCACTATTTCCTGCTGGGAAATAGCAGCAGGACAATAGCAGCAGGACAATAGCAGCAGGACAAGCAGCAGGACAAGGAGGCTTGTCTTGCCAGGGGAAACCCCTCAGGGGCCCTTCTCCTATCTTTCCTCCCACCCCCCACCAAGGCTCAGCCCTAAGGCTCAGCCTGTTCCCACTTGGGGGGGAATTTCATGGCCTCCCAAAGTAGGTGCTCTCAGCCCCCAAAGTCCACCCCCTACAGCCCCACACATACCCAATTCTCCCCCAGCTGCCACACACAGATCCAAATCCCCACAGTAGCTCCTCACAGGCCCAAATCCAGCCCCAGCAGCCCCACACAATCCCAGGAACAGGCTGGCCAGACTTCTCCCTTTGTTTCCTATGCTGTGAACTATAACACTCTGTTTTCCAGAGCAAATGTGCACAGCCCAGGGATGCCACAATGGTGGACACACTTCTGAGTGCCAGCTTGTCCCTGTGAAAGAGCACCTGAACCATAGACACCCTCCCTCAAATTCCCCCCCCCCACCTACAGAGATGGCTGGCCAGCCAACCCCATTGTTCTCTATGATGGGAACCAACTGGACAACAAAGAATAAAACACGAACAACACAAAGTTTTTAAAAAAAACATTTCTCACTTTAAAAGTACAAGTAGGCAAAGCATTATGACACATTACACCAGCAGTCCCCCACACAGAAAAATAACATGACTCACTTAAGATCAGAGAATTACAAAAACACATTTCATGTCAAAAACACTTTATTTGTTGAACAGCTTTAGGTTACAGCTAAAGGTTATTTTGTGTAGTACGCTGCTTTCATGCCCTGTTGTGCCCTCCTACTGTGTAACCTAAAACAGTTAAAGAAATAAAGTGTTTTTAAAAGCAATTGTGTTTTCGGGTGATTCTTTAATGTGAAGTGAGTTGTGTTATTTTTGTGTAAGATACTTCTGGCATACCCTTGTGTAAGATACTTCTGGTGCAAGCCGCGCAAGCTTCGTCTTCGTCTTCGTCTTTGTCTTCGTCTTTATCTTCGTCTTTGTCTTCGTCTTCGGATGGGGATAGGGATGGGGATGGGGATGGGGAAATTTATTTTTGGCAACCTCTTCTACATTCAAAACTTAAAACTTTTGTGGTACAAAGTTGTAATGTTATAAAATGGTAAAAATTTCATATAATTGTAATCTTACTAACAATCCAACTCAAATAAGTATATAGATAATTCAAACAGTATAGCTTCTATAATCATATTAGTCATAAATATTAAACATATCTTTTAAACTTTAAATAAAAAGTATTAAATACTCAGTAGAGATGGGTTGAAGGTTTTATCTTAAATCCTGAGCAGCTTGAAACCTTCAAGTGAGAACTGAAAACACGTTTCTCTGTTTTAGAGAAACTGTTTGTCAGTACAAAATAAACAGGATGGATGTTTTTGTTGCACTCTCCCAACCAGGAGATGGACTCCTCCTAAGAGTTTAATGGCTTCTTTCATTAACAAACGCTAGTCTTTTTCATTAAGCGAGGTATCAAAATATAAATGTCCATTTAAATAAAACATAGAAAAATAGAATAGATGAACACAACAAGAATTAAGTTTCCTAACATTTCTTAATGAAATCTAACTCAGTCAGATTAACAATGAAATGCATTCAAGTTACCGTAGCACATATTACAAGGGTAAGTTCCCTGCCTAGATCTTCATGAGATTTCTTTTGGCCAAAACCCTGATCTGCTATTTGGATTACCGTTTTTATATATTATTTTATGCAGAAATCTAAGATCTTTTCATATGATAACATAAATATCAAACCGATCATAATTTAATTCTTTTTTACTATTTCCAATCATGTGACATTCTACCTAGCCAAAAGTACCACTATGCCCAGCTGCAAGATAAGAGAGATGGATAGTAAAAATGACAGGAAAAGTTACATGACCAGATCATCCTTGGTATCTGCTAACAATTACAGAACATTTATCTGATACTGTTCACTATTTTTAATTGGCTGTCAAAGATGAAGAAGCACCAGTTATACATCATACTAGAAAAAGAACTACAGTAAAGTTCATACATTATTTAAAATGCATATGTTTCACTAAGTGTGTGTTCTAAACCATAATCAGCAGTCTACTGGTTTGAATCTCACTACTGACATGAGCTCAGTAGGTTGCCTTGGGTCAGCCACTCTTCTCAGCCCCAGCTCCATTGTGGGGATAAGAATAACACTAACTTGTTCACTGCTCTGGGTGAGGCACTAATATGTGTAGAAGAGCGGTATATAAGCACAGTTGTTATTATTATTTATATTTCCATGACACCATCCCTTGACCTGTGAAATTATTTTGATAAATATGAAAGTGATACAAAATATAAATGCATTGCATAATGTGTGAGTGTACATATACAAACTTTAAAAATTGTATTGGATAATACTGCAAAGCATGGTTACTGAGAAAGCTGCTTTCACTGCTTTCAGTGTGGAGAGCTGCTTGTAGATCAAAACAACCTGGCGAGCTGTCTTCATGCAGAGTGCACTTGATTCTCTTGGCTTTCAATTCTGCTTTCGTTCAGCATGGGTAAATCAATGTGTCAGCAGGAAACATTTGTATCACACCTCTCTGAATGACCTTTTAAATTTTACTGCCTATCGTGTCAAAGCAATTAAAATTAACAATACAGTTACTAAGCTGCTAAGATCAATTAATGGCTCTTAGGCTTTATCTATTTATCTAGTGACATCTACAAAACCCACTGGTAACAGACTATACATACTTCTCTTCTATCCACAATATATACACAAGGATTGATTACATATTCTTATCTTCTAAATTACATATTTAAATGACATATTCTTATCTCCTAAATTAATTAGTCAAACTCTTACATCAAGGATTGGTGACAAGTTGGGGACAGACTATGCTTGGACAGAATGTACACTGAGAATAAATGACATCAAACAAATTGGAAACTAAATAAATCACTTTTATTTAACAAATAAATTTCTCCTGAAGTCTCTTTACAAATTAAACAATAGAAACAAATAAACTATGTGGCATTCCTCAAATCCACATGTAGGATGCTATGGAAGTGGTACTTAGAGGGAAATTAATCTCTATTGCCTCCTGTCATGAAGAGCAAAAAGAAAACATTAGAAATGAAATGATATCTAGAATAAGAAAACTAGAAGATGAACACAAAAAAGGCCACCCAATCTATAAACTTACTTGCTTGAAAATTAAAGGAAAAAACCTCCTCACATTCTATACAAGCTATTAAAGGCACCCAGGAAAAACTCAAACTAATTCTGTAAAATTAGCCGATGTATTTGCTGAATACTACCAAACCATTTGTACATCAGACAATCCTGACACTAAACATATTTTAAATTATTTATCATCACAGGAAATTATTTGGAAAATAACTCACAAGAACATAAACAATATCTGGACCAACCAATCACAACAAATGATGTTACAGCCACTATCGAATCCTTAAAAAAAATAACAACGCTTCAGACAGGGATGGATTCCCTGCCAAATTTTTACAAAAAAAACACATTCACCTACTTTCAACTCCACTAACTGCCACATGCAACTCTGTTATGATAGGAGGTAGCATCCCTCTATCTTGGTCAGAGGCTGAAATAGTAGTTACTCCAAAAAAGGACAACGATATTACAAATACTAAATCTTCTCAACCAATACCCTTACTGAATCAAGACCAAAAGATCTTTACGAGCATATTTGCCAAAAGATTGTCTAAATTTAAATAACCAACTACATTCACCTTGACCAGACTGGCTTTATGCCAATAAGGAATCTTTTTGACAATACACGTAACACTTTAACTATAATTAATTTCTGTGAAGCATACAAAACCCCTGCATTACTTCTGGCCTTTGATATAGAGAAGGCATTTGATTAAGTGGAAATACCATATCTAAAACTTTTACTTCAAAAAATGGGTTTTGGCGACCAATTCTAAAATGCCATTAATGCTCTTTATCTTTCTCCAAAAGCTGCAGTTAGGATTAACAATGTACATTCAATAGATATCCATATAGCAAGGGGAACTAGACAAGGCTGTCCCCTTTCCCCATTTCTGTTTGCCATAACTATAGACAGGGCACAGAAGAGGAAGAGAAGCCTGCCTTAAACTCCTCAAAAGACTAGCAAGATCTCCGTGAGGGATGCCTGAAGATCTATATCATGATGGAACTCTAGCCTCTGAATTCGGGAACTGTAATGTTTCTCCTATATGAATATTAATATAAACTATCTATTGGTCTTGGGGAGGGGAGGGGAATGTTTAGTTAGACTTGTAGCCCTTAATTTAGAGACAACTCTCCGTCTGGTTATTTTAACAATAATCCTGTCTGGTAGTGTCTGATTATAGAGGGTTGTTTAGCTAGAAGTTAGAATTATATTAAAGTTACTTAGAGCAAACTAATATTTTACTATACTTTAACAAATTAGTTTTAGATAAGGTAATAAGTAATAGTTGGTGATTATTTGTTAGTGTGTGTTAGTTTGGGTGTGTGTGTTCAGATTATTTGTTGTAGATTTTTAAGGTTTAAAACAAATAGTTCTTTCTTTATTTTAATAGCTTAGAAGTGTTAAATTCATAATTCTTAAGCAGTATTAAACGTTTTAACTAATATTAAAGTATAAAAAGGAGTAATTCCATATAGTTCATCAAGTTGATAGGAATTAAATAGCACTTATTGTTAACTATATTTTAGACCTGTTACTTGTTAAGCAGTAGATTCATAAGGACAAACACATTAGATATAACAACTGTTTTTGACTATTGAAGTTTGTGAGGTTTGATAATAAGCTATTTGCGTATATTAAAGTTGCCTATAGTTCTTCATTGCTAGTTAAATTATACTTAGTGACTCATATAGATTTCTTAGTAACATATATAGTTAACTATATTTTAGATTTGTTATCTGTTAAGCAGTAGATTTATAAGGACAAACATTAAATATAACAACTGTTTTTGATTTTTGAAGCTTGTTTGTGAGGTTTGATAATAAGCTACTTATATATATTAAAGTTACTTACAGTTTTTCATTACTAATTACACTATACTTAGTGACCCATTTAGACTCATTATTTAAAAAAAATCAAATTAAAAAATAGTGGGTTTTTTTACAGTTAACTGTTTATGTAGGCTAAGGTAAATTAATATATTAATAGTTGACAACATTGCTATTGTTAGAGAGTTGATAGGTTTTGAATATTTAATTTGCCCCGCTAGTCGGAATGAGAGACAAACACAGAATTTGGGTTATAAAAATGGGCCGCTTTATTTGAATTAACCAACAACAAACTCAACTACGGCAAGGGCCTAACTGGCGGTACAGGTCAGGCTCTGGGGTCGCTCCGTACCCCACCCTGACCTGTCTGGGCAAGACACCCGCTGCCCCGGGTGCGAGCCATCAGTCCAGTGGCTGTGACCCAGTCTGGCCAGGCAAAGTGGTTCACCCCAGCAAAGCTCCCCCACCCGGCCGCACGGCAGCGGGGGGAGACTAGCTTGTGCCTGGGTTCCCCACCCAGGGCGTCCAACCACGTAGCCGTACCGTACAGCAGCCAGCCACATCTGATAGACCCCAATTCCCCCCCCAATGGGGAGGTGCCAAGGGTGCTCGCCGGCCCGCAATAGATTCTTTCCTAACTAAAACATCCTGCCACCCGTGACAGTAACTCAGCCCCCACCAGGCCAAGTATCCCACCATTCTCCCAGTGCGAGGTAGGCAAAAAAACTCCCACCCAAGGCCAATCCGGGTGGAGAGACAAAAAATTCCTACCTGGCCCCAATTAAATGGCAACCGGCTAATCCCGCACTGAAATAGGGTGAGGTGGGTGGGCCGAGCACAAGGCGAGACTGATGCTGAAGAGGGACGAAGGATCAGCAAATGCTGCCTAACTCCGCCCCCCCAAAGGCAAAGCCCCGGGAGAGTAGGCTAACGGACTGCCTCCCTCCTCCAGCACGGCAAATCGCTGCCACCAGCCTAAAAGGCTATGCCATTGGCTGGCTGGCAGAATTGCCCCGCTAGTCGGAATGAGAGACAGACACAGAATTTGGGTTATAAAAATGGGCCGCTTTATTTGAATTAACCAACAACAAATTCAACTACGGCAAGGGCCTAACTGGCGGTACAGGTCAGGCTCTGGGGTCGCTCCGTACCCCACCCTGACCTGTCTGGGCGAGACACCCGCTGCCCCGGGTGCGAGCCATCAGTCCAGTGGCTGCGACCCAGTCTGGCCAGGCAAAGTGGTTCACCCCAGCAAAGCTCCCCCACCCGGCTGCACGGCAGCGGGGGGAGACTAGCTTGTGCCT
Organism: Eublepharis macularius; assembly: GCF_028583425.1. Lineage (NCBI taxonomy): Eukaryota > Metazoa > Chordata > Lepidosauria > Squamata > Eublepharidae > Eublepharis > Eublepharis macularius. Next base: position 120,264,445 of record NC_072797.1, on the reverse strand, counting down.
GGGTTCCCCACCCAGGGCGTCCAACCACGTAGCCGTACCGTACAGCAGCCAGCCACATCTGATAGACCCCAATTCCCCCTCCAATGGGGAGGTGCCAAGGGTGCTCGCTGGCCCGCAATAGATTCTTTCCTAACTAAAACATCCTGCCACCGCAGAGGCAAAGCCTCTGCTTAGGCCTCCGTGCCCGACACATGGCTTAAGGCCAACCTCAGCCCTTGCCGCAGGTCATTCAGGAAAATGCTGTTCCCTCTAAAAGAGAGGTGAACCCCATCCCCTCTGTAGAGGTCAGCAGACTCGGCCCGGATCCGCGGATGGGGCAAGTAGATCCCCAACCCACTTGTCATAGTGTTAAATAGGGCACTATTGGCCATTCGCCTTGCCCTATCCACAGCCCTGTGGTCCAATGCTTCCCGCCACACCCGGCGTGGAAGCATCGCCGACCAAAAGATCAGGACGCCAGGCCACCTCCTCTGAATCTCAAGGAAGTCATCGCGAGCCTGCCACGACAGAGCAACGCCCTTTGTGAGGCCCAGATCATTGCCACCTAAGTGGACAACCAGGATGTGAGGCGGAGGGGCGCTCCACCCTTGAAACAACAAAGGCAGCAAACCAGCCCAACGGAGGCCTCTTCTGCCTTGCCATTCCACTGTGGCCCATCTGCTGAGTCCCAGCTGGGACCCCACTCGCATCCTCTTCGCTTGGTGCGCCGCCCAAAAGACCATGCTATGGCCACAAATAAGGATCCGAACCCGATCCCGCCATGCAGCAGCACCTGAAAGAAAGACAATATCAACAAGATTGTCCCCCAAGTAGGGGCCTCATGTACGACTTATAAGCCGCCGATCGCCAGCTCCCTACTTTCTGGATCACTGTCCCCGAATATCCCATGGCTGCAGCTGTGGAAGCTGCACCAATCTGGAAAGAGTGGGTTCCAAATTTGACCCCACCCAGACCCAATTTAACAAGTGCCCTACCCGTGACCGTCCAAAACTGGTATTTGGTCAACGGGGTACCATTAGCATGACAAAACAACGCTCCAGGCGCAGAACCACGTACCTTCACGTATGCTTCCAAAGCCACCACTGGGCACAAATCCGCGATAGCGCACTTACCAATCTTCAACTCTGCCCCCCTCTGCATTTGGTCGGTCTTAGAGCGTCTAATCCTAATAACTACTTGGTCCCCCTGAAACTTAACATCTGTCACCGCTATGGCGCGACCAGAATCATCCTTAAGGGATTGGGTGACCAACTCGCTAACTCTCAGGGCCCCAAAAAACGCAGTCAATGATGCTGCGTGAAACAGTAGCTGCTCAAAGGGTGAGCTGCAAACCCTAGGCCACGTGGCCTTTAAACCCAGTAAAATACTTGGCGAAATAGGCTGCCTGTTGTCGCTTGGCTTGGCAGCCTCCCTGGACCACCCTTCCAGCATTTTCCTGATGTGGAAGTCCACAGTGGTGTCAGTAAAACCGCGTGCTTTTAAGGCGAATGCCAAAGCCGCCATTTGGCTACAGATATACTTAACCCCATGCCCCTTACCTTTTTGCTGGACACAAAAACGTGCTAAGTGCCCTGCCGGAATAGGCCACTGCTGGGGAAGGCCAACTTCATGCCTGAACCCCACGAAGTGCCTCACCGCCCTGTCATAGGCTCTCCTGGTACTAGGGGCTAATGCTAACTGGATAGCCCTGGAGGCTTCGGATTCCCAATCCTCCAAAGCTCCTGAGGCACCTGGGTAGGCAGCAAATCCGCCTCTGGGGCAAGCTGTCAAAACCGGTCCATCTGCAAACGAGATAGGGCGTCTGCAACCTCATTGTTTAGCCCTGGTATATGCTTTGCTAGAAATAAAATGTTGAGATGCAAGCACCTTAACGTAAAGGCTCGGACCAGTCTCATAACCCTAGGTGACTTAGAAGAGAGCGAGTTCACTACCTGAACCACTGCCATATTATCGCACCAAAAGTGCGCTGAGTGGTTGGATAGCTCATCACCCCACAAGTACACCGCCCCCAAGATTGGGAAAAATTCCAGGAATGTTAAATCCATGGTAATGCCTCTTTCAACCCACTCATCGGGCCATAGGCCCGAGCTCCAATGGCCCCTAAAGTAAATACCAAACCCTATTGAGCCGGATGCATCAGAGGAAACTTGCATTTCACCCTCTAGCAGCAGTTCTTGTCTCCAGAAGGAGACCCCATTAAAACCCTCCAAGAACTGGCTCCAAACTTCCAGATCCTCCCTCATCCCCGGGGATATACGCGTCCTGTGATGCGGAAGCCTGAGCGTCCCCATCACCTCACAAAAATGCCTGAGAAAGGCTCTACCTGGGGCCACCACCTTGCAGGCAAAGTTCAGGTGGCCTACCACCTGCTGTAATTCCAGTAAGGAAACCTTCCGTTTATCCAAAAGGGCACTAATCCGCGCCCTCAGCGCCACCAGCTTTTCTTCTGGCAGCCTGGATGTTTGGCGCACGGTATTGAGTTCAATACCCAGGAAGGTAAGTACCGTCGAAGGGCCTTCAGTCTTTTCATGTGCCATGGGAACACCCAGTTCCTCAGCTAACCGCATGAAATCCCCCAAAAGCCTGGCACATTGGCCCGAATTGGGGGGCCCAACCAGAATAAAATCATCTAAATAGTGGGCAGAGTCACGGCAGCGCTGCCTGTGACGCAAGGCCCACTCAAGAAATGTGCTGAACTGCTCAAAGACAGCACAGGAAATGGAGCACCCCATCGGGAGAGCCCTATCCATATAATACTGGCCCTCAAATGCAAATCCAAGGAGCTCGAAGTCCTCAGGATGCACCGGAAGAAGGCGAAACGCAGACTTAATGTCGCATTTTGCCATCTCCGCTCCCGGGCCACAACGCCGCACAACTTTGACCGCTTGGTCAAATGACGTGTAACGCACCGAGCATAAGTGCTCAGGAATCGCGTCATTGACAGACCCACCCCTGGGGTAAGACAGGTGGTGAATCAAACGAAATTCACCAGGAGCCTTCTTGGGTACTACCCCAAGGGGGGAGACCCGTAAATGAGGTACCGGAGGGAAGGGAAAAGGGCCTAAAACCCTGCCCTCCGTGCACTCCTTAGAAATCTTTGCCCTAACTACATCTTCCATACCTACTATGGAATGCAAATTAGGCACCATAAAGGACCTACGCGGTCCTTGAAAGGGTATCCTAAAACCCAACAAAAAACCCTGTAACAAAAATTGGGCGTCAGCCCTGTTAGGGTAGTCGGCCAGCACAGCCTCAAGTACCCTCACTTTTATTGGGCTGGGGCCCTTTACCAGGCCCCTGTTGCCCACCTGAGCCACCCCCTTTTCTCCCAAATGGATGCTGTTTTTTGCAGGCGTTAAGGGGGTGGGGTCCTCTGCAGCTCGGGCACTCATGGCCAAAGTGACAGTTCTTTCGGTTGCATACCCCCTTTGAGGTAAACTCAAAGCAAAGCAGTCAGGGCTGAACCGACTGCCCCGTAGGGGTGCGGGCGCCATAAGAAACTTGTGCTGCTCCCCCCGCCGCCTGAAACGATCTTTGAACAATGTGGCCACTATCTGACCTGTCACCTACAGAGGATTTAGCTGGAGTCATTAGCTGAAGCCACAGGTGCTGGTGCACCTGGTCCCACGGCAATGATGGGTTCAATGCGGCCCTCATCCAGAATTCCTCATCGTATTGAAGCCACGCTGGGGCAGCAAATTCCAAATGGGCCCTATAAACAATGTCCATGTACTGGAAGAACGGGGCCGCTCTCCAAGGCTGCACTCTAGCTATGACCCCGGCGTAAATCAAGAACCCCGGCAGCCAGTTGGCCCAGGATCTATCGATCTTGCGGCGCCTAAGGCGCTCCTTATCGCGATCCTCCAGTTCCTCTTTATCCTTCTTCTCCAGGTCCCTGAAGAGAAGGGTAAAGACATCGACATATTCCCCCCGGAGGATCCTCTCCCTCGTGGCCGGGGTGAGATGATCTCCCAGCGGCATTGCCGTATCGCCTACTGGAAGGGCCCTATAAGGCACAGGTCCATAATTATGCCATGGCGCCCCACCAAATGAACCCCACGGCTGTGTGTAGCCCATTCCTGCCTGCAACTGTGCTGGGGGGGTGTCCAACCAGAGGAGCCGTGCACCTGGCCATGCGCTGGCGCCTGACACCAATGACCCCAGCCCAGCCCTAACCCAGCTCCTGAGGGGCCAGGAACGGCCCCTCCTTGTGCATACGCACTGTGCTGTGTGTCCTGACCTGCCTGGCCCCATGGCCAGGTTCCCCACTGGTGGAGGCCGAGACACTTACCGTCCACCTCGGGTGGCTGCACTACCAGCGCCACTTGACCTGCCTCTTCAGCCCAGCTCGCTTCCCCTTCCATCATTGCTGGTTCCACTGGATCTTCTTCAACAGCTTGCGATGCCCCTGAAGTTGATGGGACGCAAGTACCCTCTGCAGCGTTGCCTTCCAAAGCAGCCAAACGAGAAAGAATGTTAGAAAAGGAGGCCGCCTTTGATGCAACCCTCACAGGTCTCTTGCTCGCAAGCCCACGGGGAGGAACAGCCGACCCCGCCTTTTCCAGGGCCGCAATCCTCGCTATTATGTCTTGCTGCACTGATCCCCCCTCTTCTTCATCAGAAGACAGGGGTATTGCTGGCCGTTTGGGTGGGCGCTTAGCAGGCTGAGGGCGCTTAGCCAGCTGCTTGCCCTTAGATACACCCCCTCCCTTCTTGGGACCCATGATGCAACACCTATTACGCGTGGAGTTACCCCTGCCCCACCGCACTCAGCAAGCCACCGTGGGTAAAAAACCAAGGCCCTGCAAAAGGTGATGAAAGTGCGCCACCTGCTGGTTATCCCACCACACTTAGTAATTTGCTAACTGATTAAAACAAGGCCTTGCCAAATGATGTAACTGCACCCCCTGCTGTTGCTGAGAGAAATGGAGACCTAGAGCAGGCTTGGAGGGCGCCCCCTGCTGTTGCTGAGTGTAATGAGACCCAGAGCAGGCTTGGAGGGCCACCTGGTGGGACTGTGGGGTAATGCCGGCTGGCCGCAAACCAGCTTACAGGAGATCAAGCCTAAAATGGGGGGGGGGGCGGAAAATGCCCCCAGAAACCCAGGCAGGCCCCAAGGCTCGATCGCTAAGCCACTCCACCCACCGGGCGCACACGGTCAGGCCCGTCTGGGGGCGGTTGAATACCGCGCACGGGGCAACGCCGGCCTGCAGGCCCACCAATAGGTGCGCACGAAGCGCAGGCCACTGGGGCTGCCACGCGGGCTGCCACGCCAGGCACCCACCGCTACTGCGGCCTCTGGAAGAGGGCCCCCGGCGCTGCAAGGGTGGACTGAAGGGCTTCCCCCGGCCGAAATGCTGCCGCGGAGCGAAAGGATCACACAGGCAAAAAGCGGCCGCTAAAAGGCGCACCGCACGGTGGCGGGACGCCCGAATGGCGCCGCGACCACCCCAACACCCCCGGAAACCCTGAAAATCCAATCGGGGGGGGCAAGACAAGCAACGTAGGGAAGCCACCCCCAAAACTCTCCCCCCGCGACACCAATCCCGTGCTCCGGAGCAGCCTCGCCCTCCGGCCTCGTGCTGAGGATGCAGACTGTGATCCTGCCTGCACTGAGCACAAGGCGAGACTGACGCTGAAGAGGGGCGGAGGATCAGCAAATGCTGCCTAACTCCACCCCCCCAAAGGCAAAGCCCCGGGAGAGTAGGCTAACGGACTGCCTCCCTCCTCCAGCACGGCAAATCGCTGCCACCAGCCTAAAAGGCTATGCCATTGGCTGGCTGGCAGAATTGTACTGAAATTTACAAACACTGATATACCTTTTTTATTTTTCTCTTATAAACAAAATGACCATATCCAAATTAAAGGTACTCTCACAAAATATTCGTGGTCTCAACAACCCAGTGAAACAAAAAAGGGTTCTGACCTCTCTTGTAAAGACATCTCCAGATATAATTTTATTTCAAGAAACCCACCTCCATGCTAAGGTTGAAGAAGAACTAAAATTGTCATGGCTCAAACACCAATTCCACGCAAAAGGTAGTTCTAAAGCTAGAGGAGTTGCAATACTTCTTTCTAAAAATATTGCATTCATATATAAAGATGTCTTAAAAGATCCAAGAGGCAGATTCATATTTTTGAAAGGTCAAATAGAAGGGCAAACTTATACACTAGCATCTATCTATGCTCCCAATGACAATCAGTTGTGTTTCCTTGAGGACACATTAAAACAGCTGCAACTATTCCAGGAAGGGTTGGTAATAATAGGAGGAGACCTTAACTATATTTCTAATTACAAATTAGATAAAACAAATTCCACTAGCAGAAAAACCAAAAATAATAGAGATGGCACCCCTTTGCCAACATTATTAAAGAAATTCCAACTGACTGATATTTGGAGGGTCTTACATGGCACAGAAAGGGACTATACATACTATTTGATGAGACATAAAGTATACCCCAGAATAGATTATGTTTTGCTTTCATCAGATCTCGTAGAAAAGACACTGAATGCTGAAATTAGATTGATCAACTATTCTGACCATGCATGGGTAGAATGCATGGTCTCCACCAATGAGGCAACAAAGAAATTGAGACACTGGACTTTTTACAAAAATTTAATTTTCAATCTCAGTGCGGTTAATCAAATTAATCAACATATAAGTCAATACTTGACAGACAACCAAAATTCTGACACAACACCAAATGTGATATGGGACGCATTAAAAGCAGTACTACGAGGGCAAATAATTGCCTTATCAGCCCATATAAATAAAAACAAAAATGCTCAAAGGCAAGATATCCTAATCAGAATGCAACAATTAGAGAAGCAACATAAAGAAACAGGAAACAGGAAAATATATAGACAGAAATTAAATGAGTGCAAACTACTAGAGACTTTAGAAATTAATAAAGTATATAGAAATCTCCTATTCATGAAACAGAAATTTTGGATTAAATCCCCTAGAAACCTAAGACACTTAGCATGGAAAATAAAAGGAAAAAAACCATCCAAAGATATTAAAATAATAAGAGACAACAAAGACCAAGTTCATATTAAAGTTCTAGATATAGCAAAGATATTTAAAGACTTCTACTCCAAATTGTATGCAACTACTAACCCCAATCTAGATGATATTAAACAATATTTACAGAATCATGAAGGCCTTAAGAAAATTAATAACATGCAGCAGGCAATAATGGAAAAACCAATAACAGGACAAGAAGTATTAGACTCAATAAAATATCTAAATAACAATAAGGCATCTGGGCCTGATGGCTTTTTGCCAGAATTTTACAAAAAATTTGCTAATTCCTTAGTTCACCCTTTGGTAAACGCTTGTAATAATATTATATCTTCTGACATTTTGCCTTTACAGCCTTCATTTCATCCATACGCAAAGGTTTGGCAAGAAGCTGTTGCTGAGCCATATCTACACATGGAAGATCAAGGTGAGAGAAAAATGTTTCCAAGTCTTTTCCTGATGGATCTTTGTCCTTACTATGCTTTTGAAATGGTAAATTTATTTCAGTAGAGGTAGTAGGCATTACAGTCTCCTCTTCATCAATCACAGGAATATAAGTTTTGTTCTTTCTCTGCCTTAAATAATGGGCCAGTAATCCGGCACTCCAGGCAGCAGCCCCGCTGCACTAAGCCTAGTTTGCAGGCTTGTGGGAGGGAGACAGACCCCCTCCCTTTATCCGGGTATTCTGGCCGGGGCCGGAGCCAGATGCCTTAGTAGGCTGCTCTGCCATCCCGGACAGCAGTCGTGTCCTTCACTCGGCCCACCCACCTCACCCTGTTGCAGGGCAGGATTAGCCGGCTGCCGTTTCCGGAGCCAGGTAGGAATTTTTTGCCCCTTGCCTGAATTGGCTGTTGTGCGGGGTTTTTTTCCGCCTACCTTGCACTGTTGGCAGAGGTCTGAGGCTTTGGCTGGGGTGGGCTGTCCGGGTTGCCCCTGGCAGGAGTTTTGGGTAATAGGGAGCGGGCCGGTGAGCACCCAGAGGCATTTCCCCATTGGGGAAACAGGGTCTGCCAACAGTGCGGTATGCTTGTGACGGCTACCATTGCACAGAAAGACACCTGCGGGGATCCCCAGGCACAAGTCCTTCCATCATGCTTTACGGCTGGGGCGTTAGGAACTTGATGGGGGGATCCAGTAGCCTAGCTGGCCGGGAGGCAGCCATTCCTTGAATGGCCTAATCCCGGGGCTGTGGGGCTCGCCCAGACAGGTCAAGGCGGAGGTCCAGAGTGGACCCCGTGGCTTGACCTGTACCGCTTAGTTTGCCCTTGCTGTTGTTTATGTTATGTTATTCAATAAACGGCCATTTAGTTCCAAGCCTGTGTCTGTCTCTTCATTCCCACTAAGGTTGCAATCTGTCAGCTCATCTCCTCAGTGTCTGTGTGTGTGCGCACGTGTGTGTAGAGGAGTATTTCGCCAAATGTGTTGCTCCGTATGAAGAATCTGTGCACAGATGCCCCACGTGGAGCAACAAAATCAGCAAAATAACTCCCCTCCCTGCAGTTTTCGCACATAAGAATGGCTTGAGGGAAAGGCAGGAGCTTGCTCAGTGGTGCTATTCTGAGCCTGTTTGGGGCTCTCCTTTTTAATGAAGCAGTTCCCCGCAGCTGCCATGTGCATGGCCGTGCATAAACGTATCATCTAGAGGCACCCTAAATCTTATGATGAGCATGCAGTGTGGTTTTCCTGACATCTCTTGTGAATTATCTTTTGAAACCAAACTTCCCCATAGTGAACCTGAAGGGAATGCTCCCCCCCCCCAAATTAGCATCCTTGGAGTGAGGATTATTTTTAAATCACCAAAAATACCATTGTGCAGGTCTCTCTGAAACAGATCCTAGGCTTAGTTCTCTTGCTCTGGAAGGCTAAATTGCTACTTTGGGGACTTGGAAGACGGAGACAACATCTTCTTGCGGTGATTTAAAAGTCTTATGTGATAAGGCTGCAATCCCTGAGAAGGTTAACAGCCTTTGAATCAAGGACCTGACATTGTTCATTTTGATGTGTTTACTGCAAAGTGTTAATTGATAAGCAGAAGAATGCATGTGTACGTTTTGAAGCTGTTGCTTCTTTTTATCACTCATTCCATCTCAGGAGAAATACGAGCGCTGGAGGGTGGTGACAAATGCAGGGTTTTTACCTTCTTCTGTCGAGCTTGTTGTTATCTTGTTCTTTAAGTTGTTCCCTTTTGTCAAAGAAAATGTGATATGCTTCCCCCCCCCCCATTAGCACTTGTTTCATTTGGTGCAACAATGGAAAAAAGTTGTGCAGCTTTGACTCAGTGGTCCCTCGGTAGTTCATTCAAATTCCAGAGCAGTTTTTAAAAGAAGCCTTGTAAAGAGCTGCTCTTCAGCAGATGCCGCAGGAAAATTTAAGGTGACACCTGCTGATTCCTAAATCTGAACCTTTACTGGTCCAAGAACAGACAATTACCTGTGACACATTTGCAAAAAAAATTGCTGATAAAATAGCATAAATATACTCTAATCTGGATACCAGCTGTATTATAAATGAATTGGAAGAAATGCTTAGTACGTCATCTAGACTGCATTTGAACAATTTTGATCCAGTTACAGTGATAACTGTGAAGGCCACTACTTGTGCACTGGATCCTTGTCCATCTTGGCTGCTAAAGTCATGCAAGAAACACATTAAATGATCTCTTAATGTCTATTATAAACCAGTTACTAGCTCAGGGCACCTTCCCTCAGTCACTCAAAGAGGCAGTCCTCCTTGACCTACTTAAAATACCATCCATAGACAAAAGTGAAGTGGCTAATTGTTGCCCAGTCTCTAATCTGCCCTTCCTGTGAAATGTGATTGAGAGGGCAGTTGCTGACCAGCTCCAGGTCTTTGATAACTTTGGTGATCCCCACCCTTTTCAGTCTGGGTTCAGGCCAGACTATGGTATGGAGTTGGCTCTGGTAGCTTTAGTCAATGACCTCCATCTGAATATAGACCAAGGCCATGCTTCCTTGTTGCTCCTCCTGGATCTATCTGCAGACTTTGATATAGTAGACCATTCTATCTTGTTGAGGTGTTTGGAGACAGAAGTGGGTATCAAGGGTTCTGCCTTGGACTGGTTTAAATCATTCCTCGTGAAACAGACTCAAATGGTTCCTACTAGTGACCAGCTTTCTTCAATGCTGGTATTATCTTGTGTGGTTCCACAAGGTACAGTCTTATCACTATGTTACTCAACCTTTATGTAAACCTTTAGTAAAAAATCATTCATATCTAAGGAATTGGATGTCATCAGTATGCTGGTGACACCCAGCTCTATATCTCTCTATCCAAGTCCCCTGATGACAAATTAGAGGTCCTGAGTCGCTAACTTATAGCTGTGGTGAAATGGCTGAAAGCGAACGAATTGAAATTGAACCCAGACAAGGTAGAAGTGATGCTGGTAGGAGAAGCAGAGATTTTGAAGGACATTGGGCTTCCCACTGTTGATGGGGTTCAGGTGACCCATGCATATGTGGTTAAGAGCCACAGGTTATGCTAGATCCAACATGGCTGCTAGAGAAGCAAGTACCTTGACATGGCCCCCTTCCTTCACATGGCCAATCATGCTATGGTAACATTGACACTAGACGACTGAAATGCATTGTATATTGGTCTCCCTTCAAGGTCAACTTGAGATTTCTGCTGATGCAGAATACTGCTGATTTGTTATTATCAGGAACTAGGCAGAGCATGCATATTACTCTTATGATAAAGACTCCATTGGCTTCCCATCATGAAAAGAATCTTACTCTGCCTGGAAATGTAAATTTCTTTAGTAAAATAGCAGCAGGCAGCTGTCTTCTATAGTCCTGTATTACTTATATAATATTTAGCTTGGGTATGAAAGGATGATGCCTACCAATAGCATCAACTTACCTTGATCCAAGATAGCATTGAGGCAAAGAGACAAAAATATGGACCAGGGGAGGTGGAAGAAACACTCCTATTCCACCTGTTATGGCGGCAGAGACTCAAACTCATGATAATTCCCAGGCTCTCTTTTGGACTTTCTAGAACAATTACCCTTTGGTAACTACCTGTTTGGCAAGATGACCTTAAAAACACCTTCTCTCGCTCTTCTGTTGAAGTGGAGAATTTTCCAGAAGCTCTCTTTTTATGTGGAAAAAAATCCACTTCTCAAGATTCATTGGTTCATAAAAAATTATTTATTTACTTCATTCAAACCCTGCCCTTCTCCCCAATAAAGACCCAAAGTCTTTATTGGGGAGAAGGGCAGGGTTCTCCTCTCCTACATTTTATCCTCACAATAATCCTTTGGGGGCATTTTAGGCTGCAAATGTGAGACTGGCCCAAAGTCACCCAGTGAGCTTCCCTGACAGAGCTCCCAAATCCAACACTCTAACTACTAGACAACTCTGCCTCCAGCATGGACGAATACTATTTCCAATACAATATTAGGCAAACATAGTAGTTTCAATTTCATAATTAATATATCCCAGGTGATTATCTCTAGGCATTGTGTGAGAGAGAACACTTATGTTTTATTTATTTGTAAACCAGGGGCAACCAGGGAGTAAAACTACAAATATGTGTAATAATCTAAATATTAGAAATCAAGTTATAAATTCAGTTGTGCAGGTCAAAGTAAAACTAAAGTTGAAGTTCTTATTTAGATATCTCTTGAATGGTGAAATGGAAATTGTAATCACCGGTCTGCTAGGGAACATCTAATGAAAGTGAGGCTATGGAGAGTGACAGTGAAATTAAAGTCCCTAGTGACCACCACAAAAAAGAAGTAAAATCAATTGAAATAAGCAGTTCCACCCATGGTATATCACGCACAGTTCTTTGAGCGTGCTAAATTTTAGTGTGATAACAGTACCTTTTGTCCCAGAAAACACACATCCTTCTTCCTAGAAATGAAACTGAACACAACCAGCGGTCTCTGCCTTTCTCTGGGTATTCACAGGCCAGTTGGACATAAATTTAGCTCTGAGGTCATTATTCTCTTGTATGTAATGCAAAACCTTTTCTGTGGCAGTAAATGGGGAACTTCTCACAGATGTCTTCCTCCATTTTAAGGCAGATGTTTTCCTAGCTTTTGCCCTTCCCGTCTAGCTTGCTGCCACACTGCTGTCCTCTGCAAACAAGCTAGGGGTAGCCTCTCCTTCTGGAAAGAGTCAATCTGATTAGCTGATAACGTCTTATCTAGATGCAGGAAGGCTCAAACAAAGGAAATGAATATCAGCTTGGCTGGCACATCATAATCAAGCTGTCACAGGGGGGTGGAAATGGGATCACAGCTTGATTTGACAGTCACTGCTGATACGAAACCTCAACCATTTACACTGAGTGCCGAGGCTTTGAGAGCACACCGATTCCTTGGCCCCGCACCTCAGGAAATGTGGTACCCTAATTTTGCTTGCTTGGTTCTTGAATGAGGAACTTTGCTCATAGCATTTGTTAGCAAAGAGATAGGGTGAATTAATGTTCCGTTTTGTCTGTTTTTCTAGTCACTCATATTTCTGTCAGCGCATTCAGTTTTTTGCCTTTTGCTTTTGGCTTTATAGATTTGTGTTGCATATACACATGTGATTTATATAGTGCTATATAGTTAGTATAGTGTTATGTACAATGTATGTTATGTATACATATGTCATACCTCATGTTTGTTTTGATACACAAATCAGGTTGAAAATACGTCTGGTACTGGGAAAATGTTGGTATGAAGAAACTGAAAACAGCACAGCAATAAAGAATTTTGGGTTCAGTTCACAGAAGGAAAAACAAATTGAAAACAGGGCTCTGAAATGGTAGGGGTGAGGAATTTTGAAATTATCTTTAGGAAGCGCCAAGCCTGCCTGGGAGATACTGTTTCTCGCTTTTGGTTTTCCTTCAAATACCTTTGATACTTAACCCAAGCAAACCTGCACTGAATTTTGTTTCAAGAAGAAGTCATTGGCTGCTTATAATGGCACAGAAGAATCATTATACAAAAAATTATTCAAATTTTGCACAAAGCACAATATGAGTCATTTTTGAAGGTTCCAGTTTGGGTGCAAAAATATGGTCAATTATTGAGAACTCAAGAGTTTTGATAATTATGGTAAACATTTTTTAAATTTTAAGGTTCCACTGTCATCAAAGGGTGGTAGATCTGTCTCCCAAGTCCTCCTGACAGATTAACCTCCTGCAAAAAACAGTGGAGGTAAACCTGGCCTCTGGACTTCAGACATCAAGAATACTTCCAATGTAAAACTGCGGTAGAATACCTAGACCGTTTCCACATGGCTTACCTTCCCTTGGAAGGACCCAGAACATCATGCAAAAAATGCGGAAAATTGCGTTTTCTCGCACAAGATTTGCACAATGTTGCATGACATCGTGCAAATCTTGCGTGAGAAAACGCGATCTTCCGCGTTTTTTGCGCCATGTTCCGTGTCCTTCCAAGAGAAAGTAAGCCATGTAGAAATGGCCCTAGTCATACCTCAAATGGATACCCAAAATAGTATGATTACTCCTGAAATTTCAAGGTAGCAGTAATTATGCTCTTTCTGAAATACCAAAATGAAATTAAAATGAAAATTTTAGAAGTACATGCCCCTTGTTGATATGTAGTATAATTAATTTAACCTTCCAATTTAATTCAGGAAACTGCAAAAAACCTATAATTTCCATCTGCGGCACTAGAAAATATTGCTGGAGAGGAACGGGAGGAGTAATTTACAGCACAGGCAAGTCCTTGTTGACGTTTACTCTCAGAGCAGAACTACAAGTGACAAAAGGCACAGGTTGGACACTTGTCAGCTTCCCTCAAGTTTTGATGGGAAATGTAGGCATCCTGGTCTTGCAGCTTGGCTCTCTGACTGCTGTCCAATGGACTTTTCAACTGTCACTTGTCCAACATTCCGCCAAGCTGCCTACATTTCCCATCAAAACTTGAGGGAAGCTGACAAGTGTCCAACCTGTGCCTTTTGTCACTTGTAGTTCCGCTCTCAGTTAAAAGACCCATTCCAAGTAGGAAATTACTGTCCCCTTTCAGAATGGAACCATTTGTGGCTTAGTGTGTGTGAAGAATTGTTGTGAGTGAGAACTGGCAAGGAGGAAGCTGACTCTTGTGTGAGTGTGCGAACAATTGCGAGAATCCGTGTTGAACACTTGCAAATCCTTTAACATTTTTGAGCATTCAACAGTGATTTTTGCAAGAACATAGTCAGCTTCTGGTCAAGAATGAGGGTGTTCACCAATCTTTACTTCCAATATATTTTAACTCATTTTTGTGAGTGCATCTTTTCACTATCACCATGCATCTTCTTTCCACACAGCCATTGATATGATTTCCCCCTCCTCAATCCAGCATTTTAAAACATATTTTTTTTGCAGAAGTATCTGTGTCTTTAGGTATTCATTGGGCATCTTAATGTTTAAGAGGGAAAAAAAGGCCTTCAAATTTTCTTCCAAGTACCACCCAAGAGAAAGCCATGTTTATACATAGAAAACAAGCAAAGCTAGGCATGATGCTAGTGAAAAGATATAAATGAAGTTGAGGTTTATGGAGTGTAAGGAATTAGCCACAGAGACCCTCCCCCATGTTCTTTTTTGTTCTACCTCCCTCATTTAACCACTGTGTGGGTGGGGTAGACCACTGCCATAAACCTGGATTTGGAGGGTTTGCTTTATTAAAGAGAGAGCAGGCTACCCCCCCCCATTGTTATTTTTTTATGCCCGAGGCACCATAGTGACCAACAGGATTTTCAGGGTGTAAACTTCAGAGAGACAGAGCTCCCTACTCCAGACAGTCTGAAGAAGAGAGCTCTGACTTTTGAAGGCTTACACCAGAAAATCTTGTTCGTCGCTAAAGAGCCATTAAATTTAATTCCTACTGTTCTACTGCTGATCAACATGGCTACCCACCTAAAACTTCATTTCATTTTCATTTATTCCATTTCCTTTATCCTTTGATTCCCTTGATAGGACCCCCTTTTTAACAAAGGAAAATGGCCTGGATCAGCCACCGAGCCTGGGCTGTACCAAAACCCCCAGTAAGGTTTGAAAAATCTTTTATTAACATATTAACATTTAAAATAGAAGAGGTCAAAAAGTACAGAATAAGCAAGCATTCTATGATTACCAAGCAGAGAAAAACAAATACAAGTGCCTTAACACATGAACAGAACTGCCCGTGTCTAAAACAAACCAGCTTGGCCTATGCCTTCCCAGCAGGTGGCACATCTCCCAGTAGCAGGAACGACCCTGTTTACCAGCCTCATAGGTAAGGTTACCATTGAGTTTTGTGGAAATTCCAGAGCGTCGAACTGATGTGCAGACGTCATATCTGGCTTTTCAGTTGCAAATGATGCTAATGCATTGCACAATGTAATTTTCGCCTATCAAGAAACTGGCCTATTACTAGCCTGTTTCTTGGCCAAAATCTGGTTCAGCCTTCTCTGCCTAGTCAGGCCTCAAAAGAGATATCTGGGAAATTTAGAGGAACTTAGAGCTAGCATAGATATAGCACACTCCCCATTGGTGCAATGACATCATTTGGAAGTGATATGACTGCCGGGAGCATGCACATACTTTCACATGCATGAAAAGATCACCAGGTAAGTGCCAGGTGATCCCCCCTCCCACCTGGCAACTTTACTCGTTATAGCTCAGGTGGGAATAGTTGCTCTGATTAAGGAACATATCTTAGCTGCAGAGGTCACATGTCTAAGCAATACCCCGATTGGCATGTAGAATAAACCCATATTGCCAGAGATGTGGGATAAAAATGGAATTGTAAGTTAGCATTTTACTCTTTTGCCTTTAGCCACCACCCTCTTGTGCTGACATCTGGCCTGGGTGTCACCCCATGAATATTTCAGGCCAGCAATTGGAGTGCTTGTTTGGACTTTGTGGTTTGACCTGACAAAGTAGCATCTGGATTATTAGAAAGGAGAAACTTGCTAAGTATCTTAAGTTCTAGTTAGGTAAATTTTATTCTTTTCTTTCCTGATTTGCATAATTTCTATATATGTAACCTTTCTCACACTTATTAATAAATATAATAATCTTTATCCTTGTGTGATGTTATTGGGTTTGGGGGCTTCAATCTGAATCCAGTGCCCTGGGATTATTTGGCCCAGCTATTTGGCCCATTTAACTGGCTTTTGTGGAACCAGTGGAACTCAGTCTGCTGATGGCCTACCTTGAAGAGCTGAATTCTTGATTACCACCTGGTGTGGCTAGAGGTTTTATTTCCCCAATCTCTGAGCTTAGGGTTAGCAAAAGGAAACTGGTGGCAATGTCTGCCATAGGGTACAAAGATCCTTGTCCCCCCAAAGCATATTTGTTCTTGAAAACACCAGCCTAGGGAGCCTGGGACACCCCTCCCCAATTTCTTCTGGAACCAAGGGTGGATAAAATGGCCAAATTGCCACAAATTTGTCCATCCAAAGTGGGCAAATGGTAGGCCTAGACCTAGGGTTTCATCTGTTATTCTCAGATTCCAACTGCTGATTCAGGATTGGTTGCTATTTCCCTCCAAAACTGCAAGGGCCAATCCTGCATCCAGATTTCCCTAACTTCCCTAAAGCTCTGGGCAGGAAAAAGACGATGGTCCCATTTACCTCTCCGGAAAAAAAAGTTCTCTATTAAGCTAATTTTAAAAAATCCTCCCTGAGGCTTCGTGGGGCCACAGGAGCACAAAACAAAATGGGGAAGTGACGATGAACATCTGGCCTCCAGGCCGACAGTTCATTATTGGGAACAAGAAACAGGGAGTGTAAAGCAAAATCAGCGTTAGAAGGCGCAGCCATTCTTTTACTCCATTGATGAGTTACACACAAAATAAGGGATTCTAAGTAAACAATGCAAAAAGCAGAAACAAAAAAATATGCCTATTGTAGTCTGTAATTATAGAAAATGAAGCTGTCTGTGTCCTGCAGGGGGGGAAATGTAAATGTATAAAGTCTTAACAAGTTACAATTTAGTAAATGATGAATTGAGCACTTTTTAACAAGTGACAATTCATTATTCATGTAATGCAGAAGGACCATGGTCAGCATCAGGGCACGCTCCACATATTCAGTTAACAAATTACAAACACGACTCTGGGGCATAATTTGGGAGAGAAATTGAACAGGCTCCCTCATTGTTTTGAGTGGGTAAGGTTGGATTCCAGGAAATAAATGTTTAATTTAAATCAATGTACCTACAGCTTTATCCATCTTTGGGAGAATAGCTGGGAGGCAATTAATACAGGTTGGCTTGGTTCAGTTCAGTACTTTCAGCTGCCATGGCATCATATTACTATTTAGATCAAAAATGCCAGAGAGGAGGCTGTTTATAAGGGCTCGTCTCTGCTCGATACTTGATCTGCAATTATACGTTTTAAGCCATGCATTTTTAAACACTGGGGGCAATTCAGAATGTTCAGAGCCACCCTGAGAAGCTATTAGAGGCTGCTTCCACACACGTTGGGTAATCCACTTTCAATACTCTTTAGTGAACATTTGAAACTGATTTTCCATGTGTGGAACAAAAAATCCACTTCAAAAGGATTGTGAAAGTGCGTTGAAAGTGCATTATTCAACGTGTGTGGAAATGGCCAGAGATTCAATGATACGACTTCATGGGCTGAGCAGATCATGGGTGGACTTTCCAGGGCAAAACTGGCCATTTAACTGACTAGGTTTAGTAGGCTACTGACCCAGAGGACCACTAGAGGTCAAGAACAAGGAGTGCTAAGCCTCGCACGATCCACAAGTGCTGCAAGAGTTCATTGGCTCAAACCTTGCAGCAGCCACAAGATTACCGTTAGCGTATCCCTTGCTTTCTCCTGTACTGGTGAAGGAGTGCATTGTTTGAGTTTAGTAGCTCACCACTTGCTATGCCACGGGGATTGCTCAGTTTGGCTTGTTTGTGGGTCAGACTTCTCAGAGCCAAGCTACAAGTGACGCCTTACACAGGTTGGACACTTGTCAGCTTCCCTCAAGTTTTGATGGGAAATGTAGGCATCCTGGTTATACAGCTTGGCTCTCCATTACAGCTGCAAGACCAGGATGCCTATATTTCCCATCAAAACTTGAGGGAAGCTGACAAGTGTCTAACCTGTGTCAGGCATCACTTGTAGCTTGGCTCTCAGTCAGCTCCTGAGTTTTTTCCATGAGACCGCCAACCTGGTGGTGATCCGATGGGGGAAAAAAACTCCCTTTGGTTGTACCATTTATGTGAAGACACTTGAGATGCTATTATGGAGAAACAGCACGTATGATGTTTGGACTACATGTGAAAGAGACCAAAAGACTAGGGCAGAGCTAGGACCATTCGAAAAAGCCAAAAGGTAGTAATTATCAAACGAAAATAATCTGCAATGTATAAATTTCAGAGGGAAGGACGTAGCAAAATGAACCAAAACTCAACTGTAAATTTACCAGACCTGTTTGCAAAACAATGCTCCTGTCTTCAGAACTGCATAAGCAAAGTTGAACAGCTCCAGGTGGTCATGGTTCAGTTAATCTTTTGGTTTTCTAGAAGATCTTCTCCTCCTTGTTATATATGAAAGGGGCCAAATACATGGATCTTGCTTCTATGGAAAGACTTTCACCCCAGAAAACATTTGATTTCAGTGTGTAGAGAGCAAAAGAGGAAAGAACCCAGTGTTCTGTCCCGTATGTTCGTTTAGTTATTTACTTCATTTATACTCTGCCTTTCTCTCCATTGGAAACTCAAAGCAACATACATTGTTCTTCTCTCCTTCATTTTATCCTCACAACAATCTCGTGAGGTAGGTTAGGCTGAGAGTGTGTGACTGGCCCAAAGTCACCCATCAAGCTTCTATGGCCTAATGGAAACTTGAACCTGAGTCTACTAGTCTGACACTCTAACCCAGGGGTGGCCAAACTTGCTTAATGTATGAGCCACATAGAATAAAATTTAGATGTTTGAGAACCACAAGATAGGATGCATTGAAGTGACTTCAGAGAAAGAGGTGGGTTTGGTGGAGTG
Source organism: Eublepharis macularius (assembly GCF_028583425.1). Lineage (NCBI taxonomy): Eukaryota > Metazoa > Chordata > Lepidosauria > Squamata > Eublepharidae > Eublepharis > Eublepharis macularius. The sequence goes on along the minus strand of NC_072797.1, from coordinate 120,245,462 downwards.
CCCTGAAAGTGACAATATAGGAAGGGGTGGGGTTTGGTGCAGTATGCTGGAAGTGACATCATCAGAAGGGGATGGAGCTTAGGAAGTGCCATCACCTGACCTTTGACATGGAAGTGACATCACAAAAGTGTCACAAAAGTGATGTCACATCCTTGCTAGTTACCGCCCCCAAAGTCCCCAGGTATTTTTTGAGTTGAACCTGGCAACCCCACATTTTTATTGGAAATATAAAAAGACATGGAAAGAAAGAAGGAAAGGGAGGGAAGGAAATACAAGGAAAGAAAGAAGGGAAAGGAAAGGGAGGGAGGTAAGGACATAGACAGAAGGGAGAAAGGGAAGGAAAGAAGGAAAGAAAAAAGGAAAGAAAGGAAGGGAGGGAAATACATGGAAAGAAAGAAGGAAAAGGAAAAGGAGGGAGGGAAAGACAGAAAGAAGAGAGAAAGGGATGAACTTGAAAAGCAATCTGAAAAGCAGAGATTATTAAAATGCGTGTGGCGGGAGAAGAAAGAACAGAAAAGGCTTGGAAATGGGAGAGAACAGAAGATCAAAAGGCATATTTGGCAGGGATATAAAAGCAACACAAAACCACAGATGGGTTCCTCCCCCCCCCCCAGCTCCTGAAAAAGCAACCTGGCCACCAACTCAACCCCCTCCCAGCATTTCCCCAAGGGAAGGGAAAGGAACTCTGTATAGCAGTAAAGAATGTCTCCAAAGTATAGCAATTTGCTTCTTTAAAGCAAAAATCACTTGAGGTGAAAAACAACCCCCCAAATCTCTGAGTTTTTCTATTCCATGAGTTTATATTCTAGGGAACCATTTTTAAGTTCTCTGTAGAGAGTGCAGCCCCCTGGCAGCCACATCGTGGCTTGAGCTGGGGGACGAGATTTGCCTCCGTGAAAGGAGGAGGAGGCAGGGATTGTCCCAGACATTCAGGGACTTTGCTGGAGGCAGAGCCAGATGCCATAAAAGGCAGCTCCACCCTCCCGGCTGACAGTTGCTCCATGTGATTGGCCCGCCCACCTCACCCTATTGCAGTACAGGATTAGCCATCTGCTGTTACAGAGCCAGGTAAGAATTTTTTTCCCTTTCCCTATATTGGCTGAGGAGGAGCAGGTTTTTTTTCACCTACCTTGTACTACTAGCAGAGGGTTGAGGTAATTGGCCTTAGAAGTGCTGGATAGTATGGACATGGGCAGGATAGAGTTTGGGAATAGGGAGCAGGCTGGCGAGCACCCCCTTGGCAATTCTCCATTGGTGGGGAAATGGGGTGTGACAAGAATGGATGGTTTGCTTGTGAAGGCTACCAGCACCTGGGCAGACCACCTCCAGGTGCAAGTCCTTCCCTCATGCTGTATGGTTGTGGCTTTAGGAGCTTGAATGGGGAGAACCATTTGCCTGCCTGGCCAGGTCTAAGCCATTCCAACAATGGACAGTGGGGCTCGCCCAGACAGGTCAAGGCAGATGTCCAAAGTTGACCCCACGGCTTGATCTGTACTGTTAGTTGACCTTTGCCATATTTAATGGTTGATGTTACATTTAATAAAGCAGCCCTTAGTTCCAAGCCTTGTGTCTATCTCCTTCTTCTGATGGGGGGGGGGGGGGCAAATGGCCATTCACAATAACCTGAAAACCCTTCGTAAAGGGCTGAAGAATATTTACTTCAACACAGATGGATAATATTCATTAGGGGTGTGCATATAGAAAATATTTTTTGTCGTTCCGGGTCTGTGGTTATTGAGTGAAATGTTTAATGTGATTAGGTAGTTTTCCAGTAGGATGTTGCTAGGTCAGGGTCAAAATTTGTTCGTTTTCCCCCCCCATTCTCGTGATTTTTATAACTGTTCTTTTCAATGTGAAAAGGGAGAAGGACCAACTGGAGGGTCTGGAGCAGCTGTTTTTGCACTTAACAGAACCAAAATCTCACAGAACACAGTCCTCCCTCTAATTTAACAAACCCTTAAGTTTAAAGCTGATTGAATAAAGGGGGCAATATTACAGCCCCCCTCAAAGTAGGTCCCTTTCTGTGCAGTCTCACTAAATTCTCTCTACTAAGTTTTAAAATGGCTGCCATGCAGCAGCCAGCAGGAGAGCTCATGCTGGCCACCAGCATTTAAAAAACCAAAGCCCTTTCCGCATTCACTTCATTTCCCTACACTTACAATAAATAACTTTTTTTTATCGTTTCACTGAACACACTATATTTTCCTTCCTTCCTGGTTATGGTCTGTTGTTTGTTTCCTTTCAGAAAATGAGGGAGGATTCCATTGCAGACCTCCATTCCAAGCTACTGTTAAATTTCCATTATTCCCTACGGAGAACTTCGAAGTGTGGGGAGGAAGGGAAATGTTTTCCAACCAAATTTCACCATTTCAGCAGAATATTTTCTGCCTGTCCTTCAAAGAACCCTCAAGTTATGAGCAAATTGGGCAAACTGGCTTTTCATTTTCATTATGCACATTCCTAATATTCAAAAGGTGGAAAAATACCCCAAGGTATTTAAAAAAAGGTTAAAAATTAATTCATTTTTAACTTAACGTATTTTATGTCAATTGTCTAATATGTTAGGTTCAAAACATCATTTTGTCTAATATATTAGGTTCAAAACATTGTTTTGTTGTTGGGGGGAAATGATTGACCAAATATTGATTTTGAGTTGTAACAAAATTAAAGGAAGTCAACACAATGTGACAAGAAAATGGCTGTGTATCAAAACTTATTTCTTTTGAAGTTTCTTTTCGAAATGGTTAAAGGATTTGTCAAGCAGCTGAAGTCAAGTTTCTGTCCAAGTAAGTTTGTCTAATTTAAAATATTGATTTACATTTATTGGTTTCAGCATTCAGGGAAGCAGAGACCATTTTGTTTGAGGGTGCAGATTTTAGACCTTCGTCTATGCTATTCAAAAGTTAGGAATGTTAAGAAGGATTGCACAGAGGAAAATAACAAATTTGATATGTTGGAGCCTTGGTAAAGAGCTTTTTCCTCACATCACCAGTAAGAGTGACATGACAATAAACTGTGGAAGTGAACTCCACCTTTTAAAAGGCCCATTGTGAATGCATTTACTGTTTAACTCTTTTCCAAAGTCTCCATCTGTTAAACTGTTTGTGCCAAATATTTATCTGTTCATTGAAGGGTGCTGGCACACATGGTGGTGGTTCTGGTTAGAAAAGTTTCTCTGAGCGGGAACTCATCAGTATCCCAATAGAGGGAGGACCCAAATCAGAATTCAGCACCCCATTAATGAAGGTAGAAATGTTGGCGAAGTAAAAGGGTTTATTAGAGTAAAAGGATCCAAATAAACTGATGTCCAGCAGATATCTCTGACCATGCATGCTATGCAGGGCATGCCCACTAGCTTACATACCTTCTTATGAACAAGTCATCAGGAAAGCTATTTAGAATATCAAATTACATCTACAACAATGCAAACATTTATTCAGAAAATTCTGAAAGATTGACAGGCAGTATAATCTGCTATGTGTTCCACCTTATGGCGCCTCTTATTATCTTTTTGCATACCAAGAGGGGTGCATACCAAGAGAGGAGAGCCAGTTTGGTGTAGTGGTTAAGAGCGTGGGACTCTAATCTGGAGAACCAGGTTTGATTCCCCACTCCTCCACTTGAAGCCAGCTGGGTGACCTTGGGTCAGTCACAGTTTCTAGGAGCTCTCTCAGCCCCACCCACCTCACAGGGTGTTTTGTTGTAGGGATAATAATAACACTTTGTAAACTGCTCTGAGTGGGTGTTAAGTCATCCTGAAGGGTGGTATATAAATTGACTGTTGTTGTTGTTGTTGTCATTGTTGTTGTTATTACATTTGAAAGACAATAAGGGGAGTACTGGGGAATCAAAGCCACAACATCCAGACACTCTCAAGGCCCTCTCCTATTATAAATCATGGTACTCTGGAATATCCCCATTTCCCACTATCTTGGGCTGAACTGCTAATTTAGCAAGGCCATTACATTTAGGTGAAAAGAGAAGCAAAGGGAGGGAAGCAGCCAAGACTCATCCCAGCATGCCTTTCAGTAGAAACAAAGTTGAGTTAGACTCATAACTAGACATAGGCATGAACGGAAAAAAAACCTGAACACCCTATTCGTCATTCGTTGCCATCCACGAACAACAAACATGTTCCTGGACATGTTCCCGGACATGTTCGTTGTTTGTTGTTCGCGGGGGCCAGAACCCCCCCAACCCAAAGCCCCCCAACCCCCCCACTTAGTCCCCCTCCCCTCAAACCCACTTACCTGGCCCTTTAAAGATCCCTTTAAACTATCAGCTGGCAGGCAGTAGGGGGGATTTCTCTGCCGCCTGCCAGCTGATAGTTTAAAGGGCCCTGTCCTGGCAAAAACAGCAGTGTCTGCTGGCAGCTAGTTTGATGGGTTACAAACTGACCTTCCCAATGTCCAATACCCACCAAATTTGCAGGGTACATAGTCCTCACTGTCCTCTGAAGACCCCCCAAGTTTCAGAGAGATTGCACCCTGGGAAAGGCATGATTTCTCTTCACAGTGGAAGAAACGGGATTCTCTGCTGGAAGTACTTTGAAGGGTTAAAGCCAGAAGGAAAGCCAGAAGGAGATCAGACAGAGTTCAGTCCCTTCCTGCCTCTGGTTGCCAAGGGATTGATTGCAGGTGCCAGACTATCTGGCTTGATGAACGGCTGCCGAAGGCAACGAACGAGGCTTGCAATGACCACCTGTTCATTTAGGATGGGGCCTCACGAACAGCTTGTTTGAGAACAGCAGATTAGGCTGTTCGTGGTTTTTTTTCTTTTTGTAATGCTGTCCTGCCCATGTCTACTCATAATTAAAAGAATTTTGCTAAAATCTATACAGCTATAAGAAAATCCCTTTAACATTCCCTCATTCCACTATCTTCATGTATTTGTTCATTCACAGATGAACATATCATTTGCAAAAATTGTCTAAACTACGTTCATATGTACCATTTGTACAGCTTTTTAATGCAAATTCCCATTAGGCATCATAAACAGGCACTGCCAGTTGTCTGCAGAAGAGAGAACTTACAAGTACCTGGTGGTTATTCTTCATAACATTTGAATCCGAGTCCTCCATTTTGGCCTCTTATTTCTTGCCTCCTTCCTCTCCTCTGCAACCACCCGAGGGTATTGCAAAAAGCAAAAGCTGCTATTAACTCTGGTACAAAAGGCCAGATCATAGAGATCAGAGCTGGTGACCGTGGAATGTTCATAACCACAACACCACTTATGGATAATGAGAGAGCAACAAAAGGAATGGATTGGAAAGCCTCTTAGCCCATTACACCAGCCTTATGGATAGGGTTGGGGTAGTCAAGAAACCACTTTTGCTACTGTAATGTGGTTTCAGATTGCTTCCGCTAACATTTGTCCACAGCAGGGTGAAATGAAACACAACAATTTTGCAAACAGACGTGTTTTACAAAGGTTAAATATGCACATACAAGGAGTTGTGGCAGGAGGGCTCCAATTATCAGTTGAGACAGCCATTACAAAAAGAAGAAGCACTCCAGTTTTCTAGTGCCTGTTCCGTAGAACTCTTGTGGAAATCAGGTACTCTAAAATGAGGGATAGCCATTGTAATTTGAATTTATATTATATAGGGACAAGAGTCTCCACAATAGGCATTGATATTTTCAATGAGACACTGTTCTGTACTAAACAGCAGCCCCTAAAATGTAAGCATTTCAACAGAGAATATTTCCTGGGTTCTCACTCTCAGTCAATAACAAGTAAATTCTGGTTTCCTTTTTGCAAACATCACCAATTTTTTAAAGTGATTTTTGAGGCTAATTTGGAGAATTTTGCCGTGATTATTTGCTTTTCAAATCATTCTTGAAATAATTCTTTCAAATTATATATGGAACAATTTTGTTTAATATTTTCTTTAGAAGCAAAGGAATATAATTATATATTTTTATTCAGCTCTTCCCCCAGCGAGCTTTGTGTGTGTGTGAGAGAGAATATATTGGAAGCTCATGTGGTGTGGTTGTTAGTGTGTCTATCTAGGACATGGGTTCAAATGTCTACACAGCTATGAACTGCATGAGATATCTTTGGGCCAGTAACTGTCTCAGGTTGTCCCTACCTCACAGGTTTATTGGGATGAAATTAGGGAACGGAAAGTCAGAAACATTACCTTGAGCTTCCTGGAGAAAAGGTAGGATAAAGATCTATAATATTCTCTCTACACAAGAGCCCATTTAGTGTAATGGTTAGGAGCAGCAGGACTAATTTGGAGAGCCAGGTTTGATCCTCCACTCCTCCATTTGAACCCAGGTAAGTGACCATGGGTCAGTCACAGCTCTCTCCAAGCTCTCTCAGCCCCACCCACCTACATGGTGATTATTGTGGGGATTAATAACATATTTTGTAAACAGCTCTGAACTACAACACAGACCCCTCCTTGAAGGGCTAGTTTTCCTGTATATGTTAAGTGCAAGACTAGATATGACAGTGGCTATGAGTCCTTACCATTTTAAATGCAGATGTAGTTCCTTAAAAATTGCTGCAAGACCCCTATCCAGATTGTGTATGTTGTGTGGTGGCCTCAGCAGCTCTTGTTTCCACTCCCCCCCCACTCCTTTTCATGTGCCAAAACAGCAATGGAGGGCTGTTTTGGCACTTGAAAGGGCATGGTGGAGAAAACAAGAGCTCCTGGGAGCACTGTCCCACATGTGCGATCCAGATCAGGGCCTCATGGCAATTTTCTAAGAACTACAATTGCTTTTAAAATGGTGACAGCAGCTTCAGGAAGGATCTGTGGCTGCTTTCATGTCTAGGTGTGTGTGATCTGGGTTTATGAATGGGCAAATATAGGAACTGGATTATGCCAATATTGGATTATGCCAATATGGCATAATCCGGCTATGCCGGTTCACATTGAGGAACACCAAATCTGATCCAGGCAGCCAGACTCTGCTGGGCTTGACTATCTAGCTGTAGGCAGCCACCACAGGCAGCTGCAACAGAGCTGGAGCAGCAGCAAGCAAGAGGGCAGTGGCAGCAAGACGGCAGTGGCAAGAGAGCGGGAGAGGCTGGTGGGAGGGGGAGGCGGCAGCAGACAGAGTGGATTCGCATCCCATCCTGCACCCCCACCCCCACCTGAGCTCCAAAAAATCCCTTCAAGCTGTTGCTGTGGCTGCTGGCCACTTTTTAAACTGCACTGCTTGGCAAGCCTAACCCTCCCCTTCAGTTGGGTCCTGGATTCTCTGTTTTGACATTGGGATTTGCTGATTTGAAGTGGCTTCTCTTGCTTCACTTTGGTTCTGTTGGGCTTTGTCAGTCCAGCTTGCATTGTGGTTGAGACTTGCATTAGGACTGGCTTTTTGGCCAGGGGTTGCCTTTGTTTAAGGTTTCTCTTTGTCTGGATAGCCTTGGAAATACTTCCCCACAGGAAACAATGGAGAGTGCTTGTTCAGGGTCCATAGAATTGAATCCAGGTATCAAATATCCCTGAAATTTAGCAAGTCTTTAGTGGACAGTCAGGAGTAAGTCCCCTGAAAATTTGGTGGAGTTTATTTGAAAAACAACCCCCCAGCCCCCCAGTATAATTTCCACCATATGGGGGTAGTTTTACCACAGTGAATAATGGCAAGATAAATTTGGGGTTTTCTAACTGAATTGGAGAATATGACCTGGATTTCAGGGATACCACATTTTTGGGGATCATCTTGTTGTTGTTGTTGTTGTTGTTAGTTTTTTGGTGCACACCTCTAGTCTAGTTTGGCTCTAAGCCCCGCCCCCCGCCAGCATTCTGTCACATGGAGCCATGCTTACAGTCTGTAGTGTGTTGATTCAGGGTCATATCAGACAAGACTGTACCTCATCAGATCTTCCAGGCCTTTTCAAAGACAAATCGCTACCATGGGGGTTTGCGTTTTATATAGGGGCCAGGGTGCAGGTAGACAGGGGATGTCACCCTTACCTTCCCCAAAATTTTACCAATCAAAAGCAATATCTTCTCCTGGAGAAGAAGGGGTAAAAGATGGTAACCATCTCTCTGCCTGTCTCCCCCGCCCCCTATTCCAAGGCTTAGAACAGGGTGCAGCAAAATTGAACAGGATGGGAAATGTCAAGCCCTTATTCCCAAACCCACAGAGCCTTCAGTTAGAACTCTGCATGGCGGCTGTTATCGTTATCATTATCATTATCGTTATCATCGTTATCGTTATCGTTATCAGATTTTTAGCCCACCTTCCCCACAAATGGGCTCAAGGTAGGTTACATAAAAAATAAATACAATTTAAAATCATAATAAAATCAAATAATTTAAAAATGTTGGAAAGATTTCACAGCATCCTGTCTACTATCATCCTCAGCCATTACTTCAGTGGCCACTAGGCTCCAATTAGAGAAGATTCCACTTTTATCCCAGTCTTCCTCCAAACAGCTGGCCACTAAAGTTGACCCTTCCTCCATTTTATCCTCGCAACTGTTGGAAGAGGAGGATTCAGTGCTGTCCCTTTCCTCAGATTTCAGAGGGGAACAAACCAAAGAGTGAGCAAGATAGAGAGGTCAGGGCACTCTGTTTACAGTTTATTCCTCTGACTGTCCTTTGATATGTAGATTGCTATTCCCAGGATTTCCTTCTCCTGACTTCCTCCCTCTCATCTCTTCTCTTCCTGGCATTATTCCAGGCAACATCTCTCTCCTTCTCCTCCCTTCGTCTTGAAAGCATAGATGCAGGACTTGTTCAGCCATTCATGTCCATCCTTATACTAGTTAGGTAGTTAGGATCAATCTCTCCTCCTTTCTTATCAGAGTATGGAGTTCCTACAATAAAGAACTCTTATTTCTTTTCTAAGTGTAAGCGAGTGTATGCTTTGTTATTTTCTTTCCTGCATGTGCGCGCGTGCACACACACACACCAGCCAGAACTAGCTCACAACAACTTATAATCTGCTAAATGATAAACTCTGCTAATGGCCTAAACATGGAATCCCTTAATTAGGTTTCTGGGACCAACATATGATTTATTTATCAAAAACCATGGAAGTTAGATTCGGCTGAGAGGGAGTGCCGGGCCCAAGGTTATCCACTGAACTTCATGGTGGTGTGGGAACTTGAACCCATCTCTTTCTGGTCCTAGTCCGACACTTTAACCATTACATCAATCTGGCATGCATATGAAACCCACCCACTCTGTATCAACTCATTAATGTTTTCTGTGGGCCCTCCCTGTTAGGAAGTGCAGAAGGCTGCCTCCGCCTCCCATGAAGGGAGTCATCCTGTTGGATCTATTCATGCTTGCCCCCTCCTCACCCCTTTGCTGTGAGATTTTTGCTCTAGGCAAGATTCATCTGCACCTTAGCTGAAGGGTAGCTTTTAAATATGTAACAGTTAAGATGGGGAAAAATGATTCCACTAATCAGTGTAACACACTGTGTCACACATTCACTCTATTATTAATGGAAATATAATCATCAGGGCTTGCTGTGATCTGTGAATATTCATGGTTTTTCTGAAGCATTAGGCCTTGCTTCTTTCCATTAAAAAACCATTTTACAATAGTTAAGCATTTAATAGACATTGTTTGTCAGCGAATTTAATAGGAAATATTCTGATCTTGCAGTGCTTTTCTCATTGGTTTCTTAGAATCATGGTTAGACCAGAACCTGTTTTTCATACATTTGACAATCTCTGATTATGACCTCCTTCCCCTTGCTTTACCCCCCCAAGCAAAAATCAGGAACTGCTTTTCATTTTTTGAGTTGTCTCCCAAAAGACCACTGGTTAATTGAAAGCCTCAATAAGGGTGCTGGCTTTATGGAAAGATTTATTTAGTGCTTTTTAAAAAAAGAAGTAGAATGCCATCCAAGAATCCCATGAAATGCTCAAGCCAAGAATTTTAAATCTTACATATCGAAATTGTACCCAGGGATGCAAACAACATTTTTGTGTTTATTGCCCCTGCGTGAATATTTTGTGCTATTTCTTTTGCAGTACACAGGAAACCAAGTGAACTTATTCAACTGCTTGATAAAGTTTGAATGGAAGCATGTATCTTTATCTGGATTGTCTATCCCCTGTGTCCTATCCCCCCGCCCCTCTTTACGTTCCTTCATTGTCTGTTTCATTTTTCCTTGGGTTTCTTTGGATGTCATTTAGTATCTTGCTATCAGGGCTCAGTTAGCTGAGAAGCTGCTGCCTCCTTTCTTCACTCCGCTACCACCTGCCCATATCGCCCTTTCTGCACCATGGTAAGGCAGAAAGCTGCCACATGCCCTCGTCACCCCTGCACCACCGGGGAGGGAAGGTGGAAGTGGATCCCCTCCCTGACGGAGGGAGGCAGGTGGGCTGTTCGCTTGGTCTGGGGGCACCTCCTGGGGCTGCTGCTAGCCACAGCAGACCTCAGTGTAGGCAGGTGGCAGGGAACGGGGGGAGACAGGGTTGCTTGGCACCCCTCTAACTCTGGTGCCCTACGCAATTGTCTGTGTGTGCCTAGTGGATGAGTCTGCCCTGCCAATATAAACTCACTGTTTGAATTCTCAAAATTACTCCTTTCTCTTTATTGTATTATCCCAGGGATCTTATTGTATTCCTTAAACAGCATTAGTAGGCTTGAAACGTTTTGTTACCTTTACCCCTAGCAATCTGTGAATGGATTTTGTGTTTTGGTGGGGCCTCGTTGATTTATTGGAAGGCTGTTAATAGGAATTTCTTCTTTTTTAACGCAGCTCTTTCCATCCACTTCCATTCGTTCTGGGGCATCTGACTGCTCACACCCCTTTTCATATCTCCTGTTTTACAGTGTATTCACTTCAGTGGACTTAGGAGAGGGTAAGACAGCACTGTTAATAGCATAGAATAATTTTAAAACTATGCAACATTTGCTCTTCTAGCTTTCTAGACATTACTTATTTCACAACCATTTCTTGATCTTCTTACTGAAAATACACAGGTCTAATTCCTTCAAGCAACTGTAGTAAATTGGTGAAAAATTCCTGTGTGTAAATTGTGGATGTTTTTTGATGACTGTATCATTTTTTTATTTAAAAGTATTTGGCTCCTCTTCAGAGACCAGCTTAAGGTAGCTTAAAATACTGTGTGTGTTATGTGTCGCCAAGTTGCTTCCAACTTACGGACACCCTATGAATGAAAGACCTCCAAAACTTCCTATGATTAACCGCTGTGTTCAGATCTTGCAGACTGGAGGCCGTGGCTTCCTTTATTGAATAGAGCCACCTCATTTTGAGTCTTCCTGTACTGCCTTCCACCTTCCCTAGCACAATTGCCTTTTTCATTGAGTCTTGTCTTCTCATGATGTGACCAAAGTACAATAGCCTCAGTTTCATAATTTTAGCTTCTAGGGAGAATTCTGGCTTGATCTGATCTAGATAGAACCCACTTACTTGTCTTTTTGGCCATTGATGGTAACAGTAAAACTCTCCACCCATGCCATATTTCAAATGAATCAATTTTCTTCCAGTCTGTTTTCTTCACTGTCTAATTTTCACATCCACACATAGTGATGGGGAATAACATTGTGTGGATTATCTTGATCTTGGACCCCAGTGACACATCGTTATCCTCAACAATATTTTCTAATTCTTCTATGGCTGCTCTTCCAAGTCTCAGAGCGGAACTACAAGTGACAAAAGCCACAGGTTGGACACTTGTCAGCTTCCCTCAAGTTTTGATGGGAAATGTAGGCATCCTAGTCTTGCAGCTTGGCTCTCTGACTGCTGTCCAATGGACTTTTCAACTGTCACTTATCCAACATTCCGCCAAGCTGCCTACATTTCCCATCAAAACTTGAGGGAAGCTGACAAGTGTCCAACCTGTGCCTTTTGTCACTTGTAGTTCCGCTCTCAATCTCCTTTTGATTTCTTGACTGCAGTTTCTCTTCTGGTTGGTGATTGAACCAAGGAATAGAAAAAAACTTTTAACAGTTTAAATTTCTTCATTGTCAACCTTAAAATTGTATGATTCCTTGGTTTTTATTATTATTGTCTTCTTGATATTCAGCTGTAAGTCTGCTTTTAACTTTCATCCTTAGTTGATTCAAGACTTCACTATTTTCTTCCAGTAATGTAGTGTCATCTGCATATCTCAAATTGTTAATGTTCCTTCCACCAGCTTTCACTCCATCTTCATCTAAATCTCATCCTGCTTTCCTTATGATATGTTTTGCATACAGGCTGAACAGATATGGAGATGATAAACATCCTATTCTGACACCTTTAACAATTGGAAACCATTCTGTTTCTCCATATTCTGTCTTAACAGGAGCCTTTTATCCAGAATACACATTGCCCATCAACACAGTCAGATGTTGTGGCACATCTTTATCTTTTAACACCATCTATAGCTTTTTATGATCCACTCAGTCATCTATAAAGTATAGGCTCATTTTCCTCTGAAATTCTCTGGTGTGCTCCATTAGCCATTGTAAATTTCCAATGGGATTTCTCATGCCTCTTCCTTTTCTGAATCAAGCTTGCACAACTAGCATTTCTCATTCCATATGTGGGAAGGGACTTTTGTTGCAGAATTTTGAGTATCACTTTGCTTGAGTGGGAAATTAACATGATAGTCCAATAATTACTGTACTCTTTGATGCCTCCTTTTTTAAGAACTGGAATGTAGATTGAGTGTTTCCAGTCTGTGGGCCATTGTTTTGTTTTCCATATTTGCTGATATATTTTTGTTAATATGAATGAATCCATGAGTCATCACTTTTGTGTCTGTAGGGAATACCCAAGCTGCCACCATTATAGATGGATGTTTGGCTTGCCCTCCATGGCAACCATTTTGTGGTCTTGTCCACTCACCACCTTCAAAATTCCAAAAGTGTGTACAGACTCAACAAGGTTGAGGATACCTGGTGTAACCTAATTAAGTTTTCAAAAAATCTCCACTATTTCATCTTAAAATCTTTTGGCTTCCCAACATTTCCTGTAACATCTAAGTTCATGTATACAATTTTAGTATGTAAACTGACAGCAGAGTCATATACTCCAGACCAGGATATCACTTCATGCTAGAAATTTGGAAAACTGTGCTTTGGATCCTGCTATAAATTAGCAATGTCTGAGCATGTCTGCATGTATTTATATTCATAAGAAGGGATATGTCTGGCTGTGAAGCCTGAGGAGTCCTAGGCCATGAAAGCTACTTTCTTTCCATCAATTGCTTCTGGAATGCTTAAAACAAGTGGGCTGAGGCCCTTTCATTGTCCCCCCACCCCAGTACCTGGTATTCAGAAGTTTTCTGCCTCTTGCCATAGAGGTTCCATGTATTCACCATGGCTAATAGCCATGGATGGACCACCCTTCCACAGCACAGAGAGAAAGATACCAAATAAAGTCAGATTTCCTTTAAACAATATGCCATAGACAAGATGCTTTAAAAAAAATGTACTAACCTCGTAGAACCAGCAGTTTTTTCCATACACTTTAGGGCCCTGGGGTTTGTGCTGGGAGCTGTTGTCAGTCATCAACACAGAGTGGACAAAGTGATTTTGCCTGCAGCGTTCATAGTAAGCATCTCTTTTAAATAAGTTGTTTTTTGGCTTTTGCTGTCTAAGGCAGACATGCATGTCAATGAAGTCTGCCTTCCCCCAAGCAAAGACGAGATCAGATGATTTTTATATCAACAGGGGGCCACTCAGCACCTCTGGCTAATGAATGCTTTGTCCGCCTGAACAATTCGTTTCCCTCATCAATATTCTTAGCATTCCATTCTCTCATCCTGCCCAGGCTCTGCCGCTTGTGAATTGGTGCCTTGGTTATAATTGCAACTAGCATAAATTCAGAGCCACTAAAACACAGCTTGAGATCCTAGGGACTGATTTTTTGTCTATTAAAGAGTTGTATTTGGCAACAGCTTAAGCTGTTGGCAGTCCAGCTGTAGCATGATGGCGGAGACAGAAAAGTAGTGAGAGTTACAAGTAAGGCTGCCAAAATTAAATTTCAAAGAGCAAGAACACTACATCTGTGAATGAGTGTTGTGTTGCTGTTTTGTGGACTGTGATGTCTTTAAATAAAGAGAGAAATCATTTTGCTGCAGAGCAACAATACTGTGAAATACGTAGACATTTCTGGTGTTAAAACAAGGATAGCCTTAAAATTACACACAAATGCAATTGGCTCCTTTCTTTGGAAAAAACACCCCTTCTAACAATAATAAAGGAATTAAATGTTGAGATCCATGCACGGGTCTCAAGATAGCACTGCCCAGTTTCCAGGCACATGGCTGCATAATAAACATAATGAGGGATCCCCAAGATATGCCTCAAAAACATTGCTTGAATTTGCTCCAACTGGTGGCTAAAAACCACTGATCCAGATAGGGATCCCATATAATATTTGGGGCACGGTTTTAGCATTAAAAACCCGGAGAACAGCAGGAACAAATTGGTTGCCTTTCACATGAAATAATCTGGCAGTTGCCGCTGCACTATACTTGGCCAGGTTTATTACTTGATTCCGTTGAGATGTCCAGCTGTAATTATACTGGAAGGAAACACCTAGATATTTAAAGGATTTTACTTGCTCAATACTGTTTCCTTTAATCTGACAATTTAAACGTTTCCAAGATTTTGAGAAAACCATAACTTTAGATTTCACATAGTTGACAACCAGGAGATTTGTTTCACAATAAGAGACAAAGGCATTGAGGAGACACTTGAGACCCTTCTGTGTTGGGATAAAATTACTGTGTCATCGGCGTAGAGTAACAAAGGGACAGTGAGGGAGCCAAATTTAGGGGAGTGGTCATCTATCTTATTCAGTGAAGGAGCTAGAACACATGGGAATAGATTAAATAAATAAGGGGCCGAAATACATCCCTGCTTGACTCCACAGTTAGAAGGAATTTTAGAGGATAATCCTCAGGCAAAACTAAAACGGATTTGGCAACTAGTAGAGGAGTGCATTTTTTGAATTAAAAAAAGTAAGCATTTATCTAAACCTATATTTTCCAGTTTATTCCAAAGAATATTCCTGGGGATGGAATCAAAAGACCCCTTTAGGTCAAGGAAGGCGGAAAAAAGCTTCTTTCCATTGGAGCCACTATATTTCTCAATCAGGTGGGCAAGAGTGATACAATGGTCTAAAGTGGTTTTACTGTGAAACAAAGAATCCTGGATATTGAAAGGCAGAATGACTTGAGTCAAGTCAAAGGGTATTTCCCGGGAATAGATAGCCTAAACCAAGTGATAATGTTGCCTTACTTACAAAACTTGGATAAAGCAGATTATAGAAGAGCAGTTACCCTCCTCAGAATGGACACGTTACCATCAGCGGTCATGGAGGGCAGATATGCAAAACAACCACTCGAGAAAAGAGTATGCATATGTGGGGCTGGAAAGATAGAAACTAGGGGACACGTACTCTTCGAGTGTGAGCTTTATCAAAATATTAGGGCAATCTTCATAACTCCAATTTGTAATCGATTCCCAGGTAGAAATGACAGATTCTATCTAGATAAGCTTTTAGCCGATAAGGACGATGAAATTACATTAAAGGTGGCAAATTTTGCTGTGCAAGCCATACGGGATCCTCAGTTCTATAAGTTGCTAGTCTAAAAAACAGGTAAAGTCGTTAGCTACCAAGAGGTTTACATAGATGTGGGAGATTCAAGCAGTGCTCCTTAATCATGAGCTTAGACGATATAAAACAGTTGGGGTTATATGCCACACATGAGTTTGTTAACTGTAATACTGAGGGAGTTGTGTATTTAATAAAATGTCCATGTGGCTTATTGTACGTGGGCAGCACTATACGTTCTGTCAGAATTAGACTTAGTGAGCACCAGTCCAGAATAATGTATCGGAGGCCCCGCTGGTACCACATTACCAGGAAAAGAAGCACAGTGAAATTGACATGCTGTTTAAGACTTGTAAAAGAGACCACACGGCGGCAACGAGAGAGCTGCGTCAAAAGGAGACCTTCTGGATTCATAAATTGAATAGTCTTATACCCAATGGCTTAAATATAGCTAACGACTTTACCTGTTTTTTAGGCTAGCAACTTGTAGAACTGAGGATCCCTTTAAGGGAGGATAGAGTACTGAATGGGCGTGGATGGGCTACTGTAGATAAGATGGTTAAGAGATAATGGCTTGTAAATGGTGGAAATTGGTAAATTGATTGGTGTGGAGTGGTAGCTGCATGGACTCTGGAGTGAGTATATGTGATATTTATTATTGAACTGTAAATGTATGTAATTTATTGGTAGATGGTGTGTAATATGTATTATTGTATGTTTCTCCAGTAACTGTGTTCTTTGAGAAAGAGCTTTTGGAAACGGATTTTATTTGGATCTGGACCATCCGTTAGAAAATTGATGTCACAGAATTATCAATGAACACCCAAAGAATATCACTAAGATTTACTTGTAATCTGTGATTCACAGTTTATTGGAATAACTTTAAGACTACACCTGATTTCAGCTGGAATATACGGCGAGCTTGTTCCTGGATGAAAAGACTAGTGTTTACATGGTGCTAGGAAGCACTTGCACTTTAATATCTGTTGCAATATTAATAGAGCACTTGAAGCACTGGACACTTTATATATTGATTTTGAACATATGTGACGCCTGTAAAATAATTTTCCATGACTGTTAAAATTGGTGTAGTTCTTTATTAGACTATATAATTGTGTAGAATAAAGTAAATAGGAAGACATTCTTGTTACACGGGTAATTGTTCTGTTGATGCCATACCAGATCTTGGCTGAGTGAAGGCTGCTCTGTTCCTGATCCCAGCTTGTTGAAGGCAGGGGCAGGCATTCCCACCTGCTCTGCTCCTGATCCCATCCGTGTGAAGGCAGGGTGCAGGCATTGCCACCTTCTCTGGGCCTGATCCCAGCTGGTTAAAGGGTGGGTGGGCATTGCCACCTCCTTTGCACCTGATCTCAGCCAGGTAAAGGCAGTGGGTGGGCATTGCCACATATTCCGCTCCTGATCTCAGCTAGGTGAAATGGGGCTCAGCACTGCCACTTGCTACACTCCTGATCCCAGCTGTGTGAAGGCAGGCAGTGGGCATTGCCACCTTCTTTGCACCTCATCCCAGCTGGGTGAAGGCAGTGAGTGGGCATTACTACTTGCTCTGCTCTTGAGCCCAGCTGGGTGAAGGCAGGGGGCAGGCATTACCACCTGCTTTGCTCCTGACTCCAGCTGGGTTAATATGGAGGTCAGGCATTGCCACCTGCTCCACTCCTGATCTTAGCTGGGTAAAGTCTTTTGTGCAAGAATTGCTCTGCCCCAGGGCCCATTTTGTCCTATAAATATTTGGGCTTTGCCCCAGCCAGTGTGTGTACCCACCTGATTCCACAGGTCATATCCCCAGATCCTATTCTGAGCCTCTCTCTGAGCAATGCTGGCTGTTAGTTCCTCTACAGACCTTTAAACACCTCTGAGAAGTAAATATTTCCTGAAACCTATGCTATTTCCCTATATTCCTAGGACTCTTGTATGGTTGCCAGAATAGATAGATAGATAGATAGATAGATAGATAGATAGATAGATAGATAGATAGATAGATAGATAGATAGATAGATAGATAGATAGATAGATAGATAGATAGATGGCTTACACCTTATAAACAAATCAGAAATTTCAGCGATGTAATCAGATACTACAAAATATTTAAAAGGACAATGTAATGACAACAAAAGTAAACATTTAAGCATACATTCATTTATTTAAAGTATTTCTGACCAGCCTTCTCCACACAGTGGGCAGAAAGCATAAAACTCATAAACCATAAAATCTCATGCATTGAAGAAAACATTACCAGAGCATCATCCATAAAGCAGCAGCAAGATCCAAATCCATACTTCACATATATATATTATATAGTCAGGAAAAAGTCTTCCAAAATTATATAAATTTTATAAGACTTCCTCAATATGAACAAAGAGGCAGCAGTCTTAACTTTAATGAAAGGTGATTCTAAAGCTCTGGAAAAAGCACAGAAAATGCTCTGGATTGGGCTACCACAGACCAGGCCTCCCTGAATAAGAACATATTCCTATATTCCTAGTATGGAGAAACTATGTGGGTGGTGTAAATGGTGAGATTTCTTCCCAAACTGATGACATCGCAAATGAAAGCAATGTTGTAATAGCAGGAATTCACTTTAACTAGATAATCCCTTCTGCATATCAAAATTATCAGAATAGCTTGATACTTGCTCATGGGAAAATTGTTCCCACAGTTATGCATGAAGGCCTTTTTGAGGCAGCCTATACACACTGAACCTCTAATATTTGAATCGAGCTATTGGTTGGGTTTCCAGGTTTTCCCAAGGGCAAAATGGAGGTTGGGTTTGTGGGGTAGTAACAGGCACTTATTTGTGTTTGCGTGCACAAATGATTAGGGTTGGCAGGTCCCTATACCCTTCCAGCAGGTTGAGGGGGGGCACCAGTATTCTCTGTGATATTGATCCTCATGTGTGCACTCCTGGCGCATCAGTTCCAGATGTGATATCATCATGCTGGCCACGGGAGTGCTTCAAAATCGGTCCCAAGTGAATCTGGCATGATGACATGGAAATGATGCCATCACACCTGCTGGGAGTGCATACATGCTGTGTTTGTATCTGACAAAGAGAGGTACGGTTCTTGAAAGCTTATGCTATAATAGTTGTTTAGTCTTAAAGGTGCTATTGGACTCTTTAGTATTTTACTTACAAGATATATAAAATTGGACTGAATGATTCAAACACATAGATATTCTGTTGTTAAGATTTAAACATATAACCCCACACTCTTACAAAGGTGCATGGTTACAATATAAGAGAACAGGTATCTACAGCCAGCTGTATTTCTACTGCCTCCCTTCCTCAGCAGCTTCAAATCCCTCCCCTCCTCTTACTGACTCCTTAATGGATCTCAACTGTTCCCAGCAGTGGCACTCCACCAGCTCTCACTGGCTGTTCCTTGGGAGAGCTAGAGCTGGAAATGATGGTCCTGTCCATTACACTTCCTCTCTCAGTTTGTAATAAGTGCTGGTTTTGTACTTCTTCAGGAAGAGATTACATATATACGTGTTAGTCATGTTCCAGAGCTCAAGTTTATTGGAAAACAATATAAAAGACAATTTTTGAGATATGGAGATTGGTCCTTGATCTAGAACCTGAAATTGATCTCCTGAATTGTGTTGATGCCGTAACTACTGATTCTAGATACTATATGCTCTGACCGCTGCAAGGAAGGCATTTTTTTGTTTTTGGAAACAACTAGCGTGGCTTGGAAAATTGGAACAGTTCTTAAAGATATGAGAATCAATAATCAAACTAACAGCAATTCAAAATTCTAAGAAAATTTTAGCTGACAAAAATTGGCAACAATTGGCTGCACTAAAAAAATCCTTACCGTGTTAGAATTGAAACAATAAGAAAGAACAGCTATAACTCTATTTATTCTCTTTCCTGCTCTTCCTTCATTTCTTTTTAATTTGTCAACTGCATGTGTGTTTGCTCTGTATACTGGTTCTGATTATGTATTGTTGTATTTTAACCAAAAATGTTTTGAAGTAAAACATCAGGGAAGCACTAGTTCAGATGAGATATTGCAAATGACTTTGGAATGCAACTGCCCAACCTGAGACTTTATCATGATGCAATCTGTCTGGTATGGTTGAAAGACTGGATGACGCTGAAAAATCGCAAATTGCTGGCCTTATTGGGATACAAAAAATTGTTTGGATGGCATGCATATCTATGGTATGATAAATTGAAAGCAGACTCTGGCTGCTTCCACACACGTTGGATAATCCACTTTCAATACTCTTTAGTGAACATTTGAAACTGATTTTCCATGTGTGGAACAAAAAATCCACTTCAAAAGGATTGCGAAAGTGCATTGAAAGTGCATTATTCAACGTGTGTGGAAATGGCCTCTATGTTTTTGCACCATTTTATTCGGAGAAGCCTCTTCACAGTTTGGAAGAAACATAAAGACTACCTACAGGAAGGAATTCCCTCCTGGGTGGTTCCATATGAAGTAATTGATCCAAGAACGGTTGATAATGAACAACAGTGCTTAACGTACAAGGAGATAACTCAAATAGAATTTTCTAAAATAAGAATAATGTCACAAGAGTTGTCCCCAAATTATGATTGGTTTCAATATAGACAAATTAGAGATCTTTATTATTCAGATTGTGTGAAGGGAGGAATAAGAATGGAGAATTCAGAATTAGAGAAAGTAATTTTACAAGAAGATAAAAAGGAAATCTCAAAGGTTTATAAAGTGCTGTTAAAATGGTATACTGAAGATGAGACAGTTAAAGTGCAAATGGTGAAGTGGGCTATAAACTTTAATAAAGAAATAACAATGGAGGCGTGGGAATACTTGTGGAAAAATACGTTGAAGATTACGACATGTACTAATATTAAAGAGAATGTCTATAAAATGATTTACCGTTGGTATCTGACACCAAAGAAAATTGCGCTAGGGAATTTGAATATGTCTAATAAATGCTGGAAGTGTAGAAAGCATGAGGGATCTTTGTATCATATGTGGTGGACTTGTGAGGTAGCTAGGCAGTACTGGGGAGAAATAATTAAAGTAATGAGTGAGATTTTACAATTTCAAGTTAATAAGAACCCAGAACTCCTGCTACTGAACTTGGGAATGGAGAATATCCCAGCACAATATAGGACATTGCTATTTTATATGACGGCAGCAGCAAGACTTTTGTACGCGCAGAAGTGGAAAGTACAAGAGGTGCCAACTATTGAGGACTGGATTTACAAATTGCTGTACATGGCGGAGATGGATAAAATGACAAGAAAATTGAGAGATCTTGACTCAGGGCAGTTCAACAAGGACTGGGAGAAGCTGAAACAATATCTGGTGAAAAAATGGGAGGTGGGAGGAGAACTGTGGCAGTTTGAAAATTACTGAAACACAATATAAGAAGAGGGAAGTGACTATACCGGGGGGTGGAGAGTTAATTGAAAAATTCTAAGCAAATATTATATTTGATTATTATGTAGGGTATTAGTAGTGTTAATATTATAAGAAATATAAGGATAGAAATTAAGCATCTTTCTGATGGGAAATAATTGTACAAGGGAGAATGAATATATATTAGCATACGGAATGTGGATCTAGTTGATTGACTTATGCTAAATGGGTATATGAATTGTTTACTTTTGTTAGATAGTTTTACAATGGAGAAATCAGATAGTTAAAATGGATAAGATATGCAAAAGGAAGTAAAGAGCAATATATAGAATATAAGTCAAATTGATTGATTTATAATGAATGTATGCAATGTTTATAGAAGTACTAGAAGTTATGTATAAGGAGGGGCAAATTGCTTGTCCCATATTGAAGAGAGTAGAAAGAGCAAGATAGAGTACAGGCTATTAAAATGATTATTATTAGTATTATTGAAGAAGATAGGTTAAGAGAGCTTTATTCATTTGTATGGGAAAGAAATCAGAAATAGCATAATTATAACAGATAAGCTTAGAAGAATTTGAAAGTACATTATAATAATTATATTAAGGTTGATATGAGTAAAGGGATAATAGATAAGGGGTTGGAAAACTGTTGGAAGTCAATAAAAAGGGGGGGGAAAGGGAGGGGGTTAGAATTCGAAAATTTAAGGGAATGTGATTGCAAATGATATGATATGATATGTTTCTAATCCAATAAAATTTTTTACAAAAAAAAAAAGCAAATGACTTTATCAAACACTCATCAGTCTAGATAGGGGATAACTCTGCATTTGGGGGACTTTAATACTTCCCTTAATCAGTTTCTGCCACCCCAGTGACTGTTTGTGTCATTCTGCTGCAATTTATTTCCAACCAATGATCAGAAGATAATAATCTGTAATATTGTCCCTGCCCTGAATGCTGCAGTAGAAAACTGGAAGACAGCTCCCCAGAGAGAGAGCTCTTCCTTTCAATTTCATTGATTGAGGTGTAATAGTTCCTCACAACTTAGTTTTCAGGATGGATGGAGAGATGTCATTGGCTAGTTCAAGTGAATACTCAAACTTGATGACTAATCATTTGCTAATCCTTGTTTCCATCATGTTCTTGCCGACATGAACTATACCCTGTACACTTATCCTGGCAGAGTTTGAAAGTATTGATAGCTCAAAACCATCTTCTTAGAGATAGCCCCCTCCTCTTAGAACAACTTCCCTTAAATACAAATTCACAGTATTGCACAGTGAGAAATAGTTCACTTCCTGCAGGAAACCTACTCTGGGATTTAATTCACTATTGATTCCTTGCTCATTGGGCAGAGAGAGGTAGAGATGGATATAGAATTGGTCTTCCCCAAGACATGGACAAGATAAACAGCTAATAAACAGATAAAACCAACAGCTGGAAAAGCTAGCTTTTTTGTTGTTGTTATGGTCAATGTAAGAGGATAATCCCGTGTGAATAGAAATGTAGACAAGGTGCAAGGAAGGAGAAAAGCTCTTGCAAAGACTTTTGGTGCCTGCAGCCCCATTCTTCCCATTAAGTGCTGCTGCCAAAGTTATTGGGCTGTGCACCTTTAAAGAAATACATATGAAGTATGAAGTACCACGGCCAGGGTGTTTTTCTATCACAAGTGAGTCACAGCAGCCTGGAAGGGCTTCCTTCGGTGACAAATGTTGATGAGCACACACAGACTGGAGCCACAAAATGAAAAATAAATATTTTCTCATTCTACCTTCTTCGATAACTTTCGGAGAGTGCAACTTAAATCTTACAGGCTGTGGTACTCCCTTCTCATCATTGAACCTTGATCTCATAGCACACGTCTGATTGCATCCACTTACTTTCACGACTGTTACCAAAAAAAAATCTATTGATAACACTTTTCATCTCCCTCTGGGCACAATGTCTCTTATTTGAGTCTGAGCAAGATTTGAGTCTGGTAGCATCTCAAAGATGATGATACCAGGGTATAAATTTTTGAGAATCATGCAGCCTTCATAAGATACAAGGTACGTTGAATCTTGTTGGTCTTTAATGTGCTGTTGCATTCAAATCTTGCAGTTCTAATGCAGACCAACACAGCTATCTATCTGGAACTATCTTATTTATTTAATGTCATATGATAGACTGCCTTTTACCCATAACAACCCCCAAGACAGTTTACAATAAATACTGTAATAGTACAATAAAAGTTGTGATACAATTGTACAATAAAAATTATAATAAAATTGTAATAAAATTTTACAGTAACAACAACAACATTCAATTTATATACCGCCCTTCAAGACAACTTAACGGCCACTCAGAGCGGTTTACAAAGTATGCAATTATTATCCCCACAACTATCATCCTGTGAGGTGGGTGGGGCTGAAAGATCTCTGAGAAGCTGTGACCCAAGATCACCCAGCAGGCTTAAAGCAGAGGAGTGGGGAATCAAACTTGGCTCTCCAGATTAGAGTCCCACAGCTCTTAACCACTACACCAAACTGTATTCTATAATTTGTGAATAATTGTAGTTATGTTATGCCACATATAATGTGGACTGATACCTAGCTATAAAATCGAGTATTCTGTAGCATAAATGCTATCATATTGAGAATGACTATGTGGTGGCATTGAACAGATTTAGGGTATTCTTAGGACTCCTTGTATATTGAAAGGTCTCTGGACCAAGGAGATCCAAGATCCCCCCCCCCAATAAAACCACATGTCTTTGCCTGGAGATCTCTTAGAATTGCAATTGATCTCCAGATGGCTGCTTTGGAGGGTGGACTGTATGGCATTATACCCACTGAGGCCCCTCCTCAAACCCTGCCTCTCCAGGCTCCACTCCTCAAATCTTTAGGAATTTCCCATCCTGGAGTTTTCAACCCTAACATACATGCAGGTTATACATGCATTCACTATAACATGAACAGGGATAGTTTGAAGTAAAGATAAGAGAATGAGGCCTACTTGAGTCCTTCATAGTAGTTTGCCTAGATCCAGCTTATCCAGATGCATAAGTAAAACTTGATCTGGAACTACTCCAGATTCTGGTATCCTGAAAGTACAATAAAACATGGAATAGACTTCTGATTATTTTGTCCATGTCTATATTTGGTTCTCCTTTGCTACCCTTCACCTAACTGAGTTGTTTCATGATCAACCACAACTCATAAGATCACACCGGGAGAATCCTACAATAATCCATGTTTGCTGGGAATGGTAAAAGAAATTAAGATGTGATAGTTTTAGGAAGAGCTAAGTGTAAGGAAATTACTATCCTGACACTAGGTCTTTGGAAGAAAATGGCTGAACTTAGGTTCAGAGCTGTAAGTATTGTCAAGTTGTGGCCTAGCTTAGATATGTGGTTGCAGAGCTAATTAGTAACACCTGTGGAGGAGTCTCTGTGTTCTCCAGTGACTAACTCCCTAGTTTTTCACACAGCTGAAATGCCAATTAACAGCTTAGCCCCAACTGGTTCTTAAGTTGATAGGTGAACCACTGAGTCCTGAAAAGATGACTTCTCAGCTCACCCAGTCCCTCCTCCATCCAAGTTATCAAGCTCTGAGCATGATGCAAGTATGGCAGAGAGAAGGTGAAAGCTGCATACCATTCATCACCTCAGCATGTCCTTATGCTGAACCAACTAGGCATGGGAGAGGGCTTGCATTATCAAGATTGGGTGAAATATGCAACAACAGAGGCCATCAGAGATGCTTAGGGAGCTAGCTCTCAAGTTTTAGCTAGGCAATTTTATTATCTAGTAACTGTAAAGTTTTCTTGTTTTAATGTTTGTTGCCTATGTAAGAGTGCTTCATGCTTTTTGCAAACACTTCTTAACTAATACATTTATATTTTATTTAAGCTGAGTCTGGAATTCCTCATGACTTGTGCGTGGGTACATCCCAGGACTGAACTTTGAGCCAAGCTACAAGTGATACCTGACACAGGTTGGACACTTGTCAGCCTCCATCAAGTTTTGATGGGAAATGTAGGCATCCTGGTCTTGCAGCTTGGCTCTCCAACTGCTGTCCAGTGGACTTTTCAACTGTCACTTGTCCAACATTCCACCAAGCTGCCTACATTTCCCATCAAAACTTGAGGGAAGCTGACAAGTGTCCAACCTGTGTCATTCGTCACTTGTAGCTTGGCTCTCAGAGATTGGAAAGCCTGGTTTGGGGGAAGGAAGAGCTTTCAGTCTCACAAAACAAAAGGGAACGTGTCCCACTTGCCTGATTGCTGTAGTGGCTGTGTTCAGCATCCAGAATTAGGAAGAGAGGAGCTGGTTCCTGTATACCAAGCTCAAGCCCTGTGCAGTTGCAGTGGCATGGCTTGTAGCTTAGATCTTCTCTGACCAGAGAGTTTCCAATTTACATGGAGTCCTAAAAATACCCTAAATCTGTTCAGTGCTGCCACATGATAGCATTTATGCTACAGAATACTAGATTTTTAGCTAGCTAGCAGTCCACATTATATGTGGCATAACATAACTGCAGTGAAACTCTTCAAAATTCTTATTTCTTTAACTCTTTAAAATTCTTGAAAAGCCTTTAGGGGTTTTCAAATGAAGTAGAAAAAGAAAGGCACCTTATTATAGCCAGGCAATGACATTTATGTCTGTGTGTGTGGGGGGGGGGAGGATTCATTGTGGGGTGAAGCAAGAAGCAGTAGCTGAAAGTTGGGGTTGGCTAAAAAATCAATAGTGTCAAAGAAAAAAAAGTCTTTCCGGTTAAAACGTTGAATTTTGAGATTTGATTTTAGAAAAGAAATCCAGCTGTTCATCAGAGGAACTTTTTTTTTCTTACCTGGATGGAAAATGTCAAGGGAGGACAGGAGGAGGGTCCAAGGGAGGGCAGTAGCCACTTCCCATGCCAGAAAAACAGCTCTGTTTGAAACAGACACAGCAGTTCACATATGGCTCATAAATGGATGCAAATGCTCTTTGAAACTGCTTTCCCCTCAGGGCTCATTTTGAGGTGGAATGCACAGGAATGCAGTTTCGGCAGTTCCCCAAAGAGGTCACATGTCAGGTGGCCCCGCCCACCTGACTTGGCCATTTTGGGCCCGTTTTGGCTTGGATTGGGGCCGAAATGGCAGAGATTGGGCCTCTGATGTGTGGTGGATCACTCTCCTGCTCAGCAGCAGCACAATCCTGACCATTTTGGGCCCTTTTATCCCCTTTTTGCCATTTTGGGCCACATTTCAACCCTGAATGGCCAGGATTGGGTCCAAAACAGCCAGGATAGGTGATGTCAGGGGGTGTGGCATATGCAAATCAGCAACGCTAATGATACACTTCCAGCGATGTCAAGGGGCATGGCATATGCTAATGAGTTATACTAATGAGTTATGCTAATGAGTTCCTCCAGCTCTTTTTCTACAAAATGACCCCTGTTTCCCCTACATCACTTTACAGAAAGCTGGGGCAGCAATGCATAACAACAAGGTTAAAACAGAAATATGAAAAGGTCCTGAGTTGACAAATCTCAATTTTGAAACATTTTCCTTAAGGATGGTGTTGGGTGCTTGGAGACCTGTTCCACGTTGTTCAGTTTCTTGAGTCTGAGGCATACAGCTTTTGGTTGGTTCTGGCCTAAATCCTTTAGCTGCTTTAGTGAACCATGAATGCCTGAAGCTAATACTCAATCAGTCCATTGGTCAGTATTGTCTTCTCTGACTGGCTAGCAGTAACTGCCCAACATGCCTGAAAGCCAAGCTACAAGTGACGCCTGACACTAGTTGGACACTTGTCAGCTTCCCTCAAGTTTTGATGGGAAATGTAGGCAGCTTGGCGGGATGTTGGACAAGTGACAGTTGAAAAGTCCATTGGACAGCAGTCAGAGAGCCAAGCTGCAAGACCAGGATGCCTGGATTTCCCATTAAAACTTGAGGGAAGCTGACAAGTGTCCAACTAGTGTCAGGTGTCACTTGTAGTTTGGTTCTGACAGAAGTCTTTCACATCACCTTCTTCCTGATCATTTTAACTGGAGGTTCTGGAGATAGAACCTGCTCTCCCACTGAGCCATGGCCTGTCCCAATGATGGAATACTTTGGAACAAAAAGAATAAGGGAACTGAATCCTGCTTTTCCAGTTGAATGCCAGCACTCTAAAGATTCAGTCAGTCTGATGCATTGCCCCCTTTGCTTGCATGTTTTCTTTTGCAAAGAAACTTGAATGAAGTTTTCTTTCTCAACTTAATTTCCTGGGGCTGTCTATTCTAGTTCTTTTTTTTTTTAGTACTGTTATCTGCTAATCTTTTAATCTGAGAGAAGCTTGGAGCCTGTCTTCTTTTATTTCCCATGTGCTTTGGAACAAAGGGCTCTATAGTACAATACAAGCATTGTTGTTTCCCTGAAGGCTTAACTACTTGTATTCTCAAATGTTATTTTCATATCTAGAAACATCAGTTCTCCAGAGCCCCATGTGTATAAGGATCTCCCCCCACTCTGCCCAAAGGCACATAACAAGATGATGACTCAGCTAACACAGCCATTTAATTCTTTATAAGAGTCCAAAAGCATCCATCACTTTCATTGGTGGAAGGGCTACATCTCCAGCCATTGAACCTTCTACCATATTATAGGTATATAAATAAAATCCTCTGCAGACCTTGAATCATTAATACAAGTTGATATTATTGGCCCTTTTCAGAGGAGGAGAGAATGATTTATTTTAAATATATGAAGTAGAGAAAGAAAGAGTGACATCTAATTTGTCTCCTCATAATACTACAGCTCAGGGCCACCCAACAAAAAAGGAGGTTCAAAGCAGA
This sequence comes from Eublepharis macularius, assembly GCF_028583425.1. Taxonomy (NCBI): domain Eukaryota; kingdom Metazoa; phylum Chordata; class Lepidosauria; order Squamata; family Eublepharidae; genus Eublepharis; species Eublepharis macularius. Next base: position 120,217,794 of record NC_072797.1, on the reverse strand, counting down.
GAATAAAACAAAATCCACTTACAGAACATACCACAGCATGTATATGGGGGGGGGGGGAAGCTGGGTTTGGGGGGTGAGTTATATTTTTGTAGAAAAAAGTAAGTTAAATGTCTGGCATGAGTACCTGCCATAATAATAATAAAAAATCCTTAGACTCCCAGAAGTGTATTAAATTCAAAATCATTGCAAGCTTAAAGGAATCAAGGAAGCACTATCCTAGTCAATGAAATAGTGCAGGGATTGGTAGAAAGAAGAAATACCGAGCAAAAAAACACCAATTAGGATGAGCTTATTCAGACGGAACTCTTCTTCTACTAAGAACTCATCCTTGTCCTGCAGTTATCCCATGATGCCGAGTCACTCTTGTTGCACTTGTCACTTGCATTCTTGCACTTCCGGTTATCTAAGAAAATAAAACCAGATACGAAGGCCCTATAACAAACAGTAAGATTAGAAAGTTTGCAATGATTCCCAAATGCTGGGCACAGTTTTGTTCAGATTTGGAATATTTCCAATGCTTTAGTAACAGGCATTGTTAGGATATGCTGCTTTTGAGCCTGCATGGTTGGAGGCATTCATCAGTCAACAGTATTCTTCATGCTGCTGCATGTCCCTAACTTAATGGATCATCCTACAGATCCTAGGAAGCAGTCTGAGAAGATGTCAATGCAATCAAATGCACAGAACTGGAACTGAGCACGCTCAGCTTTGGGAGTCAGGTAACATGGGTGAAGTTGGAATGTAAGAGATACAAGCCATGCAGCTAGCAGAATTGAGACAACTCTGGGTAGTACATGTTAAGAGTTGGGTGAATTGGAAAGATGGAGTGGAAAGGGGTGAGGGCTAGAGGAAAAGCTGAACATGGGAACATGCACAAATGCTGTTCGCATTAGCATGTACAAATGCTTGGATCCACCAGAGATTTTCCATGGTGTAGGATTTTCACCCACAGAGGACGACTTTCTTATCTCACCCCTTTCCACAGGAACCTGAAATGCCCCACTAAATGCTGTTCACATGGGACAGGGGACCCCCCCATCAGAATTTGGGGTGGGGGGGAGATTTTGAGCTGCCACAGGAGAAGGGAGGCAAGAAAGCCATGCTCTGCAGGTAGAAATCCATGTACTTGTGGGAAAACTCAGGTGGATCCAGGTCAATCTATCTGTGTTGGGTCTAGGCTATAATAAACAGACAAGCTGTGCAGTTTCCTTCACCCCCCACTCCTGCAGGATCAGAACAACTGATTGCATGTTATTGGTTTTTTTTGCATCATATAACAAAAATGATGGATGAGTGAGGGGAAAGCAGTGTGCGAACGGGCATGCACGGAATGTTTCCAGTTCAAATATTCAGAAAAAAACCACTTTTTTGTTAATTGTTTGAGGATATGGCTCGTAATTTGCACGTGAATAGTGAGATGAGCAAGTAAGCATTAATGCTGTGCTTGGAAACATGTTTTGTGTCGCTTCTCCTTTCATTTTCCAAGACCTTGTTTGCTTCATTCTTCATTCATTTTAATTACCATTTTTTTCTCTTTCGTGTTAGTAGTAGTTCATTCATCTTGGTGTTTGCCATGGATTTTAACTTCCACTAATTATAGAATCCTGCCACCAATCTTCTCCTGTCTGTAACTTGGATAGTTTACACTCGGATAACACAATTTCAAAGGATCAAGGGAAGAATCGTTCTGGATTTCAGAGAGATAGGATAAAGTGTATGCATCTGATAGGCTTTGCACTGCTCAAACGTTCTTTTGCTACATATCAGAGCACTTTTCCAGTCTTCCAGTTACTCAGTTATCACTCTCTCCACCCCCACCTGTAAACATCTGTGAACTCTGCATGCTGTTCCAATCAATTTATCCAATGCAAAACATCTCCCTGGCATTATTTTACATTGCCGATGTAAAGCAATGGAAAATGAATGAAAAGTGAAACAAGTAATATTTTTCATTACTTTCTTTTCCTCCTCATTGTGAAATCTGATTAAACACATGGGATCATTCTTTTTAAAATGAATGCACACCCTCAACAGCAACAACAACAACAACAACAACAACAACAACAACAACAACAACAACAACAACAACAACAACAACAGCATCCAATTTATATACTGCCCTTCAGGATGACTTAACACCCTCTCAGAGCAATTTACAAAGTCTGTTATTATTATCCTCACAACAAAACACCCTGTAAGGTGGGTGGGGCTGAGAGAGCTCCTAGAAGCTGTGACAAATGACCCAAGGTCACCCAACTGGCTTCAAGTAGAAGAGTGAGGAATCAAACCCAGTTCTCCAGATTAGAGTCCTGCGCTCTTAACCACTACACCAAACTGGCTCTCAGTAATTCTTTAATGCTTCACTAAGTTCTGAAGGCACCCATAGTTTTGAAAGGGGGAAATGCTGTTTCTCCAGTGACTGAAATTTCCATCAAACCATATGCGTGTGTGTACATATGTATGTATATAGATACACACATCCATATATATATGGATGGACACCATTGTTCTTTCAAACCAGCTGTCTCTTTTCATTTCGGTCCTTCCAGAAGTTAAGCAACACTCTTGTTGACTTCAATGGAATGTATTCAAAGGTAACTAAGTACAGAAATGCAGGCTTAGATGTGATAACATGAAAGTTTATAATACTGTGCTCTGCTGAAAAGTGCTATAATGACAAGTAATGTGTCATTTTTGCTTTAAAAAGTGTGACAAAGGCACAATAAGTTCCTCTCACAATCAAGGACTTTGAGGATTTGGCTCAAATACACTGCTTTTTACCCACCCCCCACCCCCACAAATGTAAAAACGAACCGGTAATGCTGAGTGTGTGTCATGCTGCTTGTTTCATATACTGACAAAATATGACAACTCCCTCACTGCTTTGGGGAAGAGCGGTAATGGTAGGAGAGTGTCTCACTTTGATGTGGGTCACGTTCAAACATTAGAAAAGAATTTTTTATATTTTATTTATGTTCAGTTTGATCTTCTTCAGAGCACAGCGATCCTTTTAAACAAAAACTCACTGGAGCAGGATAAGCTCACTATATTACAAAGGATTAGTCTCAATATTATCTATTTATTAAGTTAAATAAGTTGGCACCCTGTTTTCCCACCTTCCAAGGCTGCATACAAGAAAATAACATTACAACATATAATTTAAAGAAAACCTAGGAAACATTAAGTTCGTTGAATGGCTCAAAGTGCAGCAGGATAATGCAATCCAGTTACACCTACTAAAGCCCTCCAATCAGCTGTCCCGTGGAATGCTGATAATGGAAAGGCTTATGCATCTCCTCAGACAGGTAAGCTATTCCATGGAACTGAAGCTGCTTGTGTGTTGTGCTGCTGAGGGATCCTGAGCAGCATCAGCAGCAGAGCCTATTGAGTGGCCAGAATCTGAATTGTCACATGAGGAAGATATGGCCTTTCACACATATGCCTCCCTGGTTATGAAAGGCTATAAAAATAAGAACGAGCACCTCAAGTTGAACCTGGAAGGAAACTGGTAGTTACTTGAGCTGCTTTACAGTGTAGTCCTAAATAGAGATGGGCACGAACTGAAATATGAACCAAAATTAAGCATGAACCAGGCCGGTTCGTGGTTCACGAACCATGGTTCGTCAGATCCCATTTCTGATGAACCACCACAAACTTTAGGCTGCTTTGTTTGGTTTATCTTTTGGTTTGTGACTGCAGACAGCCTGGTGCCAATCAATCAATTTCCTAGGCAACAGGGGATGGACTTCCTACAGACCATCTGCTGACCCAGAAGTGACCTTCTGCTGGCCCAGAAGTTACCTTCTGCTGACCCGGAAGTGATGGTTTTCTGTCCTGGTTGTTACATAAATGAGCCAGTTTGTGAACCAGGGGCAGGTTTGTGAAAGTTTGTGGTTCATGATATTCTGGCATGAATCCCCAGGAGTTACATGGAAATTGATAAGTTTAGATTAGACATGTTACAGAATGATTCATAGCAGTCTCTGAGAACAAGATGCAGCGCAGCTTCAAGGACATTGCTGTAGAAGTGAAAGAACATTCCTTCTTACAGATAACAGTCACCAACACAACCACACCAGCAGGGTACATCTGTGAATAAATTTGGATACCTTTTACACTCTCTCAGATGAACAATACATAATACAGAACATATGCTATTGGCAGGTATGCAGGAGGTATGCATACCTGACAGTAGTCCAGTCTAGAACCTGCAGGAACACGAATTAATGTGATCACATCAGGTGGATCTAGAAGAGATGGCAATCTGCGAATATATGTATAAACAGCAAGGTTGAGATGAAGAGCAACTTTGAGGAAAGGTTGAAGGAGCTCAGTATGTTTAGCCTGGAGAGGAAACGACTGAGAGGTGATATGATAACTATCTTCAAGTACTTGAAGGGCTGTCATATAGAGGATGGCATGGCACAGAGTTGTTTTCCGCTGTCCTGAAGATCAGACCAGAACCAATGGGTTGAAATTAAATCAAAAGAGTTTTCAACTAAACATTAGAAAGAACTTCCTGACAGTTAGAACGGTCCCTCAGTGGAACAGGCTTCCTCAGGGGTGGTGGGCTCTCCTTCTTTGGAGGTTTTTAAGCAGAGGCTAGATGGCCATCTGACAGCCATGCTTATTCTGTGAACCTAGGAAGATCATGAGAGGGAGGAAGGAAGGGTTACACCAGTGCTTAGTTCTCGTTGCCCTTTCTTACATACCCAGGCCAAGGCCAATTGCCACCTTGGGGTCAGGTAGTAATTTTCCCCAAGCCAGTTTGGCTAGGGATCTTGACCGGTTTTTGCCATCTTCTGGACATGGAGCAAGGGTCACTAAGTGTGTGTGGGGGAGGGGGAAATAGTTGTGAATTTCCTTCATTGTGCAGGAGGTTGGAGCAAATGATCCTGTAGATACCTTCAAAACATACCTTATGACTCTATGATTCCAAGGCTCTTGTGTCATCAGAAAGGATCATCTGGGCCCCACCCGACATCAGTAGGTCAGTCCCTTCTAAAATCTGTTCTTTGCCACTAAGACAGATAGAATCACTGCTATGACCAATATTAAAGAAAAACAAGTCCATGAAGCCCTGTCCTATGAGGATTCTACCCCAGATTTTGCTATCCAGATATTCTAAGCCTCCTTGAAGATCTAAATAGTGAAAAGGAGGAATACAAAACTTTTCAATGGATAGCATCATTTATCAACTCCATATTATTTGGACATAATTATAGCTTGTTTCATGCCATTTCAGATTTGCTGCTGTCACGACAGTTACTCACCCCAAGACAGCCAAGGATCATTAATGTTTTTTCGTGATTCATGAATATGAATAAGAAACATGAATATCTTTTCAAGATGCAGAGGTATGGCTAATGTTCAGGGGTGTATGGGATGGAGACGTAACATTTTAATCTGCTCTTGGCCCATAACTAAGATGAAATTTGCATACCTTTAAAAGTAGCACAGCTCTGCTTATTCTGTACGATTTCAAAATGTAGATGTTGGGCCACATGCTGGAATGTGTCAAATCATTCCTCATGCTTCATTTCCCATTTCTTGGGAAACTAGTCATTGCAAGGAGAAGCTTAAGAGTAGAATCCTTTAATTTGGCAAGCTAGCATTCCAAGAGGAGGACATGCAATGTTTACCTCCATTGTGTGGTACAGAAAGTCCCCTCAAGTTACAGCTGATTTACGGCGATTCTGCATTATAAAGTGCCAAAATTCCAAGGAGCTGTGTAGCAGAGTGATGAAATGTTATACAGCAAAACTTGCACAGTCAATCCTCAATGACCCCATTTAGTGGCTAGTTTAATATATATATATATATATATTGGGATATTCAATTTACCTCCATTCAAGAGGTTCTTGCTTGGAGTAAGTCCTTTATAAACATGTTCTCAGAAAGCTGGTTGCAAGTATAATCTTTCTTTTTTGTATGGGTAATATGCAACTAATTTAGGAACCGAACTTGCAACACAAATGTAAGTTATGAAATTTCTTTAAACCAAAACTTTCAACAACCAGAATAGTACAACTTTTTTTCAAAACCAAATGCATAGGTGCAACAAAGAACAGAAACTTGCAGCCAATAATGTCTTTAAGTTCAGCCAACTGTCTTTTGAAACTAGACATGGGCACGAACGGGGAAAAAAAAACCCCGAACACCCTGTTCATTGGCCCATAACCCGAACACCCTGTTCGTTGTTCAGTGCCATCCACGAACAAGGAACAAGGAACAACGAAAAATGAACATGAACCGTTCCCAGACATGTTCATTGTTCATTGTTTGTGGGGGCCAGAACCCTCCCCCAACCCCCCACTTAGCCCCCCTCCCCTCAAACCCACTTACCTGGCCTTTTAAAGATCCCTTTAAACTATCAGCTGGCAGGTGGTAGGGGGGGATTCCTTCCTGCCGCCTGCCAGTTGATAGTTTAAAGGGCCCTTTCCTGCCACATGCAAGGGGCAGGGCCCTTTAAACACTCCACAAACTGACCTTCCCAATGTCCAATACCCACCAAATTGGCAGGGGACATAGTCCTCACTGTCCTCTGGAAAACACCCCCCCCCCAAGTTTCAGAGAGATTGCACCCCGGGAAAGTCATGATCCACGGGTCTCCCCATTGGCTGTCATTTTCTCTTCACAGTGGCAAAAACTGGACTCTCTGCTGGAAGTACTTTGAAGGGTTAAAGCCAGAAGGAAAGCCAGAAGGAGTTCAGACAGAGTTCAGTCCCTCCCTGTCTCCGGTTGCCAAGGGGATTGATTACATCAGGTGCCAGACTGTCTGGCTTGCCAAAGGGCTGCCAAAAGCAACAAACAAAGCTTTTAACAACCACCTTTTCGTTTAGGATGAGGCCTCATGAACAGCTTGCTCACGAACAGCAGATTGGGCTATTCGTGGTTTTTTTCTGTTCGTAATGCTGTTCATGCCCATGTCTATTTGAAACCACTTCAAGGTAAGTAAGGTCCAACTTTTCAGGTCCCACCAAGTGCCCAAGTCCTTTGCTACAATCCTCTTGATTAGAGAAACAACTTGAACCCAGGCCTCTGTCTTCAGCTTGGGAATTACAGACCTGCAAGAATAATATTATTCCAGTGATAATACCAAATTAAACACATACACACACACACCACTTTTACACACTAATTTTCAATGTGTTTCCAGCAACCCTATTGAAGATAATAAGAGCTTATAAAATGTTATCAAGCTCCCCAGCAACCAGCCTCTTCCTCCACTGCCTGGCTGCATATACTGACTCCACCTAACTAGCTCATGGGGGTTACACAAGCAAGGGGCGTAAACTGAAACAGACTGGTTAATGTTTACTAAAAGCTGGAATTGAAGGTAAGGTGACATCTCTAGCATAGTTTCGGCAACCAACATGAAATGAAATTCTCTTTCAAGTCTCCTGGCAACATTTCTTGAAATCAGATAGTTAGCTTGCAGAAGCGGAGATAAGAGATGAGGCATTTACATAAATGCTTTTCAGAACAGAAAAGAACTTGGCAAAAAGGTGGCGAGTAGATGAACAGTGATTTTTGGTTCACTGCACAATGAAAATGGAAAGCAAGCTCTGCTAAGATTAAGTAAAATCAAAGGAATAGATACTGTAGTGCCAGATATTAAAGTATTTATCTGACTAGTGATGAATGTAAGAAGGGGTGAAAACTCCTTCGGATTAGGTGTTTTTTTTAACAGATGAAAGGGAAGGCAGGCATATTAACAGGAGGAAAAGTCCACAGCCAAACTCTCTCGTCATCACCATGTGTATTTTACAACAGTGTATTTTACAACAATTATCACCCTCCTCTAATGAAGACATGGGACACAACACAAGATATGGATTGACTTAGGATTTATTAAGAGTGGCTCTTCTGCCTGCCAAGGGGGTGGCAAAGGCCGACCAGCAGCTATTGGCGGCAGAACATCAACTTGCCATCCTGCAGAGATCAAAAATGAAAAGGAGGACTAACCAATTAAAAAATATGTGTATTTCAGTCCAATATAGTCAAGAAGTAAAGTGCATAAGAGTGCAATTGCTAGAAAATGTACAATCAGAAATAATACAAGAAGACTGGAACAGCGGCAACCACCAATAACATGTAGAAATTCACACAAGGGCTCAAATACTACAGCCCGAAGGTACAACAGTGACAGGTATATGTATACAAAATATCTTTCTAAACCGTATTACTTATTGTCTCATAATTACAGATGCAGGCAGGCAAAAGACGGGGGACACAAGCCCCCCTCCCCCTGACTCAACAAGATGCCAGCAAAGAGCTTGTTTCGAACTCTCTTCTTCAGGAGTCGTGATAGTAAATATACCTGAGACGTCACACACCACCATGAAACTCTTTGGTGGAATGGTCAGCAGCACCTCACAGGGTACAGTGACCAGCAGGCTTGCTGGGGAACAATGCATCGAACAGCATGGGGCCTTTCAATGCCATTGGCCCGCTTCCCTATGCCTTGCCAATGCTTCAAGGGCTGTGATCAATAAAGTTGTGGCCATTTCTACCTACCATGCTGTGTCTTTGTATCATTCGATGGGGCCCCAGACACACATTGCCCATAGGATGCAACTACCATCATATGGTCAGCTGGGTTGCCAACTCTGTCTTGGAAGATTGCTGGAGATTTAGGGGCAGAGACTGGGAAGGGAAGAATTTGGGGAGGGGAAGAAGCTTCCTGAGATGTGATGCCAAATCTTTCATTTCCTCCAGAAAACTTTTCATAGAGAAAATTCGTATTTATTCCATTACCTTTTTTCTTCTTTATTTTGTTGTTTGCATATAACTATGTGCTTTTTTCCTTTTCCCCTTTTATTAACTTGTTTAATTTTCAAACATTCTCAAATTCTCAAAGAAAAATCCTCAAAAAAATGCATCAATTCCCCTTAGTATCTTTTCTCAAGACGCTAGCTGGATGCTAGACTAACTCAGTCTTCTGTCTCCTTCATGGTATAATTGCAGAGTTGATTCTGTCCAGCACCTTGCCCAAGTAAGAGGATATCAGAATAAAAGAAGAACCCTGCTAGATCAAACTGGCGATCCATCTAGTCCAGAATTCTGTTTCAAACAGTGAACTACCAGTTGTCCTTGAGGGCCAACAAACAGGGCATAGAGACCTTTCCTCCACCACTTCTTCTCCAGGATGCAACCATCAACTTTGTGTCTGTGGACATTCCACATTCAGAAACAGCTACCTCAGTCATCATTTATTTATTTACTTCATTTAAACCCCATCTTTCTCCCCAATGGGGACATGAGGTGGCTTACACAATTCTCCTCTACTCCATTTTATCCTCACAACAATTCTGTGAGGTAGGTTTAGGGTGTGAAGGTGTGAATGGCTCAAGTTCACCCAGCAAGCTTGCATGGCAGAGTGGGGATTCAAACCTGGGTCTCCCAGATCCTATCTTACACTCTCACCATTACACCACGCTGTCTCATAGGAAGATGGTTGGTTCGAAACCTCACAACATTTTGTGATTGGCCTCAACAACCTATGGCAACTATTTTGGGGATGACTGTGTCCCCCGTAGCAGCCCTTTTGTGATGGTACCCACACTACTTATTCTCAAATTTCTGAAAATTCCCACAGGATCAACAAGGTTGGGGCCCTATTATAGTTGTGTTTTTTTATTTACGTATTTAAAAGATTTCTGTGCCTCTTTTCAGTTGTATGTACAAAAAAGCTATGTGAGTTGTAAACCACCATGAATACAATGACAGAGAGATGATATATAAATGTATCTGATAAATGTGGCTTCATTTACTGTAATATCTATGGATTTAGGAATTGCAAAGCTTGTGCAACTTCAACTCTTCCGCAGTATTTGGGGAAGTAAAAAACTTCTCTTTCAATGACTGTCCATCCAGGATTTTTTTAAAAAAGCACTCAAATTGACATATAAATATACCGTGAGCAATATGGTGTATAAGATAAAGCCTTGAGCTCTTTCCAAGATTTACTTCTGCAGACTTGCAAGAGAATGGAAAGGCAATTTTCCAATGATTTATGAAGTTTTAACTTAATTTTACTCTGTCTGTCTGGATGCAGCAATCTCATTCACACTTTCAGGGGATGGCAACACTTTGTATAATAAACCTAGACACATTTTCCCATTGATTTCCAAATGAGTTGAAAGGAGAAAGATGGAAGTGTTCAAAGGAGAGAAATTTGTTTAAACTAATTCAGTTACTCCTACTTTGATTATGGCTCCCATCCATATTGAAGTAAATGGGTTGCTTTCATGGTTTATCCACAGGATAAATCTCAGCAAATGCTAGCAGTGTTAACTTTTTTTTTTCCCACTAAAATAACCCAGATAAGGTACTTAATGGATGGTTCAGTGTTCTGGACTTCTTTTATTCTAGATCTTTAACAGTGACTTTCAGAGGCAAGTCAAAGCCTGGAACACGGCAGAAAGGAGATACTAGGAAAGGACAGAAGTTCCTGTTATTTATCTCAGGGCCAAGCTACACATGACGAATGACACTTGAACGGCAAGTGGATTGAGTGGAGGGCAAGTGAACAGGGAGAAATACACTTGCCATTCAAGTGTCATTCGTCATGTGTAGCTTGGCCTTCAGACTTGGCCAATACAAACACCTCATAATCCCCACCAATTACAGGAAAAGATATCTGAAGATTTCTCTGAGAATTCAGTGCAGACATTGCTACCCTACTCAGAAGTAAGAGGCAGACACAGGCTTGGGTACTAAGGGCTACTTTATTAAAGCAACAACTTAACATTCAACAGCGGCAACAAGGAGAGCTAACTAGTGGTACAGGTCAAGCCAGCAGTCGCCATGGGACCTCCTTCTTGAACCTGTCTGAGCGAGACCCACTGCCCCGGGTGCAAGCCATCCAACAGAGATGGTTTGGGCCCGGCTGGCCAGGTGAATGGTTCCCCCCATAAAGTTCCAAATAGCCCAAGCTGTACAGCCTGAGGGAAGGACTTGTCCGGGAGGTCCCATCAGGCAGTCTGCCCTTGCAGCTGGGCCGTGGAGTCGCAGCTGCTCCTGACATACCCCAATTCCCCACCAATGGGGATATGCCAAGGGTACTCACCGGCCCGGTCTCATTTCCCAACTCTAACCTGTCAATAACCTAATTAGGCTGCAGCACCACTGAGCCAATTAATCACAACCACTGTGAACAGAACAAGGTTGGCAAAAAAAAGCCTTCGCCCCAGCCAATCGGGCAAAAGGGGGGGAAAAATTCCTACCTGTCCCCTATTAAGGTGACTGGCTAATCCTGTCCTGCTACAGGGTACGGAGGCCGGGCTGAGCTTGAGGTGATGAATAAGGGGAAAAGCAAGTGGAGCGCACTCTAATGTGCTGGCTCCACCCTCCCCTCAGGTCCTGGAAGGAGACAGTTGCCTCCACTCCTTCCAGGGAAGCAAAATGCGCCCCCCAGCCTTAATGGCTACGCTTTGGCCAGGATTGCCATCTTCTCATGTAAATCAGATCCTCATCTCAGGTGATGAGCTTTCTGTTCCAAGCTCCAGATTTCCTGACAGTAAACCTTGGTGACTTTAAGTCAAACAGTTGTCTGAAATTACAACTGGTTCATCACATGTAACAGAATGTGAACTAGTTTATTGACTTAGAATCAGAATGCAATTGAAGAGAAGCTTGATATTTTCCAGATGAGTGAAATCTTGACATGGCGACTCCCAGATTAATTTTTCCCACCGCTGTGACTGTACAGTGCACAGTTCAAAGCAAATTTGGAGGCACTGCCTCGGGGAAAAAAAACTTATGAGGAATTTTGAAAGAACCTAAGATATGTTTGTCAGTGAGGTTCCACATGTTCTTAGCTTGTCTCAATGGCTGGACAATTTAAGACAAAACGACTGAGGGATGATGAAGAAAGCTTAAAGAATTTTGAGAGGGCTGAGCAGAATTTGTCCTGTGGTGAGTGAGTAGGAGTAGGAAAAAGCCTGATGCTTGCACACCTGTGAAGCAGATTGCCAGTATTTGTATTTTACAGTCTGGAGGAAGCATATGCAGCAGCTGTCTCTGGCAAACTATTTTGAAGGATTTCATGAATAATCAGCAGAACGCTAAATGCCAATAAGACGATATCCCCCGCTATTGCAGGAAACTCTTTTGTAGCCTTGCAACTCATCTTCACACTCCAGTGGATATTCATGCTTAAACAGAGGTGAACAAGTGGAATCTGTAATGGTACCTGAGGCTCACAACTGCAAGGGCAAAAGGACTAATAGAATGACAAATAGCAATCTTTGCAATTTTGTTGGCTAGAGCATTCTTCCATCCAGACAGCTGATGCCTTTACTTCCTTTTACTTAGAAACCAGACTTCAGTGCAACCTGGTTGCCTAACTATATGCCAAAGTCATGCGGGGCGATAGCAAAGCAAAGATAAAATACGCCTCTAAAGGCTTTGTCAAAATTACTATGTCACGGTATGCTAAAAGTACATGTTATCATTTAAAACATTTGGCGAGGCTGTGAAACGCAAGAGATTCTAAACCAAGTCTGCACAACTTACAATTCAAGTAGCCAAACACTTCAGAATATTATGGTTTGCTAGGACCTTGACAACTAGGGTTGCCGAGCTGAAGCCTGCAACCCCCAGGATAAATTGGGAGGCGGGGCCTGGTGCACTGGGGTTGTGCCAGAATGCTGACATCGCTTCTTGTAAAAACTGGAAGTGAGGTCATTAGATGCTCCGGTATTACAAAAACTCTATGGTTTTACCGATATTCACAATGTCACTTCTTGTTTTTACCAGAAGTGATTTTAATGCATTGGTGCAATGTGGGCACATGCTCCGTTTTGTCTTGCTATTTCCTCCTGCCAGCACCTGAGGTGCCAGGGGACAAAGCAGCAGGATGTTGGGAGGTCTCCCACTATAGCAGAAGTCCTCCTGACAACCCTATTGACATCATATGATTTCCCTACTTCAGCAATCTCATAGAGGCAGGAACTAGAGGCAGGGCATCAAACACTGATAGGCCTTCTTACAGTGTTGGAGTTGTGTTTATATTGGTGGTTTGTAAATTGTGCAGGCCTGTTCTAAGCAGATCTAAGCACGGTTGTGCGAAATGTTAGTGCTTATAAAAAGTAGTAGGTGTTTTCTGTATTCTTTTATTTGTTTTTTTAAATAAAACAATTTAAAAAGTAGTAGGTGTTTTCGCTTACTCGTTTTGTTTTTAAGAGTATGTTTCTAATACTTATGCCTGCAAATAAATTGTAATGAATTGACAGTGGTGATTACATTTTCAAAACGTACTGCCACTGTAGATAATGTTCCAGAAGATGGACGCTCTGTGTTGTCTCTCTATAGTTAGCTGTATCTTGAAGCTGTATCCCTGAAGGAATTTCCCATCTCTTTCAACTTTTATAAATCAGCCTGGGAGAGGAGATGGGGAGATTTGGATGAGGAGTACAGTTCTGGGCAAGAAAGTGTTAACTATATTTTCTGTGCTCCCCCCCATCCCGATTCAGATTGACCTCCCTTGTGGTGGTGTTTGTCCCAACATGGAAAAATGGATGGGAAGTCATATACTTTCCATACTGGCACAAAAGCACAGCCAGAGGGCTTTGGGTTCATGCTGGCCATTTTCACGCATCTTACAGGCCATGCAAAATTGTGCAAAACTCCCAGAATGACAGCGTCTTCCTGGTACGATTTCCCATCATGACTCCGGTTTGTGGCACGATTCGCTGGTAAGTCATGTGAAAATGGCCATTCTCCTACAGTGCCATAGTCCCAATCTAAAACAGGAAGATTTGCAGCCATTTTTTCCTATTCTCCCTTTATAACTTATAATTTCACACAAAGTTTCAATGCTGCAGTGCAGATTTGATCTACAGAAACATTTTGAGAAATAAGGAGTATTAAATGAGAGCTGATTAGTTTCCATACTTGAAGGCAAAACATCTCAAAAAATGGAACACCAAGCAGGGTTTCCAGGACAGGAGGCTGGATGTCTTGAAGTCCCCTTGGGGACATTCTCCTACAGGAATTGTTGCAGCAGTTCTTCCATTTGTCAGAAAATTCTGCCCACACAGTGACATCACCATTAGTAACCATCACACAGATACATTTCCTGGCTTCTTTTAATAACATACTAATTAAATTTGGAGGGAAAATCCTAGCTGGCTTCTTTGTGTTGGGTCATGATGAATGCAAACGACGAAACTACGAAGCAACTACAAAGTACTTGAACTTCAGACCAGATTGAATTGACACATGACAAACAGTGCACCAGAGAAAATTAATTTAGAAGAAAGAGGGCCTAATGATATTGGTAAGTATGAAAAGGTGCTCTTGCCTTAGGACATCTCCAGTGTAACAACTCGTCTCAATCTTATTTGTGTGACACTTATTTATAGTCATGTAATATAAATGTGCAACCAAATCAGGTGAGGAAGTACCTGCTTGCTGCTTCTGCTTGGCATGTAGAAAGTCCTAAATTCAATCCCTAACATCTCCAGTTTAAAAATTCCCAGTAGGAGGTGATGTGATAGACCTCTGTCTGAGACCCTGGAGAGCTGCTGTCAATGTGAGTAGACAACACTCTCCTTGATGGACCAATGGTCTGAGAGCCAAGCTACAAGTGATGAATGACACTTGCCTGGCAAGTGAACAGACTCACGTGTATTCCTCTCTGTTCACTTGCCATTCACTTGCGCTCCAGTTGATCAAGTGGAGAGCAAGTGAATGGCAAGTGAACAGGGAGGAATACACGTGAGGGCCAAGCTACAAATGACGAATGACACTTGAACAGCAAGTGTATTTCTCCCTGTTCACTTGCCCTCCATTCAATCCACTTGCTGTTCAAGTGTCATTCGTCACTTGTAGCTTGGCGCTGATTTAGTATAAGGCAGCTTTGTGTTTCCATATGTCCAAGAGTAATCAACAGTTAAATTCCACATTTAGTTTATATGCCAAGGACTCCAAGGGGGAATGAGAATGAATGAACAAAAGTTATTTTGATGCTTTAAACCATGGAAGTAGTCTATTTTGTGAAAAGCCTGGTGCCTTTGGGTTGGAAGAATCCCAGACTCTGCAGAACTGGAGAGTGCAGCTGGCAAGGAAATTTACAGTTGATAATTAATTATCTTTCTACCATTCGAATAATTTTCCCACCTCGGCCCTATCTTTCAGATGAGAGAGAAGGCTTCTAAAACGTTATTACAGCCCAGTCTATGAATCCATTGCAATCCTCTGCATACTTAGTCTGGAGAAAATCCCAGTGAGTTTATTGGCTACATGGCAGACTATTTGGATTGGATTGGAGATCATTCAGACTGCAATTATATGCATGTAAAGTACCAGTGAAATCAGTGAGGTTGCTCTGGAGTAAACAGAGTTATGATTGGACTCTAATCAGGCAATCAGACACAGAATGCTGTTTCATATTTAAGATGCATACAAACCTGGCAGGTCTTTTGACTGAATTATCCTCTAGACTTTCCTCTGGATGAGGAGCAACTGGTCATCACACCCACACTGTCAATATTGTTTGCCGAAAATGAACAAATGGACCTCCTAATTAAACATGATAACTTCAAGATACCTAAGTGACTCATGAGAAAATGAATCCCTAGCTAGATTAATCCATCTCTCTCTCTCTCTCTCTCTCTCTCTCTCTCTCTCTCTCTCTCTCTCTCTCTCTCTCTCTCTCTCTCTTCTTAAAAGGAACTCAGGGCCAAGCTACACATGACGAATGACACTTGAATGGCAAGTGTATTTCTCCCTGTTCACTTGTCCTCCGCTCAATCCACTTGCCGTTCAAGTGTCATTTGTCATGTGTAGCTTGGCCCTCAGAGTTGATCCTTCCCAGTTGATCCTCAGAGCCAAGTTACAAGTGACGCCTTACACAGGTTGGACACTTGTCAGCTTACCTCACGTTTTGATGGGAAATGTAGGCATCCTGGTCTTACAGCTTGGCTTTCCATTTAATTTTTTTTAAAAAAATAATTTTATTAACATTAAGAGCTATCATTAAACAAAACAGCAATATACTCAAATTAAAACCAAATATCGATACAAATTTGTCAGTATCTATACAATAAACCAGTAACACTTATTTTAAATATATAACAGAACGATTTTAACAGTAGAGATATGAATAATAATATAACAATCTGCACAAAAGGTCACCACAAACCCCACATTTCCGTATCAATAACTTCTTGGTAAGGTAGCTTTGTCAAAAGTAGATCATTTTTAGAAAGAAATTCGAGGAAAGGCTCCCACTTAACATAAAAATTCGAAGTACCAGTGGGGTTTTTCTGTAGATATAGCTTTTCTGTTATTTTTTCCATTATTAGAAAATCCCATATCTTATTGAACCAGGCATTAATTGTAGGAACTGATTAGCTCTCCATTTAATTGAAGTTTATAGAAACCCCCTACACACATGCAGTGGAAGGGAAGGGGGGCACCCAGCGAAAGCCCAACGCCTGCACTCCCCTCCTGACCGCATGTTCTCCCTCTCATAGACTGCCACTCTGTAAACTTCAATTAAATGGAGAGCCAAGCTGCAAGACCAGGATGCCTACATTTCCCATCAAAACTTGAGGGAAGCTGACAAGTGTCCAACCTGTGTCAGGTGTCACTTGTAGCTTAGCTCTCAGAACAACTGTGAACTATTTGTGAGGTAAGATAGGCAAAGAGAGAAGAGCAACTGGCTTACTCTTAAGTTGGGGTCTCCTCAGTCCTACCCTGGTCCTCTAACTGCTACACCACATTGGCTGTCAGGAAGAACTGACTACACACATGGGTGTTGTACATGTGTTTCCCCTTTTGAATGTGATGGCCAAGATTGTCAATGTACACCAGCTAAAATCCTGTTGATCTGCTATGTGGGAGAGTATGCAGAGGATCTTTGGGGCATTAGATACATGAGTGAGCAAACATTTTCATTACTGGCCTTGAAAGTGTGTGGCCTTTGCTTAACCAATGTTTTAGGTGTCATCAGAAGACAAATCCGAATGTTTACAAAGAATTCCATCAAGTTCCTTGAAAAGAGAAGTAAATAGCAGAAGAGAATTGATCTGTTTGTCCTAGGCAAGGCCTGGACTCATGGGTTGTATTAATTTCTTGGTGAGGGAATAGATTTATTTATATCCCTTTCAAAGCACGAACAGTAACCTCTGTGCTGCCCCGCTAGTGTGACATAATATGGTTGCATGCCTTTCTCCTCTGAAATCGCTGTGTTGTAATGGTGTAAAGACAGTGAATGCAAAATAGTTGCCATGCGTTGCTGTGTCCTGACTGTACTTGCAAAGTGACCAATGTGTTTTCCAAATGTATGAACCCAATCTGAGTATTTGTTTTCTCCAACACTTGTATTCAAATCCCTCTACTTTGAGGACTTCTTAACTGACCACTTTTTAACCGTTTCTTTCTTTTCCAAGATGATCATTTGGTCTAAAATGGAGACCTATGCTTGGATTCCATGGCTCTTCTTCAGTAGTTTGAACTAACTTCATAGTACTTTTTCAATGTTGATTAGTCTGCCAAGGAAACCCTATGTATCTGCTGTAATGCACTACAGAACATTCTGGATAGCATGTTCTAGTAAGCCAAGCAATTTACACAAAATTCCAGGATTGCCCAGTCTCATCAGATCTCCTCCTCCTCCTCCTCCTCCTCCTCAACAACAACAACATTTGATTTATTTACCACCCTTCAGGACAACTTAATGCCCACTCAAAGCAGTTTACAAAGAATGTCACTATTATCCCCACAACCAAACACCCTGTGAGGTGGGTGGGGTTGAGAGAGCTCCAGAGAGCTATGACTAGAGATGGGCATGGGCTGTAAAAAAACCAAACCATGTGGTTCGTGACTCATCAAATTTCACAAACCATGAACCATGAACTTTCACGAACCTGCCCCTGGTTCGCAAACCGGTTCATTTGGTTCGTGAAAACGTCACATCCAGGTCAGAAAATCATCACTTCTGGGCAAGCAGAAGTTCACTTCCGGGTCAGAAGAAGGTCTGAAGGAAGTCCATCCCCTGTTGCCTAGGAAACTGATTGATTGGCACCAGGCTGTCTGCAGTGATAAACCAAAAAGATGAACCAAACAAACCAGCCTAAAGTTCGTGGTGGTTCGTCAGAAATGGGATCTGATGAACCATGGTTCGCGAACCAGGAACTGGCCTGGTTCGTGCTTAATTTTGGTTCATATTTCGGTTCATGCTCATCTCTAGCTATGACTAGCCCAAGCTCACCCAGCTGGCTTTAAGTGGAGGAGCGGGGAATCAAACCTGGCTCTCTAGTTTAGAGTCCACGCTCTTAACCACTACACCAAACTGGTAGGAGGGAGGTGGAGTGAATGAATTATTGAGGTTCCCCCCCTTTTCAGGCTTCCCAGACTTGTCTAGTAATGGTTTGATATTGGTTGTTGGTTCTGTTGAGCTTGTAGCAGTGTCCTTCCTTGCTTTAGTTTGATTCAGTTTTGTTTTTTGACATTGGTTCTGTTGTGATTCTATGTTTTGGGGTTGGTTGCATTGAGAAGTGGCTTTTGACCAGGAGTAGCCCCTTAGCTTAAGGTCTCTTTGCCTGGAAAACCTTGGAAATGCTCCCCCCATAGTAAACAATGGAGAGTAGCTAGGGGCACCACAGAATTGGACACTGGGCCCAATATTCCTGAAAACTGAGGGCAAGGGCTCTTTAGAGGACAGATAGAACTAGGTTCCTTGCAAATTTGATGAAGATTCCTTGAAAAATGCTTCCTCAGATAGTTTCCATCATAGGGAAATGGCCGAATATATTTGGTATTTCCGATTTAATCCAAACTTGAATAAAAAATCTTACCTGGATTTCAGGAATACCAAATTTTTATGGTATTCCTGAACAGCAGTTCCAAATTCAGCCACCTTTTTTTTTTTGGTGCACACCCCCATAATTATAAGTCGATTGTGATTTGACAACACTTTCCACCCTCACCTCTGTTCTTGGGTTTCACTAACATTCTGTGAGAATTGAGATTATACTGTAGAACAGACTCAATATAACAAGTGGTGGCATGTCACAGGAGAACAGTGATACTGATTTGTAACTTTCTTTTGGGAAGCTTGTATGTCATTACTGATAGACTTCTAAGGGACATCTGAATCACCCAAAATACATTTCTGGAACTATTGCACTGGTTCATATGATACACCACAACTGGTGAACCACAAGTATGGGTTTGTGTATAATTTCTGCTACCCAGGATACTGCTGCAGGTCCTGGTCCTTTTGATACAGTGGGATAAAAATAACCAAAATAAAAACCAGCGGCCATACGTTAAATGTAAATAGCTGTTTTGGTTTGCTCCACCCATTGCAGGGATTCAGATAGAAATCCTTGCAACATCAGGAGCAGTCATCTAATTCTAGCAACAACACTCTCACTATGACAGAGTGAAGGCGAAGAGGAGTATAGAACCCCCAAATTTTATATCTAAAGCTCCTTAACAATGGATTGGATGGCAATCCTTGAAAATAAATTTTTTTGAAAAGAATGAAATTCGGCAAGAGTGGATTGGATCTTGCCTGATGCAAAAACAAAAATGTGGTTTCAATCATGTAAATGTTATTTTCAGGAACGATTCTTGTCAGTCATTGGTGAAATTACTGATAGTTGAAGCATATTTTTAAGGCATACCTTGCTCTTGCTGTAACACTCAGAAAGGCGTATTTGTATAATTAGAAGTATCAGTTCACTTTTAATCATTTTGAATTCTTATACTTTAATGTTTTATATGGGTACTATGTTGAAAGGTGTATAAGAGAATGCCTTTATGGTATGTCTTATCATCAGTGTCTTAGGATTGATCTAAGGATGAGTTCCTTTGTTTCATTTCCTTCCTCCTTCCCTCCCTCTTTTCCTTCCTTTCTTTCCACATACTTATGTCTTTGTCAATGATTCAGATTCCCTGCTTTTTTACTACTGATTTTGTATGCTTCTTTGCACCGTGTGTGTAGAATTTATACAAGTGCGTCATGTATACATATAATATACATATGATGCTTATTTCTTAATGTACATTGAAAAATCATATATTTTATGAGAAAACAGAGGAAATAGAAAGGGGCACAAACAATAAAATTGCGCAAAAGGGGACAAGGAGTTTCAGGAAGAAATATCAGGGATGAGAAATCGTTAAAAAAATGAAATCCTGCTCTCAAGTCACAGTTGACTTATGGTGACCCCTGGGGGTGGTTCATGGCAAGAGACTACCAGAGGTGGTTTGCCATTGCCTGTCTCTGCAACATGGGCCTTTGGTGGAGGTCTCCTATCCAATTCCTAACCAAGGCCAACCCTGCTTAGCTTCTGAGATCTGATGAGATCAGACTCTCCTGGCCTATCCAGGCCAGGGCATAATATGGAGAGAAGAGTGCCTTGAAGTCATAGCTAACTTATGGTGACCCCCCCCCCCCATGGGGTTTTCATGGCAAGAGACTACCAGAGGTGGCTTGCCATTGCCTGCCTCTGCAACCCTGGTCTTTGTTGAAGATCACCCATCCAATTACTAACCAAGGCATTTCCTGCCTAGCTTCTGAGATCTGATCAGATCAGGTTTACCTATTCTATCCAGGGTAAGAGAAATATTAATACATCCCTAATATATATGCAACTAGACCTAGGTAGCTCAGGTGAGCCTGAGCGCATCAGATCTCAGAAACTAAGCAGGGAATGCTTTGGTTAGTAATTGGATAGGAGACCTTCAACGAAGACCAGGGTTGCAGAGGCAGGCAATGGCAAACCACCTCTGTCAGTCTCTTGCCATGAAAACCCCACCAAGTGTCACCATAAGTCAGTTGTGTCTTGAGGGCACACTCCTGTCCATATTATGCCCTGGCCTGGATAACCAAAAAGTGAGCTTGTTGGGGATAACACTTCTACCCTAGGCCTCTCCCCTCCATATACTTATTTTCCAAGTCTTTGGAATTTTGGACTTAGGGGTGAAGGATTTGAATTTGGCATTCTTCCTTAGCTGCATTCTAAAGTGGCATAGTGTAGATCAACTCTTTTCTCACAGTTGCTTTATTTTTTCCTTCCTTTTAACGGTAATAGAGTAATTCATCATACGATACTCCTGATCTGACCGTTGCAGCGTCCCTTGGCAACATTTCTGCACCCAGAGGTGGGACTTCTCTTCCCCACTTTGTTTTCTGTCTTGCTCCAGCTTGCTGTGTAATTCTTGATGCCATCAGTTATTCAGCCCAGGCCACATTATGCATCTGCTCAAGAATGATTATCTAGCCTGTGAAATCAATAAAGTGAAGCTCTATTAATAATACCCATTATACGGGGGAATGCCAAAATGATTGTCGTGTTCTCTTGTGAATGCAGGGCCTTAACAGAGAGGAAACCATCAGAAAGCTATTAGAATTAAATCATTCTGACACCATCATTTAAGTTTCTTTAAGAGCTGGGTGTCAACACCTGTGTGCTAATAGCGTTTTAGCTAGGGGAGTTCTAAAAGTTTGCCACCCAAACAAGAGATTTTGATTATGACTCAAATGGGAGCAGCCTTTTAGTCTTAGCTTTTGATTTGCTTGTACTGATAACTGCAGCCTTTGGATATTAAGATAGAATGGACAGCACTCTACAGATGCTTCTGAAATTTTCTTTTTCCACCTATGTTCCCAGATTTCAGGCTAGCCCAATCTCGTCCAACAGCATCAGTCCTGGTTAGTATTTGGATGAGAAACCATCATGGAAGACTAGGTTTGCTGTGCAGAGGCAGGTAATGGTAAACCACCTCTGAATGTCTCTTGCCTTTAAAATCCTATGGGAATGCCCTAAGTGGGCTATGGCTTGATGGTACTTTTCACCACCACACACCGATTACTATGTACAGGCACACTGTACTGCAACCTTCTGTTGTTTCATGTCTTCCTCCTCCTCACATTACTGATGCACAGATGGAGACTGATAAATGTTGGGTAAATGGGTGGCAGGGGTGGCCAGAGGCACCTTGTGCCAGCTCCAGCCCTTCATGGGTGGGACAGATCTTACCACTGTGGTGCATGCCCACAGTTGATTAGATTACTGTAATGCTGTCTACATGGAGAGGCTTGAAGACTGTTTGGAAGCTACAAGTTGGTGCAGAATGCTCACTGATGGCAACCCCTGGTGGGGGCATTGAAGGAATATTGATACTGTCAGGTATTTCATCATATCTAGATTTTTCTTTGCCATGTTGTACGAGTTCACACGTTCATCCATAACGTTCATTCATAGGCAAATAAATTGTTGAAACTAGACATTGTAGCAACTGCTCCAATTCCAGAATTATTATTATTGTTTAGAAATTGTTAAGGGGCAAGTAGAGCACATACAGAGCAAAATTCCAGAACAATACAGAAATAGGAAATTCTCTTATTTTAATTCATACTGACATGTGTAAATACTGTTAGATGTGGGGTTTGTGGAATTTGGGCATTTAAAGGGCCCTTCCACTTGCAAAGGTTAAATGGCCATTTCCCCGAGGAAATAGCCTTATCAACTGCGCTTTAATACAAACCAAATGAACCAGTAGACCAGTCCATGGAAGTTCATGGAAATGAGCTTCCACGAACCACTGGTTTGCATACCATGAACCAGGCTGGTTCGTGGGGTTTTTTTGGTTTGTATTCAGGTTCATGCCCGTCTCTATTTACCAGTGGTCCCATTTGACATGCTAAGCAGTTGTATGTGTCTTTCAATGGGAACATCAGGCAACCCACAGGCTATGCAAGAGACACATTACACAAAAAGTCTGTTGTAAATTGGAAGGCTTATAACTTGGCTTTTTCCCAGGCCTGCTCTGAACGTCGCCTGTCTGTTGCAGCCAGTGGTTGGAATGGTAACCCAGCATTTCATAAATGATCCTGGATGCCCTTTAAACAGGCTGGTAAAACAGAAAGGAGGAAAGTGCTGGTGCCATTTGTAAGCATTCCTAGGGAAAAGAAAATAATATTTCACTATAGACTTTTGTAGCCTTTTGAGATTTACGCTGCCTTTTTAGAGGTTCTCCCTCCTTCCTTTGTATTTGCTCTTAATGCCTAAATGGTGGTCTATAATCCTGATGGAAAAGATACCTTCGCATGGGGGGATTGTTTATTTATCTCCAGCAAAGCCAATACATAGGCAGGCCATTCAGCTGCTTGGATAACAGATGCTGGTGTATTAGTGTAAAAGATTAGAAATAGCTTTCTATTACTTTGAGAGCAAAGCAGCTCCTTTGTGTTCTCAGCACAGGAACAGAGGCAAGGAATGCCGTGAATAGGTGCTATTATCTGTATTAATGTAGCATTTGGTGAACCTCAGCATCTAGAGATACCCATTGTTGTAAATGCGGTAAGAAATGCCTGTTCCTGCCCCTTACATAACACAAAGTTCAAGTGATAGTAAGGGCTAGCAAGGCTGCTGAGAGACACCTCAGATTTTCAGGAAAAGACTCTTCTGTTGTCCCATCACCTAGACTCAATCCAATCATATTTTGAAATTACACAACTTGCTCAGCTCGAGTGGCCCAAAGGGTTATCAGGGGGCATGAAATTTTGCCTCCCTTGACCCATTTTCACAGCCCCAGTGAAACAATTCCATTTCTGCTTCTACGATAGGGTTGTCACCGATTGTACTTGCTTATACTTGTTTCCATGCCATCTAAGGCTGCAAGCTTCTTTCTTGCACTGGTAGGTCAGCCAAGCCCAGGCTGGGAATTTCCTGGAGATTTTTCTGGCAGGTGAGGTTTGGGGAAAGGAAGGACCTCAGTGCGACATAATGCCATAAAGTCCACCCTTCAAAGTCATTACCCAAACAGGCAATCTCCTAATTAGTTGGGGGAAATTAGCTCAAAGGAGACAAAGCAAGAGGGGGTCACTGGGATTCTCCACCAATATTTATGGGGATTTTTCCCTTATGAGAACTCTTGAAATACTCCAGCCAGGTTTTCAGCTGGAAAGGTTTTTATAAAAAGAGAAATAAAACGGCACACGTACAATCTCACACAGAACACATACGAGGCTAGCTAAGAGGAAATCAGGGAGGAGAGGGGAAGAAAGCAGTTCCAGGGAAAGGTATAATCACCAGTCTCGAAGATGGAGGTCCACAGAGGTAGCAGTAAAACAACCAGCATTTCATGGAGAGAAGGAAGGCCCAAATGGATTTGGCGGTTTATGTGTGGGTCCCAGAATCCCCCCCCCCACATACACAAACTGGTGGCTAGGGGATCTCCAGATATAGGGCAAAATACTCTCTGGGGCAAGCTGATGTATTCAACCCCCCCCCAAAAAAAAACTTGATAGTTTTTCTGGAGGTGGATAATACGTGTAAATGGTGCTTGATAAGGCTGTGAATACTGGATGGGAAAAGATACCAGGTTTGGTGAATAGTGTTTTGTTGCTTAATTAGGGTAAATGGGTGATGGGAAGTGAAGCTTGGCATGGATAAGAGCTTCTTGGGAGACCCATTGTCCTAAATTATGTATCTCTCTGAGGCATGGAAGGGCCGTTAGTCAGTCAGCCGCTCTGACTCCCTTCTAAAATATTTTCCTGGCTCTCACCTTGCTGGCATCAATTTTGTTTCATTTTTTACCAAGCACTGTATTTGGCTTTATATGTATAAACTGCCCCTCAGTGGGAGGAGGGGTCTGACTGCTAACAAAACAGCCATTTTCTTCAAGGGAACTGATCTCTGTCATCTGGCGAGCCATTGTAATTCCAGGAGATCTCCAGGCCCCATCAAGAGTTTTGTTAATCCTAGCTGCAAGAGTAGTACTGACCTATTTATTTCTATTCAGGTGGCAACCCTGTTATACAAAAATAGACATTACAGCATCCAAATTATTTCCTGGCTCAGACTGAAGACATACAGATATCTTTCCATCCACTCACAGGAATAAGCTAATACCTCTGGCTCTATCCTGTCATTCTTTTTCTCATTATCTGCATGGAGGTGTGCATTCTTGTTAGATTTTATTTCAGCATTTTCCTAAAAACACACATTTAGAAACATATTTTACTACACTGTTTGATACAAAATTTTATAACTTTTAGCTGAATAGCCTCTGCAGTCATACCTTGTACCTCAAAGTATGGCCTTCTTTGATTTGGGGAAATGAGAAACTCAAAAGAATGCTGTTGTGTATTAGCTCTTCTCAGGAGGCATCGTTGTTGGAAATAAGAATCCCTTTAGAAACTTCAGTCTGTCTCAGCTATTCCAGTTTAAACTCCACTGCACAAAAAAGGGGGACTATTCCTAAGTGAATGTTGTTTTGACATAAAAATGGGTTCCAAAAAGACAAATATTTATTATTTATTTAATTTGATTTGTACTCCGCCCTCCCCGCATCAGCAGGCTCAGCTGTATATTCAACATTCATTTTGTAGGTGATGAAATCGGAGGAGCAAAATGGAGGAGGAGGAATTCACATTCATTTAAATGTGACATGCCAATGAGTGAACAATCAAATATGGTGGTGGATAATCTTGTGAGCATCTGCAGTAACTGCTTTCTTCTGCTCCTGGCTGAAGCTGTACCCTAGCGGTGGTGGTAGCATAGAAAGGTGTGTGTGTGTGTGTGTGTGTGTGTTGGGGGGGGGGGAGTAGGGGAATGAGAATCCAGGACAGAAAGAAAGAAGTATCAAATGCTTTTATTTGGCATTTCAAACTCAGACATTTGCCTATCAAAGGAGGCAACAAGCTTAGTTTTCCGGAACTCCATTCTGAGAAATCTCAGCACATGTCTGTAAAGAGAAAGCATTTAACAGAGTACTGAGGAAGAGAACTTGTCTTCATAAACAAAATCTCCAAAATTCATCCTGATCACACTTCGTTTGACAGAATGTCTAGAAAAATGACTCAACAACGTTGCCCTTTTAGGACTCACACATTAGTAAACTATTAAACTATTTACTAGTAAATTATTTACTAGTAAACTGTTAAGAGCCCCGTGGCACAGAGTGGTAAGCTGCAGTACTTCGGCCCAAGCTTTGCTCATGATGACCTGAGTTTGATCCTGGTGGAAGCCAAGTTCAGATAGCTGGCTCAAGGTTGACTCTGCTGTCCATCCTTCTAAGGTCAGTAAAATGAGTGCCCAGTTTCCTGGGGGTTAAGTGTAGATGACTGGGGAAGGCAACAGCAAACCACCCCGTAACAAAAAGTCTGCCAAGAAAATGTCATGATGCAACATCCCCCATGGGTCAGTAATGACTCAGTGCTTGCTCAGAGGACTACCTTTATCTTTTACCTTCCTCAAAGTATAGCCGCTTAGCACTTACAACTTCTTTCTGTAAACAGAATAGCACATGGGGTATAAAACAACCTCTTCAAAAATCTACTGATTTTGATTTTGGGGTGCCAGCATACTATGTGTCATGACTCAGTAAGATCTCAAAGGTTACACCCTCATCAGGTCAGCAGTTAGGTTACCTGAAGTTTGAAAGCGGGGGATCAGTATCTGTTTGGGGGGAAAACAACTCTTTGTAAATCACATTTAAGATGCGGTTCCAACTGTCACTATCCCTTCTTAAAATAACAGCCATATTTCTCTGTTGCTTCTATTCCCTTCATATTCCGATCGGATAAAGAGTGATGTTCAGATTATCCTTGCAACTTTCTAGTTATGCTTGCAGATTGTTAATAAACCACCGTTCAGTTTTCCTTCTGGTCCTGCTGAGGTGACCTACTCATCACATTGCAGGCTCACCTACCGATCTTTTACCTCTTTCTCAGGCTATCTGTGCTTATTTCTTTTCCTCCATTAGTCATTTTCTTCTTACCCTTTGGCCTCTCATTCATCCAACTCTTGGAATACCTCGGATGGTTCTTCTCTTCTTTCTCTATGAGCAGAACCACAAGTGACAAAAGGCACAGATTGGACACTTGTCTGCTTCCCTCAAGTTTTGATGGGAAATGTAGGCATCCTGGTCTCGCAGCTTGGCTCTCTGACTACTGTCCAATGGATTTTTCAACTGTCACTTGTCCAACATTCCGCCAAGCTGCCTACATTTCCCATCAAAACTTGAGGGAAGCAGACAAGTGTCCAATCTGTGCCTTTTGTCACTTGTGGTTCTGCTCTTAATCTTCTGCCTTCCAACTGCTTGCCACCTTTCTTCTGCCTCTATATACCTGCTCAGGAAAGTTCCATCCAATCAATTGCTGACATTTGTCAGGCCTTGTTCTGATTGGTCCCTGAATTCTGAAGTTCACAATCCTTCTCACAATGTCCCTCCTAGTTGAAACCCCATTGTGAGCTTGAAAGCCCTTCTCAATGACCTTATAACTTCCCCTTAGTAGCAATCACTAGGTTCACACTAACTGATTAGTTTCTACACATATATTGTATTATATTACAACCATCATGTTTCACCCTCTCCTGCCCATGAAACATAACATACATAAATAAAACAAAGAGAATAAAAAGATCCCAGTCTGGAATTAGATTTCAAACAATTACAAAATTGTTTATGCATACCATGTGGGTATGAACAAGTTCCATCAGCTTTCATAAAGGAAAACTGATTTACAGAAGCATTAGAGTGGATTGTTATAGTTTTCTATAGGCTGGGACAAACAATGAACTTCATATAGAGGACAATTGTCTCACCACAGACAGATGTATGCTAGGAGTAGGAAAATACCTCCCCCCCAGTACCAGCATTGATTGCCTTGACTTGGATAGGCCAAGAGCCAAGCTACAAGTGACGCCTGACACAGGTTGGACACTTGTCAGCTTCCCTCAAGTTTTGATGGGAAATGTAGGTGTCCTGGTCTTGCAGCTTGGCTCTCCGACTGCTGTCCAATGGACTTTTCAACTGTCACTTGTCCAACATTCTGCTGAGCTGCCTACATTTCCCATCAAAACTTGAGGGAAGCTGGCAAGTGTCCAATCTGTGTCAGGCATCACTTGTAGCTTGGCTCTAAGTGAGCCTGATCTTGTCAGATCTCAGAAGTTAAGCCTTGGTTAGTAAATGGATGGGAGACTTCCAATGAAGACCAGGGTTGCAGAGGCAAATAATGGCAAACCACCTCAGTCAGAGCCAAACAACAAGTTTTGGATGTCACAGGTTGGACACTTGTCAGCTTCCCTCAAGTTTTGATGGGGAATGTAGGTGTCCTGGTTTTGTAGCTTGGCTCTCCGACTGCTGTACAATG
The DNA here is from genome assembly GCF_028583425.1 of Eublepharis macularius. Taxonomy (NCBI): domain Eukaryota; kingdom Metazoa; phylum Chordata; class Lepidosauria; order Squamata; family Eublepharidae; genus Eublepharis; species Eublepharis macularius. Next base: position 120,189,665 of record NC_072797.1, on the reverse strand, counting down.
GACTTTTCAACTGTCACTTGTCTCAACATTCCACCAATTACTCTTGCCATAAGTCAACTCTGACTTGAGGGCACTCTCTCCACCACCACCACACTAGCATTGATTAATAATGATAGATATTTGAAGCAGTCCCTGAGTGTTGTGAAATATTCTGACTTTTGTCACTGTAAACAGATTTGGTGGTGACAATTATGTTGTACTCCACAAAGATACATTGCCATTTGGCTTGGGGTAGTGAATAATGCCACATAAAATATTGTTATATTTTCCACACTTTTTTCCAAAGCGTTTTTCACTAAGCATTTTTAGTAAGGCAAAATAAAGGATGAGATCTGTGGAAAGAGAACAGAGCTATTTTAGCAGATACAATTACCTTTTTAATTAAACTGAAATAATGTACTTTTTCCACTGCACTGTGTAACATTCCAACTAAATTAATATATTAATTCATGAAAATGAATAGATAACATAGAAAGCCCTTCAGTTCCAAGTGAAATATTTAATTTTGTTATATAATGGCATGAGAGTTCTGAGCAGAGACGGCCAACAGGAGCGTAGCTTTTCTTGAATGTTTAAAACCATCAGCATTCATCCATCAGGTGTGTTTCTTTCCCCCTATGCTGTTTTACCGACCTCAAATGGCCCCCAGAGCTGCTATTTGCCCATTAGGTGAAACATAAAGGAAAAGTGTATATTTCCCCCAGTAGGCTTAATATCAGCTCAAGGGAGCCATTTGAGGTCAAGAAAACAACTTGGAGAGAGAGAGCTAAATCCCCCTTTCTCCCTGGACCACAGCATCAGTCAAAATTCCTGTCTTCTGCCATTGCCACTTTTTTCAGAATTAATAATGTTCTGGAGATCCATTCACCGTGCTTCTAGCTATCTCATGATCTGTTCTGCGTCTAAGAAACAATTATATGTGAATTTACATTTCTGCTTGGGTTATTTCTGAAACTATCTATCTAACTGTGGTTTACCAGTTTGACGTAGTGGTTAAGAGTGGCAGGACTCTAATCTGGAGAACTAGGTTTGATTCCCCACTTCTCTGCTTGAAACCACCTGGGTGACCTTGGGTCAGTCACAGCTCTTTCAGAGCTCTCTCAGCCCCACCCACCTTACAAGGTGATTGTTGTGGGGATAATAACAACATACTTTGTAAACCGCTCTGAGTGAGTGCTAAGTTGCCCTAAATGGAATGATATGATTATTTTAGCAACAAAGCCCATTGTGAGAAAAAATACAACGAGCTCTAGAAAGGGGAGGACGGGCAGGCAGGCATTCCCTCCCCCTCCATCACTGATCCCAACCAGTTGAAGGTGGTGGTGGGGCGGTGGGCATGGCCACCTCCTCTGCACCTGATCCCAGCTGAGTGAAGGGAGGCGGGCATTGCCACCTGCTCCACTCCTGATCCCAGCTGATTGAAGAAGGGATGGGCATTGCCTCCTACTCTGTGCCAGATTCTGGCTGGGTGGGCATTGTCACCTGCTCCATGCCTGATTCCAGTAGATTGAACAGGGGGGGAGGACATTGCCTTCTGCTCTGCACCTGATCCAGGCCAGGTGAAGAGAGTGGTCATTGCCTCATGCTCTGCTCCTGATCCCTGCCAGGTGAAGTTGTCAGCAGGCAATACTTCTTGCTCTCCACCTGATCCAGGCTGGATGAAGGGGGATGGGCATTGCCTCATGCTCTGCTTCTGATCCTGGCTGGGTGATGGGGGGCTGCCATTTCCTGCTGCTCTTCAACTGATCCCGGCCAGGTAAAGGTGGGCATTGCTACCTGCTCCATCCCTGATATCAGCTGGGTGGTGGGGGTGGGCATTGCCACCTGCTCCACTCCTGAACCCAGCTGGGTGAAAGCAGACAGAGGGTATTGCCCTCTGCTTCATGCCTGATCCCAGCCAAGTAAAGGGTGGGCAGGCATTGCCACCTGCTTTACGCCTCATCCCAGCTGGGAGGGGGTGGCAAGCAAGCTGGGTGAAGAGGAGCCCGGAATTGCCACCTGATCCACTCCTGATCTCAACTGGGTGAATGTGGGGGATGGGCATTGCCACCTTCTCCCCTCCTAATCCTAGGGAAAACAAAGGAGGGGAAATTCTGCGGAAAGCACTTTAACAGTTGAGAAGGGTATAAATCTTTGTTGTGGGAGATCTTTGATCTCTCTTCTTCCCCTTTGAATATCAGCTGGGTGAAGGGCAGGCAGGTATTGCCACATGCTCTGTTCCTGATCCCAGCTGGGTGAAGGTGGGGGATGGGTATCCACCTGCTTGGCTCTTTATCCCAGCTGGGTGAAGGACGAGGGCAGGCATTGCCATCTGCTCCACTCCTGATCCCAACTGGGTGAAGGTGAGGGCCAAGCATTTCCACCTGCTCTGCTCCTGATCCCAGTGGGTGAAGGGAGTGGTCATTGTGTCATGCTCTGCTCTTGATCACAGCTGGGTGAAGGGGGTGGACATTGCCACCTGCTCCACTCCTGATCCTGGCAGGCATTGCCATCTGCTCTGCTCTTGATCCCAACTGGTGAAGGTGGGGGGCAAGTATTTCCACTTGCTCCGCTCCTGATCCCAGTGAGTGAAGGTGAGGTGTATGATTGCCCCCTCTCTGCTCCTGATCCCAGCCGGGTGAAGGTGGGGGTGGGCATTGCTACCTACCCTGCTCCTGATCCCAGCTGGGTGTAGGTGGAGGACAGGCATTGCCACCTGCTCTGCTCCTGATCCCAGCTCAGTGAAGGCAGGGTTGGGTATTGCCACCTGCTCTGCTCTTGATCCCAGTAGGTGAAGGCATTGTCCCCTCTCTTCTCTTGATTCCAGCTACGTGAAGGTGGGGGATGGACATTGCCACCTGCTCCCCTCTTAATTCCAGCTGGGTGAAGATGAGAAGCGGACATTGCTACCTGATCCCTCATTAATCCCAGCTGGATGAAGGGCAGGTTGGCATTGGTGCCTGCTCTGCTCTTGATCCCAGCTGGATGAAGGTAGGGGATGGGCATTTCCACCTGCTTTGCCCTCATTTCAGCTGGGTGAAGGTGGAGGGTGGGAATTGTCATCTGCTCCACTCCTGATTCCAGCTGGGCGAAGGTGAGGGATGGGAATTGCCATCTGCTTTGCTCCTGATTCCAGCTGAGTGAAGGTGGGGTTTGAGTATTGCCACCTGCTCTGCTCCTGATCCCAGTGGGTGAAGACTTTGCCCCCTCTCTTCTCCCGATCCCAGCTGGGTGAAGGCACAGAATAGGTATTGCCACCTGCTTCACTCCTGATCCCAGCTGGGTGAAGACGGGGAATGAGCATTGCCACCTGCTCCCCTCCTAATCCCAGCTGGGTGAAGATGAGGAGTGGGCATTGCTACCTACCCCCTCCTGATCCCAACTAGATAAAGGGCATGTAGGCATTGCCACCTGATCCGCTCCTGACCCCAGCTGAGTGAAGATGGGTGGCAGACATTGCTGTCTGCTCTGTGCATCATCCTGGCCTGGGCTTCCTGCTGTGGTGCTCTCTCTGGAGATCTGGCTGCCTCATCTGGGCTTCTCTCCACAGCAGCACACTCTGCACCAGGGTAGGAAGTGAGTTGTCTTGAGTATGCTTAGCCTTTTATATAGTAGGTTTTCCCCCTCCTTATCTTGAAATTGCCTCTCTTTTTAGCCTCTTGTTCCTTAGTCTCTGGTCCGGCTGGAGAAGGAAATTTATATTTTTGTGTTATATGTGCTACCTATAGTGGTACTTCTGCCCCATGGCACATCTACTGGAATCATTTAGCATCACATGGCTTTCCTGAGACATCACCTACAGATTGCTTTTACCTGCATTAAAGCAAGGCTAGCTATCCCAACTCTAATTTGTACGGCCCAGCTCAAGAGGAAAAGTACCATATGATCGTTTGTGATAGGCAGTGGTTTTGCACCAAATCCCTAAAATCTTAACACAAGTTGAATCTTATATTTTTGAAAGATCCATTGAGAGCAGCAAACAGAAATCTTAATAAAGAGACCATGTTCATATGTATCGGATTTCTGCTTGTTTTCAAAATTCCGCAATTCAAACCCTATTGTATTGTTTATTCAATGTCCCAGTAGACGATCATATTGATTTCACTTGGTAATTTGCCTTGAGTCTAAGTGAGAAAGGTGGACTATAAATGATGTAAATAAAATAAAATAAACTGGGGGCTGGACATTTCCTGGAATTGCAACTGATCTTCAGCTGACAGAGATCAATTCCCCTGGAGAAAATGGCTGCTTTGGAGGGAGGACTCTATAGCATTAGATCCTGCTGAGGTGCCTCCCCTCCCCAAACTCTACCCTCTCCAGGCTCCACCTCCCAAATCTCCAGAAATTTCCTGAACTGGAGCTGGCAACCCTAGTACAGCCCCTCTAGATCTTAATCTGAGCTAGGAGTCAGCCTTTGAATGTGTGAAATCATAGAAATGGCAATAAGAAATTAATAAAAGAAAATGCTGGAGGAATTCTTATTCAAGAACCGATTCACACAAATAAACGAAGGGGAAGGTGGAGGACCATGTGATTGACAGTGAAATCCTAAGCAGAGTTACTCCAGTCTAAGCCAATGGGTTTAGACTGAGGTAACTCTGCTTAGGATTTCACTGAGTGATTCTGCACACATTGGATAATGCACTTCCAATCCTCATTTGGAACGGATTTTTGTGTGTGCGGAACAAAAAATCCACCTCAAACGATTGATAAAGTGCATTGAAAGGGCATTATCCAATGTGTGCGGAATCAGCCAATGTCGGCTTTCCTACATTAAAAAAAACAAAATTACTAGATTTCAGAGAGAAATGTTCTTCATTCACCCTGAGAAGCCAGTTTTCTTCTTTTTAAAAAAAAATAATATATGTAGGAGGATCTGCTCATGTGCATGCAGTCTAAAATGGTTCAGTCCATTCTCAAGCTTGCCTTTTTATCTGCGAGAACTACTTCTCAAAGAAGAATGATTAAAAGTCAGAAGGTGTGGAGAAGTAAAGTTTGGATCAATAGAAGGTCATAAATAAGCATTATGCATCCGTGCTGTACATTTTCAGACCATGTGTTACAGCCAAACATTCATTTATCATGCAACGGTTTGCTTACAGACCAAGGAACGTGCCCTTTTGAGACAATAAGTTATTGTAAATCAAGGCATTATGCTTGGTAGAAATACACATCAAACAATTTGTCATTTCATATAGAATTTCTAGTGCTTTAAAATGCAGAAACAACTGCTGATTTTTCCATTGCACAACTTTGTATAAATAGAGTCTATAATAGAAATAGAAGTAGACTCTGTTTCTACAATGCAATTAAATTGGAAGCCATAAATCTTTAATTTTTTTTCCACTGTGCTCTTCCTCTGGGATTGTATCAGGCATGGAAGCTTGATAATATAGTGATGTTATTAAATCTCTCGCTCTTTCAAGCTCAGGATATGCAAGATAACAGAGCATTTCACGACTTTGTGGGTTAATGTCTTTTTACTGCCATTCCCTCCTCGCACAAATATTAATAAAATTGTCTTGGGTTGTTAGAGACTGGCTGGTAATAGAATCATGAGGTCCCAGTGGGAACATTATTAGGAGTAGGTGAAATTGAATCCCGTTGCAGACAGTTGGGGAAGCAATTTCCACCCAATTGAAGCCCAACATCAGGTCAAGAACAGAGTTAGATGTCTGTTCTGTCCTAACGGTCAACCAGGGAATCATTTCATAACTGGAAGATTTTGAACCACACACAAAATCCATGCCCATTGTGAAGGCTCATTTCACATGTATAAGTTGATATTTTGCACCCGAACTCCGTGAAAGCTGTTCCATAAAGGGTAGTCAACTTGCCTGGGTAAGGGCATGCAGAAGGTTCCAGGTTCAATCCCCAGCATCCGCAGATAAAAAGGTAAAGTAACAAATGATATGGAAGACCTGTACCTGAGACCCTAGCGAGCTGCTTCCAGTTAAAGTATTAAATAAAGTTGACAGACCAAGTGACTGACTCAGTATTAGGCAGATTCATTGGTTCATGAGAGGAAAGATTGGTTTGGCCTACTCTAGTACCCTGAAGAACAACATCATCTGCAGCTATTAGCAGGCAAATCATTTTACAGCTTGCAGGAAAAAACACCCCAACAGTATCACTTGCTAATGTCTGGAGTAGAGATGGGCACGAAATGGGGAAAAAATGAAACAAGCATTTCGTGTTTCGTCGCATTCCATGAATCACGAATCACAAACTTTCATGAAATTGTCCCATTTCGCAAAATGATTCATTAGTTTCGTGATTTATCAGAACCCAGAGCAATTTAATGGTCCCCTTCATACCTAGAGATTCCAAACTCACAGGGAAACTTCAGCAGGCTCTCCTCCACCCACCCTCACCCAACAAGCCAGCAAGAACAAATGCTCTAAATAAGAAGTTAAGCAAAGAAAATTAAAGAAAAAAAAGGTAGGCCTCAGTCAAGCTAGGCCCCAGAGCTAGGGAATGCCCTGAGACTGGGGTTGGGTGGAGTGGAGGAAAGAAGGCACCCTCACCCAACGACCTTCCTAGCAAGGCCAATAGCAGAAAATAAGAAAGAGGCTTTGCAGTCTCTTTCAAAGCAGCGAATCCAGCCAAAAGCTCCCAATTCCACTCTCTCACTCCAAATCCCAGCAACAGGTCCTCCCTCTCCCTGTCTACTGAAACTGAAAAGCACGAGGCAGAGAGCTGTGCCTTATATAAGAAACACTCACAGAGAGCAGAACAGGAAGTGTCTGGTTGGCAGATAGACCTGCCAAACAAGATTAGGAGGGATGAGATTGGTGTTCCCATGGCTACAGAAGGCCCATCTCCTCAGTTGCCTAGGGGATTAACCTCCCTGCTCCTTGCTGTATAGGGCAGAATGGAAGCTCTCCAGTTGGCAGGGAGAGTTGCCTATCATGGTTATAGATCCAGAGGAGTTAGCCATGTTAGTCTATAGCAGCAAAATAGAAAAGAGTCCAGTAGTACCTTTAAGATTAAACAACTTTACTGTAGCATAAGCTTTCGAGAATCACAGTTCTCTTCATCAGATGCAAGGTTATGTGAGCTAAGATTGGGGTTTCCAATGGCAATAAAAGGTCTGCAGACATTCTGGGCCTATGTGGCCTAGGGAATCGATGGATCGGTGCCAGCCTGTCTGGCATCATGAATCATTCACAAATCAACCCAAAAAGTCATGAATTTCATCAAAAACCGTGGCCCCATGAAACACATTTCGTGAAACATGAATCGGCCCAATTCTTCACAAAATTTGATTCGTATTTTGATTCATCCCCATGTCTAGTCTGGAGGTCAAACAGCAGTTGGAAGTTATAGAACTCTTTTGGCAGAAATAGTTCACTGATAATCACAGCTTGCCATGTAAATTCAATAAATACACCAAACCTTCTACTTTCTTGGTGGATTGTGGTTGGCACATTTAAACAGATTTGGGGACTGGCTCTTTTTAATGAGACCTCTCCCTGTTTCTTTAAGAAGAGACTTGTCGCACAGAAATTAAATTAAAAGGTTCACCTGGTTAATTTCTGCATGTTTGACTGCTATCGAGGAGCAGACTGATAAACAGTCCAAGCAACAAGGGCTGTGACCAACTTTATTTTCGCACATATTTCCACCTTCTTGCATGCTAGCATCACATACACCAGACATAAATTTGCAAGAGTGTATAGATGAGTTTTGCAGAACAGATCTGAATAATTTTGCCAGTGTTGTGTAGTGGTTAGTATGCTGAAGTGAGATCGGGGAGGTTCAAGTTCAAAACTCCGTTATGCCGTGAAATGCACTGGATGGTTTTCGACCAGTAACTTTCTCTCAGCTTCAATTACTTCACAGGGTTCGTCTGAGGATAAAATGGGGGATGGGAGAATCATATACACCACTCTGAGTTCTTTGAAGGATAGGTAGAATAAAAATGTACAAGATAGGTTATTGTGCGTTGTGTTCAACATTCAAAAGACCAGAGACACCCTAAGTGAATGCATGTCTGAATTACTGTTGCATTGTGTGTACAATAGGCTGCCCAATGGATTGTGAAATTAAGTAGCTGCTTTTTGTGATCTAATGGTAATATTGCCTGTTGTCTATTTGGGATACTTCTGCATAAGAATGAATGTGCAAGTTTTACGTTACAGAAGCAGAAAATCATAGCTATTCATAGCACTACTACAGACAGGTCCATCACTGTTTTCTGCTTACAGAAAAAGATCTACAACATTTAGAAAGGCCTAGGAAGACTGGAGTGGGGGGACGCAATGAGTTTGATGGGCAATAGATCCAGGACAGGCAGAAAGAAGTATTTATTTTTAATATCCCAACCAATTTCCTTGGTGTTAAGGCAGCTAACAATACAAGTTACAAGGACAGAAAAACATCTTTCTTAATTTAATGAGTGATCCATTTGTAGACTTCACTGCCAGAGGACGTAATGAAAGCCAATAGCACAGGCTTTAAAAGAGGGTTAGACAGAAAGGTGTCTAAAGAAAACTCTATTCAGAAGCAATGGTGGTATGAGGCAACAACAGGGAAAGGTCTTATGGGCCCTGGCTGGCCAGTATGCAGGGCTTTTTTTCTGGGAAAAGAGGTGGTGGAACTCAGTGGGTTGTCCTCGGAGAAAATGGTCACGTGGCCGGTGGCCCCACCCCCTCTGTCTGGAGATCAGGGGGTGGGGCCACCAGCCATGTGATCATTTTCAAGAGGTTCCAGAACTCTGTTCCACCGCGTTCCTGCTGAAAAAAAGCCCTGCCAGTATGTAAAACAGAATGCTGGACTAGAACCAATTGATCTGATCCCATGGACACCTCTAATGTTTTTATGATGACTGTGGTAGGGAGGCAGCACCTCCCATCCAAGACTCCTCTTCCAGAATGTGGGAAGTTCAAGTGACAGCCTTCCCTCCGCCTTAGAACAATTCACTCTGCTACGTGAAAAACCACCTTGATGAGCTTCACCTGGGCTGTGGCAATTTGGTAGCTTCTGAAAGCAGGTGTCTAATTCTCAAGGTTACCTTCATGTTTTCTAGGATTTTATCATCTGTGATCCGGTTGTGCTACTTCTTAAAGAAGGAGATAAGATACTTCGTATATGATCAGTATTTCAGATCTTCCCGTAAACAAAGAGGAAGGGAAACGGTTCTTCCTGTCAAGTGATGCTGACACATTTATCTGTGAAAAGAGGCAAGCCTGCACCACAGAAACCCTCAGGGCCTATCTTAACCTTCCATTTGGAGACATTTCCTTTGAATTTGCAGCAAGCTTATTTCTTCCTGAGCAGAATTCTTCGAAATACATTGGTGCAGTTTAGCTGCCTCGTGGAGCACTTGCTAATTAGCCTTACATTAACTCACGGGCCTCATAGGATTGAGAGAAGGACAATTAACCTAATCTGAAGCCACCACATTTTTTTTGACGTGATCTTTGGCATTTAGTTAAGGAGGCTTAAAATGAAACACATCCCTGGGAGCATCTGTGGCTCCCACCTCCAGACTTTGGGGGAGAAACTGCTTTTAAACAACTACCGGGTTCCATTTATAATGCAACAAGATCACCTTCTCTTTTTGGTCTAGGATTGAGCAGGTTTCCTTCATTCTATTTCTTTATTCTTCTTAATCTGTCTCTTTTTGCTCTTCCTTAATTTTAGTTTCACGAGAATTGCTAGCATTGTTGGGGAACATACAAGGGCCGTTTCCACACTACTCACCTTCTTCCGGAATGGGAAGCAATGTCGTGAAAAAAACGCGTAAGATAGCAAAACTCACACGAGAAGACATAATTTTCACAGTATTGCGCCCTGTTCCAGAAGAAGGTGAGTAGTGTGGAAATGGCCTGGGTTGGATCCAGACAACTTTTTCACTTAATCTCTCTCAATTCCCTTCCTTGCTACAGCCCCTATCCTCTCGTCCAGGCAGATCTGATGATAGTCGGCACAGGGTTTTTTCCCAATTATTATGGCTGGAGCAACAAGACTCAAGTCCAATAGCACCTTAAAGACCAACAAGATTTTCAGGGCATCAGCTTTCAAGAGTCAGAGCTCCCTTCATCAGATACAAGTAGGAATGGAGATCCCTTTAATAGAGACTTGATATGTGGAACTGGACTGTTGAAGCTTTTTGGGGCATGCAGGTAATAGATATCACCTGATAACTAATATCCCATTAAACCTCTATTAAAAGGAGAGGAGTTTTCCCCCCATGCCAGTTGGCAACCTCATTTATAACTTAGAGGCAACATTAAAATAGAATAGTATGGATGAGTCTGGGCTACTCAATTTTCGGGCTAGCTCTAGGGTGGCCAAGGGCACCAGGGGCCAAAGCTGGTGTGCAGAGGGCTGGGGGTGTAGTGGGGTACTTATTTCCCATGCTCCCCTGCCATACTAGAAAATGACATCTTTTTCCAGCATGATGGAAGAGCCACAGGAGGTGCTGAGGCCTATTGTCATGAGGATAATAACAACACACTTTGTAAACTGCTGTGAGTAGGTATTAAGTTGTCCTGAAGGGTGGTATCTAAATCAAATGTTATTATTATATTATTTACCTCATTACATCCTCCTCTGCCCCCTTAGCCTGAGGGCCAAATTTTTGGCAGGAATCTTATCTGGACTAAAGTCACACTCACTGGGAGAGAAAGTATCATTCTTGTTATCTGACACTGATGCTTACATGCCCTATAAAGTTTCACTATTTGCCCTCACTGCAAATAACATATGCTCTAAAGTGGCAACTCAAAGGGAGGCTACCTAGATAATTGTTCTTTTTATTATCCCTATCGTACTGAACCTGTAGTCATATTTTAAAATTGTTTTCCTGTTTTATAACTTATTTTTTGAGTACTTGCTGATTTATTACTTGTATATGATTAGTACCCCTCACCGTTGAGGGTTTTGTAAACTTGTAATAGTCAACGGCTATATACAATAAACCGACTATTTCACGATTATATTATTATTCAAATCACATGGAGACAATTTGGCCAGTATGTTAAAAAGAGTCTTGTCCATGTGTCATTTTTGTACACTGGTGCAAATACTAGTGTTTGTACACATTTTCTATGGAGTTCACATTAATTTCAAAATATTTGTTTACAACCTTTTTCCCCCCCACAATGAGAAAACAGCTTACAACAATATTCTTCCCTCCTGCAACTTATCTTTACAACAACCCAGTGAGGTAGAGAGTGACCAGCCTAGAGTCATCTAGAGAGCTTCTATGGCAGATTGGAGTTTCGAGCCTGGGTGTTTCAGATTGCAGTCCAACACACAAATAACTATACCATGCTCTTATACTATATGTATAATAACCTGCTATTTATAAACTATTTGAATTCTCTACATTCTACACATTTTCCAGTCTTCTTTGAGCAATTCATAGTCAGTGCATCATTAAGATGACAAAAATTTCTCCTGTCCTGTAGTTTTACACAGTAACTTGAATTAAGCTTTATGGATAAACATGCCTTTTTATTTTGCTATTGCATTCAGCAAAATTTCATGCAAATAATTTTATTTTGGCTGGGTGTTAATTTTTTTTTTAAATTTTAAAAGTCTGATGATGGTGAGAATGAAATTTTAAAGCGGACCAATTTATAATGAGCCAACATGTCTGTATTTTTAATCATTAGGCCCCAAAGACCTTTAATTATTAAGGAACATTCAAATGCTAAGCAACATTATCTTTGTTAATTATTGTAATGAGTGATGGTACACATTAAGCTTACTCAATTTTTTAGAATCAGCACAAGGGTTTGTTTTTTATGTAATTCTTTTGCAAAATGTGCCCGGGACAAAGCCAGGCAACAGTGGTCTATGTAGAACATTCAGGTTAACAATCTTCAGGAAGGAAAATTACTTGGTGGTTTACTGAAAATCCTTTTCAATACAATCCATTTTCCAGAGACAGAGCCATGCTTAAATATTAATGAACTTCACTGTTTATTGAAACCATCATTTCCCAAGGTTATTCCATGGGAAACTATTATCTAAGTTCATCAGCAGGACACAATACATTCCTTGTTAGGACCCTTAGGGTATCCCTTAACTACGTCTTCTTGCATTTTTAAAGACAGATGTTAATTTTATGGTTGCAGTTTGGGATTTTTGCCCATTAAAAATGTTCCAGAGGAGAACCCAAATCATTCATGTCTTGCGGGCCTTCTACCTTAGCTTAGGCCATTCAGTGAGGCTAATGGAATGTAGTACCTATTACTCTGGCAGTAGCCAAATTCTTCTCCTATGTGATTAAATCGAATAGCCAGATCTGGACAACTCGGTGTTATAGTTAGGTGGTATTGGTTATATCCATTGTTATTATTATCATTACTTGTTGGTAAGCCCTGCCCTGGATAGCCCAGGTGAGCCTGAACTCATCAGATCTCAGCGTGCGGCCACTTTAAGAAGGAATGTTACCAATTGGCTATTGTCAATTTAAATAGGGGGCAGTGTGCAATGACGGACACGAAAGAGAATATGCATATCTACTAACCAGGAGGAGAGAGAAATGTGTGAGTGATGTTCTTCCATGGGGTGCTTGTGAGTATAAGTTATTATGAGTTATAGGAAAGGAGTATTGTTCAAGGAGCATTATTCAAATGGACAGCATATTCACAGGGTTGTGTTAACAACAGATGGCACGCTCCTGAAGAAGGTGGCACGAAATCTGTGTTCGTAGCCGGCCCCAGATTGAGCATGGTGTCCTCTACTCCCCAATCCGGATTTTGTATCACCATTTGGAAGAATTGGAAAGAAATTAGCAAAGTGTGAAGAAGGAATTAACGCGAGGAAACAAAATTGAATTATAATTGCATTGTACCTGGAATTGTAGTGTTGTACTGCGCCAAAGATGAATTTGCACATTAATGAATTTGTACATTAGGATTTGTATTTGTATGCATTATAACACTGGCTAAAGAAATAAGAGGCACTTGCACTTTGGAAAAATTGTTTAATTATTTATTATTGCGGTTTGCACATTGAGTGCTAACGTTTCTGTGGGAATTCGCTTCTCCGAAATGGCTTCTCTCAGCCAGCTGTTCAGGCTGGTCCCCTGGCTGCCTGGGAACATGGCTGCCAGCTGGGCTTGGCTGGGGCTTGCTAGCAGGCTGCCCAGTAGCAAGGGCAAGCTGGGTGACCAACCCGCGGGAGGCTCCAGGCGGGGACTGGCCAGGGGGTGCCTGGTCAGGCTCGCTGGAAGTTTCCCACAGCTAGCATCTGGCTGCTAACAGTGCAGCTTGGGCCCAGGTGAGGCAGGCTTCCATGGAGGCAGGAAACAGTACGTACTACACAGTCCATAGCAGAGACAGGAGCAGCTCAGTGTAGGTAGTCCGGTGCATCACAACGTTTTCTTGGCAGACTTTTATTATAGGGTGGTTTGCCATTGCCTTCTCCAGTCATCTACACTTTACCTCCAGGAAACTGGGTACTAATTTTACCGACCTCGGAAGGATGGAAGACTGAGTTAACCTTGAGCTGGCTACTTGAACCCCAGGATCAAACTCAGGTCATGAGCAGAGCTTGGGCTGCAGTACTGCAGCTTACCACTCTGTGCCATGGGGCTTCCTAGCAGGGGGTGTAAGTGTGTTAATATGATCTATCAAACACCTTTCTCTAGAGTTGTCAGGCATGGAGTCCAAGGAGATGGAGACATGAGAGGTGCCACTGGTGACAGTATAATATGAAAAGAGTAATAAACAACATGTTTCTCCCAGGGAAGTGACTTCACACCATTGGCCCAGTGGATTTTTTTTAAAAAAATCTTCCACCATCACTCAGAGAGGTGGCAGAAAAAGCAGGTTTCCAGTGGGAACCCTAATGTGGGCTGGCAGGAGACTATGGGTCTCTAAGACTGTCCTAACTACCCTTCCCAGAGTGCTCCCTCAGGCCTCGGATAGGGATGCACAATGTTACATCACCTGGAGCCTCAGGAGGGCTCTAACCCTAACCCCAGCCAGTTCTTGGAAGCCTCTTTTATCCCCCTCCCTCATCACCACCCCACCCCCCTATCCTCACCCCTAGTATGTGGGCCAATTCCTGTGCTAGGGCCAGAGAACCACTTGGGGAAGCTCCACCCTTTCCCCCCACCTCCTCTTGTTCCTGTGGTTGCCAGGACCTCTAAGTGGAACTGGAAGGGGACTAGACCATGCCCCTGTTGGTCTTGTCCTTCTAGCATCGTGGCACGCTCCAAAAAGGTCTTCTGGGTTCTCAGCTGACTGCAGCTGGGTTCTCAGCATGGCTGCTTCATGCAGGAGCTGTGTGCCTGCTGCATGGTCCAGAGGGGCTGCCCCTGAGCAGGTGACCAGCAGCTGCTGCCATAAACCATTTTTCCAGTGGAGCTGGTTGGTGAGTTGGGGCATTGTGGTTGCTGTTTTGGATGGTGGCATGGTTGCCGCTTCAGGCTGGGGGATGAGGGGGCTAAGTCCAGGGTGTGTGGAGGTGCCATCCCCAGAGACCTATATTTCCCTGAAGAAGTATAATTAATCAACATCTATAGCTCAGCTCTTGCTGTGGGAATGGAGGCCCATGCATGTGCAAAAACTTTCCAGAGTATAATGAAAACCACAAGGCATAAAAATTAAAAAAAAAAAAAACTTTCTGGTTCTCATTTGTGGCTCTCCAGAATGGAAACACAAGTCCAGGGTGCTTGGTAGTCATGAAACCCTCCCCAGAAAAAAAAGAATCTTTGTTTTTTCTCAGTGTTTACCAGCAACGCAGCAAGAGCACACATTTCATTTTGAATGTATACTGATTTCCTGGACAATTTCCCCCTCCCAATCAGATCATTGCAATGGAGGAGCAAGGAGCACTCCCAGCCAATCCTAATCTGCAGAGTGATGCCATTCTTTTTTCTCCTCTCCTTCCACCTTCACCCCTTCTTGTGAGCTGGATCTTTCTTTCTTATGAAAGTAGAAAAGCTTTGGCTTGCTTAGGAGCCCATAAGAGTCAAATGCTTTGCCCAAGTTGCTTGAAACTTGGTGGTTCTTTGAAGGACATGCCAAAGACTCTCCACTGCAATTTTGGTAACACTTGGTTGAAAAACAATTGCTTTATCACTCCCCCCAGAAGTGCCCCATAGGGAATAATGAAAATGCAATGGTGCCGGGGGGGGGGGGTGCAATAGAAGCCTTCACATTTTTTCTGAAATGAAAGAAGCAACAAACTACAACAAGGAAGGAAACTAAAATGCAGAGCTTTCAGAAAGATAAAAAAAATGTTGCCAGTCACTTTAAGTGTAGGGAAATGAAATGGGTGCCAACAGGACTTTGCTTTTTTAAAATGCTGGTGGCTTGCTGAAGCTTTCCTGCTGGCTGCTGGTTAAAAGAATGGCAGCTTTGGACTACTGCTTGACACAGTGGTCTCCTTACAAAGCCTTCTGGCTGCAGTGGCTTGGAGTGCATTTTTCCAGCTTCAGCTGGTGCATCAGCTGAGTCCATTCCTGGTTCAGTCAGATCAAGCTACATCTTGACAGGACTACTGCAATATACTCTACCTGGGGCTACCATTGAAGATGGTTCAGAAGCTACAGGTAGTGCATATCACTGTGGCTAGACTCCAGGTCAGGGCCAGCTATTGGGAATACGTGGCCCCAATATTACAGCAACTGAACTGGCTATTGATCTGCTCCTGAGCTCAATTCAAGAGGCTGATTCTATCCTTTAAATCCATACATGGTTTGGGACCAGGTATCTGCAGGACCATCCTTTCCTTTGTGTGTTTCCTTTCTGGGAATTAAGATCACAGGGAGAGGCCCTCCTGGCTGATCTATTAACCAAAGAAGCTCAGTTCGGGAAGGACACAAGAAGGGCCCTTTCAGTGGCAGTCCCATGCTTGTGGAGCAATCTTTCCAGAGAGATGTGCCTGGCTCCCTCATTCTCTGGGTTCAGGAGACAGCTGTGGACTATTTTATTTATCGAATGAATATCAACTGTGTTTTAACTCTGCTTTTAATTGCTGTTTTCTGATATTTTACATTGGAAGCCCCCTTGAGCACCTGTGGAGGAAAGGTGGATAATAAATATTTAAAAAATAAAGTACCTGAAATAACACTATGGTTATTTCTGTTTATAACTGGGGTTTATTTTAATTGTTCTTTGTACCCAGAGATTTCATTTAAATGACAGAAAGTCTAGGATGGCAAGACTTTGACTTCAGGACTGAAAAACATTCCCCTCTAGATTTTCAAGCAGGTCACTGTTGTTGAAGAGTACAGTATGCACTTATAGTATTACATTTTCTTTCCATTTCCCTTCAAAATGGAAACATTTAGCAAGGCAACTCACACTGTGCTTTCTGTTTAGACAGGTTCCTCAAATGATGTGAGCATTGTTAGATTTCATGCATCTCTTGTGACAATTACATGGCTATAAAATGTGTGCTCTACAAGCATTTATGATCAATGTTTATACCCAACACAAATTAATTCAATAAATTGCTTTTGATGGTATTAGACTTGCGTCTTTCAATAATATCTCAGCTTTGAGTTTAGCCTGGCTGAAAGATTGTTCTTACTGTGCATTGAAATTCCTCAAAGAATACAGAACTTACCAAAATGATTGCCATATTTCCAAGGGTGAAAATTGATTTAATTCAGGGGAAAATAAGTTTGAACAAAGTTGTTTACAAATAGTGGCAACTTACAGAATCATCAAGAAATGAAAATGCCTGTATCCACTTATCCTTAGAATTCAGCCTGTAACTCTGACCAAAAGAGGGAGAACTGCCTGAAACTAGTCAAACCAGAAAGAAAACTCTGACTTACAATAAGTCAGGGCAGCTCAGGTGGTGCTCCTGACTAGAGATGGGCATGAACAGAAGAAAAAACGAACATGATGTTTGTTGTTCATTGCCATCCACAAACAGGGACTCACGAACAATCATGAACATGGCCCTGTTCATGAACATGTTTGTGGTTGGCTGTTCGTGGGGACCAGCAGGCTCTCCTCCAGCCATCATCCAAGTTTGGTCAAGATCTCTACTGTACCACTCCCAGAAACCTGACCTGAGCAGGCACCAGGAAAGGTACCAATAATAAATAATAGCTTGGCTCCAGAGCCTAGCAGCAGCCCTGGAACTTGAAGGGGTAGATCCCTACCACACCACTCCCAGAAACCATACCTGAGCAGGCAGCAGGAAAGGTACCAATAATAAATAATAGCTTGATCCAGAGCCTGGCAGCAGCCCTGGAACTTGACAGGGTAGATCCCTATCCCACCACACACAAAGAAAATTCAAGCTCCAATGCACTCTCTCTGTCAAAATGCTAACAGCAATTGTCTCTCTCCCTCTCCACTGTCTGCAAAGTCAGAGCTGGGAGCCCCCCTCCCCCCTGGTCTTTGCTCCCTTGTTGTAACAAATTTGGAGCTCCACACTTGAAAGGAAGACCTGCCTATCAAGCTAAATTGGGCTTAGTTTGGGGTTTCCAGGGCAACAGCAGGAGTTCAGACAGAGTTCAGACAATCCCTGGCTATGTTGCCAAGGGAATTGATTGCAGATGCCAGACTGTCTGGCTTGATGAACAGTAACGAACAGCAATGGCCACCTGTTCATTTAGAATGAGGCCACACGAACAGCTTGTTCGCAAACAGCAGATTGGGCTGTTTGTGGCTTTTTTTTTTTTGGTTCGTATTGCTGTTCGTGCCCATCTCTACTCCTGACCTTTGGGATTCCTTGCTGGTCTGAGGAGCAAGGAAACTACACTCTAGCTACTTCTTTTGATGGCTGCCATATTGTCGCCAGTTTGAGAGAAGTAGAACCAACAAATTGCTTAGTATTCTCTTTTTTAACATGTCAAGTATTCTTCCTAGGATTTTAAAAAAGTTATTTGATGTCTGAACCAGAATGGAATGACCAGTCAGCACCCCTAGGATTGTTTTCTTTTTCTGTCCCCCCATTTTCTCTTTTGTTTTTTTAAACAAAGAAAGAATCTGTGTGAGGGCTGTTTTCACCCCAAAGTCTGCCCCCAGTCCCATCCACTGCAGAAAGGGCCAAGAGCAACAGCTGTACTGCTCCTTTCTTTGATTCAATTGCCAGTCCTTAGTTGGTTGAGTTCATGAAGAAAGCAAGGCTTTCTTGGGGTATTGTCTCAGCTCCCCACTTTAAGGGCAAACTTCTCCATTTTTCCAAACAACTTATTTTGTTTTTATTTGTTTATGATCTGTAGGATTTACAAAATGGAGGGACTTTTGCAAAGCACAAACCATAAACTGTCTACTCAATTATATTCCCTACTTTTGGTGATGGTGGTGGAGAGTGCCCTCAAGTCACAGATGACTTATAGCAATCCCTGGTGGGGTTTTCATGGCAAGAGACTAATAGAGGTGGTTTGCCGTTGTCTGCTTCTGCAACCCTGGTCTTTGTTGGAGGTCTCCCATCCAATTACTAATCCAGGCTGACCCTGCTTAGCTTCTGAGATCAGACGAGATCAGATGGCAGCAGTCATAAAATGGTTACTACAGGGAAGAGGCTATATGGGATCAAGGAATATAAGGAGATTTCAAGAAATGCTAACATACTATATTTTGCATTGTATATTTTCCCAGCATTCATTATTCCACTTAGAAGAGGCATTATCTTAGAAGAGGCATTATCTTCATCTAAGACAGACAACAACAACAATAATAAAGTTTTTCTCAGTGTGACCGAGTAGACCCAGTACATTCAGCCATAAATGTACTTCCACATAGCATACAATCAGCCCAAATTATCAGCTGAGCTTGGTTGATTTCATAAAGTCTGAAAGCGTTTGCTCATTGATAAGACAAACTGCTGAAAATGGCTGTCCGTGGCATTGAATGATTACACTACGGCAAGCAGGAGACAGAGGAAGAGGGTTGGAATTTTGCAATAAGCTTTGGGCAAGTGCTTATTGGAGTGTGCGTATAAAAGTGATATGATATTTAAAATATGAGTTGGGTTTTTTAATGCTGGAATAAGTGAAAGTTTTCATTTCAAGTGGGTAGCCATGTTGGTCTGCAGCAGAACAGCAGAATTTGAGTCCAGTGGCACCTTAGAGACCAACAAAATTTCCAGGACTCAAAGCTCAAAGCTCCCTTCTTCAGATACAGGGAGGAGTGGAGAAATCCTGATCCTTTATATACCAATCAGCAGGTGGGTGGAGTAAAGCAAACAATGGGACACTTAGGGCTGAATAGAGACATAGGGCTTTTATCTTACCACAGATGCTAACTTCTACTCCAGTCAAGCTGCACTGAACCATCACATCCTGACTCCATTCTTTGATTCTCCTGACTGGGCTATAAAAGCTCAGGATTTCTTCACTCCTCCTTCTATCTGAAGAAGGGAACTTTGACTCTCGAAAGCTTATGTCCTGGAAATCTTGTCTGTCTCTAAGGTGCTGCTAGACTCAAATCCTACTGGACGGTTTAGGAAATGAATCAGCTGACTTTGTTTATTTCTGAGTGAAACTCTCCCCCCCCCCCGGGTGCCCCCGCATGGATACAGCTCACATATTAGGATAAAATATTGAGATCTTACATCAATCACAGTAGGCATCTTCCTTTCCAAAATTTCGCATACAGATGGAGGATGAATTTTTACCTTTCCTCTTTTCCCTGTCTTACAGCATGTGCAAGCAAAATATTTCCTTCTGCCCAGACAGTAGCGGGCAGAGCCACAGAAAATTGAATTGTTCACTCAAATAAAACCTATCATGGTTTAGAATAAGAAAGCCCTTCCAAAATGTATGAAAACAATACAATGGTTGGCAAGAAGAAAAAGTGGAAAGACTGCACTGAAGTGGTAATCTATGTTATCCTGTTTGGCAGAAGGATTCCAGTTACTCTTGGATTTTGAAACAAATTGCTTTAATATTTGAAGGGTATATGAGATTTACATATGACCAGAGAATATCTTTATGAGTACATTTCTGACTGCCCACCCCTATTCTAAATTTTGTGCACAAACATATTGCATCCCTTTTGGAGATTCTTGGCAGTGGGAATGAGCCAAGAGCAGTACAAGGCAGGTTATAGTTCCTCAAGTGTGTCTGAAGACAATATCCAGGCTAACCTTAAAGCCATCTTCAACCTCTACTTCAGCCCCTGTTGACAGTAGGAAAATGCAGTATTTACTAGTTTTAATAAGCACAGTAAAGATATTTTTATTGTCTTGCTCCATATTCTCCAGTATTTCTGTTTAGCAGGAATGTCCACGTTTACTCAAAGATTCACTTCAACTAAGATTTGGTGGCAACTGTATTGTAAAGAAAGTAGAACTAGAGCGAGGAAGCAAGGAAAATGTATGTGTTGGTACCTATCAATGATATAGTAACTGGTTACACTGGAGAAGTAAAAATTGATGTCCCATGTCAACTAAACTAGCAGTGGTGGCCTGCATTTCTTCGAGTCCACTTCATTTTTCCACAAAGCATCTTTTCCTGGCTGTCCATCTCATTGGAGCAAGAGGCCAGAAGATATCAACTTTGTGTCGGCAGGAGCAGCAATTCAGAAACAGCTGCCTACATCTTGGGAGGATACTTGGCTTGGAATCTCCAAGTCATTTTGCTTTTTAATTGAGAATTGAAGTTAGATAGCCTTTGTTGCTATATTATCATATTGTATATTATCACATACATCCATTATACGTAATGTGTCTTCTCTTCTTTCAGTTAACTGTTGATCAATGCATAGTTTTAATATTTATTGTGAAACAAACCACCCTTAAGACACTTTATTAGTTAATAATTTTGTGTGTTTGAGTTTGCATTTCCATACATGGGGATGATTGCACAAAATGGAATAAGTAAGCTTATAAATACTTTGATTTTTGCACTTCGTGAAGACATTTTTTTGTGCCAATTGATCACACTCTTTGACTCTTTGTAGGTATGTGAATGAGGCTGATTTAGGAGACAGCAAAGCACATGTTGATTTGCTTCTCATTTGTATCTCCTCAAGATGTGAAAAAAGGAAGTGTGAGATCTATCAAAGAAATCTTGCCAGTTTTATAAAAACTAGGTCTGAACAGCTTTTCTAATTTGGTGTCTTATTTTCCTGAGCGTAAAAAGCATCTCCTGTTTTCAGCAGTGTTTGACATTCTTGGTGAACTTCTTCGTGGTGTTTTGAAGTTCTTCTGTACATCATTTTATTTACCCTCAATGGGGTGAACTTGGCCACTCTGCTCAGCAGAGAGAGTGTGAAGTCTTTGAATAATCCTACAGACTAAGAAACCTTCCTCCAACTTAAGTAGCTCTTCCTCTATTGGAATGCACTGTTGACCAGTAGTTGGATTTACGGCAATTTCTTTAGATTCCTATCAGCTGTGGCATCACAATATTACATCCAACATGATGAGGTCATGGGCACAATATCACTTGGACTGCACAGAGAATAGGATTAAATTTCAGCATGGGGAAGGCTGATTAACAGAGGCAAAGAGAAAGAAAATGGGCAAGGAAGCAGTGACAGCCAGGGGAATGAAAGACTAGTGAAAAGCACTGAAAGAATGCAAATGTTTGGTAAGATGCCTTTTATCAGATCAGAAGATGTTGTTAGTTACATCTAATTTTTGTCTTAGTTACAAATTGAAATGGCAGCTCTGAGGAAATTAGAAAACACTTGGAAAGGATGACTTTTAAGGCTTCACTGAATAAACTCTGAAGCTTCTGGAAGTGGGATGGGGTGAGTGGAGATACCACATAATCTTTGAGCTCGTCTAACCAAACTCTGGAAAGCTTTTCAATCCCAAAGCCAGTTGTTTTCACAACATAAATTTAATGTGTTTTCTGTCACTTGGCCGCTATTTGCTTTGAGACTGGGATGAAATCTTTCTTGGATGATACGTAACAAGAATTTGATATTCAAGGCAATAATTAGCACTGGGATATCCAAATTGCAGCCCATGGGCCACTATTGTGGATCTTTTTCATTCAACTGCATGCCTCTGTCCAGAAAGAAACACAGGCTCACCTGAAGTGATGCAGAGCCAGCACGAGGCCTATGAAGGCCTATAAAGGGGACATTCAACCCTCATTTACATATCCCAGAGTTGAAACAGGGCAGACCCAATCCCTATTCTCGTTCACACTGCAGATATGGTTTGGTTTGGATGCCCTCAAACTAACTCTTCAGAAATGAGACCAGTTAATTTGGAATTCAACACTATAAGAAGACACCTGGTTGTGTATTCTCACACTACCTTACGGCAATTATATTTTATTCTCCTACTCCTGTGACCACAAAACTATGTTTTAAACGTGGTTTAGCTAACAAAAAATGTATTTTGTGGGAGGGCATGATTCCTGGCGTCTCCAACCCTCCATGATAACAAATGGAAAAGTCTGTCAACTGACCTAATCAGAATCAACCCTCGTGATAGTTGGAGGGTTTTTTTTTTTTTTTTCTGGGCAGGCCCACCATTTCCTAAACAACTTTGCAATTTCTCCACTGTCTGAAATGATTTAGGCTGAAATCCTCAGGATGGTTTCCTGGGAGCAAGTTGCATTGAATAACATGAGGCTTACTTATGAGTAGACATGCTTAGACTTGCCAACCTATTTTGCTGACTGTGCAAGTGGTCACAATCTGCAGAAGATAAACTACTTTAACTTATATAATAAAGCATAATTTGGCCTTAATCCTGTAGCTCCAAGCAGCTACAGTACAGATGCAAAAGTCAGCATGGCTTTCAGACTTCAAAGTCAAACTTTAAGCCAAAAAAAAAAAAGTCAATCTGGTGATGGGCATTACTGGAATGTAAACAAGGAGCCTGATCTCTCTTTAAAGTTCTTACAGTGCAATTCTAAATAGAGTTACTCCAGTCTAAGCTCATTGACTTTAATGGACTTAGACTGGAGTAACTCTTCTTAGGATTGCACTGTTAGTATACCGCTTCATTTTAAATTGTAAATAGATCATTAATACAATAAAGGGGTGTTTGAGTTGAACGGAAAATGGTTATTATAAGCAAAAAGCATGTTGATTTTTAATTTTTTCTTTGCAAATATCCAATCTAATCCTTTATGATAGTACTGTTATCAAACTGCGTGGAGTTTTACCTAGGAAAGAACATCATATTGTTAGTCAAGTCTATGTACACAGATGAACAAAAAATTCATGCAATATTTCTATTTCTATTCTAAAAATAAATCCCATAGATGTAAGTAGGGCTTCTTTTCAAATAATATTGAATAGGATTGGGTAAAAGTTAAATGCTCCTCCACTCTAATCACCCACAAAATATAGGTTCTAGTGTAAGAGGTGGTTGCATTGGAACCTATTGGTGGTTGAAGAGCCACAAAGAGCAAACATGTTGTTGAGGCTTGTGCATTCCTATGTGAAGTACACTAGGCTGAAAAAAGCTAACTGTCCCACAGCCACCCAGCGAACTTGATGGGTGATGGGAACTTAAAACCAGTTTTTTTCAAAGCCAGTTCAACATTTAAACTACTATGCCACACTAGTTCTCAACAAGTCACTACTCCCAACAAATTTCATAACTGAGAATCAAGTACCATGTGACCTAGGTGCAGAAAGATGGTGATAATCCAAGAAATCTAATAGTTTTGCAATAAGAACTTACATCATAAATTTGCTTATAATAGAATTTTGGGGAAATAGTTGAGGTTGCTTTGCCCCCCTTTTTCTTAACTTCTGCCATTTTGGTTTTCTGATGAAAATTGCTAGCCACCTGCAAGTTTTACAGAAAACTGCCTAAACTATTTCGTAAATAATTCCATGCAACAGTGATGTCTCTGGGCACAAGAAATACTTGTACAGAATTGGTGACAGCAGTGAACCTAAGGATTTTGTTATTTGTACAAGACAGCATTAGATCTGATGAATGGGTTTGGCAAGCCTAAAAACCAAACAAGCATGCAATTAAACAGCACTGTAACTAGAAAGACATACACGCAACACTAATCCCCTTACTCTCTTGTACATGCTGCCAGATGCATTGTAGTGACAGGAGCTGAATCCATCAATAGATGGCTTAAACTATACTCTCTTCAGGAACCACTATCCTAACAATAAATATTAAAAGGTGAGATCATACTGAATTATTTACAATAACATTCTTTATTCAAGTGCTTTTAACGAGGACATGAGGAAGCTGTCTATTAACTTTGGCCATTTCCACACATACCGGCATAGCGCTGAACTCTTGCAACGAGGGGATCTTCCTGGCACAGTTTCTGATGTCAATCCCATTTTCGTGGCGCAATGACATCAGAAATTGCACCAGGAAGACGCCCTCATTGCGAGAGTTTAGCACTATGCCGGTATGTGTGGAAATGGCCATTCATGATTTGTATACAAAATGAAACATTTATTGTTATAATGCCAGCTACCACAGAGTGGTAAGCTGCAGTACTGCAGTCCCAGCTCTGCTCACGACCTGAGTTCGATCCCGGTGGAAGCCGGGTTCAGGTAGCCGGCTCAAGGTTGACTCAGCCTTCCATCCTTCCGAGGTCAGTAAAATGAGTACCCAGTTTCCTGAGGGTAAAGTGTAGATGACTGGGGAAGGCAATGGCAAACCACCCCGTAACAAAAAGTCTGCCAAGAAAACGTCGTGATGTGATGTCCCCCCATGGGTCAGTAATGACTCAGTGCTTGCACCTTTACCTTTACCTACCTCTACTGTAGCCCAGAACTTCCCACTTTATCTGTCCCTATATCTCAAACTGCTCATCATGTGCTATTTCTTCTTGGATATCATCTCCACGTTCTCCCCCTTCCCTAAACTCATACATACTGATTGCTGGGCTTTTCTGCACTAGGTTTTTGCGGCTGCTTGGCTTCTTAATTCCATCCATTTTCCCTGTTTCGTACACATAGTATAAGAGCCAAGTTAAACATGATGCTAGCCATAAGTTCTTTAATGTGTCGGGTGACACAATTTTATTTGGGAACTGTAGTTGGCAAAGACAGTTTTCAAAGTCAGAGCGGCACGGGGTCACTGGGGGAAAGGAACTTTGCAATTGTTTTCTTTAGCAACCTCAACAGAGAAAGGAACTATGAGCTCCTCCCCATCCCCCCCCCCATGCCTATAATGCAGGGGATCTGACAGATCTTCATTTTAAAAAAAAACTGTAAAGCAACCACACAGGGCTGCTAATTTGATTGCAGAAGTGGTGCTAGAGAAGCTTTACACCTTTCCTCTTGTACTATTTTCCCATACTAAATTTCCCTCCCCAGGTCCTGGTGATAGTTGTATAAGGGAAAGTTCGACAGTACGCACGCATGCAGTGTCTGTTAAGTAACAACAAAAGTAAACTGCGATCATAGGGCTCCTAATCTCATTTTGCTCATTGTTGTGCTAGAGATGGTACTTTTATTTTTAAGACCAGACTTCTGGCTTGCTTACCTTCATAAAGCATTTAAACAGCAGATTCCGCCCAGAGTGGGGAGGGAGGTGCTTGTCATCTCCCTATCGAGATTGCTAAAGAAAACAATTGCAAATTTTTATCATTGTCCCAGCAGTAATAGCAGCCACTGG
This sequence comes from Eublepharis macularius, assembly GCF_028583425.1. Classification (NCBI taxonomy): domain Eukaryota; kingdom Metazoa; phylum Chordata; class Lepidosauria; order Squamata; family Eublepharidae; genus Eublepharis; species Eublepharis macularius. The sequence goes on along the minus strand of NC_072797.1, from coordinate 120,164,234 downwards.
GGGGGGGGGGGTCTGAGCCGCCAACAGAGGCAGTGAAGGGCAGTGAGAGAATCCTTCCTCTCTCCTGTGATGCTAAGGAGCTCAGTCTTTTAAAACTACAGTTCCCAGGTGAAATAGTGTGAGCCAACATGTTAAAAAACATGTGCCTGGCATCACGTCTAGCTTGGCTTTAATTTGCTGCTCACTGGGGTGGATCCTACCCTTCTACTCATTCTACTGAACAAATTTTATTTTTTAATGAATTACTTTATTTATACCTCACATTTCCTTTTTCCTTTCAAATTTAAAGCCTTCTTCCAATCTAAGGAGGCTTCCTTCAACTTAAGTGCTGCTTCCGTTGGAGGAAGAACCATTTAAGTTGGAGAAAGGCTACTTGGAGGATAGTTAGATCCACCACATTGCTTTTCCTTTTCCATTTTTTTTGCAGACCACTCAAAGAAAAACCAGGAGATCAATAACCAGTGAACTATATTGTGTGTAAGGAAGAGAAAAAAAACTGATGTAATTAAGAAGCCAAGCTGCAGCAAAAGCCGAGTTGGAGAAACCCTATAAGAGCAAGAATCCAGTAGCACCTATAAGATATATATGGCCCTGATCTCCATGAATCTCATGTGGGTGTTTGAGAAGTGCGGACAAGTCGCAGTTGACTTATGGTGACTCTTCTAGGGTCTAAAAAGCAAGAGACTAACAGAGGTGGTTTGCCATTGCCTGCCTCTGGACTTCCTTGGTGGTCTCCCATCCAATTGCAAACTAGAATTGACCCTTCCTTGCTTCTGAGATCTGATGAGATGAGATGAGGCCAGCCTGGACCATTCATGTCCCCCTTTAAAGCCATCTATGGTCATGGTCATTAGTATGTCAACTGGCAGTCAGTGAAACCCACAATTTAAGTACTCGTTAAGTACTTTCTGTTTTGAATGTATTGCCCATCAACTTTATTCGGTGCCTCCAAGTTCTAATATTAAGGGAAAGAAAGACAAAGTTGTCTTTTTCCAGTTTTTCCATCTTATATATAATTTTGTGAACCTCTATTGTGTGTCTCTTGTTGTCTTCCCCCCCAAGACACCTTATCCTGTTAATAAACTAAGCATATTATCTTTGACCCCTCCCCCTCTCTTTTACTCCCTGCAGTCTGTTTCAAAATCATACTGCTTCTACTTGTGCAATGTTGCAGAACATCCACCATGTCCTTTCAGTCTCTTTGGCTAACCTTGATTTATGTCTTGGTCATTGCTTGATTTCTCATAATGATCGTTACACAAGTATTTAACAGGAACAGACTTTTGGAACACTCGGTGTTTGCTTCTCTTAGATGATTGGGTAAATCTTTTCCAAAGTTTGTAATGAAAAGATGAAGAGGTTTGCTCCCTCCCTCCAGAATGTCTCTGTATTGGATCAAGTGAGAAAGAGTTCATCATTATCAACTGATAAAATTATTCCAAGATTAGTTGGTTACCATTTGGGTTTGCCAGCAGCTCCAGCCAAACTTTAAAAACAAGCAAACAAATTACAGCAACACCCCTGCTACAAGGATTTTAGAAAATTAAATAGTTGTTCACACTTGGAAAAAAAACTGGCTATAACAACTTGACGAGTTTTATATCTGGACATGAAGCTACTATCATTTAATTAGCAAGGACCACAAGCATCTGCTGCACATCCTATTTGGCATAGTGAAGGCACAGATTTCAAAGCTGCTTTTTCAGTTATGGAGATGATCCATTCTTTCAGTGCCCAGTGTCAGGCCCACTGAAGATGATGCAATGGATGTTTGAAAAAGCCTTGGTGAATTCTGGAGTTTTTAGGTCCACAGAGGCAATAGACAGAGTATTGACCTGTGACCTCTCCTTCCTTGGGTTGGGCCCCAGCTCCATTGGGGAATTAAAAAGTTATGAGACCATTCAAGTACCATTTGTGAAAGACATGGCCTAAGGCAGACAAAAAATATTGCCCCTAGGAAGTTTTATCAGGGAGACAGCTGATAGTAGTGCTTCGAACATCTCCATTTTTGTTGAGCAGCCACAGCAGGAAGGAAATGGCCGGTGGTCTGCAAGAGACAATGAGATTCATAAGCTGTTTATCTCTTTTATAGTATGCTGATACATTATTGCTCCAAAACATGCAGAAAGTCAAAATAGAGATTCCCCTGATATGAACGTGAGCCTGACTGGCTTTCCATTCTGCACTCCTATCAACACTTTCTTGGGAGTAAGGCCAATTGGATAATATGTTCTGAGTAGACATGCTTAGGATTTATTGCCGAAGGCTTTCACGGCCGGAAAACGATGGTTGTTGTGGATTTTCCGGGCTGTATAGCCGTGGTCTCTCAGAGATCTCTGTCTTTTGGTGCTACACCTCTGAAGATGCCAGCCACAGCTGCTGGAGAAACGTCAGGAACTACAATGCCAAGACCACGGCTATGCAGCCCGGAAAATCCACAACAACCATCATGCTTAGGATTATTCCTTAAGACTACAAAAAAATATATTAGGGTTCCTAAAGTAGATATCATAGATATCGTCTTCTGCCAATGTTCCTGTGGAGCCCAAGTGGTATCGCAGCTCCTCTGTCAGCCTGGTCAGATGTAAACATGATCCAGCCAGACATGGCTATTGGCACAACAGACATATTTAAGAGAGTTCTTTAACTAGCCAGATGATCCTCAAATAGAAAGACAACTCCTCTATCCTATTTAGAAATAATATTTCCTTGAACCTGAGGTTTAACTCTGGCATTAGTTTCATTGCTGCATACATTAATGGAGTGGGAGTCTAGTTAACAGAGTGGGAATTAGCTCTTTAAACACATACTCAAGGACTTTGATTCAGATGGACAGAGTTGGTGATAGAGAAAGAGAAACCACATGCTATTTTTCACCTCTTTGGGAGTTGTGTTGGAGTTGTTCTGATTCATATTATATGTACATTTCTCTCTCCCTCCCTGCCCCCACCCCTGGAGAGCAACAGAATGCACAATGACTGTTTTGCATGATTTTATTTAATTTGCTTTTCAAATTGTTTCAGAAGATGTATCCTTTGCTATCACTTGGAAATGTGGGAAAGACTGGGGAGGGGGTACAATTACTTTCATTTAATGCAAGTAGACAGTGAGGAATAATTTTAGGGCTTTCACATGCACAAGGTCTGTTATGTATGCAGAAATCTTCTGTGCGATCCAATCTAGCATCTCCACATTGAGGAGTGATGGCTCAGGATTAGGGATGTGCGTTTCGGCATTCAGAATGCCGAAAGAATGCCGAAACAAAAGTGTTTCGGCTTCTTTCAGGGAATGCCGAAACGTTTCGGGGAATCCCGAAACGTTTCGGGTAGCCGAAAGAAAAAAGCCGAAACGTTTCGGGATTCTTTCGTCTTTCATTCGGCTTTTCAATGGGAAAATGCCTCCGTCTTCCCGGACGTCTGGGGGAGGCATCTTCCCACCGAATAAGCCCAAAATTGGTGGGGACCTTCCTCTAACCCTTCTCTAACAACCACCCAAGTTTCAGACAGATTGGACTTTGGGGGGCCATGTTATGGCCCCCCAAAGCAGGTCCCCCCATCCTCCCATAAAGGAGCATCTTCTTCATTATTTCCTATGGGGAAAAAATGAAGAAGCAGGCTTCCTTTGCCAGGGGTGGCATTTTGCATGCAAAATGCCCCCTTACCCTCAGGGGCCCTTCTCCCACCCCTCCTCCCACCCCCCACCAAGGCTCAGCCTGCTCCCACTTGGGGGGGGCATTTCATGGCCTCCCCAAGTAGGTGCTCTAATCTCTACCACTGACAGCTGGGGGAGGCTTGTGTTGCCAGGGGTGGCATTTTGCATGCAAAATGCCCCCCAACCCTCTGGGGCCCTTCTCCCACCCCTCCTCCCACCCCCCACCAAGGCTCAGCCTGCTCCCACTTGGGGGGGCCATTTCATGGCCTCCCCAAGTAGGTCCTCTCAGCCCCTAAATTCCACCCCTTACAGCTCCACACAAACCCAATTCCCCCCAGCTGCCACACACAGACCCAAATCCCCACATTAGCCCCTCACAGACCCAAATCCACCCCCACCTGCCCCACACCCATAACCCCAGGAACAGGCTGGCAAAGGCCAGCCCTCTCCCTTTGTTCCCTATGCTGGGAACTTCTAAACTCTCTTTCCCTGGGCAATTCTGCACAGCCCAGGGGTGCCACAATGGTGGGCACACTTCTGAGTGCCAGCTGGTCCCTGTGAAAGAGCACCTGAACCACAGACACCCTCCCTCAAATTCCCCCACCACCTACAGAGATGGCTGGCCAGCCAGCCCCATTGTTCCCTATGATGGGAACCAACTGCACAACAAAGAATAAAACAAGAACAACACAAAATAAAGTTTTAAATTTTTTTTCTCCCTTCCAAAGTACAAGTAGGCAAAGCATTACGACACATTACACCAGCAGTCCCCCACACAGAAAAATAACACAACTCACTTAACATCAGAGAATCACAAAGCACGATTCCTGTCAAAAACACTTTATTTCTTGAACAGCTTTAGGCTACACAGCAGGGGGGGAACACCAAAGGGCATGGCAGCAGTATCTTACACAAAAATAACACAACTCACTTAACATCAGAGAATCACAAAAGCACAATTCCTGGCAAAAACACTTTATTTCTTGAACAGCTTTAGGCTACACAGCAGGGGGGGAACACCAAAGGGCATGGAAGCAGTATCTTACACAAAAATAACACAACTCACTTAACATCAGAGAATCACAAAAACACAATTCCTGGCAAAAACACTTTATTTCTTGAACAGCTTTAGGTTACACAGTAGGAGGGCACAAAAGGGCATGATAGCAATGTACTACAAAAAATAATACAACCCACTTCACCGTTTTTGACAGCAATTGTGTTTGTGTGATTCTCTGATGTGAAGTGAGTTGTGTTATTTTTGTGTAGTACACTGCTTTCCTGCTCTGTGGTGCCTTCCTACTGTGTAACCTAAAGCAGTTACAGAAATAAAGTGCTTTTGACAGCAATTTTTTGGGGTGATTCTTTAATGTGAAGTGAGTTGTGTTATTTTTGTGTAAGATACTGCTTCCATGCCCTTTGGTGTCCCCCCCCTGCTGTGTAGCCTAAAGCTGTTCAAGAAATAAAGTGTTTTTGACAGGAATTGTGCTTTTGTGATTCTCTGATGTTAAGTGAGTTGTGTTATTTTTGTGTAAGATACTGCTGCCAAGCCCTTTGGTGTTCCCCCCTGCTGTGTAACCTAAAGCTGTTCAAGAAATAAAGTGTTTTTGACAGGAATCGTGCTTTGTGATTCTCTGATGTTAAGTGAGTTGTGTTATTTTTCTGTGTGGGGGACTGCTGGTGTAATGTGTCATAATGCTTTGCCTACTTGTACTTTGGAAGGGAGAAAATAATTTTTTAAAAACTTTATTTTGTGTTGTTCTTGTTTTATTCTTTGTTGTGCAGTTGGTTCCCATCATAGGGAACAATGGGGCTGGCTGGCCAGCTATCTCTGTAGGTGGTGGGGGAATTTGAGGGAGGGTGTCTGTGGTTCAGGTGTTCTTTCACAGGGACCAGCTGGCACTCAGAAGTGTGCCCACCATTGTGGCACCCCTGGGCTGTGCAGAATTGCCCAGGGAAAGAGAGTTTAGAAGTTCCCAGCATAGGGAACAAAGGGAGAGGGCTGGCCTTTGCCAGCCTGTTCCTGGGGTTATGGGTGTGGGGCAGGTGGGGGTGGATTTGGGTCTGTGAGGGGCTAATGTGGGGATTTGGGTCTGTGTGCGGCAGCTGGGGGGGAATTGGGTTTGTGTGGGGCTGTAAGGGGTGGACTTTAGGGGCTGAGAGGACCTACTTGGGGAGGCCATGAAATGGCCCCCCCAAGTGGGAGCAGTCTGAGCCTTGGTGTGGGGTGGGAGGAAGGGTGGGAGAAGGGCCCCAGAGGGCTGGGGGGCATTTTGCATGCAAAATGCCACCCCTGGCAACACAAGCCTCCCCCAGCTGTCAGTGGTAGAGATTAGAGCACCTACTTGGGGAGGCCATGAAATGGCCCCCCCAAGTGGGAGCAGGCTGAGCCTTGGTGGGGGGTGGGAGGAGGGGTGGGAGAAGGGCCCCAGAGGGTTGGGGGGCATTTTGCATGCAAAATGCCACCCCTGGCAACACAAGCCTCCCCCAGCTGTCAGTGGTAGAGATTAGAGCACCTACTTGGGGAGGCCATGAAATGGCCCCCCCAAGTGGGAGCAGGCTGAGCCTTGGTGGGGGGTGGGAGGAGGGGTGGGAGAAGGGCCCCTGAGGGTAAGGGGGCATTTTGCATGCAAAATGCCACCCCTGGCAAAGGAAGCCTGCTTCTTCATTTTTTCCCCATAGGAAATAATGAAGAAGATGCTCCTTTATGGGAGGATGGGGGGACCTGCTTTGGGGGGCCATAACATGGCCCCCCAAAGTCCAATCTGTCTGAAACTTGGGTGGTTGTTAGAGAAGGGTTAGAGGAAGGTCCCCACCAATTTTGGGCTTATTCGGTGGGAAAATGCCTCCTCCAGGCGTCCTGGAAGACGGAGGCATTTTCCCATAGAAAAAAGCCGAAAGAATGCCGAAATAATGCCGAAAGAATCCCGAATCCCGAATCCCGAAAGAGATTCTTGTTTCGGCTTTCAGCTTTAACGATAGAGAATTTTCTTTCGGCTTTCTACTTTCGGCTATAGCCGAAAATTTTTGGCTTGCACACCCCTACTCAGGATGAAAGCTAATGGCTTGCTTAAGGACATACCGTGAGTTTGTGGATGCAGTGTGATAGGAGCCAGGAATACTTAGACAGCAATTTGAAGCAGTTCCATTCAGGATGCCACTCAGGTCTATTTGGTGGGGCCTACTCACAGGAAAATATTTTTAGAGTAATTAGACACCTTAGTAGTAGTAGTAGTAGTAGTAGTAGTAGTAGTAGTAGTAGTAGTAATAGTAGTAGTGGTAGTGGTAGTGGTAGTGGTAGTAGCAGCAGCAGCAGCAGCAGCAGCTATAGTAGTAATAATACTTTATTGCATGAGCAGTGCAATCCTCAGCCCCTTTTGGGCAGGGATATTTGGCTGCCAGTCTAACTTTAGCACCACCCATTCTCTCCCAAAGGACTTTCAGGAGGGACTTACCTTGGTGCACAAGTGTGGCCAACCACAGCCAGCAGAGCATGCTCTCTTGTTCACATCGAAACTTCAACAGCATCCACCAGTAGCAGGAGACCTGATGTTGACAGCTATGTGAGGGGCAGGAAAAAGAGGAGCCAATCCCCAAATGTGATAGCAGCCGCTGCCTGCCAATGCCACTCCCCTTCCCTGCACAAGGTACAAAGACCCCCTCAATCATGCGGAGCCCCAACAGAGGCCCCTGGCTTCCCAGCTCAGAGGGCATGCACACTCCAGATGCAGATAGGGCATCTATCCACCCCATTTCTGGCAAGGGCCAGGCTGGCAAGGGCCGCAACTTGACTACAGTGATCCAAGCAATGGTCACCTCTAGTTTGGACTACTGCAACACACTCTACGCTGGGTTTCCTCTGAACCTGATCCAGTGGTTACAGCTGGTACAGAATGCAGCGGTGCGGGTCATCACCAGAACACCAATATGTGGGCATATTACACCGGTATTGCACCAGCTGCATTGGTTGCCGGTGAAGTACCGAATCAGGTTCAAGGTTTTGGTACTAACTTATAAAGCCCTATGCGGACTGGTTCCGACGTATCTGTGGGACCGTCTCTCCCCATATAAGCCCCAGAGGACTCTTTGCTCATGCAATAAACATCTATTAAAGATCCCTGGCCCTAGGGAGGCCCGCCTGGCATCGACCAGGGCCAGGGCTTTTTTGGTCCTGGCCCCAGCCTGGTGGAATGCTCTGTCTCACAAGACCAGGGCCCGGCAAGACTTGTTAGCATGTTGCTGGGCCTGTAAGATGGAGTTGTTCTGCCAGACATATGGTTGATGCTAGGCGGTGCCCCCCCCCCCAGTTGGGGGGGATAAACCATATGCCCTCCCATTCAAAGTCACCGTCCATCTTTCACGTGTTGTTCTGGGAGAAACTGCTTTATGGAGCATCTAAATTATGTGCTGCTATGTTTCCTTGTTTTATATGTGTGTGTGTATAGAGACAGAGACAGAGACAGAGACAGAGACAGAGACAGAGACAGAGACAGAGACAGAGACAGAGACAGAGACAGAGACAGAGACAGAGACAGATAGATAGATAGATAGATAGATAGATAGATAGATAGATAGATAGATAGATAGATAGATAGATAGATAGATAGATAGATAGATAGATAGATAGATAGATAGATAGATAGATAGATAGATAGATAGATAGATAGATAGATAGATAGATAGATGTAATTTTTAATGATAGCATGTAGTATTTTATAATTTTAATGATAGTTGAATGTGTTTTACGTTGTGTTGTGATCCGCCCTGAGCCCGCTGATGTGGGGAGGGTGGAGTATAAATCCGATAAATTAAATTAAATTAAAATTAAAGCACTACTCGCTTGCAAAGCCCCCCCTCCCTGCCACTCTGAGACAAGCACACCTCTCTCCCAGATAAGTAAAAACAGAAAGGCAGCAGGACCAAGAAATCCATAGCCAGGCTGGAACCCACAGTCCCTGACACGCAGGACAAGCCCTCAAGTCTCAGAGTCAGGAGAGACTAGAGACATCACCACCAGCCACATGGGGTCAGACACAGAATATCTTGCAGAACAGTTTGGCTCAGTGGAAGAGTGCTGGAAGAGCATGCCTTGGGTTCCTGGAGTGACCCTACATGGGCAGGGGGAGAAGTGGGCTAACGTACAGGGCCTGATTCCTCCCACAAAGAGCAAAAAGGAGAGCAGGCTGGCCTAGGCAATGAGGCGCCGCAGAGATTCCTCGTTTTCACAAATCTCCCCTCCCTCATGCATCTTTGGCAATGGCAGCCTGGCGTGGACCTTGGATCCCCTCTTGTGCCAACTAACTGCCTGGTTTGTCAGATGCCAGCAGTGCTGTGTATGTTGGGACCCCTTAGAGCGTCCTCCCCAGGGCAGACATGGACAGATGACACTCCCAGCCCCACCAGCTCCCTGCAGCATGTCTGAGGGGGACGAAGTAGGGTGGGTAGGAAGCTAAGTGTGGCCTCAGCTTCCAAGGCACCTCTAGACTGCTGCTCTGTGGTGCAGTAGAACAAAAAAGAGGTCCACTGCCGTCTGAAACATTTTCTGGAGCCATCCCATCCTCACAGCCGGGAGCTAGAGGCCATCCTCTGGCATGTATGAAGGAGCAGCCCTACGGGGAAGTGATGGGGGGAGGTTGGGACGGGGGGGGGGTGTCAAGCCACTGTCATCCACAGGCAAGCCAACAAACAGGGAGAGAGTTGTGGTACAACACACTGAATTGCCAAATGTGAAAAGGATGTCTAGCCACAGATTCCAAATTCCCTTAGTCCAGGGTGGAAACGGTGCATGTGCGCACTGCTCCCAGGAGCTTTTTGGAGGTAGTTTGAGCCAGGCCTTGTGACATGTCCAAGTGAGTGAGGCAGATTCACAGGTACGACTGCTGTCTCAGGAGGAACCAAGCTGGAAATGCAATACAAGAGGATTCTCTGGAACTGTGACAGCCATGCACCCATGTCTCCTGGCTGGATTGTCACCTGCCTGAAGGGAAACAGAGGCGTGGTCAGCAATGGTGAGGCCAGGTGCTTAGGCACCCCAATCCATGTCCTCTGCCCAAGGGGGGAGGCAATCAAGGCATTCTGCAACCAGCCCTGTCATGGGATGCAAGCATCCTTGCCCCCTTTGTCCTCCTAGGCACTTCTGTTGAGCCACTCCCTGTGCGGCTGCCTCATTGTCAGACATGGGGCAACGTGCTTCAAAAACGGGGTCCTGCCAGCGTAAGGGAGGAGGCACCAGCCAAGGTGCAAGGGGAATGAACGAGGTGGATATGAACAAGTGAGCTGATGTAGCCAGCTCCCCAGCTCCTTCTTACCTGTCAGTGTGTCCTCGCCCCCTCGATCTGAGACTCTAGAGACTGGTTATCTGTTAGGGTTCTGTAATGGGAGATGTTTGTCAGACATTCTGACTAACATTGCAGTTTGTGAGTGCGAATTGCTCGTCCAGCTTTGCAAAGTGCCTGCCCAGTACTCTCCCTGCCACCAAGGTGTCTCTCGTTCTGTGTCCCCATGGCAGAGGGCCCTCACGCAGAGCCTCATGCTGCGCCCCTATTTACTAAGTTCATGGCTGCCTTGGCCAGAATTTATGTAGGATGGGGTGGGTGAGTGATTAGATGCTGGGGAGGGGGGCATCAGATTGGTAGAAGCTTTAATTGGTTTCCTATGTTCCTCCAGGCTGTTAGGGCTGGACAGTGCATGGGGAGGGGCAGCTGACTTTTCCCGTAACATGGGCATAACTTTCCACAGCAATTGGGGGCATTCCCAAGGCTAGAGTGGCTTACAAAGCTGATTAACTTACACCCCCACTCCCTGGCCCACCCCCTTCCCTGCTGGCACAGGGGTTTATACTCCAGATCTACCACAGCCAGGCTGTCACAACCCGCCCAGCCATTGTGAAACCCAGTTGAGGTGCTGCCAATAATCTGTCGTAGGGGCTAGTTGGGTTCTTAAGCACTTTCATCCTTTTCTCTTAATGATTGAGCTGCAAATGCCTTAAACATCCAGAAGGGCCTGAAAAAAAATGCAAAGGGGTTTAATACGTTAATACTCCAGAATTTTTTTAATTTACAGCAACGCCTTCCAAAAAGTGTGCATCATACATATGGACTTTTGCTGAAAAGAGAAGCTGGGTCATTTGTGCAGCTTTTACAAAAAAAGCCTTTAGGACAGGATATTGAAAATGTAGCAATATGTGTGTGTGCATGTGTGTGTCTGATTTTATATATATATAATGCACACATACACAAATACTTGGGTTGGACACCAAACAAGCGAATAAACATTTCATCCAATATTATCTGCTTCATTTAGTTCACAATGGCTTTAATAGATAATATTCACAACACCGTGCGCTCGAGTGAGCATGGCATTTGCAGTCCTGGAGCACTTACTTGGACAGCCTGAAAACGGCAAAAAGGCAATTAACATTTATCATAAATCAAATGAAGCTTCCATAGCGATCAAACAGGAGCGCTGCTAGAAATGCCACTTTACAGACAAAAGCAAAGGCAGGAAGGAATAGAAAAGAGACCCTTTGGAGGAAAACATAAATGGCATTATCGGAGCACAGTTAAGTCCCATTGAGAATTGCCCTGGCAAGTCAGATCACACAGGTGTCTAGTCTAACATTTGGTTGCCAACAAGGTGAGCCTGATACATCTACAGGAAAACTGCAGCTCTCCTTTTCTGCTTTTTTCTCCAATTGTCTGACATTCAGAGGTATTACTACCTCTGAATATGGAGTTTAATTTAGTTATCCTTCCTAACAGCTATTTTGATCACCTTATCTCCCAAGAATTTGTCTAACCCTTCTTAAAAGCTATTTAAGCTACTGGCTGATACTACTGCAGTACGGAATTACCTATTGGTATAATGAGAAAGTTAAGCATGTGTTTAACTCTCCATGGGGGGGGGGCATTGACACTTAAATGCGCTTATTTTTGCTAGATCATTCCTTAAAATGTTAGACGTACAAAGCAGTTACTTAACCCTACTGAGGTGTGTGTGTGTGTGGGGGGGGGGAGTGGATCAATTTTTGTTAAAATAAATGTGATGTATCTGTTTCTTGGCTGTAACACTTAAATATTGCAGCCATTGAGAACCAGTGCGGAATAGTGGGTTAGAGCAGGGGTCATTTCGTGGAAAAAGAGCTGGAGGAACTCATTAGCATAACTCATTAGCATATGCCACACCCCCTGGCGTCACCTATTCTGGCTGTTTTGGACCCAATCCTGGTCATTCAGGGTCGAAATTGGGCCCAAAATGGCAAAAAGGGGCTGAAAATGGCTGAAGAGGGCTGCTGATGAGCGGGAGAGTGATCCACCACCTGCCAGAGGCCCAATCCAGGCCGTTTCGGCCCCAATCCAGGCTGAAACGGACCCAAAATGGCTGAGAGTCAGGTGGGCGGGGCCACCTGACATGTGACCTCTTTGGGGAACTGCCAGAACTGTGTTCCTGTGCATTTCCTCTCGAAATGAGCCCTGGATTAGAGTACTGAATTAGAATATGAGAGACGCAAGATCATATTCCCTTTCTGCCATGGAGCTTGCTGGGTGCCAGTGGGTCATTCATTCTTCCTCAACAAAACAGACTACACAAGGTTGTATGTGGATAAAATGGAGGAAAGTGGAGGGAATAAAGAACAATGTACACTGCCCTACGTTCCTTGGAGTTAGGGTAGGCTAAAAAGATGGATCGATGGGACACAAACAGTGAAATCCTAAGCAGAGTTATTCCAGTCGAAGCCCATTGAAATCAATGGGCTTAGACTGGAGTAGCTCTGTTTAGGATTTCAGTGTAAATGTTTCTGTATCCCTCTTCTCCTGCCCCCTCAAAAAACATTCCCAAGACTAACCTAGGCCATTCTGTATGGCTAAGGAATTTTGGGTGTAGGAGGGAGAGCATACATCTGACCCCCAGCCTGTAACATAAATTATGATATTTTAAATGATGTCATAAATATATTGTATGTTTACTGACTTAGGTCTGGTTGATGCAACTGAGTTACCTGCATGGCAGATATGGCTAATACCTGGCAACAATGGGTCAGGAGAAGGGTGGGTGATCCTGACCATGCATTGATTAGATTTTCAGAGAAGTCCCCATTGCAAGGGAGATCCTTGTGCAGTCTGGGATGTCACGTTATTGTTCCGTGATGCACCTCAGAGGGTCAAATAATAGAGACTTTGGAGTTTCCCATGAGATCCATATTACTTCCTCTTTCAGTAGCCTTTTTAACTGCACATAGGCTGACCTCAGTTCCTTGGTTTCCATATCTAAAGATGGTTGGGGGGGGGGGTCTAAAAGCAGCCCCCTCCAGCCATGGGGTGGTCGGGGTATCAATTTACTAACCTATACTTTTGAATCTTGCCCTTCTCCAAGGAACTCTGCATAGGTCTCTCCTCCCCATTTTTGTCCTCAAAACCACACTGTATGGAAGATTAGCTCAAGAATGACTGCTCCAAGGTTAGTTTCTGGTGGGTAGCTATGTTGGTCTGCAGTAGAACCAGGGCTTTATTTCTGGGAAAAGAGGTGGTGGAACTCTGTGGTGGAACTCAGGACTGCACAATGACATCATTTTGGGTCAGCTGGAACAAAGGAGGAGTTTTTAAATTGCCTTCAGTGAAAATGGTCATATGGCTGGTGGCCCCGCCCCTGATCTCCAGACAGAGGGGAGTTTAGATTACCCTCTGTGCTGCTGTGGCATGGAGGGAAATCTAAACTCCCCTCTGTCTGGAGATCAGGGGGTGGGGCCACAGGCCATGTGACCATTTTCAAGTGGTGCCGGAACTCTGTTCCACCATATTCCAGCTGAAAATAAGCCCTGAGTAGAACAGCAAGTCCAATAGCATCTTAGAGACCAACAAGATTTCCCAGGGTATAAGCTTTCAAGAGCCAAAGCTCCAAAGCTTTGACTCGCGCATATTTCTACACTGAAATTCTTGTTGGTCTCTAAAATGTCAGTGGATCTGAACCTTGCTGACCTAAAGTTAACCAGTGATTTTCATGGCTGGGGGTGGGGGATTTAAACTGATTTGCCATACTGTTAAATCAGAGCCACAAGTCTTCATTCTTATGGCATTTTTTTCCTCGCGCCAGATATTTCCTGCTAAAGTCTTTTCAGTATTATTTTTGCATCTGTGATGTATAAATGGAGGGTTATCATATAGTTGGTATTAAATGGTGGTGACCTACTATTAAAAAAATGGCACAAAAGAAGCCAATGAATTAGGAAGGCCAGCCGTGAAAACAGATGGAACAAAAAGGATCATAACGACATTGTATAAAATCAAAAGGACAGACTCATAAATCCCTTATTCCTTCTTGAACTGAGATTTGAGCTCGAGATTTTCAGACTCCCAGCTAACCCTTTCAGCCAATGCCGATTTCACTGCTATCTAAGTCTAGAAAGAGAGCAGCTTTATTGTGCTGCTTTAAGAAGGAGAGCGACACCCGAATGCTCCGACGGGCAGCAACACCCCCAAAAGAATCAAGACAGTCTAATTGAAAAAGACAGCCAGATTAGTATGATCCAGCACATCAGAAGAACAACATAGTGGTATTGTATTTGACTAAATCTATCTATCTATATACATTTCCCAAGTGGCAGGCATTGGTATATAACTCAGAATGTACTCTTTACCCAGCCTCTCTTTATAGACTTTTTGTCTCAAGGGATTGGTTCCAAGGATTGCTGACGGTGATCATAGCGTCTTCCTCACAGTGTCACTGTTGACTTCCTGCCACTTAAAGGCAAAGCTTGAATCACAGCTTAAGCAATTGGTAAGCAAACCCATCAGCATTTCCGCAGATGCTGCAGGATCACCTTTTTGGTGTCGGGTTTGGACCTATGGCCCTGCCACAGTGTGAAAAATAAAGCTATTGCTAGAACTGAGCTCAACTCCGATAAGGCTTGATGTGCCATTAAAACAAGACTTGATTTTCCAGTTTGGGTTCTATTATGTGCATTTGTTACTCCAGCTACTCCACAGGCATGCTAGGGCAGAAATCCTCATGAAGCTAACACTGCATGTGCAAGGCCAAGTACCTAGAACGTTTTCATACCAGGGCAGCATCCGATTGCAATCAGACTAGACTGCATATTCTTCTTGCAGTACCATAAATGTGGGACATGATCCATCCACTGCCACAAAACTCCGTCATCGACCTTGGGCTGGTCCCTCTCTCTCAGCCAAATCTACCTCACAAGATTGTTGTGAGTCAAATGGACCATTTATTCCCTGAGCTTCTCAGACGGAGGGATTAAAATGAACAGACGGTCAGATGAGGTTGCTGTTTCTTGTAAATGGCTGGAGCTAAATGACATCCTAATTAGACATGGGCACAAACTGCAAAAAAACTGAACCGTGTGGTTCGTGACATTTTCACGAACCAGGAACCACGAACTCCCTCAAACCAAGGCATCAGAGAGGAGTTACAAAGCAGTTCAAGAGATGTAGAGCTTGTATTACAGGAATGGATTGTTTATGGTGACACTGACGGGGGACTCCTGATGTAGCAGAGGGAAACAAGTTGGACATCAGCCGGCCCCTTGTAGAGTCCATGCCAGTGACGGGCTTCTGAATCTTCTTAGCCACCTGAAATATACAGAAGAGTCTCGTAAGTCATGTGACCAATCTTGTGTGCAATTGACAAAAGAGTTATGTTTTCTCTTTGGACTTACACCCCATTGGTGAGACTTATGTACATCACAGTGGTGGTTTGGATTCCACATCAATCATTTGATTATAGAGCCGATGCCACAATAACAATTTTGTAGAAATTATTCTTGTAATAACCATTTTGTACTAAGTATTTATTGGATGGAATGTATGAGCATTAATGAATTTGGTATTCTATATTACATGAAGTGTATTTAGATTTTGAGTTCCACGGAGCACTGCACCCTTTATAAAATACAAAAATACTTATTGGATTTATTGTTACTATTGAATTGGCTCCTCCTGTGTGGTTTACCACTGTCGGCTTGGGGCTGGGAACTCTTGGCTGGGCAGCCAAGCCCCGCTGTTTAAATGATCAGCTGCTTGTCAGGGATCTCCCCGACAAGCAGCTGATCCATGGGTTTAAATGCCCCTTTTCTTGCCACTTTGCAGTGACACGGAAAGAGGCATTGCTGTTTTAAAATGAACCAAACGAACCAGTAGACTAGTTTGTGGAAGTTCGTGGAAACGAGCTTCCATGAACCACTGGTTCGCAAACCACGAACCTGGCTGGTTAGTGGGTTTTTTTGGTTTGTATTCAGGTTCATGCCCATCTCTAATCCTAATTAACCATTCTATTTGTTTCTTAGACTATATTCCACCTCTTGATTTAAAAATAGTCAAAGTGATAGAATGGGATATATCATGTCACACTGCATGAGGGACTGCATGTCACACTGCATGTGAGAGACTGCATTTTCCAAATTTTCCCCAAATTAATAATTCTCCATGTGTCAAAAGCTATGGGGGGTTGTGGGTGGAGCTAGAAACTTTCCCCTGACAGGTTTTAAAAAGTATTTGCAGGGCATTCTTAAACAGAAGATTATCATCTGAAATATTACGGCTCATCCTACACCTTCAGAATCCTACCATACCAGTTTACTGCATGTGTAGGCCAGTTCAGAGATCCCTTTTAATGGAAGAGGTGAAGGATTGAACCTGGATCCTTCAGTATGCCAAGCATTAGAGATGCTGCAAACTTTACAAAGGGCAGCTGTACTTGACTTCCACAATCACCCAGAGTCCATGTGCCATATCTCCCTGCCTCAGTCAACCTTGAGCAGATGTTGAACAGTGAACTGAAATGATGGAGAGGCTACTGTGTTGTGGTATTAGGGGGCAGGCATGGGGGTCCTGCTGAACAGTGGGGATGGGGGCAGGAGAATTCATGGGATCCTGCTGAGCTCTGGTGTCAGGGGGAGGCACAGGGGCACCTGTGGCACATACCCACTGCCTCTCAGCAATTCTTCCTGCTTCCCCTTATCATGACTGCTGCAGGTCAGCATGGCTCCCGAACTTCCCCAACCATGATGGGGGTCTTTGAGGGAGGGAGAGGTGTGAGAAGGGCAGCCAAGGTTCCCAAACATGTCCTCCTTCCATGTCATGTGGTTCCAGTGCAACACAGGTATGGCTCAAAAAAGAAGGCAAGGCTCCTTGCAGATAGCCAAACAACTCATTGACAGGTTGGCTTTCCTCTCACAGCAAATGATAGGGCTGAGCCAGTGGATTTTTGAGCATCCCTGCTGAGCATGTGCCATGCCAATAACATGTCTCCTCTTCTGATACTTGTGTAACTGAGAGTCAAGCTACAGGTGATTTTTTTCACGTGTAGAACACTTGATTGTTTTCGCAAGTTTTCCTGGGAACTGAAGTCCCAGTGTCCTTCCCCTCTCTGTTAGAATCGCTGCCTGAAGAGCCAGAGAAAGCCGGCTGCAGCAGCAGCTTTTACAAATCGTTCCTCCAGTCACAAGCCTGCTCTCAATGATTTTTGGGGGCGGGCAGCTGCAGCTTTCTCCCTGAGCATCTTGCTCCCGGGGAGCTGCTCTGGATTTGCAAAAGCTGCTGCTGTAGCTGGCTTTCTCTGGCTCTTCAGGCAGGGATTCTAACAGAGAAGGGAAGGACACTGGGACTTCAGTTCCCAGGAAAACTTGGGAAAACGATCAAGTGTTCTAGGCATGAAAAAAGTCACTTGTAGCTTGGCTCTAAGCTCAGGTATTAGAATACCTCCATTATACCCCTTATATTTATTATAATATTGCTTAGAATTCCAGTTTTCTTCTATCCCTCAAGCAAGTTTAGATTTATTTATAACATTTTTTTAATCCAATCAAAAGTCCAAATTCATGCATTTGACTTTGTCGTTAGGAAAGCACGTTTAATAGTTTGCACTGAAAGGAAAGGAAAGGAGCTGATTTGGTTTAATTGCAGGAGTTTGCAGTACATCACTGCCCTAGCAATTGGTTTTTAATGGTGGAGGAGAGTTCCCGGCAAATTGCTTGATTGACATGGCTGGATTTTACTGTTAAGCTTTCTGTATCAGAAACAATTGTAGCTTGGACCCAAGATGAGATCAGTTGGTTTTTTAAAAGCCCGATGAATACTTTGCTAAGGTGTGATGTGTTCTAAATCAATAGGGGTTTCCCCCCTTTTATTAAATACAAATGTGTATTTTTACTCTATCTTTCTGCAATGAGGGTACATCTCCAGCTCCAAACTATATGCTACATCCCTTTCTTTCTTTATAGATCTTTCTCCACATGACAGCCATGTGAAAAGAAAGTGGAACAGCTGTCGAGATGCAATTGCCTGACCACAGCCAGAGATCTTCTGCTAGTATTTTTCAACCACATCACAGTACAAGCCCTGTTTTTGTGCCCAATACATCACAATCAAGGCCAGGTCACTCTGTGCTTTCTAATCTTCTTTTGGAAAAAACAACTTATCATCTTGGTGATGCCAGTCTTAACTTTGGGCTGTGTAGGTCAAAACTGAGGGCTACAACAGCTTATGATGGTAGCTGGTTTCTTAGCACCTAGACTGAGCACAATGCAGCTGCCGATTGCATTTCTGTTAACAGTTTTCAAGTTTTCTATGGAAGACTTTTTCTCATCAGGTGTAGATGCTTGACCCTCCACCGATTTTCCTAATCCACCTTTAATGATGTGAACTAATGGCCTGAAATGAGATGTAATGTCAAGAACTACTATCAGGTACTCGCTCTGCCTTTTCAGAATCTCCATTTCATTATGACCAGCAAGACAATAAACCAGGACAATTCCATGGAGCCAGCTTATGAAGCAGGGTGTATTTTTGAAATTTTGAAAATCATGGTTTGGAGAGTGTCGTGATTTGCTCTTTGATGGCCAGCCGACCGGACACTGCGCCAAATACCTTGGCCAAGAGTCTGGATGCTGTGGCAACATTGAGACAGAGTCACTTGAAGCTGAATCCTCGGAAGATGGAGATCCTGCACCTGGGCCATGGGACAATGGGTCCAGGGATCCAGCTCCCAACCCATGATGGAGTGCAGTTGTTGCCTTCACTGATGGTGAAGAGGCTGGGCATGATTCTGGATGCCACTCTTTCGATGGAGGCCCAGGTCACAGCAGTTGCCTGATCTGCATTTTTTCCGTCTTCGGCAGGTCCATCAGCTAGCGCCCTACCTCTCCTCTCAGGACCTAGATTTGGTGATCCATGTGACACTCACCTCCAAGTTGGACGATTGTAACTAACTCTATGCAGGGCTGCTCTAGGGCCTGATCTGGAAACTACAGCTGGTTCAGAATGCAGCAAAATGTGTCCTTACAGGGATGCTGTTTAGGGCACATATCCAGCCAGTGCTGTGCCACCTGTACTGGCTCCCAGTTGAGTTCTGTGTCCAGTTCAAGGTTCTGGTTTTGATATTTAAAGCCCTTAATGGACTGGGAATACCAATACCTAATAGAGAGGCATTCCCAAAGAATCAAGTCAATTGCAGCACATATACGGTTCCCGGGAATTACATCCACTTAAACAAACAGTATAAACAATCTCAATGATATGTATGTACAGAGAAACTCTCACACAGTTCTCTTTGTCAGATGCAGCTGGCAGGGAGAGCTGTGGTCATCGAAGGCTTATACTACATAGGAATTGGATACCTTCACTGCTACAAACTGACTGCACACCAAAAGGAGATGTTTACATTTCCAAGCAAAGGAATGTTTTGATAGCCTCCATGCTAATTGCATTCTGCCTTCTTGTGATTTATGCCCCCTCCCTTTTTTCTCTCTCTTTCCCCCTCCTCTTCTGTATCTGCCCAGTTTTGATCAGGCATCTGACGAAGAGAACTTGATTCTCGAAAGCTTATGCTATAATAAAATTGGTTAGTCTTAAAGGTGCTACTGGACTCTTTTTGATTTTGCTACTACAGAATAACACGGCTAACTCCTCTGGATCTATGACCTTGGAAAGCACCGCATTCAGCCGAATGGAGAGGAAATCCATCAACCTCATGAAGAAACTGGCACAGATACAAACAGACATCATCTTTCTTTCTAAATGCAAAAGACTGGACATTCTACCCAAGGGACTTCGTGTGAGGAATCCATTGAAATCCACTTACCACACAGACTACAGTGAGAAACTATGCAACACCTTATCCAGGAAACTCTTAATTCACCTCATTGGACTGATGTACAGCAAGCAACAATGGATCAAGCAAGAGGTCTCTGAACTAGACTCTTCCATGAAGTGCACCCCCTCTGCACAGACCGGTAACTGGGAGATGTTTGCCACAACCAGAGAAACTGTTTATTGTAATCTATTCACTGAATTACAGAACAAGAAGGAGAAGAAATTCTCAAAACTCCTGCCTGCAACAGAGAGCAAAAACACTTGGGATCCAAGCAACATCATCAATCTTTCCAGTTACAAGCTGAGCCCAGCAGAGGAATCAGTCCTCTCACGTGGACTATCCTTTTGCCCAGCCAGACCCACACAAACCATACAACTTTGTGGAGACCTGGAGGCCTATTTTAGACGCCTAAGACTGAAAGAATTCTTCAACTACTCTGCTGGACAAAATGACGAACAAAGCACTGAACAGACACCATCACAGCAGCCTCAGCAGCCCCCACCCCCCCAACCCAGCAATACACAACCATCGTTACAAAACTCCAGGAAAAAGAATTCCACATGGACACCACCTGAGGGCCGTAACTCCTCATTGGACTTTTACATTGAATGCTTCCGTAGACGGGC
The DNA here is from genome assembly GCF_028583425.1 of Eublepharis macularius. Taxonomy (NCBI): domain Eukaryota; kingdom Metazoa; phylum Chordata; class Lepidosauria; order Squamata; family Eublepharidae; genus Eublepharis; species Eublepharis macularius. The sequence continues at coordinate 120,143,850 of NC_072797.1, read as the reverse complement.
TCAGGCTGAGATAATTGACAAACAACAACACCTAAAGCAGAACCTCAGCCGTGGAGAAAGAGAGGCCATAAACAGCCTCCAAAATAATTCTGGCATCGTAATCAAGGAAGCTGACAAAGGCGGAGCAGTTGTCATCATGGATAAACAAAATTATATACAAGAAGCAGAAAGACAACTCTCCAACACAACATTCTATAAAATACTACCTTCTGACCCCACTGAACAATACAAAAGGGAACTCAATAAAATATTAAAAACACTCCCCATGGACATACAAGAATGCATCCATACAGACACACCCCAGGAACCACGACCAGGAAGATTCTACCTACTACCCAAAATCCACAAAGCGGGTAACCCAGGACGCCCAATTGTTGCAGGAAAATGCACCATCACAGTAGGAGTCTCGGGATACATGGACTCTATCCTCAGGCCCTATGCCACCAGCACACCCAGCTATTTACGGGACACCACTGACTTCCTCAGGAAAATACAATCCATTGACAACCTACCAGATGACACCATCCTAGCAACCATGGATGTGGAGGCCTTGTACACCAATATCCCACATGCAGATGGATTGCAAGCCATACGGAATATTATCCCGGACAAAACCACAGCAAACCTCGCCACTGAACTTTGTCACTTCGTGCTCACTCACAATTACTTCGAATTTGGTGACAACTTATATCTACAGGTTAATGGCACAGCCATGGGCACACGCATGGCACCACAATATGCTAACATATTCATGGCGGACTTAGAGCAACGCTTCCTCAGCTCCCATCCACTGGAACCACTACTATACTTAAGATTCCTGGATGACATCTTCATCATTTGGACCCATGGGAAGGAAGCCCTTGAGAGATTTCATCAGGACTTCAATAACTTTCACCCTACTATCAACTTAAGCCTGGACCACTCTACACAACAGGTACACTTCCTGGACACCACTGTACAACTACATAATGGACGAATAAATACCACCTTATACCGGAAACCAACAGACCGATACTCATATCTACATGCCTCCAGCTTCCACCCTAAACATACCACTCGGTCTATTGTCTACAGCCAAGCCTTACGTTACAACCGTATCTGCTCCAATGCTCTCGACCGAGACTCACACTTAAGAGATTTACAACAAGCATTTTTGGGACTACAGTTCCCACCAAATGAAGTGAAGAAACAAATTAACAGGGCCAGACTAGTACCCAGAAACAGTCTGCTCCAGGACAAACCTAAAGGAACTAACAACAGAACACTACTGGTTGTCACCTATAGCTCCCAGCTCAAACCCATCCAACGTATCATCAGTGAGCTACAACCCATCCTGGAAAATGATACCTCTCTCTCAGAAGCCCTGGGTGGAAGACCTTTCCTTGCCTACAGACAGCCCCCCAATCTTAAACGACTTCTCACTTACAATCATGAATCGGCCAGCAGAGTCACCAGCACAGGTACCAAGCCCTGCAACAGACCCAGATGCCAGCTCTGCCCCTATATCTACCCAGGGAATACAATTACAGGACCCAATGGCATCAACTACACTGTCTCTGGCTCTTACAGCTGCTCATCCTCCAACCTGATATATGCCCTCATGTGCCAACAATGTCCCTCTGCTCTGTACATTGGACAAACCAGCCAACCTCTACGCAAAAGAATAAATGGACACAAATCTGACATTAGAAATGGAAACGTCCAGAAACCAGTGGGAGAACACTTCAATCTACCAGGACATTCCACCAAAGACTTAAAGGTCGCTGTGGTTCAACAGAAACCTTTCAAAAACAAAATCCAACGGGAGGCTGCTGAATTGGAATTCATATGCAAATTTGACTCTGTCAAGCGGGGACTGAATAGAGACTATGAATGGTTATCACATTACCACAGGTAACAGATTCTCTTTACAGAGGCGTGATCTGGGGGAGCCCAGTGACGCCTGGTGTGGGCTTTCGGGGACCACAGTTCTCTTTGTCAGATGCAGCTGGCAGGGAGAGCTGTGGTCATCGAAGGCTTATACTACATAGGAATTGGATACCTTCACTGCTACAAACTGACTGCACACCAAAAGGAGATGTTTACATTTCCAAGCAAAGGAATGTTTTGATAGCCTCCATGCTAATTGCATTCTGCTTTCTTGTGATTTATGCCCCCTCCCTTTTTTCTCTCTCTTTCCCCCTCCTCTTCTGTATCTGCCCAGTTTTGATCAGGCATCTGACGAAGAGAACTTGATTCTCGAAAGCTTATGCTATAATAAAATTGGTTAGTCTTAAAGGTGCTACTGGACTCTTTTTGATTTTGCTACTACAGACTAACACGGCTAACTCCTCTGGATCTCACAATTACAATTACTTCAGTACAAAATTCTCAATTTATCAACAAGTTATATAAATACAGTCAAAAAACAGTTGAAGATCTTTTATACATGTACAATTTTATACACTTGGACCGTGTGACCTTAAATTATCTCTCAGCGTGAAAGGCTCAAAGTCTTTAAAATAATAACAACATACTTAATCTGCTGAGTCCTGTCCAAATGGACTGGGAGCAACATACCTGTGGGAATGCCTCTCCCACTGTGTCCTATGGTGGGCCTTGACTCTGAAGACAGGCAGTTATTGGTGGTCCTTAGCTCGAGAGACATTTGCCTAGCCTCGACCAGGGCCAATTCCAGATGGCCCTCCCCATCCCGAAACGTCGCGCGTCGTTGCGTGGAAAACGCAAAATATCTAGTTTTCTCATGCGAGTTTTGCACCGTGTCACGCAAAACTTGCGCGAGAAAACGCGGTATTTCACGTTTTCCGCACGACGATGCGCAACGTTTCGGGACGGGGAGGGCCGTCTGGAATCAGCCCAGGGCCAGAACTTTTTTCAGCTCCGGCATTGGCCTGGTGGGACATGCTCCCAATGGAGATCTGGGCCCTGCAAGATTTGTTGTAATTCTGCAGGGCCTGTAAGACAAAGATGTTCTGCTGGTCCTATGGCTAAGGTGTCAATGACCTGTCCCTTCTGGTGGCCTGTGCCCACTATATCATACTGCCTGGATGTGATTGGTAGATTCATATCACTTTTTAATGGCTTCATTATAGCCTTTTTGGTTCTGATAATAGACGTCTTTTAATTACTGGTTTTATGTGATTCATCTCTGTTTTAAAGTATATATGAGAGTATATGATTTATTACTGTTGTGATCCGCCCTGAGCCCGCTTGTGGGGAGGGTGAGATATAAATGGAATAAAATAAATAAATAAATTAACCTGAACACTTTGGCTTTGGACCTTAAATTCAGCTCCTCAAATTATATCAAACTTATGCCTCAGGAGGGCTCTGGTCACAGCCAGCACACTTTTTAATTCCACTCACACAGAGCTTCAGGTGTTCTCTACTTAACCCAAACTTTTACCTTGAGAACACATTCCCTTTTGTGTTGTGTGAACTATATAGTGCTGCCTCCTTGACTCCCTCAGAAAGTTTTCACTGCCACTAAATGTGGCCTCAGAACTCCTTGGTTTAACTTGTAATATAAGAAGGCTTGATATAGATGATAATTTGACAGAATGGTCAGTGCATTTGACAGGAAGTGCACATGTGCACATGTGCACATAATAAATAATAACAACAACAACATTCAATTTATATACCGCCCTTCAGGATGACTTAACACCCACTCAGAGCAGTTTACAAAGTATGTTATTATTATCCCCACAACAAAACACCCTGTGAGGTAGGTGGGGCTGAGAGAGCTAAAAGCTGTGACTGACCCAAGGTCACCCAGCTGGCTTCAAGTGGAGGAGTGGGGAATCAAACCTGGTTCTCCACATAAGAGTCCCACGCTCTTAACCACTACACCAAACTGCTCAACCTCTTTCAGAATCGGTACTCCCGCCAGATGGGGCCAATTTTGGCCACAAAGGAACCAATTCTGAAAGAAGTCAATGTGACAACATCACTTCTAGAAATGACGTCATTGTGTCGGTGCTGGGAGCACATGTGCGCTTTCTGTACATGCAATGAGGAGCTTCCCAGTAAGTACCAGACCATGCTCACCCACCAGGAGTGTATAAGGACCTAGGAACACTAGTTTATATGTGAGTCTCTGTGGAAAGAAGGAAGGGAGGATAGATGGGGAAGTGGAGTGTAATCTGATTGGAGGGTAGCTTTACCCTAGGGGGTAGAGTAAACTGCAGTTTTTTGTCAGTGCTGACAGAAAGATTTTTCAGTCGCCCTTTATGTATCTTAGAAAGAGATTATTCTAGTTAAGTCAGCTAACCTGTGTGGAGCCTGTGCTGATTGGAGATGTGAGAAATTCTAGTTAAGTCAGGCAAACTGTGCACACCTCACAAGGGCCCAATAGTCATGGTAGGGAGGCTCCAAGCATTTGTGAATGGAATGAAATATCTGCAGAAGGCTTGTGTGACCAGTGAATTTTATATAAAGAAATTAATAATGGATAATGGAAAACTTATCAGCATACCAAATGGGAAAACTTTGGGAAATGTAGTTTAAAGCACAGGAGCTAATTGCAGAACAGAATGTTCATGATGAATATAAAACCACTTCTTCCAAGAAATCATTTTGTTTTGTGATAAGAACTTGCAAGTACACACAGGTGTAAGTCTTAAATATATATCACCAAATGATTTATGGTTAAATTCCTTTGAGTCTACAATAAGGATCCCAATCCCCCAGTAGGGGCAGGAGATCCCCCACTTTCACCTTCCACCCCCTGGCATCACTCACCTGGTCAGCGGGGCGGGGGGAGATATGGAAAGGGGCCTCCCAGACATGCTCCAGGGGGTGACATGACGATTATCGCATCACCACAAGAGCGCTCCTGCACTTTGCAGTGGGCCGATTTGGGCCCCAAATGGACCTAATTGAGCCCTTTTGAGGCCCAAATCAGCCCACTGTGAGGCATGTGTGCATTCCTGCACCCACACGATGAGGTCACCAGATGTGTCGTCATTGGAAATGATGTCATCATGGAGCTGCGAGACAGACATGGGAGCTGGAAGAAAAAGGTAAGTGCCAGGTCTCGCCCTCTCCCACTGGGAGAGTATGGGGATCTGGCAACCCGAGTCTACAAGGGAGAATAAATTTTCTGACCAGATGTAGCTGAAAGAAGGTTCCCTTAACCACAGAAGATTTAAAGAAGGCTGGGTCTAAATTTGTGATAGCTAAAAATACTCCACTTTACGAGCATCTTAAAGACTTCCTGGAGAGAGAGATGCTGAACGCAGTGCTCTGCTCGTAGGAACTATGTTTTATTTTGTTTTAGCTCCTTTTATCTAGTTTGAATTTATATCTGGTTGGACTGTCAGCTAGCCAGCAGCAACAATACTCCACTTCATTGCTACAATTAAGAACACAGTTGATTGATCCGCTATTTCTCAATATATATGCCTGTAGAATGCGGCGCTCCCAGCAGCAGCAGAATGCAGCTTAAGCTGGGAGTCGTCCTTTGCAGCCCCGCCCTGGAGGAAAGGAGACAGGCTCCCTTCCCAGGCATCCTGGGCTTAGCCAGGGGGCGGAGCCAAGAGCCTGATTCAGGCGGCTCCTCTCTTCCCGGCTGCAGTCTCTTTGAGTGCTCGGCCCACCCACCTCACCCTGTTTTTAGTGCAGGAATAGCTGGCTGCTGGGTCCAGAGCCAGGTAGGAATTTTTCCCTCTTTTCCCTGATTGGCCTTTGGGAAGGGTTTTTTTTTTTGCCTACCTTGCACTAATGGCAGTGTTCTGAGTTATTGTTGGGTTGTGCTGTTTAGTTAGTAGTTGGCAGGAGATTTTGGGAATAGGGTGCGGGCTGGTGAGCACCCTGTGGCACTTCCCCGTGAGTGGGGACAGGGCTGCCATTAAGGGCGGTATGCATGGTTGCGGCTACCGTACGCTGGCAGAAACCTGCGGGGATCCTCAATACAAGGCCTCCCCTCATGCCGTGTGGCTGGGTGTGTAACAGGTGCTTCAATGGGGATCCATGGCCTGGCAGCCCGGGTTGCAGCCATTCAAAGGATGGCCTACACCCGGGGGCGTGGGGCTCGCCCAGACAGGTCAAGGCGGAGGTCCGGAGTTGACCCCAGGGCTTGACCTGTACCGCTTAGTTAGCTCTTGCCATGCATTACCTTTATGGTCATTTAATAAATGGCCCTTTATTCCAAGTCTGTGTCTGTCTCTTCCTTCCGGCTGGGGTTGCAAAGAAAGCTCCAATTTTTGCTCGGTAGTTTTGATCCAGCTATTACAGTCCCAGTAGTAACATTTATTTTGGGTCTGTTTGACTGTAAGAGACATGAGGAGAATCTAAAGAATGATTAAATAAACAAATTATAGAATATAAAATACTCAAAAGGGCGGGGT